>NW_027266300.1:0-1443798 GCF_022045235.1 Haliotis cracherodii | reverse complement strand
GCCTGGAGGAACATAGTGAATATCCAATGTTTGAGTTGCCAACGAGGGTGGAGGGTCCTTGGCCGGACCCGCCTTGCCGAGTTTCAAGATGTTACCCTTTTTGGAAATTTGACATCCAAGATCCCATCCGGACCCATGTCATGCTTTGACTCTACGATCGCCTCCTAAGGCCTGGAGAAAATAGTGAAAAAATCCAAAGTTTGAGTGCCAACGTGGTCGGAGGGTCCTGGCCGACCCGCCTGCCGAGTTTCAGATGTTACTCCTTTTTTGAAATTTTGACATCCATGCCCATCCGGACCAGTCATGCTTTGACCTCTACGATCGCCCCTAAGGCCTGGAGAAAATAGTGAAAAATCCAAAGTTTGAGTGCCAACGTGGGTCGGAGGGTCCTGGCCGACCCGCCTGCCGAGTTTCAAGATGTTACTCCTTTTTTGAAATTTTGACATCCATGCCCATCCGGACCAGTCATGCTTTGACTCTACGATCGCCCCTAAGGCCTGGAGAAAATAGTGAAAAATCCAAAGTTTGAGTTGCCAACGTGGTCGGAGGGTCCTGGCCGACCCGCCTGCCGAGTTTCAAGATGTTACTCCTTTTTTGAAATTTTGACATCCATGCCCATCCGGACCAGTCATGCTTTGACTCTACGATCGCCCCTAAGGCCTGGAGAAAATAGTGAAAAATCCAAAGTTTGAGTGCCAACGTGGTCGGAGGGTCCTGGCCGACCCGCCTGCCGAGTTTCAAGATGTTACTCCTTTTTTGAAATTTTGACATCCATGCCCATCCGGACCAGTCATGCTTTGACTCTACGATCGCCCCTAAGGCCTGGAGAAAATAGTGAAAAATCCAAAGTTTGAGTGCCAACGTGGTCGGAGGGTCCTGGCCGACCCGCCTGCCGAGTTTCAAGATGTTACTCCTTTTTTGAAATTTTGACATCCATGCCCATCCGGACCAGTCATGCTTTGACTCTACGATCGCCCCTAAGGCCTGGAGAAAAATAGTGAAAAATCCAAAGTTTGAGTGCCAACGTGGTCGGAGGGTCCTGGCCGACCCGCCTGCCGAGTTTCAAGATGTTACTCCTTTTTTGAAATTTTGACATCCATGCCCATCCGGACCAGTCATGCTTTGACTCTACGATCGCCCCTAAGGCCTGGAGAAAATAGTGAAAAATCCAAAGTTTGAGTGCCAACGTGGTCGGAGGGTCCTGGCCGACCCGCCTGCCGAGTTTCAAGATGTTACTCCTTTTTTGAAATTTTGACATCCATTGCCCATCCGGACCAGTCATGCTTTGACTCTACGATCGCCCCTAAGGCCTGGAGAAAAATAGTGAAAAATCCAAAGTTTGAGTGCCAACGTGGTCGGAGGGTCCTGGCCGACCCGCCTGCCGAGTTTCAAGATGTTACTCCTTTTTTGAAATTTTGACATCCATGCCCATCCGGACCAGTCATGCTTTGACTCTACGATCGCCCCTAAGGCCTGGAGAAAATAGTGAAAAATCCAAAGTTTGAGTGCCAACGTGGTCGGAGGGTCCTGGCCGACCCGCCTGCCGAGTTTCAAGATGTTACTCCTTTTTTGAAATTTTGACATCCATGCCCATCCGGACCAGTCATGCTTTGACTCTACGATCGCCCCTAAGGCCTGGAGAAAATAGTGAAAAATCCAAAGTTTGAGTGCCAACGTGGTCGGAGGGTCCTGGCCGACCCGCCTGCCGAGTTTCAAGATGTTACTCCTTTTTTGAAATTTTGACATCCATGCCCATCCGGACCAGTCATGCTTTGACTCTACGATCGCCCCTAAGGCCTGGAGAAAATAGTGAAAAATCCAAAGTTTGAGTGCCAACGTGGTCGGAGGGTCCTGGCCGACCCGCCTGCCGAGTTTCAAGATGTTACTCCTTTTTTGAAATTTTGACATCCATGCCCATCCGGACCAGTCATGCTTTGACTCTACGATCGCCCCTAAGGCCTGGAGAAAATAGTGAAAAATCCAAAGTTTGAGTGCCAACGTGGTCGGAGGGTCCTGGCCGACCCGCCTGCCGAGTTTCAAGATGTTACTCCTTTTTTGAAATTTTGACATCCATGCCCATCCGGACCAGTCATGCTTTGACTCTACGATCGCCCCTAAGGCCTGGAGAAAATAGTGAAAAATCCAAAGTTTGAGTGCCAACGTGGTCGGAGGGTCCTGGCCGACCCGCCTGCCGAGTTTCAAGATGTTACTCCTTTTTTGAAATTTTGACATCCATGCCCCATCCGGACCAGTCATGCTTTGACTCTACGATCGCCCCTAAGGCCTGGAGAAAATAGTGAAAAATCCAAAGTTTGAGTGCCAACGTGGTCGGAGGGTCCTGGCCGACCCGCCTGCCGAGTTCAAGATGTTACTCCTTTTTTGAAATTTTGACATCCATGCCCATCCGGACCAGTCATGCTTTGACTCTACGATCGCCCCTAAGGCCTGGAGAAAATAGTGAAAAATCCAAAGTTTGAGTGCCAACGTGGTCGGAGGGTCCTGGCCGACCCGCCTGCCGAGTTTCAAGATGTTACTCCTTTTTTGAAATTTTGACATCCATGCCCATCCGGACCAGTCATGCTTTGACTCTACGATCGCCCCTAAGGCCTGGAGAAAATAGTGAAAAATCCAAAGTTTGAGTGCCAACGTGGTCGGAGGGTCCTGGCCGACCCGCCTGCCGAGTTTCAAGATGTTACTCCTTTTTTGAAATTTTGACATCCATGCCCATCCGGACCAGTCATGCTTTGACTCTACGATCGCCCCTAAGGCCTGGAGAAAATAGTGAAAAATCCAAAGTTTGAGTGCCAACGTGGTCGGAGGGTCCTGGCCGACCCGCCTGCCGAGTTTCAAGATGTTACTCCTTTTTTGAAATTTTGACATCCATGCCCATCCGGACCAGTCATGCTTTGACTCTACGATCGCCCCTAAGGCCTGGAGAAAATAGTGAAAAATCCAAAGTTTGAGTGCCAACGTGGTCGGAGGGTCCTGGCCGACCCGCCTGCCGAGTTTCAAGATGTTACTCCTTTTTTGAAATTTTGACATCCATGCCCATCCGGACCAGTCATGCTTTGACTCTACGATCGCCCCTAAGGCCTGGAGAAAATAGTGAAAAATCCAAAGTTTGAGTGCCAACGTGGTCGGAGGGTCCTGGCCGACCCGCCTGCCGAGTTTCAAGATGTTACTCCTTTTTTGAAATTTTGACATCCATGCCCATCCGGACCAGTCATGCTTTGACTCTACGATCGCCCCTAAGGCCTGGAGAAAATAGTGAAAAATCCAAAGTTTGAGTGCCAACGTGGTCGGAGGGTCCTGGCCGACCCGCCTGCCGAGTTTCAAGATGTTACTCCTTTTTTGAAATTTTGACATCCATGCCCATCCGGACCCAGTCATGCTTTGACTCTACGATCGCCCCTAAGGCCTGGAGAAAATAGTGAAAAATCCAAAGTTTGAGTGCCAACGTGGTCGGAGGGTCCTGGCCGACCCGCCTGCCGAGTTTCAAGATGTTACTCCTTTTTTTGAAATTTTGACATCCATGCCCATCCGGACCAGTCATGCTTTGACTCTACGATCGCCCCTAAGGCCTGGAGAAAATAGTGAAAAATCCCAAAGTTTGAGTGCCAACGTGGTCGGAGGGTCCTGGCCGACCCGCCTGCCGAGTTTCAAGATGTTACTCCTTTTTTGAAATTTTGACATCCATGCCCATCCGGACCAGTCATGCTTTGACTCTACGATCGCCCCTAAGGCCTGGAGAAAATAGTGAAAAATCCAAAGTTTGAGTGCCAACGTGGTCGGAGGGTCCTGGCCGACCCGCCTGCCGAGTTTCAAGATGTTACTCCTTTTTTGAAATTTTGACATCCATGCCCATCCGGACCAGTCATGCTTTGACTCTACGATCGCCCCTAAGGCCTGGAGAAAATAGTGAAAAATCCAAAGTTTGAGTGCCAACGTGGTCGGAGGGTCCTGGCCGACCCGCCTGCCGAGTTTCAAGATGTTACTCCTTTTTTGAAATTTTGACATCCATGCCCATCCGGACCAGTCATGCTTTGACTCTACGATCGCCCCTAAGGCCTGGAGAAAATAGTGAAAAATCCAAAGTTTGGAGTGCCAACGTGGTCGGAGGGTCCTGGCCGACCCGCCTGCCGAGTTTCAAGATGTTACTCCTTTTTTGAAATTTTGACATCCATGCCCATCCGGACCAGTCATGCTTTGACTCTACGATCGCCCCTAAGGCCTGGAGAAAATAGTGAAAAAATCCAAAGTTTGAGTGCCAACGTGGTCGGAGGGTCCTGGCCGACCCGCCTGCCGAGTTTCAAGATGTTACTCCTTTTTTGAAATTTTGACATCCATGCCCATCCGGACCAGTCATGCTTTGACTCTACGATCGCCCCCTAAGGCCTGGAGGAAAATAGTGAAAAATCCAAAGTTTGAGTGCCAACGTGGTCGGAGGGTCCTGGCCGACCCGCCTGCCGAGTTTCAAGATGTTACTCCTTTTTTGAAATTTTGACATCCATGCCCATCCGGACCAGTCATGCTTTGACTCTACGATCGCCCCTAAGGCCTGGAGAAAATAGTGAAAAATCCAAAGTTTGAGTGCCAACGTGGTCGGAGGGTCCTGGCCGACCCGCCTGCCGAGTTTCAAGATGTTACTCCTTTTTTGAAATTTTGACATCCATGCCCATCCGGACCAGTCATGCTTTGACTCTACGATCGCCCCTAAGGCCTGGAGAAAATAGTGAAAAATCCAAAGTTTGAGTGCCAACGTGGTCGGAGGGTCCTGGCCGACCCGCCTGCCGAGTTTCAAGATGTTACTCCTTTTTTGAAATTTTGACATCCATGCCCATCCGGACCAGTCATGCTTTGACTCTACGATCGCCCCTAAGGCCTGGAGAAAATAGTGAAAAATCCAAAGTTTGAGTGCCAACGTGGTCGGAGGGTCCTGGCCGACCCGCCTGCCGAGTTTCAAGATGTTACTCCTTTTTTGAAATTTTGACATCCATGCCCATCCGGACCAGTCATGCTTTGACTCTACGATCGCCCCTAAGGCCTGGAGAAAATAGTGAAAAATCCAAAGTTTGAGTGCCAACGTGGTCGGAGGGTCCTGGCCGACCCGCCTGCCGAGTTTCAAGATGTTACTCCTTTTTTGAAATTTTGACATCCATGCCCATCCGGACCAGTCATGCTTTGACTCTACGATCGCCCCTAAGGCCTGGAGAAAATAGTGAAAAATCCAAAGTTTGAGTGCCAACGTGGTCGGAGGGTCCTGGCCGACCCGCCTGCCGAGTTTCAAGATGTTACTCCTTTTTTGAAATTTTGACATCCATGCCCATCCGGACCAGTCATGCTTTGACTCTACGATCGCCCCTAAGGCCTGGAGAAAATAGTGAAAAATCCAAAGTTTGAGTGCCAACGTGGTCGGAGGGTCCTGGCCGACCCGCCTGCCGAGTTTCAAGATGTTACTCCTTTTTTGAAATTTTGACATCCATGCCCATCCGGACCAGTCATGCTTTGACTCTACGATCGCCCCTAAGGCCTGGAGAAAATAGTGAAAAATCCAAAGTTTGAGTGCCAACGTGGTCGGAGGGTCCTGGCCGACCCGCCTGCCGAGTTTCAAGATGTTACTCCTTTTTTGAAATTTTGACATCCATGCCCATCCGGACCAGTCATGCTTTGACTCTACGATCGCCCCTAAGGCCTGGAGAAAATAGTGAAAAATCCAAAGTTTGAGTGCCAACGTGGTCGGAGGGTCCTGGCCGACCCGCCTGCCGAGTTTCAAGATGTTACTCCTTTTTTGAAATTTTGACATCCATGCCCATCCGGACCAGTCATGCTTTGACTCTACGATCGCCCCTAAGGCCTGGAGAAAATAGTGAAAAATCCAAAGTTTGAGTGCCAACGTGGTCGGAGGGTCCTGGCCGACCCGCCTGCCGAGTTTCAAGATGTTACTCCTTTTTTGAAATTTTGACATCCATGCCCATCCGGACCAGTCATGCTTTGACTCTACGATCGCCCCTAAGGCCTGGAGAAAATAGTGAAAAATCCAAAGTTTGAGTGCCAACGTGGTCGGAGGGTCCTGGCCGACCCGCCTGCCGAGTTTCAAGATGTTACTCCTTTTTTGAAATTTTGACATCCATGCCCATCCGGACCAGTCATGCTTTGACTCTACGATCGCCCCTAAGGCCTGGAGAAAATAGTGAAAAATCCAAAGTTTGAGTGCCAACGTGGTCGGAGGGTCCTGGCCGACCCGCCTGCCGAGTTTCAAGATGTTACTCCTTTTTTGAAATTTTGACATCCATGCCCATCCGGACCAGTCATGCTTTGACTCTACGATCGCCCCTAAGGCCTGGAGAAAATAGTGAAAAATCCAAAGTTTGAGTGCCAACGTGGTCGGAGGGTCCTGGCCGACCCGCCTGCCGAGTTTCAAGATGTTACTCCTTTTTTGAAATTTTGACATCCATGCCCATCCGGACCAGTCATGCTTTGACTCTACGATCGCCCCTAAGGCCTGGAGAAAATAGTGAAAAATCCAAAGTTTGAGTGCCAACGTGGTCGGAGGGTCCTGGCCGACCCGCCTGCCGAGTTTCAAGATGTTACTCCTTTTTTGAAATTTTGACATCCATGCCCATCCGGACCAGTCATGCTTTGACTCTACGATCGCCCCTAAGGCCTGGAGAAAATAGTGAAAAATCCAAAGTTTGAGTGCCAACGTGGTCGGAGGGTCCTGGCCGACCCGCCTGCCGAGTTTCAAGATGTTACTCCTTTTTTGAAATTTTGACATCCATGCCCATCCGGACCAGTCATGCTTTGACTCTACGATCGCCCCTAAGGCCTGGAGAAAATAGTGAAAAATCCAAAGTTTGAGTGCCAACGTGGTCGGAGGGTCCTGGCCGACCCGCCTGCCGAGTTTCAAGATGTTACTCCTTTTTTGAAATTTTGACATCCATGCCCATCCGGACCAGTCATGCTTTGACTCTACGATCGCCCCTAAGGCCTGGAGAAAATAGTGAAAAATCCAAAGTTTGAGTGCCAACGTGGTCGGAGGGTCCTGGCCGACCCGCCTGCCGAGTTTCAAGATGTTACTCCTTTTTTGAAATTTTGACATCCATGCCCATCCGGACCAGTCATGCTTTGACTCTACGATCGCCCCTAAGGCCTGGAGAAAATAGTGAAAAATCCAAAGTTTGAGTGCCAACGTGGTCGGAGGGTCCTGGCCGACCCGCCTGCCGAGTTTCAAGATGTTACTCCTTTTTTGAAATTTTGACATCCATGCCCATCCGGACCAGTCATGCTTTGACTCTACGATCGCCCCTAAGGCCTGGAGAAAATAGTGAAAAATCCAAAGTTTGAGTGCCAACGTGGTCGGAGGGTCCTGGCCGACCCGCCTGCCGAGTTTCAAGATGTTACTCCTTTTTTGAAATTTTGACATCCATGCCCATCCGGACCAGTCATGCTTTGACTCTACGATCGCCCCTAAGGCCTGGAGAAAATAGTGAAAAATCCAAAGTTTGAGTGCCAACGTGGTCGGAGGGTCCTGGCCGACCCGCCTGCCGAGTTTCAAGATGTTACTCCTTTTTTGAAATTTTGACATCCATGCCCATCCGGACCAGTCATGCTTTGACTCTACGATCGCCCCTAAGGCCTGGAGAAAATAGTGAAAAATCCAAAGTTTGAGTGCCAACGTGGTCGGAGGGTCCTGGCCGACCCGCCTGCCGAGTTTCAAGATGTTACTCCTTTTTTGAAATTTTGACATCCATGCCCATCCGGACCAGTCATGCTTTGACTCTACGATCGCCCCTAAGGCCTGGAGAAAATAGTGAAAAATCCAAAGTTTGAGTGCCAACGTGGTCGGAGGGTCCTGGCCGACCCGCCTGCCGAGTTTCAAGATGTTACTCCTTTTTTGAAATTTTGACATCCATGCCCATCCGGACCAGTCATGCTTTGACTCTACGATCGCCCCTAAGGCCTGGAGAAAATAGTGAAAAATCCAAAGTTTGAGTGCCAACGTGGTCGGAGGGTCCTGGCCGACCCGCCTGCCGAGTTTCAAGATGTTACTCCTTTTTTGAAATTTTGACATCCATGCCCATCCGGACCAGTCATGCTTTGACTCTACGATCGCCCCTAAGGCCTGGAGAAAATAGTGAAAAATCCAAAGTTTGAGTGCCAACGTGGTCGGAGGGTCCTGGCCGACCCGCCTGCCGAGTTTCAAGATGTTACTCCTTTTTTGAAATTTTGACATCCATGCCCATCCGGACCAGTCATGCTTTGACTCTACGATCGCCCCTAAGGCCTGGAGAAAATAGTGAAAAATCCAAAGTTTGAGTGCCAACGTGGTCGGAGGGTCCTGGCCGACCCGCCTGCCGAGTTTCAAGATGTTACTCCTTTTTTGAAATTTTGACATCCATGCCCATCCGGACCAGTCATGCTTTGACTCTACGATCGCCCCTAAGGCCTGGAGAAAATAGTGAAAAATCCAAAGTTTGAGTGCCAACGTGGTCGGAGGGTCCTGGCCGACCCGCCTGCCGAGTTTCAAGATGTTACTCCTTTTTTGAAATTTTGACATCCATGCCCATCCGGACCAGTCATGCTTTGACTCTACGATCGCCCCTAAGGCCTGGAGAAAATAGTGAAAAATCCAAAGTTTGAGTGCCAACGTGGTCGGAGGGTCCTGGCCGACCCGCCTGCCGAGTTTCAAGATGTTACTCCTTTTTTGAAATTTTGACATCCATGCCCATCCGGACCAGTCATGCTTTGACTCTACGATCGCCCCTAAGGCCTGGAGAAAATAGTGAAAAATCCAAAGTTTGAGTGCCAACGTGGTCGGAGGGTCCTGGCCGACCCGCCTGCCGAGTTTCAAGATGTTACTCCTTTTTTGAAATTTTGACATCCATGCCCATCCGGACCAGTCATGCTTTGACTCTACGATCGCCCCTAAGGCCTGGAGAAAATAGTGAAAAATCCAAAGTTTGAGTGCCAACGTGGTCGGAGGGTCCTGGCCGACCCGCCTGCCGAGTTTCAAGATGTTACTCCTTTTTTGAAATTTTGACATCCATGCCCATCCGGACCAGTCATGCTTTGACTCTACGATCGCCCCTAAGGCCTGGAGAAAATAGTGAAAAATCCAAAGTTTGAGTGCCAACGTGGTCGGAGGGTCCTGGCCGACCCGCCTGCCGAGTTTCAAGATGTTACTCCTTTTTTGAAATTTTGACATCCATGCCCATCCGGACCAGTCATGCTTTGACTCTACGATCGCCCCTAAGGCCTGGAGAAAATAGTGAAAAATCCAAAGTTTGAGTGCCAACGTGGTCGGAGGGTCCTGGCCGACCCGCCTGCCGAGTTTCAAGATGTTACTCCTTTTTTGAAATTTTGACATCCATGCCCATCCGGACCAGTCATGCTTTGACTCTACGATCGCCCCTAAGGCCTGGAGAAAATAGTGAAAAATCCAAAGTTTGAGTGCCAACGTGGTCGGAGGGTCCTGGCCGACCCGCCTGCCGAGTTTCAAGATGTTACTCCTTTTTTGAAATTTTGACATCCATGCCCATCCGGACCAGTCATGCTTTGACTCTACGATCGCCCCTAAGGCCTGGAGAAAATAGTGAAAAATCCAAAGTTTGAGTGCCAACGTGGTCGGAGGGTCCTGGCCGACCCGCCTGCCGAGTTTCAAGATGTTACTCCTTTTTTGAAATTTTGACATCCATGCCCATCCGGACCAGTCATGCTTTGACTCTACGATCGCCCCTAAGGCCTGGAGAAAATAGTGAAAAATCCAAAGTTTGAGTGCCAACGTGGTCGGAGGGTCCTGGCCGACCCGCCTGCCGAGTTTCAAGATGTTACTCCTTTTTTGAAATTTTGACATCCATGCCCATCCGGACCAGTCATGCTTTGACTCTACGATCGCCCCTAAGGCCTGGAGAAAATAGTGAAAAATCCAAAGTTTGAGTGCCAACGTGGTCGGAGGGTCCTGGCCGACCCGCCTGCCGAGTTTCAAGATGTTACTCCTTTTTTGAAATTTTGACATCCATGCCCATCCGGACCAGTCATGCTTTGACTCTACGATCGCCCCTAAGGCCTGGAGAAAATAGTGAAAAATCCAAAGTTTGAGTGCCAACGTGGTCGGAGGGTCCTGGCCGACCCGCCTGCCGAGTTTCAAGATGTTACTCCTTTTTTGAAATTTTGACATCCATGCCCATCCGGACCAGTCATGCTTTGACTCTACGATCGCCCCTAAGGCCTGGAGAAAATAGTGAAAAATCCAAAGTTTGAGTGCCAACGTGGTCGGAGGGTCCTGGCCGACCCGCCTGCCGAGTTTCAAGATGTTACTCCTTTTTTGAAATTTTGACATCCATGCCCATCCGGACCAGTCATGCTTTGACTCTACGATCGCCCCTAAGGCCTGGAGAAAATAGTGAAAAATCCAAAGTTTGAGTGCCAACGTGGTCGGAGGGTCCTGGCCGACCCGCCTGCCGAGTTTCAAGATGTTACTCCTTTTTTGAAATTTTGACATCCATGCCCATCCGGACCAGTCATGCTTTGACTCTACGATCGCCCCTAAGGCCTGGAGAAAATAGTGAAAAATCCAAAGTTTGAGTGCCAACGTGGTCGGAGGGTCCTGGCCGACCCGCCTGCCGAGTTTCAAGATGTTACTCCTTTTTTGAAATTTTGACATCCATGCCCATCCGGACCAGTCATGCTTTGACTCTACGATCGCCCCTAAGGCCTGGAGAAAATAGTGAAAAATCCAAAGTTTGAGTGCCAACGTGGTCGGAGGGTCCTGGCCGACCCGCCTGCCGAGTTTCAAGATGTTACTCCTTTTTTGAAATTTTGACATCCATGCCCATCCGGACCAGTCATGCTTTGACTCTACGATCGCCCCTAAGGCCTGGAGAAAATAGTGAAAAATCCAAAGTTTGAGTGCCAACGTGGTCGGAGGGTCCTGGCCGACCCGCCTGCCGAGTTTCAAGATGTTACTCCTTTTTTGAAATTTTGACATCCATGCCCATCCGGACCAGTCATGCTTTGACTCTACGATCGCCCCTAAGGCCTGGAGAAAATAGTGAAAAATCCAAAGTTTGAGTGCCAACGTGGTCGGAGGGTCCTGGCCGACCCGCCTGCCGAGTTTCAAGATGTTACTCCTTTTTTGAAATTTTGACATCCATGCCCATCCGGACCAGTCATGCTTTGACTCTACGATCGCCCCTAAGGCCTGGAGAAAATAGTGAAAAATCCAAAGTTTGAGTGCCAACGTGGTCGGAGGGTCCTGGCCGACCCGCCTGCCGAGTTTCAAGATGTTACTCCTTTTTTGAAATTTTGACATCCATGCCCATCCGGACCAGTCATGCTTTGACTCTACGATCGCCCCTAAGGCCTGGAGAAAATAGTGAAAAATCCAAAGTTTGAGTGCCAACGTGGTCGGAGGGTCCTGGCCGACCCGCCTGCCGAGTTTCAAGATGTTACTCCTTTTTTGAAATTTTGACATCCATGCCCATCCGGACCAGTCATGCTTTGACTCTACGATCGCCCCTAAGGCCTGGAGAAAATAGTGAAAAATCCAAAGTTTGAGTGCCAACGTGGTCGGAGGGTCCTGGCCGACCCGCCTGCCGAGTTTCAAGATGTTACTCCTTTTTTGAAATTTTGACATCCATGCCCATCCGGACCAGTCATGCTTTGACTCTACGATCGCCCCTAAGGCCTGGAGAAAATAGTGAAAAATCCAAAGTTTGAGTGCCAACGTGGTCGGAGGGTCCTGGCCGACCCGCCTGCCGAGTTTCAAGATGTTACTCCTTTTTTGAAATTTTGACATCCATGCCCATCCGGACCAGTCATGCTTTGACTCTACGATCGCCCCTAAGGCCTGGAGAAAATAGTGAAAAATCCAAAGTTTGAGTGCCAACGTGGTCGGAGGGTCCTGGCCGACCCGCCTGCCGAGTTTCAAGATGTTACTCCTTTTTTGAAATTTTGACATCCATGCCCATCCGGACCAGTCATGCTTTGACTCTACGATCGCCCCTAAGGCCTGGAGAAAATAGTGAAAAATCCAAAGTTTGAGTGCCAACGTGGTCGGAGGGTCCTGGCCGACCCGCCTGCCGAGTTTCAAGATGTTACTCCTTTTTTGAAATTTTGACATCCATGCCCATCCGGACCAGTCATGCTTTGACTCTACGATCGCCCCTAAGGCCTGGAGAAAATAGTGAAAAATCCAAAGTTTGAGTGCCAACGTGGTCGGAGGGTCCTGGCCGACCCGCCTGCCGAGTTTCAAGATGTTACTCCTTTTTTGAAATTTTGACATCCATGCCCATCCGGACCAGTCATGCTTTGACTCTACGATCGCCCCTAAGGCCTGGAGAAAATAGTGAAAAATCCAAAGTTTGAGTGCCAACGTGGTCGGAGGGTCCTGGCCGACCCGCCTGCCGAGTTTCAAGATGTTACTCCTTTTTTGAAATTTTGACATCCATGCCCATCCGGACCAGTCATGCTTTGACTCTACGATCGCCCCTAAGGCCTGGAGAAAATAGTGAAAAATCCAAAGTTTGAGTGCCAACGTGGTCGGAGGGTCCTGGCCGACCCGCCTGCCGAGTTTCAAGATGTTACTCCTTTTTTGAAATTTTGACATCCATGCCCATCCGGACCAGTCATGCTTTGACTCTACGATCGCCCCTAAGGCCTGGAGAAAATAGTGAAAAATCCAAAGTTTGAGTGCCAACGTGGTCGGAGGGTCCTGGCCGACCCGCCTGCCGAGTTTCAAGATGTTACTCCTTTTTTGAAATTTTGACATCCATGCCCATCCGGACCAGTCATGCTTTGACTCTACGATCGCCCCTAAGGCCTGGAGAAAATAGTGAAAAATCCAAAGTTTGAGTGCCAACGTGGTCGGAGGGTCCTGGCCGACCCGCCTGCCGAGTTTCAAGATGTTACTCCTTTTTTGAAATTTTGACATCCATGCCCATCCGGACCAGTCATGCTTTGACTCTACGATCGCCCCTAAGGCCTGGAGAAAATAGTGAAAAATCCAAAGTTTGAGTGCCAACGTGGTCGGAGGGTCCTGGCCGACCCGCCTGCCGAGTTTCAAGATGTTACTCCTTTTTTGAAATTTTGACATCCATGCCCATCCGGACCAGTCATGCTTTGACTCTACGATCGCCCCTAAGGCCTGGAGAAAATAGTGAAAAATCCAAAGTTTGAGTGCCAACGTGGTCGGAGGGTCCTGGCCGACCCGCCTGCCGAGTTTCAAGATGTTACTCCTTTTTTGAAATTTTGACATCCATGCCCATCCGGACCAGTCATGCTTTGACTCTACGATCGCCCCTAAGGCCTGGAGAAAATAGTGAAAAATCCAAAGTTTGAGTGCCAACGTGGTCGGAGGGTCCTGGCCGACCCGCCTGCCGAGTTTCAAGATGTTACTCCTTTTTTGAAATTTTGACATCCATGCCCATCCGGACCAGTCATGCTTTGACTCTACGATCGCCCCTAAGGCCTGGAGAAAATAGTGAAAAATCCAAAGTTTGAGTGCCAACGTGGTCGGAGGGTCCTGGCCGACCCGCCTGCCGAGTTTCAAGATGTTACTCCTTTTTTGAAATTTTGACATCCATGCCCATCCGGACCAGTCATGCTTTGACTCTACGATCGCCCCTAAGGCCTGGAGAAAATAGTGAAAAATCCAAAGTTTGAGTGCCAACGTGGTCGGAGGGTCCTGGCCGACCCGCCTGCCGAGTTTCAAGATGTTACTCCTTTTTTGAAATTTTGACATCCATGCCCATCCGGACCAGTCATGCTTTGACTCTACGATCGCCCCTAAGGCCTGGAGAAAATAGTGAAAAATCCAAAGTTTGAGTGCCAACGTGGTCGGAGGGTCCTGGCCGACCCGCCTGCCGAGTTTCAAGATGTTACTCCTTTTTTGAAATTTTGACATCCATGCCCATCCGGACCAGTCATGCTTTGACTCTACGATCGCCCCTAAGGCCTGGAGAAAATAGTGAAAAATCCAAAGTTTGAGTGCCAACGTGGTCGGAGGGTCCTGGCCGACCCGCCTGCCGAGTTTCAAGATGTTACTCCTTTTTTGAAATTTTGACATCCATGCCCATCCGGACCAGTCATGCTTTGACTCTACGATCGCCCCTAAGGCCTGGAGAAAATAGTGAAAAATCCAAAGTTTGAGTGCCAACGTGGTCGGAGGGTCCTGGCCGACCCGCCTGCCGAGTTTCAAGATGTTACTCCTTTTTTGAAATTTTGACATCCATGCCCATCCGGACCAGTCATGCTTTGACTCTACGATCGCCCCTAAGGCCTGGAGAAAATAGTGAAAAATCCAAAGTTTGAGTGCCAACGTGGTCGGAGGGTCCTGGCCGACCCGCCTGCCGAGTTTCAAGATGTTACTCCTTTTTTGAAATTTTGACATCCATGCCCATCCGGACCAGTCATGCTTTGACTCTACGATCGCCCCTAAGGCCTGGAGAAAATAGTGAAAAATCCAAAGTTTGAGTGCCAACGTGGTCGGAGGGTCCTGGCCGACCCGCCTGCCGAGTTTCAAGATGTTACTCCTTTTTTGAAATTTTGACATCCATGCCCATCCGGACCAGTCATGCTTTGACTCTACGATCGCCCCTAAGGCCTGGAGAAAATAGTGAAAAATCCAAAGTTTGAGTGCCAACGTGGTCGGAGGGTCCTGGCCGACCCGCCTGCCGAGTTTCAAGATGTTACTCCTTTTTTGAAATTTTGACATCCATGCCCATCCGGACCAGTCATGCTTTGACTCTACGATCGCCCCTAAGGCCTGGAGAAAATAGTGAAAAATCCAAAGTTTGAGTGCCAACGTGGTCGGAGGGTCCTGGCCGACCCGCCTGCCGAGTTTCAAGATGTTACTCCTTTTTTGAAATTTTGACATCCATGCCCATCCGGACCAGTCATGCTTTGACTCTACGATCGCCCCTAAGGCCTGGAGAAAATAGTGAAAAATCCAAAGTTTGAGTGCCAACGTGGTCGGAGGGTCCTGGCCGACCCGCCTGCCGAGTTTCAAGATGTTACTCCTTTTTTGAAATTTTGACATCCATGCCCATCCGGACCAGTCATGCTTTGACTCTACGATCGCCCCTAAGGCCTGGAGAAAATAGTGAAAAATCCAAAGTTTGAGTGCCAACGTGGTCGGAGGGTCCTGGCCGACCCGCCTGCCGAGTTTCAAGATGTTACTCCTTTTTTGAAATTTTGACATCCATGCCCATCCGGACCAGTCATGCTTTGACTCTACGATCGCCCCTAAGGCCTGGAGAAAATAGTGAAAAATCCAAAGTTTGAGTGCCAACGTGGTCGGAGGGTCCTGGCCGACCCGCCTGCCGAGTTTCAAGATGTTACTCCTTTTTTGAAATTTTGACATCCATGCCCATCCGGACCAGTCATGCTTTGACTCTACGATCGCCCCTAAGGCCTGGAGAAAATAGTGAAAAATCCAAAGTTTGAGTGCCAACGTGGTCGGAGGGTCCTGGCCGACCCGCCTGCCGAGTTTCAAGATGTTACTCCTTTTTTGAAATTTTGACATCCATGCCCATCCGGACCAGTCATGCTTTGACTCTACGATCGCCCCTAAGGCCTGGAGAAAATAGTGAAAAATCCAAAGTTTGAGTGCCAACGTGGTCGGAGGGTCCTGGCCGACCCGCCTGCCGAGTTTCAAGATGTTACTCCTTTTTTGAAATTTTGACATCCATGCCCATCCGGACCAGTCATGCTTTGACTCTACGATCTAAATGGCACTCATTGTAAACGTTTTAACATTTCTTGGAAAAAATAAATAGTCAAGAGAATGTTGATGATGGTCCCCAGAAAAGAGAAATTAGTGCAAATTTTCGCACAGTGCCGAGTAGCGATTATAGACAGTTTGGACAAATAACAGCGGCTGAATAATTGAACAGAATGTTCCATACACTACTAACAATCCCAAAATGGGGAACGATCATTTTCATTTTTTCGGAACTAGTTTTTATCAACGACGGCCCACGAATACGCCACACCTGGGAGAATTCATTTCACAAAATTTCACAAAACAGCTTTACTACTAGCTTGCGTGCTATTTACATTGATCTGGGTCCTTGTCGTTTTTCCTAAGATGTATCTAGTTGTCTGTTTAGGGGCCATCATAACGCTGCCAACGTCCTATTGCGTTCATTTCCTTCCATTCAGAATTGTACGGCTTCCTCGCAGCCATTGCTCCCTTGCGCCTGTCACCTAAAGTCGCCCATTGCTTATTATCCCAGAGAGGAATATGAAGAGTTCTTTTCACATTGTGTAGGTAGGTTATATTTAGGTTGCATTGAGCAGCACGTGCCAAGGTAAATTGTCTTTGCAGCAACAGAAAATCCAAAAGTGCTCCGTCACACGAGAGAGCTTCAGTTTCTGTTCACTCTTTCTTCGTGTTCAATGTCAATGTCATATTATGCCTGCATGTACGATGCAGTGATTTAAAGGAGGCAGTTCACCTGTGGGATTGTGGCCATTGTCGACGACGTATAGAAGAGAGTAAAATTATGCATGTTCCTTTCCTTCCCACAACACTAACCCCCACCTACACTTCCCTTCCCTTCCCTTCCTTAGCTTCCCTTAGCCTCCCCCTTCCCCTCCCCTTGCCATTAGTGAAACAATGTTGCACTGTTAGTAAACCTGCCAGGGCTTTAACTCAGTTATTCCACAGTTCATATTGAGACTAACATATCTATTCTGTTTGGGGGGGGGGGGGGGGTTGCTTTGGTTTGTTTGTTTGTTTGTTTGTTTGTTTGTTGTTTAACGCCGCTCTCAGCAATATTCCAGCTATGTGACGGTGGTCTGTGAATAAGATCAATGACCAATAGATGTATCCAGCAGTATAGGTCAGCACTGTGTAATGGGTAAAGTGACACACAGTGAGCCAGCTCACACATCCCGACCACCTGGCTACAGTTGGCCGACAACATGGGTTCTATGGACCTGATATACAGCAGGCACACTGGGATGATTGGATAGTCACAGAAAGCAAGGCACGCCTTTCTGGGTACCTTTCATTTGGTTTTATTAAAACCCAGCAACTGTCATGGAGGAGAACAATACGCTGGTGCTGCATTTGGTATATGATTTCATGTGCACTCTTTGTTTTCTCCAACAGTTTATGTCACTGAAAAAGTTACAAGTTGAACTTGGATCTGATGTGGTTCTCTTCATAATGTAAATAGTTGTAGTCAGCCTCAGTGTCTCCTGGTAGCCCCTGGGTTAAAGTGTCCACTTGTCATGCCAGGTACAGGTTCTATTCCCAAAATGAGTATAATGTGTGAAATGTGTGAAGCCCATTTCTGGTGTCCTCTGCCATAATGTTAATGTCAAAAGTCACAGTAAACCATGCACTCACTCACTCACTCACTCACTCACTCACTCACTCACTCACTCACTTCATGAAGCTTATGTTACCTCTTTAGGTTCTAGTGCATGTTACTTTAAACAATGTTCTCTCCAATGACTTATGGCAATTGTAGCTGAGGATATTGTTAGTGTATCTGGCACCTTCAGTAGGGTGAGAATACAGTTATACTTACACAAATACCACATTAATTTCACCTTGTCAAGCAAACTAATAATACATCTTTCTTTTAAAACTTATGTCAACGGGTTTAGAGTTACTCAGATTAACATGTACGAGACAATGGTCGCCAGTTACAGGGTCAAGAGCTCCTGAAGAGTATAATACTAGTTAAATGTTCGGGGATGCTGAGTAAACCTTGTGGGTTCAATAATAATTTGATGAAGACTAAAAGTTGGCTACAAATATTCGAGTCATTTAAGGATACTAAGGTAATCAGTCTATATTGATATTTCCTGCCACTATTGAATCAATGTCAATGTCAGTTGTGTTACCCATCAACATATCAATCAAGCCCCAGTATTGACAACTTTAAGTATGTTACAACTGTTGTAGCCATAAATATGTGCATATGTATACCAGATAACATAATGACACAGGCTAGGGTGTGAGGTCTGATCATTTATTTTCTGTCGTGATAAACCGACACCCTGGAACAGTCAATACAATAATAAACATACAATTATATCCAGTACATCAAAACCGAAGCAGATTAAATAATAATCTACCACACTTATAGCTATACTTGATATATCATTTATAACATTTCACGATTATATGCTTAGATATGTAAGTTAATGGATTTACACATTCAATATGAATATGGTACAATAAATCAATAAATATAATATTATGTTACGATGCAAGCAATATATAAGTATATACATATATATATATATATATATATATATATATATACTTCCAGTGAATCCCACTGGGGTGTATTTGGGTGGTCACAATCCCTCGTAAATATGACAAAACCCTCGTGAAAACCTGTTCATGATATAAAATACATCATGAAGGTATGTTTATGTACACACATGAATATTACATGTAAACTATTATCAAATTAATACAAAATGCAAGTTACTGAAATCACAAATGTCCTTAACACAGACACACATATAGTGAAATGAAATATATCTAGTATACATACACTCACCATGCACACACTAATATTAGTAAATAAGACATGTTTAAATATAATTAAGGATCTACATAGACATTTATTAAACTAAAGTGATTTGCATAATTATACTGCCATAAAATACAATTATAACTTTAACTACTAACCTTTATATAAGTATATGCTTTCTTCCAGTCCAGTGCACAGTCAAGTATCGATGCAAAGTGCAGGGTGAAAACAAATGGGTTTGAAAGTGGGACACAGAGATTTAAAAATAGCCAATCCAGAGGACGCCTGGGCTTACACTCTGATTGACCACCAAGCAGTTGACTGACCCACAAAGAAAAACATGAAACTCAGAGTATGCGAAGTAGGTGTCAAGATAGTTTTTTTAATATCAGAATTATTGATCATTTATCATATCTGTATCAGAATGCATGAGCTGGTGGCATGTGGTCCTGTGCACAGTGCACAGGTCACAAATCATGTCAAGTTGAGCAACACTGGTCGTGGGGAGTAGTTGGACCGACTTTGTTCAGCAGCTAGGCTGTGAATGGGTACCCGGTAGGATGAGATGTCAATGTGACTTTTTACCTTCTAGTACGTCAAGGCAGTTTGGGTTGTATACTCCCCAGGGAGCTAAGAATGATTGTTAAGTGCACACTGATCCATTGAGCGGAGTAATAAGCACATAGTGGTTGGAAAACAAATGCACTTGTGTTGTATGAAATGTTGAGGCAGTATAGATTTTCAAATGTTAAAAAAAATAATGCCAAACAGGCATAATAAAGAAAGTAAAATGACAGGTTTTCACATCATCTGTATATAATGTGCATGTTAACCTCTCACACAAGACATGTCAGCACAATAGAGGTGCCCCCACAAGGCTTTTGTTCAGTGACCATGACAAAATAAAGTTCAGAATAAATAATCACAATAAATAAAGACATGCACTGAAAGTCAAGTCCCAGTCTAGATGATTGATGGCAGTAATGCCCTTCTGAGATCATAATTATGTTGACAAAATATAATATAATTGTTCATACAGAATATGCATGTTTCGTGTGGTTGAACAGTTGAACAGTTTGTTACTCTTAGACCATCTTTCTGCTTTTATTTTGATATGGTTTCTTTTTTCTAACTGATACAAATTTGTCTGTTTAAAAATGGATGTAATTACTTTGGCTGCTCTGTAAAGATACGGTTGAGGAGCTGACCATCTTTACAGATGAGTAGGGGTATGGCTTTTTTTCCAATTTAGGTTTCAATTTTGTATTTTGTAAAGCCATCTGCAACCTTCACTTGCATCCTATTGGGCTTGTCTGTCATTTCTGCTTTGATTTTGCATTTCCTCCAGTTAGCTGAAAGCAATAGGGTGTATCTCCGCTTTGTCCAGAGCTAGCTTTGCCAGTCTGTCTGCTGTTTCATTCCCATGAATATCTGTTGGAGACAAGGATAATTTACAGTTCAAACGTCTGGTATAGGCACCACTAAACACAGATTAATAACTTTGTAGTTTAAACTTGTTTTAACAATTGCTGAGAGTCACTTTGCTGAACCATTGTGCAGGACCTACCCCTCTACTCACCGGTATTCGCCCACTTCACCTAATTTACCAGTAGGAGACAAACAAGTAGTTAGGTGCTCTGTGCTAGACTGGCTTCATCAATCAGGTGATGTGGGTATGGAAGAGCCCCCTCCTGAATTCTCAAGGGGTTACCTGGGGGCCCAATAGTAGAACAAAACATGGGTGATAGTGATACTAGATTTACTCACAGCATTATTTGTTAGAAGTTAGAACAATAAAAAGGAATATGATTGGTTGATTTACAATGGAGTGTGCCCAATGATTAATGAATGGTTAGACAGAGGGGACTTACTTAATGAAAAATGGAAGTATTTGTTGAATGTTATTCTAATATGCATGATGTAGGTGATTTACTTAGTTCAAGGCAATCTTTGTACACATATCTTTTGTCTTGTTGGATATTATGTCTGGGAGATGTGTCCTTGTTACCTTAGGCATGTTAGGCTAGCATCTGTCTGAAAAGCTATACCTGAACCTACTAATATTTTGTATCTCCATTTTTCCTTGATAAACATGTACTACTTAATTATAATTATATAAAATTAAGTGTCAATGTTGCAAAATGATAACTTATAAGAGCCCTTGCTGTGGATCTAATTATGATATGAAAACTTAGTATAAATGTTATATCATGATACTACCGATCTTAATTGTCCGTATTCATGTATTACACACGATTCTTCGTCAATCTGTACCATCCATACATTTTGGTATATTAGTTACTTAGCAAGTTAATAAACATCATGACGACGTGCATGTTTAATTATGTCTCCAAGCGCGCTCCAACATTGTAGAGGTGACAGGTTTCAATATAGAAGATATCACATATTCACTGAAGCCAACATACAAAGTGTTACTTCTTTTAGAGGCATCTAGTTGGAGTACTAAGTAAGGATAAGATGTATGGATGAACAACTTTTTTATTACAATTAGGAGCGACATTTCAGTGTAAATTCTAAGACCATTATCAAGCAAGTGATGTTCAGGGGTGTAGGCTAAAACAGCACCTCAGCAAAACCTCACTGATTCTCGGGCGAAAATGACACTTCGTTTGGTGAAAATGGCTGCTATTTATCGGGCAAAAACAGCACCTTTATTTTCAAGAATGATTTATGTGGTAGTATATATGCTTCATGTACATTGTCTTGTCTTCCACAGTTGTTCACAGTAGAATATTGTCATCTTGAATCTTTCAAAGGTCCACAGAGCATTGTGTCAGCAACCGAGTCCGGGAGAGGCATCCATCTTTATATCTCTGCCACACGTGGAAGATGTCATCCTGAAGAGATGTGGAGGACTTCCTCACATCGGCCCTGAGTCAGCCCTCCTGAATCAGCCTTGTCTGGAGTGGTTGGCGGTTTGCCCCCATTATGTTTCTCGGTTTGTCAGCACCATACCCGTGCATCACTTCGGGCTTTCCTCCCACATTAAGCTGACACGCCGTGATATAACTGGAATACTGTTAAAAGCGGCGTTAAACCCCCTCACTGTAGTGGTCTTGTCTTATGTTAACATTTCACAATTATTTGTGTTTGCAAGTGACCATGTAAGTTTAATTTCATTTTTTCAGTACCAAGGTAAAAAAATAAAAATAAGGTGCAATAAAGTAGCCGTTTTCGCTTGGTGAGGTTTAGCTGAGGTGCCGTTTTAACTGTAACCATTACAGACAACATTCAAAGAGTGGCAGTATGTAATTTTAATTAATACAGAAGTGAAATAGAATTAACCACAGACAAGGAGACTTTAACAATAATGTCACTTTACTCCTGTGAATAACAACGCTACGTGCATAGAATCATTTTTTTCATTCAGTTGATTGTTACAGTTCATGTACATACCTTCTTCTCTTAATCTTTATCAAGTTTTAGAAAGAGTAGTTGGGCATGCAGTTGGCGAGATACTCGACCGTGGCTGAATGAGACACGGAAAAACTCTTCACTGCTCGTGCCGCAATAGGAGGCGCCAAGAGCACTTGCCGACACCGGAAGTGAAGTGGTCAGCGTCTGTTCACAGCTGTGGCTGCACAGTGACAGCAATATCTACAAGGTAAGTATTTCCATTAGTCAGCTGCCATTGAAAAAACTAATTACATGTAGCAAATATATTGAAATAGGTAACGGCAAGTTGGATTACTGTCTACGATCACCATGCAGCTGGACAGCTCTTTCCAGAAGTACTTGAATGTCACACGTCTTCTTCCCACACACATTCGTAGTTACTTTTATTTGAACGTTTTTAGGGAATATTGCTCTATAGCTGAAACAAAACCGACGCAACATTAAATTTGAACTACCCTGTATTCGACCCAATATGCGCCCATATAAATAAAGACAGAATGGGTAGGCTCTTTTTGGTACCAATTCAGAGTCAAATTGGCGTAAATTCATCAGTAAGCCAATCAATATTCTTTTGTTGCTGGGGGGCTAGAGATAAACTGTTACTTACGTTTTACTGGTGAACATCTCCTCATTAATCGACTACAAAAGATTCTTGACTGTATGTAAAAAACAGGTGAGTAAACCTTACTTGGGCATCAGGGAAAAGTGGGGGGTGGGGGGGTGGGGGGCGCTTATTCACTTTTATTCACAGTGGATGCCATGAGAGCCATCCCCAGAGTTAAAAATTCTGTTAAAATTGCAATGACTTACTTGGAAATAACAGTTTTAAACAGCAATGTTTATCATTTAAAGCAAGGGGTGAATGTATTATCACTCAGATAGACCTGACAAACACATGGAATATGATGGGCATATACTTGTTTCATGTACAGTGTCATTATCAAAATAGACATGGGGATTCAAAAATATTGGAATGGTCTGTTTAGACTAATGACCAGACACACAGAGGCCTTTGTTTAGACTAATGACCAGACACATAGAGGCCTTTGTTGAGACTAATGACCAGACACATTGACACGACACATAGAGGCCTTTTTTAGACTAATGACCAGACACATAGAGGCCTTTGTTGAGACTAATGACCAGACACAGAGGCCTTTGTTTAGACTAATGACCAGACACAGAGGCCTTTGTTTAGACTAATGACCAGACACATAGAGACCTTTGTTGAGACTAATGACCAGACACATTGACACGACACATAGAGGCCTTTTTTAGACTAATGACCAGACACAGAGGCCTTTGTTTAGACTAATGACCAGACACATAGAGACCTTTGTTGAGACTAATGACCAGACACATAGAGACCTTTGTTGAGACTAATGACCAGACACAGAGGCCTTTGTTTAGACTAATGACCAGACACATAGAGGCCTTTGTTTAGACTAATGACCAGACACATAGAGGCCTTTGTTTAGACTAATGACCAGACACACAGAGGCCTTTGTTTAAGCACCTTTCCACTAAGGATTGAAAGAAGAATGAGAAATGCCTAGTGTGAGATAGGATAAGTATTATGAATATACAATTTATTGTAAAATTTACAACTTTGTTGCAGCCAAGGAACATGGACCACTGCCACACCACGACACACAACAGAGTACAGGGCACACCTGGAGCAGTCGCCGCTGTGGCACTTGAGGGTTGCTGTGAGCACTCTAGGTAAGGCACTACTAGTTTGAGTGATTAGTTTTTTTTAGAAGCTTTAAACGCTTGTTTAGGCACGTTTCCACTAAGAATTGAAAGAAGAATGTTAAATGCATCACAAAAACATCACAAATCACCAAAAGCGGATATAATGATTATAAATGGAAGAGCTTTGACCATTTTGCGACCTATGAAGAGTTTAAGCAGCCATGTCCACATTCCCACAAGTAGCAGAATTTCTGTGCCACCTTCATAGTACAAAGAATCTCAAGGGTTCAGTATATATAGTACCTTTCTTGCAGCAATTAGTTCAGTGTGTGAGTGTGTGAGTGTGAGCGTGAGTGTGAGTGTGAGTGTGAGTGTGAGGGAGAGTTATTGTGTTGCGGACATTTCAGTCTACATGTATTTGTAATATTTACACATTTGTTTGTGACAGACCGAGATAGCTCATTCTTCAATACAGACAACAGAAATATACGGAAATTTTACACTTTCGATGAATATACAGAAATTTCACACTTTCAATGAAAAAAGACTATGTTGTACTAAAATATAAAAATTAGTAAAGTGAACTTGTAACTAGAGAGATGGGTGAATCTGCTCAGGTCATTCATATTCATCATGGGATTCATGGCCCATGGCCCATGGCCCATGTCCAAAGTACACAGTTAAGGTCCGCTGAGTTTGGTTGTGTACCAAATGATGGCTTTTGTTAGCTGTCTATAAATACAACTTTGTTGGACATTCCCCTGGGGTGTAAATTTAATGTATTCCAGCTAGCACTGACATATGTAGACAAAACCAACAAACTTGTGTTTTATCAAAGATGTTTAACTTTGCTTAATCTGTTAATTAGCATACAAACAGGGAATCATGTGGATGGATGCATGGATTATAAATATCAAAAGTAGGGTCGTGATAGTATGTCATAATTGCTGAATCTGATTTTGTGTAGCAGAACCTATAGACAAATAAGAAAAGTCTGCACAAGGCAAATCTGTAATTTATGTATTGTATTTACATGTAGTTTCTCAGACAAGAATGAAAATGGATATATCTTCAATAACTTTCCTATCTAACATAAATACCACAAAACAAAAGAGTTAAAATTATGTTTATTTCAGCAATGTATTACAAAATGTGTTCCTGTACTAAAAAAATAGTTATTACAATCATACAATCCCGGTTCGCCCCGATTATGTTTCTAGGTTGGTCAACACCATACCCATGCTTGTGGGTTTCACCGAAGTGGTAAACGTCTGAGACCTGCATCACTTCGGGCTTTACTCCACATTAATGGTCAGTTGTTTGCCTTCATGGTATAATCAGTTCATTGCAGAGCTTTCTACATTCATGGAATATTGTTCTGACATTCATAACATGATGTGATCGTGAGATATTCCTCCAACTTACAAACACAAATGTTTGGGCTTCTATTGCCTCCAACAAGCACCTATGTTATAACCTGATGACATAAGTATACGTTGAAAGGAATCTGACACATTATTCAAATGTGGACAGAAAGCATGAAATTCAGGCCAGAATTTGGCCAGGGACACATTAAGCAGCTTTAAAGTTCTCATACATGTGAGGCTAGGTAATGAACTTTACCAAAAAGTAGGAAGTAAGGAGGTTGATTGTGGTCAGCAATCTCAAACACTGACCATGTGAGCCATATCTGCTGTCAAAGCCAAGGAAGGGAAATGACCCCTCAAGTAGAAGGAAGCTCGTTGAAACCAAAAAATTACACTAATATCTATTGATTCATTTAGTTAAGACTTTGAAATACTCTCAGGAACTCACAAATATGTTTTGTTTAAATGTTTTTCGGTGGCAATACATGCCAATTTCAGTTATTTGTCAGTTTGACGGATAGAAATTAAAAATTCCATCTAAACATTGTTAACCCGACACGATAGTGGTTATTTTTGTTCACAATTAACAGTTTTTGGCAATAATTTATGGATTCAAAGGGGAAAGAAAGATATCAAGCATTTTACAAAACAGGAGATAATATCGTAATGTGGAACACTATCATACTCTTTATAAGGCAGCGGGCCGTGACTTGATGGACAGAGCCACCCTGAGGGACTGTTGCCTCTTCAACCACAAGACGAAGCAACGTTCACATTCAGGGCATGCAACCAATACATTCGACCCACTAAAAACCTCCACAAAACTGCTTGTCGAACAACTGATTCTGATTTGTTGTTGTAGAACCTGTATCCACAGGCGTTTGCATCGTGTTTTCTCTAAGCCCCATTAAGCTCAAGCTTGAATAATAATTACTTAGTTTTGTGATAATTAACACAATAGGTAGAATTGTTTCATTTATTGTGTAATGAAATCCAACACAACATAGAGTGAGAATGTTGTTAGTAAATATTAATCCATATTTTATTAATGATTCTGTGAAATAATGTGACACTTTTCATTTTACCATATTTTCTTGTGTATAGTGCGCACGTTTTTTCCAAAACACAGCTGTGTAGAAGGGGGTGCGCATTACACACGCCATAATGAGTTTAATTTTTTTTTTCTCCAAAATACTGAATCCGCTAGGAGGCTAGAGGGGGGTGTGCATTATACTTGGGTGTGCACTGTATTCAAGAAAATACACTATAAGTCTTTGACTGGCATTGTGTTCTTGCACAATCCTGTTCTGGTGCCGTGTATGTTTTCATTGTGAAAGGAGATAACTCGGATTCAAAACTATGTATCCTTGGGAGGAAAAGTTGTGAAAATATTTGTTATTCTGTTCAAAATGGGAGTTATTTTATGGGTTACAGGCCGGCAAAGCCACATTTCGAAAATAGATAGCCCAAATTGATGTGGCTCTCGCGGCAATGGTTATGGTTGCGTGATTGTATAATGTGGCTCTCGCGGCTATGCTGTCAAAACATGCTTTGTGATTCTAACAGGTTACCGTATATAACAAAACAAGTCTTGTTTTCTCATTTTCTATTCAACAAGGATAACATATTCATCAAAACTTTACATTGATGAATATGAATAGCACTCACTCATACAGACATTCTACCTCCTCACTCATACAGACATTCTACTTCCTCACTCATACAGACAGTCTGCTAACTCACTCATACAGACATTCTACTCACTCATACAGACATTCTACCTGCTCACGCATACAGACATTCTACTCACTCATACAGACAGTCTGTTAACTCACTCATACAGACATTCTACTCACTCATACCGATATTCTGCTAACTCACTCATACCGACATTCTACTCACGCATACAGACATTCTACTTCCTCACTCATACAGACATTCTTATTCCTCCTCACTCATACCGACATTCTACTCTCTCATACAGACATTCTACACACTCATACAGACATTCTATTCACTCAGACATTCGACTTCCTCACTTATACAGACATTCTACTACTCACTCATACAGACATTCTACTCACTCATACAGACATTCTGCTAACTCACTCATACCGACATTCTACTCTCTCATACAGACATTCTAACTCCTCACGCATACAGACATTCTACTTCCTCACTCATACAGACTCTATTCACGCATACAGACATTCTACTTCCTCACTCATACAGACATTCTTATTCCTCCTCACTCATACAGACATTCTACCTCCTCACTCATACAGACATTCTACCTCCTCACTCATACAGACATTCTACTCACTCATACAGACATTCTACTTCCTCACTCATACAGAAATTCTACTACCGCACTCAAATAGACAGTCTGCTCCTCATACAGACTTTCTACTCACTCATACAGACATTCTTGTATTTTGGCTGTCGTCACACAAAAATATCTTCCGAGTTTTAACAGTCGTCTTCACTCTCAGCTATCCATAGTCGTATGGATAATCATCTTCTACTGCCCAATTTTCTTGTGCATGAACAAGGCGGAAAACCTCACAGCTTTCCTGTGTGTGCTGGCATATTTTCTAGCACACTTTGGTGGTTTTTTAATACTATCATGTTTATAGATACTTAGTATCTTGTTATTTTGGTGGGGGGCGGTCGGGTAGCCTAGTGGTTAAAGCGTTCACTCATCACGCTGAAGACCCGGGTACGATTCCCGACATGGGTACAATGTGTGAAGCCAATTTCTGGTGTCCCTCGCCGTGATATTGCTTGAATATTTCTAAAAGCGGCGTAAAACCCCACTCACTCACTCACTGTTATTTTGGTGGATTAAGTTGAATTGATCACGTAGGTATGGAGACATGTTCTTGGGTAGGCTGGCATCTACTTCTTCGTTGGTCCTGCCCCATTTGTCAGATACCCAAGTTGTTAGACAGTGGAGTAGAGATGGCTTGTCAAGCTATGTGAGATTTACCTGTTGTGGTAATGGGCCAAGCCAAATAGACTTGATATTCCTCTGTGTCCATGAGATCAAGACGTTTTGAAGTTAATGGGTAACATAACTGATCTACTCATTACGGCTGGGACGAGTCCAAATTTACTACCCGGGTACCCACCACCCTATTATCTGACCCTACCCGGGTATCCGCTGTAGATATTAAGAGATGGGTACAAAGTGTCGTATTTGGAAAAGTTTGACCATAGCCCTGGCAAAATGTATTTAGATACACGTGTAAAACAATCTGGTCATGCAAACACTAAAGTTAACTGCATGAAGTTTTAACTTTATTCAAACATACAAAAGTCAGAAGGAATGGGCGCTTTGTCAGAAAGAAATGGGAACATTAGTGACTTGTAGTGTAACCATAGTTTCAGATAATTTTTGTCATTAAACAATCTATCCTGTGACTAACCACGGGTCCGGGTAGTCCCGTGGGTACCCGAGTCCTATTCAGTACCCACCCGACCCGAGTACCCTAGTTACCCATACCAGCCCTACTACTCAGATATATGATTATATATTGTTTTATCTTAAACCTGTATTGGATTTAACTAAGTTAATGAACTATTTGATCATGAAAACAACTGAAATTTATAAGTTCTCATCTCAGTATTCATGAGAATACTGAACTTTCTTTATTTACATGTTACAATCGACACCGAATGTCATTACCATAATATTACAATTAATCTCAGAATTACCTCTGCTGTACATTGTAGTCTGACTACTGTAAATCTTGAAATGAAAGCACCTCGATCCAATGGAATGATACTGCTGGCCCCTAGCCAAAAACGTTACTCAGTATGAATGTGACTCCTTACCTTAATCCAACCTTAATCCAATCAACCAGTAAATATTATTAGTTGTGTACTTACGGCAAAATCAATACGTAGTGCTTTCCTAAAAACAGTAGATAAAGTATGTGTTTATTCTGTTGACTGGTATTATGGAAGTTCAAAGGAAATAAGATAATTGAACCAACTCAAGTTAAATTTTCATCTCCAATGTTCGACATGAGTGAGTAGATCTCTTGACCCCAGCAGTGACAATTCACTGAATGTTTATATGTAATTTCTAGTGTTTGAATGACATTGTTAAATACTTGTTACAACTGCTGCTCAATATACAATGATGTGGAATATACATAGTTGTTTGTTTTTATGTCCAAGTTCGTATTTCTGCCATCCAAAATGTGAAGTGAGGGGCCTTTTTATTGATTGTCATTTTGAGATATAACTGTAATGTTTATTCAAGGCGAGCAAAGACCACTAGCTTGCATAGTTTGCATTTGAATTAAGCTCACATTAATTTCAAGATTTACAGTATTTGAAGTTTGAAAATATAGTTGATAATATACTCAATATAAAGAGGCGGCCCATGGTGAATACGTCACACATTGGATTATGAACATATTTCTTAAGTGTTTTGTTTTTATAAAATAAATAACAAAATGTGTTGTTTTTTTCCTGTAGAATGACCCAATTAAAGATGTGTCTTTAAGACATGTACAGAAAATATTATTACTGGTAATGGTTCCAAAGTGCGAAATGAAGTACCTTGATGTAGTGATACATTACACCTTATTGAATTGGCTATTAAAGCCAATGAAAAACAAAGCCTTTTCAGTATATCCTCATCGGGTGTTTGAGGTTTTTAACAAACAGGGTAGGATCGGGACTAATCCCATCAATCAGACAGGCCATTTGTCATACACCTTGTTATTGCCAATCGTCATACAGTTGAGTAGAGGGGTAATTAGAGCACTCACCTTCAGCTGTAATGGTATGGCCCACACTCTGAGTTAAGGTCTTTGTTACAACAACAATGTTAAAGTCATCAAGGGTGAGTTGTTGTGAGCTGGTTATCTTGTGAGAAGAGGGTAATAAAATGATCAAAGTCACTGTAAGTTCTTTTACTAACAAATAATTAATATGTTTTAATGAATACTTTGCCCTTTGAGGTTAATAAATGTAATTTATGTAATCCTATGAAAGGAGACTAGAGATGTTTGAGCTGAGAAACTGTTTAACTGATGAGATGTATTTTGTGATCACACACATATGTATAAATACTGTATCAATTGCATCATTCACAGCGTCGTCATATATTTTTCATGTTTGAGAAGAAAGTCATGTCCCCGGCATGGGAACCCAAACAGCCCTCCTAGGCCATCTCCAGTCATTAACTCACCTCAAACATCGTTACATCCAAGATCACAGCACTCACCATCGCCAACTGGGATTTCGAACGTCACCATAACACACAAGCCCAAATACTGGGATTCGGACATTCATTGTAAGCCGGCCGGCCGCCACTGCAACCGAATGCCTCACCCCCAAGCCCACCCCACGGACTCTCGATACAAAGAACCAAAGCATAGATAAGTTGCTACCTTATCTCCCCTACTTCATCAAAACTTATATTTATCCTCCCACTTTTATGTTCCCCAATGCAATGTTTGTACTTCAATGCATAAACCATGTAAATAGACTGTAAATACTCATCAATTCTCATCCAACTGTAAATTATTTCATTGATTGATTGTTTGTATATCACCCATTATCTTGTATATATCCACCTACCCCCACCACCGTTCCCAACCCCCTCTCCCAAATCATGGACACTACATACTCGCCCCCCATGGACCTCCCCTCCCCACTCCTATCCACTTCCATCTTCTCCACACCCGATCCCAAAGAATTTCCAGGCCTTCCCACTACACAAAACATAAATAAAATACCCCCAAATTTTGGACTAGACCTGGAAATCATCACCCCCTCCCGACCCATCACTTAAACATCTATCCCCCCCCCAAACCAACATCAACAAAAATAACAAAAGGTCCATTGACTCCCCAACAGAAATCCAACAAAACACCAAAAAAACCTGTGACAAACAAACACCCCCCCAGAACACTACCCAAAACCCACCCACAAAACAAATTCTCACAGCCTTCCATGCAAACTCCACTACACCACTAAATGAAACCTTCTCAGCCAACAAATTCGCAGTCTGCCTCAAAAAATCAAATCTAAACTTCAAATTCATTAACTCCTGCGGGAGAGGTTTAAAAATTACCTTTTACGACCAATCCTCCCCCTCAACTTGGCTATCAGAACCCCCATCATTGATGGTCTAAATATCAATTGGCAAATTCCCCGATGGCAAACAGAAATGCAAGAAGTGATTTACCTCGACACAAGTGGCACCTCAGACGACATTCAAGATTACATCAACATGGTCCAACCAATTCCCCACACAACCCCAAATCACCAACTTCAGAGCAATAAACAAACGCCAACTCACCCAGGGTAGACTCACCAAACAAACCATCTTTCTTACATTCAAAGCAACCTCATTACCAAACTACATTACCTTCGGAGCACTAAACTACAAAGTTCACCCAATCAGAAAAAAACCACCCCAATGTATCTACTACCATTCTTTCGAACATAAGGCCTCCGACTGCAAAAAAACGCCCCTGTGCCCTAAATGTGGCTCTGAAAACCATGCCATCCAGGAATGCTCCTGGGCCCCATACTGTGTTAACTGCAAATCAGAGGGCCACACCTCAAACCGGAATACATGCCCAACAAAACAAAAATACATACTCAATCTAAACAAAAACCTCAAACAAACTGACCTCCCCAAACCAGCCCAAATCCCCCTCCTCCAGTATTACTCAGAAGACAACCCTGAAGACCCCTATCCCCTCTCCGACCATGACCTTGATTCCTCATTCAGCTCCTACACACAACCACCCCTCCTACCCCCAACCCCCAGCCCATGCCACCATCAACTTCAACTCACCCACGGGCCACCAACCAAAAACCAACCAAACCCACACCACCCCCTACCACCACAACCACAGTCTACATCCATCCCTTGCCATCCACAACTACAGCCCCGCTACTCTCCCCTACATACCCTCCCCCCCCCACAAACCCTCCCCCCCCACAAACCTCTACACTCCCAAACAACACTCAGACCACAGCTCTTCCACCACCCCCCCAACCCTCATCCACCATACCCAAACAACCGCTAGCATTCCAAACCCCTACCCCCATACTCCCCCACATACCCCCCTCCCCACCTCCCCACCTCCCCACCCCCTACCAATCCCTCCCCCACCCCACTTCCAATCCACTCCATATCTCCAAACACAGAAGAGAATTCCTAACAAACAAAATACATCAACTTAAGTCCACACCCTCCGCAAACATCACTCCACAAAAACTGTACAATAACACAAACAAACTAGTCGAATTTATAATCGCAGCCATTCTTCTTAAACACCCTACTGCCAAAAAACTCCACACATTAGCTACCATGTCCAAAATCTACCAGAAGTCTTTTGCATCTCTCCAAACAGCTACCCTCAAACTAAAATACTAACATTCCAACCTACCCTACCCCCCCAGTCCAATCCCTAGCCCCCAGCACAACCCCCCTTCCAAGCATGTCCATCATACAATGGAATTGTAATGGCCTTCGGGCCAACGGACACGAACTAAAGGCCCTCTTCTCTCTTAAAGAAATACTACCCCTCATTATTGCACTCCAGGAAACCCTACTTCCATCCAAAAAAGACTTCCAAATCCCCGAATTCCAATTTCTACGTAAAGACCGACCCCGACAACCAAACACTCCCGGCCCCCGTCACGGAGGACTTGCTCTTTTTATCCATAATTCACTTAACTACAGTACCGTCCCCATCCCCACCCCCAATCTAGAAACCCTGGCAATAGATACAACCTTCCACAAAACTAATGTAAGAATAATAAATATCTATCATACTAAAACCAAACCTTTTACCTCCCAGGACCTTGATATTCTGTCCAAGCATATCACCCATAACACCATCCTACTCGGAGACCTTAATGCACACCACCCGCTCTGAGGAACTAAAAACTATACTGATAAATTCGGGAGACTTCTGGTAGAATGGATAGACAAGGCAAACCTCATCTCACTCAACGATAACCAACCCACAAGATACCCAACATCCAGACTACAAAACCTACCACAGTAGACCTTTCACTAATAACAAACAGACTGTCCAATCTAATTAGCTGGGATGTTCATAACGACACCTGGGGAAGTGACCACTTCCCCATTAACATCGAAACTAAATGCTCTTCAAATCCCCCTTTATCCACTAACGAACCTCCTTTAGAAACCACCCAGCAAATAAAATTCAACTTCCAAAAAGCCAATTGGCAACTCTTTACCAAACTATGCAACCAAACAGACCCCAAAAATATACAAAACAGCAACATAGACACATTCAATACCAACCTAACGTTATTCCAAATCGCAAGCCAATGCATACCCACAACCAAACCCACCCCCTCCCACAACCCAGTCCCCTCCCACAACCCAGTCCCCCTCCCACAACCCACCCCTTCCCACAAACCCACCCCCTCCCACTACCCACCCCCCTCCCACAACCCACCCCCTCCCACAACCCAGTCCCCTGGTGGAGCGGCGGACACCCAAAACTCTAGGAAATTAAGGAAAAGAGCCCTAAGTAGAAGCAAACGAGATAAAAACAAAAATTCCTGATTTCATTCATCTCAGAAACCATACCAAACAGCTCATTAAAACGGCCAGAAAAAAAAACTAGCAGCTTTTCTGCAATACCCTCAAATTTGGCGAAAATAATTCAAGAAAAATAAGGAACAAACTTAAATCATATATAAAACAATCATATAGCTATTCACTTTGCCAAGACCAGCAGCACCGCCAACTATCCCCCCCCCCCCTTCCAAGACAAAATCAAAAACCACCACCCCTACGAACCTACGACTTAGCCCATCTCTCCATCAATAAAACCATCAATATACATGAACTTCTACATGCACTCCATAACAAAAACACAGCCTCAGCCACGGGACTAGATAACATAAGCTACATGATACTAAATAAAATCACACCTCAAATACAACAATTATTACTACAACTCTACAACCAAATATGGTCAACAGGCACAACACCACAAACATGGAAACACGCAAAAATCATTCCAGTCCTGAAGCCAGGCAAACCCCCCAATGATCCCGACTCCTTCCGTCCCATATCCCTAACCTCCCACACATGCAAAATCCTTGAATCAATTATCAATAATAGACTTAAGCATCACATCTCCATAAACAGACTAATCAGCCCAGACCAGAGGGGCTTCACAAATAACAGACAAACATTAGACCACATCCTACACCTAGAACAAGACCTAAGGACAGACAATCAATGAAACAATACACCCTGGACATCTTTATAGATGTCAGCAAAGCTTTCCACATGGTTTGGCATAACGGCCTTCTTAAAAAACTTGAAAACAATCATATCAATGGGAGAATACTAAACTTCATTCACTCTTTCCTAACCGACAGACACATCACTGTTAAATCCCATCAAACCCTGTCCGACACTCACCCCATTGAAAACGGCACCCCACAAGGAAGCATCTTATCGCCAACTCTATGCAATTTTATGATAAATGACATCTTCTCAGATTAAAAAATAAAGAAAAAATTACCACAGCAAAATTCGCAGATGACGTTTCCCTCTGGACCTCCTCGGCCTCCATCTATTTACTAAAAACTAGAATGCAATCTGCTTTAAACAATATCCAAAATTGGGCTTCCAACTGGGGATTCCAAATCAAACACCAAAAAGACCATTGGCCCTCTTCAAAAAACAATATATGCAAAATTACACACCCAAACTTCACCTTAATGACAAAGAAATTACATACCAAAAAGAAGCTAAGTTCCTAGGAGTTACATTTGATCAACATCTTACATGGGGCCCCCATATATCAAAATTGGTCAACTCTTGTGAAAAAGATTTAAACCTAATGAGAGCTATGAAAGGGAACGATTGGGGGTCTGACAAACAAACCCACCTCAACATCTACAAAACACTTATTCAATCCAAAATCGACTACACCGCTCCAGCCTCAAGTGGCATTTCAACTACTAACTACAACAAAATTAAATCAATCCAATATAAGGCCCTCAAAATAGCCACCGGCACCAGGACTGGTACCTCACACCATGCCTTACTACTCATGACCAACTCTCTCTCCATTACACACAGATTACAACAGAAAATCCTCAACTACTGGGGCTGGGGCACAACACAATCCAATCTTTAAAACACTCAAACAAAAATATAACAACATTAACAAACAAACGGCAATCAAATTCAATAAATCCCCTGACCAAGCCCCATACATGACCCACCTACTCAAGCTAATACACACCCACAATCTAAGCAATATAACACACACACACCCCTCCCTCCAATACATAGCCGACCTCCCATCCCCCCCCCCCAGTAGACACACTGCTCCACGAATTATTTATACAAAGCCCCGGTACTCCAACTGCAAAAAAGACCGAAGCAACCCTTAGACACCTCCACAACAACTGGCCGACACACACCCACATTTACACCGACGCATCACAAAACAATGGGAAAACAGGACTAGGAATACACATAGACCAACAACCCCCCGTCAGAACAAACTTTCACTATAAAAACTTCACTAACAATTACACAGGGGAACTATTAGCCATCCTTACATCAATTCATGCCATCAAAACAATTAACCAACAAAAATTTCTAATAATATCAGACTCACTAACCGCACAGAAACAAATTCAAAACAAATACTCCAGAACACGCCCAGACCTCATCAACAACATTATTACTCTCATCACCCAACTCAACAATAACAACAAACAAATCAGTCTACTCTGGGCCTCGGGACACACCAATATACCAGGCAATAACAAAGCACATATAGCAGCCAAAATAGCCACCCAACAGCCCTCATTAGAAATATATTTCCACACCTCCAAAGCAGAGTTAAAAAACAAATTTAAAAAGTCTATAAAACTCCAAAACTACAACAATATAATCCAAAACACCAACTCGCAATGGCTCAAAACACTTTTTACGCAATACAATCTCAAATGCCGCAACTTTAACAGCTCTAACCACTTGGACAATATTATATCAAGAATCATTAGCGGAAATACCAACCTCAACCACAATTTACACAAACAAGGCAGCACCCGGACGGGAAATGTACATATTGTAATCAACCAGAAGACTTGTATCATATTTTTAACAGCTGTCCTTTATATTGCGCCCTTCACTCCGAACTTTATCACGCTATCCCTCCTAACTATAAACAAAACCTCACACAACTTTTCAACCCTTCCAACCCTATCCCCATCTTCAACGCAATAACCCAATTCATCATCAAAGCCGACCTTACAGACTGATTTTAGAACCTCCCAAACAAATCTATACAACATAACTATGCCCTAGTAAACCAAAAAAAACAACTTTCGGATCGGGATCAAAATTTCCAACACGAGTCGTCCTCTCCGACGTCCGTGCCTATAACCCTGGTTATCCATACACTAACTTAATACAGTCGTTAAGCCAGCCGGCACCAACCAATAACAAGCCCACACCGCTCGCCACCAACCCACGTCACAACACCACCACCCACCACCCACCCCAGGGGACAACCGGCTTATACGGCTCTAAAATTTAACCCTTTTTTCTTTATTTATCTATTCCCCTTACTTAAATAATGTGGCCTAACTACATATCTTCAATCACCCAATATGCTATACCCCTACCTCAGTGTTCCCCTGTAATATATAGTAAAGGCCCTTAACGCTCCCTCCTAATAACAACACCCATAATAATACTCTCGAAGTATCATCACTAGTACAATCTAGATCATCCCCCGGCTAGTTACAGTTTTTTGGGCATGGTGATTTTCATATTTAATCTATTCATCTTTATTTCCCCACCTACCCCATCCTCGAAATGCAATAAATGCGAAGCGGACGTAAAAATCTATAAATCAGTCAGTCATCATTCACAATCATGGCTCTGCGACTTGTAGAATATGTTACGTCAGCCCGCGGTACCCAGCAGGTTCTCTTTGAAGGATACTTGTTTAACAAGAATGCAACAAGACAGACAGCACAACACTGGCGTCGTGTAATTAAATCCTGCTCCAGCAAGTGCACTACTGTTGGTATTTTGTGAGGAATGTGTCAGAGCACAACCACCCCAGAGAATTCAAACCTAGTTCATTTTGTCAGCAACTTGAGGAAGAGCAAAAGAGGAAACAACCCCGATACAGCTGCTCTACAACCAACAGATCGCTGATGAAGATGATGACCAGGCCCAAGCCCTCCCTGCCTTCCCCAGCATTAGCAGTGCCCTTTACCACCACAGAAGGAAGACCATACCCGTCCTGCCCTAAACCAGAGCCCACGTGGACCTAGATGATGCCTGGAGCCATACATCAGATGGGGGCCGCTTCCTCCTATATAGCGATGGAGAAGAAAATAAGGTCCTTGCCTTTGCCACAGATGAGCAGCTACAGATCCTACAAGGTGCTGAGACGACATACATGGATTGTACCTTTACCACCTGCCCTGCCCTTTGGGATCAAGTGTACATACTTCACATCAGAAGTGGATCTGCTAGCTATCCTGTAGTTTATGCTTTGCTACCCGACCACCAGATGCCAACGTACAGAAGACTGTTCAGCCTTTTGAAGACCAATGTTTGCAGACACCCTGAACAGAGAACTTGCCACCACTCCCCTTCAGACAGATTTTGAACAAGCAGCAATCTGTGCCATCCAGTTGATGCAGATCAACCTCCGTGCACCTGAACCAAGTAGAAAGCGGGTCTACCGTGAGGTTGACAATAGACTCCAGAGACTGAAAGATCAGCTGACCCAAGGAAGGAAAAGTCTGATCCAGTTCCTTGATGCTGCAGGTCACCTATTGAAGCTTGGATAGCCATTATCCTCCATTATGATGCTTTGAATGTTGAATTATGTAATTAATTCTTGTTAAACATGGTTCATATTTATAATATTATGTTGAATAAACCATACTAATTTATTTATTACTTTTCTTCTTTACAATTTGTTTTCTTACAATCTGCAAATGAATTAGCACAAGATCATTCATATTTATAATCCTGGTGTTCCCTATAATACAAACTTAAACATAAACAAAGTTAATGATCTGTGTGGAACAGTCCATATTGATAGGTAGAAGGCAGGGGGTTAGTGGTCCAGTCATGCATAACCTATGTTGTTTTAAGCTGTATGACAAATGGCCTGTATGATTGATGGGAGGATACCATTTTACCACTTGTGTAACAACAATCGGAGAGCAGATGAACTCAACATTGGCATTTGTGATTTTAAGGTTTCCCTCTCCCCCCCCCCCCCCCCCCCGCCATACTTCTCTGCTTTCTCTTACTTAATGAGCGGAGTTTTGGGAGTCTTCTTCACAGTTAATGTATTTCGGAGATGGGATGTAGGTTGGGAATTATGAATAAGAATATAATAAGAAATATACATAAATCACCATACCCAAAAAACTATAACTAAAGGGAAAATAACTATCTACCAATACCTATGTCTATAATATACTACTCAAAAAAAGTTAAGGATCACCCGATTCTTTCATATTACTACAGGTAATCTCTCATTTCAGGGCAGATTAACAATTGTAATATGAAAGAATCGATGATCCTTAACTTCTTTTGAGTAGTATATGTACTTATAATATATATCTATGTATTATATTTTAATTTATTATTACAAGGGGAGGTGTAAATATTTGGATGAATTTGGACAAATGGTAATAATTTAAAACCCAAGAATTTGATCTGACAATATTATGTTAGCTGGTACAGCTACTGCTACTCTTATATAGTATTAACGAAATATGTATAAAGTATAGCATAATAGGTTATAAATTTATTACAGATAAGCTGTAATTAGAAATGGGGCCTACTAAAGAAAAAGAAAGGGAATATGAGCCTAGCCTAAGTCTATAATCTCTGGGGTGGGGAGTCGTGGTGGCGGGGTGGGGAGTCGTGGTGGCGGGGTAGGGAGGCGATTGCTGGCAGTGAGAGGTGTTGTTATAGCCTTGACATTAGCAGTTAGCTGGATTATTGATGTCCTATGTTAAGAAAGGAAGAGGGGCGAAATGGGCTTAATAAATTGAGAATGTACCGATGTTACAAGCAAGTATATGGGACAGAATACTATGTTTCAAATAAGATGCCACGAAACTATAGGTCAGCACTAGCCAAGTTTAGGTGTGGCGTGGCTCCTTTTCGTGTGGAAACCGGTTGGTATGAAGGTGTACCTGTCCATAATAGAAAATGTGTTCACTGTTATGACAGCATAGAAGACGAGGTCCATGTTTTGTTTCACTCCGTATTATATGACGATATCAGGGCAACTCTTTTACATGAATGTATTGCGAAATCTTATAATTTTTTAGATATACCTGATATCGACAAACTGTGTTTAATTTTCAGTGATGCCAGTGTGTGTTTTATATTTGCCAAGGTCTGCTTTTTTAATTCTTAATCGTATAAAGCATGTTTTTTTGTTTTTTTTATAAAGCATCTTTTATATGGATAACATTTTACTGTATCATCTTTATAGCATATATGTATGAATTTTCAAATAATTTGTCTCTTATAATTCTTGTGAATGGTTCTGTACATTCTATAAATGTTTATTTGTAAAAAGCTGTTTTATGTATGTACAGAAGTGAGACACTAATAAACTATTGTCTGTCTATGTTGGGGTGGTCGGGTAGCCTAGTGGTTAAAGCGTTTGCTCGTCACACCGAAGACCCGGGTTCGAATCCTGACATGGGTACAATGTGTGAAGCCCATTTCTGGTGTCCCCCACCGCGATATTGCTGGAACATTGCTAAAAGCGGCGTAAAACCAAAACTCACTCACTCACTCACTCACTCACTCACTCACTCACTCACTCACTCACTCACTCACTCACTCACTCTGTCTTTGTTAGTGGTATGGATAAGTGAGACTTCCCAAGCGGACGTCGTAGAAGACAGTCCCCGCTGGATTTTTCGATCCGATCCCAAATGGGAAAAACATGTGTTTATATTATGAGATTTTGAAGCAGAGTTTGTATGGGGTGTTCTAAACTTTGACAGTGATTTTAGCATTAAGAATGAAATTGGTAATTGAGTCGCATATTGCTGGAGGGTTGAATGAATAGTAAGGAAATATTGTGCTGATAGTGACATGGTATAGAGTGATATAGTTGAGAATGGAAAGTGCTATAAAGTAATCAGTCTTTAAAAATTTGGTCTAGGTCTTTGGGAATGAGTGAGTGAGTATGGTTTTACGCCGCTTTAAGCAATATTCCAGAATATTCCAGTCCGGGGAACTCCAGAAATGGGCTTCACACACTGTACCCATGTCGGGAATCAAACCCTGGTCTTCAGCATGACAAGTGAACGCTTCAACCACTAGGCTTCCTGACCGCTCCTCTTCGGGAATGAGGCAGTTTGAACAGTTAGTATTTTGATGTCTTTTTTGCTTATGTAGATTATAGTTTAGATTTGTATCGCCACTGATAATACGGGATATTATTTTGTCAAAAAAGGTCATTTATAGATTGGTTTATTAAATAGAGTCTTAATCAAGGTAGAGTTAGAATTTTGAATAAGATTTTGAAAATTTTGAATTTTGATGGATTGTTTAATATTTGAATTCATCTAGGCTTTAGTAGTGTGAAAATCAATGGTTGGGGATGGATGTGTTATGGCAAGTATTACTGTAATGCCTGCAATGTTGTTACCAGGTGTGTTGGAGTGGCCAGGTGCCCAAAGTAGACTTACAGATTTGTTTTCTGATTTTAATTCTGAAATGAAATGGATAATGTTGTTGATTAAATCAGGTCATATATTCTAATATTTGTTTTGAATTTGTTTTAGTGGGCCGAGGGGGTCTGAAATAATTAAAAAGTTGTTTTGTTTAAGTGTTTTGAATGGATGGAGGGCTGTAAGTATTGTTTATAGTTCTGCAGTATGCTGTGTCATGTGGTGCTGGTTGATCAAGTATGAAGTGTTGGGGTGGGGGAGTGTGTTTCATATTAATTAGGTTATGGGTTTGTCATAGTTTGTATAGGTGAGTAAGGTATGGGACTTTTACTGGGTGGGTTTTGATTTTAGTTACCCGGTATTGTAGATTTTTAATGTTGTCATATTTTTGTGTGAGTGTTTTGTATATCAGGTAATGTTGGGCCCCAGCCCTGTAATTTAAGCCAGCTTGCTGTCTGTGGTGTGTGATTGAGAGTGTGCCTGTCATTAGTAGTGGTGTATTGTGGGCAGTAACATTCCTGGTACCTGGCTATTCTGAGGGCTTTATATTGGACAGATTTTAGTTTATTCTGATTTTTACTTGAAATGCTACTTAGGACCAGAGGGGCATAATCTATTTTTGATTGTATTTGTGTTCTGTATTTACTAAGAAGTGTTTGTTTGTCTGGACCCCAGTTGGTGCCTCTGATGGCCCTAATTAGATTTAAATCTTTTTTCACAAGAGTTGACCAGTTTTGATATATGAGGTGTCCAGGTGAGGTGTTGGTCAAATGTGGCTCCTAGAATTTTGCCTCTTTTTGGAATGTGATTTCTTCATTGTTTTGGTAAAGTTTGGGTGTATAATTTATCATATGTTATTTTTTAAATAGCATGCCAATAGTTTTTTAGTGTTTATTTTGAAAGCCCCACTTATTAGACCATTTTGGAATACTGTTAAGTGCAGACTGTATTTTGGTTTTAATTAGGTTTAACAAAGATGAGAAAGGAAATGTCGCCTGCAAATTTGGCTGTAGATATATCATTGTTTTTTAATAGAATTTGGAAAAATGTTTTCAATCATGAAATAATATAAAGTTGGTGACAAGGTGCTTCCTTGTGGGGTGCCGTTTTCTAATTGGTGGGTATCTGATTATGTTTGATGGGAAGTGAAAGGGGGATATAGGAATGGGTGCCGTCCGTCCTTCCGTCTTTCTATCCTTCCGTCCGTCACATTTCGTTTCAGGAGCAGATCTTGAAAACCGTACCTTCTTCACCGAACTTGGCACATAAATAGATCCAGTGGTGAACTGGTGCCTTTTGATAGTTTGGGATTTTTAAAAGCAATATTTTTTAGTTTCCATGGCAACGACTTTGATTTAGACTCAAAATGGTGGTGGTCCTCGTTTCCTGAGCAGATCTTGAAAACCGTACCTATTTTCTTCACCATATTTTGCACATTGATAGGTCTAGTGGTGAACTGGTGCCTTTGGATAAATTTGGATTTTTTGGTTCTCCTCGTTTCCTGAGCAGATCTTGAAAAACGTACTATATCTCTTTACAAAAAAGGCCCTGTGAACATAGTACACGGGAGCTAATGCATTGCACACACCCGACATGTCATATTGGCGGGGGATGTGAGTATTTCATGCTTGTTTATAATTGATTCCAAAATTTAGTTAGAGATATGGGGCAGTATGAGTCAGGCTCATTTTTGGGTTTTCATGGTTTCAGGACTGGTACTACTTTTGCACGTTCCATGTTGATTGTGTCGTGCCTGTTGTCTATATTTTGTTGTACAATTGTAAAAGTAATTTTTGAATTTTGTTGGGGATTTTATTAAAAATGTAGTCAAGACCTGTGGCGGAGGCTGTATTTTTGTGTTTTTTTCAGTCTGTTTGCAATTCATGTATATTAAGTATTTTGTTGATTGGTAGCTGGGTGTGGTTTGGCCTTTCTGTGAAAAAGGGATGTTTTTTATGGTGTTTTGGAATTGGGGTGAGTAGTTGGTGGAGCTGCTGGTTTTGGCGAAATGGGCAGCGATAACATTAGCTTTCTCTTTATTTGCAGATAGGTCCTTAATGTTTGGATAAACTTGTTTTTTTTAAGTACCCTTCATGGCTTTAAAAAATTTTCCACAATTTCCTAGTATTATTTTTACAAAAGGATTGCCAGTGGCTTTTTTGGCTGCCTTAATGAGTTGGGTTTTTTTGTTTCTAAGATTTATGAATAAAGGTAATTTTGAATGGCCTCTCTTTGATTTATTGAGAGCCTATTTTCTTAATTTTCTTTGTTTTCAATTTCAGAGCTCCACCAGGGGACTGACTGGGTCGTGCGTGTGGTTAGTGGCACTAATGGGGATGTATTCAATGGCTGTTTATTGTCATTTGTTAGTGAGTTTTGTGTTGAATGTGACTCTATGTTTATGTCATGGATTTGGTCTGTGTCTGTTTGGTTGCATAGATTTGTAAATAGTTGCCAGTTAGCTTTTTTATAAAATAAATTTCATTTGCCGGGGGTGTCAGTTGAGAGGGTCGGTAGATGGCATATATTTAATGATATTTTAATTGGGCAGTGGTGGCTGCCCCATGTGTCATTAGACCGCCTGGAGAGCGGAAGGTCCGGGGTTTGATCTCCAGCCGCGTCATACCTAAAGACGTTAAAAGATGGTACTTGTTATTACCCTGTCAGGCGCTCGTCATTAAGGGGCTAAAACAAGGACTGGCCGGCTCGGATTCAATATACTGTGTCTGAGTGGGGTATTCATGTTAACCTGCGGCATGGTATCTCAGTGTGCTAGCACTATAAATCGGCATCAGTCCGGACTAGTACAAGCAGCCACACAAACACACAAACGTACATGCACGTCGCTCTATAAGTGCAGTAATCTTAAAACATTAAATTACACCTCACCTCTTACACTGTACTTCATGGTGTTTATACATGTATATTGCTTAAACGGGAGGGCCACATCAGTAGTATAAAGTGCACTTATGCCCGTTTTTTAATTGCAGCCCTCCCATTGGCTGATTTCTGCCCGTCATATATTGCAGCCGTCCCATTGGCTGATTTCTACCCGCAGGGTCCCCCTCCCCCAGCCCAGGGTCCCCCCACCCCACCCCAGCACTCCAGGGGTCCCACCCCCACCCAGGGTCCCCCTCCCCCACCACCCAGGGGTCCTACCCCACTTCCCCACCCATTTTGATTTTGAGCGTTGTTATGTAACTTATTCATAATTAAACCTAGTGAATGTTATTCTACACTTAGTGTATACAATAATAATAATAAAGAAATTCTAAAATTACAAAGTGAAATTCTCCAGCTGAAAAAAGAAATAGAGAAAGTATATCTTTATTGAAAGCGTCTCAGCAAAATGTTAAAAGTGTTCTTTTGGGAGATTTGGTGGTTCCATAAGGAACCTTTGCGTACGCTGTACACGTGGATGTTGACGACGTCTTAGATCGTCGTGGATGGTGAGCCAAATACGGTCTTCAGGTAGACGCAGTTGGGGGAATGTCTTTAATGTTCTTGTAATATTTTGTCTTCATATTTCCATTTGTACAGTTTAATACCGCACATATAGCACTGAACGCAATCGTTCATTCCCGTGTAGAATAACCCGCACCTGGCCGGTGTCCCGGTATAAACTCTCCCCCGTACAAATTCTCCCCCCGGAGAGTTTATACCGGTACAGACTCTCCCCCGGAGAATCTGTTCTGAAATAAAATCTCCCCCGGGCGGATATATTTCGCGCCCCCCTCAGTATAAAGTCTCCCCCCTGATTATTCGGTTTGTTGCAATGTCTTTAAGTACTATATTCTTTAAATAGATATCTCTAATGTAAGGAGGGTTGCTTTAAAAAATAGATTATGAAATATGGTCATAATGAATTGATATTTCAGTATATTTTATTTGGTAACTGTACCTTCCATCCTAAAATAATTATAAGATATATATCAAACCAAACAAATTTGAATGAAATGACTTAATGTAACAAATACATGTACGGTTACTGTTGTAACTGAATTCAGAAATCGGTTTTAACACTAACTACTTAAAAACTGTCAACAGTGCGCGCCTCCTGCTCATGCTGTCCGTTATACTCTGATTTAAGATCTAAAATATATTCCTTAATACAGGCTATACGATTTAAAAATGGTATCAGTGGCTAGAATATCATGGTGCAACCAGGTTACTGCTAAACACCCCCACACATACAAGTAACTAAATGTATATTTAGATAAATATTTAACCCAGAAAAAACAAAGGAGAGAAAAATATAAATATAAAAGTACATAAACAAATAAACATTAAAACCTTGAGGAATGTGAAAAGCCATTGTGTAATGCTAAAGCCGAAGACATGATAAACTGTACCAACATTACAATGTTCCCCGATATGCATGCTTTACCTGGGTTACATACCGGTGATCTAAGTTAGAAATATATGACTGATATAAATTCTTTCAACACGGTAATATCGCATATGCTTGGATTATCTTTTTTCTCTCAAATGTGCTCCATTCAAGAAAATTATATAGAATTATGTATTTACTCTCCCCCATGTATTTTGCTCTTTTATGTAAAAGCTTTTTACACCTTACACATTTTAATTACAGATTCCGTTGTTTTGATTTTAACGCAAACAAACCAGGCTTTTTAATGTATTTTGTTTCAACAGATTTTTAAATATATGAATGGGGATTGACAAACAAGCTTTACTGGCTTATGTAAAAGCCGCCGCCCTTTAGGCTGAGTTTCCATGTGCGCGGTTTGCCACGCGTTTTGGGGCACGTTTAGGAAGGCGGGTGAAATGCTATATTCAAAAACTAGGCTTAAATGTTCGGCGACTTAGTTTCCATGTGCGCGGTTTGCCACGCGGTTTGGGGCACGTTTAGGAAGGCGGGTGAAATGCTATATACAAAAACTATGCTTAAAAGTTCGGCGACTTAGTTTCCATTGTGCGCGGTTATACAAGTCCGTGGTTTCACCAACTGCAAACCGCTAGGGGCTAGCAGTTGGTGAAACCGCGCAAATCGAAACAGTTCATTTATGGTGTAGTATTTCCATTGGCAAATCGAAACAGTTCATTTATGGTGAAGTATTTCCATAGGCGCTGTTAGGACCGCTCGGCTAAAAACAAGTCGAACAGCGCTCGATTATCTTGAACCGCATGGTAAGCCCAAAATAAACTGTCATAAAGTATCAGGGGTCATTTCAACTTGCAAAATGATTGACATAGTCCCTTATAGAATGAGGATTGGGCTGTTTTCTCATCCGATTGACTGACATACAACATTCACATGGTTTAGAATGGTACAATGAATGGTAAAGCATGCAAATTACTCTATTACGCGATATTTCATAAGAAAATATCATATCTCCGTTAAAACATAAAACCAATATTTATGAGTCCACATATTGACATAAGACTTCAATTCCAAAATGTTAGATATTAACTTTCGGACAGCTCAGTTCAAAATTCTTCAACCATTAATACACGCAATAATGCACGCAAGTAAAACTTGTTGATAAGCTGATATTCTCCATCAAAATATACCACAAAGACACCACAAAAAGCAAAAGCAGTTTTAGACAATTACAATTGTTGAACTGCATGACAAGTCTATATAAATATATAGTTCGGGGAGAAAATGTTCCGTGAGTCCTCGTAGAAAAGTCAGTGTCTTGACTGTGTGTTTTCTTTGATGAGAATGTTTCTCACCGACCTTAGCGTGTAGGGGTGTGATGTCCTGGGCAGGAAATGACTGTGTTTTGACTACTCGTCTTTCATTAATCAACGTGTTGGGCATCCCTAATTAACCCTTTATATGTTAAACCAGCACAGGATGTTTTCTGGAAGTGGACAATCGCGAATGTCATAGGGCTGACATGACACGTGTAAATAACTGGGGGGGGGGGGGGGGGGGGGGGGGGTATTCTGGGGGGATATTTTATTTCGTAGGGTGGGGGAGAATTGGTGGGGCTGAACTGTACCGGTATAAATTCGCCGGGGGGGGGGGGGGGGGATTATTCTGGGGGCGAATATATTTCGTGACACCGGAACTACTGATATAACTGATTTCAGAAATCTTATTAATCCTCGCAAACATTCGGTGTTAACACTAACTACGTAAAAACTGTCAACATATCCACGCCGCTATACTCTGATTAAAGATCTAAAATATATTCCTTAATACAGGCTACGATTTGAAGATGGTATCAGTGTAATACCCGGGGCTAGAATATCATGGTGCAACCAGGTTTCTGTTAAACATACAACATCATAACTATCTACTTCATCACTGATTAAATCTACTTTAAAATCTACTAAGACTGCGTACGTTTATATGTATAATCTTTATAAGCAATGTAACCCAAAATATAGATAAATGTGTATCATCTTCCCGAAATGATTAGCATGTAGAATAGATTCAAAAACACCTGTATTGAACAACATCAACCGGCATCGTCAAAGCAAAGTGTACATGTAATTGTTACAATGGGGCTGGCGGTGAATCTTAATGAAGAACACCTTGTTAAAAAGACACACCGAAACTGATTTGCATAACTGATGACCACAACACATTGCAAAATATCAAAATAGTAAAAATGATACAGTTTAACCTCACACTGAAGAGAAAACAAGAACGACACAGAGAAGTAATATAGTACGTCATATAGAACTGAGATAAAGTACTCTGAGAAGGGATTCATACGTAATATACAACTTAAAAATATATTATTATGAAAAACGAAAGGAAAGGTGGGACCCCCTCTCCCAACCCCCCTTCCACACCCTTCCGTATTATTATTTTAGGTACATCTATCCTGATGTGTCTTCTAACCGGTTTTTCGGTAGCCGAATAGATCACTAGGACAACTAATAATCGAAGCCTCTTACGCTATTTTCCAGACATTAAAATATCTACCCAGATCTGAGACTATAAGAAGTCTGAACACCCGTGGCGAAAAGTGTTCGCTTAATCAGTTCAAATTGTCGGCAGTCACCAGACTAAACGTATGTCGAGTTGAAAACCGTACAGTTTTGGACGTGAGAATGTTTCTGGCCGGTAAGGCCACCATTAAAGGAATAGCAATGGCCATGGAAGAATGGAGAACTATGCTACAATTGCTACCTTTGATAAAGACTGAACTCGGATTGTTTAACGTTACTGGAAAGTGTAGACCTTCCATAATAGGCACGATAACGTATAATATGTCGTGAATAGACACTGTCTTTATACTTAAGCTTTCCAAATGTCGTATTGAAACACGTTTATGTATTAAGAAATATGATACCGTTTTCATTACCTTCGATAGTCGCAAACATTTTGAAACTGTCACTTCTGAAAAATAGTTATGACACCGTGCGTGAGCGACATTGACGCTGACCGCATCGCCGTTGTTATCGGTTAATCACCAGAGGCTGTTGCGCAGCAGCTGGTATTACGGATCGCTGACGCTGATTACGTCTGACCGATCCGTTGACGGAAGCTACTCACACCCGATTATATCGAATGTACCAACATGTCATTCTTATTATCAACCGTTTAACCTGTAGCCGTACGTTGCTTTAATATCCGAATAAACAACAAAATAGTAGCATATACGTTTTTAACGCTTGTTTATTCCAATATCAAGAGTGTACGATATCATCGTTTATAGTACAGTCATCGGTGAAACTGTTTAAAATACGACTCATGGAGTTGTGTCCACACCGATAATATAGAAAATACAGACAATAGTAACCGCAAACAACGCTATCGTAACATTGAAGCTTTCTACTAGAATATTTGTACACACGTATACCGTATAGATATTTAAAACTATTGAATTCAGCATACATAAGCGAATTATTCAAACCGAATGAATCAAAACTTTCTACGGTATCCTTATTCGGTACGTAAAAGCAAATCCAGTGTAATCCCGAATGCGAAGCTGGCGTAGTGTTCACGATATAGGCTGCCGGTAAAGTCTCTCGTTTATGCGTACATAGTAAAATAATCCCTAGGTAATGTACCTTTGTAGACGTCCTTTAACTCGTAGTCGCCTCGCACGAAAGCGTCTATATCCGAGGTGTACAGCATCTGTACGTCATCATAACGTTACGGTACGCGTCCACTTCAATGCAGTTATTCATTTCCAAATAGGTAATCATGGTCAAAAGGTGAGCTAGCGGTTGTGAAAAGTACAGTTCGATTCCTACTTTGCCCGATTGTTTAGGGTAGTGATGTCCTTCATCCGCGCCTAGATCGTTACTAAAATCCATAATGTACAGGGTAAAACCGCCACGGAATTGTTCGGCCGTTATACCGTGTAATCCATTTCGCCAGAGTCCACTGCCATTACGAAACAGGTCTAAGTAAGTTTCGTACAATCTGGACGAGTTGTCGTCGTAATCTACGTGGATAGATTTACGGTGTACCTCTTGGCCATTCAATTTTACGTTTAGATTTGTCAAACTTTGATGGCCAAATTTGAAAGGGATCAAATGGCATGTACCGGCATACGCATTATTTTCCACCAAACCAACGACCATACGTTTCGGGAGATCTCCGTTGACAATAGTTTGATTATGATAATCTCTTACACCCGTTGGTATATCGTGAGCAGTTGTCTTGACTCGCGTTATTGGATATTTTGCAGTTATCCCTTTCTGTAAAGCTTTAATGTGTAGTTCTCTTATTCGTGGCGAAACTTCCACTTGTCTGACGTAAAATTCCGCTCTGAAGATCTCACTTTTATAAGTAGTCCCACCACCGGCGTACTTCAACCAAAACTGATCCGATGAACGAATGAGTTCGAGTTTTATATTAACGCCGTCTATGAGATAACGGGGTTGTAAAAATATATTGCAAGTCTTGACACGTATTCTACTTCACGCGTGGGAACTATTGATTTTATTGAATTGAATTGAATTATTTATAGGCGCCACGTGGTCCGGAGGTATATTATTATCTTGGCCCGATGCTCTTGGGTTTGTATTGTCGCCATTACTTTTAGTTACTTTGACAACAATTCGCAAATAACGCTTCGCTAAATCGATATAAATATTAACAGGATTTAGGATATCAAATCGTATGGGTCCAGTCCATACTCGGGTATATTGTTTTTCTTCTTCTTTGGAAATAGGAGGTAATTTGAAATAAACGGTGTGGTTCTTAATAGTTAAAAACTCCCAGTCCGTTGGATAGTAATAAAATTCATTAGGATCTACATCCTACAATTTCTTGGTTTCGGACTTGATACCCCTCTGTAACGATTCGTTGATCACAGCAACTAATTTTAGATTATTTCGAATCACTTAGTGGTGTTCGACAGGGCTGCATGTTGAGTCCGTTTCTGTTCACGATGTTTATTCTTGAATTACAGTCTATGATAGAAAGTAGATATTTGCGAGGGATTTTTATTGGAGAGGAGTTTAAAGACATATTACTTTTACTATATGTAGATGATTTTGGTATTTTTGATGACACAGTGATAGGTTTGCAAAGAAAAATTGATATTTTATAATTTTTTTGTAAAATGTGGGGACTTCAAATTAACATGTGTGTAACTGAAATTTTGGTTTTCAGAAGAGGTGGTACTTGGTTTAAACATATTTTTATTCATTGAAATGAGTTGGGATTGGTGAACAAGCTTTACAGCTTCTGTTTTAACCGCTCCCATACAACATATATTACATGCCGATGCTCTCGGGTTTGTATTGTCGCCATTACTTTTAGTTACTTTGACAACAATTCGCAAATAACACTGCGCTAAATCGATATAACTATTAACGGGATTTAGGATATCGAATCGTATGGGTCCAGACCCGATTGTAGAGGTTGTCGGAGTATATCGCACCCATTGACTATCGGTCATGCTCCTCACAACACCCGGTACTGACAATAAATCTAGTTCAGACTTTGCACATTCTATAGCGATTGCGTTCAGTGCTATATGTGCGGTATTAAACTGTACAAATGGAAATATGAAGACAAAGTATTACAAGAACATAGAAGACATTCCCCCAACCGCGTCTACCTGATCCGAAGACCGTATTTGGCTCACCATCCACGACGATCTAAGACGTCGTCAACATCCACGTGTACAGCGTACGCAAAGGTTCCTTATGGAACCACCAAATCTCCCAAAAGAAAACTTTTAACATTTTGCTGAGACGCTTTCAATAAAGATATGCTTTCTCTATTTCTCTTTTCAGCTGGAGAATTTCACTTTGTAATTTTAGAATTTCTTTTTTTATCATTATTGTAAACACTAAGTATAGAATAGCATTCACTAGGTTTAATTATGAATAAGTTACATAACAGCGCTCAGGGTTGAGGGGTGGGACCCCTGGGTGGGGGAGGGGGACCCTGCGGGTAGAAATCAGCCAATGAGAGGACAGAAATATATGACGTCATTACCCTGGATTGGGAGGTGGGGGAGGGGGACCTTGCGGGTAGAATCAGCCAATGGGAGGGCTGCAATATATGACGGGCATAAATCAGCCAATGGGAGGGCTGTAATTAAAAAACGGGCATAAGTGCACTATATACTACTCACATCTAATCCATTCCGTAACTATTTCCAAGCGACATGAAAGAAACGATTCATGAAAATACAGAAACGTTCCATGATGTTTCAAAATGATTAAGGAAACGGTAATGTAAACACATACGTGCTATGTATGAGTTGATAGCATGTTTCTATATTTGACATTCGGTGAATATGGGCAGTTTTTCAGCCGACTGTTAAACGAGGAATCCGGATGACTCATCCTAGAATCCGGGTGCCAGAAGTCACGTATAATCGTGGTAATGGTCATTACCAGTGGTCAGTTTTCTTTGCTTCTGTTTGGGTCTAAAACCAAATATATTTAAGCAAAATATTTTCTCGTGTTTTCTGAAACAGTGCTTCGTTACTTATGCTGACCTCCTTGACCTTAGTTTCAAGGTTAAATGTGGTAGTTTGGATTGTTTCGTCCAAGCCATACGCAGCCATACGTATTTTCACACTGTGGGTACATTAAAAGATGATATGTTGCTGACCCTCTATCAAAATGCATTTATCCTTTCCAAAAGTGTCCAAAAATGGAGATGGTCAGAGATTGAGATGATGAATATTTCGCTTTAGTTTCACCTCACAAGATAAACTACCTTTGCCAGTTAATACAGTTTAAATGGCTATCGAAATAAGATGGTGTAGTGCTGCACAGATTAAGTAAATAGTCCGAATTATAGCAGCCATAAATTACTTAACTCCCATGCTGCCTGATTATGCTAAAGTTGCGGTTTAAAAAGAAAATGTGTCACAACGCTCCTACTTTGACATCATTTTCTGCCTGAAACTAGTCCAGGCTTTGGTGGAATTCATGTTGTGAATTTGTTCAAAGTGTTTTTTTTGTCTTTTGATCTAATATGAAATAGAAATGGAATATAATAAAGACAAAAATCAAATATATAGAGATGAGGCAACTTTTAAATTGGGTTGCATTGTATGCACGCATCGCTTTGTTAATGCAACCACAAATCAGACGTATAATGGGTAGAGTTATCAGTCTGATAAACACATTTCAGAATCCTATCAAAATGCAAGTTGAAGCAACATAAAATAATTATCTTGCTCCATTACTCGATGCAATGCCTACATGTACAATAAACCTTTGTGTGACGTTCCCATTTTTTAGAGGATATTCACTTTGTGTGTGTTTCTGTCAGCAAGCATGGCTGCACATGATTTGGAGCTATATATTAAAATGAGTGGTTTAATCTGGCATTGCATTCATATACGGTTTCAAAACCTTCATCAGTGTATGAATATATATTTTATTTGTTGCCTAAAGATATGTGCTAGCATATCATATTTAGGACTTGGACACTCCGTCATACGATTCTTGCTGAAGAGTTGTTTGATCAAGGTTACAACATTCAAGGCCTATAGTAAAGCTTCCGAAAAGTTTTTTGGTAGACATTTCGAAATTTGATGCATCAGTGACAAAAATGATGTCCGATGTAATTCATTATTTTGACTTGTACCACATGTTCCTATATACATGTTTTTTTGACGGGTTGGGCAGGATACACTCACCTTTTCGCAAACACCTGGTATCATTAACTATTTGATAGTGACTCATAAACACATTTCATGATATAGTCGGAATTGTACAATGTACAGATTAAAATAAAAAAATACCGCTAGAGGGTTTAGGTGACCCTGGCACAGTCAAGCTGGTTAGGTTCATCATCAGCTCAGGGCCCTTGCCCCTTCTATACGCAGCCCAGACAGCGAATGGGACTTCTCCCAGGAAGCGCTGCCTAGTCAAACCCACACAGAACTATTCGGAGAATGTGAAGACTCCCCAACACTGCAGCCTTCTGCATTACCTAGATTGTCAGAAGGGCTGTATTCCTGGTAGCAAATCAGGGTACTCTGTCAGTCAACAGATTGGGAGGTACCACACCTAAGGCACCGAGAACAATGGGCAGTCGGACAACTTGGTACTTGGGATGCAAGCATGACATTTCGAAAGCGAGATCCGCATATTTGCCGTGTTTTTCATGAATCTTGTCAATCACATTTGTGTCAAGAGGGACAGAAAATTCAATAATATAAATGATTTCATTGGATTTATCAGGTTTGTTGGCCTAGATACGTCTGAGGCTGTATACGGGCCTATTCCAAAGAATTTTGTATTTATCATTTTCCATGACGCCCCCTACATTTTCCAGATCGTACCATGGATGGACCACTGTGTCAAAACCACAAGCATTGCGGGTATTGTAATACAAGGATCGAGCTACACCATCATGTGTCATTAAATTCTACATAAATCTACATTTCATATTTACATTTTGATGAAAAATCACACATTGACGGTTTCGAGTGGGAAGTGACTGGTCCTGTGCAGCAAACAGAAAACCTTCTGTTTCACTTTTCAGGCCAGCCGACTTCATCCAAGCGAAGGACTCTGCAGGGTTGCTAATCAACACATTGCATTTAAACTTGATGCAGTGGTCGTTCACAAAGACTCTCCTAGAAAACATGAGCCTGGGCCGATTTGATATGGCATTTCGCTTGGCTGACACTCATTTCTGTACCGTCCAGCAGTACAGAACCATCAACAAAATCAAAACTGACATTGGGATTATGTCCCACATCCTTGGCTCGTTTTAGAAAACTGTGGAATGCCTTATCATGAATCTTGACATGCTTCACAGGAGGATCATCAGACAAATTGGTGCAAATGTGCACAAAACAATTCTATTATGAAGAGCCCAAACGTTAATCAAACCACGCCCTTCCATCATATTGTTAAATATGAGCGATACAGGGAAGGGCGAGGGTGGTAGGATCTATTGTCTGACATGATTCTTCGTGTGAGGGTGTCAATACCCTGGATTTCTTGTTTCGTCCAATCAACAACACCAAAAGAATACGACAGGACGAGTACAGCATCAGCATTTGTGGCTTTGACTTTATTGCGAACGTTCAGCTCTGAACTCTAGATTTTCTTAAGTCTACATTTGTACTCTGCCCGAAGTTTGACCTTGCTATGGGCATTCTGGAGTACGTATATGGCTGACCTTCCACGAGATGGTCAATAACTCCTCCCTAAAGTAAACTGACTGATCTTTCAAATGAAGAATGTTACATTTGTCGAATCCAAAGGACATGCCGATATCATAAGAAAAAGACTCGACAAGCAAAATCTGTTTCTTGGGTTTCTTCATTAGCCACTTATCTAATATTAAATATCAGAGTGCTGTACAAAAATATCATAATAGTGAGTGAGTGAGTTGGGTTTAACGCAGGTTTTAACAGTTTTCCGGTTATATCACAATGTATCAGCTTAATTTTGGAGGAAAGCCCAAAATGATGCAGGTCTCAGACGTTTACCACTTCGGTTAAACCCACGAGCACGGGTATGGTGCTAACAAACCTAGAAACATAATCGAGGCAAACCGGGATTCGAACCCCCAATCATAGGTTTCTGGCGTTCCCAAGGGACGCAACTCTTCACAGCGAATCGCGGCGCCTTTGACACTGGGATGTTTCCAGAACAATGGTTAAACGGAATTATTCGTCCGATCTGCAAAGGTAAAGGAAGTACGGATGACCCTGGAAACTTTCGGCCCATAAGTCTTATCAGTCTTATCAGAGTTATTAATAAAATATTAAACGATTATGTTGAAAGTAATAACATTCTGTCTGAATCACAAGCGGGTTTTAGACATGGCTACTCCACAAATGATCATATTTTTTACCGTGTATGGAATTATTGATTTTCTAAAAAATAGAAAGAAAAATTTGGATTGTGGTTTCGTTGATTTCAAAAAGGCAATTGACAATGTTTGGCGTATCGGTTTATGGAAAACAAATTTCAGCACTAGGTATTGATGGAAAACTCATTCGTACTATTGTTAATATGTACGATGCCATTAAATCATGTGTGTGTTCAAACGGTGTATATTCAGAACAGTTCCCTTGTCTTTTTGGGGTCCGTCAATGAGAAAATCTGTCCCCAATTTTGTTTTGATTGTTTCTAAATGATCTGGAACCGTTTTTATATTCTCCAAACTGCCCTAGTGTTTCTATCCAATTTCAGTCACTTAATGGTCTGTTAGATCTCTGAGTTGTTCGCATTACTATATGCAGATGATACAGTTTTGTTAGCTTTTAATGATCAAAGTTTACAAAATATGTTTGTATTTTTTTCACTTTACTGCAGAAAATGGAGATTGCATATCAATACCAGTAAAACAAAAAATATAGTTTTTGGTGGTACAAAAAGAGACAAGAATAAACATATGTTATTAAATAGCTCACCAATTGAATATGTCACTGATTTTAAATATCTTGGAATTCACTTATCAAATAAAAACTCTTTCAAAACTTCTATAAAAACAAATTGTGAAGGCCATGTACTTTGTATTACGTAAAAGTAAAACATTTAATCTACCCATAAAATGTCAATATATCTCTTCGATGCTATGGTAAAACCAATTCTATTATATGGTTGTGAAATCTGGGGTTTTGAAAATTGTAAACAGATTGAATCTGTTCACCTTAACTTTCTACGTAAATTGCTTCCCATTAAGAAAAGTACATCTTTATACATGTTGTATGGAGAACTTGGAACAGCCCATTTGAGTAATTCTATCAAATGTCGAATGGTATGTTTTTTGGCTAAGGTCTTATCTGGCAAAGAACAAAGTTATCAAGAATTCAATATCAAATGTTATACAATGACGTCTGTACAAACAATAGCTGTAATAAATGGATAAAATGTTTGGAAATTATTTTAAATGAAACGGGCTTCCGTTTCTATTTGTTAAGCCAACAAGCAGCTCCTCATAATGTCCTTAAATCTATCATGTCGTTAGGATTATCTGATATAGCAACTCAAACATGGAATGCAGAGATTACAAATTCTTCTTAAGATATCACATATCGCACATTTAAAACTGAACTCGCCCTTGAAAAGTATTTATTAGTTATCCCTTTCTCGTTGGCTGTAAAATTTGACTCGCTGACTTGGTTGATGCATGTCATCGATCCCAATTGCGTGGATCGATGCTCATGATATTAATCACTGGATTGTCTGGTCCAGACTCGATTATTTACAGACCGCCGTCATATAGCTGGAATATTGCTGAGTGCGGCGTTAAAAAAACAACCAACCAACGAACCTGAGCGTAAATAAACTTCTGTTCTGACGACTGGGCCATCCGTGCCCCATAATACCATAATAAAACGTGTGTAGCATCACTGCATGAAAATATAGTGAACAACAAAAGTTCCTGTGACATTGAATAAGATTTAATTCAAAGTTATGTTTTTTACCAAATCTGAACCAATTTCGGTTTGCAACAGATAAAAGACTCCTGTAAGTGTTCAAATGGTTTAATTTGCCATACTGATTTCATAAAAATAACATGAACATGCCAAAATGTCAATTTACAAATCAATAGCGTGTGTGTCCACCTCTGGTTGCGACCCAAGCAACACATCTTCGTCTCATGGAATGGACCAGGTGTCGCACAAAGTCCTGTGGGATATCTGTCCTTATCTGCTGGAGCATGTTTCAAAGTTCCTGGAGTGTCTGTGGAACACGTGGTTGACGTCGAAGGCGCCGATCAATCTCATCCCAGATGTGCTCGATTGGTAACAGAACAGGGGAGCGAGCCGGCCAGGGGGATGACATTCACGTTGTTTTGTTAAGGAGAGAACCCTGAACAAGTCGAGCAATATGAGGCCGGGCGTTGTCACGTTGAAAGGTAATGCCTTGGCCATGACGACGCAAAAACGGTAGAATAACAGGGCCGATGATCTCGTCGCGGTAGCGCTGTCCATTGAGATTTCCCTCTACCACTATCAAACGGGTCCTCTGTCTTGCTGTAATATCAACCAATACCATGATGCTGCCGTCCCCGAACCGTTCTTCTTCCGTGACACAATGATTGACGTAACGTTCACCTCGACGTCGGCATACTCGAATCCTTCCATCGTTGTGGCTGAGATGAAAACGAGACTCGTCAGTGAACTGCATGGCCATCCAGCGTAAACGCTGCACCACTGTAGACGTGTTTGAGGGTGGTTTCCTGTCAAAATGGGACGTCTGGCGGATCTTCTGGCGACAATCCCTGCACATCTGAGGCGACGATGTACGGTTTGTGAAGATATTCGTCGAAGCCAAGGGATGCTTCTTGCAGTCACTGTTGTTGGCTGGAATCGATTTCGTAGGTGTGTTGCTCGAATCCAGTTATCTTGTCGATTATTGGTTACGCGTGGCCTGCCACTCCGAGAATGGTCTCTGACTGCATTCGTCTGTTGCCAACGATGCCATAAACATCAAATGGTGTCTCTGTGGACGTTAAATTGTCTTGCAACATGACGTTGACTCGATCCTGCTTCAAGCACACCAATGGCTCGCAGACGCTCATTTTCGGACAGGCGTGGCATTTAGTAATTTTGAATACTTGCAAAATTTTGCTGTTTTTCTGAGTGGTTGTCAGCACGAGGCTAAACAATGCATTTGGAATCCCCTTAACGCACATGTTTTTTATACCCATTTTTGGGTGGTGAAATACATGGGACTTGCATAAAAGTCAACTTTTGCGTGGAATTCATGCTTTTCTGTAGCAGTTGCGTTTTTGTGACCTGATTCCATACATGTACTACAATATTGAAAACCAAACTTTACTTGTTCGAAATATACACTAAAATATTGGTGTCACGGGAACTTTTGTTGTTGAGTATATTTGTTTCGATTTTGGCTATTTCTGTGCATTTTTGGAATGCTTCTGATTAGATCATGAATGTTTTAATTATAAAAATTCTCCATTGCAGTTCCATATATTATGATTACTTTCCTGTGTTAATTGAGTTGCATATATTTTTCTCTGAACGTCAAACATGTCACAAAAACAACATACTCCATGGTTGAATACCTTCTTTGACACTAATCAGAACCGATTTTATTTATAGAATATACTAACGGAAAAACGTAACTGTCTTTCATATATAGTTAAAAATTAGATCTATTCTGAAATGTAATATTGCACCTTTTCAATGCTTATTCATGAAGGCATCTCCTCGACATTAAAGGTTTGATTCACACAATTTGGATGTTTGTGTGTTTGTTGGAAGCATGATGATCACGCACAGGCTTTTTTAAGTGAACAGCACACAATGATCGTTGACTCATCAGGTGCTCATAAAAACACTTTTCTTTAACCGTAAATAACGCTTACACAAGGCCACGTCTTGCTGAAAGTCAACGTCTACACGCCTTGGGTATGCTTCAAACAACAGTTGCGAAAAGTGAAGCTGCGAAACATTTTAATGTTCATCAATACTCAATATCATCTCTTTGGAAACGTTATCTACAGCAGGCAACACCGATGACTTGCCACGGGAGTCACGTCAAGAAAACAACCATATTCGGTTTGTACATCTACGGAATCGATACCAAACTGCAACATTAACAGTTCGGACTTCCTGGGTTGAGACCAGTCAATAGCAGAAGCTGCCACGTTAACGCCGGGCACGCATAGCTTGGTGTAGACACCATCTGAGGTACAGAAGAGAAGACTGGTGCAGTATCCTGTTCACAGATGAGTCTTGCAAAGGTCAACAGGCGCCGTACGGTAACGGGACGACATCGTTGCAAATGCAAAAACGTAATGTCACGTTGAAGCAGGATAATGCCCGCCCACCCACATGTTGCACATGGTGTAACAGACTTTCTGATGCAAAGACCAGGACAAGCCGGTAACGCAAGTTCATTTGGGGCAATCTTTGGTTGGTAATGCGCCGCTTTATTGCAGTTGACAGTTTTCTAACAATATCACCACATTTGATCCACATGAAAGTCACCGATTTTGAAACTGATGTTATGTGAAATGATTTTTAGTAAGGATAAGATATATGGATGAACAACTTTTTTATTATCCCCCGGCATATAATGCAGGGGGATAAAGTGATCAGCCAGTCCGTCTGTCTGTCCGTCCGTCCGTCTGTCTGTCCGCAATCATTTCCTTTTCCGAGGCAGAACTCGAAAACCATTCAGTGTATTTGATCGAAACTTGTCAAATCTATCAGTCACATAGTGAAGTGGTGCCTTTTGATATTTTGGGATTTTTTGATATTTTTTTTTAAATTGTTATGGAAAGAAGTTGGACATAGACTCCATTGGAGATGGGGTTCGTTTCCAGGGCAGAATTCAAAAACCATTCAGTATATTTGATCGAATCATTCCACGCTGAAGTGGTACCTTTTGCTATTTTGAAATTTCAAAAAACAAATCTTTTAAAAATCTTTATGGAAAGAAGTTGGACACGGACACGATTGCTGGTTTCACGGATAATTTTGCGCGACTTGTTTTTGGTTTCTTGAGCGTAACTCGAAAACCGTTCTGTATTTTTCTACAAAACTTGGCAGATATATCACACAGATCCTGTTGTGGTAGCTTTTGTTATTTGCGGATTATTGGCATTTTTATTTTTTCTTGATTTCCATGGAAACAATTTGGACTTAGTCTAAGAATGTAGGGGTAGGTGCACAACTTGAAAACTGTGAAAGACTTTTCATCCTAACCTGGTACATGTATTAACCAAGTACTGAAGTGGTGTTTTTTTGTTATTTAGGAATTATTTTCCATGGCAACAAGTTTGACTTGGACTCTGTTCATAGTGGTGTGTTTGTCCAGACTATATCTCTAAAACTGATAGGTATTCTTTCATGACACTTTGCACACACCAGTTTGCCTTTTGCTACTACGGTGTGTATAGAAAACAAATTCTGTTTCCATGGCAACAAATTTGATTTTGACTGTTCATATTGGTGTGTACTTGACAGAAATACAAAATTCCGAATCCCAAATCAATGGTATTGTTTTGATAGAACAATAACTACTCTTGTATACGGACAGACAGATTACAGAGAAATACTCTAATCGATTAATCATTTGAAGAGGACGAATTTTGCATTTGTCCTCCTGCGCTGAATCAAAATGTTTAATCGATTGGATATGAAGAACCGGTTGTGAATAGTGACCAAAAGCATGTTTGAGTATTTGGACATATATACAGCTAGAGTGGTACTCTAATGGCTTCTCATTTGTTTGTATGAACGTGTTTCAGAATATCTCAGGACCTCAATATACCACGTGGACAAGTTTACAGTTCTCTGAAGCTAAAATCTCATTTTGACGCACAACGTAAGCATCAATAATGTGTTACATTTTTGTTACATTAATCACTTTTGTATCAGCAGTATTTTTTAAATTGTTTAGCACGTCTCTTGTTTGAAATACATTTCCACCATACTGACTATTCCCAATCTCTGGTCAGTAATACAATACTAAGTACCGCAAAAAGAAATGAATAATGGTCAAGGGTACAGACGTTTATATCTGGTCAACACGACACAGTTGAATTGAATGGGATATTCTTCTTTCACCTCTCAAATCTTAATATTAAGGAAGTAGGAGCAGGGGTTTGGGCTTTAGGATATATCAAAGCTATTTCTACCAAGCCAATTTAACGGAATTGGTTGATTTTGATAGTCAAGATAACATCAAGATTAGAATCTCCAAATAAACTCGAGTCAAGAGGTATAGTTTACAATTGTTGGCCTCTTCTTTCTCTTGATTTACACGGGTGTGGGCACTTGTTGATCGGACATTCTTATTCTGCATCTTATGAGTTTTCATTGCTAAGTAGAACACCTCCTAACTGTAGAATTTACGGGGACATTAACAATTTTCGAAGGCAACAAAAACAAACCGTCTGTACGCCTCCATCTTGACCAAATCAAGCTACAGATTGTCTCAATCTTCACCTTCCTAACAGCACAGATCTGAAAAACAATCTTGAATAAATGACATATATTAAAAAAGACATTGAAAAAACAATTCAATGTTCAGATGGTGTGTATTCTAATTCATTGATAGAAAACCAACTGAACCAAACATAACCATCACATTAAATGTTGACAATAAAATCCGTAAGGAACACGCCGGTGGATGACGTCACAGAGGCTCAGAACGAAGCTGGGAGCACCGAGGTTATGTTCACCTTGGGCTCTGACACATGCCTGAAAACGCCGAGGCATGGAATTGTGTGCCCTAAAATACAGCGTTCGCTTTCATGTTTTTTCAGACAAAAGGTTTTTGATTTGTTGTCATTTTGACTGGCATATTTCCAATGATACGCACGTGTGCAACAGGTGCAAATTTCCTAATTCAATACGGATTTGTTGATATTCCTTTTCCCCATGACGGATCAGTTGGGTGTTCTGGGTTGTGTACCGGACAGAGCCTTTTGATGCAGATTTTGAGGATCTGGTTAATATCTTAACTTAACTAAGGGATCTGTTTATCTACAGCCATATTCATAATATAAATAATGTCAGTTTGGTAGTAATATAAAGGATATTTATTGGCCAGTGAAATCATTATACAGAAAGCCTGATTTTTTTTGAAGACCTATTAATATTTCATAAAATTTGGGCGTCAGGAAAATTTCTGTCTTCATGACGTGATGCCATAGTTGTTCCCATACCTAAACCTTGACGGGATCACACTGATCCTTCCAATTATAGATCTATTTCCTTGACCAGATTCGTTTGCAAAACCACGGAACGCATGGTCAACAATAGATTGATATGGAACTTTAGATGTAATAATTTATTTACAAATATTCAGTGCAGATTTCTGAAAAATCGAAGTATTGTTGACCATTTAGTTAGAGTATTTTGTTCAACATGAAGTTTTTGATAACCAACATCCAGTGTCTATCTTTGCCTTGGAGCCATCAGAACATCCATTCCTGCTGCCAATATCAATCTTCAAAATAGAACTCTCCACCATGTCTTCTTCACCATTGCAGTTGGTACAGTTGGTTGACCTGTCATTAACTAAAGTCAAGAAATCAGAAAGAAACTACAAGTAACTCATCTACCTACGACAATATAATCAGTTGCGTAACACATATAGCACTTACAAATCTATATTTCTAGATGAATACAAAGATGGTGATGTACTTGCGACTGACAACTATGTCATCAAGATTACCAAATATAGTTTAATTTTAACAGAAGAATCAAACGCAATGTTTACAGCTCTTAAATGTATATATGCTCAATCTAAACATAAACAGTTCATACTTTTTCCCGATTCCCTGTCTTCAGGCCATTAAGAACATTTCCTATGAAAACATCCACTTTTACTTGAAATTTTGGAATTAGAATTAGATGTTACATCAAAATTCCTAAGCAAAAGAAATGGGACACGCAAGTATGTATAAAGATATCACATGAAATAAAACCAACTTTCTGTTACACTTGCTTAGGTTGTCTGTCCAGATTTGAAGAGGTCATAATATGACCATGTAGAATTGGCCATAGCAAATATACACATGAATACTTATTGAAAGGTTGGGATCCTCCATTTTGATGAGAGAATCACACTCAAGCATGTTGCGATTGACTATTGATTTTGCCATGACGAGGGATAAATATTTCAAATCATCATCTCCCAAGGATCTTTTTAATGGTTATATTTCTCGCTTGATTACTGGATTTTAACAGGAAATTGAATTGTTGGAAAGAACTTGATTTTCTAAAAGATCTTAATGTCGTTTTAATATTAGTAGAATATGAGATTTCAGTGTCTGTACTGTTGAAGGGGGTTTAAGGAAGTTCCACATCATTCAAAGTACATTTAGGCCTACCCTATTTTTTCTGTGATACGTTTAGTTATTTTACTGTCCTATGTCCGCAGGTGTTTATATAGTGTAAATGAATTTATTATGTTTAGCCCTTGATAGTCACGATATGGCTGAAATATTGCCGATGAGACTTTAATTTTAACTCACTCACTCAATTGTTTTTAATGTAATTCAATTCAAATTCAAATACCTTTTCATTTTAGAGAATGTCATTCATTGAGCCCTTCCGCATTAAGATGGTGGAACCATTGCCGAATCCAACCAGAGAAGAACGATTGAAAATTCTACATGAAAGCGGCTACAATCCGTTCCAGATCAAAGACAAGTATGTAACTTTTGACCTTTGGAGTGATTCCGGCATGGCTTCAATGAGCCAACACCAGTGGGCTGCCATGGTGGATACAAGCGAAGGTTGCATCAATCCCGAGAGCTTTGACGCTTTTGTTGATAGCATCAAACGTTTAACTGGATTTCCATACATTCTTCCCGTTCACCAAGGCAGAGCAGCAGAACATATTCTCTTCTCAGTTCTAGCTAGGCCAGGTCTCACTGTATTCAGTAACACAATGTATATCACAGGGCGTAAAAATGCTGAACTCAGTGGAGCGATAGTGGTAGATGTTCCTTGCAAACAAGTTGCTGGTGGATACTTCAATGGAGATCTTGACTGTGCACGGTTGCAGGAAGAGCTCAGGGAGGTGGATGCAGGCAAGGCTATTGTCATCTTGACCCTGACCAGCAACAATCAAGCAGGACAGCCAGTATCCATGGCAAACATCAAACATGTTTCTGAAATCTGCAAGATGCATGATACCCCTCTGTTTATGGATGGATGTCGTTTTGCAGAAAATGCATATTTCATCAAAACACGAAACAAGATGTATCAAGATGTACCCGCAAGAGATATAGCTCTGGAAATGTTCTCCTACTTTGATGGAATGTACATGTCTGCTAAAAAGGATGGATTGTGTAACATTGGTGGCTTTTTCGCCACTCGACTCTCTGATATATACGGAAAATTCAAACGACGAATGATCTACATTGAAGGCAATTCCAACCATGGTGGGATATCTAGCCGGGATATGGAAGCTGTAGCTAGAGGTCTCTGGGAAGGAACGGATGACAGGTATCTGAAGTACAGAGTTGAAAGCTTGACCACATTTGGAGACATCTTGAAGAAGGCCGGCGTCCCATTAGTAGAGCCAGTAGGAAGTGCCATCTACATTAACGCTGCCAAATGTTTACCCCACATTCCCACAGAACAGTATCCAGCTTGGGCCCTGCACTGTGCCCTGTATGTAGAAGGTGGCATACGATGTAAACATCTCCATGATGTCTTGAAAGTCGATGATACCAACGAACGGGAGAATCCCAAGCAACAGCACTTTATCCGACTAAGCATACCAAGGAGAACGTACACCTTGTCTCATCTGATACATATAGGAAGTGTATTCAAGAAAAGGAGGAGTATTTCAGGTGTGCTCATCAAGTGCCCTTCTGAGCATTATTTTGCGGCTATCATGGAGCCAGTGAGGAAATGCTAGATTTGTCATACGTACGCTTTCCACTCGCTGATTTGAATATATTGATTTACAAGAAGCGAAAGGTACTGGAGGACATGTTACTTTAGATTGCATCTCCCTGGTATTTAATTCAGTCTGTATACATGCAATACTGAGTGTGTCTGTGAGATAGAGAGAGGAGAGAAAGATGCATTGTTCAGAGAACAGTTCTTTACACATATGTTATAGTCTGTCATTTATAATGTTAGGCTGTCTTACATATATTATCTCATTATCATTATCTGTAAAAACGTGACATGTTATGCCGTGTAACAAAAGATTCACACCACCATGTATGTTATGAACAATATTTTAAAGGCTGTTAATCATAAATACACACTGGTGACTAAACAATATTCATTTAATGAGATAAACACGTACAGGTAGGGTGTTCTTTTATACTAATTCCATATAAATCATAATTTGATTGACTGCACATGTATCCGCAGTTTTGTCTGTAAGATATTATAGTGTAGTTTATCAAGTACGTGGGTGACGTAGGGGGTACTTTTGTAAAGAACAGAAAATCGTAGAATTTTGGTCTGATAACGGAAAATAAGAACAGCACTGGTGTTTTCAGAGTTTCTAAAGAGTTTTAGTAGCATCAGTGTTTAGTAGAATATCTGACAGATAGGAATTTGTTTTGAAGAAAAGACAAAGTTAATGTTTCTTTCTAAGCTCAACTAAGGGTTCTCACCCGGTTTCTCAATAAAACTGCTGCCTGGAGCATATTGAGGTAGGCTAGTTACAATGTGTGCAGCTTCTAATTGTAATTTTCTAATATTCCACGTTGTCCGTTGGCAACCACCCCATACCTCATATATGTATTCAAAGCATGCTCTGAGTAGATGTTTGAGTTTTCTCATTGAGTAATTCATCTTGGAAGTTGTTTTTATTATGAAATCCATATGAAATAAAGCAACAATACCCTTTCTATATCCAATAGAAATATCTGCATAACGCAGAGTCGATTTAGGAGCTAAGCCTTCTGTGTTTTAAAATTTGATGTAGTCCCACTGTAGAGTAGTTACCTCTTAGTTTAATTTTGAACTGACCACTTCAGCACGAGGTTTCAAGTGTATAAATAAGAGGTATCTTCTCTACAGTGCGAGTTCATCAAATTTCAAAATACAGTAGGTTTATCGCCATTCTACCATGATGGCAACAACGCTTTGAAAACGGTGCTCTCTTGCAATGTGTAACAACACAGGGTACACACGTCCACAATCTTAGAACATTCCAAAAAGTGGTCATAGGTAGTAATATAGGTAGCAGTCATTACTAACGTACAGGATTAAAAACACCATAGTCTTGAGTAGTTCAAAATAAGTGTTCAAAACACTCCGTTTGTCAAACAGACGTTGACAAATAACCCTCCAAACTTAGTCCAAAGACAGGTGTTTTAATTTCAATTCAACAAACCTGCTGCGCACTGTTTGGACTCACCAAGTTATTTCTTGGAAATCACCCAGAGAAGTCATTTCTAAAATAGAACATGCCATTTTCATTGTAGGGGTGACAGGTTGTGGAAGTTCTTAAAATGCATAACGAATATATTTCTACAATAAACTTCATGAATAAACATTCTACTATATAGTTTGCATGTGTAAGTCTTATTAGTTTGATAGCAATCAAACCCAGTTAATAATAAAAAAATCAAAATAAACAAACACCTCTCCACAACGATGTGGCAGAACTTGACCTACATCACAGTTACTCACACTTCAAAACTGTCGGGGGCACGGGTGGCACAGTCGTCTAAGGCACAGCGATTCGCTGTGCAGAGTTGTGCCCCTTAGGCACGCCAGAAACCTATGATTGTGGGTTCGAATCCCGGTTCGCCCCGATTATGTTTCTAGGTTTGTCAGCACCATACCCGTGCTCGTTGGTTTCACCGAAGTGATAAATGTCTGAGACCTGCATCACTTCGGGCTTTTCTCCCACACTAAGCTGACACGCCGGATATGACTGGAATACTGTAAATTACAGTTGTTAAAAGCGGCGTTAAACCAAACTCACTCACTCACTCACTCAAAACTGTCAATAAGGCTGTCATTGTTTACATTTTCCGTGCCTCAGCAGACAGGTTACAAAGCAAGATGACAACCCCGATCTATGATGTGGTTCATCATTAACCTGTAGATACACTGGGATTGAGCCTGCTGGGACGAGGTGATTACCAATGGAACTGGAGTATGGCTGAACAGCAGCGTTTTAGGGTGCAGGCAAGACGCTTTAACGGCTGCAGACAAGTCGGCTCCTTTGACATCAGGAATCCGCATGATTTGACCTGTCAATTTGAAGTTATCACCGATTTAACGCAAACGTGTGAAAGAAAATTATTATGACAGTTGTGGCCCAGAAACAATGATTCGTTTGTGATTTTCCTAATTGTGCATGTTCTGAAATGATCTTCTCATCAAGTTTGATAAGTTGCTATGATCAAGTGTAACCCCTTTGAACCTCCTCGCCAATTCAACGGAGAGGGTCTTCCTCCCGCGCACGATCTCCAGTTAAACCCCCATGAGTTGTTCTGCTACCTTAATACAATGGAATTGTCAAGGACTTCTGAACAATTTTAATGACCATCAACTTGGGTGTAACCAGCCAGTGTCCCAAAACACATGTATCACAGGACACACGTTTCGCTCTCGTGATCTATCGTTATAACACAACATTGCATAACCATAATCTGATACACAACAGGTTTTGCTTCAACATATTGTATTTCGGTTCCATATATATCAACTATATATCAACTGTGAAAACACACGGTGGTGTTTATGTAAGAGGTGACTAACGGGATCGGGTGGTCAGGCTCGCTGACTTGGTTGATGCATGGCATCGTATCCCTCCTAATTGCGTGGATCGATGCGCATCATATAGTTAGAGTTGGATTAATTATAGAGTAGTGCCGTGAACCGGAACGTGATAGTCCAACAGCTAATAAGGGCCATAAAATAATGAATTGGTTTTCGCAATGTTTGTCCGCTTTTGGTCTCTGTTGGTTATTCGCATTTTTACTGAAGGACACAATAACAAACTTTTGTTATCTATTACAGCAGGAGATCATCCACTCTCAGTAGACATATGATACAGCAGGAGATCACTCACTCTCAGTAGACAACTATTACAGCAGGAGATCACCCACTCTCAGTAGACATATGTTACAGCAGGAGATCACCCACTCTCAGTAGACATATGTTACAGCAGGAGATCACCCACTCTCAGTAGACATAGGTTACAGCAGGAGATCACCCACTCTAAGTAGACATAGGTTACAGCAGGAGATCACTCACTCTCAGTAGACATAGGTTACAGCAGGAGATCACTCACTCTCAGTAGACATAGGTTACAGCAGGAGATCACCCACTCTCAGTAGACATAGGTTACAGCAGGAGATCACCCACTCTCAGTAGACATAGGTTACAGCAGGAGATCACTCACTCTCAGTAGACATATGTTACAGCAGGAGATCACCCACTCTCAGTAGACATATTTTACAGCAGGAGATCACCCACTCTCAGTAGACATAGGTTACAGCAGGAGATCACGCACTCTCAGTAGACATATGTTACAGCAGGAGATCACTCACTCTCAGTAGACATCTATATATTGTGTATATATTTACATACAAATAACGCCCCCTGAATTCCAACTGGAATTCGTTCTGATTCCGTCGATATCTTCACCAGACATAAACTTCAACATTAGCCCAATTTCAACAAGATTTATTGAAGCGGACTTAAAATAGACCCGTTACCGCTGAGACGACGTTTATGACTGATCACGTGGTCGCTCCAAAGTCCCCCACTGGTCCACACTGGGTGAGGTGAGGTGAAATATGGTTTAACGTGCACTTATATAGCGATGTGCATGCACGTGTATGTGTGTGTCTGCTTGTACTAGTCCGGACTGATGCCGATTTATAGTGCTAGCTCACTGAGATACCATGCCGCAGTTTAACATGAATACCCCATTCAGACACAGTATACTGACTCCGAGCCTACCAGTCCTTGTTTTAGCCCCTTAATGCCGAGCGCCAGACAGGGTACTAACAAGTACCATCTTTTAACGTCTTTTGGTATGATGCGGTCGGGGATCGAACCCCGGACCTTCCGCTCTCCAGGTGGACGCTCTACCATTAGACCACGAAGGCAGTCTTGATCCACTCTGGGAATCCATCCATTTTAACATGAGCTACAAAGTCCCGGGTGAACCTCCATTACAGCAGACGATCACTCACTCTCAGTACACATCCATTACAGCAGGAATTCTTTAACTCTCAGCAAACATCTATTTCGGCAGGAGATCACCCACTCTCAGTAGACATCTATTACAGGAAGAGATCACCCACTCTCAGTACACATCTATTACAGCAGGAGATCACCCAATCTCAGTAGACAACTATCACAGCAGGAGATCACCCACTCTCAGTAGACATCTATGACAACAGAAGATCACCCACTTTCAGTAGACATCTATCAAAGCAGGAGATCACCCACTCTCAGTAGACATCTATTACAGCAGGAGATCACCCACTCTCAGTAGACATCTATCACAGCAGGTGATCTCCCACTCTCAGTAGACATCTATTACAGCAGGAGATCACTCACTCTCAGCAGACATCTATCACTGCAGGAGATCTCCCACTCTCAGTAGACATCTATTACAGGAGGAGATCACCCACTCTCAGCAGACATCTATTACAGCAGGAGATCACCCACTCTCAGTAGACATATGTTACAGCAGGAGATCACTAACTCTCAGCAGACATCTATCACTGCAGGAGATCACCCACTCCCAGTAGACATCTATTACAGGAGGAGATCGCCCACTCTCAGTACATATATGTTACAGCAGGAGATCACCCACTCTCAGTAGACAACTATCACAGCAGGAGATCACCCACTCTCAGCAGACATCTTTTACAGCAGGCGATTACCCACTCTCTGTAGACATCTTTTGCAGCAGGAGATTACCCACCCTCAGTAGACATCTATTAAAGCAGGAAATCACCCACTCTCAGTAGACATATATTACAGCAGGAGATCACCCACTCTCAGTAGGCATCTTTTACAGCAGGAGATTTCCCACTATCAGTAGACATCTATTACAGCAATAGATCACCAACTCTCAGTAGACATCTATAACAGCAGGAGATCACTCACTCACAGTAGACATCTACTACAGCAGGAGATCACCAACTCTCATTTGACATCTATTACAGCAGGAGATCACCCACTCTCAGAAGACATCTATTACAGCAGGAGATCACCCACTCTCAGTAGACATCTATTACGGCAGGAGATCACTCACTCACGGTAGACATCTACTACAGCAGGAGATCACCCACTCTCATTTGACTTCTATTACAGGAGGAGATCACCCACTCTCAGTAGACATCTATTACAGGAGGAGATCACCCACTCTGTAGACATCTATTACGGCAGGAGATACCCCACTCTCATTTGACATCTATTACAGCAGGAGGTCACCCACTCTCATTTGACATCTATTACAGCAGGAGATCACCCACTCTCAGAAGACATCTATTACAGGAGGAGATCACCCACTCTCAGAAGACATCTATTACAGGAGGAGATCACCCACTCTCAGTAGACATCTATTACAGGAGGAGATCACCCACTCTCAGTACACATCTATTGCAGCAGGAGATCACCCACCCTCAGTAGACATCTATTAAAGCAGGAGATCACCCACTCTCATTTGACTTCTATTACAGCAGGAGATCACCCACCCTCAGTAGACATCTATTACAGGAGGAGATCACCCACTCTGTAGACATCTATTACGGCAGGAGATACCCCACTCTCAGAAGACATCTATTACAGGAGGAGATCACCCACTCTCAGTAGACATCTATTACAGGAGGAGATCACCCACTCTCAGTAGACATCTATTACAGGAGGAGATCACCCACTCTCAGTAGACATCTATTACAGCAGGAGATCACCAACTCTGAGTACACATCTATTGCAGCAGGAGATCACCCACCCTCAGTAGACATCTATTAAAGCAGGAGATCACCCACTCTCATTTGACTTCTATTACAGCAGGAGATCACCCACCCTCAGTAGACATCTATTACAGGAGGAGATCACCCACTCTGTAGACATCTATTACGGCAGGAGATACCCCACTCTCATTTGACATCTATAGCAGCAGGAGGTCATCCACACTCATTTGACATCTATTACAGCAGGAGATCACCCACTCTCAGTAGACATCTATTACAGGAGGAGATCACCCACTCTCAGTAGACATCTATTACAGCAGGAGATCACCAACTCTCAGTAGACATCTATTACAGCAGGAGATCACTCACTCACGGTAGACATCTACTACAGCAGGAGATCACCCACTCTCATTTGACTTCTATTACAGCAGGAGATCACCCACCCTCAGTAGACATCTATTACAGGAGGAGATCACACACTCTGTAGACATCTATTACGGCAGGAGATACCCCACTCTCATTTGACATCTATTACAGCAGGAGGTCACCCACTCTCATTTGACATCTATCACTGCAGGAGATCACCCACTCTCAGAAGACATCTATTACAGGAGGAGATCACCCACTCTCAGTAGACATCTATTACAGGAGGAGATCACCCACTCTCAGTAGACATCTATTACAGCAGGAGATCACCAACTCTGAGTACACATCTATTGCAGCAGGAGATCACCCACCCTCAGTAGACATCTATTAAAGCAGGAGATCACCCACTCTCAGTAGACATCTATTACGGCAGGAGATCACTCACTCACGGTAGACATCTACTACAGCAGGAGATCACCCACTCTCATTTGACTTCTATTACAGCAGGAGATCACCCACCCTCAGTAGACATCTATTACAGGAGATCACCCACTCTGTAGACATCTATTACGGCAGGAGATACCCCACTCTCATTTGACATCTATTACAGCAGGAGGTCACCAACTCTCATTTGACATCTATTACAGCAGGAGATCACCCATTCTCTGTAGACATCTATCACAGCAGGAGATCCCCCACTCTTAGTAAACATCCATTACAGCAGGAGATCACCCACCCTCATTAAACATCCATTACAGCAGGAGATCACCCACTCTCAGTTAACATCTATTACTGCAAGAGATCACCTATCCGGGGTAGAATATTAGAATTTATTATATATATATATATATATATATATATATATATATATATATATATATATATATATATATATATATATATATATATATAAACACACACACACAACTGTATATCAACTTTGATGACACACGGTTGTGTTTATCAAACTACTTTATGCATGTACAAATTATGTAGATTTCTCTTGAAGAGTTAGAAGGTTAGTGAATGTCTTCAGCAACCCATGCTTGCCGTGAAAGGCGACTTTCCATGCCGTAGAAGGCGACTAACGTGATCGGGTGGTCAGGGTCGCTGACTTGGTTGATGCGTGCCACCGAATCCCAATTACGTAGATCGACGTTCAGGATATAAATCGCTGGATTGTCTGGTTCAGACTCGATTATTGACACGCCACCGTCATATAGCTGGAATATTGCTGAGTGCGCCGTTAAACAACAAACAAACAATATAACAGAGGATTACCCTATCACAGAAGACATCCATTACAGGACATCACCTATGCACGGTGTACATCACTGACGAACATCTGACCATCTTGACCCAACCCCCTTCCATCCTATTCTCCAGCTTCACGCCACTGGCGCCCCCGATCTTGACAACAAGATAGAAACATCACAAAAACACATTTTATTCATAACTATGATACAGGTTGAAAGCCGTTATACGTCACAAGAGGTCAGACAACCCTACTTCAGTCGGGTCTCGTCACACGCGTACATTGACGATCATGTTCTCCACGGAATTACAGAATATCAGTGTTTGATGTCAGTGTCAAGTATATACACATCTAACCAATCGTGCGTGCGATGATCAATACACAGTATTCAGAGCGATAGTTCTGGCGCTGGGGCAGGTGCGAAAGCTTGGGTGAATGTACATGTCCTGGGTAAGCTGAGTACGTGTGTATTATACATAAGCTACGTGAAGAGTCTAGCAATTGCCTTGTGTCATTTAAAGGAGCCATACATTCCACAGCATCCTGGTATATTTCAAAGAGATCATGAGACTTTGGAGTAATATATTATAACTTATATAAGACGAAGGCATACAGTGTCTAATGATGCCATGAAATGTGGGTGTCGAGAGTCGTGTTGAATGAAATGTATATGAGACGGAGATTTTGAATCTATCGCCAGACGGTGGTCGGCTGAAAAGATGCAACTGTTGAAGTTTTGGGCCTCAAGATTAACTGTAACCTATCACACTAAAGCAGCTCTGCATAGTGCACGGCTTCTGGGCGTGAATACATATTTAACATTTACAGAATTCACATAGAGAGCTATCGAAATAAGTTTCTACAGTACCAGTTTCTTTACTAAACGCCCTGGGATTTTGTTCATGCATTAGGTCCTGAAGTAAATCGTCTACCGTCTACTACCAATCCTCTACGTGGGGATCCCTGCACCCCTCTGCTTCATCTCGTACATCGGCGTGGCTCCCACTCCAGCTGACACGGATCTATATTATGACTGAGTGAGGAAATCATGGTCTCCTGGAGAAGCATTAACGACCTTCGTACTGGGAATGTTCGCTAACGTAAACCATCTTGGTTACAATTCATTTTGCAAAGTTTGGATATCAATTCAACTTGAAGTGACCTATAATTTGTATGACATAAGTGATATTTTACACATACACAGTTAATTGGAATTATGTGTGTTCTTTTGTTTGAAATGTTCTGTTAACGTTGAGTGTTTCCTTCAAAATATGTGAAAGTTCGTCAAAGGCGGTTTTAACATCACAGGCAGCATGTGAAACTGACGAAGATCATTAACGTCTCTTAGGATGGCCATTTGTGAATTAATGGGAGATGAGCGGTCATGCTGGAATGGAAGCATTTCGATATGGTGGACAGCATCACAATACATACTTTGGTGAGCAGGAATATTTACAATGACAAACACAGATGAGACATGGGTATCAGGAGATGATGTGATATGAGGGGCCGTTTTTTGTCCTAGGCTAACAGTCAATCTTGCTGGCGTGGTTGCAGATTTTGAGTTCGTCATCGAATTTGGTGCCCTTGGGGCACACCATCTTGAGTGCCCTCAAGCCTTTGGGGTCGGCAGGAACACACAGGTTGAAGTGGAGGCAGGATGCGTCGTCTTTGTAGATGCCGAGGCCGACTTTGTTGCAGTCAATGTTGCCTGGAGAATATACAAGATGTTAAAGTACCAGATAAGGACCTTCAGAGGTGTTCTCACTCTGCAATGTGCACTTCTATTCATAGTATATTCATTGTCAATATTGAAGTTGAAAAAAACAATAGAGTATAGATCGAAATGTGAATTGTAAATGAAGATACATGCATACGGGTAAGCCAATCAGTGAACAAACGCTGGATATCAACGTTCTAGGAATGACTTAGTTCTTACGAGTAAGTGAAAGAGACATATTGAGAACACCGTTAATAAAAACGTAGAGCGATAGAAAATATCAAAATATAAGTATGATTGACAGGTATACGCTGTGTTAAACACCTCCCGCGACTGCTTACCGACATATGGCAGACCACCTACCACAGACGAGCACCACGTTATGTCGCCGAGATACCCCTAGCCGTTGGATGCATGCCGTGTCACCACCACAACCACCTCATGTTTCCTAGGTAAACTATAAACCGATTCCATGCATCCGTTGCTTATGTGGATACCATTATATTTCCAATATAACACCTGAACGCCAAGTAATATTAAACCTCAGTGCCTTCGGTCATCTGCTGTTATAGTTGGGAATAGCGCTGATCATACAGCCGCATCACTGTCACTTTGATGTGACCATTATACCGTTATACACAGGCGTACCGCTGTCCCTCACATCATACCGCGTCATTTATAAAGCCTTATCGCTGTCCCTAACAACATATTGTTGTATTTATAAGGCTTATCGCTGTCCCTACTATTATACTGCTATATACATAAAGGTGTAGCGCTGACCCTACCATTATACCAAAATATACATCAAGGTGAAGCGCTGACCCTACCAGTATTCAACAATATACATCAAGGTATAGCGCTGACCCTACCATTGTACCACGATATACATCAAGGTGAAGCGCTGACCCTACCATTAAACCATGATATACATCAAGGTGTAACGCTGACCCTACCATTATACCAAAATATACATCAAGGTGAAGCGCTGACCCTACCAGTATTCAACAATATACATCAAGGTATAGCGCTTACCCTACAATTGTACAACGATATACATCACGGCATGCTTACCCTACCATTATACCATGATATACATCAAGGTATAGCGCTGACCCTACCATTGTACCACAATATACATCAAGGTGAAGCGCTCCGCCACAACATGGAATCAATGCCCCGCGATAAGTACACAGATACCAGGTGTCAGTGGCGGCATCTCAACTGATGACCAAGCTCTTATAAGATTGTCTTACTGTAAATGTGCTAATTCGCCGACCTAAGACGTATATAAAAGCATATAAGACGTATACAAACACAAGGCAGTTTATATGACATTGACAATTATAAGTGATGATCTGAGCCACGCTCAACGCCGCTTTAAACAGATTTTCAGTTACATCACAGGCCCATGAAGTGAAGGCTCACGTCGCAGACTTTGCTGTTACCCGTGACTGGGGTTTTAAGTTCTGACAAACCAAAGATCATAATCATGGCGAATGTTGGAGTCGAACCGACGAGCGGCAGTTCCTGGTGACTTAGGGACTCAACTCTGAAGTAGTAGGACCGTAGACGACAGTGCTACCTGTGCCCCAAACACGAATGACGTTATATACCGTTATATCTATGTAAAACTACCAGATGATTAGCAATCTCTTGTCCAGCATCTTTGTTTTCGCCAGGGTCTTCAAATACAATAATGTATTTTTAAGCAAACCTTTCTTTTATTCGTTGTATTCGCTTCAGACTATTTCTTACAAAAATCATTAAACGAAGAAGATTCAACTCGTAAAATGTATTAATATCTAATTTAGTTAAACAGGATAAAACAATACTGATTATACAAGCAATCAAAAAGGTTACACATACAAAGTCTCACCAGGGTCGGGTTGTTTGTCCGTGTGTCCAGCAACACTGGTCACCTTGGTGCCGTGCTCGGTCAGGAGGATGTCGTGAATGGTACGGAGTAGTGGGTACTTAGCACCACCGCAGTGGCCGCTGAAGTCGTCCATCTCCACTGACCACACGAAGGCACCAGCAAGACCGCGCTTGATGATATTCTTCGCCTATGAATAAACAAAGTGGCATTAGATTAGGTGAGGTGAGGTAAAATGGGGTTTAAAGGCAGCGTAACAACAGGTACCATCTTTTAACGTCTCTTGATATGACGCGGCCAGGGATCGAACCGCCGACCTTCTACTCTCCAGCCAAACGCTCTATTCAATAGCCCCCGGAGGTGATCCAAAGCGTCATTTCAAGTCATGATGGGATAACTGAGCAATGTGAACAAGGTCATGTGAATTGTTTGACCTTTGTTACGTACATGTTCTGTAGAAAGTATGACATCTCCCACTTTCAGAGTTTCCTTGTCACACCAAACACCCAACCCACTGCATCTAATACAACGGTAGGGCAACTCCGCCGCGACTTGACCTTATCAGGTGAACGTGTACAGGGATTCACGTTCCGAGAACAAACATTCCTCTTGACGGACACAAACATTGATGTGTGGAAGAAGAATTCAAACTGATTGCATTGACGAAACAATGAAACATCCCAAAGTTCAAAGGAATGTCACCTTACTCCTGACTGTCACCTTACTCCTGACTGTCACCTTACTCCTGACTGTCACCTTACTCCTGACTGTCACCTTACTCCTGACTGTCACCTTACTCTTGACTGTCACCTTACTCCTGACTGTCACCTTACTCCTGACTGTCACCTTACTCCTGACTGTCACCTTACTCTTGACTGTCACCTTACTCTTGACTGTCACCTTACTCCTGACTGTCACCTTACTCCTGACTGTCACCTTACTCCTGACTGTCACCTTACTCTTGACTGTCACCTTACTCTTGACTGTCACCTTACTCTTGACTGTCACCTTACTCTTGACTGTCACCTTACTCCTGACTGTCACCTTACTCTTGACTGTCACCTTACTCCTGACTGTCACCTTACTCCTGACTGTCAATACTTGTAAAATGCATGTAAAGTGAGCATTTAGTTTCTTATATCTGTTAACACCTCAATGATAATGCTACCTGATCACCATTTAAGAATTTTTAACTGTAAAAAGAAAGATTTCAATTCAGTGTAACCCATTGTTTGTGGCATTAAATGTCCATGGGTATAAGTAAGTTAAATACGTTTTTGTTCATGGGATCAGAATGTTTTTAATTTTAAACTTTCTTCCTTGTGTCAAACTATGTCCTACATCTTGTTAACAACTTAAACCTGCATCAAAGTGTTCATATTTCACTAAGTTTCAAAAGAAGAATACAGGTTTAAAATGTCGACATAACAAGAAAAAAACGCATCACGATGCAATGATAACGGCTGCCATGCCACCAGACAAGGCAATGGATTTAACACAGTGTGGCGACCTATGCAGATATGTAGTGTGTGCAGATTTACCATTCGTCATCATTATTACATAACCACTTCCCCTCACACTCAGGCATGCATGTACTCGCTGGCCCTGGTTGCCAGTAATCCCGCCTCTAAATGTGTTTTGGTGACGAACAGCCAGTCTTCCAGTGGCGACACTGGACATGGGGGGACCATGAGCTAAACAAATAACACCAAGGCGATCATAGACTGGACTGTGTGTGGAGGGTTTCGCAGATGTTCGACACCTAAACCACACTCTGCCACGTGGGTTCTGACTGACGGATGACCAGCACATGTTCCGGGATTAAAATATTAAAAAGCTTCCGTCCTTCAAGGACTGGGGGCTTCATTTCTATCTCACGCCTGTCTTCTGTGAACATTGCAACAAGTGCGTGTTTGCTGTCAGCTTCAGTCTTATCCCTTCTGGGTTTCCGCACCATTTCTTTGGCCAACTTCTTATGACTTAGTAAACTTTGGTTTTAAGAAGACTTTTTAGACTTTGTAAGGGATCATCCAATTCCGTTTCACACACTTGTGGTAATTGCTGTCACGTTACAGACACTCACAACACACTTTTGAACAAACATTACTCAGGACGGCCATAGAAACAGTGCCATAATGTTCGTGAGTGATGGAGGTTAAACACCGCTTTCAATAACATGTCAGTTAGGCAACTCCAAGCAGGCGCAGGTCGTGGACGCTGAAATCATATTTGAATCAGGTCTTTTACTTCGGTACGATACCTGTCTCCGTGAGACCCGTGAAGATCCGGGGAAGAATAAGTGACTAACGCGATCGGGTGGTCAGACTCGCTGACTTGGCTCATGCATGTCATCGTATCCCAATGGCGTGGATCGATGCGCATGATATCAACCACTGGATTGTCTGGTCCAGACTCGATTATTTACAGACCGCCGTCATAAAGCTGCAATAGTGCTGGGTTGGGCATTAAAACAAACAAACAAACAACCCATTCTGCGTGAAGATCTGTCAAACCCTTGACAGGAATTTTGACCGCCCAGTCTACATTAAAGATGTATCAGTACTTGAGTTGATCACATATCAGCTTTCTAAATCGATTCGCTTTAACCTCGATTCGCAAATCACGACAAAAGAAAACCGAAAACAGCAAACAAATACTCTGTTATTGTACTCCCTTTTATATGGAAATGCCAACGCCCTCGGATACGAATGCTTGAATTAAATGTCCATCATTACAACAGCATGGTCTTTATTATTTGCATGCAGAACTACTCATTGATATCCATTTTTGAGAAATAAACATTGGATAGGATGCATTGAATGCTTCGCTCTCCCTAGTACCGAGAATGTAGACGATTCAATGGCTGACATGAAACTTAACGCGACCTACGGTGGATTTGTCATGTCGTCATGCTAGGATGCACGACATGGAGTGACAGATCAAATTGTTGAACCGGCGGATCCTAGCATCTAAGGGACTCAACGAAATACGACGTTACAGTCCACTTCGCCACCTGCAGCCCACAAGGACCACTGGTTTTGCACTCATATTGTACTTATGTGTAACAGATGACGGATTTATTGTTTGACTGATGCATTAACGTAACTGGCCATGTCATGTATCGTATACAAAGTACCTGGTAGATTTGGAATAAGTCATCATGAGGTTGGGTACATTACCTTCAGTGCTATGCTGTCAGGAGACTCGAAGCCGACCCATTCCCCCTTGCCGTGAGCGTACGGCACTCTCTGGTCCATGATCCACTCCACCTTCCAATTTTCGTGCTGGATCTTCTCACAGATCTACATCAGGGAGACAAGGGGAGTGTTAAAGATATTCATGTGTGAAGAACATACCCCGATCTCGTCACAGATCTGCATCAGGGAGACAAGGGGAGTGTTAGATACATTCATGTGTGAAGGACATATTCCGATCTCGTCACAGATCTACATCAAGGAGACAAGGGGAGTGTTAGATATATTCATGTGTATAGAAAATATTCCGATCTCGTCACAGATCTGCATCAGGGAGACAAGGGGAGTGTTAGATATATTCATGTGTGAAGAACATATTCCGATCTCGTCACAGATCTACATCAAGGAGACAAGGGGAGTGTTAGATATATTCATGTGTATAGAAAATATTCCGATCTCGTCACAGATCTGCATCAGGGAGACAAGGGGAGTGTTAGAGATATTCATGTGTGAAGAACATATTCCTATCTTGTCATAGATCTAAATTAGACAGACAAGGGGGGTGTTAAAGATATTCATGTGTGAAGAACATATTCCGATCTCGTCACATATCTACATTAGACAGACAAGGGGAGTGTTAGAGATATTCATGTGTGAAGAACATACTCCGATCTCGTCACATATCTACATTAGACAGACAAGGGGAGTGTTAGAGATATTCATGTGTGAAGAACATACTCCGATCTCGTCACAGATCTAAATTAGACAGACAAGGGGAGCGTTAGAGATATTCATGTGTGAAGAACATATTCCGATCTCGTCACAGATTTACATCAAGGAGACAAGGGGAGTGTTAAAGATATTCATGTGTGAAGAACATATTCCGATCCCGTCACATATCTACATTAGACAGACAAGGGGGAGTGTTAGAGATATTCATATGTGAAGAACATATTCCGATCTTGTCACAGTTCTACATCTGGCAGACAAGGGGAGTGTTAGAGATATTCATGTGTGAAGAACATATTCCTTTCTTGTCACAGATCTACATCGGACTAAAAAGATGCGGAGCATTCGAGAGAAGCATGTGTGAAGAAAATGTATACCTTGTCACAGATCTGCATCGGACTAACAAGAGGGGAGTATTCGAGAGAAGCATGATTGTGGAAAATATATATCTTGTCACAAATCCACATCGGACTAACAAGATGGGATTATTTGAGAGAAGCAGGTGGGAAGAAAATATATATCTCGTCACAGATCCACATGGGGTAGTAAATATGGTGAGGTAAGGTAAAATGGGGTTTAAAGTTGCATTCAAGATTACTGCACTTATAAAGCGACATAGCCACTGTGATGAATATGAGAGATGGTTGTATGTAGAACATATTTGACTCACTCTCCAGTCAGTTTAACATCTCGCATTGATTTCCCTTTCTTACATGTTCATTTCTGGCTTTCTCCTTTTATATAGTTAGCTCAAATGTTGATTTGGGTGTTCCTATTATTTCTTTCATACAACAAATTTTGTACTATGTATAGTATGTGAATATTTAATCTATGCATTGTCATGTTGATGTGAAAGTGCGAATGCACAAGCTAAGTACGAGAGGGGGGAACGGTAGCCTTGATGCATAGGTTTGGACTCAGTGGCGTACCTCGTATAAAGACAGGATACCAGATTCCCCGGTATATTTTCCTTTAGTGTTTCCTCCCTCGGCACTGGCTCTGATCCCGTGCTTCTTCTCGTCAGTCAACTTGTAACCAAGGCCGTATGTTGGGAGACCCACAATCAACTTGGACTTGGGAACACCGATCTTCAACCAGTAACTGATGGACCATTGCTAAAACAGAAATACGTTGTTCCTTCATCACCTTCATATTTAGAATGTGTGAATGTGAGAATGTGAGAATGTGTGAATGTGTGAATGTGAGAATGTGTGAATGTGAGAATGTGTGAATGTGAGAATGTGTGAATGTGAGAATGTGATAATGTATGAATGTGAGAATGTGTGAATGTGAGAACGTGAGAATGTGAGAACGTGAGAATGTGTGAATGTGAGAATGCGAGAATGTGATAATGTATGAATGTGAGAATGTGAGAATGTGTGAATGTGAGAATGCGAGAATGTGATAATGTATGAATGTGAGAATGTGTGAATGTGATAATGTGTGAGTGTGAGAATGTGTGAATGTGCGAATAATAAATATGGTATGTCTTTATCAACCAAGTTCAAAATACAAAGCGAAAGCGTATATAATTGGTCTACAAAGTACAGCTCTATTCTGAATTATTGTACTTACTATGATTTACATTGCACTTATATTTCCCCTTCATGATGATATATAAAGTGGTTATGATGGTGATATAAAGTAGATATGAGATATATGTTTGTTATTTTTATAAAATTATTATTGATTCGATTTTCTCTTATTTTCCCAATTCGGCATGTTCCCGACGCCATGTCCTCTCACCTGGTACAACTGTCTCTGTTCGCCCTCGGGGTCGCTCCTGTGGGGGAGGAGGGGACTGTGGTGACCCACGGACTTCTCCCAGCCGGACCCGTGGTAGTTGTACGTCATCAACAACATGTAGTCGATGTACCTGCACAACGTGAACATTCACATAGTCAGCACGTGACGACGTAACAGAAAAAAATATCACGTACACGGAAACATCGCCTCACTCATGATAGGTGATGGGATGATCTTGTATCGTCCCCTCTTTGAATGGTGTCATGAAATATCATGTTGGGTTGTTGGTCATGTTATGTAATGATGACAGACAGACAGGTTTATTCAGTATAGTATGGCTCATAATACGATGCCACGTGCATATACAGAAATTACATCTTCTTGAATCTGATATTAAAAACATGCTTCATGAAGGTAGCAAGTGAAAAGATAACATGTTTATTTTGTGAGTTGATAACATTGATCATTAATATTTCAGATTTATAGTCATTATTTGGAATACTTGCTACACTTAAAAATAAGACATGGAATTCATCTTCAGTTTCACCTCTGTCACAATTGGTACAGACATTATTAACAGCATTAATATCTTTCGATCTACGCACCATAGATCATTGAAATGATGTGATGAGATTTAAAATGTACAAAAGGATCTTATTAATGACTTGTCTTGTAAGACAGATAAATACATTTCCTGTTGAAGATGTGACTTTAATTTACCATAATTGCTAAGACAATGCGAAGATGAAACAGTTTCGAACCAGTTTTGTGCAAATATATCTTTCACTCGCTGCTTAAATGTGCCCATAAACACTTGAATGTTACCAATTTTCTGTGCAACCCACACAAATGAAAGATCACATGTAAATAATAGATTTCTTACTTCAGATACCAAGTTATGTTTACCTTTATTATCTAATATTACTGCTTTAACAATTTATAACATTAAAGAGGATATCTGAATTCTTCCATTCTTAATTTTTGACCAGTAACTACTCCTACTTGGCTATGCACATACATATTGCAGCGTTCAGTTTCAACAAGAATTGCTCTATTTTAGGCATATTTACATGATATTTTGTTCCCCATATTTCCGAACCATATAGTAAAATAGGAGCAAAAGTTGCATGCTGTTGAAAATAACATATACTTATTTTCTTTTAACAATTTGTACACAGACATACATGCTTTTGAAGCTTGAATAGCAAGGTGTTTACAAGCTACTGGCCACATTAATGTAGAAGAACACTTGATACCCAAATATGTATAGTAAGTTACAACCTCGACCGAAGCATTTCCATGAGTCCATCTTTGCCTTTTGGCAAATATACCACCATTTCTAAAGACAATTATGTTGGTTTATTCAAATTTACCTCAAATTCCCATTCCAAACAAAATGATTGCATTACATTTAATCGTTGTTTTTTTTGTAAACCACTTCCTGGAAATGAAAACATTACAATGGCAAACAATTGCATTATAATATCAACAATATCGTGATGCACATATATACCATAATTAGATTGTTCATGAACTTCAATAACAAGTTCATTCATAAAGAAAATTAACAAAACAGGACTCAAAATCCATCCCTGTCTTACACCTCTGGACATTGAAACATAATTTGTTTTACCCTTGTCAGTCATTATACATGCATTTAGTGATGAATACATACTTTGCACAACTTTAAACATTATCCCATTACAACCCTTGATTAAAAGTAAATACAATAACTTTTGCCTACTCACAAAATCGAAGGCTTTCTTAAAATCAACGAAAGCACAGTAAACACGGCCCTTCGATTTGCATATAAATTTCGAGCACATTGACTGTAAAATGTACATATTATCAATGGGAGAATAATTAGAGCGAAAACAAGCTTGAGATTCCGAATAAAATCATTAATTTCCATCCGTGTTCTTACCCCTTCTTCTTCTAACACAAAAGTATAACTTGCCAGTAACATTTAAAAGAGAAATACCTCTGTAATAAGTTGAGTCCGCCTTTTGTAAGGATAAGACTACCCCTCATGAACTTGTGTCACTTACAAATTTACCTACTCGGTTATAGAAAAAATGGCACTTGACAAAACGTGACGGATATATAGTATGTACCCAACCGTATCATGTATCCTGTTAAACGATGAGCTAAACATTCGCCAGCTTTACTATTCAATGTAGGGCATCATCCAAGCATTACAACATGGGTTACGCGCTCCCACACGGGCTAATCAAAGCCAGCAGTATCGCCAGTAAGGAATTATATAGTAACGTACTTGTATATTTCAGATGCCTCGTAGGCCTTGTCAATGTAGAATGTGCTGGATGCAGTGGCGAGAGTCAAGACCAGCTTTTCCTTCCCAGATGCCTTAGAGTCTTCAGCAAACGCGTCATACAGTCCCTGTAACCAAACTATCCTTTTAGATAACTGACACACAACGTGACATCTGTCTACAAAAGGTGTTACAACTTGCTACAACTTGTGGCAACAGGCTGCAAAATAGTTCAACAAATGGTAACAACGTAGTTTAACAACTGGCTACAAACTAATGTAACAACTGTCTATAATGTGTGACACTTCCGAAACAGTCACGTACTCTCCCACGTGCTGGTGGTTCAGCCATACCTACAAGAATGTACACAATAGAGTGAGTGAGTGAGTGACAGAGTGAGCCCAATTTACTTCGACATCGTTCTATAGGATAATGTAAAGCACTGACAGCCATGTGAGTAGATTGCATCATACTTTATCTTATGTGCAATAATTTAAAAATGTAAAAAGAAGAAGACATTTTATTGATGTTAAAAAAAGCTTTTGATTATGTCAATCGGGCAACGCTATGGAATTTATTATCTTCCTATATCTTAAATGGTAAAATACTGAGGGCTTTACAAAGTGTATACCGATTAGTTAATGCATGTGTTAGTTGTGATACAGATTTCACAGATTATTGTTTTATTGTCCATTTGGTTTAAGACAATGATGTATGCTGAGTCCTCTGCTATTCTCATCATTTGTAAATGAATTAGCTACAGATGTTGTTGTATATGGAACTCATGAGATTCAACTCTTTCCACATATAGTAGAGGTAGTAATGTTGCTATGTGTCGATGATGTATATTATGATTTCTGATACTATATGTGGTTTACAGAGTAAGATACATATTCTAGATTCATATGCAGATAAGTGGGGAATGACTGTTAACTTGCACAAATCAAATGTTGTTGTTCTTAGAAGAGGAGGAAACGAATCAGCTAAAGAAGTGTGGTATTAAAGAGGACAAGTTTTAGAGCTTGTTAATACTTATAATTGTATAGGATTAGGCTTCACTTGTAAGTTTCGCCTTAGAAAATATGTTGCTGATCTAGCCCTACGTGCCAAGATGGCTTTATTTCAGTTATTTACTACAACTAGAAAAAATTATATTTCTGCTCCAAATTTCAGATTGTAGAGAATATCCACCTACTGGTTTGTAAAAACTTCTTACAAACGGGACCACAAACACCTAATGCTATAGTTTATGGTGAATGTGGCCGATATCCAATGTATATCTACTCACTTGCTCGTAGTGTTGGATACAAGTTCGTAGTGTTGGATACAAGTTTCTCCTAAAAAGCGTACGTTTACATGAACATTTATTTAGATAATATAGGACATAAAATTGGGCCTCAAATATTAGATATCTACTATTTTCTCATGGTTTCGGTTTTTGTTTGGCTGTCATAAACAGTTGGAGATAAAAAAAATGTTTAATAATTATGTTGAAGGATTGTGCTATTAATATGTTTCATCAAAATTGGATATCTTCTATTAATAACAATTCTAGATATAACCTTTATAGAGAATATAAAAGAACCAGGATAGTATCTTTATGCAATTGGCGAATTAAAGCTTCGAAATATATTTGAGAAGTTTTGCGGGGGAATATAACGGTTAAGAAATAATGGCGATAGGTTTGCAAAAGAATCGATATATGCATGAGAAAGTGTTCTTTGTGTATTCGAGGTCGAGAGGACGAGTTTCATTTTCTTCTTGTATGTGCTTGATTTGATACTATTTGAATTAAATATCTACCAGAGACATGTATAACTAATGTAAAAATACAGTTTAAAAGATAATTGCCACAAACGATACAGAACAAATAAAATGTTTATTTATCATGCGTATGAAAGAAGAAAGTAATAGTCAAACAATGTTTAAATTATGAACTTTGCCACTACATAGTTGTAAACTGTTATTTGTATACGGGACTATGGGCCTCCTTATGAATTAAGTAATGATTTGTTTATTTATTGATTGATTGATTGATTACCTTCATCAAGATGGTGAAGCCATATTTATCCTCCGGTTTGCTGCCCCTCCAAGCAGGAAACTCCCAGTCCATGTCCAGACCATCAAAACCGTACCTGTGGAAAATAGGCGATTTTCATCAAACACTGTTTCGTAATGGTAACAGTTTTTTATAAACATTTCATTTACTTTACGTTATACATCAATGAATGTTATGACCTGCCATGGCCGCTATGATATGAGTTGATAAGCGGTGTTTTAGACATTGATTTCAACAATACGTGTCGACCTCATTTGAGAAGATTCGATGCGTTATACAAATACACATTTCCTGCATAACATGCAACATCATCCTTCATAGCCAAAACACTTGAGGTGTAAATACCACAAGACTGTATGAGAAGAGCAATGGCTTCAACTTCCCATTAGCGTACCCTCTCTTTATGACGAACACTACTTCAGCAGCTCCAGCCTTTGGAGCGAACATTTCACAACTTTTGAGGTACAATCGACAATGCTCTGTCTACGAAAATTTCAAAGAGCGTCATACGACTCTAGCTTAGAAGTGGTTTCAACTTTCATGGCCTTAATAAAACTTTCAAAAACGTTTTATAGAAGACTTGCGGAGGACATTGTTTTCTTCAAATATGACGCATCCCTGAGTAAAGTCTTATGTCTAATGCAATTCCTTGTTTTGACGTGTACCTTATCTTCCCGTGTTCTTTTTTTCATTTGAACAACTGAATTGCCTTTGCATGTGTTTATGATGGGTGATATCGATGGGCAGGATACGCTCACCTTTTTGCAAACACCTGGTACCATCACTATTTGGCAGTGATTCATAAACACATGACTATGGTATAGTCGGAATTTAGTGTACAATTCACACGTCTTCAGCATATATTTCTTAGGAATAAGGAAAATGGTTTAATTATTGTGATACAGTCGGTATTGTACAATAGGCTCTGCTTTTAGTAGACAATTACGAGTGCTACGGGTTGGGAAGAAGACAGTTTCCCTTTTCGCGAACACCTGGTGTCAGCACTTATTTTCAGTATTCCATTCATACACTTTTACGCGCTTTTTTGCCTTTTACGAGACTGTTTATTCTCTGGTGTTGACGTTTCATGTGTTTGACAGAGAAAGGGGTTTTAACTATTGCGTTAAAACCCATGTTGCAAAAAGTGTACTAACTTCCTGAGGTATTTTACGACGTTCTTAACCCAGGCCTTCATGTTCTCTTCGCTCTCCATGATTGGGATGAAGGGCTTGGAGCCAATCTTCCATCCGCCCACAGCCAGCAGGATCTTCAGTTTCGGGTTCTTCTCCTTCAACTTCATGGTTCGTGCATACAGACCTACATACAAGACGGGGGTTACAAGAATGTTTAACGTCAAGCCCTTCATGGTTCATGCACATATGCTTACTTACAACACGGATGTCCTAAAGAATGTTTTGTAGTAACTGGAACATTTCGCTTGTTGCTTCCCGCCGCACTGCAGCAATATTCCAGCTATATGAAGGCATTGTGTAAATCGAGTCTGGACCAGACACCCAGTGACTGACATCATGATCATCGATCCATGCAACTCGTCTAGGACCTTCTATTCCTACCCAGGATACACACGTGTTATTGTATGGGTTCTTTGGAGACCTATCACTACATTCCATGGAGGTTCGATGTCCTCCAACTACGTCTTTTGACATACTGAACTTTAGTATTCATTAAATGAAAGAACACTGGGAATCGTGTACTGTAAATCCGTTACTTGGGACGGGGTGTACTTAATGATCTGCCCAGACTTTTATACCAGCGTTTGTGGAAAAAGTATAGTAGAAGAACCGTTATTGATTCATGGTTAAACATTCGTGACGTATAATGATGTTGACACAAACGGAAGCTGTATGCCTCCCGTCATGTTCCTGTCCGTGTATAGAGAATATGTTCAATCAGTGAGACAAGATAATCTACCAGGTGCTTATGTAACAGTAAAGGTCCTTATCCACACAATCAGCCCTGTAATCTACACAAGAAATGCCAACCTATATTCTATATTCTATTAATCTATACAGATATTCTATTGACTACTAAGCTGGTCGTAAGAAGGTGCCAAGATTTACCATCAGCCCCCAAATCGTTCCAGTTGTTGGGTTTGAGGTCCTTTCCATCTTCAGTGATATCAACGAAGGCAAAGATAATATGTGTGCAGAGGAATGGGTCTAAATGCTCAGGCCAGAACTTCCCCACGCTCGGCCTAGCGTTCGCAGAACTGCTGTAGTAGCAGAATATCTTCTTGTCTCCTGAAGTGGTGGCGATAGCTGAAATAGTACAGCTTATGTTACAAAAAGATATTACAATTCGAAAAAAGACATTTTTGACATATTATGTATATGTCTTGGATTAGAGGGTTGAAGACTGCTTAGTGGGAAAGTATGTATATTCATAAAAAAACAAAGAAAAATGTTCAGGGCATAAAATACTGTCATGTAATTATTTACAATGCTTAAGCTTAATAAATCATGTCATCACTGTGTCTTTTGCTTCTGAATGTGACAATACGCTCCTCGTTAAACTTGCCACGTATGTTTACATACATGTCAGGACAAATAAAAATATGAATACAACTTCATATCGCTGATACCATGATAGGTTATTTTCGCATGCATATATACACTTTTTGTAGATGAGAATAGCTATGAATAAAAATGGACCCACCATGGCTCTTTTTGTCTTGCGAGTAGGTAGTGTGAAGACAAAGGGCAGCCAGCAAGAGGCTGAACGTCTGGAGGTAGATCATTCTCCTGAAACAACAGACAGAGATAGTAGAGCTCTCTCTCACTGGACGCGGATGCTAGAAATGAAACTTTGCAATCTGGATATTTAAAAATAGCTGAAAGTATTTGTAAATCCTCGCCAAGCGTGGGATTTTAACGACTGGCATCCGGACGGGGGTTTTTAACTCCTAGTTGGCCGCCTCGGCCATACACAGAGCAGCAAATACTAACAACTGGATCCTAAACAGACATGGGCACGTGCTGCAAACATGACGTCATGACGTGTTGTTACATCACATGACCTCTGGGCCCCCAGGGCATCTCTTCACGTAGATACAGCACTTGGGTGAGAAACAAACGTTTGCTTATAGATAATGTGTAAACAATGGATTAAACTTAAAGAGTCTGAGAGGGAGAGGTACACAAATATATAACACTTGGTACGAGAAGGTCTATTTGAAAAAAGCCTAGGAATTTAGAACAAATATGTATACAAAACTATGTCACACTTTTGAAAATATTTCATTGGTAACAATGTGTTATGGTGTAAAATACTGCAACTGTTGCTTAGAGGGACCGCAAAAGATAAAAATGTGACTTTTTCATATTCCTGTGATTTCTTTCGAGGCCAGTTAACCACATATAAGGGAACGTTTGACAGAACATACACCAGAAAGAGGTAGTATTGATAGAGGTAGGCATGGATATATCTCCGGTTAGATGACATGTCATTATTCGCATTTATCCGTATGGATACATTACTGATTACACTAAGATATGCATCAGTAATTTAGATGTTTATGGGCTTAAATTAGCATGTTTCATATAACAGAATTACATCTATGATTAATGTCATTAAATCTACATACATGTGACATATAATGATCATGTACAGTACAAGAATCCCGGGTATGGGAGTAATTCGGTAATGAGACAATATTAAACGTCCTCCGTGTCAATGTTTGTGTAAATCGCCATAATTACGTGTTGTGATCCTTATGAAGTCGGTTGAAGAAAACAAGGTGAGAACTTCCGATACAACCTGTCCTTCCAGATTTGAAAACTAACTTTCCAAATTGCACAAATATGATCTGGCACAAACGAAGCAAACCCAGTGCTGGTACAGCATGTATATATGTCCATGTAGGATATCCTTCAACGATAAAGAATTCTAAGGCGATTCTCAGGTGTATGCCATATTTCCACTGGACGACAGGCCGTGAGTCTGGACAACTAGAATGTGCCGGGGATGTTTTGTCATCTGACTTATATTCAGTTTGGCACGGGGGGCACACAAGACGCTGGCGGTCTCCAAATTTAGACTTAAGAGCCCCAAATGCCAATTGTGTCCGTATTTACACGAACAATTAATCCGTGGATTAGGAATCATGTAAGCGGATTTCTCTTCATAATGCATTCTAAGATGTTTTGTAATGCACAAGTGGACGTTGTATGTGGCACTACATGAACACTAAATGTTTATTATCATATCACAATATTATTATATAAGTGTGTTAATATTATATTTTAATGCACGTGAAACGGGATTGGTTGGCAATGAATGTATTTACATACTTTCCCTCAATAACTCGAGCCAGGAAATCATTAACATTTCCGAGTTACCTGTCCAGATTAGAGACAGGGATTAGTATCCAGATATAAGATTACCGTGGACCCCGGTGTGAACTGTTGGTGCAGAGGGTCTTTAATATTCTCTTCCTTATTAGTAGGTTCATGCATCCTGCTCATAAGAATCTAAAAAAAATATTTTGGTAAAAAAAGATGCAATCTTCTCAAAGTGACACCTAGTGCTGATTAGCTAAGGAAACAAGGTGTATTTGTGGTTCAGAGTGGCAATTTGTTTTGTACACGTGTTGCAACTAGGTAAACTTGCGTCGCCCATTAACCAGTTCCTGCTGATAAACACGTCAATAGGGATCGTCAGAACACACAGTGTCTCGAGCAGCAGCGGTGATGGAGGAGTAGAAGATTCGTGTCGGCGATGGAGGTTGTGCAAATGATTGTTTCCCCAAATCTTTTTTTCAATAAATATTGATTGCTTGTACAACCAATTAAAGAGGATGGGTGGCTATGTCGGCGACACGGTAGCTGCACATGTACTATAATGTGAGGTATAAGAAGATATCCCCTCAAATCCAATTTTGAATACTTGTATGAACATGCTGTCAAATAAGTTGTTTGGTTTCTACCACAACTGATATTTCATCTATTGAATATTGTCACTTAAACATATTTCGTGTACACAGCACTACCGATGAGAACAGTTTCTATCCTTAGAAGGATATAACGTCTTATGTCTGTACACACCACTACCAGTGAGACCTGACTATCCTTGAAAGGATATAACGTCATGTCTGGACCCACCACTACCAATGAGACCACTGTGCGCCCTACAAACACGTGACATGCTGATGGGAACGATTTAAGCGCACTGATGTTGAAAACATAAATGTTTCTGCATATCGACTGTATAATGAGAAAATGTTCAATAATGGACAATTCCCTTCGACATTTTTACCCCAGCCTAGCTGGCAATAAAAGCAACTGATGAGGTCGCCTCATCTGTTTCATATTTAGGTCCATCCATAAAAATTCAGAGTATTTATAAAACTGTATAACAAGAGGGATTTAATTTTACATAATTCAACTTTCCTTTAATGGCGAGCAATACTTCAGCAGTTCCAGCCTCAACATTTCACAACCTTTGTGGTACAATCCACTATGTTCCGATTACTAAGATCATGTGGCGGACATTTCCTAATTTGACGCATCACTTCAAGAAGTTATATCTGTTTATTCCCTGTTTTGACTTGTACCAAATGTTCTCCTTGGTCTTACCGTTGCAAACGTTTGGGTACCATCGGCGGAGCAGTATAGCCTCTCTTTGCGCGAACACCTGGTATCATCACTATTTGGTAGTGATTTATAAACACATGACTCTGGTATTGTCGGAATTGTACCATGAACTGTGCTCAGAGTGGAGATTTCTTATGATTATGGATGAAACATCGCTTTCATTATTGTGATTTTGAAATGTTTGTCGCTGTTATTTACAATGCGATGGTTTTGCAATATGGTCGTTGACAGTAAATGACCTTCTCTGAGCTAGAGAGTTATTCTATTCTGTATAATATAATAATGGGATTAACATATGTATTACGTAATGGTGTTGTCACTGACATATAATGATGAGGTAATCTACTAGCTTGCGACTAAAACTTTTTCACAAAGGATCAAGCTTTCTTGTGGTTTCATGAAACCGCTCCCATCTAACTCCTCCAACACCCACAGCAGCTTCAACGCCTGCATATGTAAGTATGACATCTATGTAACAATTCTAGGGGTTAAGGTTGGTAAACTACATGTCCGTTATGTGACGTTGTTTCTCCTTGCAGAATAAAAACCACACGAAACAAGACGATCTGACAACTTCCTCATCACTTGTATAACCCGCTTGTTATGTAGCCATTAATGAATAAACGCCAGTGAGAGTGAGCATCTCCGTCAACCCTGGTTTCCGACCGTTATTGGTGATGAGACAACAGAGACCCATGAGCTGGCTGTAAGAGGTTGTCGCAGTCACACCACACGATGCAGAGGATGTTGTCATCACTGTTTGGACACGTTCTATCATCGCAAAAAATGAACATATTTCTTTTCACCTAGTTGTGACAACTTGAAGCTTTGAAAGAAATGACTTTGAAGAGAGCTCAAGCAAAATACCTGAAATTTGTGTCCGACATTCTGTCTCCACGAAAAACAAATACATGCGTTGTTTTTATTTAAGGAATAAATCCGTTACATACACCAATCCCTCTATAACGGTGAGCAGTGGGTCAACTATGGTACAAATATAATTTTCATTGATGATACACGTCTAGGTTATGCGGTCAGAGTTAAAAATGTGATCATTATAACGATATAACATTGAATACATTAGATATTACGTATACAATTTCAGTGCATACGTGTTCCCGCTGACAGTAGTAATAGTTGTAGGGGAATGGCACTTTTGACGTTATAATATGCAATGACCTTGTTTTACCTGAAACAAATTTGTTTTAAAATCTAATCGGAGAACATTTATTTATTTTGCCAATCTCGTCGTAATGACAAATACAAACTGGACACAATCAAAATCACAAATACAGTGATTAAAGTGGAATCGATGGTTTTTGTTCGCTATATGGCAGAAATAATGCGGATGTGATGTTAAACTTTAACTCACTCACTCATATGGTTTTTGATTAATTCTGCTTTTCAGCTTGAATCCAAATGTCTGGTGAAACCGCTATAATTATCTTCGTAAAATCAGACAAGAAGTGGGGCAAGTATAGTCAGGGTGCTCTGTAGCGAATCCGAAAAGATCGTAATATTATGTTTTATGATAAACTTAAGTGTGAATGAATCAGATAACCTGATATCACATGCTTGAACTATCGGTACGAAGTGACCCGCCCCTGTGCCTGTCGCATGCGGTAGTCGTCGGGCTTCGAAACAATTACATTTCTGTGGTGACAGTGAACATGTTTTACATCCAGTGAAAGATTTACTGATTAAAACCTCTTCTGATGCGTTATCTGTTTGCAACTCTTCCTATTTAAACAGCCATGCTTCAAATGCATTGCTAAGCGATCGCACCTCCCGGAGTCGTTGGGCGCCGTGTTTGTAAAATTTGATATTTTAATGCGCTTGTCAGTTAGATTAAATACTTCAAACAGATCATGAATATTCATTAATTCAAACGGTGTGGAATAAAATCTCAGCGGTACGTAAATTAACAAAAAAAATAATTCAAGTATTTTAAGGAGTTAAATATTATTTGTTTTTTTATTATCACACTATTTTGTTTGCGTGCAGGAAGCCGTGTGTGAAGAGGTCTATGAGTAAAGTAGGGAGAATTTAGATTTTGCGTTTTAATTGTTTTGTGTAAACACTGTCAACAATAAATGAAGTATATAATAAATAAACTGCATCACTCATGAAAATAACCCCTTTTCCAAGTCACGAGATAACAGATAGATTCAATGAGACTAGGCACGTGGAATATCCTCTATAAAGGACATTTACTGAATTTAATGAATTCAAGTCACGTTTGCATCATCCAGGTTGGTCCACTCTGACAAGGCGATGGCCGTTAAAGCATTCACAAGGTATTGGTTTCCATAGACTGCGGCAGCGTGCAATGCATTTGTATGCTGGGGTCATGTGATAAAGATCAATTCCAAACGCTTCGTCATGCCCGCCTTGAGTGTGTAAATTCCAATTCACAATTTAAGGATAAAATGAATCCATTTTGTAAACATATTCTAGAAGCTACACGCAACAACCTACATGCATCAACCTACACGTGACAACCTACATTCATAACGGTACATGTGACAACCTACATACATCAATCTACACGTGACAACCTACATGCAGCAAGCTACACGTGACAACCTACATGCAGCAATCTACACGTGGCAACCTACATGCATCAATCTACACGTGAGAACCTACATGCATCACGCTACACGTGACAACCTACATGCATCAACCTACACGTGACAACCTACATGCATCAATCTACACGTGACAACCTACATGCATCAAGTTACACGTGACAACCTACATGCATCAACCTACACGTGACAACCTACACGCATCAAGCTACACGTGACAACCTACATGCATCACGCTACACGTGAGAACCTACATGCATCAACCTACACGTGACAACCTACATGCATCAATCTACACGTGACAACCTACATGCATCACGCTACACGTGACAACCTACATTCATCAATCTACACGTGACAACCTACATGCATCACGCTACACGTGACAACCTACATGCATCAAGCTACACGTGACAACCTACACGCATCAAGCTACACGTGACAACCTACACGCATCAAGCTACACGTGACAACCTACATGCATCAAGCTACACGTGACCACCTACATGCATCAATCTACACGTGACAACCTAAACGCATCAATCTACACGTGACAACCTACATGCATCAACCTACACGTGACAACCTACATGTATCAAGCTACACGTGACAACCTACACGCATCAAGCTACACGTGACAACTTACATGCATCAAGCTACACGTGACAACCTACATGCATCAAGTTACACGTGACAACCTACACGCATCAAGCTACACGTGACAACCTACATGCATCAATCTACACGTGACCACCTACATGCATCAAGCTACACGTGACAACCTACACGCATCAAGCTACACGTGACAACCTACACGCATCAAGCTACACGTGACCACCTACATGCATCAAGCTACACGTGACAACCTACATGCATCAACCTACACGTGACAACCTACACGCATCAAGCTACACGTGACAACCTACACGCATCAAGCTACACGTGACAACCTACACGCATCACGCTACACGTGACAACCTACATGCATCAAGCTACACGTGACAACTTACTTGCATCACGCTACACGTGACCACCTACATGCATCACGCTACACATTATTTATATACTTATCAACTACAGTTAGCTTACAGCCGTGGTTGGACACTGCCCCGCCATGTCTCATGCAACAAAAGTCCTAACTCTGATTTCATGTCTGCAATGCAAGCCACACAATTGCAGTATCGACAGATCTTACTTTGTGTTACAGTTGTTTCTACGTTGGTATATCAATAGACGTATTATTGACTTAAACTATAGTTGACTCCTTTCACGTCACCAAATTGTCAAAACCGATGAGGACAAAATCAAGATAAAAATGTCAGACCACATCTATAACCCGGGGCTGATGACAAGCGGACAACTTACATGGACTCTGTGTTGATTCTCCAGGAACTTCTACTACCGTCGACGATGTCAGTGTCGCGGTGGGGTTGTGCTCAAAGTACTGACTCCTTCCTCCTAATCCCCCTGGTTATAACGTTAGGTTCCCCTGTAGGCAAGGCTTGGCACAAGACCAAACACTGGCACATTCTACACCGTGGATGACGCAGTTTGTGCATGCCTCAATTATTGTCAAAATTAACCGGTCCTTGAAACAACACAAATGTCGATTAAACGTATATACTGAACGCCGGCTGAAGAAAACAGTGATTAATTAGGCTCCACCTTTTTACGTGAACGTTCAGCAGTCGACCGTGTGAAGGTTTCTCCGGAAAATATTGTGAAAAATTGCAAAAAAGTAAACTTGTGAAGAAAAAGTGTTCCTAGACTTCATGACGATTTTCAAATGTTCGCCCAACACTGGGCATCGATTGGTTAATATTACAACAATACGACGAAACTAGTTCTAATATTAATTTGGCCAAATGAAAGTACTGGATTGACAAAAGAATGCCAATAAATGTAAAAAACTAATAACATGGCATTACAATTTATTGAAAGCTTGATTTCTGGTTGGACATGACCTTGGTACCAGAAGGAATGATGACGTAATAACGGTTGGATTGTACGTTAACGACAAACACTGTTCACTTTATATCAAAGGTAGAAGAGATGCTTCTGTTGGGAACCACCGTCATCCCTCGTGCTGGGTCCCCGCATGGATGTGAAACTCGGAAACTACAGATGTTTATAGAGGATGCACATTCACCTGTTTGGACTCGTTTTCAACGATATTAAGTATTATTTGCTTGTATACAAGTCTTCTCCAAGCAAACCACCATTTGATATGGATGGTGAAGAGGCTGACATTTTGGTTAGAGCAGATATTTTTTCGGTCACATCTTCAAAACAGATGATATTGTTTTTGTGTGAAAGGAGTAGGCGGACAATTTCTTTTTCTTTTCAACACAGGACATACAGCATGTCCAGAGAATCTATGTTCGATCCTTAGAACAGATATGACCATGTTATGTATATCTTTGGGGAAACCCTCGAGGAGGATGCTGCTGGACCACGGATGAGAGGATCTGAGAACTAATCCACCATCCCCAATTGGGTGAAAGAAAGTACAAGTAAACGTGTATATGTAGTTAAATTATTGCAAATATTTTTTTCTCTTATCACGTGGCTTCTTTCTTTATGCTTCACAGGAGTGATAAGCAAAACTGCTTTATCATAACAGACAGAGGTTCCATAGCGCTAATAGCACTGCTGAACCATCCTTTTTATAGTCCGTGTGGGTACACGTATTTGCCACATACCGTCACACGAACCATACCATTCCATGTCGCGTTCTATGAACCTGCTATTCTATCCTTGGAATAGTTCCTGTGGCGGTACCTGGATATGCTTTGGTCAAATCATTTTATGAAGGAGGGGAGACCCGCCTCCGTGGTCTAGTGGTAGAGCGCCCGGTGGGTCCGCGTCATATCAAAAGACGTTAAAAGGTGGTACTTATGTTACCCTGCCTGGCTCTCGGCATTAAGGGGCTATAACAAGAACTGGCCTGGTCGGCTCGGAATCAGTATACTGTGTCTGAGTGGGGTATTCATGTTAAACTGTCGCATGATGTCTCAGTGGGCAGAAACAGTTACCGATTCTGCAAGGTTTCCTAGCATGGAATAAATGGAGGATGCTATTTCAAATTTGAGCTAGGCTAACTATAAAAATAAGCGAGCTCAACTGAATGTCGAATCATCGTCACAGTCAACTGTAGAAAAGCCAAAACTTTCCACATTTCTCTTGTCCACAAACACTCTCTCAGTCGATTTCAAATGTGTTTTCAAAACGGTTTGCCACACATACATTGAATATTGTAATTCCGAACATGAATAACCTATACATGTACATATCGTTATTTAAAAGTTTGTTTGTTTGTTGATTAACGGCGCAATCAGCAATATTCCAGCTATATGACGAAGGTCTGTAAATAATCGAGTCTGAACCAGACAATCCAGTGATTGACATAATGAAAATCGATCCATGCAATTTGGATCGATGACACCCATCAACCAAGTCAGCGACCCTGACCACCTGATCCCGTTAGTAGCCTCTTACGACAAGCATAGTCGCCTTTAGCGGCAAACATGGGTTGCTGAAGACCTATCCTACCCCGGATCTTCACGGGTTATTTAAAAGTAGTTACCGACAATGCCAGAGAAGGCAGAATTTTTATGTTACAATTATCTTTCGTTAAATCGGCTGTTTCAATCAGAGATGATTATTGTGATTAGATACCACTAAGTGACCAATCAGAATCGAGTTTATCCCCAATTCATGGTAGAATTCGTTATTACCCCCTAAACTGGGTGGATGGACACAGCTGAAGTGTGTCATGTAGTTCGATACTTATTACGTTTTTTGTAGAACACAGTCAAAATAACTCAAAAATTCGAAATAAATATTCACGGAAACTGCTTGTAACTTATAAATAGAAGAAAACCTAGTCAACTGCATTTATTGTAAATATTCAGAATAATCAAATCCGATTTTCTGCTGAAACAGATTCCTTTCGGCGGAAAGGGCAAAGTGGTGAAAAAGTATATGTATCGATCACTTAAAATCCAGTTTTCTAAAATTTAAGGGTTTCTTTGCAAGGACCCTTTGGAATTTATGTGTGCATTCGAAGATTTGATATAGCAGCATGCACAACAAATTGCACCTTTCCAATATGTTAGTCACACAAGTGCTGTCACAGTTACCCGACACAGGTTTGCAAAATCTCAGGAAAACAAGAACATAGCAGCATGACTGGCACTGTGACCGACGTCAGAATGGACGCTCATACAATTATCACATAAGAGCAATATTTATATTCTTTGCATTTATTATTTTCCCCTTTCAACCTTGTCGCGGCTTCTGAGAAAGCGAAACACTTTCTCACCCCAACATACAACACTGTGCAGTTAAAACAGAAAGCATAAACATTTAGTTAGCCTAAATCTATCAAACTACCGCATAGGATAACATTAAAATATCAAAACATAAAAAGATGTAGAACTTCTAAAACTTATTCTTTGTCTATAAACACAACAAATGGCCCATCCTGAATGATTACTAATGATCTTCGAAACCAAACCAAAATGTTTTATTTATAATTTTTGTATCATACAAGCATAAAAACTTACCCTTATCTATATTCACAAACAACGGAGAACATATACCATACCCATAGGTCATATACATGTCCTAGTATTGTATATATCCAGTACATAGATCTTACACATATAGGACTAAAATCGTGTACACCTAGGACCTCTGGCATAAACTTTCTGGAATATATCAATGAACACCCCTGATGTTTATCAAAGAGACCTACTACGCTGAGATTCAAACTAACCTTCAATCTTGAGTATTCAAATAATCCGGTTGTTAAATGATTCTTCTCCTCCTCCTCCCGAGAAGACAGTAAGACTTGCCGGCGTCCCCCCTCGCTTCCCCATTTTATATGAGCAGCAGTGATGCATTGTTGTCTGAACAAACGACACACTGGTTCGTTCAAATGTTGCGAGTAAATACGACTTTGAAACAATAGAAAGAAACAGAATCCAAGATTCGGCGTTAAGACGGGGTCTTTAGTTGGAAATGTAGGCCACGACTTGACGGCAATGGCCCTTGGCCAGTGAGGCTGTATCTGAGTGATCCTATTGCTCATTAACAGTTTGGCGACATAAATATGCACGTCATTTCCACCAACGTCAGTTCAGAATGTAAAATCAAACTTTGTTGCACGAAAACGTGTTAAAACAAATAGTTAGGATGGCATGTAGAGGTGTGTGTGCCAACAAAACGATATTAGCTTTTCGAATGTTCAGTTTAAGTATTAACCAAGTTTTTTATTTTGTTTAAAATATTGGGGTTGTAACAGGTTACACAAAGTTGCATGTGAAGACAAGCCTTGTGGTTGTTAAACACTTGTGGTGCAAGCGATGCTACACATGCATGCGAATGTCTCACACAGAGGGCTGAACGTTGTACCATATGTTGAACCCACGTGAGAGATGCACAGTTGGCAAACCATCTAACAGTCCCCTAGTGTTTGATCGTGCGATCTGCCACTGTGTGACTACCTACATGGGAGATGGTCCGGGTACCTAGCACAGGTAGTACAGTGGTTGCTCTTCACACAGTCCACCAGCGTTCATTCTCCCATATGGTTACACTTTCTGAAGTCGTTACGTTGCCCTGATACTTCTGACAAATTTTCGGGGCGGTCGGGTAGCCTCGTGGTTAAAGTGTTCGATCGTCACGCCGGAGACCCGGGTTCGAATTTCGACATGGGTACAATGAGTGTCCCCCGCCGTGATATTGCTGGAATGTTCCTGACAGCGGCGTAAAGACTCACTCACTCACTCACTCACTCGTAAAAACATCATGTAGTCTGTCACTCCTTTGCCATACCATAAATAACGTTTATTCCAGATACGAAGTTTCATCAATCAAAGCTCAAGAGACCATTTTCATAATCATAATAATAAAAGCGACATTTACATATTCTTCAGAAATCTCGATTACCGATTGTACGATTCCGACTATATCATGACCATGCGTCCATGAACCACCTATAGTGATAATACCAGGTATTCGTGAAAAGGTGAGCTTATCCTGACCTAAAGGTGGTGATCGTCACACAATTAATGTAAACTGTTCACCTGAAAAACACGGAAACATATGGTTCACGTCAAAATAAGGAATTGCATGGGACATCATTTTTGTCACTGCTGCGTCAAATTTGGAAATGTCCTTCACATGTCTACCACAAAACCTTTTTTGAAAGCTTTACTTAGGCATTGAATATTGTCACCTTGATCAAACAACTTTTAAGCAAGAGTCGTATGACGTTCTTTGAAATGTTCGTAGAACGATCATGTTCGATCGTACCTCAAAAGTTGTGGAATGAAGACACCAATGTTTAGAGCTGCTGACATTAAAGGGAAAGTTGACTATTGGAAAGTTGAAGTCACCCCTCTCGTCATCCGCTCTTGTGGAAAGTGTTTTGGCACTCTGAATCTTTATGCAAGATCCAAATATGAAACGGAGGAGGCGGTTTCACTGGTCTTCTGTATTTTAAGCTCAGGTGAGTAGATCAGTGGAAAAGAATAGGCCATTTCATGGTTATTGAACGATATCAGATCATCGATACTCCTGACGCTTAAGTTTAACTTACTTACCTTGTTTTGACTTTGCCAATCCGAGCAGAAATTCCTAATCATATTCATATACAAATCAATTGTTCACCTAAAACAAACACGGGAACATATGCTACACGTCAAAATAGGGACTTGCATCAGACATCATTCTTGTCACTGATACGTCAAATTTGGAAATGTCCTCCACGTGGCTCCACAAAACTGTTCGAAAACTTTACTGAGGCCTTGGACATTGTCACCTCCATCAAACAACTTTTGAAGAAGATTCGTATGACGAAGCTGTGAAACGTAGACTGGAGTTGCATTCCCTGACATCAAGAGGAAAAAAACGATGAATATTACTTGAATGGGTATAAGCACAAATGATGTGGCCTATATTACGAATACAAAACCTCCTGACAATAATCTTTGTGTACACAGGCTACGACAGAGGATACTGTAAGATGCACAGGTTTGCAATGAATCAACTTTTTTATGGTCGTATTTGTTTAGACAAGGGCAAGGTAAACATGTGATGTGTATACAGTAGAATGTATATTGTTTATCTTGAATCATATATTAACAAAGTTAGCTCTTGGGCTTGGATGCTTCACAAGAAAACTTTGTTTTAGGAGCCGCTTGTTTGTAGATGTAAACGTATTGCAATACACAAACATCGACGCCAGGGACAAATATACACGTATCGTAAAACCTGGTAGATGTGGTAAGCCACACTGTAAAAAGTAATATTACCTTAAGCCCCATTGCAACATTGTGGTTTTTTTTAAAAGATGTTTCCGAAGGCTGTACGTTAGATATCTAACTACGAATGCTTGATAGGAAACTATCAGGTTGGTTGGTTGGTTGGTTGGTTGGTTTGTTGTTTAACCCTACACTCAGCCATATTCCAGCTATATGGCGGCGGTCTGTAAATAATCGAGTCTGGACCAGACATACCAGTAATTGATATCATGAGCATCGATCTACGCAATTTGGATCGATGACATGCATTAACCAAGTCAGCGAGCCTGACCATTCGATCCCGTTAGTCGCCACTTACGACAAGCATAGTCGCCTTTTGCGGCAAGCATGGGTTGCTGAAGACCTATTCTACCCCGGATCTTCAAGGGTCCAGAGAAGATGTAATATGTATACCCGGGTCAGGACGTTCATTAGCAGCCCCATCGTGTACAGGCATGATATACAACACTGACTCTAAACAACTAATGTGGGCCACAGTGTATTGTCTACGATTTCTTATGGCCCGAAAAGAACAAAAGAAAGTTGCATGCATTAGTTTCTCCTGAAACATACAGTTGGGGGTACCATTCCTAGAATCGCCCTGATTATGCTTCTAGGTCAGCTCTTGTCAGCTCCAGCCAGTGGTACAGGTCACAGTCCTGCATCATCGAGGTCAACCGCCATGTGTACATGTCATGACAGATTAACTATGGTGATGTCAAAGAATCGGGTTTTGTCCATGTTCATGTTTTTATATTCAGTGTTTTTATGTTCGATGTTCCATGCTGTATGTTCCACGTTCAATGTTCCATGTTCCTGTTCCATGTTCAGTTTGGTACGTTCGATGTTCAATGTTCAATATTCCATGTTCCATGTTAAAAGTTGTATGTTCCATGTTCCACGTTCAATGTTGTGTGTTGTATGTTCCATGTTCCATGTTCAAAGTTGTGTGTTGTATGTTCCATGTTCCATGTTCAAAGTTGTGTGTTGTATGTTCCATGTTCCATGTTGTGTGTTGTATGTTCCATGTTCCACGTTCAAAGTTGTGTGTTGTATGTTCCATGTTCCATGTTGTGTGTTGTATGTTCCATGTTCCACGTTCAAAGTTGTGTGTTGTATGTTCCATGTTCCATGTTCAATGTTGTGTGTTGTATGTTCCATGTTCCATGTTGTGTGTTGTATGTTCCATGTTCGATGTTGTGTGTTGTGTGTTGCATGTTCCACGTTCAATGTTGTGTTGTATGTTCCATGTTCAATGTTGTGTGTTGTATGTTCCATGTTCCATGTTCCATGTTCCATGTTCAAAGTTGTGTGTTGTATGTTCCATGTTCCATGTTCAAAGTTGTGTGTTGTATGTTCCATGTTCCATGTTGTGTGTTGTATGTTCCATGTTCCACGTTCAAAGTTGTGTGTTGTATGTTCCATGTTCCATGTTGTGTGTTGTATGTTCCATGTTCCACGTTCAAAGTTGTGTGTTGTATGTTCCATGTTCCATGTTCAATGTTGTGTGTTGTATGTTCCATGTTCCATGTTGTGTGTTGTATGTTCCATGTTCCACGTTCAAAGTTGTGTGTTTTATGTTCCATGTTCCATGTTCAATGTTGTGTGTTGTATGTTCCACGTTCAATGTTGTGTGTTGTATGTTCCATGTTCGATGTTGTGTGTTGTGTGTTGCATGTTCCACGTTCAATGTTGTGTTGTATGTTCCATGTTCAATGTTGTGTGTTGTATGTTCCATGTTCCATGTTCCATGTTCAATGTTTATATTCCACGTTCCACGTTCCATGTTCAATGTTCAATGTTGTATGTTCAGTATTCCATATTTCATTTCCTTGTTCCACGTTCAATGTTCCATGTTCCATGTTCCATGTTGGATGTTTCATATTCCATGTTTCATGCTCCTTGTTGCATGTTCAATGTTGTATGTTCGATATTCGATGTTCAAAGTTGTATGCTCGATGTTCTATGTTCAATTTTGTATGTTCCAGGTTTCTTGCTCCATGTTCCATTTATATTCCATAGTCAATTTTTTATGTTCCATGTTCTATGTTCTATGTTCCATGTTCCATGTTCTAAGTTGTTTATTGGATGATCTGTGTTCGATGTTTGATATTCCACGTTCCACGTTCCATCCCATATTCATTGACGTTTGTTACAAAAGAAGCAAAAACGAATAATAATCTATTTTCCTCATACTATTTTTCTTATTTAGGCTAATGGCATACAACACGAAAAATAACATAATGCATTCCTAACTTCGCGACAAAAGTGGTATTTAAGTACATGTCCACTAGTCTGCACTGTCTAACGTTTAACTGAAGCTTCAGGAACAATCAGTAATCGTTGTCTGTTCATTAAGGCATCTTAAAATATAATCCATTTAATCCTAAAGTAACTTTAACCCTAATCGGAACACACAGCATAATCCTTCTCTGAAGGAAAGAAAAGCACGTGGTCCAGTTTCCATTTACTTGCACTAACTCCTACGTTACCTGTAACTGTTCAGCATGGCGGTAGGAGTGTTTATGTGAGCAGGGATCAGTATTCATAACTCCCTGTACGTATCGCTTGCGGCGTATTTGTCATTGTGTTCGGACGTGACGTGGTCAGAAAGTGAGGAGCCAAGTGGAATCTTAGTCACACGTTCACATCATTCACACTGGGGCCATCAGTAGGTGACATATATTTGAGATGAACGTTATGGTCCCTTGATCAGGAGGTAGTGATATCACCAGCGGGGAATTAGTGGGCAGACTGGAAGCAGTCCCCCTTAACTATATGAATTCAAAAAAGTATTTATAAGAAACAAGGTATAGTTTTTCCTGTTCCCGGGTGTGTTCCGAATGCATGAGAATTTCTGGAAATATTGTTTAACATTTTAAAACACAGTCTCAGTTTTTGCATTTTGTTTGTTTACTTGTTTGATGTTACATGATGCTATAATATAATGGAGGCTACTTCCGTTTACATATGTGGGAATGTATAAATTGTATCACATAGTTTTTTAGCCCAAAACATAATCCCTCTTTAGGCATAATGTCTGTCCTTCAAATGAAAACTAAATGAATGAACCGTAATTAAGATCATCAATGATCAATGATTTAATCAACTGCGTGTCTTCTTGAAAACAACCTTGGTTACTTTTAGTAGCAGCATATGTTTTGTAAGCTGAGTTTAGCTTCTTAAAGTTCAAGTTCTTCAAATGATGTTTTTTATGTTTTATTAGTATGTTATACCAATCGATGATCGATTATTAATGCTGACAATATGTGGAGATGGTATGAGAGGAAGAAGAAACTGAATTGCCCCTGAATGTTGATCAAATCTACATCTAGTCAAATCAACACATTTACGTTGGCACTGCTACCTTACGGACAAAGCTGGCGTCTTTCTAAACAAGAGATACTGAACTGCCTAAATAATTAACAACATATTTGTTCCAATCAAATTTGAACGTTTTTGTAATTTGGATCACAATTAAAGGAGATGAATATTCCCTTTCTAGTGTTTAATTTTCCCGAAGCCGAAGTATTTTATTTTTCCATGTTTTCCTTCCAAACCTTGTTACGTCCAACTAATTCCTGAAAGAGACAAAGGCCATCTGTTTGGGCTCACATTTTAAGCTTTCATTAACGCAGATAAAAAGTGGAACAGGTACCTAAAATTAGAGTAGCAAGTACATTGAAATAATCTGTGAGCACATTGCCAAACATGTTTAAGGTCTTTGCAATCACTGTATAATTATCTCACACAAACAGTGATTGGAAGGTGATTGCTGATGAATTCAGGATTACATCACAAACACGTGTGAACATCACATGACCCTATTGTCCCTGGGCAGGTAGAGGAGATCAATCGGGAAGACAATCAAATAAAGCCTAACTAAACACGATTTACAGGCTGTGGGGTCCGGTCATCAGCACTGTGTGGCGTCCACTTGCTGTTGTGTATCAGGAAGTTACATACATCAGATTCTTGGCCAAGATTCGGAAGTTGTTGAGCAAAACATCCGATTGTCCATCGACTTTTTAACTTGTGCCGCAGTAGGTAGATTAGGACCTAGACAATACGCCCCCTTTACAAATGTAAAAACATTCCCTTTTCATGCCCGCGTTTTCTAGTACTCTGACGTTCAGGACAGGAAATAGGGACACCTCGTTGTGGTCATCGTGTATTCATCCGTGCATATCATATATCCTGGACAATCCATACAAACAACGTAACATACATGGATGGATGGATGGATGGATGGATGGATGGATGGATGGATATGAAAGACATAAAGGTTACTTTGTTTGCAAAGAAAAGTGTGTTTTTTGTTGAATAGTTTTACAAGAAAGAATCTACAGGTTAAATAAATAATGGAAACATAAACATACCCCGTTCTCGGGGACACTGACAAAATATACTTTGATCCAATTGTAAACCAAGGTGGTTGAAAGAAATCCGATAGTTTCGTGAAATATCGTCTTCAAATTAGGGTATGTATAACATTTTGAAATTTACCAAACAAACAATAAACGAGGTGCGACGAAATTTGTGTATCAAAAATAGAAAACATTACCGTAGGACTACCGAGGAGGATATACGCAATCTTCTGATAATATCAAACATTGTAGTTAAAAAAAAAGTAATTCTTATTTAAGTAAGGCTGAGATTGTCGAAGAGGAGTACACATACTTAAAAACATGAAGGATGTCTTCAACATATATTTGGAGTGATTGCAAGGGACATGCAAGATTCATGTTGCAAGAAACAAAAAATACTTTTAAATATTTAATATCTTCAGGGTCATCATGATGAAAAAATAACAACGTTTCTCATTGTTGAGCATTCTTATCGGATAAATAAATATGAGGTTTTAATTAAATATGATTGGAGTGCGTTGTTTCCGGTCGTCCCGACAACAACACCGGGCTGAACGGAAGGTGAGTGGTAGGACATCTATTGATATTTCCACGTGTGTGTTTGACCCAACTTATGCTTCGTCCACTGAGGAAATGGTCTGAGCAAGACCATATGAAAACAGTTAAGTTTATAAACTGTGTCAGCCTGCTGCCAGTGACGCCTTTTCCGTTTGGTCTGGTTACCTAATAGACACGTTGGCAAGCGGGCGACACTTCTGGGTGTTTGGAATCCATGACACAATGACCCTGCAATGTGACTGGTCATCTATAGAGTTACGTGATGAACTTAGCTACCGCCATAGGCAGGTCTACAGTGGAAGGTACGATGGTCATTGTTACCTTGATAAACAGAGTCTCGCTCACAGACGTTCAGACAGAGGAATAGACAGACATGCTTTCAGACAGACACAAGCATACAGATAGACAGTCAAGCAGACATTCAGACAGACGGACTGACGTACGGCCTAGGAGACATGCAAATATACAGACATGGAGTTCGGCAGACAGACAGACATATGTAGATAGACAAACTTAAATATCTTAAGAGTGAGTGAGTTTTACGCCGCTTTTCGCAATATTCCAGCAAATTCACGGCAGGGGACACCAGAAATGGGCTTCAAACATTGTTACCACATAGGGGAATCGAGCCCGGGCCTTCGACGTGACGAGCCAACGCTTTAACCACCAGGCTACCCCACCGCCCCACAGATCTTTGTGAATTAGTTATTGCTCACGATGAGTCAAATGTGACACAGACAGTGATGGAGGACACAGCATTTGATGAACTAAGTCTGCCCAAGACGTCCATTTCTTAAAGATGTGGTGTTAATATGTGGCACTGTATGACAAGAGGGATGACGTCAACTTTCAAATTGTCAACTTACCTTTATGTCGAACAATATTCCAGCAGCTTCAGCCTTTGGTGTCTATCTTTCATAACAAAGAATGTTGCTCAGGAACTGTTTGGTGAAGGTAACAACAATCAAGGCCTCAGTAAAGCTTTCAAAACGTCTAATGGTAGACATGTGGAGGCCATTTCCAAAATTGACGCATCAGTGACAAGAATTATGTCCGATGCAATTCTTTATTTTGAATTGTACCATATGTTCTCGTGTTGTTTTTTTCAGGTGAACAATTGACTTGCCTTAGCATGTGTTTGTGACGAGTGCCACCGGTGGGGCGGGACACGTTCAACTGTTTGCGAACACCTGGTATCATCACTATCTGATGGTGATTCATAAACACATGCTCATGGTATAGTCGGAGTCTGTTGGCAGAGATTCCTTATGAATATTCAAAGGATTATATGTTGCTTTCATTTGTATAATTTCACTATAAAACATATATTTAAAGGCCATCCAGGCTAAATGCGCTATATTCGTAGACAATTGCAAGTTCTTAGTACATGAGGCATATCAGTTGATAATTCCGGAACAAAGATTTTGTGACAATAGCCTTTTACAATATTTTATACACATTGAGATTCAGTTTGATATCCTTGTGTGTTCCTGTCCAATACCTTATGTCGGCTTCAACTACAACTATTTTCCCAAACACAATGCAGCTATTAATGCGAAATATGATCACATTTTCAGCTGTTGTCAAGATCCCCATCGGTTATCGTGGGAGATCAAATACTGTCATTTTTTTCCAATAATACAACGGTCATTCATGTGAGATCAATGACATATTTTCGATTGTTTCCTAATTACCAATTGGTTATTGTGAGAGATCGAATGATATCTTCAACTGTATCCCTAGCCACACAGATAGCACGTTGTAACAGACAGCCGACGGCAACTTTTACTTGTGTCTTGCCTAAACATAAAACGTCAACGCCAGAGATCAACCCATCTCGATTATCCGTCGAAAAATATTTTCCACAGGACATAAAGCGCAACATATTGTTGAATGTTATGTGAATGTATCAAAAGTCCCGTGTTAGAAAGGATAATATTGAATGACACATGTAAAAATATCTTTCCTCCTTTGACATCGAACCAATACATATCGCTAAGAAGGGTAGCACATTCTACCAAAGCCTTTCACATTTAGTCGACATATGTTGACATTAAAGAAGCTTTTCACTGAAAACAGTAACAGTTCCAAACCCTTAACGGTTTGTTTGATTTCGATGTGAAAAAATGAAGATAGATGTCTGTCTTCGCTCAGAAATCACGTTTTGAGATGTTTTTACCATGGTTCAGAACGTTGAATAGCGTGAGTGTCGACCATGTTGTTTACCACGTAACTTGAGATAACTACACGATCTGAATCAACCTTTGCCAACATGTATCAAGACAGGGGCAGAGAAGATATGCAAGAAGTCCATCCAGCTAGTCTGGTGTTCCAAAACGTCATCCAAATAAAGCTGTTTTAATTACCCTCACACCCTATGGGACATACACCCGCAGCTGGAGATTACTGAAAGTCGTCGTTCAAACGGGTTTTCCGTCATTCAAATATAACTTTAGGATTACAAAACAGCAGCCAAACATCCCAAATGCCATGCAAATGCTACCTTGATCCTGGGCACCACTTTTTGTCTAAAACTGAATTCTAGGAGAGGAGAAATACCCAGGCCAGGTTCACTGTTTTAACCTTACAAATTTACCAGGAGTAAACAGAGGCATACCGGAGTGACTGTTTCCCGGACAAGCAGTGAGGATGTTCTGTCACTTGTGTCCAGGTAGGGTGTGTTAACAGTGTACTAATAGAGGCTGGGGGGCAGTGGTGACCAGGTGTTGACTCGGCGAGACATTGCAGCCACCATACCTCGCTATAGTTTCATCCATATGCAGAGAAATATGTCTTTATCCAAGCTTAAGCTCTTCTACAAACAACATATTACACAGTCAAATGTTTACAAACAATAATTTAATCAATACACAAATGGGAAAAAGATTCATTGGTCCTCATGTTACTTAAAAAGATTTTTAAAACTGTTACTCTCGCTGGATGCCCTGCAAGAATGTGTCATGGTTAATAGGAAATAGTTCGTTTCTTCCTTTCATAGAAACATATTGCGTGTTTTCAAGAAGTGACACAACAAATATCCTTATAAGCGGTTCGATATTGGGAGAGGAACAACAACAACATCGGACCAATAAAATAGTGATGCAAGCACATGTGGTCATGACTTTGTAAGACTTTGTCATGAAGCGAATAATCGGCTAGCAATAAGTGAATAATCGGCAATATACGTTTCTTTATAACGAATTGTTTTTAGCGACCTCTTGGATTTGTTGGATCCAGTGTTGAATGTGACGACTAAATAGCAAAATTAAGCATGTAGAAGCGGATAGGCAGGCACAAAGTGACGCCAACAGTGTAGCACTACATTTGAGCAGGAAAGCGGCGGGGACATATTCTGAAGAAGACGAACACCAAGAACTATTTTTTTTTAATTCAATCGTTGTAATATTTGAAACCGTAACTGTAGTTTATACAATAAGGACATTCTGAAACATTTCTTACTTCACAATATTGTTTAAAGAAATATTAATTTCAATAATTTAATTTAAAAGACTACCTTGAACATGTTGATCGAACGATACTAGTTTTAAAGAATAAGGTTGGCTCAGTGATGTATGACCACGTAATTCGTTTTGCACAGTTTAGGCATAACAGAATTCAATGATCGAACCACAGAATCTCCCTGTTTATGATGTTCAGTATGGTGTCCCCCGCCGTGATATTGCTGGAACATTGCTAAAAGCGGCGTAAAACCATACTCACGCACCCACGCTTATTTTAACTAAAGGTAAAATCAAAAGAAGAATTCATCTAATCTAGAAAGGTATGAACTATGGTGTTACCAACAGGTGTAATATTTAGGAAAGCCTTGCTTAACACACATACCCCAATTGGATCCACAGAGCACATAAATATCATCGCGTATGTTCAGAATGGTTCCTCTTTAAGTGCAATATCAGATCAGACTAAATCTCCGTACTGTGACAATAGCATCCTATAAATACATGTTCACCTATTAGCCAAACAAAGCATAGCTTGTGTTCGAAAGATATGCACGTTTCCGTTCCATGTTAATGTATAAACAACAAATGATTGTAGGAGTTGTCCCTGTAATATCTCATATATTGGTAATAATATCCAAACCCGCGCAGTTCGATACACTTATCCATCTCCACTGAGTGTAAACAAATACTTGTTGGCAAATAATGAAGTACAAATTGTCCCGTAGGCCGCAGATAGTGGCAGGAAGCTCAACAAATCTCCCAGAAACCCCTCACCAATAACTTGAATTTATTTACATTTCCGCTTTGTGGTGGTGTAGTGTTTACCCGGATAAGGAAACTGTATGTATTTGCCAAGTAATCAGAGACATACCCTTCACCGCTAGTACAGGTGAACTTCTACTTTGGAGCTCTTAACGCTCCTTAAGTCGAGAGACATTAGCATGGTTTACACTGGGCTTCTGTGCTGTCTGCAGGTGTTGATCTGTTTGTTGCAACAATTATATATCCTCCTTGGCACACAATTCTGTTTTGCTCGAAAAATGTTTCAAGTTGGGTAATCCCAGTAACGCGCAACAGTTTACGACTGAGTGTGAAAGTAGAGGTAGTGTAATTAACAAAATTTGCTTTTTTAAAATGTATATAGGGAGAGAGTTGGGGTTGATTTACGTATATGTCCTGTAATCTGGAGATAAAAAATGAATTTCATTTTACTTTAATATGTAATTCCTCTAAGAACATAATAAACCTGTATCTATATAAAATGAATTATTATCCGAATATGTTTAAATGTAGAACGCTTTTGTCTTCTAACGACGTAAGGTTACTAAGACACTTATGTAAATATCTAAAATATTTCAAAATATATATAATCATATAATATCAATTAAATATATCAAATAAGGCAAAGTTTTGCAAATACTGGAATAATATGATGTAAATATACATGTACATTGTCAACAATAACCTTTTCAGATTTTTCGCGGTTATGTATAAATTTATGCTATTGTGAAATGTGTATATGCACTGTCCATGTATATGGGCCTGTGGCCTTCATACGAATAAAGATAATACTTGACCCGATTGTATGGTAACGACGGAGGGTTTTCTGTTTCTATGAATAGAATATGGTATAATACAGAAACAATTTTAAATTTAATTTTCTGGTCCATGTAATCGGAAATTTAAGACATCATTGACAAAAAATATGTTCGATGCAATTCCCTGTTTTGACTTGAAACATATGTTCTCGTGTTTAATTAGGTGAACGATTGACTCGCCCTACCCGTGGGGCAGGATACGCTGACCTTGTTTCGAACACCTGGTATCATCACTATTTGATAGTGATTCTCATAAACTCTGAAATTTCTGATGAATATGGAAATTGTTTTCGCTTTTATTTGGTATCAGCGTCTCCTTTTTGTATGAAGAATTATCGTAGTTGGTGTGATTGTGGTTGGAGCATACTTTTTGTATAGTATAATTACAATAATTAATGTGTATACATTAACAGTCTGTAGCTATACTTTTTCTGATTTCAGGACCAAAATAGGTATGAATCATTCATAGGAAGAATGTTAACATTACCAACATGTGTGTACAACATAGTTATTACCAACAAGATTCTACTTGTGCGTTAGTTTGGAATAGACAAACGTTTCAGCATTTATAATTACAACATTCGCATCCTTGAACAAATGAACTCCTACCAACCTTCTTTTCAATACAGATTACAGACACAAAGAGTGAGTGAGTATGGTTTTACGCCGCTTTTAGCAATATTCCAGCAATATCACGGCGGGGGACACCAGAAATGGGCTTCACACATTGTACCCATGTCGGGAATCGAACTCGGGTCTTCGGCGTGAGGAGCGAATGCTTTAACAACTAGGCTACCCGACCGCCTCCAAACACAAAGAACCAATCATGTAACCATTTGTAATGAATTCTTTGTGAGCCGAGTCTATGTAAATTATTTCAAGACAGAATGCACACGCTTTTAAGAGACTGGGTTCATCAACTCCCCTACACATCATGCAAGAAACAGGGGTTATGGTGGCCATTCTCAAGAACAAATGTCCACACACACGAGTTAAAGCAGTTCGCTGTGTTAATTTTTTTTAGTCACAGTGGAAATTTTGAGAATCGTCAGCATTAGAAGCTGCCTAATATGGGTTGTGTGTTTAAGCTGAATCTCATCAAGTTCATTGCATTGGCAGGGATGTCTACTTAAAACGCCTCAAAGTCAATCATTTACTGATAATATTATCAACATATGAGATTAAAGGGAGGACATGTGACTATTTTGATAGAGGTGGTGCATGCCGCAAAGACAGAGTTAGATATGACATAATCAATTTCAGATCTTCACACGGAATAACTTTCACATCCGAGGAAGGTCAAGTGTCTTATAAGCCTTCATAATTTGGTGTGAAAAACAGTCTGGGCCTTTACCTACCTGCCAAATCATCTTTCTGACTTTTCGCTGCTTATATTGTTAGCTTTACACAGTTCGGCCATGTGGCTTCAACGCAGAGAACGGTCGTGGGTAGGAGACGATAGTGTCTTGTCTTATTTTCTTTGGAAAGTCTAATAGACGTCTTAAGCTGCATTTTTCGTGGGACATGTTTTGAGAATCATGTGTGACCTTGGTTTGTTAGCTCTTATCTTATCCGTCGGGCAGTTATCGTATAACTGCTGGTATTTAAGGTGTAAATATACCTTTGCCTGCAATCACTGATATATAACCGCCGGCGGAATTCCCACACTGAATACAAAAACTGGAACGATCTTACCCAAATGAAAACCTTTTAACCCTAAACAATCATATATGTATAGCCCATCCACAGCCCCGAGTTGACAGACGCACGAGGCTTGCCTCCGTGTTGCCTCTTCATACCGGCTCTGTTGTGGCAGGCATCAGAAAGCTTTACCGAGGATACGGAAGGGGAGCCCAGTTAGTGTGTGTCCTTTCATGTCCAGTAAGCCTGCTGGCAAGTTGTTGACCTAAATGGTCAGGGATCAGTGCCGCTGTCCCACGTGCAAGGACAGGGCCATGTTGACCTAAGTCAAGTCGATGACTTTCTGGACCAGAGAAAGACTTAAGGACTATCTTCTCACATGTGCTGTATTTGTCTGAGGAACCAACGTCCTTATTTACGATCCTGGGGAGATTCGGGCTGAGGTGTATACGCGGTATATAGCATAAAAACATACATATTGTCTTGTTGAGTTAGCATGGCGGTTTCAGTAATAGAGATCTGGATGTCGTCCATTATACTTGTTTTATCTACATCTTGTCGGCTTGTGAGTTAGGATGGCGGTGTCAGTAATAGAGATCTGGATGTCGTCCATTATGACGTGTTTCATCTACACCTTGTCGGCTTGTGAGTTAGCATGGCGGTGTCAGTAATAGAGATCTGGATGTTGTCCATTATGACGTGTTTTATCTACACCTTGTCGGCTTGTGAGTTAGCATGGCGGTGTCAGTAATAGAGATCTGGATGTCGTCCATTATGATGTGTTTCATCTACACCTTGTCGGCTTGTGAGTTAGCATGGCGGTGTCAGTAATAGAGATCTGGTTGTCGTCCATTATGACGTGTTTCATCTACACCTTGTCGGCTTGTGAGTTAGGACCAGGCAAACCTGGCTCTGAAAGCTCCATGAGTCCAAGGGTCAGTGTACGCTGTCAGACAACCAACCAGGTCCCACAATGGAATGACAACTTGCCCATTGTAGTCAGATCTAGCACTGAGAGAGTGGGGCAGTTGTGCGAAGATGCGTAAGGTCCTCAGAATAAAGCTTTCCATTACGAGCTTTATAACCAACTTTGGTGTTTTATTCGAATCCTACTAATTTGCATCATGTATGCAAATATTTACCACCCACGTGCGCACCTACATGCACACACGAACGCACACGCACGGACAGACATACACACATACATAGACACTCGTATTTGTAAAGAACAAACATTAATGCTTTGAAGAGGTAGCACGTGGTCACACATCAGATGAAGCTATGCGACGTTGGTCGCAGAGAGTAGTCGGATCGGCGACCGTTTTCGTCAGTTTAACTCTGAGAGTTTCTAGAGCTCCGGTCCTGCCCCACACTGATGAACATGCGGCACATGTGGTGTCTCCTTGGGCAAGTGACCTTCTTCGAAATATGCCCCGTTAACCCAGCAGTGAATGGGCACCCGGTAGGATGAGGTGGTAAAGTGACTGCTAATCTTCTAGCACCTGTCAGTACCGTCAGTGTAAGGAATATAGATCCTGTGATATATTATTATCTGATACTCGACCAGCTGATATGATGCTTCTTTGATATTCTCCCTACAGCAAACCGTTTACAGTTTTGACTTTCAATGTCAACGGTCACACAATGCTAACTTTGTATGACAATACAATTTGAATTGTTAAAGAATTTTGTCAAATGAGCCTCGTGTCCTCCGATGAATATAGGTCAACTAAGTTTTAATTTATTCATTCCTAGTTCAAACTAAACATTAGACACAAACCTTCTGTTTGACAAAACACTTTTGTCAATTCCAAAAGATATCCACTGAATATATAAGCAACCAAATCATTATGACATTGTATGATCAAGGCCTTGCGAGTATCTTTGAAGTGAGCCACAATCGCACATTTCCCCCGATGTAAAAACGTGTCTATATTTTCATTTCCGAGGTCAGTGCTCATGAGGAAATCTTAATATGTATTAATATCAGATTACCTTCTCAGTAATAAGTACTGCAGCTGGTCGCACACTTGCTTGAGGATGGAGCTCCAACAGTTCCCTGCATTGGTCTAAGCCTGTGCTTAGGTGTAATTAATACGTAATGCCAAATCTTAAGGGTTAATAAGCTGATATATTAATAAGGCTGCACACAAGAATGTGTTCAACACTGATGCAATGTGGATAGAAAAATTAATGGTGGAAGCATTGCTGTAGCGTAACATTTTGTATTCCTGCATATGACGTGTTGTTTTTTTGTAACGTCGCACTCCGCAATATTCCCGTTATGACGGTGGCTTATAATAAACAATCCGGTCGGACCAGACAATCCAGCGAGTAATATTGTGAGCAACGATCCACGCCGGAGGGTACAAGTTTGTTTGTTTGTTTTTTGTTTAACGCCGCACGCAGCAATTTTCAAGCTATGTGACGGCGGTCTGTAAATAATCGAGTCTGGCCCAGACAATCCAGTGATTGACATCATGAGCATCGATCCATGCAATTGGAATACGATGACAGGCATCAACCAAGTCAGCGAACAAGACCACCCGATCCCGTAAGTCCCATCTTACGACCAGCATAGTCGCCTATTACGGCGAGCATAGGCTGTTGAAGGCCAATTTTAACCCGGATCTTCACGGGTCTGGAATCAGTCAGAAGTGCGTTTACGAGCTGGTATATAGAACAAATGTGGCGCTTCCCCAATGACCGCATATGTTTGGTGTGTTGGTAATTATTAGCTTCAGAACGCTGACTCAGCTTCGGAAACCAACATGGACGAGTAGGTTACTTTGTAAAACTGATCAACCACCTTCGTAACACGCTCGGTGTATTTTGAAAACTTTGCCGTCCCGTCATGTCGTACCGGTAGTTGCTATTTCCTATGAAACACAAATCTAAGACATAAAACAATGTTTGCTCTCATATTTCAAATTTGCTCTTCCATACTTTTCTTTTTCATCTGTAATGATCACGTCCATGCAGGGCGGTAAATGTTAGCACGCTCATGACAGTCACCTGATTGTATGGAGATGTAAACATAACATTATTTTTACTGTGAAGTTTGCGATATACTCGACTTTTCCGTTGGACGACAGACAGGTCACCTGAAGGCGAAGCTCATTGTATGAACGACACAGTTGGACGTTGCTACTTTTTGACAAGCTTGTACTCCACATTGAACGTAAACACTGACGGACTACTTCCACATTCCGCTGAAGACCCATAGGAATTCCATCGCGTGACATAATACAGATTCGTAGTTTGTGATACCTTGGGCACTTTAATCTTGAACTGAGGGATTTTGCCCACAATGAGAAATGTCAGAGAACCCGTAAGTGCATCTCCCCCGCATCCTGTTCAACAAAGGGGGACGGAACTGACTCCTGGATTGATGGTTGTACTCAGAAGGATGCTGCCGTGATCAACTTCATCACAATGGTCAGTTCAGTGATGACTAAATGGAAACACTTTCGAAACGTTGCCCGTCGCGTTGATGTGTAGGCTATTTTGACGTCGTCTACTTGAAATCAATGATTCACACAAAGTTGAATGTTGAATTTAAGTAATGACTTGTCGCCTCAACATACACTGGGGACTTATATCATCATATATTCCATCAAATATGTTAGTTGGTTCAGCTGTAGTAATGATACCAAAGTGCCAGACACGATGAGATGAGTGAAGTGGGTTTAACGCCGCTTTTAACAGTATTCCAGTTATATCACGGCGTGTCAGCTTAATGTGGGAGGAAAACCCGAAGTAATGCAGATAGTAGACGTTTACCACTTCGGGGAAACCCAAGAGCACGGGTATGGTGCTTACAGACCTAGAAACATAATCGGGGGAAGGTAGAAAACACCCTATAAGAGCGAATGTGTTGCTACAACGATTGTCGGAACATGTCACCTTTGAGTGTGATCATCTAACTTATTTACAGGGGAGTCACATGAGCTGTTTCGATCTACGAGTGAGTCAGTGTGGTCTTAGCAATATTCCCCCAATATCACGGCTACGAACACCAGAAATAGGTTCCCACATTGTGCCCGTGTAGAGAATAAAACACGGGCCATCGACATGACACGCGAGCGCTTTAACCACTGCCTTCTACATCCATTGGAAAGGTAGATATTACTCCATGTGTTCATCCATATGATAAATTTATGTGTTTTTAAGGACTGTGGGGTGATATTCATAATCATCATCATAAATGTCTTTCAAAGGCTTCTGTTATCTTAACCATCACCGTCACCATCATTTGAAGAGCGTCTGTCTTGTTTTTGAGATAACTGTCCAAGAGCTCTAAGGAAAGAACAGTTCGACATGTGGTTCAGTGCTATGCCTGTCTGACGACGTGAGTCTCTAGCTGAGTCTTGAAGGAACAGAGTTCTTTAATACATCGGACCTGATCCGGGAAATTTTCCACAGTTCTGCTCCAGCTTTGGCAAAGACTCGATCGTCGCGATTCCTCTATAGCAGTTCAAGCACATCAACTCATTCCCCGGGTAAAACAAGTGTTGTTTGTGAGCCATGTTCCTACAAATTCCTAATATAGAATATTTCTCTTAGTCACACCTTGGAATAGCTCCTGCCATTCATAACCGATGGCGGGTGTCGTTACACGGGCTGGAATGTCAGCATGCCAGGTCTATTTCTGGCACTGTCAATCTCCTGCCATGTGTGACACAGTGTGACAACACAAGACGCAGAAACTGTAAACAATAAACTCTCAGACAAAACATGGCTGCCCTCATTCCCGGCTGTCACGAATAAGAAAGTTTAGCACCGAGAGAGTTTGCAAGAGTTCATTTTAATCCTAGTCATTTGACCGTATTCAAATTTGGTTTAGCTTTTTTTATAAATGCAGCGAATGCCAAATATCATGATGAACCACAAACGCACCGAATTATTACTTCCTGTTAAAAAACGGCAAACGTTATCGCAGTTCGCAATATGTATTTACTCTGAAATATATCAGGTTCGCCTCCGTGGTCTAGTGGAAGAGCGTCTGCCCGGAGAGCGGAAGGTCCGGGGTTCGATCCCCGCCCGCATCATGGAAAAAGACGTTAAAAGATGGTACTTGTTCTTACTCTGTGTGGCACTCGGCATTAAGGGGCAAAAACAAGGACTGGTCGGCTTGGAGTCAGTATACTGATATGGTATCTCCGTGAACTAGCACTATAAATCGGCATCAGTCCGGACTAGTACAAGCAGCCACGCACGCACGCACGCACGCACGCACGCACACACACACACCAACACACACGTGCCGTATATAAATACAATAATCTTGCACGCGACGTTAAACCCATTTTCACCTCACCTCACCTTTTATCAGAAAAAAACGACGAGTGCTATTTCATTTCTGTCTGTTGTAAATAGTGACACAACCCCTTTTTGTAATGCTAAACCCATGAGGGCTTAATAAGGACATGCTTGAATTCACATTCAGAGGTATCAATCTATCATTTTGACTTCATATTCATCCTAGAGGTATCAATCTATCATATAATAAACCCCTAAATTAAAACCTCGATCCGTCGTGGTCCAGGATTATAGCATCATGTGTGGGGATGGGATGTGTATTGATAAGAGGAATAATGCGGTAGCCTTGACGTTAAAGCGTTCGCTCGTCACGCTGAAGGCCCAGGTTCGATTCCCCACATGGGTACAATGTGTCGCCTATTTCTGGTGTGCGTTTCTGTGACATTGCTGGAATATCGCAATCATCGAAGTAACATTTGCATGTCTTCAATTTAAACAAATACTTATTGAAACTAATAACTGTTGTGATTTGTTAAGAATGCACTGGTGTGCATCACGCGGCCGCGTTGAATGCTCAGTCAGGAGACACGCTGAAGAAAGTAAGCATATTGCAAAAACAGAAAGCAAAATCCTTTCAGTAGAAGTTCAAGCAATTCAGAACCTCGGATGAAAGTTTCATTTTTCCTTTCGCTTAGTGATTAGTGATTAGTGATTTCAAAGAAACACCATCGACATTCATACAACAGTCGCACGTGCAGCGTTTTGGACGCACGAACATAGCACGAGCTTGGAGAGAACAATACTTTCCGGGGTAATTGTGAACATGAGTAGTGACGAGATTGTGTGTATATTGTCTTGATGTACGCGATGAGACTGCTCACCGTTCGACAAGACAGAAAAACTGAGTTACACATAAGTTTTAAATTTGTTGTTGTTTTTAGTACTATTGACCAAACAGAACTTGCCCATGGTTCGAAAGCAAGCGAGTAACGAAAGTCGTGGTCTCGGAAACGAAGACTGGCAGTGATAACACGATGTTTGCTGCAAGTGCGTGTTTGTAACACAGGTGTTTAGCTATATAAAACTGACAGAGATCCATTGTCATTCACTGGCATCGGTGAGAACTCGACAAGGTGGGGGGCAAACTTTACAAACGCTTCGTCATCCCTTCACTGGTAACGGCGGTAAACTCCACGTGCATCGCGATCCCGTTATACTATTACAATCCGTTTGTTATATCTAACTTGATTAACTAAAAACATGTTCACAGATTATTTTTGTTAAATTAATCTCATATTTTTTAAGTTTGTAAATGTTTTACATTTTATATTTTAAATTAACCGTCGCAGTGTTTGCCGATAAAAACAGAAAAGAATTTTAACTCGGTTTAACATAACAATGTTAATTTAAAAATCTTCTAAATCATGAAAAAAACTTTTTTTAATTTGTGTTTTTTGTATGTTGTAAGACCAGTCCACTGTGGATGGAGGGAACAGGCAGGGGATTAGCTGCCCACGGGACCATTAACTGTGTTGTTTTTAGATTTTGGCATGTAGTTATTGGGTGAGGATACCCGATGGTGCATTTAATAATAATCTTCTGTTCTGGGAGAGGAAATGCTCAGTACAGATGTACTTAACCGTCACATTACCGTTACCTTATCAACGCTTGGACATTCGGCGCATGTCAGTTTGCCGAACTCCGACTGCAAACAACGCTGATCAAAGTGTAACGTGAGCGCCGTGGCGAGGTATGGCACTTGTCGTAGAGGTGAACTTTCCCTTGACTTGCAGGAATCAATTCACCTGTCCTTCATGCATCCAAACAATGTTTACAAAATCGAATTTATGTTGTTAGATTAAACCGCGTGTTGATTATAATGGGGTTTTTTCTCATTTTTTCCCTTTAAAACCAAATTTAATGTGGAAGACAATTTCAATTGAATTAACTTTTCTCCTTTTACCTCTTGCGTTGAATGACGTAAATAATTTTAATATTTTAACGAATGGATTTTTCTTCCAAAAAGAACTTTCCGAGTACAAAGTAAGGTCATAAGGAATAGAATACCTGTTCATATGTTTTCTTCTATTGGCCTTCATGGGCACGGGTGGCCCAGTAGTCTAAGGCGCCGCGATTCGCCGTGTATAGTTGCGTCCCTTGGACACGCCAGAAACCTATGATTGTGGGTTCAAATCCCGGTTCTCCCCGATTATGTTTCTAGGTTTGTCAGCACCATACCCGTGCTCGTGGGTTTCACCGAAGTGGTAAACGTCTGAGGCCTGCATAACTTCGGGCTTTCCAACCACATTAAGCTGACACGCCGTGATATAACTGGAATACTGTTAAAAGCGGCGTTAAACCCAACTCACTCACTCTATTGGCCTACTGAAGTACTGATCTGATGGTTACAGTGTGTGCTATGGTTTATAGTAGGTCATTCCAACCCACGGCATGGATCGGTGCTTGTGCTATCAACCACTGGACTGCCTGGCCCAGACAAATCAGAATAACGCCTGTTTGTCGCCCTTTAATAATAGTTTACATCACGACAAAAAGTCAAACTGGGGAAGTGAAGTTGGTTTTGCGCGGTTTTTAGCAATATTCCAGCAATATCACAGCGGGGGACACCAGAAATGGGCTTCACACATTGTACCCATGTAGAGAATCGAACCCGGGTCCTCGGCGTGACGAGCGAACACCTTAACCACTAGGCTACCCGACCGCCCCCCCAAACTGAGACATCTGATAGATGTTTAGCATATCTGTGCATGCATGTTGATGACAAACCAAAAAATATAAAGGAGAGAAATCATGGATTCGAACCCATTGCGAGCGGATCCTGGCACTGATATTTTGCTTGGTCTGACACTGATTCCAGCCAGCTGTGGCAGCTGTGTCGCTGTTACAGTGATGCTAGGACTCTCACCCATTCACGAGACCCGGGTTAGAACAGGTCTTCAGCAACCCATGCTTGCCGTAAAAGGCGACTGTGCTTGTCGCAATAGGCGACTAACGGGTGGTCAGGTTCGCTGACTTGGTTGATGCATGTCATCGATCCCAATTGCGTGGATCGATTTTCATTATATCAATCACTGGATTGTCTGGTCCAGACTCGATTATTTACAGACCGCCGTCATATAGCTGGAATATTGCTGAGTGCGGCGTTAAACAACAAACCAAACAACCAACCAACCTATTCACGAACTGTCGGTAGCAGAGTCTGGATGACTGTCTGCATCGCTGTATCACTGCCTTCACCACCGTCTGCGTCTCTGTCTGCATCACTGCATCACTGTTTGTACGACTGTCTTTGCAACTGATATCAGGGTGTGAGTGAGTGAGTTGGGTTTAACGCCGCTTTTAACAGTAGTCCAGTTATATCGCGGCGTGTCAGCTTAATGTGGGAGGAAAGCCTCAGACGTTTACCACTTCGGTGAAACCCAGGAGCACGGGTGTGGTGCTGACAAACCTGGAAACATTATTGGGACGAACAGGGATTCGAACCCACAATCATAGGTTTTTGACGTACCCAGGGGACGCAACTCTGCACAGCGAATCGCGGCACCCTAGACGACTGGGCCACCCGTGCCGCCTTGATATCAGTAAAGAACCACACGCGATCAATGAACGATCAACAAATCATATTGAAATACACAGGATTAGGTTCACAATAATAAAGGCAATAAAATGGATCAAAATATTTGGCAACAGCATTAAATAATATGTCGTATTACAGTAGACTGAAGAATGTCCACTACTTGTCACAGATGGATGTTTTGAATGAAGCACGTGCTCAGTTTTGAATCCTCAATTATTTTACTTCCCCTTACCATCAGTAATAACGTTAAATATACACTGCTAAATAGCATTAGCCCTGTCTGTCATACTGTATGTATCGTTGTGTACCACTGTTAGTACCACTGTCTGTTTGTATCACCGTCTCCATTGCTGTGTGTACCACTGTTAGTACCACAGTCTGTTTGTATCACCGTCTCCATCGCTGTCCGCATCTCCCTCTACATCTCTGTCTACATCATCGTGGCAGTCACGAATCATAAAATCGTCTGTGAAAACCGAATACAACTTGATCTGCTTGAAAGAATGTTTGTTTGTTGCATCAACCAAGTCAGCGAGCCTGACCACCCGATCCAGTTAGTCGCCTTTTACGACAAGCATGGGTTGCTGAAGACCTATTCAACCCCGGATCTTCACGGGTCCTTGAAAGAATGAATAATGTGGTATATTTAACACTGTTAGAGCGTGTAGCAAGAAAACAATTTGTGACATCCCCGTTAAAGGATAATACAAACAACTTTCAACATGTGAGGAAACATAAACAAAACTAAATATAACAATTGCCAAAACACAACACAACACTGACGTCCAAACGCATCCATCATTCTCAACAAAGAATATTTGGAGATTATTTTGGAGTCGACTCAGTCGATGTTACATAGGATTCTCCGTCCAAACAAATTGCCGAAAATAAAATCGAAAATACCTCCCCATGCTGGGCATATAGAGAATATGTGTTATGTGCATTCGTCATGGTGATACATTTTTAGAGCATTTTACACAGGTAACACGTGCCAAATCGCGTTTACTTGTGACTTAATGATTAACGGTATCACAAAGATTTAGGTACACGTTACAAATGCGGCCTTAAGAAGTACCTGCACGTTTAGGAGGACGTTAAACCAGAGATCAATGCGACTTCTGGTTTGGTAATGCTTGGTAATCGACTTCGTTATGTAACAACACCTGCAGGTGCATTTGTGCTGCAGCACTTACGTACACCTTCAATCTATCCACGGTCAAATTAAATCTGCAGTAAATCGGTGACTCCGCCCACAAGAACGCGCATTCTACTACATTTCTGCTAAAGGCGCACCGATAATAGTCACAGATAATGACTTCACATATATATTGTACCCGAAATTCTATCGGCAATGACGTTAAAATATTTAATTCTCAAGTTTTCCAGACAAAATAATTTCCTCCAAATGTTTGTGAATCCAATAGATCAGTTTCTTATCACATAATGATTTCGACACTGCTTATGTCGTTTTTATCTTAAGATCAAAGCTTGTCTGTGTTATTTGGACTTTTCTGGATATTTGTTTCTTTTTTAATTAAATTAGAACAAATTTGAAATTTTGCTTTCATTATGCATGTTGTGGTGAAATGGGGTGAAATGTCCACATTAGATGTATCAGTACGCCATTACAAAAGAGAGACGTGGAGTTTAATTAAGTGTACGTCTCCCTCACCTGCCAACACGACATCTTGCTTTGTTGTGTACAGTTTGACAGCTGATCAACCTGTGTCAAATCAGATATTAGCATTATAAATTTTAAGTTATCAGTTGTTCATGTGACCACAGTTACGTTTGCGTTTGAATATTTTACACAATGTAACATAATTCTTAGTTGTGACGTGCGGCGACCGACCTACAGTTCACAGACAGCAGCAAGGCTCCGCAACAACGCGTGCCGCATCAGCATCCGTACACAAGGTTAGATTGTTGCATTCCAGTAAAACATTATTGGGTCACATTCTACGTTGATCCTTGTATACTAATACAACAATAATCACATAATGATAATAATAATCATTGGATGCTCAGCTTTGGCAAAAACACAATATCTTAAGCGACATGAGAGCATGCTTCGATCCTTTCATAACCGTCTTGTGGTTTTTGACTCGGAGGTCCATCCATGGTACTATCCAGAATATGTTGATGACGTCATGGAAAATGATGATTGTAAACATTCTTTGGAATAGGCCTCAGACGTATCCAGGCCATCAAACCTGACCTTGTGCTTCTTGATACATTCAATGAAATCATTGCTATCATTGAATTATCTGTCATTTTTGACAATGTGATTGAAAAGATTCAGTAAAAACATTGCAAATATGCGGACCTCGCATATGTCATGCTTGTATTACAAGAAGTAAGTTGTCTGACTCCCCATGGATCTTGGTACCTTTGGTTTGGTACCTCAAAATCTGTTGGCTGACATTGGGAGAGTACCCGGGTTTGCTACCAGGAACACAGCCCTTTTGACAATCTGGGTAATGCAGAAGGCCGCAGTGTTGGGGAGTCTTCACATTCTCTAAAAAGTTCTGGGTGGGTTTGACCAGGCAGCGCTTCCTGGAAGAAGTCCCATTCGTTTTTAGGGCGGCGTGTAGACGGGGCAATGGCCCTGAGCTGTTGATGAGCCTAACCAGCCTGACTGTGCCAGTATCACCCAAACCCTCTTTCCTGTATGTATTTATTTTATCTGCAAAATATGATGATGCTTATTTGATGATGATGATGATGATGATGATAACAATCGTAGTTACTTCTGCCTTTATTATTATTATTATCATCAAGGAGCTCGTTAAGGTATGGGAGTTACGATCGTCTGCTCTGAAATCAACGGGTCCCAGAAACTACCGAGATTAACCAGATATACATATGCGTGCTATAACACTACACCGACTTTCTCGGCGAACAGGAGCGCAGTACAATAGCCTCAAGGTAAAACGAAGACTTGTCTTGAAGATCAAAGCAACATATACACAAAAGCCTGTATGGAATAATTTCTGCTCCATGTTGCATGCGATGCTATTTCGTTCTAGCTTTCGTTCCTCAACAGTTTGTTTATATTTTCCAGCAAATTTAACGAGTTTAAACATTGCCAATAATTTGGGTCACACAGCAGCTGTTTTCTTAATAAACATTTGTCACGCTACTCAACAATGTTCATTGATGTAATAGAAGCCGTTCATTGTGTTATAACATAATTCAAGGTCGACGGCGGGAGGTCAAAGAAAGGTTCCTTTTACAAACATTTCTAAACCGTCTACATCATATTTGCTTGTGACGGCTGCATATTGGGTAAGTCTTATTTGTTTCTACGTCATACTATTCGGCAAATACAGCCGACAGTGTGACGTCACATTACATTTAGATTGATATTTACTGTTACGTGATAAAACCATATATCAACATTATCTTTAAACTAAGAGTTGGCACTGTAGTCGCTGAATCTGTTCTGTGTGTGTTTTGCAGTAGAGGGGGATGTGATGGAATGGGTGAGTGAGGGGGGGGGGGGGGGATGTTTATTTTTTAAATATTTCTCGTACGGCTGCGTCGTGAACGGCCAGGACGTCGATAGCAGGGCAACACCGAATGTAAAACGTCTAATGCCTAACGACTAATCCCCCGTTCACATGCACATTTACTCACGTAAGTAATGTTGCACATATATAACTTTACATACGTGTGTATATGTAAATTTATTATGCGTTCACGTGAAAATTAACTTAAGTGTGTAAATAAGGTATGTTAATTGTGTAACGCACACACATCCATCTGTCTGTTCACTACTTTCAACGTGAAAAGGTTGTTTTTGTTTCAAAGTCAAATGACAAGAGTTACCTACAGAAATCTTCTCATGCAGCAATATGTGTGTCATTTAACCTGTACAAAAATGTTTGACTTCTCGAAACCCAAAGAAAACATCGCCCGTGCAGCTGTGGATGTACGTTGTATACTGAACAGCGTCAACTCCAGAATACAGAACTGTTGACAACTTGTTTTATGTTGGCAAAGTAACAGATATATCAATTCCGATCATCATCTGACGTGGGCATAAACGTCCACGTGGCAACATATACACACAGTGTAAATCTACATTTATATTTGCACGTGCTCCATGGTGGAAACAGACACCTCCTGCCACTTTACATGAGATGCTGTATTGGTAGGGGCATTTCGTGGCGCAGAAATGTGTGTGTGTGTGTGTGTATGTGTGTGTGTGTTGTGATGTTTCCCCAACCTTCAGATAACACGCTAGTCAATGTTGTAATGTTTTCCCATTCTGCAGATAACACGCTAGTCAATGTTGTAATGTTTTCCCATTCTACAGATAACACGCTAGTCAATGTTTTAATGTTTTCCCAATCTTCAGATAACACGCAAGTCAATGTTGTAATGTTTTCCCACCTCTTCAGATAACACGCTAGTCAATGTTGTAATGTTTTCCTAATCTTCAGATAACACGCTAGTCAATGTTGTTATGTTTTTCCAATCTTCAGATAACACGCAAGTCAATGTTGTAATGTTTTCCCATTCTGCAGATAACACGCTAGTCAATGTTGTAATGTTTTCCCATTCTGCAGATAAAATGCTAGTCAATGTTATCTTTTCCTAATCTGCAGATAACACACTAGTCAATGTTATGTTTTCCCAATTGCAGATAACACACCAGACAATGTTAAATTTTCCCAATCTGCAGATAACACGCTAGTCAATGTTGTAATGTTTTCCCATTCTGCAGATAAAACGCTAGTCAATGTTGTAATGTTTACCCATTCTGCATATAACACGCTAGTCACTGTTGCAATGTTTTCCTTATTCCATGGAAACACGCTAGTCAATGTTATGTTTTCCCAATCTGCAGATAACACGCTGGTCACTGTTGTAATGTTTTCCCATTCTGCAGATAACACGCTAGTAAATGTTGTAATGTTTTCCCATTCTACAGATAACACGCTAGTCAATGTTGTAATGTTTTCCCAATCTTCAGATAACACGATAGTCAATATTGTAATGTTTTTTTGCAATCTGCAGATAACACGCTAGTCAATGTTGTAATGTTTTCCCAATCTGCAGATAACATGCTAGTCAATGTTATCTTTTCCTAATCTGCAGATAACACACTAGTCAATGTTGTAATGTTTCCCCAATCTGCAGACACCATGCTAGTCAATGTTATCTTTTCCTAATCTGCAGATAACACACTAGTCAATGTTATGTTTTCCCAACTGCAGATAACACACCAGTCAATGTTATATTTTCCCAATCTGCAGATAACACGCTAGTCAATGTTGTAATGTTTTCCCAATTCCAGATACGAGCTAGTCAATGTTGTAATGTTTTCCCAATTGCAGATAACACGCTAGTCAATGTTGTAATGTTTTTTGCCAATCTTCAGATAACACGCTAGTCAATGTTGTAATGTTTTCCCAATCTTCAGATAACACGCTTGTCATTTCTGTAACTTTTTCTCAATCTGCAGATAACCCTCTAGTCAATGTTGGAATGTTTTCCCAATCTGCAGATAACACACTAGTCAATGTTATGTTTTCCCAATTGCAGATAACACACCAGTCAATGTTATATTTTCCCATTCTGCAGATAACACACCAGTCAATGTTATATTTTCCCATTCTGCAGATAACACACCAGTCAATGTTATATTTTCCCATTCTGCAGATAACACACCAGTCAATGTTATATTTTCCAAATCTGCAGATTACACGCTAGTCAATGTTGTAATGTTTTCTCAATCAATCTGTGGGTTTTCGAGGAAGTTTTAAATTTTAAAAAAAAGGTGTTAAATCAAAAATCTATTTTATCGTTTTGAATATTTGTTGTACTTATTGCATGCAAGTAATCGTAAACATGAACAACATTTATATTTTTAGTGGCCAGTCGCAAGAAGATTACATGGAGTAAGCTCCCCTCAAAAGAAGGGACGTAACTCTGTGAGCCGTGCTTTGGTGAGACTTTTTCACATGTCCGTTTGTTTTGTTTATGTTTTGATTCTGACATCGCGCATCTGTGAATTGTTGTTTGAAGTATATATTGTCATAAGAGTGGCCTGTGTTTATACAAGGGTTATCACAATGCTAATCCCATAAACACGATAATGCGAAAATGTGTTGAACGGCCGAATATGCTCATTAAACTCGGCTCAACAAATGGCTATAACGCGTGAACGTAAATGACAGAATGTAAAATTTACACAGAGTCAATGTGAAGATACTCGGGGATAAACCTTAAATACTCAGAATAAAATACCCCGCTAGCATTTCAATATAATGAATATTTATCATGTCCACTCTTTGATAATCATGATAATACACCCACTTCATGCATAAAGGTTTATGTTATTTTGATTTGAGAACATATCAGTTTGTTGACCAGTGCTTGTAGTTTGGCACAGTGCTCTTCTGCCTGGTCCTCCTATCAGTTTGTTGACCAGTGCTTGTAGTTTGGCGCCGTGCTCTTCTGCCTGGTCCTGCTATCAGTCTTGGCTTGACTGGTCTGGACTGTACATACTGACATGCATATACTGTATTATGTCTGACAGTGGTAAACAAAACTCATCTGTTAAGTCTCACCGTACATCACCATGGAAACTGGACATCACACTGAAATTATGAAACACAATCCTGAGCAGTTCATTGATCAGATGGTTTCATTATAGTGTGAGGAAATTATAAGACACTCACTCACTCAAAACAATCTCCATTTTATACAGGTGTCAGTCTTTCACTTTAAGAAATCTTCATTTTGCTCATTTGTAATCTTGATGCAGTTATTCTGCCTGTGAACCATACTATGTTGGACTGCCTCCGTGGTCTAGTGGTAGAACGTCTGCCCAGAGAGCGGAAGGTCCATCATTTGCTCCCCGACAGAAAGACATTAAAAGATTGTAGTCGTTGTTCCCCTGCCTGGCTCTCAGCATTAAGGGGATACAACAAGGGCTGGTTGGCTCGGAGTCAGTATACTATGTGAGTGGGGTAATCATGTTAAGCTGCGCAAGGTATCTCAGGGTGCTAGCACTATGAATCGCATCAGTCCTGATTAGTACAAGCAGCCATACACACATGCATGCACGTCGCTATGTACTACAATAATCTTAGACGCAATGTTAAGTCCCATTTCACCTCACCTCGTACCACATTGAGGAATATATATTGTGATACAACTGTACTTTGGCAAACATACACTACTTATCACGTCAGACATGTTTTAAAAGCGAGGATGCGAGTCCATAAAAAGAGGACAAATCCTCTTCACCAACAGATACTTTAGGGAAACCTTGTAGTTTAACTTTAAAGCGTTGGCTCATCATGCTAAAGACCCTGGTTGGAATCCCTAAATCGATACAACTGGAATATTGCTAATTGGGTAAAGCCGCACTAACTCACATACTGATCAATATACATGTGAATATGTTCACAGTTACAGATGACCAATGAGGTGAGGCAGCTGATGAGGTACTCTGCGCCAGCATTGATGTAGCCATGGTAACAAGCTCTGATGCTTTCCTCCGAGCGCCACGCCCTGTACCTGGTGGTACCCGCCAACATCCTGTACACTCTCGCGGCAGTCACACACTCATGGTTTGAGCTGCCTCCTCACAGCTTCTACGGTCTGTGGTGGGTGCAGTTCTGTGACTATCTGCGTTGTCAGATTATACCAGCATTCTACTCCGAGGAACCAGGTTTGTGGGAACTCTTTTGCTTTCTGTCTCTTTCTCTGGGGTTGAATCTTCATCAGGAGCCTGTTCATGAAGTTTATCATTAAACCTATGTATCAAATGGCAAACACGGATATCAGCGAAGTCTGTTCTTGAAGCTGTCTTTGCACAAATGTTAGCGACAAATGCTATGAGGAGGATCTAACTCAGACATCATGTTCATGAAGGAAAGAAGTTGTCAGAATCTGTTTCCCATTTGATATTTTCAAAATACATTTTACATGTTTACATTTTCAAAATACTGACCCAGGTTGTTGATTGTGACCTGTGCCTAACAGTAATTCTATAAAAGATACCTTAATGCCACTACACTACCGTACATTAGTTCATGGGTACACTACCACACAACCTCACCCACAACCTCACCCTACACTGGTACACTGCCACACAACCTCACCCTATGCTGGTACCATGCCCAACAACCTCACCCTACACTGGTACACTGCCACACAACCTCACCCTGCACTGGTGGGACCTGACAAACCTCACCCTACACAGGTACCCTGCCCAACAACCTCACCCTACACTGGTAGGACCACACTATCTCATCCTACACTGGTACCCTGCCACACAACCTCACCTTACACTGGTACCCTGTCACACAATCTCACCCTACACTGGTATACTGTCACACAACCTCACCCTACACTGGTACCCTGCCACACAACCTCACCCTTCATTGGTACCCTGCCCAATAACCTCACCCACAACCTCACCCTTCACTGTACCCTGCCACACAACCTTATCCTACACTGGTACACTACCACACAACCTCACCCACAACCTCACCCTTCACTGTACCCTGCTACACAACCTCGCCCTTCACTGGTACACTGCCACACAACCTCACCCTACTCTGGTACCCTGCCAAACAACCTCACCCAACACTGGTACACTGCCACAAACCCCACCCTACGCTGGTACACTGCCAAACAACCTCACCCTACACTGGTTGGACCACACAACCTCACCCTACACTGGTACCCTGCCCAGCAACCTGACACACACAACCTCACCCTACACTGGTACCCTGTCACACAACCCCACCCTACACTGGTACACTTTCACACAACCTCACCCTACTCTGGTACCCTGCCAAACAACCTCACCCTACACTGGTACACTGCCACAAACCCCACCCTACACTGGTACACAGCCAAACAACCTCACCCTACACTGGTTGGACCACACAACCTCACCCTACACTGGTACCCTGCCCAGCAACCTGACACACACAACCTCACCCTACACTGGTACCCTGTCACACAACCCCACCCTACACTGGTACACTTTCACACAACCTCACCCTGCACTGGTGGGACCTGACAAACCTCACCCTACACAGGTACCCTGCCCAACAATCTGACACACACAACCTCACCCTACACTGGTACCCTGTCACACAACCCCACCCTACACTGGTACACTGCCACACAACCTCACCCTGCACTGGTGGGACCTGACAAACCTCACCCTACACAGGTACTCTGCCCAACAACCTCACCCTACACTGGTAGGACCACACTATCTCATCCTACACTGGTACCCTGCCACACAACCTCACCCTACACTGGTACCCTGTCACACAACCTCACCCTACACTGGTATACTGTCACACAACCTCACCCTACACTGGTACCCTGCCACACAACCTCACCCTACATTGGTACCCTGCCCAAAAACCTCACCCACAACCTCACCCTTCACTGTACCCTGCCACACAACCTTATCCTACACTGGTACACTACCGCACAACCTCACCCACAACCTCACCCTTCACTGTACCCTGCTACACAACCTCGCCCTTCACTGGTACACTGCCACACAACCTCACCCTACTCTGGTACCCTGCCAAACAACCTCACCCTACACTGGTACACTGCCACAAACCCCACCCTACACTGGTACACTGCCAAACAACCTCACCCTACACTGGTTGGACCACACAACCTCACCCTACACTGGTACCCTGCCCAGCAACCTGACACACACAACCTCACCCTACACTGGTACCCTGTCACACAACCCCACCCTACACTGGTACACTTTCACACAACCTCACCCTACTCTGGTACCCTGCCAAACAACCTCACCCTACACTGGTACACTGCCACAAACCCCACCCTACACTGGTACACTGCCAAACTACCTCACCCTACACTGGTTGGACCACACAACCTCACCCTACACTGGTACCCTGCCCAGCAACCTGACACACACAACCTCACCCTACACTGGTACCCTGTCACACAACCTCACCCTACACTGGTACACTTTCACACAACCTCACCCTACTCTGGTACCCTGCCAAACAACCTCACCCTACACTGGTACCCTGTCACACAACCCCACCCTACACTGGTACCCTGTCACACAACCCCACCCTACACTGGTACACTGTCACACAACCTCACCCTTCACTGGTACACTGCCACACAACCTCACCCTACACTGGTAGGACCACTCAACCTCACCCTACACTGGTACCCTGTCACTCAACCTCACCCTACACTGGTACACTGCCACACAACCTCACCCTACACTGGTACCCTGTCACTCAACCTCACCTTTCCATGGCCACCTCTGTGGTTTAGTTGTAGAGCGCCCACCCGGAGAGTGGAAGGTCCGGGGTTTCAATCCCTGTCAAATCAAAAGACGTAAAAAGATGGTACTTGTTGTTACCCTGTCTGGCACTCGGCTTTAAGGGGCTAAAACAAGTACTGGTCTGTTCGGAGTCAGTATACTGTGTCTGAGTGGAGTATTTATGTTAAACTGCGGCATGGTATCTCAGTGGGCTAGCACTATAAATCAGCATCAGTCCAGACTAGTACAAGCAGCCACACACACATATAAGTGCAATAATCTTGGACATTTAACCCCACCTCACCTCACCTTTCCACACGCCTCCAGGCATGTTGGTCTAGATGTGGACTGCTGTGTTTCAGTGTGGTACCACGTACTGCAGGGCCTCAGTCTGCTGGGATGGGGAATGCTGTCTTTGTCCATGATGCTGCTACTTTCTACACGACTAGATAAGTGCCTCCCAGAGCAGCTTGTGAAGAGCAAGCGTCAGCTGACTATATCTGGAGTTTGTCTTGTTTCTGGTGAGTTCTGTTTTAGTTGTCACAGTATCAAAACATTGTCTGTAACAGGCAACTAGTGAGGTTTGGGTCAGTGTGACCCTGTTTGAATGTCAACCTGACCCAGACCAGCTCATGTAGTTGGGAAATAGCTCATAAAGAAATTAGGAATGGATGGAGACAATATGAACTGTGAGTCGCCATGGACACCAAAGACAACAGATGTTGAAATGATGGAAACTAAGTAACTTTAAGCATGCATGTCAGCCCTCAATTTGCAACTTATTTGGTCGCTATAGCGATCTATTTTTGTTTTCTTGGATCAGTATTTTCATATCAGTCACCATCTTGTGCCTGGTCTTAACCCAAGTTTCGCCTCTAAAAGAGTTATGGTCATAAAGTTGACTACGTGATTGAAGCAACAGTATGATACATCCATATATATCGGTAAACAAACTGTTCTGGTAAAACAAGCTCCAGGCATTGATCGAATGAAGCACGTATAGGTTATTAATCACTCCGCTAGTAATATTAAGTGTTCGCAAGGCTGTAGACAGTTTATGTTCGGCATGTGCTGTACAGATATTCCAGGAAGGGTAACATGGTGGCGGATCAGTCGATACAGGGAAAGCGTTATTCAAAGTTTGCCCAGTTGAAAACAACAACAAAGTGCCACAGAGGTTCGGAATATGAATCAGATGCGAGACCATGACTCGCAGCGGAAACGATGGTTTGGCCGAGAACATTCAGAAAGATTTGTCTGCTAGTTCTGAATGTTTTATGTCGTTGCTTACTTGAACTGGTTCCACTGTTGGTTCCACTGTTGGTACCACTGATCTCAGTTTTAAGTGAACTTCCGGACAGTAAATACGTTTGATTTGGAATATTTTTTTTCTAATTGATTAAAAGTCTTCTAATGACCAATGAAATGCTCTCATAACGTTTCGTGTCAATCTGAGAATGTACGGTACAACTATCATTGTCCTGATTCTGATCAGCGTTTTCAGCATCATGCCTTTATTATTGAAATTTTGTTAACGACTTGATGGTATTATATGTTGCATCATTAGTGTCTTGTGTTTACAATCTTGTCTTGTGTTTTCCAATATGATTCAACATGGGGAAAGGGTCAGAGATCGCTCGCTTGTGACATTTGTCCTTGTGTGCAGTATTGCCCCCAGACCTGACATTTGGGGAAAGGGTCAGAGATCGCTCGCTTGTGACAGTTGTCCTTGTGTGCAGTATTGCCCCCAGACCTGACATTTGGGGAAAGGGTCAGAGATCGCTCGCTTGTGACAGTTGTCCTTGTGTGCAGTATTGCCCCCAGACCTGACATTTGGGGAAAGGGTCAGAGATCGCTCGCTTGTGACATTTGTCCTTGTGTGCAGTATTGCCCCCAGACCTGACATTTGGGGAAAGGGTCAGAGATCGCTCGCTTGTGACAGTTGTCCTTGTGTGCAGTATTGCCCCCAGACCTGACATTTGGGGAAAGGGTCAGAGATCGCTCGCTTGTGACAGTTGTCCTTGTGTGCAGTATTGCCCCCAGACCTGACATTTGGGGAAAGGGTCAGAGATCGCTCGCTTGTGACAGTTGTCCTTGTGTGCAGTATTGCCCCCAGACCTGACATTTGGGGAAAGGGTCAGAGATCGCTCGCTTGTGACAGTTGTCCTTGTGTGCAGTATTGCCCCCAGACCTGACATTTGGGGAAAGGGTCAGAGATCGCTCGCTTGTGACAGTTGTCCTTGTGTGCAGTATTGCCCCCAGACCTGACATTTGGGGAATGGGTCAGACATTGCTCGCTTGTGACAGTTGTCCTTGTGTGCAGTATTGCCCCCAGACCTGACATTTGGGGAATGGGTCAGACATTGCTCGCTTGTGACAGTTGTCCTTGTGTGCAGTATTGCCCCCAGACCTGACGAGTGGGGAATGGGTCAGACATTGCTCGCTTGTGACAGTTGTCCTTGTGTGCAGTATTGCCCCCAGACCTGGCGAGTTGCCGGGTATGTTTTTATGTTTACGGGCCTCACATTTACAAAAGTCATGGAAAGGCCCACAATTGTCAAGGTCTATGGGCCCTAAGGCCCGCCTTAAAAAAATCGTAGTTTCATCACTGCAAGGTGTCTCACTTTGAAAAGATGTTTGACTGAAACCATTGACTTGTAGTTCACTGTTGAAGAGTCACTGGAATCCTTATTAGTTCCCACTCCAGTGTTCGCCAAGACACAAACAGAATCTGACTTCATAACTACTTTTTCTGAAATACCGAGAAGTACCACAAGTTGATGGGAATTCTTGAATTTCTCCCTTAAGTACTTCAAGACAGTGGTGTCTGCATGTAGAGGGAAGGGAGGTAACTCTGTCACTTGAGTCCTCCCTGTTTCTTGAGGCTATTTGGGTTGGTACAAAACTTGCAGAATGCTGATTTAATGCAGTGTATTGTGAAAATAACACCTCATGAAATTTAACATGATTTATTTATCTTCACGTTTTTATGGATTCAGATTTTTTGTTGCTACTCCCCGAGCTCCTTTTTCAGAATTGTCACCTGCTGTTTCCTTGGTGTATTATGTCTCCCCATGGTCTACTATTTCTTTCATATTTTTACATTGCATCAACTGTAGTGCTGCTTCATTAATGTATTAATCAGAATCTCTACTACAGAAACTGTATTTATGTGCTACTATCATGATTATTGTCCCCCGCAGCGCGAAAGTGCGGAGCGGGGGATATAGTATTCACGACCGTCCATACGTCCCATCTGTTTGTTGCCGCGATATCTCAAGAACTAAACACTGGGTTGTCTTCATATTTGGAACTATGGTGTATATACAGACACCGCAGACACCAGTCGGATTTGGTGACCTTGACCCCATTTTCAAGGTCACAGCAGGCAAATCTGCTTTTGGATTTGGAAAACGGTGTTGTCGCGATATCTCAAGAACTAATTGCTTGATTGTCTTCATATTTGGAACTATTGTGTATATACAGACTCCGCAGACACCAGTCAGATTTGGTGACCTTGACCCCATTTTCAAGGTCACAGCAGGTAAATCTGCTTTTGGAATTGGTAAACGGTGTTGCCGCGATATCTCAAGAACTTATCGCTGGATTGTCTTCATATTTGGTACTATGGTGTATATACAGGCAGGGGACATTTCATCACTTTGTGACAAATACTTGTTATTTTCTGTATTTGCGAATAAAATTTATTGTAACAATTTGAACTAATGTATCAAAAAACAGGAGAGGGGAGACATCTGTTTTCGTGAGTAAAAACACATTCTAGTTTGAATTGATGAGCATGTTGTCGTTTCTTTTGTTTTGCCCGTTTAGATGTACAAACTATCTTTATTTGGTAAAATTGCTATAAAAATTAATTGTGCATTAATACTTGAGGTATCTTTTGGATAAACAGTAACTAGGAATGCAAAACATTAGGGATGTCAGCTGGGGAAGAAACATGGTCCGGTCCAACTACTGTGGAGGCCCAACTACTGTGGAGGGTCCTTTGCAGTCATAAATAAATCGTTTTTGATCCAATAAATGGGGTTTGTCTTTTAATTAGGTCCGCCGACCTAAGGTAGACTCCCCAATCCTAGCTGGGACAACATCCTGCCCCAGCAACAATATACTCTTACACTCATTAGTCCAACCCATAGCAAACAACTGATGGCAATCCATGTGATTATGAACATAACACAACACAATGAGTCAATATAAAATAGATTTTTGAAGCTATCGTAAAATCACGACACTACAGATATCCAGCTGTTTCACTCAGCCATTGTTACTCCGTGTCTCTTCAAACGGTTCTGAGAACATTTCTCTCCGGTCCACCGGTCAACATTCAGACGTCAAGCACATGGATATCCCCCCACCGGTCCACCAGTTCCAGACACACCTACCACCAGTCCACCGGTTCCAGACACACCTACCACCAGTCCACCGGTTCCAGACACACCTACCACCAGTCCACCGGTTCCAGACACACCTACCACCAGTCCAACGGTTCTAGACACACCTGCCACCAGTGCATCGGTTCTAGACACACCTACCACCAGTCCACAGGTTCTAGACATACCTACCACCAGTCCACCGGTTCCAGACACACCTACCACCAGTCCAACGGTTCTAGACACACCTGCCACCAGTGCATCGGTTCTAGACACACCTACCACCAGTCCACCGGTTCCAGACACACCTACCACCAGTCCATCGGTTCTAGACACACCTACCACCAGTCCACAGGTTCTAGACACACCTACCACAGGTCCATCGGTTTTAGAGACACTTACCACCGGTCCACTGGTTCCAGACACACCTACCACCAGTCCACCGGTTCTAGACACACCTACCACCAGTCCACCGGTTCCAGACACACATACCACCAGTCCACCGGTTCTAGACACACCTGCCACCAGTCCCAGGTTCTAGACACACCTACCACCAGTCAACCGGTTCCAGACACACCTACCACCAGTCAACCGGTTCCAGACACACTTACCACCAGTCCACCGGTTCTAGACACACCTACCACCAGTCCACCGGTTCCAGACACACCTACCACCAGTCCAACGGTTCCAGACACACTTACCACCAGTCCACCAGTTCTAGACACACCTACCACCAGTCCCAGGTTCTAGACACACCTACCACCAGTCCCAGGTTCTAGACACACCTACCACCAGTCCACCGGTTCCAGACACACCTACCACCAGTCCACCGCTTCTAGACACATCTACCACCAGTCCCAGGTTCTAGACACACCTACCACCAGTCCCAGGTTCTAGACACACCTACCACCAGTCAACCGGTTCCAGACACACTTACCACCAGTCCACCGGTTCCAGACACACCTACCACCAGTCCACCGGTTCTAGACACACCTACCACCAGTCCACCGGTTCCAGACACATTCCACCGGTTCTAGACACACCTACCACCAGTCCCAGGTTCTAGACACACCTACCACCAGTCCCAGGTTCTAGACACACATACCTCTAGTCCAAGGTTCTAGACACACCTACCACCAGTCCACCGGTTCCAGACACACATACCACCAGTCCACCGGTTCTAGACACACCTGCCACCAGTCCCAGGTTCTAGACACACCTACCACCAGTCAACCGGTTCCAGACTCACCTACCACCAGTCCACCGGTTCCAGACTCACCTACCACCAGTCCACCGGTTCCAGACACACCTACCACCAGTCCACCGGTTCCAGACACACCTACCACCAGTCCACCGGTTCCAGACACACCTACCACCAGTCCACCGCTTCTAGACACACCTACCACCAGTCCATCGGTTAGAGAGACACAACCACCGGTACACCAGATTACCATCTGACTGGTGAACACCACCGGTATATCGATGGGAACACCTGTAACATAGACGGGTATATAAGGAGCTCCCCTACATAATTACAATTAGTCCGATGAGAGCCAGCCAGCTCGAAAATAGTCACTGATAGTGATAACGAGATTACTCTTGGGTTTTAGACCCACACCTTATCTTATCTACTGTGGAGGCGAGAAAGGGTGAAACTGGATGTCAACTGGGGAAGAAACATGGTGAGGTCTAACTGCTGTGGAGGCTAGTTAGGGTGAAACTAGATGTCAACTGGGGAAGAAACATGGTCAGGTCTAACTGCTGTGGAGGCTAGTTAGGTTGAAACTGGATGTCAACTGGGGAAGAAACATGGTCAGGTCTAACTGCTGTGGAGGCAAGAGGGTGAAACTGGATGTCAACTGGGGAAGAAACATGGTCAGGTCTAACTGCTGTGGAGGCTAGTTAGGGTGAAACTGGATGTCAACTGGGGAAGAAACATGGTCAGGTCTAACTGCTGTGGAGGCTAGTTAGGGTGAAACTGGAATGTTACCTTTGGAAGAAACATGGTCAGGTCTAACTGCTGTGGAGGCTAGTTAGGGTGAAACTGGATGTCAACTGGGGAAGAAACATGGTGAGGTATAACTGCTGTAGAGGCTAGTTAGGGTGAAGCTTGTTTTTTATGTTCTTCTTATGTTTATTTATGTTCTTCTTTCAGTGTTTGCCATCTCCTCCAGCCTGGTGGTGTTCTATGCGAAGCTGGACGAGTCGAGTCCGGCCATGCACCCACAGATCTCCTGGTCCGCCATCTTGGCAGGCACTGCCTGTCTGTTTGAACTTCTCGCTGGCATCATGTTGATGCAGGTCCCCACATTCACGACATGATCTGGGCACACACCTTTACACTGGGCATTTGTTGAGTTTGTGTTAACATGAGTTTACATCACTACAGAGGAGGTACTTGTCCACATTTGATGAGGATCGGACTGAGTGTCAAGGATGCTGAATATATAGACACAGTAAGTGTCAGTGATGTGACGATGTTGAGAGATGGTCTCTTATACATGTTATTTAATTTTGCCATGGTATTGATGCGTTTTTCAGATGTGTTCTTCACATTTCAAAAAGTTGTGTTTTGGGGTGTATATATGCGGGTCTGTAATCAAATAATAAACAAGCTCTCAACATCAACCCATGAGATAATGGATTCTATTTCATTAATAAATATGTTTTTGCCAAAGTCATAGAGCCATTCTTGTTAAAGACAAAACAATCTCAGACTGACTGAAAGTCATTATTGTTAAAGAGAAGAGTTTACCTGTGAGTTAGGTAGAAGTAGAGTTAAGTAGAGTCCAGAGAATACAATATGTGGCATGTCTGGAGAGTACAATATGTGGCATGTCTGGAGAGTACAATATGTGGCATGTCTAGAGAGTACAATATGGGTCTACAGAAGACAATATGTGGCATGTCTAGAGAGTACAATATGTGGCATGTCTGGAGAGTACAATATGTGGCATGTCTAGCATGTCTAGAGAGTACAATATGTGGCATGTCTAGAGAGTACAATATGTCACCTTGTTGGTTGTGTTGGTGTTCAGGGAATACATTATGTGACATGTCCAGAGACTGCAATTTGTGAAGTGTTTGAAGAATACAAAATGTGACATTGTTCGTTGTGTGGACTCTGAAGCATCTGTTGTCAGCCGTGCTGCCTGTTGAACAAGTCTCAGTCATTAACTTGATGGGATGTAGTTAATCTTTCCATTCCAACATATGTATGACTTTGATTACTGGGTCATTTGATGACTTGTGGTAGGATTCTGAGGCAGTAAAGTCTCCGTACCTCATGCTCAGTAGAACATGCCGATGATGATCCAGGGGTTCCTACTAACTTATTCTCCTGACAATCATTGTACCCCGATGGTGTGCTGCTCACAATATCGATCACTTGATATGTGACCTGACTCTGTTATTTACAGGCTGCTGGGATTTTTCAGAAATACTGCTAACTGTCAGAAAAAAACATTTGCTCTCTCTTTGTTGTCAGAGATTCAGACAGTGCCAGTAGCATGGTCTCAGTTGAGGCCTTCAGCTGCCTGGTCAACTCTGTGTGTTTGTTTATATAAACTCAGTCAGTCAGTCAGTTGTAACATGATTTGAGTTTGGGTCACTGTTACTCAGGGTTCTGGACTGTCGATGCTTAACTTGTGTTCAGCCATTTCAACTCATTGAGCACTGCCCCACTTTCTGGCTGCAGTTTCCAACTTGTTATGGAACACTTAGCTACTTATGATCGCTGTCATGTTACACACTTAGATAGATGAAGGTGTGGTTTCGTTAGCATGGTAAATATTTCAAATACTCACTGGATCACCTGTGATTATCTCCCTTTACTTGGACAAGCTATCTCCACTTACTGGCCCTCCTACTGACATCAGTGACGCCACTGTGGTTGAGGGGGTTCATTGCTGAGGTGAATCAGCTAAAACCGTATTCATGAATGCGTCTCCAGAGCTATGTCAGGGCTAATGTGTTCACCTGTCCGTCCCGTCCCTTGTGAATAGTGTACATACACACAGTACTCTTTCTTTACCAAGTATTGGTTTTCTGTCCATCATTGAACTGTTTTGAAGTGATTTATTTCAAAGCCAGTGGGTTTTCATTAGCATCATTTGGTACACAACAATTTTGCTATTCAAGCAAGCAGTGGCTCAGAAATACGGTACATTATTATGATCTGACATTACTGTGAGTACTGGCCTTGCAATATTGCAGGTTAATATGATCTGAGATTTCACCGAGTACTGGCTCAGAAATACTGTACATAATTAAGATCTGAAATTAGAGTGTGTGTTGGTTCGCTGGATAGGAAGGGGTTCTTGAACAGAGCAACAGATGTTGTAAAAATGAAGGAAACTGTCAACTGAATGATCACATTGTTTTGTATTCCTGTTGGTGGTGATGGTATCGTGTTGTTTAAGGGACCGAATATTTGATATTCTGGGAGGGGGATCTATGATTTTGTTTGGAGACTAAATGTGCTTTCTGCTAAAGCTACAAATCAATATAAATTTTAGAAATAAATGATCTGAAGCAGAAATTATTTTTTCTGGAACAATATATGTTGTTGATAAAGTAGCACCCCATCCCCCAATATCAAATGGTCAGTCCCTAAGAATGTTGTATTTCGAATACAGATGACACAGGGTGAATCTCATGTTACGTATGTGCAACGTTTTATATAGGAGACATTTGTATATTTGCATTTGCAAGTTTCTGTTGTGAATGAATATTTTGCAGATGTATTGAAATAAAGTGTTTATACCAACAGAAATCATTACTGCTTTTTGAGTAAACAGCCGGTAGTTGACACTTAAACTAGAACTTTTTTTGCCTTCACATGACAGTGGTCAGTTTGCAGCAGAGATGTCAGACACACTGTGTGGTGAGACACTGAGAGGGTTGTGAGAGAGATGTCAGGCACACAGCGTGGTGAGACTGGGACAGAGGTGTCAGACACACTGTGTGGTGAGACTGTGACAGAGGTGTCAGACACACTGTGTGGTGAGACACTGAGAGGGTTGTGAGAGAGAGATGTCAGGCACACAGAGTATTGAGAGAGATGTCAGGCACACTGTGTGGTGAGACTGTGACAGAGGTGTCAGACACACTGTGTGGTGAGACACTGAGAGGGTTGTGAGAGAGATGTCAGGCACACAGCGTGGCGAGAGAGATGTCAGGCACACTGTGTGGTGAGACTGTGACAGAGGTGTCAGACACACTGTGTGGTGAGACACTGAGAGGGTTGTGAGAGAGATGTCAGGCACACTGTGTGGTGAGAGAGATGTCAGGCACACTGTGTGGTAAGACTGTGACAGAGGTGTCAGACACACTGTGTGGTGAGACACTGAGAGAGATGTCAGGCACACTGTGGTGAGAGAGAGATGTCAGGCACACTGTGGTGAGAGAGAGATGTCAGGCATACAGCGTGGTGAGACTGAGAGAGATGTCAGGCACACTCTGTGGTGAGAGAGATGTCAGGCACACTGTGGTGAGAGAGAGATGTCAGGCACACTCTGTGGTGAGAGAGTTGTCAGGCACACTGTGGTGAGAGAGAGATGTCAGGCACACTGTGGTGAGAGAGAGATGTCAGGCACACTCTGTGGTGAGAGAGTTGTCAGGCACACTGTGGTGAGAGAGAGATGTCAGGCACACTGTGTGGTGAGACAGAGAGATGTCAGGCACACTCTGTGGTGAGAGAGATGTCAGGCACACTGTGGTGAGAGAGAGATGTCAGGCACACTCTGTGGTGAGAGAGTTGTCAGGCACACTGTGGTGAGAGAGAGATGTCAGGCACACTGTGGTGAGAGAGAGATGTCAGGCACACTCTGTGGTGAGAGAGTTGTCAGGCACACTGTGGTGAGAGAGAGATGTCAGGCACACTGTGTGGTGAGACTGAGAGAGTTGTCAGGCACACTGTGGTGAGAGAGAGATGTCAGGCACACTGTGGTGAGAGAGAGATGTCAGGCACACTGTGGTGAGAGAGAGATGTCAGGCACACTGTGGTGAGAGAGAGATGTCAGGCACACTGTGGTGAGAGAGAGATGTCAGGCACACTCTGTGGTGAGAGAGTTGTCAGGCACACTGTGGTGAGAGAGAGATGTCAGGCACACTGTGTGGTGAGACTGAGAGAGATGTCAGGCACACTGTGTGGTGAGACTATGAGAGAGGTGACAATCACACTGGTGAGGAGACTGTGAGAGAGTTGTCAGGCACAATGTGGTGAGACACTGAGAGGGTTGTGAGAGAGATGTCAGGTACACTGTGTGGTGAGAGAGATGTCAGGCACACTGTGTGGTGAGAGAGATGTCAGGCACACTGTGGTGAGAGAGAGATGTCAGGCACACTGTGTGGTGAGACTGAGAGAGATGTCAGGCACACTGTGTGGTGAGACTATGAGAGAGGTGACAATCACACTGGTGAGGAGACTGTGAGAGAGTTGTCAGGCACACTGTGTGGTGAGACTGAGAGAGATGTCAGGCACACTCTGTGGTGAGAGAGTTGTCAGGCACACTGTGGTGAGAGAGAGATGTCAGGCACACTGTGGTGAGAGAGAGATGTCAGGCACACTCTGTGGTGAGAGAGTTGTCAGGCACACTGTGGTGAGAGAGAGATGTCAGGCACACTGTGTGGTGAGACTGAGAGAGATGTCAGGCACACTGTGTGGTGAAACAATGAGAGAGATGTCAGGCACACTGTGTGGTGAGACTATGAGAGAGATGTCAGGCACACTGTGTGGTGAGACTATGAGAGAGGTGACAATCACACTGGTGAGGAGACTGTGAGAGAGTTGTCAGGCACAATGTGGTGAGACACTGAGAGGGTTGTGAGAGAGATGTCAGGTACACTGTGTGGTGGGAGAGATGTCAGGCACACTGTGTGGTGAGAGAGATGTCAGGCACACTGTGTGGTGAGAGAGATGTCAGGCACACTGTGTGGTGAGAGAGATGTCAGGCACACTGTGTGGTGAGAGAGATGTCAGGCACACTGTGTGGTGAGAGAGATGTCAGGCACACTGTGTGGTGAGAGAGATGTCAGGTACACTGTGTGGTGAGAGAGATGTCAGGCACACTGTGTGGTGAGAGAGATGTCAGGCACACTGTGTGGTGAGACAATGAGAGGATAATCGTCACGGAAGAGGTGGAATAAGGTAATGCACATAACACTGTCTGAGGACAACAATGATTAAACTGGAATAAACACATTAAATATGACACAAACTTGTAATCAATCAATCAATCTTTTATTGTATGAAAGGCCATTGGCCCATATACACATACAGATAAACAATATTATTTACAGCTGTACAGCGCATTTTATAATTATTTGATAACTAATATGATGCTTGACATATAATAAAGGTATTGTAATAACATTGGTAATAACCACAGTGGCAGCAGTAGTAGTGAAAAATAAAAAAAGGAATACAAAAGGAATGGAATGGAAATATGAAGTTTTACGTCGCAAAGGCTTTCAGCCATAGCGCGACATTCAATACAAAAGGATCTATCAGGAGAATCTATCAGAAATATACTCATCATGTCAGGACAATTTGACAATTTAAATGTATATGCATTTCTAGTAGAAACAAATAGACAAAAATGAAATGTAGATACTCCTGATCTAGATGCGAAAGTTTCAAAACAACTTATTATTTCTGGACATATCGGATTTACTAAGTAGTTTACTACGCACTCGTAGACTTTGATAGATGTATTGTAATATCTTAGTTAATTTTTTACTACAGATACCATTAAAAGATAATATTTTGTTCATGGAATAGTGGTTCTTAGTTATATCAGGCATATATTTCAATCTTAGGTTGTCGTAAATTGGACATATAAACAAAAAGTGTAATTCGTTTTCTATATGGTTTTCGCAGAATGGACAAAAACGCATATCCTTAGGAATAGAGGAGAAGCGACCCCTGTTGCACATCAAATCATTTAACCCTAGCCTAAGTTTAATAAATGTGTCTCTAATTTTTCTCTCTGTTATAGTATGCAGGTAAACCTCTGGTGTTAGACAATATTTAAAGGTTTTATAAACGTGGTAGCGTGTACTGTTATCTAGTGACGACCTCCAATTTTGAGTAAACATATCAATTGCTACCTGCTTAAAAGAGCTAAGAAAATACATTTTGTCTCCAACGCTTTGATTAAGCCAAACATATCCAAATCCGTGAGAGAAGAGTAAATGCTTAATGTTTGATGCCCAGGTTACGTAACCAACATTATCACGATAGACAAGCATTTCGTAGCATTTTTTGGTGATTCGTTCCCGCGACATCTCTGTTATTTTGAGCCAGTATCTGAGTAAACGTAAATATGAACAAATATATAACGGGTATCTGCCACATTCGCCATAGACCATATGATTTGGAGCCGATTTAGAAACATTTAGAAATCTTTTACATGCAGTTAAGTGTACCTTTTCAGTATTGTAATAGGTTTCAAAACCCCAGACCTCTGATCCATATAATAAGATTGGTTGAACTTGAGCATCAAACATTTTAAAGAAGATAGTAGGTGAGATAACACGCAATTTATCTAGAACGACAAATAGATAATCTGTAAAACGAATGAATGAGATACTGTTCTCTGAAAAAGGAAAATACCAAGATGTATATCATCTGGCATCTCATAATGAACACATTGTGATTCACTCACATCATACATAATCATGTTTGGAAATGAACAGAATCTAAAGTCAATATAGTAGTCCTTGGGATGGTCAGGCAGGCGTCTCTGACGTGAGGAACGTCTTAACGTTGGCTGAGTGGATGCACTAGGATCAACACTGACAGACACAGAACAATTGGAATCATCGGCTGAAGTATTCATGGATTCGTTGAGACCGTCAACGTATGACTATCTGGGTGTATGAGAGCTTTTGTGGAATGGAAGGGAGAGGGGTGATTATTACAATCAACATCCCTCTCAATGTCTAGGTAGGACTCAATTAAGCATGTGACACTTTGTAACACTCTGATGTTTCAACTCTAGAAGATATGAGCCAAAGTTTTGATCATTCACTGGTATTTGTTCATTGCTAAATTGATTCCACTATAGCAGCATCTCTTGAGAAGATAATCCTCGTGAACAAACTCGAGAGTTCAATTGTGCAGAGTAACTGGTAATGTCAAGGGAAACACAGGCCTCCTTGGAGGTCATGTTTTAGGGGTTCCTGTTCTAGTTCCTGGATGCATCGTTCAGCAACATGGTTCTTGTTAAGGTTCTTTGTTTGACAAATTCCAATACAAAGTCTAGGAATAGAAAGGGACTCATCTTGGATCCAAGATTTAAAACCTGTGGCAGGGTCTGTTCTCTTGACTGCCAATGAACCATTAAGAGGTCGCAGGTCAATACAAAGATGGACCAGTTGCAATTGCTCTCAAGAATGGAAGAACATGAAAATGAAGTTACACATTTGCTCAGGACGAGAACTCTCTCATGTTTCAGAATGTCAACAGCAACTGTGTCTACAACTCCAAGTGAATCTCCTGTGGACTGGCTAGAAATTACAGTAACCTTCTTCAGTGAAGTGCAAGGTTGACAACCTGCAGACACCCTTTCAATAGATTTGTCTGGAAGAGAAATAGCGACTGAAAACAGCCTTACGCTGGTGACTGGAGGGATGATAACTTGGATCTGCAAAGATGTTGTTGTTGTTTTCAAATTGTTTATTCAAAGCAACCTGAGAGGCCATAGGTCCATTGTTCAACGTATTTACAAGGTGTGCGTTTTCTTCTCACTGACAATGCATGATGTATGTACAATGCGATATTTTGTATTAATGTAATGTTTGAGGTTGACACGAGTATGCAAAACAAATTGATATTTGGATAAGATGTAAACTTCTTTGGAATTTACGTGTTTCTTAATTGAAAATAGAGTTTACACACAAGCATAAAATGATATTCTATACAACATTAAGGTCATAAAGATGTAAGACGACCATCCAAGATGACGAGGTACAGCAATACAGTTTCTTCTACAGAGCTCCTTCCCTGTGACTCGTCACGGTATGACTGAAATATTGCCCAAACTTTTAACTCACTGACATTCTTCCCTGTGGACAACTAACAGTCCATCTCTAGCGATCGTAGTCAATTAACGTTTTACAATAACATTCCTAACGTTAATCTGTTTTGTTGAGGGTCGAGTCCCTTGTTTTGGATGGGAATGAGTTCGACGTAGGTCCTGAAAATCAGACTGACTAGCTAGCTAAGCAGCTCTGCTTGTGAATGGAAGTTTCACATGTTTTGATAATATATCGGACACTGAGATATTACGAATGACCGAATCTTCTGAACGTCTGACGAAGGTGGAGATCTGACACGTTGGTTCGACACAATCATTTGTATTACGAGAGGCCAAAGTCCTGAAAGAACAACTACAGTCCAAGCAAGATGTTGAATGGACTTACCACTGACAAGAATGTGGACTCACAGTGAACTCTCCTTGGCAAAACGTTCAAGGCCTGGACACATAGGTTGCTTCCTGTAAGTATACATGCCTTGTGTTTTGACTGGATAAGAGATGGTCTACAATGACTGGTGGCAACTGCGATAGACAGGAACCACACGTCACAAGGTAGCCGTGTCACTTGACGTTCTCCTTGTGTCACTCTGCAAAGTCTTGCAATATATGGTGTGTTATTGCGGGTCATGTAGATAGAGGTACCAAATACCCCGACCCTTTACTGCTCCGTCAGTAAATATCCAGTGTTGATCATTTTGAAGTTGGACACTGTTTGCGTGTGATAAAAGGGCTTTTTGAGCGGAGGTGAATGCCATGACTTGATCCTCACTCCATTGGATAATATCTGGAGATTGCGAGAAAGTCAGCAGGAGGAGCTAAAAGGCCTGTACGTCCTGGAATAACTCGAGTCAGTACTTTAAAGGCACCAGTAAATGATCTTTTGACGCTAGAAGTGAGCCAAAGGTATCCGATTTAAAGGTATCAGTAATCTGATAAATTAATTACCGGCTAGAGTAGCTGAAGTGCACACAGCTGAAAATGTGGTGCATTCGGCAATAGTCATGTTTGAAATGTGGCTCAACCGGCTAGACACCGCTATATCCCCTACCTTTCCAGCTTTCCTCCTCAAGTATTATAACCGTTGCTTATTCGATCATTCGATAATTATTCTATATGTTTCATGTATTCATACTATTATCATTCTATGTACCATGTATTGCTATTATGTCTCTTGTATTCTGTATTATAAGACACAACACCACTGATAGTAAACTGCTTGACCGTAATCGTTCCTCTTCTTATTATTAAGGTATAATCAAGTTCCCAAACACGGAACAAAAGCTTGATTATAGTATCATGTTACAAATATCTTGGCTTGACAATTTCATGTCGATATTTAAAATCACACGCATGTGAAGAACTTTCAAGGCAATCAGATCAAGGAATGCATCTAGTTTAGCAGTTTGATAGTAAATCTAGAAATATACCTGTTGAATCGCTGTTTAGGATATTTGATGGTAAAATACAGCCAATACTGATGTACGGCTCGGAGCTTTGGGTAACCTTTACGCCACAGTATTAAGAAAACTCATATCAATTTTTTTGTAAATTTGCTCTTTGCGTCGGCTACCGATCACCAAATAAGGCAATTTTAGCAAAACGCGGGAGGCCCCCGATATATGTAAACTATCAATGCAGAACTATCCCCGATAACCAGATACACGATACTCTGGACGATGCTTTACATGCCGAAACGCCTGGTGACTCTGAAGATATTAACTGGGCCTCAGCTGTTAGAGAAATCCTTTTTTCGCATGGATTTGCATTTGCGGATTTGTATTTGCGCTGATATTCCAGGATACTGGAAATAGTGAGTTGGGTTTAATGCCACTTTTAACAGTATTCCAGTTTTATCGCGGCGTGTCAGCTTAATGTGGGAGGAAAGCCCGAAATAATGCAGGGCTCAGATGTTTACCACTTCGGGGAACCCCACGAGCACGGGTATGGTGCTGACAAACCTAGAAACATAATCGGGGCGAACCGGGATTCGAACCCACAATCATAGGTTTCGTGCCCAAGGGACGCAACTCTGCACAGCGAATCGCGGCGCCTTAGACGACAGGGCCACCCGTGCCCCCAATATTGGAAATAAAGTTATGATATGTAAAGGTATGTATTGTCAAGGCTAGTCAGCTGATATCAGATGTCCAAAGTCGATACAATGTCATGTCTATTCCATGTTTAACATGGGAAAATACCAGAATTGTATTTTATAACTATTCGATCTATATGTTTACGCAGATATTTAACGAAGTATACAGTTACACAGACAATCTGAAGATAATGATGTTTTAAGATCGATGTGTTCTCACTGCAAGTATTACGAAGAAGATGAATACCATGTGTTATTAATATGTCCACTACATGAAAATATAAGAATCAAATACCTGCCATATCTCTTGTTTTATATGGGGGCGGTCGGGTAGCCTAGTGGTTAAAGCGTTCGCTCGTCACGCCGAGGACCCGAGTTTGATTCCCGAGATGGGTACAATGTGTGAAGCCCATTTCTGGTGTCCCCCGCCGTGATATTGCTGGAATATTGCTAAAAACGGCGTTAAAGCATATTCACTCACTCACTCTTATTATACGTATCCAACATCTGTATCCAATAAGTGTATAATAGACGCCATATTCTCAACGGACGTCACAGAGCACGGCTTTTGAGAGACGCCACTGCAAGGGGCCTTGTGTCGAGGGGCCATTGTGGTATTTTACTGCAGCTTCAAACACCAGTGTTCCGGCAACTCGACTGTTGTATCCTCTGGTCGCTGTTATTCTCCCTGTATAGTTATGAATTAGTAAACGAATTGAATATAAAAGGCGATAGAGTAACGCAGGTATAGCCAGATGTATTTGCAGGTGATACTGTACTTTTCTAAGACATCTTAATAGACTCCAGAATTATTTGAATACTCTAAAATCATATTGTGACATATGGAAATTATCGGTCAATCTTGACAAAACTAAAATAGCTGTCCTCTGAAAATTTGGTCCTCTGAAAAAATGTGAATCTAGGAAATTTGGAGATGATGAAATAGAACAAATAACAAATATTAATCTAAACATTTTCCATGTTGTCGGTTCTTTTGATACATGATTTATAACATGTTTGTATGACAAATCGTGTTAATTTGCAAAAGGTTACGATAAAAGTAAGTGAAATATCAAATATATTGCAAAACAGACTCCATGCCTCTTATGGGCCACCGTAGTTTTGGACATTTTCGCTTCACATTTCAGCGATTCAATAGCTACTTGAAAGTACATTTTCCATGTTTTCGGTTGTTTTTATACATGATGTATCACAGATTTGTATGACAAATCGTGTTAATTTGCAAAAGGTTACGATAAAAGTATGTGAAATATCAAAATATTGAAAAACAGACTCCATGTCCCTTATGGGCCACCGTAGTTAACACATTCGCATGTATGATTACCCACCTTCTATAAAAACCTGTGACATTTTTTCTTATATGCAAAACATATATTCTTGGGCAACAGTGGTAAAACCAGTCATTATTTAACATGGGTACGGTTATGCTTGGATCTACTAAGCTATAGGGAAAGACGTGTGTTTTATAAATGGATTAAATATGAGACTTAAATAAATGCGACAAAGCCCTTTTCACATTCATAAGAAATCTCTGCCACAAACACAGTCCATTGTACGATTCCGACTGTATCGTGAGCCTGAGTTTATGAACCACTATCAAATAGTGATGAAACCAGGTGTTTGCGAGAAGGTGGGCGTATTCTGTACCACCGGTGGCACCCATTACAAATACATGCAAAGGCAAGTCAATTGTTCACCTCAAACTGTGCAAGTCAAAATAGGGAACTGCATGGGGCATAATATATGTCGGTCGGCCGCCATTGCCAACCTGGTTTTTATCAACAGAATATCTGGCTTAGTACTGTATTGACAGTCATGTCACATATTTTTCATAACGATCTTTGTATCTTACAATATGGTTTAAGCAATGTCAAAAACTAAAATATGGAGGATCTCCTGGACAAAACTGTATAGTCAGACCTTTCATGTGGTAGGTGTTAAACAACACCTGTTTACACAGCTCTCCTCCAGTACCGGGTGAATCATTCACGTGACGAAGGAGTAAGTCCATACTCCGAAATGTTGTGTAAGTTCATATCCATACATTCTCTCTCTTAAAAATCCTATGTTTGGATGTCACCCTGGGACACATCTTATAACCAGGGAACAACTGTCCCTCAAAACCACTGATCTGCAGGTTACCGGAAGCTTCATGTGAAAAGTGTTGGTGACCCCGTATCTCCGTGACAACCTTCGGGTCACGCCCTTACCGATCCATACAGCGGAAACCAACCTTCACTCTCGGACAAGTCACGTCACACATTAACGTTTTGGGTGGCGCAGGATCTGCTGAAAAACACATTTTCCTTCATTACACATGGACCTTTATTCTTGTGTAACCATGGTTACCGTGTCAAATCACGTTCCATCATTAGACCTGGATATGCAGCTGTATGTTACCATGGTAACTACATATATCAAATGACATCCCATGCAGGTTTTGTAGCCATAGTAACTACGCCGCCATAACTGCGCCATCAGATGCAGTGTGTCTCCAGGATATATATGTTCAGAGTTCAAATGTTCAGTTCAGGAATAAAACTGTCGCCAACAATCCCTTAACACTTGTGGGATGGTAGGGTAGCCTAGTGGTTTAAGCGTTTGCTCATCACGCCGAAGACTCGAGTTCGATTCCCGACATTGATACAATATGTGATGTCCCCCATCGTGATATTGCTGGAATATTGCTAAAATATCACTCACCTTCACACTTGCTATGCACCTATGCTTGTAGAAACCCTGGAGCTTAGAAATGAAAACTGAAACTTACACCCAGTCACAATGTTTTGTCTCCATGGTTAACAATTGTTTGTGAATACTGTCCATTTGCCCCTTGATGTTATCGAGTGAATTCCTCATCTCTGCTAGCTGAGTGGCGAACTTCGCTCCTCGTACATCCAGGCTTTCTAGCGTGGACTCGAGACTTGGGGAGTCCCCCGCCCTTTTGCTGTACCGTACGTCCTCAACCGGTAGCTCAATGTACCACACGTATTTCTGTTCCAGAGATTTGGGGAACATGTTCCCGTACTTGACCACCGTCGTTCCCCAGCGAGGGGTCAGGTTCCTCAGAATCCTTTCCGTCTTGATTCCAAACTTCACAGCTTCAAGTTTCCACAGGTTGGAGTGGTGCTGCCTCATCTGGGAGTACGACGTGTTCATCATCGCGATGAGGAGGTTGATGAGGATGATGGAGGACAGGACGATGTAGACGATGTACACGATTCTACAGAACACACTCAACACCAGGTTCTCATTCAGACCTTGTTCTATATCGTCCGTGAACATCTCAACCACCCCCAGCATGGTGTTAAACATCATGAAGATGGTGAAGAAGGGGTTCCTGTAGATGCTGGTGATTATCGGGGAGCCCATGAAGAGGATGTGCATCGCCATTGAAAACCCCATAAGAATGATGACATACACGAGGATAAGTTTCCTCACGTCGGTGTAGATGATTCTTAACGTGGCACTGAAGAAAAAGTGTGCAGATTTGATGCCCTTGACCAAAGTGAAGGTCATGAGCCAGCCGTAGAGGAGGGTGACGGAGATGAGGATGTTCCTGTCGAAGTAGTTGTTGGTGTTGGTCCGGGGGCTGAGGCTGGCGATGCTGAGACTAAGCAGGACGATGTAGAAGATGAGGTTGTTTATCCTGAAGAAGACCCTCACGTAGTAGCCGCTGTCTCGATCTTCTTCTGACCGTGTGATCACAGACTTGACAACGTGGCTGGCCACGTATATAGTCAAACACACGGGCTCAGTGACACCGACCACAAACACTTCAGTTGCTGTCTGTGGACTTGTTGTATTCCTCTGCATCATGGATTCAATGACGTCCCAACACCCATAACTAAACAGCGCCATGTACAGTATATGCAGAAAGGCTATGAACAAGTGGATCTTTGTGGAAATTGATATGTAAATATTTGCTATCTCTTTGAATGGTTGCATTTCAAGAACTTCAGCCACTCTTTTCAATTCCTTGGATTTATTAAGCAAACGCTCAAACCTAGAATCGTCTTTATGTGGAATTCCAAAAACACTATGCAAGAACCCAGTTTGCCCTTTGTGGAGAAACTTGGGGCAGATTGTTGAGATCTGATAACGACACCTCCCACTAGAATCCTTGACATACGTCACCCCGGTCATCTTGAGAAGCTTCTGAAGAACTTCCACAGAGACAAGGTCAAAGGCCAGGTCCCAGACTGACATCTCGTCCTGTTCGCTGACCTTCACCGTCATGGTGAGGTACTCCATTGCCTTACATTTGTAGATTCTGTAGCTGTCACGGTCGTCCTCGGGGACGTCTATCGACTGTTTCCTGCACCACCACGTCACACAGCGGGATTCGATCTCATCGAACAGTTTCATGTAGACCTCAATCTGTTCAGGGTGGGTCACGGTGGCTCTGGTTATACAGTGGAGTAGCGTCCCTTGCGTTGCACTCTTCAGCTCCAGGTTGCAGGACTCCGAGTCCGGACTTCCTGGATCAATCAGAGCGTACAGTAGTTTCCTCATGTCATTATCGAGATTGAGGGTCTTCGCTAGGCGTTGTTTATCAACCGGCGTGCTGTTTAGTTTCAGCTTAGGTGGCTCCATATTTGCACTGAAGACACTGGAACAGATACGAAATCAATACTAGTAAATATGAATTGTCAATGCAAGAGAATGCAACCAGCCTTGCTTTTCTGCCCAAACAGATTCCACTTGGCGTAAAGGGCAAAATAGCTGTGGAAATGATATAAACGGACATCTGAAGTCAGTGATGACACCAGGTGTTCGCAAAAAAGGTGAGCATTACGAAGTGCACGAACAGTGAACTATCAAGTAAACACTTATCAGTAAATTTATTGTAGATGAGGGATATATGTTAATATCATTGAGGACATACGTATATGGTGTGTGTTTGTTTGTTTGTTTGTTTGTTGTTTAACGCCACTGTATACAATCGAATCTGGACCAAACATCATGAACATCGATCTACACAACTGGGATTCAATCACACGCATCATCCAAGTCAGCGACCACCCGATCCTGTTAGTCGCCGTTTACGTTTATAAGTATGGTGTTGGCCAATTCTAACCCGGATCTTCACAGTAGCCGTATAAAGGGAAACCTGGTTCTTCCGAAACTGCACTACCAGGACGATTACTGCTTGCGGCCACTTCATACATGCACAGGGCACAACGCAATACGATTTGTTCATCCTGCAGTTTGTTAAAACAACGGTTTTGACTTAGAACGGTACCATCGGGAATCATTATATATGAAAACATAATATTTAACACGATTCGGCATAAACGAAGTTTTTCAAGATGACATGTACCACTATAAGATGAAATATTGACAAGTAAATGCGAGGTTTGGTTGTCTATGTCACTTCGTCTGAATATTTCCAAGTGGTTCCTGCCCTCTGCATTATCCGATCTGCTGGTTAAGACACCACTGCAGTTTGAAGATGCTCTCCATAAAACCTCACATTGTACAATAGCAATAGCGGAATCTTATCATTAAACATTGGTCATTGTTGGTTTTCACAAATCATTTCCATCATTATATGAACACAAGAAATGAATCTCTCCTCACCTTCCCAGTCGGCAGCATCACGCGCGGTGTATTGTGGGACTGACCTACTTATGGAGAATAGAACAAAAGGTTTAGTTCCCGGCCGCATGTTGCAGTCATTGCGCCGTTACTGTTGCCGCCTTTTGTGAGTTGAGAATAGATGAGATCAATGTTTACATCGCTATAGCATTATATACAAGTTATAGTGGTTTAACTTAAACTGTGGCAATAAAAGGCAGTATTGGTTCAGCGGTAAGAAAGAAAGGGCGCCTTTAATATACGAGGCTATGCACTCTTTATACATACATAATACGAACACTTCAACCAGTACATCCTTTTTTACACCGGGAGGGGGGGGGGGGGGGGGGGGGGGGGGAGTCGGGTCGGGTAGCCTAGTGGTTCAAGCGTTCACTCGTCACGCCGAGGAACCCGGGTTCGATTCCCGACATGGGTACAATGTGTGAAGCCCATTTCTGGTGTCCCCCGCCGTGATATTGCTGGAATATTGCTAAAAGCGGCGTAAAATCAAACTCACTCACTCACTCTTATTATACGTATCCAACACGTGTATCCAACAAGTGTATACTAGATTCTGACGCCACATTCTCATCGGACGTCACAGCGCACAGCTTGTGAGAGACGCCACAGACCAGTCTCTTCTGGGTGGTGTTTGTTTGTTTGTTTGTTGTTTAACGCCATACTCAGTAATATTCCAGCTTTATGACAGCGTTCTGTAGAAAATCGAGTCTGGACCAGACACTCCAGTGATTGACATCATGAGCATCGATCCACGCAGTTGGGATATAATGACATGCATCAACCAAGTCAGCGAGCCTGACTACCTGACCCCATCGTATCCCAATTGCGTAGATAGATGCTCTTAATGTCAATCACTGGATTTTCTGGTCCAAACTCGATTATTTACAGACCGTCGTCACATAGGTGGAATGTTGCTGAGTGCGGCAACAAACAAACAAACTCACTACACCGTGACACTTGCAGGGCACACTTTCCTTGCATGTGACCCCGCCTCTAATATTCGTCTTAATCTTAAGGAAAAATAATAAATGTCATTTTTATTAAAATTTCGTTTCCTCCGCTTTTGGCATACCCAATGCTTTTATCTGTATCAGAGCCGGGTCGTCTCTAGGACCTAGATGCTGCTAGGTGTGTAGAGAGGTCGTGCTTTTGTCTTCGTAAACCGAAATGTGTGATCACATTCTCAATCAAGAAACATGATAACATTTACCCATAGAATGCAACTATTTCGCAAATTACCTTTGGATTCTGAGAAGGCTGCCAGTTACGGAAAAATACATTGCTCATCACAAAAGGGTATATCTATACATCAAGCGTAACGGTTATCGGCTATTCTCTACAGGTGAGGTGAAAATAGGCTTAATGTCGGGTCCAAGATCATTGCACTTACATATTACACTTACACTTACACGTGCATGCACGTGTGTGTGTGTGCAGGGAATCGAACCCTGGACCTTCCGCTCTCCGGGCATACGCTCTACCGCTAGACCACAGAGGCGGTCCTTTTCTCTAAAGAAATATAAACATATTTATAGTAATGAAGAATATCACTCTCCTTGTAAACTTTGTTTGTTTGTTAATTGTTGTTTAACGCCGCACTCAGCAATATTCCAGCTACATGACGGCGGTATGTAAATAATCGAATTGAAACCGGACAATCAAGCGATTGATATCATGAGCATCGATCCACGCAATAGGGTTACGATGACATGCATCAACCAAGTCAGCGGGCCTGACCACCCGATCCCGTTTGTCGCCTCTTACGACAAGCATAGTCGTCTTTTACAGCAAACATTGTTTGCTGAAGACCTACATGTATTCTGCCCTGGATCTTCACGGGTCACTTGTTAACTGATAACTGTTAACAACAACCTCACTTGCCGTGGAGGGTGAAGCATCGACGAATGAACTGCAATAACGTGTCTTGTCAATATACGTTCACACAAATCTGTTACAACATTTTATGTACCCTGCTTTTCTGAACAATAAGCAAGTGACCCCCCCCCCAAAAAAAAATCAACAAAAAACAACAACAACAACAAAAAACAAAACAAACAAAACAAACAAAACCAGAAAAAAAACAATTAAATAAAAACTTCCCATCCCCTTCAAAAATAGTTGAAACCCATAAAAATATCAAAATAAAGAATTATTAAATCTCGTCTCGGCGATCAACACGAATAGATTCGATCCCATGAGCGTACATTACAAATAACGAAAACCGCATTGATAACAGAGTTCGCTCCCTTGTTAAATGTACTCGATGAGGTTGTTGACAACGGATGAGAGGAAGGGAGAACCTGCCGAGATTGTTTGTTTTGTAACACGCATCTAGGCCGCGAGCCGGGTGATGAGGTCCATCTGACAGCGTCTGAAACAGGTGAGTGTCAACATGTAGATGTAGGCGAATGATCAGAGTCACACGATGGGGACAATACTCAGTAGATACTGATGGTGGCTTTCTACGACTTCGGTGCAGTACATTATCCACAGTATTCGCTGTCAGGCTAACGCTCTGCAAAGTGATCGGCGGAGAGCTGAACAGCGGTATGGCTGGATGGTGTGTGGAATGTACCAGTGTCTTTGATGTCTATAATTAGAAATCATTTCCTGAAACAATTACTCATGTTAATAGCTGGTGAAAACTGTGGCTGCCACTACTTATGTAATAATACAATGTCTCTGAAAAAAATATTGTCAGTGTACAAACAACTGGTATATTTAGATCTAGATATAGACACATATTTTGTTTATTTCACAAGATACGTTGAGATTAAATCATTCGTCTTCTCCAGTGCATGATTTGTAATAAGGTTTTCATCTTCGGACAGCCGTGCATGTCCTTCAAAATAATTAGGCCTATACACTATGACTAGACATGTGTTGTGTTGTGTTGTGTTGTGTTGTGTGAAGAGTTGACCCAGCCTGTACGACATATCGCAACCAAACAGTCGCAGTTTATACAGAACACATGTTTCACATTGTTAAGCTCATATTTGCCGAGACAGAATTGTACTGAGTCATGCTATGACCCGTACATGTGGAAAGTCGTCTCGCTTCATTGACACTTTCTCAATACTCTAAGTCTTGTCAATAGGCTTGACCATGACAGAAGCGTTCAACCGATCTCGCCGTCGGGTCTATTGTGTATACTTGCCTAGACGCTCTAAACCTGCGAAACAAGTAGTTGTTTAAAAATAGATACGATACTAACACCATTACGAGCATGTGAGTGAGTATGGTTTTACGCCGCTTTTAGCGAATACTCCACCAATATCACGGCGTGGGACACCAGAAGTCATCGACCGCTTTAACTACAGAGCCGCTCCACATAACAAGAATGTTTTTTCAGTCCTGCGCGTGTTTGGCGCATGAATATTAATTATACGTATGGTACTATCTGCTACTGTCAACATCGCAGCGAACTGCAAATCTGGTCAAGAGACTGATGGGAATAGTTCAACTATATATTGATCACTATTTAAACACTGAACATATATTGATCACTTTAAAACTGAAATCTCATATTGCCGAAGGAATGAAAGGCAAGACGATGCAAGTGCTGACCATGTGCTCGGACCGTCTGACCTGATTAACAGAGTTTTATATAATTTTAGTAAGTTAACTATATCGATCTATATCTTCACTTTGTAGTTAATACAAATCCGCAGCTTGACTGTTATTACCACGACAAACAGCATGTCATGTATTGGTCAGCTGCTTATGATTAGAGTTGGACAATGGCCGGTTGGCCACTGAAGCGTGACATTGTGATGAGGTGCGGGACACCGACACACAAGATGTGTCACATGGGGGGGGGGGGGGGGGGCAGTAATTGCAAAGGACAGCTCGTCAGATCGAATTTTAGGATAATATCTGAAGCTATGTTGTCATATGTTGTAAGTTGAACGAGGAAATAGCTAATCGTGGTTTTGTCTCTGCATGTGGTTGGGAACTTTCACCTTCAGCAGGTGCTGGCGTCGTTAGCTGGAAGTGGCACCACATGTACCACATAACACACGTGACTTGCAACCGCGACCAAGGAGTGTTATGTTTGGAGGCAATTACATAAGAAACCAATGTGAGGGCAGCGTGATGATATACACATCTGGTAAAGGGTGTCTTAGAGACCGGTATATTGTCTCTGTGTTTCTTGACTGAGGCACCGCCGTCATATAGCTGGGATATTGCTGAGTGCGGCGTTAACCAACAAACCAACCAACCAACCAACTTGACTGAGGCTGGCACCATTTATCACAGAATCAGTGCCGAAGTTAGCGTCAGCTGTGAGTAGCGTTTAATCAGGAGTACAAGTACTGAGACAAGTAGCCCCTCCGATATGGGATCCTCTTCGTATGCCTCAAATCAGGCGACCCAGCGTGAGGTGACGCCATGTTTGATGTTTCGCTAAAACTTTATGGCGTGCCATCGATACCCCGCATCAGAGACTTTATGGTGTCTGTCCGCATCTATGACGCCAGATGCGCGTCATGCCTTACAATTTATGACGCCATTAGCGCTAGATGTCCCGCTGTCCAGAAGATTGCTCGGCAAACCCAGTTTCTCTTCACACTCAGTCCCACCCAAAGATGACTCGGCGAAGTCCCTCTGTTTCCATCTACGAAACCCCAATTTGTCCCGTATGTCCTGGCATATGAATACTTGCCAAACGACTATTCTCTCAGAACGTATTATCAAACATGACTCGTCATACCTCCAATGTTTTCCCCGTATGTTTTCTCAACGATTGATAGGCTAACCTCGATCCTTTTCGTATCTTTTGTCAACGATTATTGGGATAACTAAATTCTTTCCCTATGTAGTCCCAACGATTGCTCCAAGATTCCCAAAGATTACCCGACAAGCTCAGTTTCTTTTATCTGGCAGGCAACGTCGTCGGGGCAGGGTTAGACAGGGTCCCCCGCGCCCTGGAACAGATTCAGTGGGTAAACTGGGGACCCTCACACACTCCAGATTATATTTATATTTAACAAAACAATCTCCCCCTCAGGTGTAGCAGCCTACAGTCATCCCATTCATAGCTGTAGCAGCCTACATTCATCCCATTCACATCTGTAGCAGTCTACACTCATCCCATTCACAGCTGTAGCAGCCTACAGTCATCCCATTCACAGCTGTAGCAGCCTACATTCATCCCATTCACAGCTGTAGCAGTCTACACTCATCCCATTCACATCTGTAGCAGCCTACAGTCATCCCATTCATAGCTGTAGCAGCCTACATTCATCACATTCACATCTGTAGCAGTCTACACTCATCCCATTCACAGCTGTAGCAGCCTACACTCATCCCATTCACAGCTGTAGCGGCCAACACTCATCCCATTCACAGCTGTAGCGGCCAACACTCATCCCATTCACAGTTGTAGAGGCCAACACTCATCCCATTCACAGCTGTAGCAGCCTACACCCATCCCATTCACAGCTCTGGCAGCCTTCACCCATTCACAGCTGTAGCGGCCAACACTCATCCCATTCACAGCTGTAGCGGCCAACCCTCATCCCATTCACAGCTGTAGCGGCCAACACTCATCCCATTCACAGCTGTAGCGGCCAACACTCATCCCATTCACAGCTTTAGCGGCCAACACTCATCCCATTCACAGCTTTAGCGGCCAACACTCATCCCATTCACAGCTGTAGCAGCCTACACCCATCCCATTCACAGCTGTAGCGGCCAACACTCATCCCATTCACAACTGTAGTAGCCTTCACTCATTCACAGCTGTAGCAGCCTACACTCATCCTATTCACAGCTGGAGCAGCCTACACTCATCCCATTCACAGCTGTAGTTAAGGCGTGTGTGTTCCTAATACTCGAAGGTTTCCTTTTGAAATGAATCTCACTGACAGACCTTACTGTGTGCGGACATGGAAGATTCGCCGTACGCTGTCAGTGACTGCAGCCATATCGTCAACAATGTATCACCTGGTTAACGCAGACACCGCTCCACCGGGGCAGTGTCACGCCAGCATACAGCGTTGTCGCGCTGTTACTGGTCGCATGGTACACATAGTGATGACAGTGGCTGTTGTTGACAGCAGTGTTCTAGGCGTAATGTTTGAAGGAGCAGGGCTCGTTTGAGTTACAAGATTGTGTTTATGTCGGTGTTTTTCACAATCTCATTAAACTCAAATCTTCCACTCCGATATAATAATGTCTCTCTATGTAAAGACACCACCTATCCGAGCGGATCAGTATACATTCAATTTGTATTTGCAGCTTCCTGGGGAGTATACACGTGTGCTACTATAATTAAGACATCATGTTATTATAAGGGTAACGCTATTTTTCAGGGCATTATCATTTGCAGAAGCCAGAGGTCTTGCATTTAACGACCCGACGAAGGAGGACAGTGGAAAAGACCGAGGGCTTCTGCAAATGATAATGCCCTGAAAAATAGCGTTACTGTTGTTATAGCCAAAATGGATGGAATTTGTTATCAAATAAAAAGAAACAATATCGGTTTCACGTCATTGCACACCATGATAAGTCTCGTTTTTATACGTATTGCACACCATACGTCACGTTATTGCACACCATGATAGTCACATTATTGCACACCGTGATACGTCACGTTATTGTACACCATACGTCACGTTATTGCACACCGTGATACGTCACGTTATTGTACACCATACGTCACGTTATTGCACACCATGATAGTCACATTATTGCACGCCATGGTACGTCACGTTATTGCACAATGATACGTCACGTTATTGCACACCATGATACGTCACGTTATTGCACACCATGATACGTCACGTTATTGCACACCATGATACGTCACGTTATTGCACACCATGATACGTCACGTTATTGCACACCATGATACGTCACGTTATTGCACACCATGATACGTCTTGTCATTGCACACCATGATACGTCACGTTATTGCACACCATAAACGTCACGTTATTGCACACCACGATACGTCATTGCATACCATGATAAGTCAAGTTATTAGACACACTAATGCACAGTGTGCTACATAGAACTGTAAACTAATAGCTTTAATCAAATGCACATGTTTCGTGTGGCTTGTTTTTTTATTACTTCCATAAAACATTTACTTCGAGACGAATACTCGGTGGAAATACATTTTGTCATTTTGATGAGGCTATAGTATTTAAAGTATTTACGTACATACTTTTTATAATGAATATAAATGTAAACTGTAGCATTACACGTACATCTGGATTGTTCAGCCCGCACTCCCCGACCACTCCCTGGCGCAATCTGTCCACACAATGTCCACCCGATCTGCCGGTGTCTGCCCCCCTTGTAAAACACACAGTGACCCGCTTTGTTGAGATAAGTACTAATTACAGCCCAGATTGTGGGGGGCGGGGACACCAACTGATGCCGACACTGATGCATGTTGGGTAATGTAGGTACCACCATTGATGTAACTCATGTTTCACGGGACAGAATGTCACAACGCCCCTAGTTGTGAAGTTTGTAGATGGCCGGTGTCTTCATGTTTTCTGTGGTGGAGAAGAGCTACGACCGTGGGGGAGTAAGTGGGTTAAGGGTGAGTGAGTGAGTCAGTGGGTGTCTCGGGCGAGCGGGCGAGTGAGTGAGTGTGTGTGTGAGTGAGTTTTGAAGATGTTTTGGTATGTTGAGACCGTGCTCTTCCCGTCTTTGAAAGGCATTTAGAAGTGATACACCGAACGAAGAGAATTTATGGATGTCAGCTTCTTATATTTTGAGGAACACAACGTTTCGGAGTAGATGCTTACTCCTCCATCAGGTGATGGAGTAAACATATACTCCGAAACATGCGCCGTAGGCTGCAAACACTGACCACGCGAAGTGGACACTGTGTCCTTTACTCTTGACTAGACTATTTACATGGACCCCAGACAACGTGTCGGTGTTAACTATCATATAACAAACACTGTTCTGGATCAAGTGAGCGAGCGATTGAGTAAGGGACGTTTTACGCCGCTTTTAACCATATTTCAGTAATATTACGACAGGGGACACCAGAAATACTCGTCACCCATGTGTAATTTCAACGGTTTTACAATTAGGCTACCCCTCCGTCCCATGGTCCGACATGGCGTGAGCAGAAAGCATGTACACCTACGTGATAATATATAACCACGTACTTCACCTTTGTGTTCTTTATTGTCATTAAGAATTGAGCCCCTCGAGAACCCGGTTAAGAACTGATCTTCAGCAACCCATGCTTGTCGTAAGTGGCATCATGCGTGGGTTGCTGAAGATAGGGTCTGGTGGTCAGGCTCGCTGACAAAGCATGTCATCGTACCCCAATTACGTATATCGATGCTCATAATGTCAATCAGTGATCCAGACTCGATTATTTACAGACCGCCGTCAAATAGTTGGAATATTGCTGAGTACGGCTTTAAACCGTTTTGTTCCATGTTGTTTAACGCCGCACTCAGCAATATTCCACCTATATGACGGCGGTCTGTAAATAATCGAGCCTGGACCAGACAATCCAGTGATTAACGCAATTGGGATACGATGACGTGCATCAACAAAGTCAGCGAGCCTGACCATCCGATCCCGTTAGTCGCCACATACTACAAGCACAGTCGCCTTTCACACAAGCATGGGTTGCTGAAGACCTATTCTACACAGATCTTAACGGGTCCGGCTTTAAACAACAAACAAACAAGACTATATATGACACTGATATGATACACTGAAATATTTGGACAAAATCGACGTCCAAACAAACACATCTATTTTGAGCATTTCTTGGCGAAGAAAGACCAAATCAAAACACCTGTACGTGTCTGCATTGTGTGGGCGTCATTATTGCGAGAAAATGTTTGGTAAATTGCGAAATGCCCGGATGCACCGACGTTTATGAGATAGGCATGTCGCGGCCATCTTGCGAGCACGTTGGCCTGACGTGAGGTTTAAGTTATTTTTTTTAATTTACTGCTGACACAACACATTCTCCTGTACATATGTGGGTATATATTTGTACGTTTCTGCATGACATTGACGGTTGTAAGTTACGAGTTTCCTCCGATGGCTGAATGTAGCGAGGTCCGTGGTAGGGGAGGTACGTGATGCGTGCAGCTGGTAGTGATCACATGAGGGACATTGTCGCGAAGTGGGCAAATCAAAATCACAAATCTCGAACTAACGGGATCTCAAGAAGATTCCCTTGTCGCCATGGTTACTTCCACACAAACTTGGATTCGCATTAATTGTGTTAGGGATAACAATCGACATGTTTTGAGATAATAATCTGCAATGCCCTTCGCCTTTGATTAAATGTCTTCGTGGAATACTAATTGTTATACACGCTAATTTATTACCTACTGTCCGGTACTCGATATGTCGGAAACCCATTCTACCGATACGCCGCTTTCTGGACGTTTATTGGAATCACGAGGGTCGGTAGCCATAGACAGTACTAGACGCTTGTTCTTGTGTTCCAGACGAGGGTCGGTAGCCATAGACAGTACTAGACGCTTGTTCTTGTGTTCCAGACCGCCTCTGTGGTCTAGAGGTAGAGCGTCCGCCCGGAGAGCGGAAGGTCCGGGGTTCGATCCCCGGCCGCGTCATACCAAAAGACGTTAAAAAATGGTACTTGTTGTTACCCTGTCTGGCGCTCGGCTTTAAGGGGCTAAAACAAGGACTGGTCAGCATACTGTGTCTGAGTGGGGTATTCATGTTAAACTGCGGTATGGTATCTCAGTGGACTAGCATTATAAATCGGCATCAGTTCGGATAAGTGCAAGCAGACACACACACACGTGCATGCACGTCGCTATATAAGTTCAATAATCTTGGACGCGACGTTAAAACCCAATTTCGATTTCTTGTGTTCCATTTCCACACTGTTTGCAATAGTTATACAAGCGATCTGAACTAACAGGCTATGTATAATTAGACACACGAGTTAACGGTACTGAATGTACTTAATGACCCTTTGAGCATCCGCTCTTTGGATCAATGTGTTCTCCTAATTCATCCTGGAAGTTTGACAGGAGGTAATGTGCCAGAGAGAGTGTGTTAGTGGAGTGCGGGTCATGTAGAGTAAGACAGATCTTAAAAAAGAAATAGCTGTGTTGTATTCCCCATCTGATCTGTTGCAGGGGAAGCGGCAGCGTGCCTCGCACCGAGACCCACGTGGTGTGTTACTCGACACGAGCACAGCTCACTGACTCCACGAACATGGCCGGGATGAAGAACACAGTACATCTGCTCACCATCCTCATCACGTGTCTCATCACAGTGTCCCCTCACCCCCAGTGCCTGGACTACCGACCCCCCTTCCAGGCCCAGGGGACCAACAACTTCTGCGCCCAGTACACTGACTTCGGGTGCTGTACGGAGGCAGACCACGACGCCTTGCGGCAACGCCGGGACGACATACAAAGCCGGCTGGGTGACCGATGGAGCGTGTGCGGACACTACGTGGACGACTTGCTGTGTCAGTACTGTTCCCCCTACGCTGCCCACATCTACGACGCCGAGGCTACCCAGAATCCCCGGCAGTTCCCCGGCCTGTGCCGACCTTACTGCAACACCTTCTACGACACGTGCAGAGACGTTGTTCAATATTTAGACCCCGAACTAGCGAGGATGCCGTCCTTCGCTTCTCGACAGGGGTTCTGCCAGGCGGTAGCCATACCGTCTGACGTGGACTACTGCTACCCCGACCTCCTGACAAATCCCCTGTTCACTGATCAGATCACCAACACCCAGGTTAACACGGAGGGTTGTCTGTGTCTGGAGGAACAGCTCCACAGCATGAGGAACCCCATCGTCGCACGACATGCCGGGGACAGATCGGGGAGGCTGTTTGTTGGAGAGCAACTGGGATATGTCCATATATACTTTCCAGGAAACAAGACAGGACTACAAACTCCTTTCCTGAACATCACGAAAAAGGTCAAGGTCAGTGCTCGGCGAGGGGATGAAAGAGGATTTTTTTCAATTGCATTCCATCCGAACTACGCCGACAACGGCAGATTCTTCGTGTACTACTCGACACATCTTCAGGACAACGACAACTTGGACGTCTACGGTGGCGACATTCCTATTGACCATAAGATCCGCATCAGCGAGATCCACGTGTCACAGGACGATCCTAACAGAGCTGACCTTGACACCGAGAGAATTCTTTTGGAGGTCATGGAGCCTTACTGGAACCACAACGGAGGCGAGGTAAGTGTGTCAATATAACCGTAGTCGGCACAACGGAGGCGAGGTAAGTGTGTCAATATAACCGTAGTCGGCACAGCGGAGGCGAGGTAAGTGTGTCAATGTAACCGTAGTCTGCACAACGAAGGTGGGGTAAGTGTGTCAATATAACCGTAGTCGGCACAACGGAGGCGAGGTAAGTGTGTCAATATAACCGTAGTCGGCACAACGAAGGTGGGGTAAGTGTGTCAATATAACCGTAGTCGGCACAACGAAGGTGGGGTAAGTGTGTCAATATAACCGTAGTCGGCACAACGAAGGTGGGGTAAGTGTGTCAATATAACCGTAGTCTGCACAACGAAGGTGGGGTAAGTGTGTCAATATAACCGTAGTCGGCACAACGAATACCAAGCAGGAATATTTCCATCTTCCCGAGGCAAGAGCGTAAACTAACAATAAACGTCCAGTTTCGACTCTTGCCGAACTTACTGAGTTAATTATTGGCTGGACTAACGAGTGTATGCGTTATCAAATCAAAACTATACAAAACGAACTAGACATCCGGTTCGTAAACAACGTGGATTTCAACGTTCAGATTTCGGTCGACTGAAGGATTTACAAAGCATGTGTACCGCCTGGGCGTCGACAGATATTATGCTAATCTTTTCATCTTTTTAATCAAGGTGTTCCATTGAGTTGATGCACAGCGCGGGGTAAGGCCCGTTTATTACAATATGGATCTCGATTATCAATCAGATCTTCTTGACTGGGCGCCGCCATTTTCAATGAGAGATGGAATCTGATTAGTCAATAGGAGGGACATAGAGGGGACATAACTCGTAATAGCCACTGGTGGCGCTACAAGCGAGCTTAGAAATTCCAGACTAGTTCGGCAGGGACTTTGTATTGGCGTATTCCTTACACACCTGTGGGAGAGAACCCTGTTTGAGATAACTGGTATTAAACACACGCATGAGATCGAATTCCTGGAGTCTTATTGAATGTTCTTTGATCGTATCTAGCTTGCAGTATCAACATCGCGTAAATGAGCCACAGATATGGCGGAACCTTTTCTGTGGAGGGGCACACTAGGTCTGAGTAGTACTCCATAAGGTCGATGACGTCACTCGTGGCCGTTGGATTATGTATTCATGTGCCACTGCAATCACGACACTAGTGCGATCTGAGAGTGTGTAAGAAACAGTTTACTGCATTGTGCCTGTCTTATAACATTTATCTGACCCGTGAAGATCCGGGGAAGAATAGATCTTCAGCAACCCATGCTTGCCGTAAAATGCGACAATGCTTGTCGTAAGAGGCGACGAACGGGATCGGATGGTCAGGCTCGCTGGCTTGGTTGATGCATGTCATCGTATGTATTCCAATTGCGTGGATCGATGCTTATGATGTCAATCACTGGATTGTCTGGTCCAGACTCGATTATTTATAGACCGTCGTCATATAGCTGCAATTTTGTTGAGTGCTCTGTTAAGCAACAAACAAACAATCTAACATTTATCTTATAACTTCTCAGATATCTTCTGAACCAAGTCGGAAGATTATGGTATCTGACAACCGTCCATGTAGTAATCCCCATGTCTGCATGTAGTGCCACCTGGAAGCATGAAGGGGACGTATGGCTGTGTTTAACGTCACGTATGTCCAGGTATATGACGGCGGCCTGTAACCGCTCGAGTCCGGACCAGACAAACCAGGGATTGATACTATGCCGTCTTGATACGATGCCACACAATCAGTCAAATCACCGAGGATGACCATCCAATGTCTTGAGCAGCCCCTTAGTTTCACCTTACCAAGGAGGCGTGTCCACTAGCCCATATCACCATTGCCATTTCAAGCCAACTTTTCTGTGCTGAAGTTTGAGAGACTATCGCACATATTTATAGAACGTTTCACAAAAACAACACCCTTTATCCTACCCTGCTACCTGTAAATTTTCAGAATTTTCAGAAAACAACAAGATTTTCAGGAACAGTAGATCTAAACTCCGCGAGGTTGGTCTCCATTTGAAGAATTGCCAAACGTGGTCGCCGCTAAAAGTAAGCTAAGACCAATATTTTCGAAGAAATTCAAAGTTTTCAATCAACTCGCCAACGCATTTTTATATATGTGAGTGCAAACTTAATTGTCATGTAACTTAAACGATTGAACGCTTATCGCAGTAACTGAGATGCAGTGCTATTTATAGACGATCCCCTGCTGGGTGTTTCATGTCGCCGCCATGTCCAGTGTTACTTGATACTGTGTAAGAGCAAAATGCGACAGTAATATCTATCTTTTCAGTAGTGATCTGTCATTTTCTTTGTCTGTCAGGTATGAAATTCCAAATCTTTCGTTATCTAATCTAGCAGGTCGTCTGCTATGGAAGTCGTCTCTGTTAAGCTGTTCGAAATTAGAAATGATCTGATTGGATATCGCATTGGGTATATCAAGGGACACAACTCGTGTTCGATCGAACCAAGAAACGGTAGGCTTTAAATGGCGAAGGTAGAACCTTTGATATTGGCTTGTGGACAGTCTTGCCTCGGGACGATACTTCAGTTTCGGAGGTCGTATTCTATCTCTACGTTCTAATGTGACCGTGATCAACACAGCGAGAGGCCAAACTGATAGAACATGAAACATGATAGGAACTGCGATAACAGCTTTTACATTTAACATCGAGGGAGGAGTCCTAACATCGAGGAAGCCGGGGCTCAGTTACTGGAGATACCCCGCTATAACGCTCTATAGTCTACTGTCAACAACACTGCAGGGTGAAGCGACTTTTTCTACATTAACTGAGGGACAAAAGAAAGTATACCTCAGTTGATTTTATCATATGTTAACTTTGATCTTCAATTGAAAGTATCTTAAGTTAGCGATATTAAATCCAAAACATCAGCTGTACTGGCGCTTTTTTAGCATTAATTCTCTACAGGGTTTGACTTTTTTAAATATATGTTTTGATTTAAAACATTAATTTCGCATAATACACAACTGCTGATGGGTATTTTTGACATCGTATCTTTTAAAATTAATTTGTTTCTTTTATCGGCACAAATGTACGACATTTCAAACATGGTAGGGGTCATGTGGTTGCAAATTCATTTCTTACCCCAGTATTGACTGAAACAATATAGTTTACTCACAATTACCCACACACAGATTACTCCATACAAACTGTTGCAGTGTGATGGTTAAATAGACATAATCAAATTTTACAACAGTTCTTTCAAGTTTGAATGACATACGATACAAACTCGGTATACTTTCTTTTGCCCCTCAGTGTATGTTCTGGAAGCAAGGGTACAGGAAAATGTGTGTACACCACGTGAGGCTGAGTGTCAAGTTGTTATAAGTGTCCTCTTGCTATAGATAAAGGACCACTCCAGTCACGTGACGACATGAAGGATTTCACGGTCCTCACAGCACGCCATTTTGAACTTGTCCTGACCAAGCCGTACCACGTGACCGTCATCGTCTCCCTTTGTCTTCCACAGCTGCTGTTCGGAGATGACCACTACCTGTACCTGTTTGTCGGGGACGGCGGGGCAGCGGCCGACCCTCACGGCTTCGCCCAGAACAAGTAATTATGATCACCGACCTTATTGTTCGAGCATTCATTCATCCATACAGGTGTTCATCCATCTCTCGCTCTTTGCTCTCATTCCCGCACAGACCGCCTCCGTGGTGTCGTGGAGAGAGTGAGTGAGTATGGTTTTACGCCGCTTTTAGCAATATTCCAGCAATATCATGGCGGGGGACACCAGAAATGGGCTTCACACATTGTACCCATGTCGGGATTCGAACCCGGGTCTTCGGCTTGACGAGCGAACCCTTTAACCACTGGGCTACCCGACCGCCCCTCGTGGACAGAGCTTTCAGGCAGGAGAGTGGAAGGTCAGTGGTTCGCTCCCCTGGCCGCGTCATGGGTAAAGAGGTTAAACTATGGTCCTAAGGTACTGTAGGATAGACTAGAAAATATTTTTCACTCGTTAAAACAAGATAGAATGTTTCTCAGACTGTTTCTATTGAATACTCGAGTAAGTACTCATCTGCCTTCCTGTCCAATGCGGGAAGTCTGAAACGGACTATAGAAATATGCACGTACGACTGCGTCATAATAATAGAAAAACTAATAATAAGAAGAAGAATATAGCTGTCTTCATAAAACACCTAAACAAGTCAGAGATGATTCTAGATGTGCATCTCAGAAAAGAACAAAATGACGCTGCATTTGTTTTGTCAACGCTGCCCCAATGCCTGCATTGCCATAGCCATGGTACCCGGCGGAGTCTGTATTAGAAATGTATAAGTTCTGGCTAAAGAAATCATCTGTTGAACAACAAATTCCTCCTGATTGAAAAAAAACAACCCCTGCAATACTCATCCCGTTTCATACCTTTTAAGTATTTATCATTTTCCCAAACAAATATGACGCGGTAATAATTTAATTGCTACCATCGTCAACACATATCACAACATGGTACCATAACAGCAATATTTTGGAAATCCCCAATTCAGGTGACATTTGCATCTGTGAAAATGCACGGGCCGGTGTGAGGTCATCACCTCGGGACAGGTGTTAAGTCAGTACCTCAGACCGTTTCATACTTACATGACAACACTCGAATATTTTCTGTTTGTCATCATTTTAACTGTAAATTAAAGTACCTTTTTGGCTAATCACAGTGACAGTTAGGATGGGTAACATTCCTTATTTGCGGAATGCTTGTTTTCACTTATAAGTATTATCACAGATGCGGCCATCTTCCTTATTTAATCATGACGAAACTTCGTGATTATGTTTCAAGTGGTGAGGTTGGTTGGTTTGATGTTTATCGCCGCACTCAGCAATAGATAATCGAGTCCTGACCAGACAATCCAGTGATTGCCATCAAGAGCATAGATCCACGCAATTGGGATCGATGACATACATCAACCAAATCAGCGAGCCTGACCACCCGATCCCGTTAGTCGCCTCTTGCGACAAGCATAGTCGCCTTTTACAGCAAGCTTGGGATTTTGGAGACCTTTTCTACCTCGGATCCTCACGGGTCAAGTGGTGAGGACAAAAGTAGATTTGCGTTCGCTCGGCACGCTGACGCTCTGGTTGGTTTCCCCACATGGTGTGAGGCCCTATCTGGTGTCCCCGTCGTGATGTTGCTGGATTGTTGCTGAAGGCGACGTACAACACAAGTGTGGCAGTTTAACATCACAATGAGACAAAACGATAGTGTCAACTCTTATTCAGAACAAGTCATAACTGCCTGATTAACTTCGCCTGTGTGTAACTATGGCGGTGTTACAGTGGGTAGTCTCCATATGTTGGGACTGTATCACTGATATGTTATCTAAACGTTATGGAAATCATCAACACTTGGGATCATGATCAGGCGACGATCTCTTCATCCACACAGGCCTGGGCTGTGTATGTTTCAGCATTCTGTAGAACAAAGTAATGTGTATAGTTGCATTTACATGACAATTCCCCTGCATTTGCATTGCTTGTTCAATTCAGATATCCGTGTGTTTGTGATGTTAACAGACTGTGGTGACAATGCTAACAGCCAACGTGTGAAGCATCTGCTGTGCTGTGGGCTACAATTTCAGCCTGTCATCCAGCCGATCATCCCGAACGCAAACTCACGCCCATAACCGCATTTAATGCGCCCCCTTATTAAACGGATTCATTCCTCTTGACGATGAAATTGCGAAAAATAATTGTATGGGGCATGAAATATAATTCTTTGTCTTGAGCTACACATTGAGTGAGCGGGCGTTGTGTGACGTCATTGTCATTACCATGGCAGCCATGTTACGGCAGCTTGTACACGTCACTGTAAACCAGTGGCTATGCGCATGAGCAGCGTGCATACCACACTGGGACACGTGCAATCACGTGACATCGCCTGACTAACCGATTTAATTGGGCTCCTGCAACAAGGAGTAATATGGACCTAATCATGATCTCTGGGAGCGTAGTTGTGAAGGTGAGGGGGCGCTGGGATATATCTCCTGATCCTAGAGTAGCTATTCAGGTCGTAGTGGTATTATTCAGGTCGTAGTGTCATTATTCAGGGTCCAGGTGTTACTGCTCAGGTCGTAGTGTCATTATTCGGGTCCAGGTGCTATTATTCAGGTCCTAGTGTCATTTGTCAGGTCCAGGTGTTATTAATCAGATCCAGGTGTGATTATTAAAGTCCAGGTGTAACTGTTGAGGCCATAGTGGCATTATTCAGGCCCAGGTGTAATTATTTAGGTTCGGGTGTAACTGCTGAGGCCGTAGTGGCATTATTCAGGTCCGGGTGTGATTATTAAGGTCCAGGTGTATCTGCTGAGGCCGTTGAGGCATTATTCAGGTCCGGGTGTGATTATTAAGGTCCAGGTGTAACTTCTGAGGCCGTAGTGGCATTATGAAGGTCCGGGTGGGATTATTAAGGTCCAGGTGTAACTTCTGAGGCCGTTGTGGCATATTCAGGCCCGGGTGGGATTATTAAGGTCCAGGTGTAACTGCTGAGGCTGTCGTGTTTTTTTAGGTCCATGTGTTATTATTCGGGCCCGGGTGTGTTATTCAGGTCAAAGTGTTACTCTCCAGGTTCTGGTGTGTCAGTACTCAGCCCTAGTGTGACATGGAACTATTCCGCTAGTGTGTCTGGCTCCTGTCAGTGATTGACATGCTTTACATTACGTCAGGTGTGTGAGGGTTAGGAAATGCGTAAGAGATCCTTAAATTCCCCTCAATATAATCCCCTTATATACAACCTACCAAACCACTGGGAAGTTTCAGAAGGTGCCCTCACCTGTCCATCGGCACCAGAACATCAAAGAAGTTTCCAAACCATACTATCACTGTCCGCGGTATACCGAACCGGAAGTTTACACACCACACTAGCATCTAAATATAGCAACTTCCTGACGACTGATCACTGCCCAAACACACTGCAATCAGTGTCTACCGAATCTGAACAGAAACAATGTGACATTGTTAAAATCAGCGCCAAACATTAAAATACACTGCCATATAACAATGTATGCATCTATGTGGATCAGTGATGTATTGCGTCTGTTACTGCAGGTCGGTCCACCTCGGGAAGATACTACGCCTTGATGTGGACACGCCCAATCCCAGCTTGCCCTACTCCATTCCCCCCGACAACCCCTTCATCGACGACCCGGAAGCCCGCCCGGAGATCTACGCTTACGGCGTTCGGAACATCTGGAGATGCGGCAAGGACAGGGGCGACCGACAGACTGGTAGGGCACTGGACTGTGCTTGTGTAGCTCCTCCCTTGCTGACCTTTGTACACATGTAGCTGTTACCACATAGCAAGATTTCATGTAGCTCCTCCTCCTTACAGCAATACAAACACATACTTCATGTAGCCCCTCCCCTTGTTGACCTTTGTACATATGTAGCTATTCCCATACAGCACTGCTTCATGTAGCCCCTCCCCTTGTTGACTTTTGTACATATGTAGCTATTCCCATACAGCACTACTTCATGTAACTCCTCCCCTTGTTGACTTTTGTACATATGTAGCTATTCCCATACATCACTGCTTCATGTAATTCCTCCCCTTGTATACCTTTGTACACATGTAGCTGTTCCCATACAGCACTACTTCATGTAGCTCCTCCCCTTGTTGACTTTTGTACACATGTAGCTGTTCCCATACAGCACTACTTCATGTAGCCCCTCCCCTTGTTGACCTTTGTACACATGTAGCTATTCCCATACAGCACTACTTCATGTAGCTCCTCCCCTTGTTGACCTTTGTACATATGTAGCTATTCCCATACAGCACTACTTCATGTAGCTCCTCCCCTTCTTGACCTTTGTACACATGTAGCTGTTCCCATACAGCACTACTTCATGTAGCTCCTCCCCTTGTTAACCTTTGTACACATGTAGCTGTTCCCATACAGCACTGCATCATGTAGCTCCTCCCCTTGTTGACCTTTGTACACATGTAGCTGTTCCCATACAGCACTACTTCATGTAGCTCCTCCCCTTGTTGACTTTTGTACCCATGTAGCTGTTCCCATACATCACTGCATCATGTAGCTCCTCCCCCTGTTGACCTTGTTCACATAGAGCTGTTCCCATACGGCACTACTTCATGTAGCCCCTCCCCTTGTTGACCTTTGTACATATGTAGCTATTCCCATACAGCACTGCTTCATGTAGCTCCTCCCCTTGTTTATCTTTGTACACATGTAGCTGTACCCATACAGCACTACTTCATGTAGCTCCTCCCCTTCTTGATCTGTGTACACATGTAGCTGTTCCCATACGGCACTACTTCATGTAGCTCCTCCCCTTGTTGATCTTTGTACACATGTAGCTGTTCCAACACATCACTGCATCATGTAGCCCCTCCCCTTGTTGACCTTTGTACATATGTAGCTATTCCCATATAGCACTACTTCATGTAGCTCCTCCCCCTGTTGACCTTGTTCACATAGAGCTGTTCCCATACAGCACTGCATCATGTAGCTCCTCCCCTTGTTGACCTTTGTACATATGTAGCTATTCCCATACAGCACTGCTTCATGTAGCTCCTCCCCTTGTTGACCTTTGTACACAAGTAGCTGTTCCCATACATCACTGCATCATGTAGCCCCTCCCCTTGTTGACCTTTGTACACATGTAGCTTTTCCCATACAGCACTACTTCATGTAGCTCCTCCCCTTGATGACCTTTGTACACATGTAGCTGTTCCCATACAGCACTGCATCATGTAGCCCCTCCCCTTGATGACCTTTGTACACATGTAGCTGTTCCCATACAGCACTACTTCATGTAGCTCCTCCCCTTGTTGACCTTTGTACCCATGTAGCTTTTCCCATATATCACTGCTTCATGTAGCTCCTCCCCTTGTTGACTTTTGTACACATGTAGCTGTTCCCATACAGCACTCCTTCATGTAGCCCCTCCCCTTGTTGACCTTTGTACACATGTAGCTGTTCCCATACAGCACTGCTTCATTTAGCTCCTCCCCTTGTATACCTTTGTACACATGTAGCTGTTCCCATACAGCACTACTTCATGTAGCTCTTCCCCTTGTTGACCTTTTTTCACATGTAGCTGTTCCCATACAGCACTACTTCATGTAGCTCCTCCCCTTGTTGACCTTTGTACACATGGAGCTGTTCCCATACAGCACTACTTCATGTAGCTCCTCCCCTTGTTGACCTTGTTCACATGTAGCTGTTCCCATACATCACTGCATCATGTAGCCCCTCCCCTTGTTGACCTTTGTACACATGTAGCTGTTCCCATACAGCACTGCATCATGTAGCCCCTCCCCTTGTTGACCTTTGTACACATGTAGCTGTTCCCATACATCACTACTTCATGTAGCTCCTCCCCTTGTTGACCTTTGTACACATGTAGCTGTTCCCATACAGCACTACTTCATGTAGCTCCTCCCCTTGTTGACCTTTGTACCCATGTAGCTTTTCCCATATATCACTGCTTCATGTAGCTCCTCCCCTTGTTGACTTTTGTACACATGTAGCTGTTCCCATGTAGCCTCACCCCTTACAGCACCACATACACACACTTCATGTAGCTCCTCCCCTTATAGCACTACATACACACACTTCATGTAGCTCCTCCCCTTATAGCACTACATACACACACTTCATGTAGCTCCTCCCCTTATAGCACTACATACACACACTTCATGTAGCTCCTCCCCTTATAGCACTACATACACACACTTCATGTAGCTCCTCCCCTTATAGCACTACATACACACACTTCATGTAGCTCCTCCCCTTATAGCACTACATACACACACTTCATGTAGCTCCTCCCCTTATAGCACTACATACACACACTTCATGTAGCTCCTCCCGTTACAGCACTACATACACACACTTCATGTAGCTCCTCCCCTTATAGCACTACATACACACACTTCATGTAGCTCCTCCCCTTATAGCACTACATACACACACTTCATGTAGCTCCTCCCCTTATAGCACTACATACACACACTTCATGTAGCTCCTCCCGTTACAGCACTACATACACATACTTCATGTAGCTCCTCCCCTTACAGCACTACATACACACACTTCATGTAGCTCCTCCCCTTATAGCACTACATACACACACTTCATGTAGCTCCTCCCCTTATAGCACTACATACACACACTTCATGTAGTTCCTCCCGTTACAGCACTACATACACACACTTCATGTAGCTCCTCCCCTTACAGCACTACATACACACACTTCATGTAGCTCCTCCCCTTACAGCACTACATACACACACTTCATGTAGCTCCTCCCCTTATAGCACTACATACACACACTTCATGTAGCTCCTCCCCTTACAGCACTACATACACACACTTCATGTAGCTCCTCCCCTTACAGCACTACATACACACACTTCATGTAGCTCCTCCCCTTATAGCACTATATACACACACTTCATGTAGCTCCTCCCCTTATAGCACTACATACACACACTTCATGTAGCTCCTCCCGTTACAGCACTACATACACACACTTCATGTAGCTCCTCCCCTTACAGGACTACAAAAACACACTTTATGTAGCTCCTCCCCTTACAGCACTACATACATGTAGCCCCTCCTCTTAAAGACCGTCTCTGTGGTCTCGTCATACCAAAAGATGTTAAAAGATGGTACTTGTTGTTACCCTGTCTGGCGCTGGGCATTAAGTGGCTAAAACAAGGACTGGTCAGCTTGGAGTAAGTATGCTGTGTCTGAGTTGGGTATTCATGTTAAACTGCGGCATGGTATCTCAGTGGGCTAACATTATAAACTGTCTTCAGTCCAGTACAAGCAGCCACACATACATACATACACACATACACAGGTGCATGCACGTCGCCATATAAGTGCAATAACGTTGGAGGTGATGTTAATCATATTTCACCTCACCTCACCTCACCTCACCTCACCTCACCTCACCTCACCTCACTTCACCTCACCTCACCTCACCTCACCTCACCTCACCTCACCTCACCTCACCTCACCTCACCTCACCACACCTTACAGCACTATATACACAAACTTCATGTAGCCCCTCCCCTTGCAGGTGAGGGCAGAGGTCGGATTGTGTGCGGAGACGTTGGCCAATCAGCGTGGGAAGAGATAGATCTGGTGAAAAAGGGAGCTAACTACGGATGGAATGCGAGAGAAGGATTCCAGTGTTTTAATGAAGAAACGTGCGGAAACATAGGTAAAACATACAATGCTCTAATATGAAGCAGGATGCCGTTGGACATAGGAATCTTACTCTTTCGACCCCAGACATGGAATAGTCGACTTTGTTTTGTTATCGCGTGTGAGTGATTATCGCGTAAACAATTTGTAAGCTCTTTTTTTTATGATATGCATCATGGTCTATTCAAAACAGCACTTCATGGACACATTACGTAATAATGTGCGAACATGTGTGTTGAAGGTTAGAGGTCATGGGTCACGGGCCCCAGCAGTCCTAAACCTCTGAGTCTGGGAGTAACTCACTAGTTTTGGATCTACGTGAAATGTATTCAGAGCTTCGTGTACCCGGCACAGATCAGTTATCCCTTCTAATGCTGTATTCACTCGTGTGTTCGTCCGTCGGGAACTGTATTCACTCATGTGTTCGTCCGTCGGGAAGAATCATTGATGTCCAATCTTTCAGGTCCAGAAGAGTTGCCGATCTTTGCCTACCCCCATCGAGTGGGCAAGTCTGTGACGGGCGGGGTCTTCTACCGCGGATGTGAGAGCCCCAACCTCAACGGCATGTACTTCTACGCCGACTACATGTTCGGGTAGGTGGTGTTGTCCGCTGGGTTACTACTGCAATATCATTGGGGATGTGTACAAGACCCCTTTATGTGGACTGACGATACAGCGTTAATGGTCCTCAATACCTGGAAATAGCAGTCACGCTGAATGCGTTCCGTACTTGATGGCAACACTGACGGTTTCAGGCTTTCATACATTCATCACTGTTTTTTGCAAGACAATTGGTTATGCAAGGAGCAAGCTGCACTGTAACTGATGCATAATTTGCATGAGGGTCACCTGCAGAAAAAAATTACATTCCTGCGTTGTTTTATCAAATAGGCAGATGTACGCTCTGACGAAGAATGAATCCGGCGAATGGCACAACAAAGAAATATTCATGTGCGAGGCTGACGTCTGTCTCAACGGTTTGATTGGTCACTACGAGCGTTACGTCATTTCCTTTGGCGAGGATGAAGAAGGTGAGAACATCGCTGTTTGGTCAATAATGAAAAAAAATCATTTAAATCAAACTATGAAGTATCGTCAATATCAACGTGTTCGTATTTCAGGAGAGGTTTATTTACTCTCGACTGGAACCGAGTCTGCGACTGGAAGGGGTGGCAAGGTGTACAAGCTGATAGACCCGTCACGGTAAGGTGTGCTGGAAGGGTGGGGAGGTGTACAAGCTGATAAACCCGTCACGGTAAGGTGTGCTGGAAGGGTGGGGAGGTGTACAAGCTGATAGACCTGTCACGGTAAGGAGTGCTGGGAGGGTTACAAGCTAATAGACCCGTCACGGTAAGGAGTGCTGGGAGGGTGGGGAGGTGTACAAGCTGATAGACCCGTCACGGTAAGGAGTGCTGGGAGGGTTACAAGCTAATAGACCCGTCACGGTAAGGAGTGCTGGAAGGGTTACAAGCTGATAGACCCGTCATGGTAAGGAGTGCTGGGAGGGTTACAAGCTGATAGACCCGTCACGGTAAGGAGTGCTGGGAGGGTTACAAGCTGATAGACCCGTCACGGTAAGGAGTGCTGGGAGGGTTCCAAGCTAATAGACCCGTCACGGTAAGGAGTGCTGGGAGGGTTACAAGCTAATAGACCCGTCACGGTAAGGAGGGCTGGGAGGGTTACAAGCTAATAGACCCGTCACGGTAAGAAGTGCAGGGAGGGTGGGGAGGGTTACAAGCTGATAGACCCGTCACGGTAAGGAGGGCTGGGAGGGTGGGGAGGTGTACAAGCTGATAGACCCGTCACGGTAAGGAGTGCTGGAAGGGTGGGGAGGGTTACAAGCTGATAGACCCGTCACGGTAAGGAGGGCTGGGAGGGTTACAAGCTAATAGACCCGTCACGGTAAGGAGTGCAGGGAGGGTGGGGAGGGTTACAAGCTGATAGACCCGTCACGGTAAGGAGGGCTGGGAGGGTTACAAGCTAATAGACCCGTCACGGTAAGGAGTGCTGGGAGGGTGGGGAGGGTTACAAGCTGATAGACCCGTCAAGGTAAGGAGTGCTGGGAGGGTGGGGAGGGTTACAAGCTGATAGACCCGCCAAGGTAAGGAGTGCTGGGAGGGTGGGGAGGGTTACAAGCTGATAGACCCGTCACGGTAAGGAGTGCTGGGAGGGTTACAAGCTAATAGACTCCTCACGGTAAGGAGTGCAGGGAGGGTGGGGAGGGTTACAAGCTGATAGACCCGTCAAGGTAAGGAGTGCTGGGAGGGTGGGGAGGGTTACAAGCTGATAGACCCGTCAAGGTAAGGAGTGCTGGGAGGATGGGAAGGGTTACAAGCTGATAGACCCGTCAAGGTAAGGAGTGCTGGGAGGGTGGGGAGGGTTACAAGCTGATAGACCCGTCAAGGTAAGGAGTGCTGGGAGGGTGGGGAGGGTTACAAGCTAATAGACCCGTCACGGTAAGGAGTGCTGGGAGGGTGGGGAGGGTTACAAGCTGATAGACCCGTCACGGTAAGGAGTGCTGGGAGGGTGGGGAGGGTTACAAGCTAATAGACCCGTCACGGTAAGGAGTGCTGGGAGGGTGGGGAGGGTTACAAGCTGATAGACCCGTCACGGTAAGGAGTGCTGGGAGGGTGGGGAGGGTTACAAGCTGATAGACCCGTCACGGTAAGGAGTGCTGGGAGGGTGGGGAGGGTTACAAGCTAATAGACCCGTCACGGTAAGGAGTGCTGGGAGGGTGGGGAGGGTTACAAGCTGATAGACCCGTCACGGTAAGGAGTGCTGGGAGGGTGGGGAGGGTTACAAGCTAATAGACCCGTCACGGTAAGGAGTGCTGGGAGGGTGGGGAAGGTTACAAGCTGATATACCCGTCACGGTAAGGAGTGCTGGGAGGGTTACAAGCTGATAGACCCGGCACGGTAAGGAGTGCTGGAAGGGTGGGGAGGTACAAATTGATAGACCCATCATGGTAAGGAGGGGGGTGGATGGGTTACAAGCTGATAGAACCGTCACGGTAAGGAGGGTGGGGAGGGTTACAAGCTGATAGACCTGGCACGGTAAGGAGTGCAGGGAGGGTGGGGAGTGTTACAAGCTGATAGACCCGACACGGTAAGGGGTGCAGGGAGGGTGGGGAGGGTTACAAGCTGATAGACCTGGCACGGTAAGGAGTGCAGGGAGGGTGGGGAGTGTTACAAGCTGATAGACCCGACACGGTAAGAAGTGCTGGGAGGGTGGGGAGGGTTACAAGCTGATGGACCCATCACGGTAAGGGGTGCAGGGAGGGTAGGGAGTGTTACAAGCTGATAGACCCGGCACGGTAAGGAGTGCAGGGAGGGTGGGGAGGGTTACAAGCTGATAGACCTGGCACGGTAAGGAGTGCAGGGAGGGTAGGGAGTGTTACAAGCTGATAGACCCGACACGGTAAGGGGTGCAGGGAGGGTGGGGAGGGTTACAAGCTGATAGACCCGGCACGGTAAGGGGTGCTGGGAGGGTGGGGAGGTGTACAAGCTGATAGACCTGGCACGGTAAGGAGTGCTGGGAGGGTGGGGAGGGTTACAAGCTGATAGACCTGGCACGGTAAGGGGTGCTGGGAGGGTGGGGAGGGTTACAAGCTGATAGACCCGGCACGGTAAGGAGTGCTGGGAGGGTGGGGAGGGTTACAAGCTGATAGACCCGTCACGGTAAGGAGTGCTGGGAGGGTGGGTAGGGTTACAAGCTGATAGACCCGGCACGGTAAGGAGTGCAGGGAGGGTGGGGAGGGTTACAAGCTGATAGACCCGGCACGGTAAGGGGTGCAGGGAGGGTGGGGAGGGTTACAAGCTGATAGACCCGGCACGGTAAGGAGTGCTGGGAGGGTGGGGAGGTGTACAAGCTGATAGACCTGGTACGGTAAGGGGTGCAGGGAGGGTGGGGAGGTACAAGCCGATAGACCCGTCACGGTAAGGAGTGCTGGGAGGGTGGTGAGGTGTACAAGCTGATAGACCCGGCACGGTAAGGGGTGCAGGGAGGGTGGTGAGGTGTACAAGCTGATAGACCTGGTACGGTAAGGGATGCTGGGAGGGTGGGGAGGTGTACAAGTTGAGATGGTAAGGAGGGCTGCAAGGACTGAAGGAGTGCAGAAGATGAGCTGAGTTTCCTGTGTTTCTCCATGTACTGCACAGTGGATACATGTTACTGTCGTCTACGTTCTTCCAGACGCGGCAACCCCAGTGAGTGCCAGCACGCCGGCCAAGGAGCACGCATTAACAACCCGGGGAATAGTGAGTAGAGTCACAGGAATGTCCTTGCTATCAAACACGCCCCTCTACATATGCCTTCTACCTTTTCTCCTTGCTGTCAACCACACCCTCTATATTTGCTCCTACCTCCTTTCCTTGCCATGAAACACCCTTCTCTGTATCATACAACCAGGCGTGAAATGCCATCTCAAACCCCACTCCCATCTGTCATGTAGTATTTCAATGAAGTAAAAGGAAGTGATATTGTAGTGTCTCTACCGCTGAACTGTCACAGCTGACACATAGTTTTGGGAGTTACCTCCCTTGGTTCAAGAAAAATAGTAGCGGGAACCACATGGTATGTGTAATCAAGACGAACAATAAAGGAACTAGAGCTTGCATAGGCTTGTAGTTATTCTACAACTTGGTACCTAACAGATATGTAATTGGTAAGCTGGGCAGATGTCTTAATAATGTTCATGACACTTTAGGCTTGCCTGACTGTTTTACAAACATGTCCAGTCTTATGACATCACTTTCATGAGACGAGCTGCAGTACCTCGTCACTCTCTGCGTATGTTCCAGCAGCAAGCACCAAGTGCTATTTTCAATGTTTCAGGTCGTTACACGACGCGCTACACATCGAACAACCCCGGTCTCCAGCCGGCAGGGGGCGCTTCCTCCCCAGCACCGAACCAGGCTCCGTCCATCCACGGGGTCAACATCCGTACATGCGCAATGGCTACTACAGTGATGTGTGTTTTAATGTCGCTCAGGCACTGAATGTGTCTGTAACCTGACGTCATTTCGACGTCACAGAGATATTCTTTCCGTATTCGACATCAATACCATTATACCACTCTGAAACATTAGTTATATGTGTGACGACACTTTGACTTTACTGACATGTCAGGCAGTAGCATACATTCGTTGTCATGACAACAGGGATCCATTTTGTATCGCACAAACAGTAGGGATTATTCTGTTACGACTGGGGCTGCGTTACACAGTTGGGGCTATTCATGTTTGTCGACTCGCCCTTATCGTGTCTTCCTGCCATCGGTTCAGATGGTACTGTTAGACTAGTTGTGACACTGGCCGGCGCAAGCCGGAAATAGCATCAAATCTGCTGATGCGGCGTAAAAAAATGTATTCATTTTTGACTGACACATGACGCTGACTGTCAACGAGTGAGAAAGCAGATAACCCAGGAGAGTTTACCTGTCACGAGGACGGTTGTCTGTGAATGATGAAGTCTGACCCTAAGCTGTATGACATACCTTATCATAGACATATCTTTGTCTGTGGGCACGTGAGGTTGTGCGGGGATTCCATAGTTTTCGGGTCCTTGAAATCCAGTGATGGAGGAATATGAAAATATCACGCATGTAATAAATTTAGGGCCCGTTCCTCAAAATACTGCTTCCCTAACAGCCAGTAATCAAAAGTTTCGTTTCACTCTAATCACGATGTGTTGTATGTTTTTATATGAAAGTGTCACAGCCAATGGATGGCTACAACATGGTGAATTACGCTACAACGCCACCAGCACCTGTTTGACTGCAGCTACAACTTGAACCTGCGGAGATCTGATAGGGTGGCAGACTAAGACATTTATGAATGAATGATAATTACTGTAGAAATATGAAGTTGTCAAACGATATTATTGCACATGATTTTTAAGAGTACAATTTAACTGTCACAATATCATAGATTATGGGATTTCGAACTGGTTTATTTCAAGGGCGGATCCAGCATTTTTGAAGGGAGGGGTCTAAAATATGAAAATCCTCTCTCAGTCCTCTCTACTGCCTACAACATACTACGTTTGTTTTTTCCCACTCTCTGGATCCGCCTATGTATTTTGTATTTTCTAAACGGTCAGCTGCACCGAAAACTTTTGAACATGGAAGAGATGCCAGTTGTTGGCATCTAGCCCGATATCAGATACTTGTAAATACGGGTATACGTCCGAAAACCCTGCTCAAGTCTTGTGCTCAACGAGTGTGTGTACGCCAGTGTGTGTACGCCAGTGTGTGTACGCCAGTGCTTATTGTGGTGTTTGTGGCCAGGTATTGTGTGTAAGCGTCACCTGCTTGACTTGTTCGGCAACAATCGACAATCGACACCATGTCTGCCTTATGAACAATTCTTGTTTATGTGTCTTTGTTGTCAACCGTGGGATCATTTAAACATATTTTGTATGTCAATAAATAGTTTGGTGAATGTCTTTGTCCTTTACTTTCTTTTCGATCTACTCCTTGTGCCTCGGTTTTTTGGCTGAGAGCACACCGCCGTATATTGAAGTTGAGACTTAGTACCGCCTTATATTGAAGCTTGGACTCAGTACCGCCTTATATTGAAGCGGCCACTCAGTATCGCCTATGTTGAAACTGAGAATCAGTACCGCCTTCAATTGAAGCTGAGACTCAATACCGCCTTATATTGAAGCTGGGACTCAAAACCGCCTTCAATTGAAGCTGGGACTCAGTACCGCCTTATATTGAAGCTGGGACTCAATACCGCCTTATATTGAAGCTGGGACTCAGTACCGCCTTATATTGAAGCTGGGACTCAGTACCGCCTTATATTGAAACTGCGACTCAGTACTGCCTTATATTGAAGGTGATGCAGGTCTTAGACGTTCACCACTTGGGTGAAACCCACGAGCACGGGTATAGTGACAACATAATCGGGGCGAACCGGGATTCGAGCACACAGTCATAGATTTCTAGCGTGCCCAGGGGACACATCTTTGCATAACGAATTGCAGCGCCTTGGGCGATTAGGCCAACCGTGCCCCCGTACACAACTGTCACAAACTATCCTACAACAAAAATGTTTTAGATGAGATATGTATTGCCTAACATTCCGTATAGAAACAGTGGCAATAGTACACTTTCACAAACTACAATATATATACACAATAAGTGCAAAACACACAGATACGTTCAACATACAAAGGAGGCACATTATAACCAGTTTATTTCAAAACAAGTGTATTATAATGATATGGAAACAATATGAGAATTGAGCAAAACTATGGTAATGTTGTACATACAAGGTATTTGTTTATAATTGAAGATATGATTACAGATTTTGGAAATTGTTTCTGGATAACTGTTGTTAGAAATTATTAAGAATTGTTTCTTTTAACAGAGTGTACCAAATTCTTTACCATGATTGAAGGTTATTGGTGATTCTCTTTCTTGGGTGTATGTTTTACAAGACATTGCATAATGTTGCTCATCTTCTAAGACCTCACATATTTTACAGGGACGTTTTTGCCAATGGGATTGGTGCTTTATATATCTACCAGTTTCATTTTTTAGTTTGAGATCACTCAAACGAAGTTTTGAGAAATGTGACCTATGAGCTTTGTTTTTGCAATATGTAAGCTAATATTTATAGATAACGTGACCAACCTGCATGTTGTTAACTTGCTGTTGGATAAATGGGAATCCCCTAATGAATGCGTGAACATATTTTGAAATTTGGACTGCAGTATATTTCAATGGATTCATTACATTTATTTGTGTTTCCTATTTCTAATTGTGTTTATACTTTTAAAAAAGAAACGTTATATGCATGAGTTATAGTGTTAGTGACAAATTTCCTAGATCACAACACGGACATGCAAACCATTAGTCGGGAAACACGTACGATTCAGGAAAAACGCACCCATTGCATTAACAAAAGGGCCTTGAGACTGCACGCACTTCACGTGCAGCAGCAGTATGAGCGGAATTATAGTGCACAGTTTTTGATTGCCTGGCATCTGCGTCAATCGAATAGTGACAGTTCAACAACATGCCAGGATTAACATAAGTGCAAAGAAACAACGTCATAGGCTGCTTGTAGGCAGGGGAATCCCGATCAGCTGTAGCCAAGGTTTTCAATGGCTAAGTTTGGCAATCTGAACACTTGTACATAACTTCTAACGATGTCCGTGAAAGCAGGTATTTAACTGAGTGAGTATGGTTCTAAATCGGCATTAGTAGTATACGCAGTAGTATTTGGAATTGTCCATTTTGGTAATTGTCTGGACCCTGCCGCAAACACAGTAAACTTATAAATGAACAGAATAATATGAAAAGGTGAATAATATATACAATAGTTTGTTGGCTCGACATGCTAGGCCCCATAATTGTGGTTACATTGTATTTGACAAGAACAAGTAGCGGCGCACATGTATAAACATGCTGTATTTTATAATATTGATTGTACAATTTTGAATATGTTTTAACGCTGTTGCATTTTTAACACATATAGAATTTGATATATATATATCAAATTTCACTTTGACAATTCAAGGACTAATATGTAATTGCCGTGAAATGCCATCGTGGAAAGTACTCAACTGTTAAACAACCTTCTTGAAGTTGGAATAGAACATCACATATAATAAAATAGGAATTTAATCCAACAGTGTCTCCCATATATGTTTCCTTGTATAATTTTAAATTCTTGGATTTTAAATTAATTTTTATTTTTGCAATCATCGTGACGTAACTCTGAAAAGGTTATTCTCTTGTTATTCCGTACTAATGAAGATGTTAGGGAAGCAAGCATCTGCCGACGAGGCCCAGGGTCACTAATGAAACAGGCTGATCGTGAAAAGGTTTTTCAAAGTCTGCTCAAATGTTCTATTTCATCATGTAAAAGGCTGTCAACAAAAAATAAAACAAATTGTTTAATAACCCTCCAAACATATTTGTCATAATGAAAATAGTACCAAATACTATTGTCACATGCATAAGAATACTGTCCCGTACATAATCATTGGTGGTATTTTCAATATCAACCAAAAGAATTCCTTACTAAAGTAAAACTGAATGCAGCTGTGGTTAAATGTATCCATTAATACAAACCGTGGATATGCTTTGGATAAAGCAAATATACAAAATTGTATATTTTTGGAAATACCATTTATACAAAATTGTATATTTTTGGATATAGCAAATACACAAACTTGTACATTTTTGGAAATGTATATTTTTGGAATTACCAAATATACAAAATTGTATATTTTGGATTTATTTGAATTTTCCCTTGTGCACGGTCCAAGGGGTTAAAACGCAACCTGTAACAGTGTAACGTAAAGTTCTTAATTTCAGAGGTATTTCAACATTGCATTTATACAATTGCATTCAAATCAATAACCTGCATGTCATGAAAACCTCTGTGTTGGTCCTGTCAACTACATCATCGCGACAGCACGTTAGTTATAACTATATCAACAAGTCAGCAAGTGTTGTGGCGTTACGGTGTCTGAATCTATTCAGCAAGTGTTGTGGCGTTACCGTGTCTGAATCTATTCGGCAAGTGTTGTGGCGTTACGGTGTCTGAATCTAGTCAGCAAGTGTTGTGGCGTTACAGTGTCTGAATCTAGTCAGCAAGTGTTGTGGCATAACGGTGTCTGAATCTAGTCAGCAAGTGTTGTGGCATAACGGTGTCTGAATCTAGTCAGCAAGTGTTGTGACGTTACAGTGTCTGAATCTAGTCAGCAAGTGTTGTGGCATAACGGTGTCTGAAACTAGTCAGCAAGTGTTGTGGCGTTACGGTGTCTGAATCTAGTCAGCAAGTGTTGTGGCGTTACGGAGTCTGAATCTAGTCAGCAAGTGTTGTGGCGTTACGGTGTCTGAATCTAGTCAGCAAGTGTTGTGGCGTTACGTTGTCTGAATCTAGTCAGCAAGTGTTGTGGCGTTACGTTATCTGAATCTAGTCAGCAAGTGCTATGCTATTACGGTGTCTGTGTTGTCATGCGGTAAGTTTCCATGTTATTCAAACTCCACACTTTTAGATTATTAGCATTATCCACATTGCAAAAAAGGTCAACGTGACCGTCACGGCTCACTACCCACGATCGCGTGTTATGAGTGACATCCGGGTATTTTGTCAAAGACAGACTCGGGAGAAAGTGAGTGTTTGTTGCGAATGCACGCGCGGAGATTGACGTGTACGTGTACCTCATTCATAACAGGGGCCATACCGTAATTCCAACCAGCCCGCATAGAGCGTAGAGATAGATCGTGTTACAGGGGTGTGAAGACCCGCAACTGTCGTCGAGGTAAGATTCGCCACGTCTTGTTTCACCATAAGTCGGGAAACACGTACGATTCAGGAAAAACGCACCCATTGCATTAACAAAAGGGCCTTGAGACTGCACGCACTTCACGTGCAGCAGCAGTATGAGCGGTATTAAAGTGCACAGTTTTTGATTGCCTGGCATCTGCGTCAATCGAATAGTGACAGTTCAACAACATGCCAGGATTAACATAAGTGCAAAGAAACAACGTCATAGGCTGCTTGTAGGCAGGGGAATCCCGATCAGCTGTAGCCAAGGTTTTCAATGGCTAAGTTTGGCAATCTGAACACTTGTACATAACTTCTAACGATGTCCGTGAAAGCAGGTATTTAACTGAGTGAGTATGGTTCTAAATCGGCATTAGTAGTATACGCAGTAGTATTTGGAATTGTCCATTTTGGTAATTGTCTGGACCCCGCCGCAAACACAGTAAACTTATAAATGAACAGAATAATATGAAAAGGTGAATAATATATACAATAGTTTGTTGGCTCGACATGCTAGGCCCCATAATTGTGGTTACATTGTATTTGACAAGAACAGGAAGCGGCGCACATGTATAAACATGCTGTATTTTATAATATTGATTGTACAATTTTGAATATGTTTTAACGCTGTTGCATTTAAAACACATATAGAATTTGATATATATATATATCAAATTTCACTTTGACAATTCAAGGACTAATATGTAATTGCCGTGAAATGCCATCGTGGAAAGTACTCAACTGTTAAACAACCTTCTTGAAGTTGGAATAGAACATCACATATAATAAAATAGGAATTTAATCCAACAGTGTCTCCCATATATGTTTTCTTGTATAATTTTAAATTCTTGGATTTTAAATTAATTTTTATTTTTGCAATCATCGTGACGTAACTCTGAAAAGGTTATTCTCTTGTTATTCCGTACTAATGAAGATGTTAGGGAAGCAAGCATCTGCCGACGAGGCCCAGGGTCACTAATGGAACAGGCTGATCGTGAAAAGGTTTTTCAAAGTCTGCTCAAATGTTCTATTTCATCATGTAAAAGGCTGTCAACAAAAATTAAAACAAATTGTTTAATAACCCTCCAAACATATTTGTCATAATGAAAATAGTACCAAATACTATTGTCACATGCATAAGAATACTGTCCCGTACATAATCATTGGTGGTATTTTCAATATCAACCAAAAGAATTCCTTACTAAAGTAAAACTGAATGCAGCAGAGGTTAAATGTATCCATATATACAAACCGTGGATATGCTTTGGATAAAGCAAATATACAAAATTGTATATTTTTGGAAATACAATATATATACAAAATTGTATATTTTTGGATATAGCAAATACACAAACTTGTACATTTTTGGAAATGTATATTTTTGGAATTACCAAATATACAAAATTGTATATTTTGGATTTATTTGAATTTTCCCTTGTGCACGGTCCAAGGGGTTAAAACGCAACCTGTAACAGTGTAACGTAAAGTTCTTAATTTCAGAGGTATTTCAACATTGCATTTATACAATTGCATTCAAATCAATAACCTGCATGTCATGAAAACCTCTGTGTTGGTCCTGTCAACTACATCATCGCGACAGCACGTTAGTTATAACTATATCAACAAGTCAGCAAGTGTTGTGGCGTTACGGTGTCTGAATCTATTCAGCATGTGTTGTGGCGTTACGGTGTCTGAATCTATTCGGCAAGTGTTGTGGCGTTACCGTGTCTGAATCTATTCGGCAAGTGTTGTGGCGTTACCGTGTCTGAATCTAGTCAGCAAGTGTTGTGGCGTTACAGTGTCTGAATCTAGTCAGCAAGTGTTGTGGCACAACGGTGTCTGGAACTAGTCAGCAAGCGTTGTGACGTTACAGTGTCTGAATCTAGTCAGCAAGTGTTGTGGCATAACAGTGTCTGGAACTAGTCAGCAAGTGTTGTGGCGTTACGGTGTCTGAATCTAGTCAGCAAGTGTTGTGGCGTTACGTTATCTGAATCTAGTCAGCAAGTGTTGTGGCGTTACGTTATCTGAATCTAGTCAGCAAGTGCTATGCTATTACGGTGTCTGTGTTGTCATGCGGTAAGTTTCCATGTTATTCAAACTCCACACTTTTAGATTATTAGCATTATCCACATTGCAAAAAAGGTCAACGTGACCGTCACGGCTCACTACCCACGATCGCGTGTTATGAGTGACATCCGGGTATTTTGTCAAAGACAGACTCGGGAGAAAGTGAGTGTTTGTTGCGAATGCACGCGCGGAGATTGACGTGTACGTGTACCTCATTCATAACAGGGGCCATACCGTAATTCCAACCAGCCCGCATAGAGCGTAGAGATAGATCGTGTTACAGGGGTGTGAAGACCCGCAACTGTCGTCGAGGTAAGATTCGCCACGTCTTGTCGTTCGGTTGTCTTGACTTTCCCAGTTCATTGCCAGGCTCGGTCCACCTATTTATAATGGGTATATTCTTATCATGGGCACAGTACAATACTTACCAGCCCCTGTCGAGCATACTGCTACTATTGGATGACGACACGTGAAGAAAATCAACGTAATGTCTTTGATACGCTGTTCATGATGGCTTAATTACACTTGCTAAGGGCCGCATTTCCCTTACATCAGCCCCGATCGAGCTATTTTACATTTCATGATTTGACATGACCATATATGTAAGATTCACACATCTACACTTAAAGCAACAAAGATGACGACTAGTGTTTTGATGTAGGTATATGATTGTCAAGATCTGTATTTACACAAAGCTGGCTGGCATAATGTAGGTTTATAACGCTGTCCTTCTTGATTTAAAACCCAACTTGAATACTACCCGGATCTGAGCGTCTGGTACAAGCATACACCAGGTCAGCGTGATCTATATACAACTCTCCTTTGGTAAACTATCAGAGTTACAAACATCTAGGCTATGTATACAAAGACAAATTAAACCAGTGATTGAAAGCATGAGCACCGACCCCAGCCATGCAGGAGACACACATTCTGCCAAGTCTCACCCCTGAGCCCCGTCCCGTACAACATGAGGTCCCGTACAACATGAGGTCCCGTACAACACGAGGTCCCGTACAACACGAGGTCCCGTACAACACGAGGTCCCGTACAACACGAGGTCCCGTACAACACGAGGTCCCGAACAACATCAGGTCCAGAACAACATCAGGTCCCGTACAACATCAGGTCCCGTACAACACGAGGTCCCGTACAACATCAGGTCCCGTACAACACGAGGTCCCGTAAACATGAGGTCCCGAACAACACGAGGTCCCGTACATCATCAGGTCCCGGACAACATCAGGTCCCGGACAACATCAGGTCCCGGACAACATCAGGTCCCGTACAACACGAGGTCCCGTACAACACGAGGTCCCGTACAACACGAGGTCCCGAACAACATCAGGTCCCGTACATCATGAGGTTCTAGGGCCCTGCCCCGACCTCGTACCCTCACTGGCGACGTGGTGGGTTATCGACACCAGATACACCGCACTCGAGGCCTTACTTAGTTTATATGAAATGTGGTGCCATAGCCATTTCATCTGAAGCCTGAAGCTGTGGGTATACATATGTTGATCCTTCTGTTTGGCCATCGGTTGATTTACGAGATCATGCTTTGCGACTTGCTGCTGTAGGTTTGACACTGCTTACTGCAGCGAGGGGCGGTGGATAGAACTATAGGCCTTGTGGATATAATGCTGCTTAGTCACGACGAAGGACTTGTTCGATTTTTGTTTCTTAATTTGTTTGTTTGTTTGTTGTTTAACGCCGCACACAGCAATATCCAAGTTGTATGTTGGTGGTCTGACAATCCAGTGATTGATAACATGAGAATCGATCTACGCAATTGGGATCGGGGACATGCATGAACCCGTTAGTCGCCTTTTACTGTAAGCCTGGGTTGGCTCGTAGCCAGTAAACCGTGTCTCCATGTTTCACTGCGGCATGGAATCTCAGTAGCAAGCACTGTGAAATCGGCATTAGTTCGGACTAGTACGAGCAACCGCACACACACACACACACACACACACACACACACACGTGCATGCATGTTTCTATATAAGTGCAATAATCTTGAAGGCAATGTTAAACCCTATTTCACCTCGTGTAACCCGACGCCAGTTTCATACTATAATCCCTGGCCCCACAGGAGAACGCACTCATATAGCGATTTACGATTAGACCATTGTCAACACACTGGCAGCACGAGATATGCCCACGCAGGCCACAAAGACGGAAATCGATCAGCGCGTTTCTATAATTAGTTCTAATCAGACCTTATCTTTCAGTGTTCCGGTTGTCCTGTGATCTGTGCTGTCATCTGCCTTACACAGCCTGTTGAGTGGATTTATTTTCACCTGTGCCACAGGATCCCCGCCGAGCAGTGTGTCGCCATGTCTTCCCGCCATGTGCTGGAGTTCACTACCATATGGTGCCTCTCACTTCACTTGATATCGCTTCCTGGTTTCGTGGCACCCTCGCAGACGTGTGTCTGTCTTAAGAATCTAACCTCGGGGTTATATAATCCGATCCATATTGAATTCCGGGATAAGAGGTACTATATCGCTGAACAACGCGGGATTGTGCGATATTTTGAAACACGTCACAAGAAAAGCGGTGTTTTATTGGATCTTTCGGACAGGGTTGTGTTGACAGACAATCCGGCCGATCAAAGAGGTTTACTTGGTTTTACTCTGCATCCGCGTTATAACGAGAACGGTAAACTGTATGTGTACTATATTGGAAACAGTTCGGGAGTTCAGTTCTCCTACGTCAGCGAGTTTACCGTCGTCGATGATGTTGCACTGTCGACAACAGAGCGGCTGTTTTTGAGAATTGAACAAATAACTGACGCTGGAAATGGCGGTCAGGTAAGTTCATACAGTACTTAACAAACTATAAAATCTAGTTTGGTGATAGTTTGTATATCGTCATAATTTAATTCAAATTATATTAGATACCAATATATTGAAGATAAAGACAGTGTAAATTGTTTCCCGAAAAGGTGTAACGTATCTGGATTGTCACATATAATGCAATGCTACGTTAATGTAACGTTCAAGGTTAAGGTCAAGGTGAAGGTCATGTACTTTTCCAATTCCAGCTGCTGTTCGGCCATGACGGATATCTGTACATTTCGGTGGGAGACGGTATTGGTGACGATGGCGTTCCACGTGACCATGCCCAGGACCCGTATGTTGACTATTGAATGTTTATATTGTATAAAACACAGATAATAACTGCTGCCTAAGTACAAGGGGTGAACGTGGCCCTGTGACAGTCATTCTGGAATAGTATTTCTTCTATCAAATTTTGTCACACTAGCCTGCATGAACCTTCTGCCCATGCGTCATGAGACACTCTGTAATTAGAGTAAACTGCCCAGGTCAATGTTTGGACGTCAGTCGTCAGACACTCTGTAATTAAAGTAAACTGCCCAGGTCAATGTCTGGACGTCAGTCGTGAGACACTCTGTAATTAGAGTAAACTGCCCAGGTCAATTTCTGGACGTCAGTCGTCAGACACTTTGTAATTTAAGTAAACTGCCCAGGTCAATGTCTGGACGTCAGTCGTCAGACACTTTGTAATGAGAGGAGTAAGCATCTGCAAGATTGACATACAAAATAACATGTAGTTCACAGACAAAGTTATGAGAGGTGAATTACGTTTGCAACGTCTGCCAGTGCCCGAAGATAGTTCCCTCTCACGGTTGGTTGGTTATGGCCCCGATTCACAAAGCAATGTTAGCTGTATGTCTAGTGTAGGTCTGTGTTACGACAGTAGACACGCTTCCATATAAGCCCGTGTTGTGGAGCGAGGTCTGGAACGTGTTCCACTACCCGACGTTAACGTAAAGGTGATCGTTACTCGTGTTCTTTAACATAGACTTACGATTTCCGTCGTGCTAGGACCGTGTTATGTGACGATAACAAGGATACTAACTGCATGTCGCTGTACAGAGTTGCGTTCCTTATACGTATCAGGAACCTATGCTCTTAGGTTCGAATCCCAGTTCCCTCTGATTAAGTTTTTTATCTTCATCAGCATCATAATGGTGCTTGTGGGTTTTGATAAGCACTAAACGGCCGAGACCAGTAGTTTGGGTTTTGTGTGTGATTTGAGTGAAAAACCGTTCAAAGCTGCGTTAAACCCATCTCACTAACTCACTCATACAGAACCAGCCTCCTCGGGAAGATACTTCGACTTGACGTTGACGGCCAGAGCTTCGTGGGCGGCTCAGCGCTTCGGTACGGCATTCCTGCAAGCAATCCGTTTGTTGACAAGTCACCATGGCGACGGGAAGTGTTTGCGTACGGTTGTCGTAATATGTGGCGATGCAGTCAAGACACAGTTGCAGACAAAAATGGTGAGTGAAGCGTCACATGAATGTTGTTTAGCGCCGCCCTCAGTTATATTCCAGCTTTATGCTGACGGTCTGTAAATAAGCGAGTATCGACCAGACAATCCAGTGATTGAGATCATGAGCATCGATCCACGCAACTGGGACACGATGACATGCATCAACTAAGTCACCGAACCTGATCACCCGATCCCGTTAGTCGCACATGGTAGGAAGATCAACCTTTTTCATCATGTTTCAGGATGCTCTTTGACAATGTTCTTTAACAGCGGGCGACACGTCACGCCCCCGTCTGTACAGGAAATAGACCCCGTACACTCCGGGTAGAATAGCTCTGCAGTGCCACAGAGACCCACGCATGATCAAGTGGTCACAATGTGTCACCTGGGTGACTCTACGTCATCATGATGACAGAGCTCCGCAATATTGCTGGAATGGTGGTAAAAGCGACGCACAGCCCAACTCACTGACTGACCGACCGTTGGCTAAGATTGTTGCTAATGATGCCAATCACTGGATTGTCTGACCAGGCTGCATCATGTAATGCAGGACGTGATACAGCTGGAATAGAACTGTGGCATCACATTCTTCATTAACTGAGTTACGAAGATGACTCGGAGAACACTATCATGACACATTCAAGACACAATCAAGACACAATCATTACACTATCATGACACAATCAAAACACAATCATGACAATATCATGACACATTCAAGACACAATCATGACACTATCATGACACATTCAAGACACAATCATGACACTATCAAGACACTATCAAGACACTATCAAGACACAATCATGACACTATCATGACACAATCAAAACTCAATCATGACACAATCAAGACACAATCATGACACTATCATGACACATTCAAGACACAATCAATACACAATCATGACACTATCATGACACAATCAAGATACTATCACGACACAATCAAGACACTATCATGACACAATCAAGACACTAACATGACACTATTCAATACAGTCTCAGGATTACTTTGTAGCACAGTCTGTGAACAGTGAACTGTGGGAAACATCAGATAGCGGTGAACACTGACTCACTTTTATTTTATAGACAATGTATGTACGCTGTATACATATGCAGATAAATGCATATCATAAACTGACAAGGTGTCACCGGCATTATCTGATCTCCGTCTGTGAAGTTGCCATGGTGATAGTAATGAATGACTGAAAGGACACGTCTATTTAACACTGAATACAGGGAGATGTGAATATACCATACATATTATAAGAGACAGTCTATATCTGTGTATATCCTCCACGATTATAACTTTCATTCAACAAAGTAACATGATAACCTTCCTTGTCTCCCGACCCGTCAAGATCAGGGTTAGAATAGGTCTTCGTTAGAGGCGACTAACGGGATCGGGTAGTCAGGCTCGCTGACTTGGTTGTTGCTTGTCATCGTATTCCAATTACGTGGATAGATGCTCATGATATCGGGTCGGGTTCGGACTCGATTATTTACAGACCGCCGTCATATAGAGGGAATATTGCTGAGCTCGGCGTTAAACTACAAACAATCAAACAACCAGCTGATTTACCGATTCTGTGATTTAGTAGACGCCCATAGTGTCCTGTCCAGTTCCAACACACCAGAGCCATGTCATGTGTCTCTGTTTCCACGATCACAAGTGTTCTCCACGACTCTCCATCACACCAGAGCCATGCCATGTGTCTCTGTTTCCACGATCACAAGAGTTCTCCACGACTCTCCATCACACCAGAGCCATGTCATTTGTCTCTGTTTCCGCGATCACAAGTGTTCTCCACGACTCTCCATCACACCAGAGCCATGTCATGTGTCTCTGTTTCCACGACCACAAGAGTTCTCCACGACTCTCCATCACACCAGAGTCATGTCATTTGTCTCTGTTTCCGCGATCACAAATGTTCTCCACGACTCTCCATCACACCAGAGCCATGCCATGTGTCTCTGTTTCCACGATCACAAGAGTTCTCCACGACTCTCCATCACACCAGAGCCATGTCATTTGTCTCTGTTTCCGCGATCACAAGTGTTCTCCACGACTCTCCATCACACGGTGTGAAGTCTCCGATGTGAGAACCGCAGGTGGCGAGGACCAGGAAGGTGTTTATTGCTGTTGGGTCATTGAAGAATGGCTGCCACTTCGATAGGCATGTATCAAAGCCGTCGTGATCAGATCTGCCGGTCTGGTCTGTTTTCCTTAAGCGAGAAATTCTACTTATTGAACATCAATTAGACTGCAGTACGAGCGTGATGACATTTGAGGACATTCTAGCATGAATATTGTTTACAGCTTTTAGGTGGTCAATGTCAAGGTCACCAGTTTCCAAAAATTACCATTTAAGTTGTTACGATTTTAGAAAACGATAAATTCTATTTTTTTTGCGAAACATTTCCTGTACAGAGGCCATACTTTAAAATCTATCGGTCTTGAACATAAAAGGTCAAGGTCACCTTTATGGTTATTGTCATATGTTATCCCGATGTATGGCCTTGAACTGTGAAGGTCGTTGGTTAAGTGGAGGTGTCTATTTGATTACTTCATCATGTTCTGGGTAGTGTGTAAAGACATTTTCCTTAAATAGTTATATAATTATAGGAACATCTGCAGAACATTCCTCAATTACGACATCACGTTAAAAGAACGTACATTAGGGTTACTTCACTTTTGGATTAACGTTTACAGAAATGAAACTGTAGATAGCATATTCCAGCACCAGACCTAGAATAGAACCCTCTCCACGTATTACCGGATCCTGATGATCCCGTTAGGAGGTGTGGTCAAGCTTGCTTTACGGGGAGGAAGGGGGGGGGGGGGGGGGGGGGGCGCCGCGATTCGCAATGCAGAGTTGAATCCCTTGGGCACGCCAGAAACCTATGATTGTGGATTCGAATCATGGTTCGCCCCGATTGTTTCTCGGTTTGACAACACCATACCCGTGCTCGTGGGTTTCACCGAAGTGGTAAACGTCCCGCATCACTGCATCACTTCGGGCTTTCCTCCCACATTAAGACACGCTGTCCATTATTACTGGAATAATGTTAAAAGCGACGTTAAACCCAACTCACTCACTCACTCACTCACTCACTCACTCGCTCAAGGAGTGTGAACAGGCTGCCTTCATATTGGTGAAATTTTGGTGTAACAACATTCACCCATTCACCGTGACAATCACAGTCCACACGTGCAGCACGAAACATGACACCGCCACTCTGCCCCATAGCTTAGCCCGGGGTGTCAGTGATGTACAGGGACGTAGACCTGTACCCTAGTTTGCCCGGGGGTGGCAGTGATGTACAGGGACGCACACCTGTACCCTAGTTTGCCCGAGGGTGGCAGTGAGGCACAGGGACGTAGACCTGTACCCTAGTTTGCCCGGGGGTGGCAGTGATGTACAGGGACGTAGACCTGTACCCTAGTTTGCCCGGCTGTGGCAGTGATGTACAGGGACGTAGACCTGTGCCCTAGTTTGCCCGGGGGTGGCAGTGATATACAGGGACGTAGACCTGTACCCTAGTTTGCCCGGGGGTGGCAGTGATGTACAGGGACGTAGACCTGTACCCTAGTTTGCCCGGGGTTGGCAGTGATGTACTGGGACGTAGGCCTGTGCCCTAGTTTGCCCGGGGGTGTCAGCGAGGTACAGGGACGTAGGCCTGTGCCCTAGTTTGCCCGGGGGTGTTAGCGATGTACAGGGACGTAGGCCTGTGCCCTAGTTTGCCCGGGGGTGGCAGTGATGTACAGGGACGTAGACCTGTACCCTAGTTTGCCCTGGGGTGTCAGTGAGACACAGGGACGTAGACTTGTACCCTAGTTTGTCCGGGGGTGTCAGTGATGTACAGGGACGTAGACCTGTACCCTAGTTTGTCCGGGGTGTCAATGATGTACAGGGACGTAGACCTGTACCCTAGTTTGCCCGGGGGTGTCAGTGATGTACAGGGACGTAGACCTGTACCCTAGTTTGCCCGGGGGTGTCAGTGATGTACAGGGACGTAGACCTGTACCCTAGTTTGCCCGAGGGTGGCAGTGATGTACAGGGACGTAGACCTGTACCCTAATTTGCAGGGGGTGTCAGTGTGGTACAGGGACGTACACCTGTACCCTAATTTGCAGGGGGTGTCGTTGAGGTACAGGGACGCACACCTGTGCCCTAGTTTGCCCTGGGGTGGCATTGATGTACTGGGATGCAGACCTGTGCCCTGGTTTGTCCGGGGGTGGCAGTGATGTACAGGGACGTAGGCCTGTGCTCTAGTATGTATGTTGTAGACATCCTCTCTCGTTGTCTGGTCCAGATGCGACTAACGGGATCGGAGGCTCGGCTCTCTGATTTGGTTGATGCATGTCATCGTATTCCAATTGCGTTGATCGATGCGTATGATGTCAATCACTGGATTGTCTGATCCAGACTCGATTATTTACAGTCGGCTGGATCCGCCCTTGGTGATGTCGCGAGTCACTTCCTGAATCAACATGTCACGTCACTTTCTCTTCTTGCAGGTGAGCGACGAATATTCTGTGGCGATCCAGGGGCGCGAGCTTATGAAGAGATCGACGTCATCCGCAGCGGCAGGAACTACGGCTGGAACATCAAGGAGGGGAACGAGTGCTTCGACAGCTCCAGGTGCAGCAATGGAACAATAGGTAGGTAGCCTTCGTTTCTCTCACCGTCAACACTGCACGAGACTCCATCCTTGGTCTGACTAGAGTCTGCCAGGAGAGCGGAAGGTCGGTGGTTCGATTCCCTCCGCGTCATACCGAAAGACGTTAAAGATGGTACTTGATGTTGCCCTGCCTGGCATTAGGGATATTACACAATTACTGTTCGACTCGGTGTATACGCACCTTCCTGAGGCAAGAGCGTCTACCAGCCTTTTTATCAATGTCTTATTTCCACTCTTGCCACATCAAGCCCAATTTCCTGTGCTAAATATGATTGGACTATCGCAAAAACCGATAGTCCAATCAGAGAACGTTTTACAAAATCAACTTCCACGACTGGTACACCTTCGTATGAAAGTGATTTACCACTGCCTGTCTTTGTTGATACGTCTTCTTCATATATTAACACCCCACCCCACCCCCACCCCCACCCTGATCTGATTGGATATCGAGTTTTCATTACAAGATCTTCGCGAGGTGGCGCCAGGGTGGAGCCAAGAAATGTGGCGTTGATGTGGCAAGGGTAGAACCCAGGCTTTGCTGTTGGCTAGTGGACACGCTTGCCTCGGGAAGATGGTGTATACGATGTTTGAATGGGTATCCATGTTAAGCTCCGGCATGGCATATCAGTATGTCCGTAAAGGCCGACATGCATATAACAGTATGGCACAAACTGTCTCGGGGCTAAGAGCAGATCAACATTCAATTACAATTTGTCAACTATCTCGAAAACTAAACAGTAGCTCGTGATAAAAATTGTGCGGACCATGCACACCAGTGAAAGGTATACATACTGTGAATAACGATGGTACAGATACAAGAATAAGTCTCCATTTGGAAAACAATGCCTAAAATTTGAATTTCCTACCTGTCAGTCAGATATCCACAATTATGATCACAATATTTGGTCTTTTGAGAATATTTTGTATGTTTTGCCAGTTTTTAACGTAAAGACTCGATCATATTTTGTTCGGAGTGAGATGGGGTGGAGAGGGTGGTTTGTGTGCTTCAGGTTAAGACTCGATCATATTTTGTTCGAAGTGGGGTGGGGTGGAGTGGGTGGTTTGTGTGCTTCGGGTAAAGACTCGATCATATTTTGTTCGGAGTGAGATGGGGTGGAGAGGGTGGTTTGTGTGCTTCAGGTTAAGACTCGATCATATTTTGTTCGAAGTGGGGTGGGGTGGAGTGGGTGGTTTGTGTGCTTCGGGTAAAGACTCAATCATATTTTGTTCGGAGTGAGGTGGGGTGGAGAGGGTGGTTTGTGTGCTTCCGGTTAAGACTCGATCATATTTTGTTCGGAGTGAGGTGGGGTGGAGAGGGTGGTTTGTGTGCTTCCGGTTAAGACTCGATCATATTTTGTTCGAGGTGGGGTGGGGTGGGGTGGAGAGGGTGGTTTGTGTTCTTCCGGTTAAGACTCGATCATATTTTGTTCGGAGTGAGGTGGGGTGGAGAGGGTGGTTTGTGTGCTTCAGGTTAAGACTCAATCATATTTTGTTCGAGGTGGGGTAGGGTGGGGTGGAGTAGGTGGTTTGTGTGCTTCAGGTAAAGATATGGCCGATTCCCATTGTGTTTGGAAAAAAGACAACATTCTGTAAACTTGTGGTTACAGAGAACGAAGCGCTGCCGATCTACGTGTACAATCACACCAACATCTTTCATGCAGTCGTCGGGGGATATGTGTACAGAGGCAAGAAGCTTCCTGATCTGTACGGGCGCTATCTGTACGGAGACGCCATGACAGGGTGAGTACATGCAGGTGTGTGGCCAGAAGCTAATTTTACATAGAGGCACCACGGGAAACTTGAAGGAGGTCACTCGGATTATGTGAAGGAGGTCACCCGTATCACTTGAAGGAGGTCATCCGTATCACTTGTAGGAGGTTACCCGTATCACTTGAGGCAGGTCATCTGTACCACTTGAAGGAGGTCACCCGTACCACTTGAAGGAGGTCATCTGTACCACATGAAGGAGGTCATCCGTACCACTTGAAGGAGGTCAACCGTATACCTTGCAGGAGGTCATCCGTACCACTTGAAGGAGGTCACCCGTACCACTTGAAGGAGGTTACCTGTACCACTTGTAGGAGGTCACCCGTATCACTTGAAGGAGGTCATCCGTATCATTTGAAGGAGGTCACCCGTATCACTTGATGGAGGTCATCCGAACCATTTGAAGGAGGTTACCCGTATCAGTTGAGGCAGGTCACCAGTATCACTTGAAGGAGGTCACCCGTGCCACTTTAAGGAGGTCATCCGTATCACTTGAAGGAGGTCACCCGTACCACTTGAAGGAGTTCACTCGTATAACTTGAAGGAGGGCACCCGTACCAATTGAAGGAGGTCACCGTATCACTTGAAGGAGGTCACCCGTGCCACTTTAAGGAGGTCATCCGTATCACTTGAAGGAGGTTACCCGTATCACTTGATGGAGGTCACCGTATCACCTGACGGAGGTCACCCGTGCCACTAGAAGGTGGCTGTGGTATTTGCTTTGTGATCACCCAGTGGCCTGTACTTACTTAACAATCCATGATTCCAACCACTTAGGCAGAGATATATACCCTTATATGTGTCTGTGTCCTCGTCTGAATCTGTGTTCGCGTGTATGTGCATCTGTGTCTGAATCTATATATCTGCGAGCTTTTTTGCATCTCTGTCTGTTTTCAGCGTCATGTCGGCATTGACCGAGGGCAGCGACGGCTGGACATCGTCCCCGCTTCCGGTGTGTGACCGACAAAATTGTCCGTGCGGTGCCAGGGCGCGACCTAGGGACTTCATACTGACCTTTGGTCAAGATGAACAAGGTGGGATCCCGAGGGTTAAGTCTTTATTCATCACCAAATGCCGAGTATACTGAAATAAACGTGTGTGTCTGTTTCCAGACTGACAGATTGACATTCTGTGTTTCTTCAGGGGAGATGTACCTTTTGACGACGTCTTCAATAACGGCGTTCAAAGACGACGGAGTTGCTTTGAAAATAGTGTCATCACTTGGGTAGGTACTTTCTTCAATCTCCCCAGGACAACATTCTGTGCGGCTTAGTCAGACGTCTGTGTGGTGCGGCAATGTTTTAATCTACCTGTGTCACCCCCGACTTAATATATATATATATATATATATTATCATATAATGGGTAGGTGTCTCGGCAGGATAAAGCCAATGGATAAAAACGATATCCCTTGGGGTTATATGCGAAAGAGATGCAAATATCAAAGGTCAAGTAGGACTACTTTCACTGTTTATAAACAAACATGGCGTCGCCCTCGTCATTCGGCGATCGAGTCAGAATTAACCATCGTGAATCTGGATAAACTACAGGGATAATTTCTATCATTATCAAACGAACAGTCTAATATACTGAAAATCAGTGTCTAACTGTGACGTAGCTAATGCATTTTATAAGTTTTTGCAACTTTCGAGATATAAATTTCGAAACAATTTTGCGAGGGCACGAGGCCTAGCCAAGCGGGATCAGTACCCATATCTGTGCTTGTAGACCTCTGTGCCTTGAAACCTTCTCCACAAATCACAAATGGTCGGATTAGGCCGAAATATGTTTGAACTGTTACCTTGTTTCGATTTGTCGCTGTGTGTACATCTGACTACACTTCTTAACGTTATGAAAGGACAGACCGACTGTCAACAACGCCTGACCGTGGCCGTGACGTCTCAGACTAGGTTTAGAGTAGCTTCCCTTTGACAAAGGGCAGTTACTCTAGCGGACAGACCGATGGATTGCCGAGAAAGGCAATTAAAAACAACTGTTGTTTTGCGTATAAGTTGCTTCGCCACTGTATAAGAAACAGATTTCAGTTGGAACTATATTGGCTACTGTCACAGTCCGACTGACACATCACTTACCCTATGACGTAATAAATATTAATGCGCGCATTCCAGTAAAACTCGCAATGTTTAGGTAATGTTTGTGAGAGAGGGAAACACTATGTATTTAGCTCGCCAAGGCTCGCTAAATACAATGTTTATTCCTAATGCAGGATATTTACCATCCCCAAACACACGCGCGTGGTAACCTCTCTCTCTCTCTCTCTCTCTCTCTCTCTCTCTCTCTCTCTCTCTCTCTCTCTCTCTCTCTCTCTCTCTCTATATATATATATATATATATATATATATATATATATATATATGAGGATCTGATCTCCATAATGACGTATAGTATTTGGATGATGACGTCGTTCAGCAAGGAGATGCGATGTCAGATATCTCGTATATTAAATACCATCCCACCCTCTCCACTTTCTCCATCCCTTCACCCTCCATCCCCGGAGCATCAATGGCCTGTCCCTACAGGTAGTATTATATCACATAGTTACCAGCAGTAGATATTTTCTGATGTTCTGTTTCAGGGAGGAGACGGTAACATGTGGGTGTGGTGGCAGGGGAGAGTCTACAGTCGTGGTGGTCATGCTGATGATGTCGTTGCTGACGTGGTTCGGTTCTTGGAGTGTTGAAGACGTCCACTGAAGACTTTATGTATTTGCTAGATCGTAATAAGAACTTATGTAATTCTTATAAACGAAGATGTTTGGTAACGGGAACTGTACGTCATATGCAGACCTCCACACACCAGGGTTCTGCATTCTTATATTGGAATATGTTTGGTCAGGAATGTGTCACAATGTGCAAGGTTCGAGTGTTGTTCTGGGTTAACCATGAGGAACTGGTATATTCACAGAACGTAGGCACGGATGTTTACAAGTGGTTGATATCGGCATGTATCAGGTCGTGTGGCTCAAGACGCAGGCAGACTTTGAGATGCATCACTCTGTGGAGACTTTTCTGAACGTTGTAATACACTTCATGATACGTGGACGTAAAAGTGAGGTGAAGCACCGTGACAAAAAAACTTTAAGTTTTTATTTAGATAGCTCGAAGCCTTGTATGTGTTTGTTAAGAGAGGTTAAAGAAATGACCCAAGGACAATAAAATTATTTATTCTTCAACATGACCCTTCTTCAATATTGTCACGGTTTTGCTAGTGATGTTGGCGCTGTGTTATCACATTTGCGTCCGACTCCTCATTCGCCGGTCGGTATCACCTCATCGTGGATCAACCTTTTGGATATCCACTCCTGGTGTATTGCATTAGCGTCGTTTCGGTGTCGATGCTCACACCGTTATCAGGCTAACGCTTAACACACATGCAGCGACGAGGCACAACACACTCTTCGCATTTTTTAATATCATGAAAAATCATTCATTTATTATTTAATGAGGAACAGCTTCAACTCAAAAATACTATGCCTTATTATTTGACAACTCTATTTTACAATTGTCATGCTTTGTTCTTCATCAAAATTATAACTTCTTACATTTGTTTAATACATTTCATGATGACACTTGATATCTGCAATTGCATACCCATGATATGTCAGGCATTGCATGCGTTGTGAGTAGGGCAGTAATGTATCTAGTAGGCTATTGGGTGTTTTGTGAGTAGGTCAGTAATGTATCTAATAGGCTATTGGATGTTTTGTGAGTAGGGCGGTAATGTGTCTAGTAGGCTATTGGATGTGTTATGAGCATGACAATAATGTGTCTAGTAGGTTGTTGGATGTGGTGTTAGCAGGGGCGTTATGTATCTAGTAGGCTATTGGATGTGTTGTGAGTAGGGCAGTAATATATCTAGCGGCTATTTGATGTGTTGTTAGCACGGCAGTAATATAGCTAGTGGCTTTTGGATGTATTGTAAGCAGGGTAGTAATGTATCTGGTGGCTTTTGGATGTATTGTGAGCAGGGCAGTAATGTATCTAGCGGCCATTGATATGCCTGTTTTACCACGAACAACAATACTTAACACCATATCATTGTTCGTACTTGTACGTGTATACATAATGTATGGTCATCAAACAGGGATCATCAGAGAAGCTCTGCGGGAACATGGAGATACATGGACGTCCCCCAGTCAGCAACATTTCAGTGATATCAGCCGGTATACAAACAGTCGAATATGGGACATGCAGACCACAGGCTGAGAGCAATAACACCTGTCCATACGTGTCGTGGGCTCTATTAACAGCAATCTTTGCACTCGACTTTCGATGACGGCAGCAATGACAAACAATCAGTGTCGTACGTTGTAACACTTAGTCACCATTATAACAGAGCATGACTGACCCCCTCCCTCACCACAAACTAGAGTTTTGTTTGTTGCTTAACGCTCAACTCAGCAATATTCCAGCTGTATGACGGCATTCTGTACATAATCGGGTCTAGAACAGACAATCCTGGGATGGACATCATGAGCATCGATCCACGCAACTGGGATACGATGACATGCATCAACCAAGTCAGTGAGCCTGACCACCAGATCCCGTTAGTCGCCTCCTACGACAAGTATAGTTGCCTTTTGTTTTGTCAAAACTATCACGAGTGAATGTCATTAAGCATTGAAGCAACGGATTTACAGGATCAATATCAGGTAGCCCGTGAACTAATGTATAACATAATTCTGCATTTAGAGTGCCTTTCTTTTGTTGTCAAACGAAGTCGTGAATGGTACTTGTGGACAGTTCAAATACGTTTCGTTGAAAGATGGTAACACACACATATATAATCAAGATCCTTTCTTTTTCTTTTTATATATCCTGGAAACATATATGAAATGTGTTGCTTCAAAGAACATTTGGCACCAACTGCTTCGTGGTCAAAGGGAGACAATTCATGTTTCTTTACTTACTCAGGTGGAATTTCAATTACGAAGCGCGCTCATGGAAGAGAAGATATCTGCGGCTAAACACACAGCAATGGAAGAAACATTGTACAAAGTTTAAAGTGGAACTTGACTTCATCAAGGGCTCATCAACCCTATGAAGATTCCTGTTACAATTGATATTCAGCGTGCCTTTCGAAAGAGGCAACCTACGGAATCGGGTGGTCAGGCTCACTGACTCCAGACTCGAGTTTTTAAAGACAGCTGTTATATGGCTTGGATGTTTCTGAGTGCGGCTTAATACAACAAACAAACTCACCATTAGGATATTAAATTGCGTATATCACTGACAAGTTTATTCTATATACATGAAATATGACTTTTACATTTATGATATTGGTTATCCGATCAGCTCTGACAAATACCTGACGTGTGGAGGCATTAGTAAATGTCACATAAGATAAGATAAGATATATTTTATTATAGTGTCACATATTATACATAATAAAACTATAACATTAAATTCAAACAATAAAACTGTACAATATCCAGTCTTGTAAAGCTTACGAGACACTTCTTAAAACATATAGATTATATTAAAACCCACCTAACCTTGAAATATAGCTGCATAGTAAAATACATACATTTTCTACAGTCATTGCATACATACTACATGTTTATAGATTACTTAGGTGGGTGATTCAAGCAGAGGTAAAAGTCTTATCAGCGAGAGTTACTGATAGAAACGTGAGTAAACGGTCTTGCTGGATAATGTAAGTGAACTTGTTGCTATTTGAGTTGGTACAATATTCAGGGTTAAATTCCTTTGCCTCACAGAACATATGGGGTACCCTGTGGCGCCGAGATTTGATGATGTAATTGCGTCCCTTAGACGTGATGGGCCCCTACAGTTGGGGGTTTGAATCCCAGACTGGCCCTGATTATTTTTCTAGGATTGTCAGCACCGTTTTCAGGCTCGTGGGTTTCTCAAAAGTTGTAAACGTCTACGACCTGCTTAATTTTTGTCTTGCCCCCACATTTAACCGAAAATAGCCACTACAACTAGTCTAATAATTCATTATGTGCTTGTCATGCGTATGCGGAAACAAACGTTCGCTCGTCCTGCCGATTTCCCAGGTTCGGTTGGTCAGTGTGCCCCCATTGTGTTAAGGGTATTGCTCGAATACTGCTAAAAGCAGCCTTTTGTCATATTCACTCATTCACTGTAATCTATGTTCAAATGTGGTTGGCGTTTGTGGTATTTTACACAAAACAAACTGTTCATTCTGGGCATATTTCTGAATTTTCATCATAAAAATTCCCCGCAACGTGATCCGAGTATCATTGGGGAATACTGCAGTTGAATTCCTTCACAGCATCTTCATAATGTTCCACCACATACAGTTTACAGTCACAGAACATCAAGCCGTATGGATACTGTAGTCCGTCCTGTGACGTCAGCAGGTCTCTGACAAACTCCCCTGCTGGTGTCAGTAGCACCACCTTGTGTGCCCAGTAGCCCGCCACCAGGATGTGTCCTGTGCTGGTAGTTGTGATACTTTGTGGTCCTACCAGCCTGCTCCCTCCTGTAGGGGTGTAGGTGAACACAGCGTCTCCCTCTGGTGTGATACAGTAGACAGACTGTGAGCCAGCATCTGACACCAGGATGTTGCCCCTGTCTGTAGCACAGAGGCAGCTGGGGTTACATATCAGGTTCTTCCCAAAGTTGAATCTACCGACTGACCTCATCACTCTCCCCGATACATCCAGGATATCAACACAGGGAGGATCCCTACAACCTGCTGCTAATGTTGAAGGACTCATGGCTATTAGGCATTTGTACTTCTTCTTTGTTGTGACACATGACTGTAATACAAGTTCAGGGGTCACCCGTACTATTACAATCTCACCGTGTGACCAGAATGATGCAGCCACCTGGTTGTCCCCCAGCCTCGTCACAGAGCTTGGGTTACTTGCAAGATCCAGTTTACTGTGTCGTGATATGTCATTCTTTGTGTAGAAGGATTTCAGACATGTATTGTTGCAGTCAGTGACCAGCAGTGTCTCCTCACCATCCACAACCAGGACTGTGACGTCACATGGATCCGGCTGCTTCCTGTCGCCATCGACCCTAATGCCGACTGTCTTGTGTAACATTGGCCTGCACATGACGTCAAATGTGCCACACTGTATTTTACCAAGTCGCGTATCCATGACGTCACAAACGTTCTGTTGAATTCTTCCAAGTTGTACATCCTTGTATAATTTCCTCTCATCTATTTCACTCACAAATATAAGTTGTGAATCACGAACACTCCCTGTGAAAGTGACATCCCTGTCTGTTGCCTCCTTGATTGCCCCAGACTGACACATCTGGTAAATGTCAAACATGTCAGACTCACTCCCAGACTTAAACACCTGGGTGAGATACTCTAGGTATTGTTGATACATCTGCATGTCTATTTCCCCTGACTCTATCCGCCCCCTCAGTTGTCTAGACTGCTTCTCTGTCACCTGATTCAGCTCCTTCAGCAGCTGTTTCTCCTTCTGTTTAATCACGTCCATGGCTTTCTGTGAGGCCTGTCGGATCTGTGACTTTATTTTGTCTTTGTTGTGGCTGATCTCATCAATCTGTGATTTGTGTTGTTGAAGTGATCTGCCTGTGTCGTCAAAGCTCTGTGTAATCAAACCCTTATTGTGTTTAAGAACTCTTCTCATCTCAGACATCATGGACTGAATAGTGACCACAGAGTCGCATTTCCTGTGGTATATGACACAACACTTGTGGCATATTGCTTTATTACAGTCTCTGCAGCAGAAATCCATGACTTCGTTGTGTTCCGTGCACCTCTGTCTTCTAGTGACCTTCACTGATCCACCAAGGTCAGCAATTACGTGGTTTGACGTACCAGGAAGAGATGCATGCATCTTCACACATCTCTCACAGAGCGGCACATCACAGTCTTGACAGTAGGAGTTGGCCGATTGACTTTCTCCAAGGTCCTGGCACGGACGGCAGCGGTTTTCTGTATCTGAACAAGTCATGGATAATCCTGTCACATCATTAAACGTGCAATGTTTAACACAATACCGAGAAAACGTTTGTAGGAAGATATAAATGTGCATAGGGTGAATCAAGCATAAATGTTAATTTTGATCATTGTAGCTTTTCGAAACTGAAATGACCAAGGTTTATTCTAGAGATAGGTGACCCTTCAGTTTCGTCTTGATTACTTTTGATGACGCATGAATGTACATAGACTGAACTTGGTTTGGTATCACCTCGGTCATTCAGGATAGAGAATCTGCTGTATGACAGCGTCACAGTCCATCTCCTTTAAGATATTCTATTTTGGTTTCTTGGTTTCAGTGAAAACTGAATCGGCGACGTGTGTACTTCAAATAGAGTGAGTGAGTGAGTGAGTGAGTATGGTTTTACGCCGCTTTTAGCAATATTCAAGCAATATCACGGCGGGGGACACCAGATATTGGCTTCACACATTGTACCCATGTCGGGAATCGAACCTGGGTCTTCGGCGTGACGAGCGAACGCTTTAACCACAAGGGTACCCGACCGCCCCTCAAAACAGAGGTTTAACATCGCTTTGAAGATTATTGCACTTATGTAGTGACGTGCGTGCAGGCTTGTGTGTGTCGCTGCTTTACCAGTCCGGATAAAAGAGGGTTTTATGGTAGCAGCTCACTGAGATTTGAGTTTAACATAGATACTCCACGCACACACAGTTTACTGTCTTTAAGGTCTACCCTCTTTTATCCCTTTTATGTCGAGCACCTGGCAGAGTGGCAACTAATACCGTCTTTTGGTGAGATGAGGCCAGGGATCTTGGGAAGAATTATTGTGATCTTTCGGTTTGTTCAAGATCACATTTACCTACCATGATCGATATTTCTCCCACAGGCTAGAGTGTCCAGAAGTCCCTGTATGAGGAAACTGGGCTTGATCTGTTTCACCCACTCCTCCGCTGGTCTGTCAGGCCTGGGAACACCGGTCATCTGACGACAGTAGGGACACGGGATGGACTTGGCTCTGATGGCGTCTTGTCTGGTCTTCAGGAATTCCCCCAGGCAGCCCTTACAGAAGGTGTGGCCACAGATCAGAGTACAAGGGTCCTTGTATCCCTCCATACATATGGAACAGGTCAAGAAGTTCACATTCAGACTCTCCAGCTTTCTGGCGGCTGCCATCTGAAACAAAGGAATATCTGTTTAATATCATTCATGTATTTTAGGGACTGGTGATTGAATGTGAATACATTTTTATTGTGTGATGTGCAGATTTGGAAAATCTGATAGTAATAACAATATAGTTATTATTGACAGTAGTGACTAATCAGTAGTGACAAATGCATCTGAATATTTAACACTGAACAAGTGGCCAGAGCGGATTCCTCTGTTCTGTCCGTGCTCTTTAAATGAGTCAGTGAGTTGGATTTAACGCCCCTTTGAACGGTCTTTCAGTTAATATACTACAATTTTTGGATGAAAAAAGAAAACATACAACTTTATACATAATTAGTTTTGTTTATTGAATTTAGCAACGTTTCGATGTAGATTCTTACACTGTTATCAAGCTGGAGTGCATATTATTCCAATTACATCTGGGCGTGTCAGCTTAATGTGGGAGGAAAGCCCGAAGTGATGCATGTCCAAGACGTTCACCACTTTGGTGAAACCCACGAACATGGACATGCTGCTGACAAACCTAGAATCATACCAGGATTCGATCAGCGTATCGTGGTGCCTTTAATTAACTTGGCCACCCGTGCCCCCGGATCGGCGCTTAAAGATTTGGAAAGTTGGAGAAACTTTATGATCAAGTGGGAGACACAGAAAGAATAGAACAGTGGCTAGTTTGGGCCCGATAGTGTAAGTTTTAAGCGATTGGTTTGATAATAAGCAAAAATGTGAGACAGACATTTTGGAAGCACACCACGCTACATCCCATGGCGAATCACCTATAGCTAAAAGACATAATCGCTCAATGTGCAAATAGTTTATTCTTACAAAATTTACCGAAATGAGATACCGAAAATATGACAGTAAATTATTTGAAAATTGGAAGTACAATATGTGATATTGGCTTTTTAAACTATAAATATGCATCAGAAAATATTTTTATCTGGCTATTGAAACACTGGTCACAAGGTTTGTATGATTGTTTATTCTTCCCCGGCTTCAGGCGGGGAAGTATAAGGATAAGGTTAATTTTGACTGAAGGAGAACGCCATCTTGTTCCTCTGAAAAATTTGTTGTTTTTAAAAATAAAATGATAGTGACTTAATCTACACATGTTTTAACCAATCGCTTTTCACATTCTGAGACTTAGTTACGTTTCGTAATGCAGATAACCCATGCAATTTGTTCATTTTGTTTTTAAAAGAGCTTAAAATGTTTAGGGGGAAATATGTATCTCATTTCGGTAAATTTTGTAGGAATAAACTATTGCACATTGAGCGATTATCTCTTTTAGCTATAGGAGTAGTATAGAGCTTTATCACGCACTGACCTTGCAATGCTGTACATCGTATTTTATTCAAGCTGTATCAATGAGAGTGATTGATTATCTCCCTTACCCGAACAGCTCTACCTTTGCAATATATCTTATGTTATTCAGGCAGCCATCAAGAAAGGTTCCAGGGAGGAATTTAGGTCAAGCCTGTAATGAGCACTCAAGCTTCAGTTGCTATTGCAATTAGTTGTTCCACACGATTAAATACCAGGCTTCTATAAAGTATGACTTTGTTCAATAAACAACACATGTTACAACAACGGGTTTCATATAAGAAATTTGTATTTAGTTGTCTTCATAATCACATGTATGGTGCTAGATTATACACTCGTATATGTTCTTAGCTGCTGGCCTGTAGTTTAGCAATTATTTTCCTAAAAAATAATACGGTTACATGATATATGCACGATGTTTGGGTTGAACATAGTAACATTCTTCTAAACATACCTCAAATCTAAGCCGGAAGTAATCACAACCCAGTTAACCAAACGAAGCGGGATTCAAAAACACCGTCATAGGTTTCTGGCGTGCCCAGGAGACTTAGGCAATTTCGCCAACCGTGCCCCCGTACACAACGGTAAGAAACTATCATACAACAAAGATGTTTTAGATGAGATATGTATTGCGGAACATTCCATTAAGAAAATGTGGCAATATTAACCTATTACAAACTACAAAATATATGCACAATAAGTGACAATTTAAACACACAGGTACATTCAGCATACAAAGGAGGTACTTTATAACAATTTTATTTTAAAACAAGTGTATAATAATTATATGGAAACAATATGAGAATTGAGCAAAACTATAGTAATGTTGTACATACAAGGAATTTGTTTATAATTGTTGATATGATAACAGATATTGGAAGTTGTTTCTGGATAACTGTTGGTAAAATTATTTAGAACCATTCCTTTTAACAGAGTGTACCAAATTCTTTATCATGATTGGGGATTATTTGTGATTCTCTTTTTTGGTTGTATTTTATAAAAGACGGTGCACAATGTTGCTCATCTTATGAGACATCACATGTTTCATAGAGACGTTGTTCCAATGGGGTTGGGGTTGTATATCTACCAGTTTCAACGTTTAGTTTGTGATTACTTGAACGAGAAATGTGACCTATGAGCTTTGTTTTTACAATATGTAAGATCATTCTCAATATTCATAGATGACTTGACCAACCTGCATGTTCTTAACCTGCTGTTAGATAAATGGGAATCCCTTAATGAATGCGTTAACATATTTTTACATTTTGACTGAAGTTTATTTACTGTGGATTTATTACATTTATTTGTGTTTACTTTTTACAAAGTTTGTTTCATTTAACCCAACCCACCTTGTGACCAGAAATATTGATATTTGCTGCCAAAGCATATTGAAGAATTACATTTGTTGTGTTATCTATATAGGACTTGCAATCAATTATTTAATATTATTGGTACTAATAGCGGGTATTTATAAAGTTCTGCCTGACAGGACCAGTTATGTGTTTCCTTGTGCTGACCATTCAAAGACACTGTTTCTTTTATTGTGCCTCCTATTTTTTGTTTTCACCCCCACACTTTTCATAAACACTTCACTCTGCACTGGACCGGGAAAGAGACAGGGTAAGTAAGTTGAAGGTTCAATTGTTGTAACCACCCAGATACACCCAAAGGATTCACTGGGGTGTCAGTTTGTCATCAAGGGTGAACAATAAACAACCCCACACCCTAGCCTGTGTCATGTTTTGCGTCAAACTACACACATTCCTGGCTATGACATTGGAGCCCCAGTGAGGACCTGTTTACCGCTGCTTTTGGTGACAGTGACAATTCCAGTGATCCAGTGACCATCCTAGTGATTCAGTAATAGACTGTATACTCATGTGAATATATGGTTACTATGAACTGTTTGGGTGCGGAATGTTAACTACTTGTTCCAAGATTCACACAATCATGGACTCGTTCCCAAAGCTAGCTACAAAGCAATTGCTTTACTTCTGTCTTATCAAATGTGCATTTGTTCTATTGTCGGGAAAAAGTCATAAATAATAATACATGAAATTTCAGGGAGGTGTTTACGGAAGTATTTGGGAATAACTATATTTACTTTAGTGGATTTAGAGCATGAAAATGAACTACCCAACTTTTGATGACGTAAGCGCCAGTAGATCGCGGGACTATTGGAGCCGATCACTAGAGCTAACTATAACTGTTAAATATTACGATGAAACATTTAATTGATCTTATACGTACAATATACATAGTTTTTACATACATGACGTGTATGTAATAATAAATACTCATATATTTAATCACTATAAAAACTTCAAACGATCTCGGGAACGTGGGCGACACCGATGGTCTCGATCGTTTTCGACCGAGCCTGACTATTAAACTTATCTACTTAAAACTTGATGATGGGTAATACAAACAATAAATTACCCGTGACGAGGAATGGCGGATTATCTGTCCCTCGTAAAATTAATGTTACACATTTGCTAAATACTCTTAAATATTTTCACAAGGGACAAAGACCCAGAATTATAAGTTGCGCTACTTTCATAATTCTTTATTTCAGTATAAAGGCCATAGGCCCACATACAAATACTCATTGAAAAATACAGTATGAGGCAGATGACAGAGGGTATTAAGTGACAGTATTTCGGATTGCAAGTGCTTCCAGTATATACTTAACACAATTAGTTACAATACTAGTGCGGTTACAAGATAATAGAGTATTATATTTAAATAAGGTAGGATTGGAAGAGTAATAAATAGGTAAATACTTATTTCTTATATATCTGTAACATGGGCAGACAAGCATAAAATGAAACTCATCTTTAATTTCCTGTAAATTACAATATCTGCACTGCCTATTACAGTACTCTATACCGCATCTTCTACCTAAATTTACCATCAATGGCAACTCGCCAATTCTTAACAAACAAAACATACGTCTATAATGACGGCTTGTGATTTCACAGAGATACTTTTCAACTGTTAGCAATGACTTATATTCCTTATACATTGATAATTTACGTATTTCACAAACTTTACAATACCAGTCCTGTTGGTTACAGTCTTTTAACCTTTGAATAAATGCATTAATAAAGAGGGTCTCATTACCAACTTCCCGCGAAATCCACACGTGGCCAAATCCATAACTGAATAATAGTCTTTTGACACAAGTTACCCATGTAGTGCGATTAACTTCATCTAAAGATTTCAGCATTAAATAACATTGCTTAGGGTAACTATAACTGGGTAAAGATAACAATTTCAACCAATATTTAATACATCTCTTGTGATAATCAATAAATAAGCCATATCTACCACATTCGCCAAGGGCAGCAACATTTGTAACATGACTTCCATTTCCAATAGTAAATTTACAGAATTTAATCTGAAATTTTTCAATTGCTGCAATTTTTGAATAGCCCCATATTTCTGAAGTGTATAATAATACAGGCTTAATTTGAATGTCAAATATTTTAAAAAGTATATGTACGGGTATGTTCTTCAAACAATGCTGTAATTTCTTAACGACGAACAGAGCCTTATTTGCCTTCTGAACAAGAGAGTTGATACCAGTCGTCCAACACAGCCGATTTGAAAATAACAAACCTAGATAATTATAATAGGTAGATACATTAACATTAACATCTCCAAACCTCCATTTCTCAGTACTCAGTTTTCCACCATTTCTGAAAACTAAAATTTCAGTCTTACTATGGTTAACTTCTAAACCCCATTTAGTACAGAAAGATTTAAGGATATTAAGTTTTCGTTGGAGACCAACTACAGTATCATCAATTATGCACAAATCATCGGCATATAATAACAACAAAATGTCTAGAGATTCTTTACTCACAAATATTCCCCTCTCGCCGGAGGAGTGCAACATTGATTCTAATTCAACAATAAGCAAAGAGAACAATATAGGGCTAAGGGTGCAGCCTTGGCGTACACCACCTAGCATTTCAAAGTAGCAAGTTGCTGTGCTATTTGACAACTTTACAGCCGATTTCACTTTTAAATATATATCTTTAATGACATAAAATAACTTTCCATGTATACCCTTATTTAACATGACATACCACAACAATTTTCTATTTACACAATCAAAGGCTTTTCTAAAATCAACAAATAAACAGTAAAATCTGCCATTAGCTTTAGATAAGTATTTCTGTATTAGACTTTGCAACACAAATATATTATCAATGGTGCTGTATCCAGCCCTAAAACCTGCCTGAGACTCTGGTATCTTATCGTAAATGTCACAAAACATAGTAAGCCATTTATTAAGAATAAAAGTAAATATTTTACCCAATACATCACTAAGTGTAATACCCCTATAATTGTTAACATCAAATTTGCTGCCTTTCTTATGAAGGGAAGTAAGTAAACCTCGAGCCCAATCCTCAGGAAAATTACCACTATGCAAAATAGCGTTATATAATATAACTAGATAAGGAAGAAGATTACCCTTGTAACACTTTATCATTTCTGGTAGAACTCCATCGGGACCAGCCGCCTTACCATCTTTCAAATGATTAATAGCATGTACAATTTCTGGTTCAGTGATTTCACAATTCAAAATATGATTTAATTCTTCATCATTGCAGACAAAACAGTTAGATTCCTCGTGTTCATAAACAAAACTCTCAGCGGAAGGAAGATTATCATGATCAACATCATAATCAGTTATATTCAAAATATTTTTAAAGTAGGAGACCCATTCTGATGGAGCTATAAACTGAGTTGCATTACTGTTTTTTGATACAAGTCCCTTCACTTGGTTCCAGAAGATCTTAGGACTACAAGTATGAAACATTAAATCCTCAAGTAATCGCTCTTCAAAAATCAATTTCTTTTGTCTACACATATTTCGATACGCATTTCTTAACTGTCTAAACTGTTGTAACTAGTTCAGATCACCAGTTATTCTAAACATATTAAGAATACGATATTTCTCATGTTTCAACTCTTTACATTCGCTATCATGCCATCTTGCTCCTGAAAATGTACATATGTTTGAGCTTGTAATTACCTTCATATCACTGACAGAAGCACAAGTAATTATCAATGATATCAATTTTGTAACTGCACAATTAACACTGCTAGAAAATTCACCCATGAAATCTTCAAAGCTATATGATGATAGCGAGTCCTGAAGTAACTCAGAAAACGCTTCAGCCTTACCAGCACACCATCGGTATCTACAAATAGATTCTGCATTATCAGCATTCATGTTACTGATAACATTCTCTGTATCTGTAACAGCAAACTTAAACACAATGGGAAAATGATCTGACTCACATCTTGTGGCTACACTGAAATCATAATTAGTACTAAATAATTCAGATGAACAAAAGCAATAATCAACCATGCTGGCACCCCCACCAGCAAAGCATGAAAAATCCCCGCGGGGATCTGATTTTGTTCTCCCATTCATCATATGTATATCAAGAGAACAGCATAAATCTATTAAATCACAACCATGGGAGTTTACAGGATCATCTGTCCACTTTCTAGATATGCTAAAACTGTCAGTTTTATAATTCAAATCTTCCAGTGAAGGAATGTATTTGTTGCCATCCTGTAAAATATAATCCTTTAAGTTGCCTGTTCTAGCATTCATATCACCCATAATCACAAAAACAAAGTCTTCAATATCAGCATCTGTGATGCACGAGAGCAAACAGTTTTCTAAGTAATTGCGCTACTTTCTGTTTAAATGAAGGGAGATAATCTGAAAAAAACTCCTTTATAACTCGTTGCCACAAAAGAGTGGTTCAAGTCCACACATGTACCGGTTATAGTATTTAAACCTATATTTGTGATATAAACATTCCATATTTTATGCTTTTGCATTTTGTTTTAATAATAACTGAAAAAATTACATTAAATAATGGTCAAATTTATAAAAGAAATTAGAAAAAAATAGAACTGTGCAATATTTCCATACCCCATACAAATCTAAATATTTGTGATAATATCTGGCCACACCAGTCTTTCACTGTGGCCTACTTTCATGACTCACTCTCACCGACCAACCCACCCTATAATTTATGACTAGTCCCTGTACAAGTATTGCTGTGCCGAGTAGGGCAATAAATATCTTTTCATACATATTGTGTGACTGGCGGTTGCTTCCCAAAGGACAGGACATGCTTACCCTTTTCGCAAACACCTGGTGTCATCACTGATTCTCAGTGATCTATTCATAGAATTCTCACGCCTTTTTCACATTTGTTTCGACGGGTAATCGACACTGGTTGACGAGTAAAGTATTCTTACAATCTCAACAGAACGTAACTCCATTTCCACCTGCTTTAGAGTAGATTCACAGCTCTCGATGTGACTAAACTCACCAGTTTCACAGTGGGAGATTATTTCTGTGGGAGGAACTATGGTGTGTTCCAGATGAATGCTAGTGTAACACTCCAACTTACCCTGTGTCCCGACACCCGTCTCTCCACCTGCGACAGTGTGACGTAGTGACGTAATGCCGGCTGGGACAGGTTTGCTGATAAGCACGGGAACAAGTCAAAATAAATCATGTCAGGTTCACGACAGACTCCTTGGTCATGTGACAGTCATGTGGTGGTCGAGGTCATATCGTACAGAGACGACACTAGTGTTGGAATGAGTGTTCCGCGGACCTAACCAGCTGAGCAGATACCCTATCCCCATTTTATGCTTCCCAAAGAAACGTTTAGGTAATGTCATCTGTAAACCTGATAAATATTTGGAGAAGGACGCATGATGTGAGTCGGTGCTACTCCTACCCACACACAGGCTATTGATTACACCATGGGGACATTACAGATAAACATTTATGTGATAAACCAATACGATAAACGTAATATGCAAATGAGGTCACCTAGCAGGAAGTACTTTTAGAAGGCTCAATAGGATCCCAGCAAACAATTCTACGTTGTTACAACATTGTGAGGTTACGTTGACACAACGTTTATCTGTAGACTCCCAAATTTGTTGCTACAACGTTGTGTGTAAACCAAAATATAACCAATGCAGAACGTTGTCACGACGTCTTTTTCTTACATGGTTAAAACGTTTTTATCAAATCGTTCCGACGACGTGTTTCTTTGCATAAAAATGGACGATTAAACAACCAATGTCGGACGTTGTCCATGTCAATTACTATGACAACATATATATATATATATATATATATATTGCAGTGACAGACCATTTGATAGATATCTGGTTGTGTGGCTGTGGCCGAGGAAAACAAACTGATGATGATACCAAATCCCAGCCCTGAATATCAAATATATGTTTGCAGTTTGCCTTAAGAATGTCTAGATCATGTGTGTAAATCACTTTTACACCACGCTTTTCCCCAAAATTGTAATAAATGGATAGCGTGAAAAATTCCTGCATCTGCCTCCGTAAGAAAGATGTTTTGAAATAGGCTTTTCTTCATGTTCGTTAAATGAAAACAAAACAGGAATTTAGATAGAGCAAGTTTCGGATACTCCATGTGCTCCAACACAACCTCCTTCTCCCTGCTTCTACTGTTCTTCAGACAGGACAAAATATGTGTATTCATTGTGCTGTTTTATAAAACATTATTATACAAACAAACACAATAATGTTACTTCTTAAAATGCTTAAAAGTTTCAACTTCGCCAGAACTAATAGTGTCAACAAGTCTGATCGAATGCATTTTCATTGTTTTTTTCTGATGCACCAACGATATCTGTGAGAGCCGACATTTCTAATGATGCATTCTGGCCTCGTTGCTAGGGATGCATTCAGACCATTTACAGTGATACATTCGAGGAACACTGACAATGTCAATTTGCCCAAGCACTGCCCACGTGACAACAAAAAACCACCATAAAGATATCTCACTTAAGACACGGCGCAATATTCGCACTATGTAAGAGGCAGTTCCAAAAGCAGGAATGATATAAATATTTGACATGTCAATGCAAGATCGTGGTAGGGGTATCAAATTGTTTTAACCGTACGTACATCTTGTTACTTGTGGGTCATTACTAGTCCGTAGAAAGGGGAGATGATGGCATATATACTGAAAATATAAATGCCAGGCACCTTTCAGAAATTCTAGCATTTACAGCACAGTTTGGGAAAGGCTCGTGCCATGCCTGCGCACACATGGAAGACCCAAGCCGGAGCAACTGATATGAGATAGTTTTATACATAACACATGCGATTATCGTGTCCATGCAGGTTGAGAAGTTATATTATGTCATAAGTAAATGCAAACAGATTCTTAAACCACACCATTTTAATTAAAATATGCAATTATATTGCCCAATAATGTAATTATGTTACTGAGAACAACAAGATACCGCTGATAGAACACTTTGCCATTTGACACGACATTTTGTTTCATGACATACTGCACGAGAATAAAAAATAATTTATCCATCAAAAACAATTACATAAATTAAGCAAAATCAGCTTTCACGCAGACGCTTCGGCAATTTAGTTCCAATTACATGATGAAATTGTAAAGCAGTTTTATTTTCCACAAAATCGCTAAGGGCTGAGGGAGGAAAGAATTGGTGTAAAGTACAAATTGGTTGTTATTAATGTAGTTATGTTTGGAAAGCACAACAAAAGAAACAGGTTTTTTTAAATGGTCACACATGGAAAACCAAGGTAACAAAAAAACACATAACTGGGGTTGTCAGGCCGAACTTGATATATATCCCCTATTAGTACCATGATATTAAACAAATAATTGATAAATGATTGATTGTCGTATATAAATAACCCAACAAATAGCATACTTACACATGCTTTGGCAGCAAATATCAATATTTCTGGTAAAAATGTTGTTTGGGTTAAATAAAACAAAATGTTAAATAGTAAACACAATAAATGTAATGATTCCACAGTAAATGGACTTTGCACAGTCGAAATGTAAAAATATGTTAACCCATTCATTAAGGGATTCCCATCTATCTAACAGCAAGTTATGAACATGCAGGTTGGTCAAGTCACCTTTAAATATTGAGAATTATCTTACATATTGTAAAAACAAAGCTCATAGGTCACATTTCTCAAAACTGCGTTTAAGTAATCACAAACTAAACGTTGAAACTGGTAGATATACAAAAACACGAACCCCATTGGAACAACGTCTCTGTGAAACATGTGCACAGCAAAAAAAATGCAGTTTCCGGTATCCGGATACCTGCCGGATACCACCGGACACTTACCCAAAACGCGTCCGGGTATCTGGTGGCAGAAACCTTGCCGGATACCCGATCCGTGGTATCCGGCATGGACACCTCACCTGAAAGTATGTCACCTGGAATCCGGGTATCCGGCACCGGATACCTCACCGGATACCTCAATCTGGGTGTCCAGGGATCCGGCACCGGATACCTCCTTCTGAGTTTCCAAAAACATGTCACAATTTGGGGGGTGCATTTTGTTCAATTAAGTGTGAAACACCTAAAAATATATTGGAAACTAACCATGAAAATTGAACATTGCTGAAGGTATCCGGCGGGTATCCGGTAGGTATCCGGATGCAATTTTTCGAGATGTCTTTCTCCTAGTAAATAATGTTATCCTGGGCATAGCAGATAGCTTTAGTAATATTCTGTGTTATTTATGTTGTAAATATCCCCTTAAAGTTGAGATCTATGGGCAGGTACTTCTTGTGAAAACATTTTTCAAATTCATATATATTTCATTTTAGATGTTCAGCATATTAAATGAAAAGCATTCAGTCCTGGTATGATGGTATCCTTACATTTCATCTTCATATTCCCAGTTTGTTCTAGCTTCTCGTGGTTGAAGCGCTATATACACCACATCGGTACATTGCTTGGTGTCACCCATCATGATATTGTTGGAATTTTGCTCATAAAGTGACATAACACCATATTCACTCTGACAAAACAAATGAAAGTCATTGGCTATGTGCTCACTTGGGCCTTTGTTCCTGGTGAGATCAAAAGATTATTTTGGAACTGTATCAGTACTTGTTACATCTTGACAGACGAGTTTCATTGAAGTTTGAAACAGAATATCATTAACCAAAATGGGTGCATCCACAGAAAACACCTAATAAAGTACCGGTACATAAAAATATCAATGTAATTTTTCTACTGACATGGAACTAAAAACTTCATTCAGTGAGCTGTATTAATTGTAGGAAAACATTCAGGGCATTAGTATATTTGATATATGTTAGCACCTATGTTATGAATGATCAATATCATATTTCTTTAAAGAAGCAAAACAAAAAAAAATTGTTAAGATAACAAATCATATTTATTGATTTTATGACATTTCATTGGTTCAGTAACCAAAGGTGTTTGCAAGAACATTCAAAAACAGAAACAGATGCTTCAATGCCATTTTCTAAATAAACAAATCGGTCAAATCTCAGAAGAATTTCAAGGGAGAAGAATATCTAAAGTCAATTATGTTTGTGCAGTAAACCACAAAAGTCATTCAGATTTGTATAGTCAGCGTCAGTGTACACCACATAAACATAGTCTCACTGCTGTAGTATTAATTCCTTTAGACTTGATTAATGTCGTAATAAAACAACCTACAGAATCTCACTGATGTGGCATTATTCATTCAGAATCATCACTTTCTGAGGTGAACCTGCTAGTTGTTCTGGGGAGGATTATTCATCACCCTGAGAGTCCTTTGTATGACTTGTCTGATCTGGTGTCATTGTGAAATCCAGGTGCCTGAAACAATTTATAACATCTTTAAAATCTTGTTATTAAAAATATAAGAAACACACATATATTGACAAAGGGAAAAAAGTTGGTTGCTCTCTCAATGAATAAGGTAATGACAGTTTATCAAGCAAGTGTTAACCAAACCATGTTAACCAATGTAAAAAAGCCATAGCAAACAGTAAATTTTACAGAAAATACAAAATTGTAATTGATCTTCTGAAAACAATTCCTGTAGTGCCATAAGGCAGGCTCACCTGAATTTTTCTCAAATGTTTGCATTACATCAAAACATAAGGAAGGGTAAACAAGGCAATGCAAATTGCATAAAATAGGTTCTTATACATAAAAACAGAACTACCGTATTTGATGTAATAAGCGCCTCGCTCTAATAAGCGCCCACGGGAATATTTGCTAATATATTGGCTAGTTAACAATCCCAATTTGCACCCTTTCCAATTGATCAATGTATACAAGACTTATTTATTTGCATATAATACACATTCGTGTGTGATATGCACCCTTAATTATGGGGAATTTCATTCTGGAAAAATATATTTGTCGTACATTAACATTTCAGGCTGCCAGCATAAAGCACGAAATTCTGAGAGCGCCCTGGGCGCTTATTCTGTCGAATACGGTATTCATAATTATCAAAACTTTCAATCACACAAGTCATGTAAGTGATCTCAAAATATTATATAATGAGTGTGCAAGTTAGTATAGTTCCACACAGCTTTTAGCAATATTCCAGCAATATATATGCGGGGACACCAGAAATGGGCTTTTCACACAGTACCCATGTGGGGAACAGAACCCAGTGCTTCGGAGAACGCATTACCCACTAGGCTACAAAATACAAATATCATCTCAAATACAAAAGTAAGTAACATTAGGATTTCATACAACAGATATTTTCACCAAATATCAAGTCACTATACAACTGATTGAATTACTGATTAGAGAAGCAAGTACATATAAATGTAGCAACAGAATCAGGCTTAATTTGAATCGTTCCTTGCTTCAGTTGCAATGGGAGCCACATTGAAAATAATTATCTCACTTATTATTGATAATTAATATCTACCATTAATTGGTAGGCCAAAATAGACACTGATACAAAAAATCAACTGAAAAGAACCACCTGAACAATCGACTAAAAACTATGTATATTACATTAAGGGGACCTTATTTCGGCTGCTGGCAATAGCATGAGTGGAGAGGGGGGGTGCTGTAGTGCGCACCCCCCTTTTTATTTCGAAAATAAATCTTTATTTCTATATAAATTACTACCAAGACAATAAATAGCTGTAAAAAAAGCTGTATCCGCCCATGATTAGTCATGAGTAAAATCATTATCATATTTTTATCATTTATCCTATCTTTAATTAAAATTAACAATAACGGGAAAAACTACCAAATATATTGGTCAAGTGTAATCATAATTTAAGTAGTTCTATTTGGTTTTGGAACTTTTCAAGGGTCATTGTAAATATATGTGTATTCCTATTTGAATACTCGTTTGATTGTTATAAAGTTACACAGTATTGCATCTATCGTCTGTTTCTAAATACAGTGGAACCCATCTTTGACTTGTGTGACATAATTGAATCATACCCCAATTGAATCATACCCCAAGTGCATTGTTATGCATCTGCACAGAGTGGTCAAAGTCCTTGTTACTTACTTTCTTACTTTGTAGATTTAACGTGCGCTTTCCGACTGATGCGTATTTCGCACACGGACATAGTTTGCTACAAGGCAGGATCCAATAAGTACAGTTGAGACATCAGGTTGTATCCAGACAAACTGTCTGATAATCTCAAGTATGGTCTTGGTAGGATCAAGGGATGTAGCTAATCCTAAATAAACATTAAACAAATGACATAATCTCTTCTACAGAACACTTGATCAAAGCCTGCCCCACCTTTGATGTTTATCATCTTGTTACGCTCACAACAGCTCATTAGCAAGATGAACTCCATGTCAACTCATGGTGGATTAGGGATTAACAGGGCAATTAGTGTCAGGTGGGTATTATCACTTGCAATTATCTGTTAATTACTTAATTGAGTAGTGACGGCTTAGTTAGTTTCCAACCACACTGACAAGTCAGTTTACAGTTTACTAGTAACATGTTTCTGTGGACCAAGGAAATGTATCTTGCCAGATACTTAAAAAGTTCTACTCATAAGTAATAAAATAATGACAGTTTTGATATGCAATTCTCCCTACAAAGACATTTAACATTTGATATACATAAACTGTCTGTTGAAACCATGATGATGCTAATATACAAGTCGCATAAAACAACTAATTCATATACTGGTACCTAGCCAAACATACATAATTTTTATACGCGTATGCACATGCTTGTACATATATACCTCTACTGCCACATCACACATACAAACAATCATTAGATGGATGTAATCGTTCAAAAATATTTTACATACACAAACAAGTGAACAGATTCTGTAATAGCATGGTTAATATTGGGAGATGTTTAAGCATTTCCATTTTCACAGAATCGAAGGTATATCCTTTCAGGACTCAGATCAGCTTGTAGTGATTTAAATTCACCTAAAAATGATTCATGTGAAATGACCTATCCCGCATGTGTGGCACCTGTTATTAAAATACCATTCATTACTTATTTGTGTGTCCAAATTATGCTATTATTAGAAATAATAGGTATTATTATTCTGCATGGATATAAGAAAGCTTTATATGGAATTGTTGAAAATTATGTACAGGAAAACATTGAAATAAATCAATCAATACGTGCATTTATCTCAGAATCTGGTAGATTTAATCAATATGGACTTCTGCTTCATTATCTAATTATAATCAGATGATTACATTATTGCTCAACTGATAGTTTGCAATAGTATAGAATTAGTATTTTATTAATAATTATTTTGTATTTGAGCATCATTTAGATAAGCCAATGAAAAAAATATATGTTTAAAACACATGTAGTAGAACATATTGCAATAGTTAAGACCCGAAAAGAAGTTATGTGTAGGATCCTCAAAATGGTATCCACAAGAGCAGGTTGTAGAATCATGTTGGTATTTGTTGTTTAACTCTGCACTCAGCCATATTCCAGCTAAATGACGGCGGTCTGTAAATAATCAAGTCTGGACCAGACTATCCAGTGATTGACATCATGAGTATCCATCCACACAATTGGGATACAATGACATGGATCAACCAAGTCAGCGAGCCTGATCAGCCGATCCATTAAGTTATCTCTTACAACTAGCATAGGTTGATCATGTTGATGGGGACTAACTTCAACCTGGAATCCCCATGTGAGTATGTATGCGGCTGTTAGCTTTGTTTGATGTTTAACGCCACACTCAGCAATATCGCAGCTATGTGGCAGGAATCAAACCTGCATGGGTCTTCAGCACGAAGAGTGAACGCTTCAACCACTAGGCTACCCCACCACCCAAAATTCCCCCATGATAAAGTTGTCATCATGGTTATTGTTCAGCTACTTCAAGTGAAAATGTTCATACCCTTAAAATGTCTTATCTTCCACTTCACGATGATCTCTGATGCAAAACTTCCCTGTCATTAAAGCTGTTCTTGATTCTTCACATCTGGAAAAATATGTTGAGGCTATTAATCATCTCACAGAGTAAAGGGAGTATATGAAATAAGACAGTGAGTCACATTAGCATACAAATTATCCAGTTAAAGTTAACATATTTCTTCATTATATACTAACATATGATAGACAGGCTACTTGTTATATAAAAATATAATTATATCCTGATACATTTACTTACATGTTGGCTATGAAAGTTAATGTGTCACATGTGACAGGCTTACATGTGGTAAATTACTTTAATACGTGATCATTGTAATATTCACATATTCCTTACCTTAATGTGTCACTTCAGCTGCCAGGATTACCTCAGCTGCAATTTCAATATTTGGCCAATTTTGACGAAATGACCGATCGTGTTCAGTGTATAAGCTGGGCCTCGTCTCTAATATAACTTGGCGCAAGTTGACGACGCGCATAGAGAGCCGGGAACCAGCTTATGTCATGTTAAACTGGTTCCCGGCTCCCTATGCGCGTCGTCAACTTGCACCAAACAATATTGTGATATTAGAGACGGGGGCCCAGCTTTGTGTTAACCCGGAACAAGCCAATTTACCCATATTCCCCTGCGGTCCAGGGCGCCATTTTAGAACATGGATGTAAACAAATCTCGTGTATCGATATACACTGTGATGCTTGATTACGATAAGCTTACCTCGTGTATCGATACATTGTTCTCATTCACCTCCACCACGGAAATACCGGCCGAAGTTCCTCTGAGCCATCCACAACGCGGAAGTCAACAGTTTTTGGAAAGGCGATTGGCAGCAAATGCGGATGCCAGGTACGTAGCAGGGCTTCGTGACCTTATGATTTCCGTGCAGAGATCTTATGGAACGGATTGATTTAGATATTTACCTGCTCTACATACTTTACCGTAAACGCCAAGGGTCCTTTTTTTTTTAGTATTATGGTCAACTGTTTGTTATGACGACAAGGATTTGCATAAGGGGCGTAATAGATTTGTGGTCAAAACAAGATGATCCAAATTAGATCCGCTTTTTATAGATAATGAAGAAATGTACAAAGATCTAGGAACGATTATTAACTCTAAACTTTTGTGGGATGCTAATACAGACTATAATTTACAATAATGGCCACCAAAGACTTTACTTTTTTGACGCTTAACATATTTTTATAATTACACTGTTATGTCCTTGTTTTGTATAAGCTTCATAACTAAATAATTCAATATTTCATGGAATGACTCTGACCTTGGCGAGGATCGTTTTTGCAACAAGTGATTCCCTATGTAAAGTGTATGTTGAATGACCCTGGCTTTATTGTCAAATAATTGTTTGACAGTTGTTAAATATGGGATTATGTTTTATCTCTGAATGTTTGGGATGAAATATTTTATTAAGGACAGTTCTAAGTTGGAAACTCAACTGGGGCCTTTTCAATTGAATTCAATGTACAGCATGTACAGTTTGGATATTTCTGTAATGTGAATGCTACTTATTTTTGCAGAATGTCTGGATGAATGAATGAGTCAGTCATCTGCACAGCATCATTGGAAAAAGGGAAGCAATGAGGAACAAGAGAAGAGTAGCAGTGAGTGGTAAATATTTGAAATTATTCTGTTTGGTTCATCATGTTCATGTAGCTATTCTGCAAATATTTCTTCAGTTTGCTTGTTCTTTATCACCCGTTGGCATGGATGGCCTAATTATCAAAAGCACCACAACTTGCTGTGCATAGTTGCATCTCTTGGGCTTGACAGAAACCGATGGTCGTGGGTTTGAATCGAGGGTAGCATCATACACTTGCTTGTGGGTTTCATCAAAGTGGTAAACATGTAAGACCTGCATCACTTCGGGCTTTCTTCCCATTTCACTCATTTAACACCACATCCAACAATAGTTCAGCTAAATGACAAGGATTATAAATAATCAAATCTCAAATCTCAACTAGGCAAACCAGTGATTAATGTTATGAGCTCGATCCAGACGCATCGATGATGACTGTTATGGACAACACCCCACGTTATTGGGTACGATTACGAGCGATCAATGAGCCCACTTGCTACCTCATCTATTACTTTGGCTTGTATGGCAAGCATTTTTAAGAGATGTCAGTTAATGATTGTTTCAACTCATCAGCATGGAACAATATATATCTCAAATGTTTGGTATATAACAAAACTCAAAGATGATAAATTAAGTGAATTTGCTGCCTTTTATCTGTAAGTACATGTTGCAACAATTCTTTTCTATTGCTACAATCTTTATACATAATTTTGCAGAAACTGAAGTCCAGCTTGAGATACCCGGATGACTGGTTGACAGTCTGGAAGGACCCTTCCAGATATCAGAAGTGATAGGCAGACAGTGATGAGGAGAATCCTGTTATTTCAATGGGGGCCTACCAAGAAGTTATATCCCAATTGACACTGGGACACACTCACAAAGGCTGGTCTGGCTAATGTGAGAAGACCAACCAATGCCAAGTCGGAGTGGGACCCTTCAAGGACGTTGAAGAAATTATTGTCTTTGGCCATGTGGTAATCACTTGAAAGGAATGATGTTTGCGACTACTTGTCTATAAATGTGGACCCAAACACCAAATAGAATGTTCACAATTCTACTAACACAATGCAACAGGGATAGAGCCGATCTGGCCTCCCCTCATCCTGGTTCCTGTTTTTCCATGGCAATATAGAAGGGAAAGGATATTTGAGGGCAAATAACTCTGAACTGGTGAGCATGGTCTGCTTATGCTTTCAAGCGAACAGTTATCCCACTCTGTTATGAGTATTGAAGAATAGGAGGAAATTGCATACTGCATCAGGAACCATCATGTGAACAATGTCCAGTGTGTGATATAGGCATATAAATAAAAGAAATTGATAATTTGTTTGTTGTTTATGTTTCTTTAGCCAGGTGTGTAAATGGGGATTTTCCAATATTTTGCCTCAGTTTGATAGCCACAGTTATCGGATGAAACCATGCATTGCTTGGACATCTTTGGAATAACACATTGATCTGCTATGTCAAAGGTCAATGTCATAGCCAGACAAAAAAATTGTTAATGGCCAAACTCTTCCTCAGGGCAGGGATAGAAGTTGGCAACAGGTCATACACTTACTTTTTATCTCCCCCCCCCCCCCCCCCCCCCCCCCCCCCCCCGGCATATAATACGGGGTGATATAGCGATCAGCCAGTCTGTCTGTCCGTCCGTCCATCCGTAATCATTTCCTTTTCCAGGGGAAGGATTCCCAAACCATTCAGTGTATTTGATCGAAACTTGGCAAAGCTATTAGGCACATACTGAAGTGGTGCCTTTTGATATTTTGGGATTTTTCTAAAAAAAAATTAATTTTTTTTTTATGGAATGACGTTGGACATAGACTCAATTGGGGATGGGGTTCGTTTCCGGGGCAGAATTCAAAAAACATTCAGTGTATTTGATGGAAACTTGGCAAAGCTATCAGGCACTTACTGAAGTGTTGCCTTTTGATATTTGGGGATTTTTCTAATTTTTATTTTTTTTAATTTTTATGGAATGAAGTTGGACATAGACTCAATTGGGGATGAGGTTCGTTTCTGGGGCAGAATTCGAAAAACATTCAATGTATTTGATCGAAACTTGGCATTCATATGGATGCGACCATGGTGGATCTTTTGTGGATAAACAATGTATGCTTCTTAAAGAACTTTTAACTGTTGACTCATTACATACAGAATTGCACATTTACTAGTGGTTACTTTACAGACAGCTGCCGGGGGGTTATGTCATCTTTCTGATGACTCTTGTTCTCTAATGTGCCTATTCCTGCAGAAGTCTAAATAACTCTTATACATATAGTTGTATATCATTGTCATATGTTTGTCAATGTTATACTGAATGAAGCAATTTACAATTGTTTTTGAAATAGTCGCAACTGATATTGAAGGTCAAATTAGCTTTCAATGTCTTTCAGTAAAAATGTTCACAGTAACTGAGGAACAGCTCTCTGTAGTGTGATGAAATCTGGTACATGTCACCCTCAGAGTGAGGCACATTGTGTTTCAAACTTAAATGAAGCTGGTATGCTCGTAACAAGTACTTGTACCTTTACAAATAATCATATTATCATCTCACTAGGACCAAAGGCCCAAGTGAGCACACAGTCGATGAGTTTATACTTTCACTCAGAACAATCTGGAAGTCTGAACATGAAATTTAAGGATATCATCATACATGTATTAGAACTGATGTTTGTTCATTAAACAGCTTAACATCTAAAAAGATTGAAACAATTGTCTTCTCCAAAATACATGCCCATAGATCTCAACTTTAAGGGGATATTTACAACTAAAATGACACAGAATGTTACTACAGCTATCTGATATGCCCAGGCTAACATCATTTACCAGGATTAAGACATCTCGAAAAATTGCATCCGGATACCTGTCGGATACCTGCCAGATTCCTTCAGCAATGTTCAATTTTCATGGTTAGTTTCCAATATATATTTAGGTGTTTCACACTTAATTGAACAAAATGCACCCCCAAATTGTGACATGTTTTTGGAAACTCAGAATGAGGTATCCGGTGCTGGATCCTTGGTATCCGGTGCCGGATCCTTGGACACCCAGATTGAGGTATCCTGTGCCGGATACCCAGATTCCAGGTGGCATACTTTCAAGTGAGGTGTCCATGCCAGATACCACGGATCTGGTATCTGGCCTGGTATCTGCCACCGGATAGCCGGACGCGTTTTGGGTAAGTGTCAGGTGGTATCCGGCAGGTATCCGGATACCGGAAACTGCATTTTTTTTGCTGTGGTGATGTCTCAGAAGATGAGCAACAATGTGCACCGTCTTTTATAATATACAACCAAGAAAGAGAATCACAAATAATCCTCAATCTTGATAAAGAATTTGGTACACCCTGTTAAAAGGAACAGTTCTAAATAATTTTACCAACAGTTATTCAGAAACAACTTCCAAGATCTGTTATCATATCAACAATTACAAACAAATTCCTTGTACGTACAACATTACTATAGTTTTATAGTTACTATAGTGTAATATTGCCACTGGGTCTTCATGGAATGTTCCGCAATACATATCTCATCTAAAGCATCTTTGTTGTATGATAGTTCCTTACAGTAGTGTACGGGGGCACGATTGGCCCAATCGCCTCAGGCGCTGCAATTCGCTATGGAGAGTTGTGTCCCCTTGGTACGCCGATTTTGTTGTCAGCACAAACCCGTGCTCGTGGGTTTCACCAAAGTGATGAAAGTCTAAGAGCTGCATCACTTCGGGCTTTTCGCCATCAAGCTGACACGCCGCAATATAAGAATACTATTCAAAACCTCACTCTTGTGTACGGTTCCGTTTGGTTAACTGGGTTTGTGTTGTGATTACTTCCGGTTTAGATTTGAAATATGTTTAGAAGAATGTTACTATGTTCAATCCAAACACCGTGCATACATCATGCAACCGTATTATCTTTTAGGAAAATAATTGCTATACTACAGACAAGGCTGTTGATTTGCTATTTATCCAGAAGCAAAGAACATAGAAGGGTGTATAATCCCTGCCAGAAGTTAAAAAAGGCAATAAACTATACAGAACCGTAAACCCACGCATGAAACGGTAAAGCATCATACATTACATACAGTGAACTACTTGAAACAATACTGTGCTCACCTCTGCACAGGAAGCGCCATACATGTGATTATGAAGACAACTAATTACAACATTCTCATATCAAACCCGTTGTTTTACATGTGTTGTTTATTTAACAAAGTCATACTTTATAGAACCTGGTATTTAAATCAATAAGTTGTGAAGTGAGAAAGAGTGCGCGTTTAAGGCTTGACCTAAATTCCTCCCTGGAACCTTTCTCGATTGCTTCCTGGACAACATATGATACATTGCAAAGGTAGTGCGCAATAGAGCTGTTCTGGTAAGGGGGATAATCAATGCGCAATAGATTATTCTTTCAAAATATAGACCGGTTAACTTTAGTGAAGTGAGATATATAATTCCTCTAAACCTGTTTAGCTCTTTTAAAAACAAACTGAACAAATTGCATGAGTTACCTGCATTACGAAATTTGACTAAGTCTAAGAATGTGACAGGCGATTTATTAAAACATGTCCAGATTTAGCCACTCTCATTTCATTTTAAAAGCTCAAAATTTTTCAGAGAAACAAAATGTTGCTCTCCTTCAGTCAAAATATGCTTATCGTAATACTTTCCCGCCTTCATATACACAGGAATTACGCCCTGGTGTTTTCAGTAGTTTTAAAGGATGAAAATGCAAATGCTGAATAAAAACGAAAGTAATGCATTACTGCCATGGTTTCCTGACGAACTCAAGTTGATTTTGATGAAACGATTCCATTCCTAAGACGATGGTGAAGCAAACCGTATGAAGTTGCAACAACGTTTCAGAAACGTCGTAACAAAAAAGTTGAGTGATGTGTGAAACGTTGTTATTACGCTGTGAAATAACATTCCACAGCGACGTTATAATAACGTTATGGAAACGTTATATATCACAACGCTACCAGTCCAAAACTTTACCACAACATCGTGAAAACGCAGTATGTTAGCTGGTATGCTACGTGCTAAAAACAAACTACAATTTCCGTATTGATTAGATAGTGGTTTCCAGATGTGTGGTGGTTATCAAGCATGGCTGCAAACCATTTGACATTGTACCATAAATTAGGCGGTTACCTCAGATTTACTATTTATTCGCAGTGTCTGAAGTGACTATGGTGAATAGCAATATTACTTTAGCTTCTTTGAGGAGCATTGAGACTTAAGCTTGATTAGTTTGAGAATGTGTATCGTTAATAGCGTATATTGGAATTTAAGAAAAGGTATGTGACAACCAAAGGTTCCATAATACAACTAATATTCCGACTATATGATATTGACGCTCGAGGTAAAATGTTCTATGTCCAATTACAACCGCTCCTCGTGCCAAAAGAATTAAAAACACATGATGCAGCTAACATCAAATGTTCATAATCAACATGGTCTTCGCGAAAGGGAGAATGTCGTGTTTCCATGCACCTGTACCTGACTTCAGTACCTCACATAACTTTGCAGAAGTTTCGTTTATCAGGTCCGTCATAACATCCTATCTTTAGCTATCTTTATCTTGTTCAGTTCACGACACGCAATGTATCTGAGACAATATCCTGTCAAAAGTAACTCAAGAAACAAAGACATTAAACATTAGCAATATAGAAATATATAATAATTTCCTTTACTGTTATAAATTTGTAAATTACTGAAGATCGTTTTGTTTGGTTGTTTATTTGATGTTAAACACCGCACTCAGCAATATTCCAGCTATACGACGGCTGTCTGTAATCGAGTCTGGACCAGACCATCCAGTGATTGACATCATGAGCATCGATCCACGCAATTGGGATACGATGACATGCATCAAATAAGTCAGACAGCCAGACCACCCGACCCCTCTAGTCGCCTCTTACGACAAACATAATTTTGAAAAGATTAAATAACGCCTCCATCCACAGTTCACTGGCCAAACAAGGCCTAGCGATTGGACTTGACTTCTGTTGCAACTTTATTAGCACCCAGTGCTAAATCGGAAAAGTTGCACTGTCTGTTCCAGTGTTATCTTCAAGGAGAATTGTTCACGAGTATGCGAGACATTTGGCATACTTTGGACGCAGGGGAGCTACGACAATGAATAAAAACGACAAAACCCTTTCCATATTCAAAAGAAATATCTTCTAAAAGCGGAGTCGATTGTATCATGAGCATGTGTTTCTGAGTCTCTGAGCAAATGCAAGTCAATTGTTCACCTGAAAGTAAACCATGGGAACATATCGTACAAGTCAAATAAGAAGTCATTTGGAAATATCCTCCACATGTCTACCATAAAAATTAAAGTGTGACACTCTTTGAAATCTGCTTAGAAGGAGCATGCTCCAATGTATCTCGAAAGTTGTGAATTATTTCAGCTATATGACGGCGGTCTGTAAATAACAGATCTGGTGGGGAGGTTAGCTGTCTTGGTTGATGCATATCATCGTATCCCAAATGCGTGGATCGATGCATATGATGTCAATCACTGGATGGTAGTACGACAAGCATGGGTTGCTGGGTTGCTTGAATACCGTATGTATGTTATAGTGGGGAAAGCCTGCATAACGTACGTGGAAGAGGCTTGAATACCGTATGTGTGTTATAGTGGGAGAGGCTTGCATGACGTATGTATGTTATAGTGGGGAAAGAATGCATAACGTACGTGTGTTATAGTGGGAGAGGCTTGAATACCGTATGTTTGTTATAGTGGGAGATGCTTGCATAACGTATGTGTGTTATGGTTGGAGAGGCTTGAATACCGTACACATGTTACAGTTGGGAAAGCCTGCATAACGTACGTGTGTTATAGTGGAAGAGGCTTGAATACCGTATGTGTCTTATAGTGGGGGAGGCTTGCATAACGTACGTGTGTTATGGTGAGAGAGGCTTGAATAACGTATGTGTGTTATGGTGAGAGAGGCTTGAATACCGTATATGTCTTATAGTGGGGGAGGCTTGCATAACGTATTTGTGTGATGGTGAGAGAGGCTTGCATAACGTACGTGTGTTATAGTGGGAGAGGCTTGAATACCGTATGTATGTTATAGTGGGAGAGGCTTGCATAACGTACGTGTGTTATACTGGGGGAGGCTTGCATAACGCATGTGTGTGATGGTGAGAGAGGCTTGAATAACGTATGTGTGTTATAGTGGGAGAGGCTTGCATAAGGTACATGCATGTGTGTTATAGTGGGAAAGGCTTGCATATCGTGTGTGTTATAGTGGGGAAGGTCTGCACAATGTACGTGTGTTATGTGGGAGAGGCTTAAATACCGTATGTGCGTTTTAGTGGGAGAGGCTTGCATAACGTATGTGTGTTATAGTAGGAGAAGCTTGCATAACATATGTGTGTTAAAATGGGATAAACTTGAATACCGTATGTGGGTTATAGTGGAGGAGACGTGCAAAACGTACCTGTGTTATAGTGGTGAAGGCTTGACGTGGGTGTGGTGCAAGACAGTATACACCTTCGACGTTTCAACGACATGCCTTTAACTTGGTGTGTTGTGTAATATCCAGTAGCATAATAAGATGAGGGAACTTTGGTAGGGTGTTGATGATTGTTAGAAGATTAGCATCAACTGTTAAAAACATTCTGTACCAGATCTTGTAAGAGCGACCTGCAGTGTACAGAATTTTACCGATACTGATGAATCAATGTTCTTGTAATGTTTAGATAGATAAACCATTTTAAAATTGTATGTTACATATTGTATATGACATGGTTCTGAGATGACATAGCTTGAAACAACTCGATACAAGTGTTTGGGACCGCTGCTAGGGCTACCACTTAGATGTGGGATTTCACTAATAATTGTAAACATATTCATTCACTTTGTTGAGACTGAACGTTCAATGTCGGGGTAGTCTGTGACGAGATAAGAGGCTAGTGTTGAGTCAGTACTGAATACACCTAGCGAAGGGATTGCTTTAAAGCTCGACCGGGTCAGGCCAAGACGGAAAAATGCTATTATTGGCTAAATTACTCCATTATTGACGATCATACCTCCATATCATTGATGCAAGATGCACACATGGCATTAATGAACAATCACAAACCACAAACGTGCAACATAACTTTAACAACTGAACAACAATTGTATTATAAAATTAACTAGGTTTACAAATTAATACAAATTACTTCAAAACAATTACAATGGCAGTACACAATAGAATGGCAGCACAAAACTCAAAAGCAGTACAAAATCAAATGGCAGTATAAATACAATAGCAATAAAGATAACAATATTCACCTACCAGCAACAGTGTTCAAGCTATAGGCTTAGGCTTGATATCCAGGGTGAAAACCGCTGGTCTTGATATAATGTGAAATGTAATGTGAGATGCGAGATTCACGCTCTTGTCCCCTTTAATAGCCTAAATCCCTTCTTGAAAACTCTACACAGTGATGGATTGGCCTAGCTGCTGACCTAGAACATTCTAGATAACTCTTGATCACATATTCATCTAAATACTGTATCTTCCACAACACTGCTGACATTAGATGGTACGGCATTCCTGACAACTAACCATTGTCAATATACAATGCTTTGAGTTTCTACTGAAACTCTACAGAAATAATGCACTACAATTACAACATTGTTTAAAATGAAGCCATCACGCTTGTCGCTATGCGGCAGGACCATGACCATTGGAGAGTGTTTAGAGAGATTACTGACACTCCTACAAGTCCCGTCAGTAAAGGGCCTATTTACCTAAGGAATTTTTGTGTAGTTGAAGATGACGTCAGGAGAAGATTAGTTGGATACAGGTGATGTCCGTAGGAGTGTAGTCAACACAAAGGATGTGTTTAGTAGTGTATTAACTTGAGCAGGAATGCACTCTTTATAGAGCACAAAAAGACCGACTGTGATCGACAAACTATGATGGGCCTATACCTTGTTGTGCTACACATTAAACCTGGTCAGATGTTTGTTTCACTCTTACGTTGCTTAGAAACATCTACATGTTGATGCAGAATGATGCACTTCCAGGTGTGGTTGCTGCTGACCATAATCTGTAGTGCACGGGGTCAGGACCATGGCCGTCTACACTACGAGACCCTATTCTCAGAAAGAGGGAAGCTCACGGCATTCGATGAATCCTGGACCCACACGTTTGCCTCAGAATTACCAGAACCCTACCTCTCCAACAGATCATAGGAAATGCCATTATTCCTTCATAAGGAAAACACAACATGCAAAAACACACTCTTCTATGTAAGCTTCATCCTAACTTTTGTGCATAAATTACATTCACAATCAAACACAGACCACATTCACATTCACAACTAACCAACACACTCATTCCTGGCAAACCAGAAATTAAAACTAAAACCCGCCAAACACGCAGTTTGCTTCCTCGATGTGGTCAGTTAGCCAGGGCAACATTCAGTCTCGCCACAGAATAGGACCTCAAATTCATTAAACAGACAGACCACATTTAACTCCTCGCATCCTAAGTTCACATACGCAACGTCTGCTTCAACACATCACAACACCAAATGGCATCTTACATGACACAACAAATATCCCCTTTGACAATATAGTCAAAGCCATCAAACATAACCACAACCACATCATTCAGACAGGCGAATTAACCTTTAAAGAGGTTAAATAGAATGAGAAATTATTTTCCACTACTCCTTATGATAGGCAGAGAAAATCAATTAGCCACCCTAGTGCACGCACATATACCAAACACTGATAGCAGGCATATTCCAGTTATTACGAGGTCGACCGTCCCCAAATATTGTCCATTACTGACCCTAGTATCAATAATTACATCTACGACAGCTCAGTTACATGCCAATCACCCTAACTTCCAACTGTGATATACAGAGGCTACAATGTTCTACCTCGATGTATTACACCATTGTCGATGTACATCTACCTTGTGACATTACCAGAACCTGAAGTATCGGTCTGCAAGCTGGCACAGTCGTACTGGAAAATGTTTAAAAATATCCCCTTCAACAGGTGTGTACATCGCCTATGTATTGCACCTACTCAATTCACGCAAACAATAAAACTTTCCCTACCCACTTGAACAATTGCCAAATCTGTTGCCGTTCACATACCTTAATATCGCAGTGTTGGGTATATTGATTTTGATTTGGCTGCCTGCCATTCGCCATGAATCGCACAATCGTTATGCTACGAGCACAGCTACTAGCCCGGGGTAAACTAGAGTCACCCCATCAGTCATATTATGCCTTTCGTCAGGGAACGACTCAATTTGTTTAAAAATAGCCAACACTAACGTCCCATCCCTTGTTCTGTCTCTCTCCAATTCTCACTATTCCCCGACGTCAGTAGCCATCCACCGTGCACCCACGTTGGTCTCCGGGCACCAGGCCGGACAACAACGTGTCAATAGTGAATATAACCTCTAGAACTCGCCTTCCCCTACCCTCAGATGTGGCTCATCATATGATATGTCACCGATATGTTCTCAAGTTACATATGCTACATGCTGCATGCCAAAGTCCGTTACCCACTCAGGCAGTTGATGGGACCGACCCGGCAAGACATCCCCCCCCCCCTTACCTCTCTCATATCCCTCACCTGCTCACCCCACCTCACACAAACATACACACACACACGCACACACACACGGATACACGCACACACGCACACACACGTTACCTGCTCAACCCACTACACACAAATATTGTACCCGTCCATTGGCAACAGGTTTAAAGGTCAACCAACCCCGAACCATCCCACACCACGCCTCACCCAACGCCCCGCCCCTGGCCCCATCCCTTTTAACCACAATGGCCGTCTCGATCTCGCACACAACATACACACAAATATGGTGTAATTGTATCAACATTATCAAGCACACCATTCGTATCAATGATTGCACTCCATACACATTTTACACACTACCTTTAGATGTACCATTATGTCTTAGAAAGAATGTCTGCGAAGTTATTTGTAAATATGTTATAAGGTTATGATTTGATAATTACGGGTCCACATAATCTTGATCACATAAAGAAAATTTAAATAACCAACTATATAATGTACATTCAACCACTGATATGCTGTGCAATGTATACAATGTATGATATTCACAGAACTCAGGGTTGTTATGGTCACAGGTTCTCGAATAGAAGTATCTGTGTATGCACCAGACGAAGACATAGGACCTTGGGTTGTAGACGAAATTCTAGAGTTGGTATCCCCCAAAGAAGAACCACTATTTCTCGAACAACCACCAGAAAACCAATGTAGAAACTTAGCAAAAAAATTGGTTAGATGTTGTATAGTCGCCTCTAGACTTCTCGGGAAGATATTTGCAGCATGGTGTGCACACACAAAAACAAGGAGAATAGCAGGGATACATATACATCCGAAAAAAGAGACAGTAGAAGATCCGAAGAAATGGGAAAGAGCAGTAGAATTTGCAATTGGAGACTTTGGGTTTCGCACTTGTCCAATATTTCGCATAGACATCGGATCTTCCACAAACGAAGGTGTAGAGTTTGGACCACTTTGATGCTATACAAAAGCAAAGGATTCGAAAACTATTCTTGCGCCATCCAAACAACCAACAAAAATATCCGAGGCAGATACAAACCCTTCCATGCTTCTCCCAAGCACAGAACACATAGAATGGATATTCCGGAAAAACAAATCCCAGAGAATAGGAAAAGAAGTTTCCCAATTTCAAGCAATAGAAATGGAACCCAAAAGACAAATATCAACTCTTTCCAGATCCAATAGAGAACAAAGATTGCAAGACATAGAAGACTGGTTGGATAACAATCTATGGAAACAAAATATTGCAAAAATACAAGAACAAAGTATACAAAAAGAAAAGGAGGAAATGAAAAAGAGAGAACAAGAAATAGAAGAAATACAAAAAACATACAAGAATATAGAAGAATATAGAATTGCATCTACAGATACCAAAAATATTGTAGAACAAAATTTCGGAAGCTGGTGTAGAAAGATGTCCGAATTTTCTGGAAAAACTATTTCTATACTCGGATGGAAAGGAGAACATTTTGTAGCTATATGTATCGAAAATATCGAAAATGTAGATGTGTATTGTTTTCCCGCTATTTGGCAAACAAAAAGACTGCGAGAGATGCTCGAATTGCTAGAAACAGCTGCACAACACATAAAACTGGATAGATATGGAAAGTCTATGTATTGGATCCCAATGGTAGAAGGAGACGAATTGTCTTTGAGCGTGGAAGAAACAAAAACATTCTACAACAACGAGAACAAAAAAATAGAATACAATCCACTAGTTGTAGAAAAAAACACCAAACCAAGAACTACTAGCAGCAAATACAAAGGTAGACAAATTCGAAGAAGAAGTGGAAGATTCTTCCATGCAATATATAGAAAAAGCGCCAACATGGAAAGAATGCACAAAAGCATTGGATATGGAAGGAGAACATGTAGAAAATTTGCCAAAAATATATTTCGAGGATTGGAAAGGACTATTCTGTTTCTACAAACAACAGATGGATCGAAAATTCTAGCATAGGGAACATTTTTGCAAGAAGAAGTTGCAAAATTGGATCCCTTGGATACATATGCAGCACCAATACTATGCAAAATAGGAAGAGAAAAGAGAACAATACATAGGAAGAAAGATAGATTGGTATCTATATCTGCAAAACACTAGTACGCAAACATACCACAAGGCAAAACAAGTCTAGAGTGCCCTCTTCTATTTGTAGCAATATACAACTTTCTTCCATATTTTCCCTACCCCAAACTTTCTCTTCCTCTCCTTCTCCAAGGTATCCATCTATTTCCCATCCCCCTTCTCCACAAGGATGCTTTCTGTTTTTCTCTATGTATTCTTTTGCAGTATATACACGTTTGGCATTTCCAAAATCGTATTTCTTCAAATCTTCTACACGAAATCTTCTCGGCATACCATTTTTTTGGACATATTCCATCGTTGTTTCTATTCTATACTATATATAGCAAATATCCAAATGGAAAATCTATAGCATTCGAAAAGCATCTGGTTTTGTGGGAGGGTCCCGCGGTGGAACAATGGGAGCTTCCTTTTTCCTCCGTAGTTTCCATAGTACAACAATTGGAAGGAGAATATATCCCGCTATATTTGTGTATTTGGCAAACCATCGCGCTTTCTCTACATTCTTTTCCAAGGACTCTTCTTCTTCTTCTGTATCCTCCATATCCTTCCCCAAGGACTCTAATTCTTCTTCTACATCTTCTTTCTCCCTCGCAATATTGTTTCGTATATCCAACAATACACTGTATATATCTCCCAATATATCTACGCGAGACACAGGCTCTATAGGGTTGTATGGTTCCACCTGTGTCGTGCTTTCTACTGGGTTCACCGAGTTTTTCCATATTCTATACAACCTCCCAGCCCCAATACCATATTTTCTTTTTGCATCCTCCACGGATATGTTTCCACGAAGGGCACGAATTTCTTCCAACTCTTCTTCAGATAGATTTTTCTTTCGCGGCATCGTATACATATTCTACAATATCTTGTCTCCAATAGGAATCCTATACACAGAAATTCCACACACCAAGAATCTTGTTTCCTAGGAAAAGCAAGCAAATGCTTGTAGCAAAATATAGCAAAATATAGGATTTTGCTATATATACACAGATACTTCTATTCGAGAACAACCTCTTTTCAGTACGTCTGGATGCAAAAATGATTTTCGTAGGCGTCTATTTGGGCAATCTACGTATTTGCAAGGATGTGCTCCTATTGGATTCCGAACGTCCCCCGCTTCGAAATTGGAAACAACTTTGTTGTATATCTTCGAGGAAAATGTTCTATTGTTCCTACTGTATACCCAAGTACCTACATGTTCTCCTACAGACGCTGTATTGTCTAGAATTGTTCCTTCTCTTTCTCCACAATCGTATTGTATACCTTGTAGAAAGTATCCCTTGCTTTGTAGGTATACCACTAGTTTTTTCCTATCTAGTACACCAGAAAAGTCTCTAGTATAGTCTATGGAATATATCTCGTATCCGAAGGAATATAGTTGCGTGTGTAGTGTATCCAACCCCTTTTGTGTTTCCTCTAGGGGCAACTCGGAGACATCTATTTTGCAAGCAAATATACCTTTGGGTTCTTTGTTGGAAAATCTTTCCATCAGTTTTTTCTTTGCTTTGCATTCTGTTTGTTTTTGTATTCGTTGTATTGTGTCTCGTATTTTGCTCCCAGGGCCTCCTATATAGGAAATTGTATTTGCCATAGTAGCATGCACGCGACATCCGTATACTTTCTGCATTGCTATTTGTATTTCTTGTAGTATACGTTTTGCAGATCCTTTTTCTCCAGTTGTGCAAGACACAGATCCTCGTAGAGATACTATATCGTTTTCTTCTAGATAGCCAAATACATACATATCGTCTACAAATGTTTGCAGGCCCTCCAAAGGTTCTAGATGTGTTCTACCCAGATTTCCATCCAAATAGTCTACCTTGGATATATCTGGTAGCAAGTTGTCTTCGTATGCATTCCCCACTAGTATATGTTGGAACAAAGACATTTCTGCACGTATGCCCATGCTCTCCATAGTTGTATATTTCACTTCTTCCATTTTTGTTCTAAACTGTAGTTGGGCACAAATGTTCAATTGGAAATTCTTTGGACACAGTTGTATGCTTTGGACACATATGACTATCGTTGAATCGCATCATAATTTTTGCATTAGAAATTCCATCTGTAGTAGCAGTATAGGTTTATAAATCTGGTTCCAGTTGAAGTGAGCCAGAACCCCCATTACCTATACTACTCAGGTCAACACTCATATGAACTCTCCAGGTCTGTTGCCTGGTCACTCATATAACCAGAGTCGTCAGCTGATTGTCTTTGTTTCCAAACATCATATCTGGAAAGTGGTCTCTCAAAATATCATGATGCTCAACTAATTTCACTAATTGCATATTGCCAATTTGGACATCCTCCGTCTAATGTCGATCTTAGCTGAAGGTATAACTGGTCAATCCCTCTTGGAAAAAGCTCCTAATAATCCCGTAACTAGGTTCTATTGACGAGGATATAAACGAGTTCATATCCCTGAATCGACAATGTCCCCTAGGTTCACAGGTTATTGTTAAAACCCCTCTTTGTACCCTTATTTCAACTATTGTCTTGGCGTGGCGAGTGTCCACCACCCGACTACGCAGGTGACTCAGCTGCAGGTATGAGTAGGGGACAAAGGTTTTCCATTGACCAGTGCATCATTAAAAGGGGGAGCAATCAGCGCAATTAGTGGGTCGATATGGTATCCCTTACCTCTGATACATTGCCCCACTTTGACGTGAGGATGTAATCATACACGCTAAGAGGGGGTTGTGACCACCTGATCATAACGACCCTGAGTTCTGTGAATATCATACATTGTATACATTGCACAGCATATCAGTGGTTGAATGTACATGATATAGTTGGTTATTTAAATTTTCTTTATGTGATCAAGATCATGTGGACCCGTAATTGTCAAATCATAACCTTATAACATATTTACAAATAACTTCGCAGACATTCTTTCTAAGACATAATGGTACATCTAAAGGTAGTGTGTAAAATGTGTATGGAGTCTAAAGATATATATGTGCAATCATTGATACGAATGGTGTGCTTGATAATGTTGATACAATTATACCATATGTGTGTGTATGTTGTGTGCGGGATCGAGACGGCCATTGTGGTTAATAGGGATGGGGCGTTGGGTGAGGTGTGATGTGGGATGGCTCGGGGTTGGTTGATCTTTAAACCGTGTTGCCAATGGACGGGTACAATCTTTGTGTGTAGTGGGTTGAGCGGTTAACGTGTGTGTGTGTGTGTGTGTGTGTGTGTGTGTGTGTGTGTGTGTGTGTGTGTGTGTGTGTGTGTGTGTGTGTGTGTGTGTGTGTGTGTGTGTGTGTGTGTGTGTGCGCGCGTGTGTGCGTGTATCCGTGTGTGTGTGCGTGTGTGTGTATGTATGTGTGAGGTGGGGTGAGCAGGTGAGGGAGGTGAGAGAGGTAAGAGGGGGGATGTCTTGCCGGGTCGGTCCCATCAACTGCCTGAGTGGGCAACAGATCCCCAAAGGTGTACTCTTCTAGACGAATTGTGCATTTCTTCCTGGTGTAAATAAAAAAAACGATAAGTGTATGAGATATGTACAGTAAATTTGAATGGTTTGACAGATATTCATCACGGTTACACCGGAGATCTTATCATTTCCTTGTGGTAACTTGTTTTAGATTAACGCAGGTTTTCAACATGCCACTTGGACAATTATAAATGTCAATTTGACACAGCAAAGAGCGTTGTCATAATAAATAACCCTATGCCTATTTACGCCCTATATCGACTGTGCTTTGTAAACAGTAGACAATCAGGTTTGTTAGACAGAGACTGCGACGCAGTATTTACGTAAGTATTAATAACGTCTTCGTTCCTATCACATGTTTGGAAACAAACTGAAATAATAATAAAATCCTTCATGATATTCAATAAGTTTTGTACCAGATGTACTTCTGTGAGCATTTAGTGCGTCATTAGATCTAGTGATACTTGCCAGCATTATTTTCAAGGTGACAGACAGATGTAGAAAAGGATTGCATGGACTGGTCACAGGGGTCTACACACAGTAACTGTTGTACAGTAAGATAACAAGGACTGGTCACAGGGGTCCACACACAGTAACTGTTGTAAAGTAAGTTAACAAGGACTGGTCAGAGGGGTCTACACACAGTAACTGCTGTAGAGTAAGATAACAAGGACTGGTCACAGGGGTCTACACACAGTAACTGTTGTAAAGTAAGTTAATAAGGACTGGTCAGAGGGGTCTACACACAGTAACTGTTGTAGAGTAAGATAACAAGGACTGGTCACAGGGGTCTACACACAGTAACTGTTGTACAGTAAGATAACAAGGACTGGTCACAGGGGTCCACACACAGTAACTGTTGTAAAGTAAGTTAACAAGGACTGGTCAGAGGGGTCTACACACAGTAACTGTTGTAGAGTAAGATAACAAGGACTGGTCACAGGGGTCCACACACAGTAACTGTTGTAAAGTAAGTTAACAAGGACTGGTCAGAGGGGTCTACACACAGTAACTGTTGTAGAGTAAGATAACAAGGACTGGTCACAGGGGTCTACACAAAGTAACTGTTGTAGAGTAAGATAACAAGGACTGGTCAGAGGGGTCTACACACAGTAACTGTTGTAGAGTAAGATAACAAGGACTGGTCACAGGGGTCTACACACAGTAACTGTTGTAGAGTAAGATAACAAGGACTGGTCACAGGGGTCTACACACAGTAACTGTTGTAGAGTAAGATAACAAGGACTGGTCACAGGGGTCCACACACAGTAACTGTTGTAAAGTAAGATAACAAGGACTGGTCAGAGGGGTCTACACACAGTAACTGTTGTAGAGTAAGATAACAAGGACTGGTCACAGGGGTCTACACAAAGTAACTGTTGTAGAGTAAGATAACAAGGACTGGTCACAGGGGTCTACACACAGTAACTGTTGTAGAGTAAGATAACAAGGACTGGTCACAGGGGTCTACACACAGTAACTGTTGTAGAGTAAGATAACAAGGACTGGTCACAGGGGTCTACACACAGTAACTGTTGTAGAGTAAGATAACAAGGACTGGTCACAGGGGTCTACACACAGTAACTGTGGTAGAGTAAGATAACAAGGACTGGTCACAGGGGTCTACACACAGTAACTGTTGTAGAGTAAGATAACAAGGACTGGTCAGAGGGGTCTACACACAGTAACTGTTGTAGAGTAAGATAACAAGGATTGGTCACAGGTTTCTACACACAGTAACTGTTGTAGAGTAAGTTAATGAGGACTGGTCACAGGGGTCTACACACATTATCTGTTGTAGCGTAAGATAACAAGGATTGGTCAGAGGGGTCTACACACAGTAACTGTTGTAGAGTAAGATAACAAGGACTGGTCACAGGGGTCTACACACAGTAACTGTTGTAGAGTAAGATAACAAGGACTGGTCACAGGGGTCTACACACAGTAACTGTTGTAGAGTAAGATAACAAGGACTGGTCACAGGGGTCCACACACAGTAACTGTTGTAAAGTAAGTTAACAAGGACTGGTCAGAGGGGTCTACACACAGTAACTGTTGTAGAGTAAGATAACAAGGACTGGTCACAGGGGTCTACACAAAGTAACTGTTGTAGAGTAAGATAACAAGGACTGGTCAGAGGGGTCTACACACAGTAACTGTTGTAGAGTAAGATAACAAGGACTGGTCACAGGGGTCTACACACAGTAACTGTTGTAGAGTAAGATAACAAGGACTGGTCAGAGGGGTCTACACACAGTAACTGTTGTAGAGTAAGATAACAAGGACTGGTCAGAGGGGTCTACACACAGTAACTGTTGTAGAGTAAGATAACAAGGACTGGTCACAGGGGTCTACACACAGTAACTGTTGTAGAGTAAGATAACAAGGACTGGTCACATGGGTCTACACACAGTAACTGTTGTAGAGTAAGATAACAAGGATTGGTCACAGGTTTCTACACACAGTAACTGTTGTAGAGTAAGTTAATGAGGACTGGTCACAGGGGTCTACACACATTATCTGTTGTAGCGTAAGATAACAAGGATTGGTCACAGGGGTCTACACACAGTAACTGTTGTAGAGTAAGATAACAAGGATTGGTCACAGGGGTCTACACACAGTAACTGTTGTAGAGTAAGATAACAAGGACTGGTCACAGGGGTCTACACACAGTAACTGTTGTAGAGTAAGATAACAAGGACTGGTCACAGGGGTCTACACATAGTAACTCGTGTAGAGTAAGATAACAAGGACTGGTCACAGGGGTCCACACACAGTAACTGTTGTAGAGTAAGATAACAAGGACTGGTCACAGGGTTCTACACACAGTAACTGTTGTAGAGTAAGATAACAAGGACTGGTCACAGGGGTCTACACACAGTAACTGTTGTAGAGTAAGATAACAAGGACTGGACACATGGGTCTACACACAGTAACTGTTGTAGAGTAAGATAACAAGGACTGGTCACAGGGGTCTACACACAGTAACTGTTGTAGAGTAAGATAACAAGGACTGGTCACATGGGTCTACACACAGTAACTGTTGTAGAGTAAGATAACAAGGACTGGTCACAGGGGTCTGCACATGGATGTAAGAAATACAGTGATTAGATATTTAATAATTGAGTTTGAAGAGAAAAGGTTGCTGCACGTGCAGAATGCCAGCACACAAAGATAAGGGTATGACAGGAATGATGTACTGTTGATTTATACCCAAACTTTTGGACAGTAATAAATGTCAATATTAATTCTACAACAGAGTGAACAAGGCGTTAGTATGATAGGTCAAAAAGCTTGTCCACATTGCAAGGAGTTATGGTTGCAGCAAAACGCTAGTCACCCATCTCATGGCCCATTAGAGCAGACTAGGCGGACGGGAGACAGACCTGGGAGTGGCAGACCGCCTGGTCACAATCACAAAGGAAGACCGATACTTGGGTATCCTCCTTCGGTGGAATCGGTTTCTCACGGTGATATCAGCAGCAGCTATTGACACTGGCCATTCTGTCAGTGACTGGACAGTGTCCACAAGAATGCAGTGGTACTTCACTGTTAAAATTATCGTGTGGATACATTATTCCGCCTTGGTTGTGCAAAGGTCAAACAATACTACTCCAAAAGAAAGGGGATTTGACTGACCTTAAAATCTTCCATCCTATTACTTGTCTGAATAGTACAAAATATTAACAGGGTGTCTTACAGATCTTGTTTCATCATACTGCACTTCCAATGACATTATTAACATGGGGCAGAAAGGAGCCAGAAAGGGGTGCTTGGGTTGTACGGATCAATTGCCATTTCAGAAAATGATCCTTGAGGAGGCTAAATCTTACCACCTTAACTCCGAATGTGTTGGATAGACTACAGAAAATCTTATGTTTTTGTGCCTCACGAATGAATTTTGAAGCCATTGGAATGTATTGACCTCCCAAGTTTTTAATGAACTGCTGGTCAACTCAACTTGAGATGTATTCGCAGGGGCAGGTGGTGACTTCGGAACCCATTTCTATCAGAAGAGGAATATTTCAGGGCGATTCTTTTGGCCCTCTGCTTTTCTGTTTGTCACTAAATCCATTTAACTTTTTGCTCAGCAAAGAGGAAGGTTATCATCCTTGACCACCTCAGCATGGATGGCCTCGAACGATTTGCCAAAGGAGAATCAACACCAAAAAAACAGATTCTCCTTGTCGAGTCCTTTTCTAATGATATTGCCATGTCCCTTGGGCTCGACATATGCAACATTCTCAATCCTTTTTTATCTATAATTTAATCAGAGGGAACGTGGAAAGTTTGAAGAGATTTGCTTCAAATTCGGAAATGTCCCCCACATGTGCACCATAAAACTGTTTGGAAGCCCAAAGACATTTGATAGTGACAAATTCTAGTCATTTGTGAGTGCACTGACATTTATTACATGGCCTGTTATTTATTGTTGCTGTTGATTATAGGACCAATCGTAATCCTCATTATGATTGTAAGCCTATAACTGTTTCATTATTTCTTTGATTCGCACATTCAGCCAAAGTCTTACCACCTGAACCCAGTTAGTTGTACCTTACAAAATGAGGTTCTAGGGCCCTGTTCTGACCAAGAATCCCCACTGGCTGTTTGGTTGGTTATTTACAGACTCCACTTTACAAAATGTCTCCGCCACGACAAGGACGCTTCTTTCTTATACATACACAATGTTTCATGGCTACTTCTTGACATTAATCATGTGTAGGTCCAGTTTTTTAAGACACTCATCCGTCGCTTAACATGTTTATGGTTGTGTTTACATCTAAAAGTGTGTTTAGCGCCTGAGCGTGTGAAACTTGCATTCCAGTATTGTCAGGGGTATGTATTTTATCAAATTTGTGGCAAAACAAGACTTTTCACCAGCTTTAGCTTTGTTTCTGACTGTGCTGAGACTATCCAACAGAACATTGGGAATACAATGACAATATTCTGGATTAGAAAGTTTGGTGGGAACAGCGAACACAACCAGCACAATGTCCTAAAATCTACATTGAAATTAAATAGGTGTACACACATTTTTTTTTACTATTGAGACTTCTCTAAAGTAACTGAATATTAAATAGTTGTAAAATAGACCCTGTACATATATTTATTTCTGATGTAATGTAACTATTTGTATGCATAAGAATAACTGCTTGCAATGTGGACAAGCATTGCTTCTTGACCTATCATACTAACGTCTTGTCCACTTATTATTTCTTATAATGCCCGTGTGGCTGCGAAAAACCTTCAGCTAAAGTCAAGCCATATAATACCTTCCGTATTCATAATCAAAACAGCCAATACAACACTAACCTCCCTTTATGTTTTTTAACAATAGCTTTGTCCAATAATTATGAATTTGATATTTTGATGTGATTTGTTGTAAAATTTAATTTCAGTATGTATTATACATCTTATCGATATTTGACATAATGCCTGAAGATACGCTTGTTGTCGTAAACATTTTTAATAGTGTAGATAATACCTATATCGCAGACGGAGTCTTGCGCAGTAGTAAAACGTGATCAAAAACACAGGACACTTACTCAATATAAAGACACCCGACAGCTCAGAATAGATATTTATGGCCTGAGATAAGCTGATCGCACGTACCCCGACTCAAGTGACTCCAGAGTATAACCTCAGGTTTCCCAGGAAAACGCACTTCAAGCGATCACACCACTGGGAACATACAGGCAGCCTAGGCGTGACATAGAGACGGAAATCGATAAGCACGTTACTGCAATTATTTAATCAGTCCTCGTCTTTGGGTATTTCAGTTGTCCTGTGATCTACCCTACACAGCCTGTTGAGTGGGTGTATTTGCACCTGTGCCACAGGAAGCAGTGTGTCACCATGTCTTCCCGCCATGTGCTGGAATTCACTACCATATGGTGCCTCTCACTTCACTTGATATCGCTTCCTGGTTTCGTGGCACCCTCGCAGACGTGTGTCTGTCTCAAGAATGAAACCTCGGGGTTATATAATCCGATCCATATTGAATTCCGGGGCGAGAGATACTATATCGCTGAACAACGCGGGATTGTGCGATATTTTGAAACACGTGACAAGAAAGGAGGTGTTTTGTTGAATATTTCGGACAGGGTTGTTTTAACAGACACTCTAGCTGATCAAAGAGGTTTACTTGGTTTTACCCTGCATCATAATTATAACGAAAATGGTAAACTGTACGTGTATTATATTGGAATCAGTTCGGGAGTTCAGTTCTCCCATGTCAGCGAGTTTACCGTCGTTAACGATATCGCAGAACCCGCCACAGAGCAGATTCTGCTGAGGATGGAACAATTAACAAATGCTGGGAATGGCGGACAGGTAAGTTTTCCAAAACTAAAACAACGATTCAATCTGGTACAGTGATATTTTGTATATCGGGATAATTTTTGACAGTGATCGACATTACCTTTATGATAAAGACTATGGAACGAAAAGCTGTAACCAATCTGGAATATTGTCACCTTTAATGCAACCTTATCGAAAAGTTCAAGGTTAAGGTCAAAAGTAAAGGACAAGGTCATGTTCTTTTTCTATTCCAGTTGCTGTTCGGCCATGATGGTTACCTGTACATCTCGGTGGGAGCCGGTATTAGTGATGATGGCGTGCCACGTGACCATGCACAAGACCCGTATGTTGACTATTGCATGTTTACATTTTTTAAAACACAGGTAATAACTTCCGTTTCAGTTAAACAGGAGAACTTGGCGTTTCTAAAATATCATATTGTCTTTCAAACTTCTACTACATCTATCTGCGTGAAGGACCTTGTCTGGACGTCAGTATTGACTGGTGCAAACTGAGACACTTTCTCTGTGTAATTAGAGGAAACCCTTACTGCAAATTTGATACATATGATAATAGAATAATACATATTTTGCGTGACTTTGCAAGTAATGACAAAAGCACGAGTTCCCATTAGGTTCTTTCTGGTTAGGGCCCCTGTTTACAAATCATTTCAATCTCTTGTACTTTGTAAGTCGATGGGAAAGTGCTTCTTTATAACTTGCTGAACAAGGGTCGAAAACCGCTTCCACAAAGATAATTGTATGCTCGTTTTGTTGAACATGGAGATACGACAGTCGTAGTGCTAAGACGGTAATAACTCGTATTCTTTTGCACAGACTTATGACAATCACAGCGATAAGATAATCTAAACTCGTATTTTTTGCAATCGTAGCGTGTAGTCTTTAACATAGACTTATAACAGTCTTAGTGCTGAGATGGGAACGAGGCCCTGAAAGTCGTTGTACAGAGTTGAGTTCCTTGGGCGTACAAGAAGCCTCTGCTCTCTAGTTCGAATCGCGGTTCGCCCTGTTTATGTTTCTATCTGTGTCAGCACCATACATGTGCATAGGTTTTACTAAACTGGTAATAACGTATACTTTTAACATAGACATACCACAGTTAAACCACTAAGCCAATCGGAACAAGTATTCTTTAACATAGACTCACAACAGCCGTACAAGACCTACAACTACATTCTGTGAGATGTAAGGGAAATGTTGTTGAAAGGCACTAAACCCAGCTCACTCTCCCACACAGAACCAGCCTTCTCGGGAAGATATTGAGAGTTGATGTGGATGAACCGGGTTTTGTGGGCGGCTCAGCGCTCCGGTAAGGCATTCCCGCAAGCAATCCGTTTTTGGACAAGAAACCATGGAGACAGGAGGTGTTTGCATACGGATGTCGTAATATGTGGCGATGTAGCCAAGACACAGTTGCTAACAGAAATGGTGAGTGTTGTGTGGGGTGAGTGAGTGAGTTGGGTTTAAAGCCGCTTTTAACAGTATTACAGTTATATCGCGCTGTGACAGCTTAATGTGGGAGGAAAGCATGAAGTGATGCAGGCCTCAGACGTTTACCACCTCGGTAAAACCCACGAGCATGGGTATGGTCCTGACAAACCTAGAAACATAATCGTGGCGAACCGGGACTCGAACTCACAATCATAGGTTTCTGGCGTGCCCAAGGGACGCAACTCTGCTCAGCGAATTGCGGCGCCTTAGACGACTTGGCCAACCGTGCCCCCTGTCGTGTGAAGGGTCACTTAGTAGGAACCCATGTGAATAAAATGAATCTGCATTATCAAGTTTTAGGAATGCCCTTTAAAAAATACCCTTTTTTTCTACAAAAGTGAGCAATACTTACACAATACACACTGAATATACCAGGCAGAATAGATGCCACAGGATTGAACCGCCTAAATACCCACGTGGAGCAAATGGTTGCAATGTGTCACCTGGATGCGAGGCTATCAATAATGAAAAGGCACAATTATGTACAGGCACCGTTATATAGCTGGAGACCGACTCCGTGGTCTAGTGGTAGAGCGTCCGCCCGGAGAGCGGAAGGTCCGGGGTTCGATCCCCGACCGCGTCATACCAAAATACGTTAAAAGATGATACTTGTTGTTACCCTGTCTGGCGCTCGGCTAAAACAAGGACTGGTCGGCTCGGAAGTCAGTATACTGTGTCTGAGTGGGGTATTCATGTTAAACTGCGGCATGGTATCTCAGTGAGCTAGCACTTTAAATTGGCATCAGTCCGGACTAGTACAAGCAGCGACACAAACACACACACGTACATGCACGTCGCTATATAAGTGCAATAATCTTGAACGCGACGTTAAACCCCATTTCACCTCACCTCACAGAGCTGGAATATTGCTGACCAAACACAACATTTGCTCACACAATGATACGTCATGGGTTGTTATCATCCTATTATGCCTCTGTTGTACAGAAAATGGGGATTCTGGAATAGAATGCAGAAAATAAGCAGCCTGCTCAACAATGTATGAAGTACCTATGATGAAGATATAATTAGCAGCATATCTGTCCAGAAACCCATTCCTCATACTCATTTATCGAGGTGCCTAAAGATCCACGCATGATCACATGGTTATAATGTGTCACCTAGTAAAAGCAGTCTAAAGCCCAAATCACTGACTGGTCGATGGCATAGAATGTTACTAATGCTCAGTCAATTACTGGATTGTCAGACCCAGACTTTATTGCTGGAATAGTACTATCACATCGCATACTTCCTTATTCACGTTATGGTGATGACTCAGAGAACACAATCATGACACTTTTCAACACAGTGACTGATGTTACATAGAAAATGCATGTACACGCAAATATGTGGATATCATCAACTGACAGGGTGTCATTGGCAACAACATGTTATCTGAGCACTGCCACTGCCGGAGAAGTAGCCATGGTGATAGTTGTCATAATAGAATCAAATTATCACTTCTATTCAGCGCTGAATACATGGATACGTGGATTAAGCATAAATACTATAACTTACGGCTGTTCCACATATGACCATATCCATTCAACAGAACTACAAAGCTCCATAGAGCCCCCTGGTACCCTGTCCTGCACCAACACATTGCTACAGCAGTGTTATGACATGTGTCACAATGTCATCTGCCAGATCTGTGGCATGTATCATGATATATAAGCTATGCCAGAGTCATCACATGTGCCATGATATCGCTGTACTCAAATAAATATAAGCGACAAAACCCTTTCCAAATTCAAAGCGTAAAGCAGAGTCGATTGTATGATTCTGACTATATCATGAGCATGTGTCTTTGAATCACTATCAAATAGTGATGATACACGATATTCGCGAAAAAGGTGAGCGTATCTTATCCCACCGGTGATATCCATAAGAACATATGCAAGGGCAAGTCAATTGTTCACCTGAAAATTATGTATGGTACAAGTCAAAATAGGGAGTGTCATCGGACATCACTTTTGTCACTGATGTGTCAAATTTGGAAATGTTCTCCACTTATCTACCATAAAACGTTTTGAAAGGGGCCTTGATTGTTGTAACACTGATCAAACAACTTTTGAGCAAGAGTCGTATGATGCTGTCGATTGTACTTCCAAAGATGTGAAATGTGTACATCAAAAGCTGGAGCTGCGAGAATATTGCTCGACATGAAGGAGAAGTTTACCATTGGAAAGTTGAAGTAATACCCTTGTCATAAAGGCTTTTGTCAATCTTTTGAATCTCTGAAGCACAAACAGGGAACGTGGACCTGTAACCGAGCTTTCCCCAGGGATGTCAGTGATAAGCAGGACGTTGATCTGCACCCTCGCTTTCCCTGATGTGTCAGTGTTATATGGTCATGTGGACCTGCACCTTCGCTTTCCCCGATGTGTCAGTGTTATACGGTCATGTGGATCTGCACCCTCGCTTTCCCCGATGTGTCAGTGTTATACGGTCATGTGGATCTGCACCCTCGCTTTCCCCGATGTGTCAGTGTTATACGGTCATGTGGACCTGTACCCTCGCTTTCCCCGATGTGTCAGTGTTATACGGTCATGTGGACCTATACCCTCGCTTTCCCCGATTTGACAGTGTTATACGGTCATGTGGACCTATACCCTCGCTTTCCCCGATGTGTCAGTGTTATACGGTCATGTGGACCTATACCCTCGCTTTCCCGGGTAGTGCCAGTGATGTAGAAGGGAGCGGACTTGTGCCCAATGTTTCCTCCGGTGTGTCAGTGATATCATTGATTATGGACCTGTACCCCAGCTTTTTTCTCGGGGATGCAGGTGATAAAGAGGATATGGACCCTAGCTTGCCCCATGTGTGTCAGTGTTGTAGGGGGGAGTGGACTTGTACCCTAGGTTTTAGCGTGTGTGTCAGTGATATATAGGGACGTGGACCTGTGCCCTAGCATTCCGTGGAGGTGTTAGTCTTTTGGGGGGAGTGGACTTGTGCCCTAGATTTCCCCGGGTGTGTCAGTTATACACAGGGGAGTGGCCCTACACCCAGTCTGCCCCGGGGGTGTCAGTGATGTACAGGTGATCTAGTGGTTCTCTTTCTTAATTAACTTTATGTCACTTCCTTTCTCGCAGGTGAGCGGCGTATATTCTGTGGCGATCCAGGAGAGCGAGCTTATGAAGAGATCAATCTTATTCGCAGCGGGAGGAACTACGGCTGGAACATCAAGGAGGGGAACGAGTGCTTGGACAGCTCAAAGTGCAGCAATGGAACAGTAGGTAGGTAGCCTTCGTCTCTCACCCTTCACGAGGCTGCCTCCTTGGTCTAGTGTACACAGTCTGCCTGGGGAGCAGAGGTTCGGTTGTCCCAGGCCACGTCATAGATAATATCTGAATAGTTTGAGACAAACTGTGTTTCAGTCAGCTGATGGCCCACATTGTTTGTACACTGCATACAACTGATTGCCATGCTTAACTATGGCATAGACTGAAAATATAGACATTCCTTGTTCAGGTGATGTATGAAATTATTGGCAATTTCATATATTAATACACCTTTATTCTTCTTGGCTATATACTATGCAAACAAGTAGGGGATGTTTTGTTTGAGGTGAAACTACAGGAAAATACATCAATGTCTGGCAATGCAAGCGACTGATTTATGTGGCAAGACCAAAGCTCCCAAACAACATTGTGACATGTCATGAAGCACGAGATCTCAGACAGCACATGCTAGGGGTGACATGCCAGATTTACCATTGTCACTCAGGCTTGGTTGTTAGCAGACCCATATTGTTTTCATGGAACCAAACGCTCAAAGATTCTTTATTAAGCACATTTAATCATTAAAGAAGCAACAGCATTGATCATGTGACGTTAGCAACGTGCTGAACGTCTCCGTGTCACATGGCATGTTGCAGGTGGTCATATGTCAGAATATTGTTGCCGAAACACTGCATATTTCTCAATCTGTAATCATAATACAACAAACACAGAACGTCAATGATAGACACCGCTCTTGATGCCCAAGGGCAACAACTCAAGCTCAGGACAGATTAGTGAGAACGATGTGATTACGAAACGAGTACATGCACAGACGGTGCAAAATCGCCTGCACAGATGACATTTCGTGCACGGCGTAAATGTGTCATCCCAATCAGAGGCGTCAGTGGTGTAGGGAACATCAGCAATGGGATAATCGATGTTGGGCTAATGTCATTTTTCCTAACGGGTTTTTTGGGGGGTGGGTATGGTATAGGGTGGTATCACAATGACTGTCCGAACTGCGCTCAATATTGCTAATGGCAGAGTCACAGGTCAATACTATCGGGACATCATTGCGCCACTCGTGTTGGGCAACGTTTCATCTTTTAAGATGACAGTGAACGTGTTCATCGTGCCAGGATTGTGACCCAATTCCTCCAACAGGAATCATTCCATGGCAAGCACTCTGTCAAAAAAAATGCCTCCAAGGAATCGTGCATGTCTGCCAAACAGAGGTGGTTTTACCCGATATTAGTGACGTTGGCTGCAAAATTTCGAATATGCCCCCTGACCTAATTAACGTCCTACTGCCACCATCACATCACACCAACCATGAAAACCCACTAGATCTGATCGTCTACTCCCAGCAGATATGATCATATCCCCCTTTCCGTGTTCCTCCGGCTTGGTACGTTCCACCACCACCTGCTAATACAATCACAATGTAACCCTGTAATATGTGCCATTGCCTTGCGGTCATCTACTCTAAGCATTGCTTCAAAATCAGGCAATATGTACAGGAGGGGATATGACAGGTTTGATCATTTACTAATTCCTTATTTAGCATGAAGAAAGGTAAAGGCATAAAGAAATAATTCATTCCATTGTGTTACTTCTGATGCGTTCGTAACGCCTCTTTATATCCGCACATGTGGTCACGGACTTGTGGTAAAATACAAAGCCACAGTCAAGTCCGGCAGGAAAAGATATATAAGAGGGAGGGTAGGGGTGTTTCCTCCAAATATGGCACCAACATGTCTCGAAAAATCTTTTGCATTTCATGAGAATCATTTGTCTGGACCATCCACAAGGGTGATAGGAATACCTACTATCAAAAACGTTCTTATATTTGTAATCAAAATTTTAATTTCCCTCACGTCAGTCAGATAGCCAGAAAGCGATGAGTTTTCATAGCAATTTTTCGAGAGGATGGAAGGGAGATTACTTCTTTGGAATTTTCTTTTAAATGATATGGATGACACAAATGTCATAACTCCTTTCTGTGTGATGTTGGGGTGAGGTGTCGGGTAGACTGGTGTGGGGTCGGGTAGGTTGGTTTCTATGTTTCCTTCGGGGTTGGTGAGTGATCCCACACCTGTTTGGAAACAAAGAGTGCCTTCTGTAAACTTCATCCTGAATGTGGTCACAGAGAACGAAGCGCTGCCGATCTACATGTACATGCACACCAACCTCTTCCATGCTGTCGTCGGGGGATATGTGTACAGAGGCAGGAATCTTCTTGACTTGTACGGGCGCTATCTGTACGGAGACGCCATGACCGGGTGAGTACATGCAGATGTGTACAGTGTGTAGTGATTGAGTTTGTGATTGAGTTATACAACTGTGTGTCAGCTTAATGTCGGAGTTATGCCGTAAGTGAATCTTGTCTTAGACATTTACCTCTTTGGCTACTCATGAGCACCGGTATGGTGCTGACATCCGAAGAAACATCAGATGTTTCAGCCAAAGTTGTCAAAGGAATGCACCTCTGCCCAGCGAATTACAGTGCCTTAGATAACTGGGTCATCCATGCCCCCACAGAGGCAGGAAGTTAATCTATTAATTTAAAAATTAACGTTAATGGGCAATAAAATCAAACTGCCGAAGATGTTGTTGGGTTTTCAGACTGATACCACAAGACTTGAGGTTAATGATTGGCTGAGTGAGTTAACGCCGTTCGGAACAATATTTAGTTATGTGAACTTATTCAAACAGGATAAAATGAATATTTACTCATGTCTTTGACATTTACCACTTCAGTGCCAAAAGACCAAATATTATAGTTTGGGCGACTCCTAGATCTAAACCCAAGACCAGAGGATACTAGAGACAGATAACAGATGAAAATCAGCACACATGAATTCCGATGCATTATGCCTCCAGACCACCCGTGCCACTTGAAAATCACATTAGTCACCTGAAAGGGTATATGCCAGTGACACTAGGATGAGATAATCTGTGACAATTGACAGAGGTCATAAAGAGGATGTTATAATGCATCGTGGAGTGTATCTACTTGATTACCAATGATTCCTCCAATTATATATGTATATGTGTCTATATGTGCCTGAATCTGCATCTGTGTTTGTACCTGTAGCTCTCTCTGTGCCCACACCTGACTGAGTCTACGTCTGCGTCTGCGTCTGCGTCTGCGCCTGCGACTGTGTTTGTATCTGAGTCTGTTTTTTCAGCCAAATGTCAGTGTTAACCGAGGACAGCTACGGTTGGACATCGTCCCCGCTTCCGGTTTGTGATGGAAATCAGTGTCCGTGTGACGCCAGGGAGCGACCCAGGGACTTCCTACTGACCTTTGGTCAAGATGAACAAGGTGACATTGCGAGGGTTAAGTCTATCCTTAAATCAAACGATCACGTATATTGCTATAACCGTGTTTATCTGTTTTCGTCCAGATTGATCATAGCATATGCATTCTGTGTTTCTTCAGGAGAGGTATACCTTCTGACGACGTCTTCAATAACGGCTTCCAAAGACGATGGCGTTGCTTTGAAAATAGTGTCATCACTTGGGTAGGTACTCTCTTATCTCACGCCAGGATATCAACATTTTGTGAGGCTGTGTCAGACGTTTCGGAGGTAAGCTAATGTATTAACCTTAGATTTAAGCAAAGGTATGCCTGCACCAGGACCGAACACACATTACAGGTAACAGTTGATCAAGGCATTGCCTACAATGGCTAAAGGTCCGATAATCTTGTTAGGAACCACAAAACATTTGTTTCAGGACATCCCTCGTGTCTGGTGAACAGTTATAATTTAAATGTAAACTCTGCGGTCAAAATAGTGCCTCCAGTATTTGTTAAACAATGAAACAAGCCTGTGTCCCCGACCCCTCTTCCTCCACCTCCAAAACATCAAAGGCCTTTCCCTTAAAAATACTTTAAATTCACATTGGTTCCAGCAGTAGATATTTTGTGATGTTCTGTTTCAGGGAGAAGGCGGTAACTTGTGGGTGTGGTGACAGGAGAGAGTTTACAGGAGTCGTGGTGGTCTCTCTGATGATGTTGGTGCTGAAGTGGTTCCGTTCATAGGGTGTTGAGGACGTTGACTGAAGACGTTATATATTTGCTAGATATGAATATAAACTTATATTATGCTTATAAGTGGAGATTTTTGCTGATGGGAATAGTATGTCATAATCGGACTTTGAGGGTTCTCCATTTTAATCTTGGAATATGTTTGGTCAGGAATGCGGCACAAAGTGCAAAGTTCGAGTGTTGTTTTGGAGGATGGGTTTGTGAATACACCTATATGACTTGTGTAATGTCTACAACAGTTTTATGCAATTCCTTCTGTGTGAGGCTCAGAACATCAACCAACGCTCGTGCATGTTATGTTAACTTCAAGTAGACATACATGTGAATCATTTTCAGGGTGCTTAATAAGCACACATAAACTAAATGTAAGACTGTGTACGTTTGCAGTGTTTTTGTACCACTATTTTTATATCACTATTTTTTTACCTTGAAGGATGTAGATCTATGCAAACAATGATTTAGTATGGATCCATCAAACCCATCGCACTCCATGAATTATATTGTCCAGCGGCCGCAGTGCATAGTCGAACAAATTATTATTATGGTCAGCATTGGTCAGTACACAACACTGCTGATGGTGACCTGCTTGATTGATCGTTCCTCTTCTTATTAAGGCAAGAAACATTTTGTTATCTGATGCATTATGTCTTATGTATATATATTCTAGATGGTCTATGTTTTTACATGTGGTGTCGTACTATTCATGACAATGGTGCTTGTACATACAGCAATCCACAATGATCATATGTTTCTAAGGTATAGCTTCATATAGAATAAACGCCCAAAATTAGTTCATATTGGGAATTATACGCAATTCCTGTCATCGCATGCATTTCCTACTTATTTGAGCTTGTTTCAATTATGTCAAATCTGGCTTTTGGTCCTCTGATTGATTCGTTTGCGTGTTTATTACAAAAAAATCAAAACTGCTCTAGTCTGCACTTCATGAATTTCGTTTCATATATTGAAGCATTCGAAATAATTAGACTTATTTACCTGTTACACACACATGATATCACCAAAATTCAAATAAAATCGCTTTTTTATTTCCTTAAACATGTTAAACACGCTGGAGGTTGGAACTGCTCATGCTTTGGTCGAACAAACCCTGGAACTCGAATTATGTTTGGAGCCTGAAGGAATGAGAGATGTAATTACAATTTGCCGCAGTTTTTATTACAATTTACCACAGTATTACATTTTACCACAGTGTTATAACATTTTCCGCAGTTTATTACAATTTACGTTGTAGCAGACGGGTGCCACCTGTGGGGCAGGATACGTTCACCTTCTCGAGAACACCTGGTATAATTACTATTTGAAAGTGATTCATAAACACATACTCATGATATACACATTTCAAAAACAGAAACACACAGGTCGTATGTAGTTCATTGAACCTGACTTCACAGACATCCGGTATATAAATTGGATATATGTTATTGGAAAATGTTGGTGGCCTCATTTTCGACAAACGATTCGTCAAAACGCAGCCATTGTCGATTTGCAATGTCTTAAACGGCATTGTTTTCACACTTGTTCAAAAATGGCATGGATTAAAACAGTAAAGCAAAATCAACGTGCAGGTTATGGCTTTCGTAATTCGTGGTAGTAGCTATAAAAAGGCAAGCATTAGAGTTAATACAGGGTATTAGAGGTAATACAGGGCTTTAGAGGTAATACAGGGCATTAGATGTAATACAGGGCATGATAGGTAATACAGGGCATTGGAGATAATACAGGGCATGATAGGTAATACAGGGCATGATAGGAAATACAGGGCATCGGAGGAAATACAGGGCATTAGAGGTAATACAGGGCATGATAGGTAATACAGGGCATTAGAGATAATACAGGGCATGATAGGAAATACAGGGCATTGGAGGTAATACAGGGCATTAGAGGTAATACAGGGCATGATAGGTAATACGGGGCATAATAGGAAATACAGGACATTAGAGGTAATACAGGGCATTAGAGGTAATACAGGGCATGATAGGTAATACAGGGCATGATAGGTTACACAGGGCATTAGAGGTAATACAGGGCATTAGAGGTAATACAGGGCATGATAGGTAACACAGGGCATTAGAGGTAATACAGGGCATTAGAGGTAATACAGGGCAAGATAGGTAATACAGGGCATTAGAAATTATACAGGGCATGATAGGAAATGCAGGGCATTAGAGATAACACAGGGCATTAGAGGTAATACAGGGCATGATAGGTTACACAGAGGAATTAGAGGTAATACAGGGCATTAGAGGTAATACAGGTCAAGGTAGGTAATACAGGGCATTAGAGATAATACAGGGCATGATAGGAAATACAGGGCATTGGAGGTAATACAGGGCATGATAGGAAATACAGGGCATTGGAGGTAATACAGGGCATTAGAGGTAATACAGGGCATGATAGGTAATACGGGGCATAATAGGAAATACAGGACATTAGAGGTAATACAGGGCATTAGAGGTAATACAGGGCATGATAGGTAATACAGGGCATGATAGGTTACACAGGGCATTAGAGGTAATACAGGGCATTAGAGGTAATACAGGGCATGATAGGTTACACAGGGCATTAGAGGTAATACAGGGCAAGATAGGTAATACAGGGCATGGTAGGTTACACAGGGCATTAGAGGTAATACAGGGCATTAGAGGTAATACAGGGCATGATAGGTAATATAGGGCATGATAGGTTACACAGGGCATTAGAGGTAATACAGGGCAAGATAGGTAATACAGGGCATTAGAGATAATACAGGGCATGATAGGAAATACAGGGCATTGGAGGTAATACAGGGCATTAGAGGTAATACAGGGCATGATAGGTAATACAGGGCATGATAGGTAATACAGTGAGTGAGTGAGTTGGGTTTTGGGTGAGTATGTGAGTGAGTATTAGTGAGTGAGTTATATCAGGGCGTGTCAGCTTAATGTGGGAGGAAAGCCCGAAGTGATGCAGGTGTTAGACGTTAAACACCTCGGTGAAACTCACGAGCACGGGTATGGTGCTGACAAACCTGGAGAACCGTGATTCGACCCCATAATCATAGGTTTCTGGCGTGCCTAAGGGACGCAATCTGCACAGCGAATCGCGGCGCCTTAGACTGGGCTACCCGTACCTGCAGATGTAATACAGGGCAACTACTTTGTTGTACAGCTACTTACGATTATCTTTCTTACAAGGAGGAACAGCCAGACAGATATAAGATTCAACAAGGCGTTAGCCAAGGTAGTGAAATCTCTGCTTGTTTTTTCTTGTTTTATCAATGATCTAATTACAGCCCTCGGACAAACACAATGTGGCCTTCGTGTATAAGTATGGGTATTCCTACAGTCGTGCATGGTGACGTTTCTACTCTTGTGGGCGCATCACCGAGAGGCTTACAAAGGTCCCTTTGATATTGTACATACATATGCCTAAGGGTGGCACCTAACGTGTAATTCATCAACAAGCTCAATATCTGTGTTCACCAAAGCAAAACGCAAGGAGCATAGCTTCGTGATACAAATATTACTACCACTGATTCTACAGTATATGGTGGGATACTCATTAAATATAATCTTACCTGTAAAACCAGAATTTAGACGTGCCGTCAGAACGCAAGACAAAATATTACATATCATTATAATCGCAACATGGCCGCAATATTGCAGATGCGATGTAAAATCTTTACTCACTCCCTCACATATCATTATACCATCAAATAATAAGAGGCTGGAATTCGGTGTTTTCAGACATCGGCACAAGTCGAAAATGCCACGAACCGCCCTTCTTTCGCTCTGTTTAGGTACACTCTGTCTTCCAGAAGCGTTCCCATCCAAGAACCTCTCGAACGATCAAGCATGTCCTGGCATTTTACTAGCCCTTCAATCATTTACTGCCACTGACAACACTCTCTACTGCCACATAACATGACAGACAGCTTTCCATGACCACACGATATATATATTAGTCGCGCAACGTATTACTTAGGCTACATTTGTAAGTATGGTCCCTATTCATGGTTCATTGCTGCATACAATGCCACGCAGGTCTCGACTGTACATCACCAGATCATGTGCCCCTCTTGTCTGTATATATATATCAGAACTCTTTAGAAACTTGGATGGAGAATAATTTATCTTGGCACCAATATCCAGCAGGATAACCTGAGTGTCCTCACCAGTACTGATGACGCGTGTTATCATCTGCGCCATGACAAGGACTGCGACCTTCTTGGCTTCAGGTCTTCCTCCGCGGGCAAACAAGGAGTCCACATCCTGCAGGACTGTTGCGAGATCAGCAGGCCCTCTCAGAGGCTGGAGACTGTGGATGGAACTGAACAGCTCCATCTTGTTGGTGTAGCTGTTGAACCGGACCTGGGACACCGTCTGCTGACCGAATGTGACCAAGCTGACGGGGAAAGTGTCGGAGGCGCCAATGAGGAAGTTGAGGACGTCGTTCCATAGAGAGGTCTGAGTGCTGGCCTCCACGAGTACACCAGGTCGATGGCGGGGTTGAAGCCACATGCTGGAACAGCATATAGCGGTACATAGTAACTCCCTCACCCCAGTGAGAGAGAGGGGGGGGGGAGGGATTGGAACAGTAGATAGCGTGGTTCAGAGAAACACCAAGGACACAAACTCGGATCTCTTTCAGTGTAGTAGCTTGTCTTAGTCATATCAGTCAGCTGAATTGGTTAACAACAGAACATAATTTTGGTTTTCGAATAATGAAATAGTTTGAGCTTAAAGGACAATCCATGATGAAAATGCAAAATATCCCAAATATCACCTGATCACTCATCAACAGGTAAGTATTCTTTGATATTTAGAAAATTATAATTCTTCCTTGTATAGTTTTCTACTCGACCATTTTAACATGGTACGAGCGTCAGCAGATAATGTGTTAAACAACTTAGGTAAAAGTTTGATAAATTTATGCAGTATATTAAATATACATATCATGAATGGAAGATGTGGGTCAGACTCAGAAGTTGGAGACTATACGTTTATTGACAATCAAGGTGCTAGCGTCATAGCGTCACAATCTGTTCATCTGGGTTGTTTGACGTATGCTGTAATTTCAACATTGTATCACGCACGGAATCCTGTTATCTTCCTGTCATGGCTAGCTTACATACTTCTGTGCAGACTGAACCCGTGCAAGCTCATGGTAATAAGAAGGCTTCCAAATTCGTTTGGGTCAATGATAAAGCTGACCAATATATGTTTAACTTGTTGAGCAGTGAATGCTACTCTTTATTAGAAAAGGCTGTTGACGAGGTGTTACACAATATAGACGAAAGTGTAAGATACATGTCACAGGCCTTCTGCACGGCAGCAAGCGACATGAAAAGAGTGTGTACTTCTAACACATCTAGTTAACAGTGGTTTCACCGTGAATGTGAGCTACTCAATAAAGAAAGATGTAAATATTTAAACAATTTTAGGAGAAAAAAGGATTATAACTCATTATATGAGTATGATTATATTAGAAATAAATATAATAGTGTATGCAGAGAAAAGAAAGCGAAAGTTTTCAAAGAGAAGCAGGAAACACTTGAACATTGCATACGCGATTCTAAACAATTTTGGGCCACTCTTAAAGGGCTTAATACTAATCGTTATACACAAAACAATATTCCAATTGATGATTGGTTTAACCAGTTCAGGGGTCTGTTTTCAACTTCTACAGAGAACGAGGAAAAATGATTTGATATCGATGAATCGAATGCATTTGATAACTCTTTTTGTCAGTTAGCCTCAGATTCACCTAAAACAAGAAATGAAATTTCAGAAAGCATCGCAAACTTAAAAAGCAATAAAGCAGCTGGTGAAGATAATTTGATTCCTGATTTTTTTAAATATTCGTCCGAAATTCTCCTCCCCTACCTGGAAATGCTTTTTAACGTTATGCTTGAAAAGACTTATTTTCCAGAACAGTGGACTTTCGGGATTGTAATTCCTCGGGCCTCGAGCCTTGATTGTGGGTCAGACAATCCAGTGATTAGCATCATGAACATCGATCCACGCAATTGGGATACGATGACATGCACCAACCAGTCACCGAACCTGACCACCCTATCCCGTTAGTCGCGCATGGTAGGAAGATCAACCTTTTCCATCATGTTTTAGGAATGCTCTTTGAAAATGTAGTGCCACAGAGTGGACCCACAATCAAGACACAATCATGACACAATCATGACACTATTCTGGATTACAACTTTGTAGCACAGTGAACTGTGGGGAACATCAGGTAGCGGTGAATACTGACTCACTATTATTTTATAGACAATGTATGTACGCTGTATATATATGCAGATAAATGCATATCATAAACTCATAAGGTGTCACCGGCATTATCTGATCTCCGTCTGTGAAGTTGCCATGGTGATAGTAATGTATGAATAAAAGGACATGTCTATTCAACAATGAATACAGGGAGATGTGAATATACCATACATATTATAACAGACTGTCTATATCTGTGTATATCCTCCACGATTATAACTTTCATCTGCTCCACATACACACGTCTCCATGCAACAAAGTAACATGATTACCTCTCTTGTCTACCGACCCGTGAAGATCAGCGTTAGAATAGGTCTTCGTAAGAGGCGACCAACGGGATTGGGTGGTCAGGCTCGCTGAATTGGTTGATGTATGTCATCGTATTCCAATTGCGTAGATAGATGCTTATGATATCAATCACTGAACGGTTAGGTTTGGACTCGATTATTTACAGACCGCCGTCATATAGCGAGAATATTGCTGAGCTCGGCGTTAAACTACAAACAAGCAAACAAACAGGTTATTTACTGATTCTGTGATTTAGTAGACGCCCATAGTGTCCGGTCCAGTTACAACACACCAGAGCCATGTCGTGTGTCTCTGTTTCCGCGATCACAAGTGTTCTCCACGACTCTCCATCACACGGTGTGAAGTCTCCGATGTGAGAACCGCAGCTGGCGAGGACCAGGAAGGTGATTATTGCTGTCGGGTCATTGAAGAATGGCTGCCACTTCGATAGTCATGTATCAAAGCCGTCGTAATCAGTGCTACCGGTCTGGTCTGTTTTCCTTAAGCGAGAAATTCTACTTATTGAACATCAATTAGACTGCAGTACGAGCGTGATAACATTTCAGGATATTCTAGCATGGATATTGTTTACAGCTTTTAGTAGGTCAATGTCAAGGTCACCTGTTTCCAAAACTTACCTTAAAGTTGCAGTGTTCGAAATATCTGCCTGCCCGACCGTCCGAGACGGGTTGATTTCAACTCGGGCTGACAGATTTTCAAATCCCCCTGCCCGACGGTCGGGTTATATTTCATATGTGAAAATATTCAAAATATTTCCCGATGATAAGCATTAATTCACATGTAAAGATGAATGATAAAATGTAACCAAAAAGAAACCCCGTTAGCTTATCCTGAGAAACATATGATTATAGTGGGCAGGCAGGTTTTGGTCAGGGCTGGCAAGTATTTCAGATAGCCAGTCCTGTGGTCTGGCTGAAATTTTTGGGAGTTTCATACCCTGAAAGTTGTTACGATTTTAGAGAACGATAAATTCTATTATTTTTGCGAAACATTTCCTGTACAGAGGCCATACTTTAAACCTATCGGTCTTGCACATAAAAGGTCAAGGTTACCTTTATCGTTATTGTCATGTGTTATCCCGATGTATGGCCTTGAACTCACGGATACGATTGAGGTCACTGTGAAGGTCGTTGGTTAAGTGGAGGTGTCTCTTTGATTGCTTCATCATGTTCTGGGTAGTGTGTAAAGACGTTTTCCTTAAATAGTTATATAATTATATTAACATCTGCAGAACATTCCCCAATTAAGACATCACGTTAAAAGAACGTACATAAAGGTTACTTCACCTTTGGATTAACGTTTACAGAAATGAAACTGTAGATGGCATATTCCAGCACCAGACCTAGAATAGAACCCTGTCCACGTATTACCGGATCTGATGATCCCGTTAGGAGGGGTGGTCAAGCTTGCTTTACGAGGGGGCACGGGGAAATAACTGGAATAATGTTAAAAGCGGCGTTAAACCCACTCACTCACTCACCCAAACACTCACTCACTCACTCACTCACCCACTCACTCACTCACTCACTTACTCACTCACTCACGAACCCCACTCACTCACGAACCCCACTCACTCACTCACTCACTCACTCACTCACTCACTCACTTACTCACTCACGAAACCCACTCACTCACGAAACCCACTCACTCACGAAACGCACTCACTCACGAAACCCACTCACTCACTCACTCACTCACTCAATCACTCACTCACTCACTCACTCACTCACTCACTCACTCAAGGAGTGTGTACAGGCTGCCTTCATATTGGTGAAACACCATTCACCCATTCACCGTGACTATCACAGTCCACACGTGCAGCACGAAACGTGACACCGCCACTCTGCCCCATAGCTTAGCCCGGGGGTCTAAGTGATGTACAGGGACGTAGACCTGTACCCTAGTTTCCCCGGGGGTGTCAGTGATGTACAGGGACGCACACCTGTGACCTAGTTAGCCCGGGGATCTCAGTGATGTACAGGGATGTAGACCTGTGCCCTAGTTTGCCCGGGGGTGTCATTGATGTACAGGTACGTAGACCTGTTCTCTACTTTGCCCGGGGGCGTTAGTGATGTACAGGGACGTAGACCTGTACCCTAGTTTGCCCGGGGGTCTCAGTGATGTACATGGACGCACACCTGGGCTCTAGTTAGCCCGGGGGTCTCAGTGATGTACAGGGACGTAGACCTGTGCCCTAGTTTGCACGGGGGTGTCAGTGATGTACTGGGACGTAGACCTGTGCCCTAGTTTGTCCGGGGGTGTCAGTGATGTACAGGGACGTACACCTGTGCCCTAGTTTGCCCGGGGTTGTCAGTGAGGCACAGGGACGTAGACCTGTACCCTAGTTTGCCCGAGGTGTCAGTGATCTACACGGACGTAGACCTGTACCCTAGTTTGTCCCGGGGTGTCAGTGATGTAAAGGGACGCAGACCTGTGCTCTAGTTTGTCCGAGGGTGGCAGTGATGTATAGGGACGCACACCTGTGACCTAGCTTGTCTGGGGGTGTCAGTGATGTACAGGGACGCAGACCTGTACCCTAGTTTGTCCGGGGGTGTCAGTGATGTACAGGGACGTAGACCTGTACCCTAGTTTGTCTGGGGGTGTCAGTGATGTACAGGGACGTAGACCTGTACCCTAGTTTGTCCGGGGGTGTCAGTGATGTACAGGGACGCAGACCTGTACCCTAGTTTGTCCGGGGGTGGCAGTGATATTGGGACGCAGACCAGTACCTTAGTTTGTCTGGGGGTGTCAGTGATGTATAGGGACGCACACCTGTGACCTAGCTTGTCCGGGGGTGTCGGTGAGGTACATTGACGTAGACCTGTGCCCTAGTTTGCCCGGGGGTGTCAGTGATGTAAAGGGACGCAGACCTGTGCTCTAGTTTGCCAGGGCGTGGCAGTGATGTAAAGGACACAGCCCTGTACCCTTGTTTGTCAGGGGTGTCAGTGATGTACTGGGACGTAGACCTATACCCTAGTTTGTCCGGGGGTGTCAGTGATGTACAGGGACGTAGACCTGTACCCTAGTTTGCCCGGGCGTGGCAGTGATGTACAAGGACACAGCCCTGTACCCTTGTTTGTCAGGGGTGTCAGTGATGTGCTGGGACGTAGAACTGTACCCTAGTTTGTCCGGGGGTGTTAGTGATGTGCTGGGACGTAGACCTGTACCCAAGTTTGCCCGGGGGTGTCAGTGATGTACATGGACGCAGACCTGTACCCTAGTTTGCCCGGGGTGTCGGTGAGGTACAGGGACGCACACTTGGGGTCTAGTTTGTCCGGGGCTAGCATTGATGTACAGGGACGCACACCTGTACCCTAGTTTGCCCGGGGGTGTCAGTGATGTACAGGGACGCAGACCTCTACCCTAGTTTGCCCGGGGGTGTCAGTGATGTACAGGGACGTAGACCTGTGCCCTAGTTTGTCCGGGGGTGGCAGTGATATTGGGACGCAGACCAGTAACTTAGTTTGTCCGGGGGTATCAGTGATGTACAGGGACGCACACCTGTGACCTAGCTTGTCCGGGGGTGTCGGTGAGGTACATTGACGTAGACCTGTACCTTAGTTTGCCGGGGGTGTCAGTGATGTACAGGGACGAAGACCTGTACCCTAGTTTGCCCGGGGGTGTCAGTGATGTACAGGGACGAAGACCTGTACCCTAGTTTGTCCGGGGGTCTCAGTGATGTACAGGGACGCAGACCTGTACCCTAGTTTGCCCGGGGGTGGCAGTGATGTACAGGGACGCAGCCCTGTACCCTAGTTTGTCCGGGGTGTCAGTGATGTGCTGGGACGTAGACCTGTGCCCAAGTTTGCTCGGGGGTGTCAGTGATGTACAGGGACGCAGACCTGTACCCTAGTTTGTCCGGGGGTGTCAGTGATGTACAGGGACGTAGACCTGTACCCTAGTTTGTCCGGGGGTGTCAATGATGTACAGGGACGCAGACCTGTACCCTAGTTTGTCCGGGGGTGTCAGTGATGTACAGGGACGTAGACCTGTACCCTAGTTTGCCCGGGGGTGTCGATGAGGTACAGGGACGCACACCTGGGGTCTAGTTTGTCCGGGGCTGGCATTGATGTACAGGGACGCACACCTGTACCCTAGTTTGCCCGTGGGTGTCAGTGATGTACAGGGACGTAGACTTGTACCCTAGTTTGCCCGTGGGTGTCAGTGATGTACAGGGACGCAGACCTGTACCCTAGTTTGCCCGGGGTGTCAGCGAGGTACAGGGACGCACACCTGTACCCTAGTTTGCCCGTGGGTGTCAGTGATGTACAGGGACGCACACCTGTGCTCTAGTATGTATGTTGTAGACATTCTCTCTCGTTGTCTGGTCCAGAGGCGACTACCGGAATCGGAGGCCGCGCTCTCTGATTTGGTTGATGCATGTAATCGTATTCCAATTGCGTTGATCGATGCGTATGATGTCAATCACTGGATTGTCTGATCCAGACTCGATTATTTACAGTCGGCGATCATAAAGGTGGAATATACAAACAAACAAACAAACAAATATAAATGCTGGATCCGCCCTTGATGATGTCGCGAGTCACTTCCTGAATCAACATGTCACGTCACTTTCCCTTCTCGCAGGTGAGCGGCGAATATTCTGTGGCGATCCAGGGGCACGAGCTTATGAAGAGATCGACGTCATCTGCAGCGGCAGGAACTACGGCTGGAACATCAAGGAGGGGAACGAGTGCTTCGACAGCTCCAAGTGCAGCAAAGGAACAATAGGTAGGTAGCCTTCGTCTCTCTCACCGTCAACATTTCACGAGGCTGCCTCCTTGGTCTGACTAGAGTCTGCCCGGAGAGCGGAAGGTCGGTGGTTCGCTTCCCTCCGCGTCATACCGAAAGACGTTTAAGATGATACTTGATGTTTTCCTGCCTGGCATTAGGGATATAACACAATTACTGTTCGACTCGGTGTATACGTACCTTCCCGAGTCAAGAGCGTCTACCAGCTTTTTTATCAATGTCTTATTTCCACTCTTGCCACATCAAGCCCACTTCCTGTGCTAAATATTATAGGATCATCGCACAAATCGACAGTCCAATCAGAGAACGTTTTACAAAATCAACTTCCACGACTGGTACACATTCGTATGTAGTGATTTGCCGCTGCCTGTCTTTGTTGACACGTCTTTATCATATGTTAAACCCCCCAGCGATTGCCTATGGGTTTTTTTGTGTCAGGGACGAAATCACGAATGTTTTCGTTATCTGATCGACTAGCCATCTTTGTGATGCTCTACTAGATAAGAACAGCGATCTGATTGGATATCGAGTTTTCATTACAAGGGGCACAGCTCGTGATCTTCGCGAGGTGGCGCCAGGGTGGAGCTAAGAAAAGTGGCGTTGATGTGGCAAGGGTAGAACCTAGGCTTTGCTGTTGCTAGTGGACACGCTTGCCTCGGGAAGATGGTGTATACGGTGTTGGAATGGGTATCCATGTAAAGCTGCGGTATGGTATATCAGTATGTCCGTAAAGGCCGACAGTATGGCACAAACTGCAACGGGGCTAAGAGCAGATCAACATTCAATTACAATTAGTAAAATATCTCGAAAACTTAACAGTAGTTCATGATACTAATTGTGCGGACCATGCACACAAGTGAAAGGTATACATACTGTGAATAACGATGGAACAGATACAAGAATAAGTCTCCATTTGGAAAACAATGCCAAAAATTTGAATTTCCTACCTGTCAGTCAGATATCCACAATTATGATCACAATATTTAGTCTTTGGAGAATATTTTGTATGTTTTGCTTGCCAGTTTTTAAGGTAAAGACTCGATCATGTTTTATTCAGGGTGAGGTGGGGTGGAGTGGGTGGTCTGTGTGCTTCGGGTAAAGACTCGATCATATTTTGTTCGGGTAGATTTGGGGTGGAGTGGAGTGGGTGGTTTGTGTGCTTCGGGTAAAGACTCGATCATATTTTGTTCGGGGTGAGGTGGGGTGGAGTGGGTGGTTTGTGTGTTTAGGGTAAAGACTCGATCATATTTTGTTTCGGGTGGGGTGGGGTGGGGTTGAGTGGGTGATTTGTTTGCTTCCGGTAAAGATGGGGGCCATTCCAATTCTGTTTGGAAAAAGACAACATTCTGTAAACTTGTGGTTACAGAGAACGAAGTGCTGCTGATCTACGTGTACAATCACACCAACCTCTTTAATGCCGTCGTCGGGGGATATGTGTACAGAGGCAAGAAGCTTCCTGATCTGTACGGGCGCTATCTGTACGGAGACGCCATGACAGGGTGAGTACATGCAGGTGTGTGGCCAGAAAGCTCATCTTACATAGAGGCACCACGGGAAACTTGGATCAGTCACTCGGATTATGTGAAGGAGGTCATCCGTATCACTTGTAGGAGGTCCCCCCTACCACTTGAAGGAGATCACCCGTACCACTTGAAGGAAGTCACCCGTACCACTTGAAGGAAGTCACCCGTACCACTTGAAGGAAGTCATACGTACCACTTGAAGGAGGTCACCCGTACCACTTGAAGGAGGTCACCTGTACCACTTGAAGGAGGTCACCCGTACCACTTGAAGGAAGTCACCCATACCACTTGAAGGAGGTCACCCGTATCACTTCAAGGAGGTCACCCGTATCACTTCAAGGAGGTCACCCGTATCACTTGAAGGAGATCACCCGTATCACTTGAATGAGGTCACCCGTATCACTTGAAGGAGGTCACCTGTATCACTTGAAGGAGATCACCCGCATCACTTGAAGGAGGTCACCCGTATCACTTGAAGGAAGTCACCCGTACCACTTGAAGGAGGTCACCGTATCGCTTGAAGGACGTCACCAGTATCACTTGAAGGAGGTCACTCGTATCACTTGAAGGAAGTCACCCGTATCACTTGAAGGAGGTCACCCGTATCACTTGAAGGAGGTCACCCGTACCACTCGATGGAGGTCACCCATACCACTTGAAGGAGGTCACCCATATCACTTGAAGGAGGTCACCGTATCGCTTGAAGGACGTCACCCGTATCACTTGCAGGAGGTCACCCGTATCACTTGTAGGAGGTCACCCGTATCACTTGAAGGAGGTCACCCGTATCACTTGAAGGAGGTCACCCGTACCACTTGAAGGAGGTCACCCGTACCACTTGAAGGAGGTCACCCTTACCACTTGAAGGAGGTCACCCGTACCACTTGAAAGAGGTCACCCGTACCACTTGAAGGAGGTCACCCGTACCACTTGTAGGAAGTCACCCGTACCACTTGAAGGAGGTCACCCGTACCACTTGTAGGAGGTCACCCGTACCACTTGAAGGTGGCTGTGATATTTGCATTGTGATCACCCATCAGTCTGTACTTCCTTGTAATCCATGATTCCAACCATTTAGGAAGAGATATATACCCTTATGCGTGTCTGTGTCTGTGTCCGTGTCTGAATCTATGTTCGCGTATTTTTGCATCTGTGTCTGAATCTATATCTGTATCTGCGACCTTTCCTGCATCTCTGTCTGTTTTCAGCGTCATGTCGGCATTGACCGAGGACAGTGACGGCTTGACATCGTCCCCGCTTCCGGTGTGTGACCGAAAAAATTGTCCGTGCGGTGCCAGGGCGCGACCTAGAAACTTCATACTGACCTTTGGTCAAGATGAACAAGGTGAGATCCCGAGGGTTAAGTCTTTATTCATCACCAAATGCCGAGTATACTGAAATAAACGTGTTTGTCTGTTTCCAGACTGACAGATTGACATTCTGTGTTTCTTCAGGGGAGATGTACCTTTTGACGACGTCTTCAATAACGGCGTTCAAAGACGACGGCGTTGCTTTGAAAATAGTGTCATCACTTGGGTGGGTCCTTCTTATATCTCGCCAGGACAACATTCTGTGCGGCTTAGTCTGTGTGGTGCGGCAATGTTTTAATCTACCCGTGTCACCCTCGACTTATATATATATGAGTATCTGATCTCCATAATGACGTATAGTACTTGGATGATGACGTATCGGACGTCGTTCAGCAAGTACAGGCGATATAAGATATCTCTTATATTAAATACAGATGCGCGTAATCATAACACTCCGACCACTTCATGAACATAGGCCGTCGGATGACTGTCATGGCTACAGGTAACAGTTGATCAAGCATTGCTTACAATCGCTGAAGGTCCGATAACTCTTTTAGGAACCACACCATGTTTGTTTCAGGATCCAGTGAACAGTTTGTCTGTCTTTTGTGTAACCCTGAGGTCAAAGTATTGTTTCAAGTATTTGCAGAACAATATAACAAGCCTCTCCCCCTCCCCGTCCCCATCCCTCCGCACCCAACCCTCCCCGTCCCCCTCTACATCCATCGCTCCACCACTCCCATCCCCCACCCCCACCCACCCTCCATTCTCTCCATCCCTTCAACTCCATCCACGGAGCATCAATGGCCTGTCCCTATATGTAGTATTATATCACATAGTTACCAGCAGTAGATATTTTCTGATGTTCTGTTTCAGGGAGAAGGCGGTAACTTGTGGGTGTGGTGGCAGGGGAGAGTCTACAGTCATGGTGGTCATGCTGATGATGTCGGTGCTGACGTGGTTCGGTTCTTGGAGTGTTGAAGACGTCGACTGAAGACTTTATGTATTTGCTAGATCGTAATCCGAACCTATGTAATTCTTATAAACGAAGATGTTTGGTAACGGGAACTGTACGTCATATGCAGACCTCCACACACAAGGGTTCTGCATTCTTATATTGGAATATGTTTGGTCAGGAATGTGTCACAAAGTGCAATGTTCGAGGGTTGTTCTGGGTAACCATGAGGAACTGGTATATTCACAGAACGTAGACACGGATGTTTACAAGTGGTTGATATTGGCATGTATCAGGTAGTGTGGCTCAAGACGCGGGCAGACTTTGAGATGCATGACTCGGTGGAGACATTTCTGAATGTTGTAATACACTTCATGATACGTGAACGGAAAAGTGAGGTGAAGCACCGTGACAAAAAACTTTAAGTTTTTATTTAGATAGTTCGAAGCCTTGTATGTGTTTGTTACGAGAGGTGAAAGAAATGACCCAAGGACAATGAAATTATGTTTTCCTTAAAATGACCCCCCTTCAATATTGGCACAGTTTTGCCAGTGATGTTGGCGCTGTGTTATCACATTTGCGTCCGACTCCTCATTCGCCGGTGGTATCACCTCAACGTGGATCAACCTTTTGGATATCCACTCCTGGTGTGTTGCATTAGCGTCGTTTCGGTGTCGATGCTCACACCGTTATCAAGCTGATGCTTAACACACATGCAGCGACGAGGCACAACACATTCTTCGCATTTTTTAATATTATGAAGAATCATTCATTTATTATTTAATGAGGAACAGTTTCAAGTCAAAAGCACTATGCGTTATTATCTGACAACTCTATTTTACAATTACCTGCTTTGTTCTTCATTAAGATTATAACTTCTTACATTTTTGTAATACATTTCTTGATGACACTTGATATCAGCAATTGCATACCCATGATATGTCAGGCATTGTATGTGTTGTGAGTAGGGCAGTAATGTATCTAGTAGGCTATTGGATGTGTTGTGAGCAGGGCTGTAATGTATCTATATTGGATGTGTTGTGAGCAGGGCTGTAATGTACCTAGTAGGCTATTGGATGTGTTGTGAGTAGGTCTGTAATGTATCTATATTGGATGTGTTGTGAGCAGGGCTGTCATGTATCTAGTAGGCTATTGGATGTGTTGTGAGCAGGGCTGTAATGTATCTTGTAGGCTATTGGATATGTTGTGAGTAGGTCAGTAATGTATCTATATTGGATGTGATGTGAGCAGGGCAGTAATGTGCCTAGTAGGCTATTGGATGTGTTGTGAGTAGGTCAGTAATGTATCTAGTAGGCTATTGGATGTGTTGTGAGTAGGTCAGTAATGTATCTAGTAGGCTATTGGATGTGTTGTGAGCAGGGCTGTAATGTGTCTAGTAGGTTATTGGATGTGTTGTGAGCAGGGCTGTTATGTATCTAGTAGGCTATTGGATGTGCTCTGAGAAGGGCGGTAATGCGTCTAGTAGGCTATTGGGTGTGTTGTGAGCATCACAATAATGGGTCTAGTAGGCTATTGGATGTGATGTAAGTAGGTCAGTAATGTATCTAGTAGGCTATTGGATGTGTTGTGAGAAGGGCAGTAATGTATCTATATTGGATGTGTTGTGAGCAGGACAGTAATATATCTAGTTGGCTATTGGATGTGTTGTGAGCAGGGCAGTAATGTATCTAGCGGCCATTGATATGTCTGTTTTACCACAAACAACAATACTTAACACCATATCATTGTCCGTACCTGTAGTGTATGGTCATCAAACGGGGACTACAGAGAAGCATGCGGGAACATGGAGATACATGGGCGTCCCCCAGTCAGCAACATTTCAGTGATATCAGCCTGTATACAAACAGTCGAATACGGGACATGCAGACCACAGGCTGACAGCAATTACACGGGTCCACATGTGTCATGGGCTCTATTAACAGCAATCCTTGCACTCGACTTTCGATGACGGCAACAATGACACACAATCAGTGTCACACGTTGTAACACTCAGTCACCATTATAACCAAGCATGACTGACACCCTCCCTCACCACAAACTAGAGTTTTGTTTGTTGTTTAACGCCCAACTCAGCAATATTCCAGCTGTATGACAGCAGTCTGTAAATAATAGGGTCTGGAACAGACAATCCAGGGATGGACATCATGAGCATCGATCCACACCATTGGGATACGATGACATGCATCAACCAAGTCAGTGAGCCTGACCACCCGATCCCGTTAGTCGCCTCCCAGGACAAGCATAGATGCCTTTTGTTTTGTCAAAACTGTCACGATTGAATGTCATTAAGAATTGAAGCATCGGGTTCACAGGATCAATATCAGGTAGCCTGTTAACTAATGTATAACATAATTCTGCAATTAGAGTGCCTTTCTTTTGTTGTCAAACGAAGTCGTAAATGGTACTTGTGGACAGTTCAAATACGTTTCGTTGAAAGATGATAACATACATATATATAATCAAGATCCTTTCTTTTTTATATCCTGGAAACATATATGAAATGTGTTGCTTCAAAGAACATTTATGCGTGAAACCCATTTCTGGCGTCCCCTGCCGTGATATTGCTCGAATATTGCTAAAAGCGGCGTAAAATCAAACTCATTCACTCATTCAAAGAACATTGGGCACCAACTACTTCGTGGTCAAAGGGAGATAATTCATGTGTCTTTACTTTCTCAGATGGAATTTCAATTACGAAGCGCGCTCTTGGAAGAGAAGATATATGCGGCTAAACACACAACAATGGAAGAAACATTGTACAAAGTTAAAAGTGAAACTTGACTTCATCAAGGGCTCATCAACCCCGTGAAGATCCCTGGTTAGAATTGGTCTTCAGCTTGCCTGTCATGAGAGGCGAGTAACGGAATCGGGTGGTCAGGCTCGCTGACTCCAGACTCGAGTATTTACAGACCACCGTCACATAGCTGCGATGTTTCTGAGTGCGGCGTGAAACAACAAACAAACTCACCAATGGGATATTAAAATGCATATGTCACTGAAAAGTTTATTCAATATACATGAAATATGACTTTCATATTAATTATAGTGGTTATCCTATCAGTCTACAAATTGCTGAAGTGAGTAGGCATCAGTAAATGTAAGAAAAGATAAGATAAGATATAGTATATGATAGTGTCACATATTGTACATAATATAAATATAACATGTTATTTAAACAATAAAACTGTACAAAATCCAGTCTGGTAAAGCTTAGGAGATATTTCTTATAGCCACTACAACTAATCCAATAATTCATTATGTGCTTGTCATGTGCATGCGCTCGTCCTGCCAATGTCCCAGGTTCGGTTGGTCAGTGTGCCCCCGTTGTGGTAAGGGTATTGCTCGAATACGGCTAAAAGCAGCATATTATCATATTCACTCATTCAATGTAATCTATGTTCAAATGTGGTTGGCGTCTTGGGTATTTTTCACAAAACAAACTGTTCATTTGGGGCATATTTCTGAATATTCATCATAAAAAATTCCCCGCGACGTGATCCGAGTATGTTTTGCTTCCTGGGGTCTCACTTGGGAACACTGCAGTTGAATACCTTCACAGCACCTCCATTATATTCCACCACATACAGTTTACAGTCACAGAACATCAAGCCGCATGGATACTGTAGTCCATCCTGTGACGTCAGTAGGTCTCTGACAAACTCCCCTGCTGGTGTCAGTAGTATCACCCTGTGTGCCGGGGTGTCCGCTACCAGGATGTGTCCTGTGCTGGTAGTTGTGATACCTCGTGGTCCACTCAGTCTCCTCTCTCCTGTAGGGGTGTATGTGAACACAACATCGTCCTCTGGTGTGATACAGTACACTGAGTCTGAGTCAATATCTGACACCAGGATGTTGCCCTTGTCTGTAGCACAGAGGAAGCTGGGCTTACATATCAGGTTCTCCCCAGAGTTGAATGTACTGACTGACCTCATCACTCTCCCCGATACATCCAGGATATCAACACAGGGAGGATTCCAACAACCTGCTGCTAATGTTGAAGGACTCAAGGCTGTTAGACAAGTGTACTTCTTCTTTTTTGTGACACGTGACTGTAGCACCAGGTCAGGGGTCACCCGTACTATTACAATCTCATTGTGTGACCAGAATGATACAGCCACCTGGTTGTCCCTCAGCCTCGTCACAGAGCTTGGGTTACTTGCAAGATCCAGTTTACTGTGTCCTGATTTGTAATTCTTTGTGTAGAAGGATTTCAGACATGTATTGTTGTAGTCAGTGACCAGCAGTGTCTCCTCACCATCCACAACCAGGACTGTGACGTCAGATGGACACGCCTGCTTCCTGTCGCCATCGACCTTGATGCCGACTGTCTTGTGTAACACTGGCCTACACATGACGTCAAATGTGCCACACTGTGTTTTACCAAGTTCCGTATCCATGACGTTACAAACATTTTGTTGAATTCTACCAAGTTGTACATCCTTATGTAATTTCCTCTCATCTATTTCACTTACAAATATAAGTTTTGAATCAGGGACACTGTCTGTGAAAGTGACATCCCTGTCTGTTGCCTTCTTGATTGCCCCAGAATGACACATCTGGTAAACGTCAAACATGTCCGTCTCACTCCCAGACTTCAACACCTGGGTGATGTACTCTATGTATTGTTGATACATCTGCATGTCTATTTCCCCTGACTTTATCCGCCCCCTCAGTTGTCCAGACTGCTTCTCTGTCATCTCATTCAGCTCCTCCAGCAGCTGTTTCTCCTTCTCTTTAATCACGTCCATGGATTTCTGTGAGGCCTGTCGGATCTGTGACTTTATTTCGTCTTTGTTGTGGCTGATCGCATCAATTTGTGATTTGTGTCGTTGAAGTGATCTGTCCATGTCGTGAAAGCTCTTTGTAATCAATCCCTTATTGCGTGTAAGAACACTTCTCATCTCAGACATTATGGACTGAATAGTGACCACAGAGTCGCATTTCCTGTGGTATATGACACAGCACTTGTGGCAAATTGCTTTATTACAGTCTCTGCAGCAGAAATCCATGACTTCGTTGTGTTCCGTGCACATCTGTCGTCTAGTGACCTTCACTGCTCGTCCAAGGTCACCAATTACGTGGTTTGACGTACCAGGAAGAGATGCATGCATCTTCACACATCTCTCACAGAGCGGCACATCACAGTCTTGACAGTAGGACTTGGCCGGATGACTTTCTCCAAGGTCCTGGCAGGGATGACAGCGGTTTTCTGTATCTGAACAAGTCATGGATAAACATGTCACATCAAACGTGCAATGTTTAACACAATACCGAGATAACGTTTGTAGGAAGATGTCAACGTACACAGAGTGAATCAGTGTAAAAATGTTAATTCTGCCCATTGTGCGGTTCAACGTATACAGTGTCCGGAAAGTACTTTGCGATAATCTACATGTATAGATTTAAAAACGGAAATGACAAAGATTTATTCTAGATAATCCTGATAAATATAGGTGATCCTTCAGTTTCGTCTTGATTACATTCATCTACAATAAACAGTTTTCCATCACCATTTTGATGACGCTTGAACGTGCATAGACTGAACCTGGTTTGGTATTACATCGGTCATTCAGGATAGAGAACCTGCTGGATGATAGCGTCACAGTCTATCTCCTATAAGATATTCTACTTGGGGTTCTTGGTTTTAGTGGAAACTGAATCGGCGACAGTGTAATTCAAAATAGACGTTTAACATCGCTTTAAAGAAAATTGCACTGATATAGCGACGTGCGTGCGGGCCAGTTTTATAGTACCAGTTCCCTGAGATAGTGGAGTTTAACATAGATACCCCACGCACGCACAGTTTACTGACTTTAAAACTACCAGTCCCTCTTTTATCCTTTTAATGTCGAGCGCCTGGCAGACTGACAACTAATACCGTCTTTTGGTGAGATGCGGCCAGGGATCTTACACCCCTGGGTAAATATTGTTATCTTTCGGTTTCTACTAGATCACATTTACTTACCATGATCAGTATTTCCCCTACAGGCTAGAGTGTCCAGAAGTCCCTGTATGAGGAAACTGGGCTTGATCTGTTTCACCCACTCCTCCACTGGTCTGTCAGGCTGGGGAGCTTGGGTCACCTGACGACAATAGGGACACGGGATGGACTTGGCTCTGATGGTGTCTTGTCTGGTCTTCAGGAATTCCCCCAGGCAGTCCTTACACAAGGTGTGTCCACAGGTCAGAGTACAGGGGTCTTTGTATCCCTCTGTACATATGGAACAGGTCAAGAAGTTCTCATTCAGACTCTCCAGCTTTCTGGCGGCTGCCATCTGAAACAAAGGAATAACTGTTAAATATCATTCATGTATTTTAGGGACTGGTGATTGAATGTTAACACATTTTTATTGTGTGATGTGGAGGTTTGGAAATATTGAATATCTGATAGTTATGACGATATAAGTTATCATTGACAGTAGTGACCAATCATAATGCATGTAAAATGCATCTGAATATTTAACACTGAACAAGTGACTTGAACATGTTGAAAGCAAGGCGGGTTCCTCTGTACTGTCCGTCCTACGTAAATGAGTTGGTGCATTGTGCTCTACGCTACTTTGTACAGTCTTTCAGTTAACTGTTTGTTTGGGGTTCTAGATCTGTGTGATGGAGTGAGTATGTTTTTACGCTGCTTTTAGCAATATTCCAGCAATATCACGGCGGGGGACACCAGTAACTGTACCCATGTCGGGAATGGAATCCGGGTCTTCGGCGTGACGAGCTAACGCTTTAACCACTAGGGTACCCTGCGACCGCCTGCAGCAGTTGGTGAGTAAAGAAGAAAACATACAACTTTATTTATAACAACTTCTGCGTTTAACGACGTTCAATGCAGATCCTTACACCATTATCAAGATAGAGTGTACAGTATTCCATTTCCATCTGGGCGTGTCAGCTTAATGTGGGAGGAAAGCCCGAAGGGGCGCATGTCCAGGACGTTCACCACTTTGGTGAAATCCACGAGAGCTCTCATCACTGTCACTTCTTATTTCAGCAACAACTATCGATCCACTGATTTCGCTGATATTATTTCTAACCTTTCAATATCAGTTTCTAAAACGTATCAGCTCTACCCTTTTCATTTCACTTTTTAATTAGTGATTTTGTATTCTTTCATCAGACAAAAACAAATATCAATATCATCGAATTGAGCTAATTAACAGATTAATTGGACTGTATTAATATATATTAATATTTATAATCGTTCACTTATGTTGCACATAACTCCACACGCAATATATGATTGAAGCACACAAGAAAGGTTCCAGTGTTGTGAGTGAGTAAGTGAATGTTGTTTTACGCAATTGTTGAATATTCTAGAAATATGAGGGCGGGGGAAACCAGAAATGGGCTTCACAAACTGTACCCATATCGGGAATCGAAACCAGGTCTTCGGCATGACGAGCGAACGCTTTAACCACTAGGCTACCCGACCACCCCAGGTTTCAGTGTAGTCAATATATGCGAGCTTGTACAGGTGAGTCTGTAAATGGCGCTTAAAGATCTGGAAAGTTGGGAAAACCTTCTGTCCAAGTGGGAGACTGTTCCACTCACTTGGAGTGGAAAGATAACAGCACGGAGGCTAGTTTGGGTCTGATAGATACTGTAAGTTTTAAGTGACTGGTTTAATATTAGGTATTAATGTGAGGCAGACATTTTAAAAGCACCCCACACTACATCCAATGTTGCTTCAGTGTAAATGTCTATCAAATACAGAGAAAGTTTGACAGGAACTATTTTGAAAATTTGAAGTGCAATATATGATACTATAAATATACATCAAAAAATATTTTCCTCTGGCTGTAGAAACACTGGTCACTGGGTTTGTATGATTGCATCATGTTACAGAATTCACTCAAACAGTTCTCCAGCATGCTGGCCTCATGACATCAGTCTAGCGGCATAAATACGTCAAATATTATTTAAACAGCAAGAATTGTTGACAGAATCAATAGTAAAAGCTGTTTATTTCAACATCAGCACAGACTTACACATATGCTAAAAACTCTTCAAAGTTTCACAACGGACAAGGCTCTAAAAGTACATGCTGTTTACTTTCTGTTTAAGTCAAGGGAGATAATCTGAAAAAAAAACTCTTTCAAAACTGTTGTTTCGACACTGGAGTGGTTCAAGTCCATACATGTACCGCTTATAACATGTAAACTTATATTTTTAATATAAACATTCCACTTTCGCTGTGTCATACTTTCTTAAACATCATTCAACGACCCACCCACCTTAAAATAAATGACCAGTCCATTCATCCTTCCGGTTCCATCAGGGTGGCCGGAACATTGTCCACGGAATAAACAAACAAGTGGTGATCGTAAACAACTGAGTCACTCTCAATGTTTGATTATCCATCCGGGTACTATCCAAGTATTGCTGTGGGTGTCGAGCAACAAACATCTTTTCATGAAAATGGTGTGATTGGCGATTGTTTCTGGTGGGGCAAGACATGCTTACCCGATTCGCGAACACCTGGTGTCATCACTAATTTTCAGTGATGCTTTCACATGATTTTCACTTCTATTTACATTTTACGCCCAATGAAATCTGTTTAGTCGGGTAATCGAGACGGGTGACGTGTATAGCCTTGCAATCTAAACCGAAAGTAACTCCATTTCGACCTGGATTAGAGTAGATTCCTAGCACCCGATGTGACTAAACTGACCAGTTTCACACAGTGGGAGATATTTCTGTAAAACAATGGACCCCTACAGTTAATGGAACGATTGTATGTTCCAGCAGAATGCTACATATCTCTGTCTCACTGTAGTGTAACACTCCAACTTACCCTGTGTCTCTATAGCCGTCTCTCCACCCGCGACAGTGTGACGTAGTGATGCAATGCGTGTTGGGACAGGTTTGCTGATACGCTCGGGAACAAGTCAAAACAGCCATACGTGAAACCGGCCAAGTCAAATGTAATTCTTATCATGCACATACAAATAATACCTATATTAATACTAATATTACATAAAACTGAGAAATACGCTGGTATACTCTGACCCGAACAAAAACACATTTTATAACCTGTGCTGATATGTATTACACTTACTCACTCATTGAAATAATCCACTCACTCTCACATTACACTCACTCACTCGACTCCCACTCACTCACTCACTGAAATAATCCACTTACTCTCATATTACTCTCACTCACTCTCACACTACTCTCACTCACTCACTCCACTCTCACTCACTCACTCATTGAAATAATCCCCTTACTCTCACACTACTCTCACTCACTCTCACACTACTCTCACACATTGTAATAATCCATTCACGCCCACTCTCCACTCTACTCTCAATCAGTCACTCCACTCTAATTCACTCGCTCATTCACTCCACTCATTTATTCCGCTAACTGACTCTGGCGGTCATGGAGTAGCGATATTACATGCACTCACTATAAACTGTAGAACACACTTAAGACCCCGCCCCATATAGTTCCTACAAAACGTTTTTTAGTGACATGTTATTTTGTTGACAGAATGAGGCACACACTTTGATTAGGAGACAAAAGGCAATTGGAAGGAATATTGTCATAACGACCGTTTTGGGACAGCCTTTGTCTGAATAATCAAAGGCTAATTACCCTGTAGCCATGACATGTATAGAATCACTTGATTGCCATAACTTTAAGATGTCGATCCCGATTATGTTTCATATTGACTGTCCGGCTGTCATGGGCTTTTTTTACTTAAGTAATGACTTCCCACGTTCATACAGTTTGGCCCTCACTCTATGAAGGTTCACACTCCAATGAACTCACCCAAAGTGAAAGTCAATTCTTATTATTTTTTTATATCACAATGTCATACCCCGAGGGATGTTGCGCCAGATCTATAGTGTGACTTAATAGTTTACACTGACAGCCATACAACAACCAGCTGTATTGTGCAATATAATAGTTCCCCACAAAAGAGAGCAGACTCTAACAGAAGAACATATGTTGTAGTTTGTTTACAACAAATGTATTTAAATACTATCATCATTGGGTGAGAAAGGCCTGTTAAGAACTACCTCAGTTTTAGATCTACATCAAGTAAAAGAAGTCAAAATGGCACACACGATAAATGTGACGGGAGATATTTTCGAAGTTGCTCATGAACCTGTGGCGGTTACATGTGTTAACCATCATTGGTCAGTTGGCCGATCATGGAAATGTGATTATAGAGACGTGTCAGATAGATACAAGGGTAAATTCATAGATTGCTGTCGACTGTAACTGTTAGTCTCGACACGATACTTCGATGCTAATGTGTTCTACGTTTTGTTCACAAGGATTGGTCATAGCGAGGATAGTCATTAACAATCATGCAGACAAAGTGTCTAACGTTACTCAATGTATACCAACACGCTGAGTGCAGGATTAAAGGGTCTTAATGTTCAGAAAGAACGCTTTTTTGTATTCATGCAAAAGAAGATTCAGAGTTTTCCCCACGAATGTGGAAGTAGTCCGTTAGGGTTTATGTCACTTCAAGAATATAGCCTCGTGAAAAACGTCATGTGACCGGCCTCTCCTCCTAGAAATGCTGTATATCAATATTACATATTACACAAACGCTTCTGTTATAATGTCATTCTCAAACTAATCGAAGCTAAAGTCTCAGTGCCTCTCGTAGAAGAAGCTATTGTCCTATTGCTATTCTCTAAAGTCTCAGTGCCTCTCATAGAAGAAGCCATTGTCATATTGCTATTCTCTAAAGTCTCAGTGCCTCTCATAGAAGCAGCTATTGTCATATTGCTATTCTCTAAAGTCACTGAGATTGACACAAGAAAAAATACCCATATATACAAAATATACAATTTTGTATATTTGGTATTTCCAAAATATACAATTTTGTATAGTTGGTATTTCCAAAACTATACAATTTTGTATATATGGTTAGATTTTACCTCTGCTTCATTGAATTTCTTCACCTCTTATAGAAGGTTTCACATAATATGTGGTTGCAAAGTTTACTAATGATACCGAACAGTATTATTAATGCATGTGACAACAATGCTTGAATACTATTTTCATTATGACAACTATATGATGTTATGAAATAATTTGTATTTCGTTATGTTTTACATAAGAAATAGAAAATCTGTACAGATCTTAATAACAGTTTGATCAATATAAAATGCGTACGACACCTTTAGTCAGAATTAGTCAAGGATGGTTAGTTAAGAAATAGTTACCTGTTTACCTTTCATTAAAGTGGAACAGACCAAGTGGCCAGAAAGCAGACATTTTGAGAACTTACAGGATAAGTTATGCACTTTTAATCAAATCATACACCAGAAGTAAAATATTTTTACGGGATATCTTTATTTCTTATTAACTTTAATGTGGAACATACCACTCATACAGTGGGCGGAAAAGTTATCATAAGAAATTATATTTTTTTCATTATCAGAAAGACACTATATATACAACATAAACTGAAACGTGTGATATCACACATTTTGATGTATTTCATTAGATCATTGCAAAGGACACTATTCCTCAAAGTTGTTGTTCTTGCTTTGCTTTAAGTGTTTAAGTGTGATCGTCTTCTGTCTGGGCCACTTTGGCTGACCTGTCTCCTGTGGGACTCGTGTGTGAGTAGGGTACACATCTATTGCGAGTTTTAGCATTCATAAAATTTATATTATATTATTATTATATATATATATTCGCATTTTTTTTTATCTTTAGCTGCTCTGGGTACATATGTTAGAGTAGCTATCTCTCAGAAATGTAGGGAATTTTTTTTTTTTTGGCCTTCGCTATTACTTATCTACGACAAAGCGGATCTAACTGCAATTCTTGTTTAAACCGAGCAAAGTATGGTCTTGACGCTCCAGGGAATTGATTCAGGTTGCAAAATATAGGCGTACCTTGTCATTGCGATCTTAGAGAATTCCTCAATGTAATATAATACTGTACTTATAGTGGGTGAGATTGTACTCAGGTTATGGAGCAGTTTAATCTGTGTAACAATATATTTAATGAAAATGATGCAAAACAACCTCAACGATTTGTTTTTATTAATCTTCTTAATTTCCTATGTTCTATATCACTGAACAAACTACTCTGTGCTAACAACACACCCACAACCCGACACAGATCAAACGCCACTTACACAATCATAATCTGGTTAATCTGTATCACTTAAAGAGTTTGAATAGCTTACTCTGCCCACAGTCGAGAGCAGCACGGTAATTAGTAGTTTAGACCAGGCGAATACACTGGTCACACTTGACTGGTCTGTCTGATGATTCGGGCATCTGCCAAATGGGATGTCTGACAATTGGATGTGAACCTTACAGAGGAAGTTATTTTATGAACGCGTCACTTGTTACAAAAGAGATGACCATTATCTAAGTAAAATACTTCTAAGATCATAAAGGACATAACATTGAATAAAGTGAAATTCATTTTCGACAAACTTTTATGAACAAATTTAAAACAGTGTGGGCAGATTCTATTTTCTAAAAGGGTTGGGGGGTTGTAAATCGTCCTGTTTCGATCCAGATCTAAAACTAGCTAAAATGCGACGGTGATCCCTGTATTTAAAACATAAGGAGCAACAACGTTACGATCATGAAAGTTCTTAATGTATTGCCCTTAACATTATGTTTATCGTTCCAAAGCTCTGTTCTCCAACTCAGTTCATCTTTGTTTATGAGAACGTTCTTAATATGGGCAATTTTCTTCTTTCGGGACATTGGAGCAGTTAAAACATCATAAATATTAAGATTACAGGCAATTTTAACAACTATAGAACTCCATGAACTTTTACATAGTAACCATTTTCTTCACCAAAGCGTTACAAGTGCTGTTATTAAATCTTGGGGTAGTCTAAAAACATTAGCATGTAATGTAACAAACGGGGAGGAGAGACCCATGTCTCCATTAGTGGCTATACTGGAGGTACCGTTACTAACACCAAGAAATAATTTACAGGCTCTATTTTGGATTAGATTAACGTTTTATCCTCATATACCAGAGCCATAGAACATTACCGGCTCCACAAGACTTTCATACAGTTTTATAAAAACATCATAAGACATACACCCAACAGAATAAGACAAAGCATGGCTGGCAGAATTGTACAACTCTTTCACAGTTTCACATATCTAGATGCTCGTCAACCCGTAGTCCCAGATAACGATATGATTCTACATAGACCAGTGTTTGCCCAGCGTAGAGGAATCTGGTTAATCTGTATCACTTAACGAGTTTGAATAGCTTATTCTGCCCACAGTCGAGAGCAGCACAGTAATTATTAGTTTAGACCAGGCGAATACACTGGTCACACTTGATTGGTCTGTCTGATGATTCGGTCACCTGCCAAATGAGACCAACGTAGCCATTACAACTTTTTACAAGATGGAAAACATCTTTGCTGTTAGTGATTACATATAAAGAAATCTAACCAATTCACAGGCTATACGTTGTAGAACAGAATGCTATGCCAAGTCATTCCTACCTGATACCATTAATAATTGGAATAGTCACCGGAAAAAGAGGATTATTAAACTTGGAGAATGTTATATTCAGTTAAACCATGATACCAGATTTTGTCACTTTAAACTTCCATCGGCTTAAGAAACACATCTCAGATAACACATCATGCCTGCTCTTGTGGCTGTCACAGTGGTACACTGCATTAAGTTTTTTCACATGCCCCAACTAGAATATATTAAGAAACGATTCTATTCTAAAGGTTAAGTGAATTTCTAATCAGTGGTTTATTGGAAACAATTTGAACAGTGCCTAATTTAGCTATTTTGAACTCGGCCATGTACATCCGACGTTCGGGTGGATTTGCACATATATAATAACTAGTAGTAAGAATTAATACATACTTTGAGACACGTATTAAGTATTAAACAGTTAAATAGCTTTTCTTAGGAAACCCCTTTCCATCAACCGCACTGTTGACCTATCTTTTTTGTTCTGTTTTGATGTATTGATGTATTATTTAATACAATATGTATATCTCCCCTCATCCCAATGTTAATAAAAGGAAGCTTGGTGGGTACTTTTGGGATATAAGAAATGAATACAGACTGCCATACTGTCTGAATGTCTTAACAATCACCGGGTGTGACCACGTAGACAGGATATCATTCGGGTTTCTCATAATTACTCAGAGGAGATTGATAGTGAACTTTTAGTACCAGTTAGATATCTATATGACTTCTTTCTGTTTGACAAAAGATTAAGGGTATATGTGTGGGTAATCCTTTCACGCTGATGAAAGAAAGTCACTCTTCTAGTTCATGTAATCTACGTCAAATAAGATCAGAACACATTATTACAACATACTCAGGATACCAATAACAACGAAATGTACAAATTAACAAACATGATCAATATTATTATTACATGTTAATGCCATGTATGTAAATATAGCTATATAAACATATGTTTAATTTTTCAGCTTGTGTGAAGTCGTCCATAAATACAAGAAAACGTATATTTTCCCAAAATTATATTACCCTCAAAAGGGCAATTATATTCATGTTACATTTTTTCAGTCTTTTTTTTAATTCGAATTACGTAACATTTATGTTACTTTGATTTTATTAGACCCATGTTGTTGTTACAGACCCAGGGATTGACTAGGTTCATTACATGTCATAAAAGTGCCGGGACATGTGGTGGCAATACATTCTCTAATTAGCACCTGTCACAAAGGGACGGGCAATTTGGGTTTGTCCTCAGGGAATGTGTTATGCAATTTGTGTATTCACGAAATAACATTCAACAAATTATGTACATGGTCCTGTGATGTAGGATTGATGCATTCGTACTTCTTATACATAGATGAATTGCATTTTTTTTCTTAACCGTGTGCGAAATACGCATAATGTCGGAAAGCGCAAGTTAAATACTGACTTCATCCCAAAATAAATCACAAACCCTCTCTTATAATTTGTATATTATTCTATATTTTAATTATGTAAATCACGTTCCTGTCACCTTTAATCATTTTCCCAAAGATCAAAGATTAAAGCAGTTATCAAGATTTATTTTCCATATCTTTAGAAATACTTAATCTTTACATTGAAACTGCCATCATGATGTATTATTATTATTATTATTATTATTATTATTATTATTATTATTATTATTATAATTATTATTATTATTATTATTATTATTATTATTATTATTATTATTATTATTGATGTACATATGGTTTGCACCCACCATGCGCGTGCCAAATTATACAGCGTCAAGCTTTTAGAGCGCCAACTAAGTTTTCCAAAGTAGAAATTAAGCCAAATGAATATATATCAAGTTTCCTTTTGCTAGAACATATGCATGCTGTTGTGTTTTTTCAAGGTAATCTTCGTTCTCTCATTGATAACAATATTAAAAGAACAAGTATTATAAAATATAATACGGGAATATATTACACACGTTATTTACGCATCCGGTTGCTCATAATACAATGCTAGTAAATATTTTTGTTCCAGGGAGTGAATACCAATTAGACCAAGCCAGCTCAACATCTCATTCACTTATAAAAGACAACTTCATCATAAACATAGTCATCATCGGAGTATTAACAGTTTTTATGTGTGACGCTACATTCCCCGTTATAGTGCAAGTATCCATGATAGAAAACGTATGATGTCTGGAAACGTAAGATCCGACGATTGTGTTATGAATAATAATAACGGCATGTTTGATGCTGAACGCTCTAAACGAAAACAGGACAATCCGCCATTGTAGTCCGTCAACACAATATTTTCGTAGTATTTTAAAAACATAATCTTTGATAATATTTTGTAGATGATTTTTGCAAGGACTACCGTTTTACAAAACGCGATTTTCCGCGTTTCCGCCGAGATTTCACATTATAACAATGTATATCTACAATGAAACCGACAGCTCAGAACAAACCAAATTCAACACTTTTAAGTAGTGATAAAATAGTTTTCATCCTCTGTGCAATCCATTCTGTTGGCATATGTGCACGAGAGCATGTTACAAAACACATCGCGGCCTCCCCGTAAAACGAATCCAAGCTCAAACACTTTCAATACAGAAGTTACCGCCAATGCAATCGCCCCCGACAGCTAATCCTCTCTGTGCATTTGACCATAAAGTCTACTCACATACCAAGCACCGCGCCAGGAAAAGTACCAGACGCCTCAACCGCCCACCCGTCAATATCATTGCAAGGACAGTATGTACTCCCGCTAACAGTGTGGAGTACTAATTAAACATTCCAGTAATGTTACCCGCCACTATATCAGTTTTTTGTAACTTGATGATACTATTTTGCACATACAAAACAGATATAGAGCAATACATAGCAATTATCATCCTTTACCAACATATACAAAGAAACACAGTGCTCAACTTAAAACACTTCAATTTGCACATATATAATATTTATACATAAATGCATAATAATTATCTCCCTTTACCAATATATACAAAGAAAACAAATTTGGATACACCATATATACAAATTTGTATATTTTTGTATATGTCGTATATACAAACTTGTATATTTTTGTATATATCATCATTACAATCTTGTATATCCTTTGGAAATATCATCTTTCCAAAGGATATACAAGCTTGTATATATGGATTTTTTTTGCAGTGTGAATACAAAGTGCCAGTGAGTGAGTTGGATTTAACGCCACTTGTAACAGTATATCGCGGCGTGTCAGCTTAATGTGGGAGAAAAGCCCGAAGTGATGCAGGTCTCAGACATTTACCACTTCGGTGAAACCCACGAGCACGGGTATGATGCTGACGAACCTAGAAACATAATTGGGGTGAACCGGGATTCGAATCCACAATCATAGGTTCCTGGCGTACCCAAGGGAAGCAACTCTGCACAGCGAATCGCTGCGTGATTTTTTTAACTTAAAAAAAACACACACATGGAAACCGCTGTCTAATCATCAATGGAATTTATGGAATTTATGAGCAGGTAGACAAGGCATTGAGGTGACTAAAAGTACTTCCTGCTTGGTGACCACATTTGCATATTCATCGGATCGTGATACCACGTTTATCGTATTGGCTGATCACATCAACGTCACTGTCTGGCATCTGACAACCGTGGTCTGTAATGTCCCCATGGTGTAATCAATAGCCCGTGTGCCACAGAGTCATGTAATGTATATTATGTACTTCAGATTGGACATTCTTTCTACTAGCTCATGCCTTCAGTGGCTTCACACAGCGTGGGTATAACAATTACACTATCTCAAGTAACAAAGTCCTGTATACTTGGAACGCACACTCAAGTGTCACTCACATTCACTCACGTAATGTGTCATTTTAATGTGTAAGGTGAAACAAGAGAAACACCCGCAACGCCTAAAGTACATTCAGAGATAAACCTTGGACACGACAATAGACGCCCAATCACCAGCCCCGCCTGAAAGTAGCACCAATAACCATGTATAGAAACCGGCACGTATTGAAAACGTATTGAAAGGTATTTAACACACGAGTCCTTATGTATAATGTTAATGATCGGAGTCTATGGATACGTCGGGGCAACCACTGACGGTGACAGTCTCCGAACTGACGACAAGCTGAGTGTAACGGATGTGGTATCTATATCCAACAACCAGCAGTGATACAACCATTGTTCACATCACCTTGATCTATTGTCGTCTTTGAGGCTGAACGTCACAGTCGTACGACCTTTGGATGATATGGTAATTAACTGACCAATACCGATAGTCTTATAATTTTGTTCACATTTTGAATTCAAAACCATCCAGACACAAAATCAATTCGGTCGGTTCCATAAAGGAGTGCTTGGTGAGAGTCCATTGGTAATTTATTCGGCTCACTCCCATTATGACTACTGAAAGAAAGAAAGCCTACCTACAGAATAATGGACTACTCCAGTCGTCATCTGTACTTATATGTACATTGACGACCTCTAATGGGAGATGCTGTTATTTTCAATGCATTATCTGTTCTTATATTCTTTATATCCACAGTGAATACGTTTCCGGAAAACATGTGAGGTTATTTAAAACAATTAAATAAAGTAAAAAATATCAACTTGCCTCTTGACTGTTATCAGCATTTGACATAGGGATTTCCTGTATGGAAGTGTATGGTTTGGACATTTTGGGATTTAAAACGAAACAAATCTCATTTGAGTTTCTGGACAATACCAATAGTATTCGAATAAATTTTGTTAACTTTTTGAAGTATAGACGAGTTAAAAACCAACCAGACACAATATCAATTCGGTTTGTTCCATAAAGAAGTGATTGGTGAGAATCCATTGGTATTCGATTTGGCTCACTCCCATAATGACTACTGAAAGAGAGAAAGCCTACCTATAGGATAATGGACTACTTAAGTCGTCATGTGTACTCAGCCAATATGTACATTGACGATGTCTAATGAGAGATGCTGTTATTTTCGATGTAGTATTTAATCTGTATTTCCACAGAGCATACCTTAACGGAAACAGGGTATTCACAACTACATGTACATTATTAAAGAAAGTACACAAATCAACTTGCCTCTTGACTGAATGTTATCAGCACTGGACACAGCGATTGCCCCGACTTTGAAGTACGGTTCGGAAATTTGGGGATTTTAAAAAACAAATCTTGTTGAAAGAATACATTCTAAATATCTTCAATTGGCAGTCGGTCTAACACTCAGCACCCAAGTTCATGGTAATTTGGCTGCCAAGGCGGTCATGTTTCTGATCGGAATTCTGTGAGCAAATCTTTCCAACACCATTTAAGACTGTTTCATATTTACCTGACCCAACTCATCACATTTTGCATTATATTTGTTTACCCAACACGTATCATTGTAAGTGTACTGAATAATCAATACACGGACACACCACTGAAACATACACAGGGTAGTACTGGTTTTCCATTTTCGATCATTTACAAAATGTGTCCAAAATGTACAAAAATCGATTGCCCCCATATCCAGGAAATACGCGACAAAGCATATACCGTGATGACAAGTACTAGTGTTGATGCTTTTTACACAAAGACAGACACAAACTATTGTGATATACTTTCTTAAGGCTTGTTGTTGGACCTTGTGGGAGTCCAAGTTGGAGTAACTTATTGATCCCACGACCAGAAACACTCAATCAGTAAATCCTTATCAGTCCACGGTGTAATCCTTAAAAACAAAGGTCGACGCATACAATTGTTATATACATTTGATGAGGTTTATTTTCAATTGTGTGAGCTTCTATCTTTGAACACTTGCTTGCCTGATATCCACAAAAACGTCTTACTTCTACGATGTAATGTAGTATGTAATGATGCGAACATCCCACACTGTAACATAGCAACGCTATGTAATGACACATATATCATTGCAACATGAAGTTTTGTTTGTTTCTGGTACTTATTGACGGCTGTACGAAAAAAACCGACTCTGGACCAGACAATCCAGTAAATTAACCCATGAGTGAGTGAGTGAGTTTGGTTTAACGCCATTTTTAACAGTATTCCAGTTATATCACCGCCACTCCATACCTGTAAGTCATTTGAAATCGAACACTTTGAAATTGACAAAAAATGTAGGTTTGGAACTGCGACTTTTAATTGACAAAATGAAAGAAAAACTCGACCTCAACCGTAACCGTGGCAACAGTGGGTTTATAATTAAAATTGTTAAAATGTTGAAGGTTGAATTTGGAATTCAGAGCTCCATGGCCGTCAGGTGTATTCTGTGTACGTTTGTCTTCATACACTCAAACGTCAACACTCACCTTAATGCATTGCTGTTTTCCACTTTTCAAAACTCATTTTTCAGAACTACCAATATTTCCATTGAATGGACTTTCTTTCTTTTCACGAGTGTTCTACTGGAATTACGTATTCTTTTCCAAATATTCCTAGAAAATCCCGTCTGTCCGAAAACCTGATCAGTGGGGATACCCCGTCTGTCAGAAAACGCCGTCATTTGGGACACCCCGTCTTTCCGAACACCCCGCCAGTGGGGACACCCCGTCTGTCCTAACAACCCCTCAGAGAAGGACACCAAAGTCAGTGGCGACTCCCCATCTTCAGAAAACCCGTTATTTGGGACACCCCGTCTGTCAGAAAACCCTGTCAGTGGGTACACCCTGTCTGTTCGAAAACCCCGCCATTAGGGACACCCCGTCTGTCAGAAAACCCCCTCAGTGGGGGAAACCTCTTCTGTCCGAAACCGCCGCCATTGGGTTGTCCGTCTATCCGAAAATCCCGTCAGTTTGGACACCTCGTAAGTAAGTGAGTAAGTGTGGTTTAACTCCGCTTTTAGCAATATTCCAGCAATATCACGGCGGGGGACACTACAAATGGGCTTCACACATTGTACCCATGTCGGGAATCGAATCTGGGTCTTCGGCGTGACGAGCCAATGCTTTTACCACTAGGCTACCCGACCACCCCTGGGACACCTCGACTGTCTGACTACTCCGTCAGTTGGGACACCCCATCTGTCCCAAAACCCTGTCAGTGGTGACATCCCATCTGTCCGAAAACCTTATCAGTGCAGGCACAGCATCTGTCCGAAAACCTTGTCAGTCGGGACACCTCGTTTGTCCGAAAACCTCGTCAGTGTTAAAATCTTGTCTTCCCGACGTGTACGGTTGTGGTTGAGTATTTACATGTACACAAAGGTACAGTCTCCTACATCCACGATTTATATTTTCTGACGTCATACGAGGACTGCTTGTAACAGCAACGTGGAAGGTCACTCTGACCCAGGAAAGCATTGTCATCTGTGGCTTGTATACTTTTTGTGATGATACCCATGACCCTAATGCTACCCATGACCCTATTCAATACCTTCAGTAAGATAACCTATAATGACTATAAGCGTTGTCTCCGATTGGTACACAGTCAGTCACTCGCCCAGCCGCTCGACCACCCAGCCACCCATTTTGTATTTTCAAAATTGTCATGAATGAATGCCATCAAGAATTCAAGCATCGGGGTTATAGGATCGATATATACATTGCTAAAAGCTTAAAGTACAAGTTTCCATCCCTGGTGCATGTATCGATTTGTACAATCGACAACAATCACGGCAATTGATTTTCCAAGCACCAGGGCAGGGCGTTCTTGTCTGTTTCTATTTGTCGGCCTGCAGAACGATTGACGCAGTTTTAAAGTACATTTCGTTTGTTTTCACGCTTTCTCGACTAAAGATTAAAATCGATTAAACGCTATGTACGACTCCAGAAACAGTGTTAAACATTCAGATAGCCAGTTAGCTACTGCATCACATACATCGGATTGGAGGTTTTCATTCCGCATTTAGAGTGTCTTCCTTTTGTTGTCACACCTAGTCGTGAATGGCACTTGTGGACATTTCAAACACGTTTGTTGAAGGATGACAACACACACATATATAATCAAGATCCTTTTCTTTATATCTCCTGAAAATATATCATATGAATTGGTTGCTTCAACAACATTTGGCACCAACTTCGTCGTGGTCAAAGGGACATAATTCCTGTGATTAGTTACTCAAATGGAATTTCTGTTACAGAGAACGCTCTTCGATAAAAAGAGTTAAACACACAGCAATTGAAGAAACATAATACAAAGTTCTATGTGAAACTTGACTTCATTAAGGGCTAATCAACCGCGTGAAGATTCCTGGTTAGAATTGGTCTTCAGCATGCTGGCCGTAAGAGGCGAACTACGGAATCGGGTGGTCAAGCTCGCTGACTTGGTTGATGCATGTCATCGTATCCCAATTGCGTAGATCGATGCTCATGATGTCAATCACTGGATTGTACGGTCCTGACTCGAGTATTTACAGACCGCCGTCCATATAGCTGATGGGATGTTTCTGAGTGCGGCGTTAAACAACAAACAAACTAACCGATGGAGCATTAAAATGCGTTTATCGCTGAAAAGATTATTCAGTATACTAATATGACTAAGATAAGATAAGATAAGGTGTAGCTTTATAAAGTAAAAAATACATACATTTTCTACAGTCATTAAATACAAACTAAATGTGTACAGAGTACTCAGGTGGATGTCTCAATCACAAGTAACAATATTGTCAGCGAGAGTAACTGATAGAAACGCTAGTAAACGTCCTTGCGGCATAATATAAGTGAACGTGTAGCTGTATGACTAAGTACAAAATCAAGGGTTAAAGTCCTTTGTCTTACAAACGTATGTGGTACTCTGTGGCGCCGAGATTTGATGTACGTAGTTAGGTCCCTTAGACGTGACAGGAACCTACAGTTGTGGGTTTGAATCCCAGAATCGCCCTGATTAATTCTCTAGGTTTGTCAGTAACCATAACCGTGCTCGTGGGTTTCTCCGAAGGTGCAAACGTCCAAGACCTGCATAATGTCGGTCTTGTCCCCACATTTAAACTTGCCACTACAACTGATCTAATAATCCATTATGTATGTGCTTGTCATTTGTATGTGGAAACAAACGTTTGCTCGTCCTGCCGATGTCCCAGGTTCGGTTGGTCACATGGCTTCAGTGTGCCCCCGTCGTGGTACGGGTACTGCTCGAATACTGCTAGAAGTAGTGTAAAATCATATGCACTCATTCACTGTAATCCAATGGTTTTTGTTGTTGTTATTTTAAACCAAACTAACTGTTCATTTGGGGCATATTTCTGAATTTCATTATAAAAATCTGCACACGGCGTTCTTCCTGGCGTCTCACTGGGGAATACTGCAGTTGAATACCTTCACAGCACCTCCATTATATTCCACCACATACAGTTTACAGTCACAGAACATCAAGCCGTGTGGATGCTGTAGTCCATCCTGTGACGTCAGTAGGTCCCTGACAAACTCCCCTGCTGGTGTCAGTAGTATCACCTTGTGTGCCCAGCAGTCCGTCACCAGGATGTGTCCTGTGCTGGTAGTTGTGATACCTTGTGGTTCTCTCAGTCTCCTCTCTCCTGTAGGGGTGTAGGTGAACGCAACATCGTCCTCTGGTGTGATACAGTAGACAGAGTGTGAGCCATCATCTGACACCAGGATGTCGCCTGTGTATGTAGCACAGAGGAAGTTGGGCTTAAATATCAGGTTCTTCCCAGAGTTGAAACTACTGACTGACCTCATCACTCTCCCCGATACATCCAGGATATCAACACCGGGTGGAACCCAACAACCTGCTGCTAATGTTGAAGGACTCAAGGCTGTCAGACTTATGTACTTCTTCTTTGTTGTGACACGTGACTGTAGTACAAGGTCAGGGGTCACCTGTACTATTACAATCTCACCGTGTGACCATAATGATACAGCCACCTGGTTGTCCCTCAGCCTCGTCACAGAGCTTGGCTTACATGCAAGATTCAGTTTACTGCGTCGTGACATGTTATTCTTTGTGTAGAAGGATTTCAGACATCCATTGTTGTAGTCGGTGACCACCAGTGTCTCCTCACCCTCCACAACCAGGACTGTGACGTGCAGTAAGTGTATTACCCGAATACCGCTAAAAGCGGTGTTTTCATACACATTCATTCACTGTAATCTATGTTCAAATGTGGTTGGCGTTTGGGGTATCTTATACAAAACAATCTATTCATTTTGGACATATTTCTGAATTTTCACCATAAAAAGTTCCCAGCGACGTGATCCTAGTATGTTTTGCTTCCTGGCGTCTCACTGGGGAATACTGCAGTTGAATACCTTCACAGCATCTCCATAAGATTCCGCCACATACAGTTTACAATCACAGAACATCAAGCTGTATGGATCCTGTAGTCCATCCTGTGACGTCAGCAAGTCCCTGACAAACTCCCCTGCTGCTGTCAGTAGTACCACCTTGTGTGCTCCCAGGTCCGCCACCAGGATGTGTCCTGTGCTGGTAGTTGTGATACCTTGTGGTTCTCTCAGTCTCCTCTCTCTTGTAGGGGTGTAGTTGAACACAACATCTCCCGCTGGTGTGATACAGTAGACAGAGTGTGAGCCAGCAGCTGACACCAGGATGTTGCCCCTGTCTGTAGCACAGAGGAGGCAGGGCTTACATATCAGGTTCTTCCTAGTGTTGAATGTACTGACTGACCTCATCACTCTCCCCGATACATCCATGATGTCAACACAGGGAGGACGCCAACAACCTGCTGCTAATTTTGAAGGACTCAAGTCTGTTAGGCATCTGTACTTCTTCTTTGTTGTGACGCGGGACTGTAGCACCAGGTCAGGGGTCACCCGTACTATTACAATCTCATTGTGTGACCAGAATGATACAGCCACCTGGTTGTCCCTCAGCCTCGTCACAGACCTTGGGTTACTTGCAAGATCCAGTTTACTGTGTCGTGATTTGTTATCCTTTGTGTAGAAGGATTTCAGACATGTATTGTTGCGGTCAGTGACCACCAGTGTCTCCTCACCATCCACAACCAGGACTGTGACGTCATATGGATCCGGCTGCTCCCTGTCGCCATCGACCTTGATGCCGACTGTCTTGTGTAACACTGGCCTGCACATGTCGTCAAATGTGCCACTATGTATTTTACCAAGTTCCGTATCCATTACTTCACAAACGTTCCTTTGAAGTCTACCAAGTTTTACATCCTTGTGTAATTTCCTCTCATCTATTTCACTCACAAATATAAGTTTTGAATCACGAACACTGTCTGTGAAAGTGACATCCCTGTCTGTTGCCTCCTTGATTGCCCCAGACTGACACATCTGGTAAATGTCAAACATGTCAGTCTCACTCCCAGACTTCAACACGTGGGTGATGTACTCTATGTGTTGTTGATACATCTGCATGTCTATTTCCCCTGACTTTATCCGCCCCCTCAGTTGTCCAGACTGCTTCTCTGTCATCTCATTCAGCTCCTCCAGCAGCTCTTTCTCCTTCTGTTTAATCACGTCCATGGCTTTCTGTGAGGCCTGTCGGATCTGTGACTTTATTTTGTCTTTGTTGTGGCTGATCTCATCAATCTGTGATCTGTGTTGTTGAAGTGATCTGTCCATGTCGTGAAAGCTCTGTGTTATTAATCCCCTATTGCATGTAAGAACACTTCTCATCTCAGACATTATGGACTGAATAGTGACCACAGAGTCGCATCTCCGGTGGTATATAATACAACACTTGGGACATATTGCTCTATTACAGTCTCTGCAGCAGAAATCCATGACTTCGTTGTGTTCTGAGCACCTTTGTCGTCTAGTGACCTTCACTGTTCCACCAAGGTCAGCAATCACGTGGTTTGACGTACCAGGAAGAGATGCATGCATCTTCACACATCTCTCACAGAGCGGCACATCACAGTCTTGACAGTAGGACTTGGCCGATTGTATGTCTCCAAGATCCTGGCAGGGATGGCAGCGGTTTTCTGTATCTGAACAAGTCATGGATAAACCTGTAACATCAAACGTGTTTAACACAATACCGAGATAACGTTTGTAGGAAGATGTCAACGTACACAGTGAGTGAATCAGTGTAAAAATGTTAATTCTGCCCATTGTGCGGTTCAACGTATACAGTGTCCGGGAAGTACCCTGGGATAATCTACATGTATAGATTTCAAAACTGAAATGACAAAGATTTATTCTAGATAATCCTGATAAATATAGGTGATCCTTCAGTTTCGTCTTGATTACATTCATCTACAATAAACAGTTTTCCATCACCATTTTGATGACGCATGAACGTGCATAGATTGAACCTGGTTTGGTATTACATCGGTAATTCAGGATAGAGAACCTGCTGTATGACAGCGTCACAGTTTATATCTTTTAAGATATTCTATTTTGGTTTCTTGGTTTCAGTGGAAACTGACTTGGCGACGGTGTAATTCAAAATAGAGGTTTTACATCGCTTTGAAGATTATTGCACTTATGTAGTGACGTGCGTGCGGGCCAGTTTTATAGTACCAGCTCACTTAGATAGTGGAGTTTAACATGGATACCCCATGCACGCACAGTTTACTGACTTTAAAACTACCAGTCCCTCTTTTATCCTTTTAATGTCGAGCGCCTGGCAGACTGACAACTAATACCGTCTTTTGGTGAGATGCGGCCAGGGATCTTACACCCCTTGGAAGAATATTGTCATATTTCGGTTTCTTCTAGATCACATTTACTTACCATGATCAGTATTACCCCTACAGGCTAGAGTGTCCAGAAGTCCCTGTATGAGGAAACTGGGCTTGATCTGTTTCACCCACTCCTCCACTGGTCTGTCAGGCCTGGGAACTCCAGTCTTCTGACGACAGTAGGGACACGGGATGGACTTGGCTCTGATGGCGTCTTGTCTGGTCTTCAGGAATTTCCCCAGACAGCCCTTACAGAAGGTGTGTCCACAGGTCAGAGTACAGGGGTCTTTGTATCCCTCTGTACATATGGAACAGGTCAAGAAGTTCTCATTCAGACTCTCCACCTGTCTGGCGGCTGCCATCTGAAACAAAGGAATAACTGTTTAATATCATTCATGTATTTTAGGGACTGGTGATTGAATGTTAATATATTTTTATTGTGTGATGTAGAGGTTTGGAAATATTGAATATCTGATAGTTATGACAATATAAGTTATCATTGACAGTAGTGACAGTATGTAAAATGCATCTGAATATTTAACACTGAACAAGTGACTTGAACATGTTGAAAGCAAGGCGAGTTCCTCTGTACTGTCCGTCCTACATAAATGAGTTGGTGCATTTTGCTTGACGCTCCTCTGTACGGTCTTTCAGTTGACTGTTTGTTTGGGGTTCTAGATATGTGTGATGGAGTGAGTATGTTTTTACGCTGCTTTTAGCAATATTCCAGCAATATCACGGCGGGGGACACCAGTAATGGGCTTCACACATTGTACCCATGTCGGGAATGGAATCCGGGTCTTCGGCGTGACGAGCTAACGCTTTAACCACTAGGGTACCCTGCGACCGCCTGCAGCAGTTGGTGAGTAAAGAAGAAAACATACAACTTTATTTATAACAACTTCTGCGTTTAACGACGTTCAATGCAGATCCTTACACCGTTATCAAGATGGAGTGTACAGTATTCCAGTTACATCTGGGCGTGTCAGCTTAATGTTGGAGGAAAACCCGAAGTGATGCATGTCCAGGACGTTCACCACTTTGGTGAAACCCACGAGAGCTCTCATCACTGTCACTTCATATTTCAGCAACAACTATAGATCCACTGATTTTGCTGATATTTATTCTAACCTTTCAATATCAGTTTCTAAACCGTATCAGCTCTACCCTTTTCATTTCACTTTTTAATTAGTGATTTTGTATTCTTTCATCAGACAAAAACAAATATCAACATGATCGAATTAAGCTAATTAACAGATTAATAGTCGATTTCAAAATTGGTTGAAATTGAAGAGAAAATTTTGATGGACTCTATTAATATATATTTAATCTTAATAATCGTTCACATATGTTTCACATAACTCAACAGGCATTATATGAATATTGTTTTATGTTGTTGAATATTCCAGAAATATGACGGCGGTGGAAGCCAGAAATGGGCTTCACACATTGTACCGATATCGGGAATCGAAACCAGGCTGCCCCAGGTTTCAGTGTAGTCAATATATGCGAGCTTGTATAGGTGAGTCTGTAAATGGCGCTTAAAGATCTGGAAAGTTGGGAAAACCTTCTGTCCAAGTGGGAGACTGTTCCACTCACTTGGAGTGGAAAGATAACAGCACGGAGGCATAAATGTGAGGCAGACATTTTGGAAGCACCCCACACTACATCCCATGTTGCTTCAGTGTAAATGTCTATCAAATCCAGAGAAAGTCTGACAGGAACTAATTTGAAAATGTGAAGTGCAATATATGATATTGACTTCATAAAACGATAAATATACATCAGAAAATATTTTCCCCTGGCTGTAGAAACACTGGTCACTGGGTTTGTATGATTGTATCATGTTACAGAATTCACTCAAACAGTTCTCCAGCATGTTGGTCTCATGACATCAGTCTAGCGGCGTATTACGTCAAATATTATGACAAACAGCATGAATTGTTGACAGAATCAATAGTAAAAGCTATTTATTTCAAAGTCAGCACAGAACTGCACATATGCAAAATACTCTTCAAACTTTCACAACGGACAATGCTCTAAAAGTACATGGCGCTCTTCTTTCTGTTTTTAAGTCAAGGGAGATATATATGAAAGAAAACCTCTTTCAAAACTGTTGTTGCCACACTAGAATGGTTTAAGTCCATACATGTACCGGTTTTACAAGTAAAACTTATATTTTCAATAACTTTCCATGTTTGCTATTTTTTACTTTTTTGCGCCAATAAGAACTGAAAATAAAATTACATTAAATAATGGTCAAGTTTTTTTATTTATTTTTTAAACAAAATAGAACTGAAGATTTTGCATAAACCATACAACTCTATATAACTGTGATATAATTGCGTCCCACGTCTTTTGATGTGTCATACTTTCTTAACCATCACTCAACAACCCACCCACCTTATAATAAATGACCAGTCCATTCATCGTTCCGGTTCACAGGGTGTCCAGAGCATCGTCCACGGAATAAACAAACAAGTGGGGATCGTAAACAACTGAGTCACTGTCAATGTTTGATTATCCATCCGGGTACTATCCAAGTATTGCTGTGGGTGTCGGGCAACAAACATCTTTTCATGAAAATTGTGTGATTGGCGGTTGTTTCTGGTGGGGTAAGACATGCTGACCCGATTCGCGAACACCTGGTGTCATCACTAATTTTCACTGATTCTTGCACATGATTTTCACTTCTATTTACATTTTGTGCGGAATGAAATCTGTTTAGTCGGGTAATCGAGACGGGTGACGTGTAAAGTATTCTTACAATCTAAACCGAAAGTAACTCCATTTCGACCTGGGTTAGAGTAGATTCCTAGCACTCGATATGACTAAACTGACCAGTTTCACACAGTGGGAGATTATTTCGGAAAAACAATGGACTTCTACAGTTTGAGTAACGATTGTATGTTCCAGCAGAATGCTACATATCTCTGTCTCGCTGTAATGTAACACTACAACTTACCCTGTGTCCCGACACGGCCTCTCCACCTGGGACAGTGTGACGTAGTGACGCAATGCGGGCTCGGACAGGTTTGTTGATAAGCAAGTCGAAATAAATTATATCAGGTTCACGACATACTCATTGGTCATGTGACAGTCATGTGGTGGTCGAGGTCATATCGTCCTGAGACCACCCTAGTGTTGGAGTGAGTGAGTGAGTGAGTATGGTTTTACGCCGCTTTTAGCAATATTCCAGCAATATCACGGCGGGGGACACCAGAAATGGGCTTCACACATTGTAACCATGTCGGGAATCGAACCCGGGTCTTCGGCATGATGAGCTAACGCTTTAACCACTAGGCTGCCCGACCGCCCCCCTAGTGTTGGAATGAGTGTTCCGTGGACCTAACCAGCTAATCAGATGCCCTGTCCCCATTTTATGCTTCCCATAGGAACGTCTAGGAAATGTCATCTATAGATCTTAAACAAAATATTTGGAGAAAACCGCATTATGTGAGTCGGCGCTAGTCTAACCTACAGATGTACCCACACATGGGCTATTGATTACGCCATGGAAACATTAGAGACCCTGGTTGTCAGATGCCAGACACGGACGTTGATGTGATCAACCAGTACGATAAACGTGGTATCACGATCCGATAAATATGCAAAAGAAGTCACCTAGCAGGAAGTACTTTTAGTCAGCTCAATGACATCCAGCAAACAATTCTCCTTTGTTATAACATTGTGAGGTTACGTTGTCACAATGTATATCTGTAGACTCCATGGTCAGATTGGTTGCTACAACGTTGTGAGGCTACGTTGTCACAAAGTATATCTGCAGACTGCCAGATTGGTTGCTACAACGTTGTGAGGTTACTTGTCACAACGTATATCTACAGACTCCCAGATTGGTTGCTACAACGTTGTAAGGTTACGTTGTCACAACGTATATCTGCAGACTGCCAGATTGGTTGCTACAACGTTGTGAGGTTACTTGTCACAACGTATATCTGCAGACTGCCAGATTGTTTGCTACAACGTTCAGAGGCTACGTTGTCACAACGTATATCTACAGACTGCCAGATTGGTTGCTACAACGTTGTGAGGTTACTTTGTCACAACGTATATCTGCAGACTGCCAGATTGGTTGCTACAACGTTCAGAGGCTACGTTGTCACAACGTATATCTGCAGACTGCCAGATTGGTTGCTACAACATTATGAGGTTACGTTGTCACAACGTATATCTACAGACTGCCAGATTGGTTGCTACAACGTTGTGAGGTTACGTTGTCACAACGTATATCTACAGACTCCCAGATTGGTTGCTACAACGTTGTGAGGTTACGTTGTCACAACGTATACATGTAGACTCAATAGTCAGATTGGTTGCTACATTATAGTGAGGTAATGTTGTCACAACGTATATCTGTAGACTCCAAAAGCCAGATTGGTTGCTTCAACATTGTGAGGTTACGTTGTCACAACGTATATCTGTAGACTCCATGGTCAGATTGGTTGCTACAACATTGTGAGGTTATGTTGTCACAACGTATATCTGTAGACTCCATGTCCAGATTGGTTGCTACAACGTTGTGAGGTTATGTTGTCACAAAGTATATCTGTAGACTCCATGGCCAGATTGGTTGCTACAACGTTGTGAGGTGACGTTGTCACAACGTGTATCTGCAGACTCCATGGTCAGATTGGTTGCTACAACGTTGTGAGGCTACGTTGTCACAACGTATATCTGCAGACTCCATGGCCAGATTGGTTGCTACAACGTTGTGAGGCTACGTTGTCACAAAGTATATCTGCAGACTGGCAGATTGGTTGCTACAACGTTGTAAGGTTACGTTGTCACAACGTATATCTGCAGACTGCCAGATTGTTTGCTACAACGTTGTGAGGTTACTTGTCACAACGTATATCTGCAGACTGCCAGATTGTTTGCTACAACGTTCAGAGGCTACGTTGTCACAACGTATATCTGCAGACTGCCAGATTGGTTGCTACAACATTATGAGGTTACGTTGTCACAACGTATATCTACAGACTGCCAGATTGGTTGCTACAACGTTGTGAGGTTACGTTGTCACAACGTATATCAGCAGACTCCCAGTTTGGTTGCTACAACGTTGTGAGGTTACGTTGTCACAACGTATATATGTAGACTCAATAGCCAGATTGGTTGCTACATTATAGTGAGGTAATGTTGTCACAACGTATATCTGTAGACTCCAAAGCCAGATTGGTTGCTACAACATTGTGAGGTTATGTTGTCACAATGTATATCTGTAGACTCCATGGTCAGATTGGTTGCTACAACATTGTGAGGTTATGTTGTCACAAAGTATATCTGTAGACTGCCAGATTGGTTGCTACAACATTGTGAGGTTATGTTGTCACAACGTATATCTGTAGACTCCATGGCCAGATTGGTTGCTACAACATTGTGAGGTTATGTTGTCACAACGTATATCTGTAGACTCCATGGCCAGATTGGTTGCTACAACATTGTGAGGTTATGTTGTCACAACGTATATCTGTAGACTCCATGGCCAGATTGGTTGCTACAACGTTGTGAGGTTACGTTGTCACAACGTGTATCTGTAGACTCCATGGCCAGATTGGTTGCTTCAACGTTGTGAGGTTACGTTGTCACAACATATACCTGTAGACTCCATGGCCAGATTGGTTGCTACAACGTTGAGAGGTTACAGTGCCACAACGTTTATCTGTAGACTCCATGGTCAGATTGGTTGCTACAACGTTGTGAGGTTACGTTGTCACAAAGTATATATGTAGACTCCATGGCAAGATTGGTTGTTACAACGTTGTGAGGTTACGTTGTCACAAAGTATATCTGTTGACTCCATGGCCAGATTGGTTGCTTTAACATTGTGAGGTTATGTTGTCACAACGTATATATGTAGACTCCATGTACAGATTGTTTGCTACAACGTTGTGAGGTTACGTTGTCACAAAGTATATCTGTAGACTGGCAGATTGGTTGCTACAACATTGTGAGGTTACGTTGTCACAACGTATATATGTAGACTCCATGGCAAGATTGGTTGTTACAACGTTGTGAGGTTACGTTGTCACAAAGTATATCTGTAGACTCCATGGCCAGATTGGTTGCTTTAACATTGTGAGGTTATGTTGTCACAACGTATATATGTAGACTCCATGTACAGATTGTTTGCTACAACGTTGTGAGGTTACGTTGTCACAAAGTATATCTGTAGACTGGCAGATTGGTTGCTACAACATTGTGAGGTTATGTTGTCACAACGTATATATGTAGACTCCATGGCCAGATTGGTTGATACAACGTTGTGAGGTTATGTTGTCAGAACGTATATCTGTAGACTCCATGGCCAGATTGGTTGTTACAACGTTGTGAGGTTACGTTGTCACAAAGTATATCTGTAGACTGCCAGATTGGTTGCTACAATGTTGTGAGGTTACGTTGTCACAACGTATATCTATAGACTGCCAGATTGGTTGCTACAACATTGTGAGGTTGCGTTGTCACAACGTATATCTGTAGACTCCATGGTCAGATTGGTTGTTACAACATTGTGAGGTTACGTTGTCACACTGTATATCTGTAGACTGCCAGATTGGTTGCTACAACGTTGTGAGGTTATGTTGTCACAACGTATATCTGCAGACTGCCAGATTGGTTGCTACAACATTGTGAGGTTATGTTGTCACAACGTATATCTGTAGACTCCATGGCAAGATTGGTTGCTATAACGTTGTGAGGCAACGTTGTCACAACGTATATATGTAGACTGACAGACTGATTGCTAAAGCGTAGTGTGAACCAAAGTATAACCAATGCTGAACATCCTTTTCTTACGTTGTTTAGACGTTTAATCAAAATGTTGTGACGACGTATGTTTCTTCGCATACAATACAACCAAGGTAGGAAGACAATGTCATGTCAAATCACTATGACAACATATATATCTGGTGTTGTGGCTGTGGCTGGAGAAAACAAACTAATCATGATACAAAATCCCAGCCCCTCCTATTCCCCAGAATATCAAATGGTCGGTCTCTGAAACTACCCTGGCACGTCCACACATATTCGTCACTAAGTCCAGATTTTCCTGGTGTGACATCAACGACATTTGAAACCAAAGTGGTTTGTACCCATTGGAGGTGTTTCGGTAATACACAAGTGGTCGAATATATGTGTGCAGTTTGCCTTAAGAATGTCTAGATCATGTGTAGGTTACTTTTACACCACACTAATTCCAAAAATTGTAATAAATTAACAGCGTGATATTTGCCTGCATCATCCTCCATAAGTAAAATGTTTCGAAATAGGGTTTTTCTACATGCATGTAAAATGAAAACAATAAGGAATGTAAATTCATATTCAATTCATTGTATTTTATGTTGAGTCCTAAATTTAGTCTTCATTTGTTCCTGTAGAGGATATCTCACAAAAGATTCGGCGCAATATTCCCACTATGTAAGAGGCAGTCGTTTTGCGATGTTTGAAAGGTGGAAACAGTTCCAAAGGCAGGAATGATATAAATATTTAACATGTCAATGCAAGGTCGTGGTGGCGGTTTCAAATTATTTTAACTGTTCCTACATCTTGTTACTTGTGAGTCATTTTTATAGCAGCTATAGTAGTCCGTGGGGCAGGGAGCAGGGTCAACAGATTTAAATTCAGAAATTCTAGGGTTTACAGCCCAGTGGGGAAATGGGTCACGCCATGCCTTCACACACATGGAAGACCCAAGCCGGAAGCGATTAATATGAGATAGTTTTATACACATGTGATTATCGTGTCCATGCAAGTGTTGGAAGTTATTTTATTACCTTATTAATTGCAAACGGATTTTAAACCACACCGTTTTAATTAAAATATGCAATTATATTGTCCAATAATGTAATTATGTTACTGAGAACAACAAGATAGTGCTGATACAACACTTTGCCATTTAACACGACATTTTGTTGCATGACATGAGAATGAAAACAATTTATCCATCAAAAACAATAACATAAAGTAAGCAAAATCAAGAGATCTACAGCAGCTTTCAAGCAAAATTGTAAAGTAGTTTTTATTCACCACAAAATCGCTGCTGTGTCGATCGCGAGTACTCTCCTGAGATTATTCCCTTTCGACTTACAACGGTTTCTCTCACGCCCGCGCCAAAGATGCGCGAACAAATGTTTGACTGTAGCTGCGTATGACACTATCTATAAAGCTTAATTTGTAAACTAATGAAGATCGCTTAGTTTGGTTGTTTATTTGATGTTTAACACAACACTCATCAATATTACAGCTGTATGTCGGTAGTCTGTAATCGAGTCTGGAACAGACCATCCAGTCATTGACATCCTGAGCATCGATCCTCGCATTTGGGATACGATGACATACATCAAAAAGGTTAGAGAGCCTGACCACCCGATCCCGTTAGTCGTCTCCTACGACAAACATAGTCGCCTTTAACTATTGAAGGTGTTTTGAAAAGATAATAACGCCTCAATTCACAGTTCACTGGCAAAGCAGAGCAAAGCGATCGGACTTCACTTACGTTGCATTTGTGAAATGTGGGGTGGTGAACCAGATGAGTATACCCAAACGAAGTAAGAAAATACATTAAACGTTTAACAAATGCCTACATCCTTGAAAATCAAGTATGTTATCTTTCAATCTTCCATAATGCGTCTTTCTCCCAATATTTATCAGATTTATAGATGGCAACTTCCGATTAAAACTAATAATTTTATTATGTCTACTTACATACATCACACAAACATCAGTATGTTTATAGGTACTTCAACCAAGTAAACAATGTGGAAGAATTCGCATGAAAAGTTTATATCATGTATATTGTAGGAAGGCCACCGGCCTCAACACAATGCATATAAACAGATAATACTTTAGTTCCGACACATTTCGTTGCGCTCCCTGACTCTCTCTGTCTCTCTCTGTCTCTGTCTGTCTCTCTCTCTCTCTCTCTCTCTCTCTCTCTCTCTCTCTCTCTCTCTCTCTCTCTCTCTCTCTCTCAAAGAGCCATACAAAGTAGACATGCATTACTGTAAGTTAATATAATAAAAAGTAAAAGTAAATTTTAAAAATATTGGCCAGTGCTAAATCGGAATGGTTGCATTGAAAAGTTAAGTCGGTCCGTCTGTCTGTCTGTTTGTCTAAATTGATCTCCTACATGTTTCAGTGTTATCGTCAAGGAGAAGTGTTCACGAGTATGCAAGACATTTGGCATACTTTGGACGCAGGGGAGGTTAGGCCAATGAATAAAACCGACAAAACCCTTTCCTTATTCATAAGAAATATCTTCTAAAAGCAGAGTCGATTGTATCATGAGCATGTGTTTCTGGATCTCTGTCAAATAGTGATGATACCAGGTGTTCGCGTAAAGGTGAGCGTATACTTCCCCACCGGTGGCACCCGTCACAAACACATGCAAATGCAAGTCAATTCTTCACCTGAAAAAAACATGGGAATATATGGTACATGTCAAAATAACAAGTCATTTGGATATGTCCTCCACATGTCTTCCAAAAAACTCAAAGTGTGACGCTCTTTGAAATTTTCTTAGAAACAGCATGCTCCATTGTATCTCGAACTTTATGAAATATTTCAGCTATATGCAATGCTTAACACAATAATGAGATAACGTTTGTAGTAAGAAATACGCTTACAAAGGGTGAATCAAGTATAAATGTTAATTCTGACCATTGTGCGATGCAACGTATGAATTGTCCGCAAAGTTTCTTTACTCTGGGATAATCTACATGTTTCACATTTAATTGAACAAACTTTGACAATTTGGGGGGAACGGTTTCCCGGAGGTTTCTGTGAGGTATACGGAAAGTTCTTGGTTTCAATTGAAACTAAATCGCGAAGTTGAACTTTAAAACAGAGGTTTAACATCTCTATCAAGACAATATATAGCGACGTGCGCGCATACGTTCGTACGTGCAGTCTTGTGTGTGCCGCTCCGTGTACCAGTCCGGATTAATGCCGGTTTTATAGTTCCAGTTCACTGAGATAGTGGAGTTCAACATGGACACCGAATCCTAGTTTCGTTGATCACTTTGAGACTTTGTATATAAAATGCAAGGTTGCAATAATTTGCAGAAACACAGAGCTGCAAATTGTAGACATATTAAGCGAGTAGACAAATAATCAACATAAGACAATGAATAAACGAGTATTAGTTTACACAGCAACATTCTTGTATTTTCACGGCGAGCTTTTGTCTTGTTTAACACTACGTAAAGCAATATTCTTTCTAGTTCTTTGGCGGCGGATTCGGCGGACTGTAAATAATCAGAGGGCCAGGCAATACAGTGATTGATATTATGAGCAACTATCCACGTCGTTGAGTTTCGATTATACACAATCAATCAAGTAACCGGGTCTTACCACCCGATTCATGACGTTGGTGACCCGTGAAGATCCGGGGTAGAATAGGTCTTCAGCAACCCATGCTTGCCGTCAAAGCGAACTATGCTTGTCGTAAGAGGCGAATAACGGGATCTGGTGATGAGGCTAGCTGACTTGGTTGATGCATATCATCGTATCCCAATTGCGTGGATCACTGCTCATGATGTCAATCACTGAATTATTGCCAAATCAAAACACACAAATCACATTTTGTTTTTGCACATTAAACAAACAGTCAGTGAGATCAGTGTGGTGATATACGTTAATTCATATAGCAATAACGTATTCGTTTACGGAACAACTTGTACAATATGATCAATCTCACTGTCAACTGACCGAAATATACAAAAGACTTACATATGCTCTTCAAAATATGAAACGACACCGTCTTTCAAAAATTAAGATAAAAACAATGGAAAAAACTAGGACACAGAAACCATAATTGAAACACCGTTTGAGGATCAATGTACACAATGTTCAAAATATTAATAGTGTCGCACAGACAGACACACATACACAGAAGAGGTAATGTCACAGGGGTACAGGAAATGTCAGTATCGGTTGTGACCAACACGTGCATCAATTACAGCTTGACACCGACGACCCATAGATGCAATCAAGTTGTGAATAACACGCTGTGGAATGTGCTGCCATTCACGCTGAAGTGTCACAAGAAGCGTCGGAAGTGTTTGGGGTGGTGGAGTCGTTCTGCGCACGCGTCGATCCAACTCGTCCCACATATGCTCAATCGGGGACAAATCTGGTGACCGCGTTGGCCAAGGTAATGTCTGGATGTTGTTGCGCTGTAGAAAGTCCTGACAAACACGTGAAATATGCGGTCGAGCGTTGTGTTGCTTGAATTGCCCACCGTGAACGTTGAAGTGAGGCAGTACGTAAGGCTGTAGGATCTAGTCTCTGTAACCCAGGCCTGTCAATGTACCTGCCACATGCACGAGAGGCGTCCTACCACCGTGATGAATTCCGGCCCATACCATGACACTCCCGCCGCCACACAGTTGGGGCGTAACGTTCACTCCGACGTCTATGGACATGTGTGCGCCCATCAGCACGAGTGAGTAGAAAGCGGGACTCATCAGTGAACAGTTCATTTCTCCACTTTGCACGTGTCCATCTAACCCTCTGTTGACATCAATGCAGACGTCTGCCAGATGACGTGGGGTCAATACATGACCTCGAACAGGTCTTCGTGCAAAAAGTCCGGCCTCCCTCAATATGTTGCGTACTGTTTGATCTGAAATTCTGCGAAGCACATGGATCTGTATGGTTGTAGACGTTACTTTGGTAGTGCGTTCTCATAGGTGTCGCAGCCGGATTTATCGATCATGTGCTGGCGTTGTCCCCCTTGGTCTCCCTCGCCTTAGTCTGTCGTCCACTCTGTTGGTGTTGTTGTACCGGGTCCATAATACGGAGATTGTCTGTCGGGAAACGCCAAGGTACCTGGTCACATCTTGCTGAGTTGCTCCAGCTTGTAATCTGCCAATGGCGTTGTGACGTTGTGCTGTATTTGAAACATCATCCTTCTGTTTGACTAATTCTAATCACATTTCATTTAATGAATTTGGATAATTTGAGAAAAGTGGTTTTACATCTATGTCAAGTTTCTTTTTTTTAAGAGTATATATGTTCAGTGACCTTAGAAAACCAAACTCCTTAAGCGTTATCATACCCACTGATGTGGAACAATTCCCGCACTATATAATTAAACATGACTTGTATATTCATTTCTTACTAAAACCAATTGTGGTAGCCAAGTGGTAAACGACATGCTAAAGAGTCGGGTTCGATTCCTCCACATGTACACAGTGTCTCAACCACATTCTTTGTTTCTTTCACACCCGATGGGTTTGAATACTTTCACAACAGCCAATATGCCTTTCACCCGAGGCGACGTAATGTTTGTTTGTTTAACGCCTAACTCAGCAATTGTCAAGCTCTATGATGGCGGTCTGTAAATAATCGAGGTGAGGAGTTTGCGACTTGGTTATGGCAAGAATGTCAGATATCTGGTGACACAGATAGCCAACCTTACCCTGGTGCGAGTTGCTGAAGACCTTTCTCGATATTAGTGATGAAGTTATCATGGTTCCCTAGTGGTATGGTGGGGATGTACTTCAGGCCCTTGGAGCGGACGTCGGTCTGGTCTGTGGTGAGTTCCTTGTTGCTGATCATGAGATTGACAACAGTGTTTCGGTGGTGCTGTTTGTTGTTAAGTCGACTTGTGCAGGTCGGGGCTTGTCGGCGAGGAGGTGTTGGAACTTCTTGATGTGGTTTGCCTTATATATAGTCACCGAGGCTGATCACCCGATCTATTTAGTCACTGAGCCTGACCACCCGATCCATTTACTCGCTGAGGCTGATCACCCGATCTTTTTAGTCACCGAACCTGACCACCCGATCTATTTAGTCACTGAGCCTGACCACCCGATCAATTTACTCGCTGAGGCTGATCACCCGATCTTTTTAGTCACCGAGGCTGACCAGCCGATCTATTTAGTCACCGAGCCTGACCACCCGATCTTTTTAGTCACCGAGTCTGACCACCTGATCTTTTTACTCCCTGAGGCTGACCACCCGATCTATTTAGTCACCGAACCTGACCACCCGATCTATTTAGTCACCGAACCTGACCACCCGATCTATTTAGTCACCGAACCTGACCACCTGATCTATTTAGTCACCGAACCTGACCACCCGATCTATTTTGTCACCGAGCCTGACCACCCGATCTATTTAGTCACTGAGCCTGACCACCCGATCCATTTACTCGCTGAGGCTGATCACCCGATCTTTTTAGTCACTGAGGCTGACCAGCCGATCTATTTAGTCACCGAGCCTGACCACCCGATCTTTTTAGTCACCGAGTCTGACCACCTGATCTATTTAGTCACCGAGCCTGACCACCCGATCCATGAAGTCGCCGTCGTACGACAAGCATGGGCTGCTTGGGACAAGTTCGAACCCGGAATGCCCACTTGGGTCACCTTCATGGGACGGAGACTACGATGACAGCATACATCAACGTAGCGGCTTTCCATGACACATCTAGTTTCGCCTATATTGGGAGATACTTGCATAATGTATGTATGTTACAGTGGGAGAGGCTTGAGTACCGTATGTGTGTTACAGTGGGGAGGCATGCAAAACCAAACTCCTTAAGCGTTATCATACCCACTGATGTGGAACAATTCCCGCACTATATAATTAAACATGACTTGTATATTCATTTCTTACTAAAACCAATTGTGGTAGCCAAGTGGTAAACGACATGCTAAAGAGTCGGGTTCGATTCCTCCACATGTACACAGTGTCTCAACCACATTCTTTGTTTCTTTCACACCCGATGGGTTTGAATACTTTCACAACAGCCAATATGCCTTTCACCCGAGGCGACGTAATGTTTGTTTGTTTAACGCCTAACTCAGCAATTGTCAAGCTCTATGATGGCGGTCTGTAAATAATCGAGGTGAGGAGTTTGCGACTTGGTTATGGCAAGAATGTCAGATATCTGGTGACACAGATAGCCAACCTTACCCTGGTGCGAGTTGCTGAAGACCTTTCTCGATATTAGTGATGAAGTTATCATGGTTCCCTAGTGGTATGGTGGGGATGTACTTCAGGCCCTTGGAGCGGACGTCGGTCTGGTCTGTGGTGAGTTCCTTGTTGCTGATCATGAGATTGACAACAGTGTTTCGGTGGTGCTGTTTGTTGTTAAGTCGACTTGTGCAGGTCGGGGCTTGTCGGCGAGGAGGTGTTGGAACTTCTTGATGTGGTTTGCCTTATATATAGTCACCGAGGCTGATCACCCGATCTATTTAGTCACTGAGCCTGACCACCCGATCCATTTACTCGCTGAGGCTGATCACCCGATCTTTTTAGTCACCGAGCCTGACCACCCGATCTATTTAGTCACTGAGCCTGACCACCCGATCAATTTACTCGCTGAGGCTGATCACCCGATCTTTTTAGTCACCGAGGCTGACCAGCCGATCTATTTAGTCACCGAGCCTGACCACCCGATCTTTTTAGTCACCGAGTCTGACCACCTGATCTTTTTACTCCCTGAGGCTGACCACCCGATCTATTTAGTCACCGAACCTGACCACCCGATCTATTTAGTCACCGAACCTGACCACCCGATCTATTTAGTCACCGAACCTGACCACCTGATCTATTTAGTCACCGAACCTGACCACCCGATCTATTTTGTCACCGAGCCTGACCACCCGATCTATTTAGTCACTGAGCCTGACCACCCGATCCATTTACTCGCTGAGGCTGATCACCCGATCTTTTTAGTCACTGAGGCTGACCAGCCGATCTATTTAGTCACCGAGCCTGACCACCCGATCTTTTTAGTCACCGAGTCTGACCACCTGATCTATTTAGTCACCGAGCCTGACCACCCGATCCATGAAGTCGCCGTCGTACGACAAGCATGGGCTGCTTGGGACAAGTTCGAACCCGGAATGCCCACTTGGGTCACCTTCATGGGACGGAGACTACGATGACAGCATACATCAACGTAGCGGCTTTCCATGACACATCTAGTTTCGCCTATATTGGGAGATACTTGCATAATGTATGTATGTTACAGTGGGAGAGGCTTGAGTACCGTATGTGTGTTACAGTGGGGAGGCATGCATAATGTATGTATGTTACAGTGGGAGAGGCTTGAGTACCGTATGTGTAATACAGTGGGGAGGCATGCATAATGTATGTATGTTACAGTGGGAGAGGCTTACGTACCGTATGTGTGTTACAGTGGGGAGGCATGCATAATGTATGTATGTTACAGTGGGAGAGTCTTGAGTACCGTATGTGTGCTACAGTGGGGAGGCATGCATAATGTATGTATGTTACAGTGGGAGAGGCTTACGTACCGTATGTGTGTTACAGTGGGGAGGCTTGCATAATGTATGTATGTTACAGTGAGAGACGCTTACGTAACGTATGCGTGTTACAGTGAGAGAGGTTTACATAACGTACGTGTGTTACAGTGGAGAGGCTTACGTAACGTATGTATGTTACAGTGGAAGAGGCTTACATACCGTATGTATATTGCAGTGGGGAGACTTGCATAATGTATGTATGTTACAGTAGGAGAGGCTTTCCTAACGTATGTGTGTTACAGTGGGAGAGGCTTACACAACGCATGTGTGTTACAGTGGGAGAGGCTTGCGTGCACCTTTGATCCTTCAACGACATGACTCTACTTGGTGTGTTGAGTAATATCCAGTAGCATGCAAACTTGACACAAAGGATTTGTTTGGTATTGCAGTATGAGTGCAGTCTTTATAGAACACAAAGAAGACCGCCTGTGATCGACAAATTATGATGGACCTATACCTTGATGTGCTACACATCAAACCTGGTCAGTTGTTTGTTTTACTCTTACATTGCTCAGAAATATCTACAGTTTATGCAGGATGATGCACTTGCAAGTGTGGTTGCTGCTGACCATAATCTGTAGTACACAGGGTCAGGACCATGGCCGTCTACACTACGAGACCCTATTCTCAGAAAGAGAGAAGCTCACGGCATTCGACGAATCCTGGACCCACACGTTTGCCTCAGAATTACCATAACCCTACCTCTCCAACAGATCATAGGAAATGCCATCGTTCCTTCATAAGGAAAACACAACATGCAAAAACACACACTTCTATGTAAGCTCCATCCTAACTTTTGTGCATAAATTACATTCACAATCAAACACAGAACACATTCAAACTACAAACACTCATTCCTGACAAACCAGAAATTCAAACTAAAACATGCCAAACGCGCAGTTTGCTTCCTCGATATGGTCAGTTAGCCAAGGCAGCATTCAGTCTCGCCACAGAATGTGACCTCAAATTTATTAAACAGACAGACCACATTAAACTCCTCGCATCCTAAGTACACATACGCAACGTCTGCTTCAACACATCACAACACCAAATGGCATCTTACATGACACAACAAATATCCACTTTGACAATATAGTCAAAGCCATCAAACATAACCACAACCAAATCATTCAGACAGACGCATTAACCTTTAAAGAGGTTAAATAGAATGAGAAATTATTTTCCACTGCTCCTTATGGTAGGCAGAGAAAATCAATTAGCCACCCTAGCGCACGCACAAATACCAGACACTGATAGCAGGCTTATTCCAGTTATTACGAGGTCGACTGTCCCCAAATATTGTTCATTACTGACCCTAGTATCAATAATTAAATCTACGACCGCTCAGTTACATGCCAATCACCCTAACTTCCAACTGTGATATACAGATGCCACAATGTTATACCTCGATGTACTACACCATTGTCGATGTACATCTAGCTTGTGACACTACCTGAACCTGAAGTATCGGTCTGCAATCGGGCACAGTCGTACTGCAAAATGTTAAAAAATATCCCCTTCAAGTGTCCAACAGGCGTGTACATCGCCTATGTATTGCACCTGCTCAATTCCAACAAACAATAAAACTTTCCCTACCCACTTGAACAATTGCCAGATCCGTTGCCGTTCACATACCTGAATATCGCGGTGTCGGGAATATTGATTTTGATTTGGCTGCCTGCCATTCGCCATGAATCGCACAATCGTTATGCTACGAGCACAGCTACTAGCCTGGGGTAAACTAAAGTCACCTCATCAGTCATATTATGCCTTTCGTGAGGTAACGACTCAATTTGTTTAAAAATAGCCAACACTAACGTCCCACCCCTGGTTCTGTCTCTCTCCAATTCTCACTATTCCCCGACGTCAGTAGCCACCCACGTTGGTCTCCGACCATGAACCGAGCACCTGGCCGGACAACAACGTGACAATAGTGAATATAACCTCTGGAACTCGCCTTCATGAAGAAGAACCGATATGTTCTCAATTTATATATGTTACATGCCAAACAAACACACACACACACGGACACACACACACACTCACACACACACACGCACGCACACGCACGCGCACGCGCGCACACACACACACACGCACACACACGCACACACACGCACACACACTCACACACACTCACACACACGCACACATGCACACACGCGCGCGCACACACACACACACACACTCTCTCTCTCTCTCTCTCTCTCTCTCTCACACACACACACTCTCTCACACACACTCTCACACATACACACACACACACACGGTTAAGTAGAGTTCACAGGTAAACCAACCCCAAGCCATCCCACCTCACCCCACACGTTGACTCGATCCTGCTTCAAGCATACCAATGGCTAGCAGACGCTCATTTTCGGAGAGGCGTGGCATTTCGTAATGTTGAATAATTGCGTAATTTTGTTGTTTTTCTGAATGGTTGTTGTCAGCATGATGCTAAACAATGCATAAGGAATTCCGTTAGCGCACATGTTTTTATACCCACCCTTGGGTAGTGAAATGCATGGGGCTTGCATAAAAGTCAACTTTTGCATGGAATGCTTCCTTTTATCTAGCAGTTGCGTTTTTGTGATTCTCTTTTCTTGATTCAATACATGTACTACAAAATTGAAAACCAAATTTGACTTGTTTGAAAAATACACTAAAATATTGGTGTCACAGGAACTTTTGTTGTTAAGAATACATATTTGGACTCAATACACATTTTACACACTACCTATAGATATACCTTTATGTCTTAGTAAGAATGTCTGTGTAGTTATTTGTAAATATGTTATAAGGTTATGATTTGATAAATACGGGTCCACATCATGACACAATCCCCTCTCAAGGGTGTATGGAAACATCCTCACGTCACAGTGGGGCAATGTATCAGGGGTAAGGGGGATGCCATCTTGTCCCACTAATTACGCAGTTTGCTCCCCCCATTAGTGATGCACTGGTCAGTGGAAAACCTTTGTCCCCCTAATCATACCTGCAGCTGAGTCACCTGCGTAGTCGGGTGGTGGACATTCGCCATGCCATGACAATAATTGAAATAAGGGTACAAATAGGGGTGTTGGGTTCTCAGGGAGACCGGCCGTTTATTCAAGACTGTCGCATGTTACATAGCAGCACGTGATTGCGCTTACCTGCAACTAATCACATTACAAGAGCGGACATCTGTTGGCCTATTTTAATATTATACACTAGCTAGTTCAAAACTACTGTGTTTCAATTACAGATTTTACAAGTCCATTCAGGGACAGCACTCGTGTATATCCTGGTCAACACAACCTAGATTATAACAACGGGATTATTAGGAGCTTTTTCTAAGAGGCATTGACCAGTTGGGCGTATAGCCATCCCAAGTGATCATGTAGTGTGATAGAAAACGATTCACATGTACGAAACGGACACCCAATGGAACGTCAATATCAATGTGCCCGCCAGATCGATGAAGGGTATGCTTATGTTGCTCGATGGCTCTCCAAATATACTAGATAATAAAACATACCTAACTTGATGTCGGTTGACGAAGGATCCCGAGGTATACAAAGTTGTATGGATATCCTTTCTAATTTAAGGTCTTCGGTTCCTGGTGTTTCTAACATAAGCTCTTGGTAGCAGACACGTTGGATTGCAATATTTTACAATAAAGACCATGGTTCGCTAAAGTAATATCTCAGTGAAAATGACATTGTTCCTACTATTACTGAACGAGATTCAGTTCGAAAAGGCTGTCAGAAACTAAACAAACCAAGCTATTATTGAAAACCCTCCACGTATAACTCAATGAAATCAGAGGTTAATACGACAAAGTAAATATTATGGCCTGAGTCTGTCATGTCATCATACCTAATTTCACAGATACTGGTTTTGTCTTATGACGTGACAGGTCATCATTTGATAACTCCATGCTACCTGAAAGTGGGTAAGACTTGGGGTCAGCCAGAACATGTGTGAACTGAGTTGCTCCACCCCCCCCCCCCCCCCCCCCCCGCCCCACACACACACCCAATGTACAAACTCACACCGTTTGAATGTTCTGATAGATATTCATGACGGTTACACCAGAGATCTTATCATTTCCTTGTAGTTACTTGTTTTAGATTTACGCAGGTTTTCAACATGCCATTTAGACAAGTTTAAACGTCAATTTGACACAACGCAGAGCGTTGTCATAATAAATAACCCTATGCCTATTTACGCCCTATAGCAACTGTGCTTTGTAAGCAGTAGGCAATCAGGTTTGTTAGACAGACACTGCGACGCAGTATTTACGTAAGTATTAATAACGGCTTCGTTCCTATTACATGTTTGAAAACAAACTGAAATATTAAAAACATCCTTCATGATATTAAATCAGATGTACTTCTGAGAGCATTTAGTGCGTCATTAGATCTAGCGATTATTGCCGGCATTATTTTCAAGGTGACAGACAGATGTAGAGTAGGATTGCATGGACTGGTCACTGGATCTACACACATTATTTGTTGTAGAGTAAGATAACAAGGACTGGTCACAGGGGTCTACACACAGTAACTGTTGTAGAGTAAGATAACAAGGACTGGTCACAGGAGTCTACACAAACTAACATTTGTAGAGTAAGATAACGAGGACTTGTCACAGGGGTCTACACACAGTAACTGTTGTAGAGTAAGATAACAAGGACTGGTCACAGGAGTCTACACACAGTAACTGTTGTAGAGTAAGATAACAAGGACTGGTCACAGGGGTCTACACAATTAACTGTTGTAGAGTAAGATAACAAGGACTGGTCACAGGGGTCTGCACACAGTAACTGTTGAAGAGTAAGATAACAAGGACTGGTCACAGGGGTCTACACAATTAACTGTTGTAGAGTAAGATAACAAGGACTGGTCACAGGGGTCTACACAGAGTAACTGTTGTAGAGTAAGATAACAAGAACTTGTCACAGGGGTCTACACAATTAATTGTTGTAGAGTAAGATAACAAGGACTGGTCACAGGGGTCTACACACAGTAACTGTTGTAGAGTAAGATAACAAGGACTGGTCACAGGGGTCTACACACATTATCTGTTGTAGAGTAAGATAACAAGGACTGGTCACAGGGGTCTACACACAGTAACTGTTGTAGAGTAAGATAACAAGAACTTGTCACAGGGGTCTACACAATTAACTGTTGTAGAGTAAGATAACAAGGACTGGTCACAGGGGTCTACACACAGTAACTGTTGTAGAGTAAGTAAACGAGGACTCGTCTAAGGGCTCTACACACATTATTTGTTGTAGAGTAAGATAACAAGGACTGGTCACAGGGGTCTACACAGAGTAACTGTTGTAGAGTAAGATAACAAGAACTTGTCACAGGGGTCTACACAATTAACTGTTGTAGAGTAAGATAACAAGGACTGGTCACAGGGGTCTACACACAGTAACTGTTGTAGAGTAAGATAACAAGGGCTGGTCACAGGGGTCTACACACAGTAACTGTTGTAGAGTAAGATAACAAGAACTTGTCACAGGGGTCTACACAATTAACTGTTGTAGAGTAAGATAACAAGGACTGGTCACAGGGGTCTACACACAGTAACTGTTGTTGAGTAAGATAACAAGGACTGGTCACAGGGGTCTGCACACAGTAACTGTTGTAGAGTAAGATACCAAGGACTGGTCACAGGGGTATACACACAGTAACTGTTGTAGAGTAAGATAACAAGGACTGGTCACAGGGGTCTGCACACAGTAACTGTTGTTGAGTAAGATAACAAGGACTGGTCACAGGGGTATACACACAGTAACTGTTGTAGAGTAAGATAACAAGGACTGGTCACAGGGGTCTGCACACAGTAACTGTTGTAGAGTAAGATAACAAGGACTGGTCACAGGGGTCTGCACACAGTAACTGTTGTTGAGTAAGATAACAAGGACTGGTCACAGGGGTATACACACAGTAACTGTTGTAGAGTAAGATAACAAGGACTGGTCACATGGTTCTGCACACAGTAACTGTTGTAGAGTAAGATAACAAGGACTGGTCACAGGGGTCTGCACACAGTAACTGTTGTAGAGTAAGATAACAAGGACTGGTCACTGGGTCCACACACATTATCTGTTGTAGAGTAAGATACCAAGGACTGGTCACAGGGGTCTGCACATGGATGTAGGAATACAGTGATTAGATATTTGATAATTGAGTTTGAAGAGAAAAGGTTGCTGCACGTGCAGAATGCCAGCACACAAAGATAAGGGTATGACAGGAATGATGTACTGTTGATTCATACCCAAACTTTTGGACAGTAATAAATGTCAATATTAATTCTACAACAGAGTGAACAAGGCGTTAGTATGATAGGTCAAAAAGCATGTCCACATTGCAAGGAGTTATGGCTGCTGCAAAACGCTAGTCACCCATCTCATGGCCCATTAGAGCAGACTAGGCGGACGGGAGACAGACCTGGGAGTGGCAAACCGCCTGGTCACAATCACAAAGGAAGACCGATACTTTGGTATCCTCCTTCGGTGGAATCGGTTTCTCACGGTGATATCAGCAGCAGCTACTGACACTGGCCATTCTGTCAGTCACTGGACAGTGTCCAGAAGAACACAGTGGTACTTCACTGTTAATATTATCGTGTGGATACATTATTCCACCTTGGTTGTGCAAAGGTCAAACAATACTTCTCCAAAAGAAAGGGGATTTGACTGACCCTAAAATCTTCCACCCTATTACTTGTCTGAATAGTACAAAATATTAACAGGGTGTTTTACAAATCGTGTTTCATCATACTGCACTTCCAATGACATTATTAACATGGGGCAGAAAGGAGCAAAAAGGGGTGCTTGGGTTGTACGGATCAATTGCCATTTCAGAAAATGATCCTTCAGGAGGCTAAATCTTACCACCTTAACTCCGAATGTGTTGGATAGACTACAGAAAAGCTTATGGTTTTGTGCCTCACGAATGAATTTTGAAGCCATTGGAATGTATTGACCTCCCAAGTTTTTAATGAACTGGTGGTCAGCTCAACTTGAGATGTATTCGCAGGGGCATGTTGTGGTGACTTTGGAATCCATTTCTATTAGAGGAGGAATATTTCAGGGCGATTCTTTTGGCCCTCTGCTTTTCTGTTTGTCACTAAATCCATTAAGCTTTTTGCTCAGCAAAGAGGAAGGTTATCATCCTTGACCAACTCAGCATGGATGGTCTTGAACGATTTGCCAAAGGAGAATCAACACCAAAAAAACAGATTCTCCTTGGCGAGTCCTTTTTTAATGATACTGCCATGTCCCTTGGGCTCGACATATGCAACATTCTCAATCCTTTTTTATGTATAATTTAATCAGAGGGAACGTGGAAAGTTTGAAGAGATTTGCTTCAAATTCGGAAATGTCCCCCACATGTGCACCATAAAACTGTTTGGAAGCCCTAAGACATTTGACAGTGACAAATTCTAGTCATTCGTGAGTGCACTGACATTTATTACAGGGCCTGTTATTTATTGTTGCTGTTGATAATAGGACCAATCGTAATCCTCATTATGATTGTAAGCCTATAACCGTTTCATTATTTCTTTGATTCGCACATTCAGCCAAAGTCTTACCACCTGAACCCAGTTAGTTGTCCCTTACAAAATGAGGTTCTAGGGCCCTGTTCTGACCCAGAATCCCCACTGGCTGTTTGGTTCGTTATTTACAGACTCCACTTTACAAAATGTCTCCGCCACGACAAGGACGCTTCTTTCTCATACAAACACAATGTTTCACGGCTACTTCTTGACCTTAATCATGTGTAGGTCCAGTTTTTTAAGACACTCATCCGTCGCTTAACATGTTTATGGTTATATCTAAAAGTGTGTTTAGCGCCTGAGCGTCTGAAACTTGCATTCCAGTATTTTCAGGGGTATGTATTTTATCAAATTTGTGGCAAAGCAAGACTTTTCACCGGTTTAAGCTTTGTTTCTGACTGTGCTGACACTATCCAACAGAATATTGGGTATACAATGACAATATTCTGGATCAGAAAGTTTGGTGGGAGCAGTGAACACAACCAGCACAATTTCCTAAAATCTACATTGAAATTAAATAGGTGTACAAACATTTTTTTTTAATATTGAGACTTCTCTAAAGTAACTGAATATTAAATAGTTGTGAAATAGACCCTGTCCAATAATTATGAATTTGATATTTTGATGTGATTTGTTGTAAAATTTAATTTCATTATGTATTATAAATCTTATCGATATTTGACATAATGCCCAAAGATACGCTTGTTGTCGTAAACATTTTTAATAGTGTAGATAATACCTATATCGCAGTCGGAGTCTTGCGCAGTAGTAAAACGTGATCAAAAACACAGGACACTTACTCAATATAAAGACATCCGACAGCTCAGAATAGATATTTATGGCCTGAGATAAGCTGATCGCACGTACCCCGACTCCAGTGACTCAAGAGTATAACCTCAGGTTTTCCAGGAAAACGCACTTCAAGCAATCACACCACTGGTAACATACAGGCAGCCTAGGCGTGACATAAAGACGGAAATCGATAAGCACGTTACTGCAATTATTTAATCAGTCCTCGTCTTTGGGTATTTCAGTTGTCCTGTGATCTACCCTACACAGCCTGTTGAGTGGGTGTATTTGCACCTGCGCCACAGGAAGCAGTGTGTCGCCATGTCTTCCCGCCATGTGCTGGAGTTCACTACCATATGGTGCCTCTCACTTCACTTGATATCGCTTCCTGGTTTCGTGGCACCCTCGCAGACGTGTGTCTGTCTTAAGAATGAAACCTCGGGGTTATATAATCCGATCCATATTGAATTCCGGGGCGAGAGATACTATATTGCAGAACAACGCGGGATTGTGCGATATTTTGAAACACGTGACAAGAAAGGAGGTGTTTTGTTGAATATTTCGGACAGGGTTATTTTAACAGACACTCTAGCTGATCAAAGAGGTTTACTTGGTTTTACCCTGCATCCTCATTATAACGAAAATGGTAAACTGTATGTGTATTATATTGGCATCAGTTCGGGAGATCAGTTCTCCCATGTCAGCGAGTTTACCGTCGTTAATGATATCGCAGAACCCGCCACAGAGCAGATTCTGCTGAGGATGGAACAATTAACAAATGCTGGGAATGGCGGACAGGTAAGTTTTCCAAAACTAAAACAACGATTCAATCTGTTCAAGTGATATTTTGTATATCGGGATAATTTATTGACAGTGATCGACATTACCTTTATGATAAAGACTATGGAACGAAAAGCTGTAATCAATCTAGAATATTGTCAACTTTAATGCAACCTTATCGAAAAGTTCAAGGTTAAGGTCAAAAGTAAAGGACAAGGTCATGTTCTTTTTCTATTCCAGTTGCTGTTCGGCCATGATGGTTACCTGTACATCTCGGTGGGAGCCGGTATTAGTGATGATGGCGTGCCACGTGACCATGCACAAGACCCGTATGTTGACTATTGCATGTTTACATTTTTAAAACACAGGTAATAACTTCCGTTTCAGTTAAACAGGAGAACTTGGCGTTTCTAAAATATCATATTGTCTTTCAAACTTCTACTACATCTATCTGCGTGAAGGACCTTGTCTGGACGTCAGTATTGACTGGTGCAAACTGAGACACTTTCTCTGTGTAATTAGAGGAAACACTTACTGCAAATTTGATACATATGATAATAGAATAATACATATTTTGCGTGTCTTTGCAAGTAATGACAAAAGCACGAGTTCCCTTTAGGTTCTTTCTGGTTAGGGCCCCTATTCACAAATCATTTCTATCTCTTGTACTTTATAAGTCGATGGGAAAGTGCTACTTTATAACTTGCTGAACAAGGGTCGAAAACCGCTTCCACAAAGATAATTGTATGCTCGTATTGTTGAACATGGAGTTACGACAATCGACAATCGTAGTGCTAAGACGGTAATAACTCATATTCTTTCGCACAGACTTATGACAATCACAGCGATAAGACAATCTAAACTCGTATTTTTTGCAATCGTAGCGTGTAGTCTTTAACATAGACTTATAACAGTCTTAGTGCTGAGATGGGAACGAGGCCCTGAAAGTCGCTGTACAGAGTTGAGTTCCTTGGGCGTACAAGAAGCCTCTGCTCGCTAGTTCGAATCCCGGTTCGCCCTGTTTATGTTTATATCTGTGTCAGCACCATACTCATGCATAGGTTTTACTAAACTGGTAATAACGTATACTTTTAACATAGACATACCACAGTTAAAACACTAAGCTGATCGGAACAAGTATTCTTTAACATAGCCGTACAAGACCTACAACTACATTCTGTGAGATGTAAGTGAAATGTTGTTGAAAGGCACTAATCCCAGCTCACTCTCCCACACAGAACCAGCCTTCTGGGGAAGATATTGAGAGTTGATGTGGATGAACCGGGTTTTGTGGGCGGCTCAGCGCTCCGGTACGGCATTCCCGCAAGCAATCCGTTTTTGGACAAGAAACCATGGAGACAGGAGGTGTTTGCATACGGTTGTCGTAATATGTGGCGATGTAGCCAAGACACAGTTGCTAACAGAAATGGTGAGTGTTGTGTGAGGTGAGTGAGTGAGTTGGGTTTAACGCCGCTTTTAACAGTATTACAGTTATATCTCGCGGTGACAGCTTAATGTGGGAGGAAAGCATGAAGTGATGCAGGCCTAAGACGTTTACCACCTCGGTGAAACCCACGAGCAAGGGTATGGTCCTGACAAACCTAGAAACATAATCGTGGCGAACCGGGATTCGAACTCACAATCATAGGTTTCTGGCGTGCCCAAGGGACGCAACTCTGCTCAGCGAATTGCGGCGCCTTAGACGACTTGGCCATCCGTGCCCCCTGTCGTGTGAAGGGTCACTTAGTAGGAACCCATGTGAATAAGATGAATCTGCATTATCAAGTTTTAGGAATGCCCTTTAAAAAATACCCTTTTTTCTACAAAAGTGAGCAATACTTACACAATACACACTGAGTATACCAGACAGAATAGATGCCACAGGATTGAACCGCCTAAATAACCACGTGGAGCAAATGGTTGCAATGTGTCACCTGGATGCGATGCTATCAATTACTTGATTGACACAATTATGTACAGGCACCGTTACATAGCTCCGTGGTCTAGTGGTAGAGCGTCCGCCCGGAGAGCGGAAGGTCCGGGGTTCGATCCCCGACAGCGTGATACCAAAAGACGTTAAAAGATGATACTTGTTGTTACCCTGTCTGGCGCTTGGCTAAAACATGTACTGGTCGGCTCGGAGTCAGTATACTGTGTCTGAGTGGGGTATTCATTTTTACCTGCGGCATGGTATCTCAGTGAGCTAGCACTATAAATTGGCATCAGTCCGGACTAGTACAAGCAGCGACACAAACACACACACGTACATGCACGTCGCTATATAAGTGCAATAATCTTGAACGTGACGTTAAACCCCATTTCACCTCACCTCACATAGCTGGAATATTGCTGACCAAACACATTTGCTCACACAATGATACGTCATGGTTATCATCCTATTATTCATTTGTAGTACACAAAATGGGGATTCTGGAATAGAATGCAGAAAATAAGCAGCCTGCTCAACAATGTATGAAGTACCTATGATGAAGATATAATTAGCAGCCTATCTGTCCAAAAACCCATTCCTCATACTCATTTATCGAGGTGCCTAAAGATCCACGCATGATCACATGGTTATAATGTGTCACCTGGTAAAAGCAGAATAAAAACCCAACTCACTGACTGGTCGATGGCATAGAATGTTACTAATGCACAGTCAATCACGGGATTGTCAGACCCAGACTTTATTGCTGGAAAAATACTATGACATCGCATACTTCCTTAATCACGTTATGGTGATGACTCAGAGAACACAATCATGACACTTTTCAACACAGTGACTGATGTTACATAGAAAATGCATGTACACGCAAATATGTGGATATCATCAACTGACAGGGTGTCATTGGCAACAACATGTTATCTGAGCACTGCCACTGCCGGTGAAGTAGCCATGGTGGTAGATTGGTGATTATCACTTCTATTCAGCGCTGAATACATGGATACGTGGATGAAGCATAAATACTATAACTTACGGCTGTTCCACATATGACCATATCCATTCAACAGAACTACAAAGCTCCATAGAGCCCCCTGGTATCCTGTCCTGCACCAACACATTGCTACAGCAGTGTTATGACATTTGTCACAATGTCATCTGCCAGATCTGTGGCATGTATCATGATATATAAGGTATGCCAGAGTCATCACATGTGCCATGATATGGCTGTACTCAAATAAATATAAGCGACAAAACCCTTTCCAAATTCAAAGCGTAAAGCAGAGTCGATTGTATGATTCTGACTATATCATGAGCATGTGTCTTTGAATCACTATCAAATAGTGATGATACACGATATTCGCGAAAAAGGTGAGCATATCTTATCCCACCGGTGATATCCATAAGAACATATGCAAGGGCAAGTCAATTGTTAACCTGAAAATTATGTATGGTACAAGTCAAAATAGGGAGTTGCATCGGACATCACTGTTCTCCACTTATCTACCATAAAACGTTTTGAAAGGGGCCTTGTTTGTTGTAACATTGATCAAACAACTTTGGAGCAAGAGTCGTATGATGCTGTCGATTGTACTTCCAAAGATGTGAAATGTGTACATCAAAAGCTGGAGCTGCTGGAATATTGCTCGACATGAAGGAAAAGTTTACCATTGGAAAGTTGAAGTAATACCCTTGTCATAAAGGCTTTTGTCAATCTTTTGAATCTCTGAAGCACGAACAGGGAACGTGGACCTGTAACCGAGCTTTCCCCAGGGATGTCAGTGATAAGCAGGACGTTGATCTGCACCCTCGCTTCCCCCGATGTGTCAGTGTTATATGGTCATGTGGACCTGCACCTTAGCTTTCCCTGATGTGTCAGTGTTATACGGTCATGTGGATCTGCACCCTCGCTTTCCCTGATGTGTCAGTGTTATACAGTCATGTGGATCTGCACCCTCGCTTTCCCTGATTTGTCAGTGTTATACGGTCATGTGGACCTATACCCTCTCTTTCCCCGATGTGTCAGTGTTATACGGTCATGTGGACCTATACCCAAGCATTCCCGGGTAGTGCCAGTGATGTAGAAGGGAGCTGGATTGTGCCCAATGTTTCCTCCGGTGTGTCAGTGATATCATTCATTATGGATCTGTACCCCAGCTTTTTTCTCGGGGATGCAAGTGATAAAGAGGATATGGACCCTAGCTTGCCTCATGTGTGTCAGTGTTGTAGGGGGGAGTGGACTTGTACCCTAGGTTTTATCGTGTGTGTCAGTGATATACAGGGACGTGGAACTGTGCCCTAGCATTCCGTGGAGGTGTTAGTCTTTTGGGGGAGTGGACTTGTGCCCTAGATTTCCCCGGGTGTGTCAGTTATACACAGGGGAGTGGCCCTGCACGCAGTCCGCCCCGGGGGTGTCAGTGATGTACAGGTGATCTAGTGGTTCTCTTTCTTGATTTACTTTATATCACTTCCTTTCTCACAGGTGAGCGTCGTATATTCTGTGGCGATCCAGGAGAGCGAGCTTATGAAGAGATCAATCTTATCCGCAGCGGGAGGAACTACGGCTGGAACATCAAGGAGGGGAACGAGTGCTTGGACAGCTCAAAGTGTAGCAATGGAACAGTAGGTAGGTAGCCTTCGTCTCTCTCACCCTTCACGAGGCTGCCTCCTTGGTCTAGTGTATACAGTCTGCCTGGGGAGCAGAGGATCGGTTGTCCCAGGCCACGTCATAGATAATATCTGAATAGTTTGAGACAAACTCCTCATGTTTCAGTCAGATGATGGCCCACATTGTTTGTACACTGCATACAGCTGATTGCCATGCTTAACTATGGCATAGACCGAAAATATAGACATTCCTAGTTCAGGTGATGTATGAAATTATTGGCAATTTCATATATAAATACACCTTTATTCTTCTTGGCTATATACTATGCAAACAAGTAGGGGATGTTTTGTTTGAGGTGAAACTACAGGAAAATACATCAATGTCTGGCAATGCAAGCGACTGATTTATGTGGCAAGAACAAAGCTCCCAAACAACATTGTGACATGTCATGAAGCACGAGATCTCAGACAGCACGTGCTAGGGGTGACATGCCAGATTTACCATTGTCACTCAGGCCTGGTTGTTAGCAGACCCATATTGTTTTCATGGAACCAAACGCTCAAAGACACTTTATTAAGCACATTTAATCATTAAGGAAGCAACAGCATTGATCATGCAACGTTAGCAACGTGCTGAACGTCTCCGTGTCACGGGCATGTTGCAGGTGGGCGCACGTCAGAATATTGTTGCCCAAACACTGCATATTTCTCAATCTGTAATCATAATACAACAAACACAGAACGTCAATGATCGACGGCGCTCTGGACGCCCAAGGGCAACAACTCAAGCCCAGGACAGATTAGTGAGAACGATGTGATTACTAAACGAGTACATGCACAGACGGTGCAAAATCGCCTGCGCAGATGACATTTCGTGCACGACGTCAATGTGTCATCCCAATCAGAGGCGTCAGTGGTGTAGGGAACATCAGCAATGGGATAATCGATGTTGGGCTAATGTCATTTTTCCTAACGGGTTTTTTGGGGGGGTGGGTATGGTATAGGGTGGTATCACAATGACTGTCCGAACTGCGCTCAATAATTGCAGAGTCACAGGTCAATACTATCGGGACATCATTGCGCCAATCGTGTTGGGCAACGTTTCATCTTTTAAGGTGACAGTGAACGTGTTCATCGTGCCAGGATTGTGACCCAATTCCTCCAACAGGAATCATTCCATGGCAAGCACTTGTCAGAAGCATGCCTCCAAGGAATCGTGCATGTCTGGCAAACAGAGGTGGTTTTACCCGATATTAGTGACGTTGGCTGCAACATTTCGAATATGCTCCCTGACCTAATTAACGTCCTAGTGCCACCATCACATCACACCAACCATGAAAACCCACTAGATCTGATCGTCTACTCCCAACAGATATGATCATATCCCCCTTTCCATGTTCCTCCGGCTTGGTACGTTCCACCACCACCTGCTAATACATTCACAATGTAACCCTGTACGATGTGCCATTGCCTGGCTGTCATCTACTCTAAGCATTGCTTCAAAATCAGGCAATATGTACAGGTGGGGATATTTCAGGTTTGATCATTTACTAATTCCTTATTTAGCATGAAGAGAGGTAAAGGCATAAAGAAATAATTCATTCCATTGTGTTACTTCTGATGCGCTCGTAGCGCCTCTTAATATCCGGTCACGGACTTGTGATAAAATACAAAGCCACAGAAAAGTCCAGCATGAGAAGATATAAGAGGGAGGGTAGGGGTGTTTCCTCCCAATATGGCACCAAAATGTCTCGAAAATTCATTCGCATTTCATGAGAATAATTTGTCTGGACCATCCTCAAAGGTGATAGGAATACCTACTATCAAAAACGTTCTTATATTTCTGATCAAAATTTTAATTTCCCTTACGTCAGTCAGAAAGCCAGAAAGCGATGAGTTTCCATAGCAAATTTTGAGAGGATGGAAGGGAGATTACTTCTTTGGAATTTTCTTTTAAATGATATGGACGACACAAATATCATTACTCCTTTCTGTGTGATGTTGGGGTGAGGTGTGGGGTAGAGTGGTGTGGGGTGGGGTCGGGTAGGCTGGTTTCTATGTTTCCTTCGGGGTTGATGAGTGATCCCACACCTTTTTGGAAACAAAGAGTGCCTTCTGTAAACTTCATCCTGAATGTGGTTACAGAGAACGAAGCGCTGCCGATCTACATGTACATGCACACCAACCTCTTTCATGCTGTCGTCGGGGGATATGTGTACAGAGGCAGGAATCTTCTTGACTTGTACGGGCGCTATCTGTACGGAGACGCCATGACCGGGTGAGTACATGCAGATGTGTACAGAGTGTAGTGTAGTGTAGTGATTGAGTTTGTGATTGAGTTATACAACTGTGTGTCAGCTTAATGTCGGAGGAATGCCCTAAGTGATTCTTGTCTTAGACATTTACCTCTTTGGCTAAACTCATGAGCACCGGTATGGTGCTGACATCCCAAGAAACATCAGATGTTTCAGCCGAAGTTGTCCAAGGAATGCACCTCTGCACAGCGAATTACAGTGCCTTAGATAACTGGGTCATTCATGCCCCCACAGAGGCAGGAAGTTAATCCATTAATTTAAAAATTAACGTTAATGGGCAATAAAATCAAACTGCACAAAGATGTTGTTGGGTTTGCAGACTGATACCACAAGACTTGAGTAAAATGATTGGCTGAGTGAGTTAACGCCGTTCGGAACAATATTTAGTTATGTGAACTTATTCAAACAGGATAAAATGAATATTTACTCATGTCTTCGACATTTACCACTTCAGTGACAAAAGACCAAATATCATAGTTTGGGCGACGCTTAGATCTAAACCCAAGACCAGAGGATACTAGAGACAGATAACAGATGAAAATCAGCACACATGAATTCTGATGCATTATGCCTCCAGACCACCCGTGCCACTTGAAAATCACATTAGTCACCTGAAAGGGTATATGCCAGTGACACTAGGATGAGATAATCTGTGACAATTGACAGAGGTCATAAAGAGGATGTTATAATGCATTGTGGAGTGTATCTACTTGATAACCAATGATTCCTCCAATTATATATGTATATGTGTCTATATGTGCCTGAATCTGCATCTGTGTTTGTACCTGTAGCTCTCTCTGTGCCCACACCTTACTGAGTCTACGTCTGCGTCTGCGTTTGCGTCTGCGCCTGCGACTGTGTTTGTATCTGAGTTTGTTTTTTCAGACAAATGTCAGTGTTAACCGAGGACAGCTACGGTTGGACATCGTCCCCGCTTCCGGTTTGTGATGGAAATCAGTGTCCGTGTGACGCCAGGGAGCGACCCAGGGACTTCCTACTGACCTTTGGTCAAAATGAACAAGGTGACATTGCGAGGGTTAAGTCTATCCTTAAATCAAAACGATCGCGTATATTGCTATAACCGTGTTTATCTGTTTTCGTCCAGATTGATCCGAGCATATGCATTCTGTGTTTCTTCAGGAGAGGTATACCTTCTGACGACGTCTTCAATAACGGCTTCCAAAGACGATGGCGTTGCTTTGAAAATAGTGTCATCACTTGGGTAGGTACTTTCTTATCTCACGCCAGGATATCAACATTTTATGTGGCTGTGTCGGACGTCTCGGAGGTACTCCAATGTATTAACCTTAGGTTTAAGCAAAGGTATGCCTGCACCAGGACGGAACTCACATTACAGATAACAGTTGATCAAGGCATTGCCTACAATGGCTAAAGGTCCGATAATCTTGTTAGGAACCACAAAACATTTGTTTCAGGACATCCCACGTGTCTGGTGAACAGTTATAATTTAAATGTAAACTCTGCGGTCAAAATAGTGCCTCCAGTGTTTGTTAAACAATGAAACAAGCCTCTGTCCCCGACCCCTCCTCCTCCACCTCCAAAACATCAAAGGCCTTTCCCTTAAAAACACTTTAAATTCACATTGGTTCCAGCAGTAGATATTTTGTGATGTTCTGTTTCAGGGAGAAGGCGGTAACTTGTGGGTGCGGTGACAGGGGAGAGTCTACAGGAGTCGTGGTGGTCTCTCTGATGATGTCGGTGCTGAAGTGGTTCCGTTCATAGGGTGTTGAGGACGTTGACTGAAGACGTTGTATATTTGCTAGATATGAATAAACTTATGTAATGCTTATAAGTGGAGATTATGGCTGATGGGAATAGTATGTCATAATCGGACTTCGAGGGTTCTCCATTTTAATATTGGAATATGTTTGGTCAGGAATGCGGCACAAAGTGCAAGGTTCGAATGTTGTTTTGGAGCATGGTTTTGTGAATACACCTTTATGACTTGTGTAATGTCCGCAACAGTTTTATGCAATTCCTTCTGCGTGAGGCTCAGAACATCAACCAACGCCCGTGCATGTTATGTTAATTTCAAGTAGACATACATGTGAATCATTTTCAGGGTGCTTAATAAGCACACATAAACTAAATGTGAGACTCTGTACGTTTGCAGTGTTTTTGCGTCACTATTTTTATATCACTATTTTTTTACCTTGAAGGATGTAGATCTATGCAAAAAATGATTTAGTATGTATCCATCAAACCCATCACACTCCATGAATTCTATTGCCCAGCGGCCGCAGTGCATAGTCGAACAAATTAGTATTATAGTCAGCATTGGTCAGTACACAACACTGCTGATGGTGGCCTGCTTGATTGATCGTTCCCCTCCTTATTAAGGCAAGAAACATTTTGTTATCTGATACATTTTGTCTTATGTATATATATTCTAGATGGTATATGTTTTTACATGTGGTGTCGTACTATTCATGACAATAGTGCTTGTACATACAGCAATCCACGATGATCATATGTTTCTAAGGTATAGCTTCAAATAAAATAAACACCCAAAATTAGTTCATATTGGGAATCATATGCTATTCGTGTCATCGCATGCATTTCCTACTTATTTGAGCTTGTTCCAATTATGTCAAATCTGGCTTTTGGTCCTGTGATTGATTTGTTTGCGTGTTTATTACAATAAAATCAAAACTGCTCTTGTCTAAGCTTAGTGAATTTCGTTTCATATATTTCAGCATTCGAAATATTTAGACTTATTTTACAGGCACAGACACACACACATGATATCACCAAAATTTAAACAAAATCGCTTTTTAATTTCCTTAAACACGTTAAACACGCTGGAGGTTGGAACTGCTCATGCTTTGGTCAAACAAACCCTGGAACTCGAATTATGTTTGGAGCCTGAACGAAGGAGAGATGTAATTACAAAAATTGCCGCAGTTTTTATTACAATTTACCTCAGTGCAGTCTTAACAATTTACAGCAGTTTTTATTACAGTCTACCACAGTATTACATTTTACCACAGTGTTATAACATTTTCCACAGTTTATTACAATTTACCACGTTATTACAATTTACGTTGTAACAGACGGGTGCTACCTGTGGGGCAGGATACGTTCACCTTCTCGCGAACACCTGGTATAATTAATATTTGAAAGTGATTCATAAATACATGCTAATGATATACACTCTTCAAAAACAGAAACACACAGGTCGTATGTAGTTCACTGAACCTGACTACACAGAAATCCGGTATATGAATTGGATATATGTTATTGGAAAATGTTGGTGGCCTCATTTTCGACAAGCGATGCGTCAAAACGCAGCCATTGTCGATTTGCAATGTCTTAAAGGGCATTGTTTTCACACGTGTTCAAAAATGTCATGGATGAAAACAGTAAAGCAAAATGCACGTGCAGGTTATGGCATTCGTAATTCGTGGTAGTAGCTATAAAAAGGCAAGCATTAGAGGTAATACAGGGCATGATAGGTAATACAGGGCACTAGAGGTAATACAGGGCATTAGAAGTAATACAGGGAATGATAGGTAAACCAGGGCATTAGAAGTAATACAGGGCATTAGAGGTAATACAGGGCATGATAGGAAATACAGGACATTAGAGGTAATACAGGGCATTAGAGGTAATACAGATCATGATAGGTAATACAGGGCATTAGAGGTAATACAGGGCATAAGAGGTAATACAGGGCATGATAGGTAATACAGGGCATAGAGGTAATACAGAGGATGAAAGGTAATACAGGGCATGAAAGGTAATACAGTGAGTGAGTGAGTTGGGTTTTGGGTGAGTTGGTGAGTATTTCAGTTTTATCATGGCGTGTCAGCTTAATGTGGGAGGAAAGCCCGAAGTGATGCAGGTGTTAGACGTTTACAACCTCGGTGAAACCCACGAGCACGGGTATGGTGCTGACAAACCTGGCGAACCGTGATTCGAACAAACAATCATAGGTTTCTGGCGTGCCCAAGGGACGCAACTCTGCACAGCGAATCGCGGCGCCTTAGACTGGGCCACCCGAACCTCCAGAGGTAAAACAGGACAACTACTTTGTTGTACAGATACTTACGATTATATTTCTTACAAGGGGGAACAGACAGACAGATATAAGATACATCAAGGCGTTAGCCAATGTAGTGAAATCTCTGCTTGTTTTTTCTTCTTTTATCAATGATCTAATTACAGCCCTCGGACAAACACAATGTGGCCTTCGTGTATAAGTATGGATATTCCTACAGTCGTGCATGGTGACGTTTCTACTCTTGTGGGCGCATCACCGAGAGGCTTACAAAGGTCCCTTTGATATTGTACATACATATGCCTAAGGGTGGCACCTAACGTGTAATTCATCAACAAGCTCAATAGTTGTGTTCACCAAAGCCAAACGCCAGGGGCATATTACTACCACTGATTCTACAGTATATGGTGGGATACTCATTAAATATAATCTTACCTGTAAAACAAGAATTTAGACGAGCCGTCAGAACGCATATCATTATAATCGCAATATGGCCGCAATACTGCCGATGTGATGTAAAATTTTAACTCACTCCATCACATATTATTATACCAGCAAATGATAAGAGGCTGGAATTCGGTGTTTGGCACAAGTCGAAAATGCTTCGAATCGCCCTCCTTTCGCTTTCTACTGTCACCTAACATGACAGACATACCTATGACCACAAGATATATATGGCTTAGTCTTGCAACTCATCAATAAGGCTACATTTGTGAGCATGGTCCTTATTCATGGTTCATTGCTGCATACAATTCCAAGCAGGTCTCGGCTGTACCTCGCCAGATCATCTGCCCCTCTTGTCTGTATATAAATATCAGAACTCTTTAGAAACTTGGATGGAGAATACTTTATCTTGGCACCAATATCCAGCAGGATAACTTGAGTGTCCTCACCAGTACTGATGACGCGTGTTATCATCTGCGCCATGACAAGGACTGCAACCTTCTTGGCTTCAGGTCTTCCTCCGCGGGCACCTGCAAACAAGGAGTCCACATTCTGCAGGACTGTTGCGAGATCAGCAGGCCCTCTCCGAGGCTGGAGACTGCGGATGGATCTGAACAGCTCCATCCTGTTGGTGTAGCTGTTAAACCGGATCTGGGACACCGTCTGTTGACCAAATGTGACCACGCTGACCATGACGTTGTGTCTGCCGACGGGGAAGGTGTCGGAGGCGTCAATGAGGAAGTTGAGGACGTCGTTCCATGGAGAGAATGTCTGAGTGCTTGCCTCCACGAGGAACACCAGATCGATAGCAGGAGTGAAGCCACATGCTGGAACAGCAGATAGAGCGGTACAGAGAAACTCCCTCATCCCAGTCGCATTATGGAGAACATAATTTTGGTTTTCGAATAATAAAATTGTTTGAGCTTAAGGGACAATCCATGATGAAAATGCAAAATATCCCAAATATCACGTGATCACTCTTCAACAGGTATGTAGGGGCGGTCAGGTAGCCTAGTGGTAAAAACATCGGCTCGCCACGCTGAAGACCCGGGTTTGACTCCCGACATGGGTACAATGTGTGAAATCCATTTCTGGTGGCCCCCCGCCGTGAAATTGTTGGAATATTGCAAAAACCCGCATAAAACCATACTAACTCACTCACTAACTTCACAAGTATGTGTGAAGATTATTTCTTACACAGATATTGACACATATAAAAGACATATATAGATGTGAAAATCAAAACGAAGTTAACATTTGATAATCTGACACAATAATAGTCACCTATTCCGTAAACATATATTGATGATATTGAGCTGAATTTAACCAGGAGACATGTTCATACGTGATTTGGATGACGGGATGCGATCAAATGTTTTTGCACATTTCCTTATAAAAGACAAAAGTCCAATTGTTAGTCACATCAATGAAATAAGAAACGTCATACCTTGCCTTGACCATGCCGCTGTATGTTCATTTGTACAGATAGCACAAGTTAAATGTTAAATGATGATTAATATAAACAAATTAATAAAGACCAATTCAATAGCTAGTGAAATCAGACAGAGGTTATAGACTGGGTCTATTTATTGTTTAACACCGAACGTTAACGCACTATTCCAGATAAATGGCAGCGGTCTGTAAATAATCCAGTCATAAGCATCGAACAACGCATTTGGGATACGATTGCATGCATCAACAAAGTCAGCAAGCCTGGCCACCCGATCCTGTTAATCGCCTCTTACCAAAAGATAAATCGCCTTTTAAGACAAGCATGGGTTCCTGAAGACCTATTCTAACCAGGATCTTCACGTGTCTCATTGACTGGACTTCAACTTTTCCAGCCTTCTGTCCAGAAGTTAACGTTATATCAGTATTTGTACCGGTTCTCTGGTATACAAAGGGATAAAACGTACCTTCACAATACCTGTTCCACATGTTCTTCGGGATGTCGATATCCCAAACGGATCTTGAAGAAAAGGCATATCTTGGCACTGAAGCAATTCGCTCTGTCACGTAATTGTTGACACCATCGCCAACTCCAACAGACATAACCTTTGACACCGTGTCAGCAAGACGCCATATTTGCCGAAAGAGGGGCGCAGGCGCTGTCACTTTCTCGTCACTGACGATGACGACGCAAGTCGCGCTGTTGACGTCAGTCGGGAACTTGACCTCCTCAAGCATTTCTAATAAGGTGGAGCTGACAGTTTTGTGAGATATCACGTCATTTGGTAACGTAGATGAAATGTGGAAAGGATGCAAAACACTGATATGTGGATGATTGGATAGTGGCTTGGTAAAGTTTGCAAATTCTCCCACGTACGTCTGAATGAGATCTTCATTTCGAACATTGAATATGAACGTAACGTTGGCTGGTTTATAGCTGCAATCTGAAAAAATGGGTCCACCTCAAACATGTACAAAGAATTATTGTTAAAACATAAAAACAAGAGCAGTCACCGAATTTTGTGTAAGAAATAATTTACTTGTTAGTACATGGTTTAATTTTGAATGTTTGTAGCTGCGGAAAAATGCATGATGTGATATAAAAATATTTTGAACTTACTACTTTCAGCTGCGGAGTTGTGTCCCTTAGCTGCTTCTGCTGAAACTGGAGAAAACTGTTAATGAGATGAATCTTTCATGTACATTCAATACAACACAGAAAAATTATCTTTGGCTATCAATTTAGTTTGGTGTTTTGTTTGACAGAAATCTACTTGTTGTAAACCCCGAGAACTAGTGAACGTACTTACAAATAGACAAAAGATCATTCACCATTCACAATGTCGGAGTGTAGATCATTCAGAAGGGTAGAGTTCATGGACCGGTTAAAAGAATGAAACGTGTAATGGTTCGAGGTTATAGCCTCGTTTTCGTAGACTGTACTCTCGACTCCAAAGGACACCAGGGAAATCCTGACACCGACACGTTTTAAGTTCGTTGCTGCTTTCAGAACATCAGATCTACTCTGAGACAAGCCGTCGGACAGAATAAGAGCCGCCAATGCTGGACAAGACTGACCAGTGTCCATATAAAGCCGAGGTGACCTCTTCACGACATATAAGGCCTCAGTTAAAGCTCCGGACATATCAGACACTCCCATCTGAGGTTTCAGGTCGTTGATGGCGGCGACGATGTCAGATATGTTGACACTGTTCTCCAAGACAACTTTGACATTAGACGAGAATGTTATCAAGGTCACGTGTTGGTCCTTGTCTGTGACGCGGAGCGTCTTCAGGAACGTCGTCAAGAACGTCTTCATGGATGGAACATATCCTGTCATGCTATGCGAGAGGTCAACGAGGAGTGTTGTATCTGTTCTTGATTCACAAGCTTGAGAAAGCAGAAAGACAAAGAAGTGCAGTGTGAGTCCCACGACTAAATGAAGTCAGTACGACTTTTATATTCACACAGACTGCAGCCACTTCCATTTTCAAAAGATGGTATTTAAATAATAGGTGAGGTGAAATGGGGTTTACCGCCGCGTCCAAGATTATTGCACTAATACAGCGACGTCCATGCACGTGTGTTTAGCTGCTTGTACCAGTCCAGGCTAATGCCGAATGAAGTGTTAGCCAACTGAGCTACCATGCCGCAGTTTAACACGAATACCCCACAGAGACAAAGTATACTGACTCCGAGCCGCGCATTCCTTGTTTTAGCCCCTTATTGTCGTACGTAAGGCAGGGTAACAACAAGTACCATATTTTAACGTCTTCTGGTATTACGCGACAGGGGACCTTCTGCTCTCCGGTCGGACGCTCTACCACTAGACCACGCAGGCGGTCATTGAAATAATACAAAAAACAAACATCGAAAGTATGTTGATAACATATGTTTACAACATACAAGGTACATTTTTGCCTCGTCACGTGTGTGCTTAAAATGTATAGAACTCCTTGAAACATTTTTTTGGAGGACTGATTCAATGTTTCAATGATTTGTAGCATGATGATTAGTTGTCAAGGGTGCAGTTTGATGTAAACGGATGTCACGTGATCGCTACCTGTGGGTGTAACAACACTCTGGTGGTTCTTGTCGTCTTTTGATGTGTGAGTTGGGTATCGCCGATGTTAGCCCTATTCCAGCAATTTTATCACGGCGGTGACACTAGAAATGTGGTTCACACATTGTACCCATGTGGGGAATCGAACCCGGGTCCTCCCTGTGACGAGCGAATGCTTTAACCACTGGGCTACCCCACCGCCCCTTCATTGCTTGCAGAGGTTACCTGTCACGGTCACAAACACTTACCCACATCGTTCCGTTGTAGTGACATATCTGCAGAGGAAATATAAAAATACGTCAATAATTATTACAATATATACATTCGTAATAAGAACCAAAAAGTACCAACATATGTATTTGTAAAAGGGAAAAATATCGACATACGCTATACCTTTAAAACCGTCACGTACTAGTATTTGAGGGTTGACATACCGTGGCATACAAGGTGCCTGAGTTCCGGGATGAGCCCTGTCAGGGAACTCCAGTTCTCCACGGTGAAGGAAACGTTGCTGGATGTCGCCAAGGCCCGTAACTCTTCTTGACTTCCGGTGTTTCCAATCTCCACTGTCACCACAAGAACATTGTTGTCACGAAATATTTGTGTATCTCCAATAGAAAATCCAACACGCCTGTCGGTGATTAAGACGACCACGTTCGGATATTCCGGTCTGAGGTTCGAGAATCTGTTAATGATGTTTTCATAGAGCAGAGAAGGACCTAATTCCGGCCATTGCGACTTGTGACAGGAGCAGGTTGTGGAGAAGTCTCGCCAGTTCATCTGGCAACCAGTCGACTGAGGTCACCTCCAGCTGGTTGTCGATAGTCTTGATGAACTCGGATATAAGCCCCCCAGAGCACCACCCCAAAGACTGGCGACCAGGAGAGACTTCGTCCCAAGCCATAACAAATGTTACATCTTTCTGACATGCTGATAAAAACAAACAAAGAATGTACTAATAAATCAATCAGTGTCTGTGTTCGACCAAGAAAGGTAATAGGAACTGTGGAGGAGAGAATCCATGATCGTAAAATTAACTGACGACCAAAAGAAACTTTCCACTTTAAAATGGAATTGAAAATATTTGATAACACCGGTTCAAACTAACTCAATGCAAAACACATCGTCCAAAAACAACAATGCCCTATTTAGAGAGTAATACACGCCCGCAGCACGTTGGTTTTTTTTAAGAAAATGCGAAAAGGTGAAACAACACGTGCAATAAAGGTATATGCAGGGTACTGACGGCATGTCAGACACTCACACTGACGAAAACGAAACACCACAGAAATGCCACGACTTACACTCGAACAATTCTAGAGGGCCCTGGGTATGATACAGATGGGAGTCGATCATGCCCACATTGCTAGAACTTTGGGTTGCTCCCGAACTTTGGGTTGCTCCTGTGTTGCTGTAACTAACCTGATGCAACAGCAGACAGACCGGGCAGATATAAGGCAAGCCTAGAACAGGCAGACCCAGGGTAACTATACCTAATGAAGACCGGTACTTGTGTATGTTGTATATACATCTCAAGAATCGATTCCCGATAGCGACGCCATTTGGTAAGTCGACAAGAAATTAGGCTTCCAGACATTACAGAGGACAGTTATTGACAGCGCAACATTGTCGTCAGAGATTGAGATGAGTCGGGACTGTACGTCGTTGGCTCGAGGTAACTGGCATTAAAGCCGGTTCTGTCTGTTCAGAGCTGATGGCAGACAACGTTTTTACCGCCAAAGGGGAGAACGAACGGCATGTTACGTTCAGGAGGTCGTGTCGTATGGAAAGGGAATGGTATGGTGCGGGGAGAAATTTGTGGGTAGGAGAGAACACCACTGGTCATCGTTAACGGAAATTTGACAGCTAAGCTTTGCATGGAGGACTTTCTTCGTCCAATTTGCTGCCACGCGGTGTTCTTTATCAGCATGACAACGACAGCCTCCATACAGCCGCATCGTACAGAAGGTCCTTGCAGCAAACAACGTCAACAAAGAACACCTCAGGGGTGTCATGGATCGTCGTGTTCGACACCGACCACATCCTCCAGCCAACAGACAAGAACTGGTCCAGGCCCTCCAAGAAAGCATGGCGACGTATCTCACCTGACGTCATCCCACTACAAACTTTCATACGCACTTTTTATGTGACGTGTCATTGAACCCTGAGCGATTTTAGATATCTGTCCCATTCGTCCGTTACCTTGTAAGCTTGTTTTTGCTACCCAACCTCTATTCCGTCAACTGTCATGCCAATATCGGATGCTGTATGACTCTCATTTTTAATATTGGTATCGTTTAGATTTTGATCTTTTACATTTTACTTCATGCATCTATCTTTTGTGGGTTTTTCTTACTGTTTTTTTAACTAGAGTGATTTGAAACTATGGTAAGGTTTCTTTTGGACGTATACTTTCTAGGGCACGGGTTGCCCAGCTCCAATAACCTCAGGTAGCTGCACAGGTCGGCGTCCGTTAGTCCGTAAGTACTAATATCCGCTGATCGTGGGTTCGAATTTGAGAACCACCAATATTAACCACCCTGCCAGCTCCCCTCATTCATCGAGATTTAACTCACATACTGTGAAAAGAGCGTTAGCGACAACCCACTCACTCATTTCTACTTTCAAGAGCACAAGCAGTCTATATTATCTGACGAAACAGATTCCATTTGACGAAAAGGACAAAATAGCCGAAACATTATATGAATAGACCACTGAAAATCAGTGATGACTACAGGTATGTATACGTGTAGAGATTGATATATAAATAGAGACAAATATTAACTGTTGGCCCCCTTCTCCATGAGGCCTGAAAGCTAACCAATATTAGACGCAATAACTGAGACAGATATGTGTGGGGTGTTCTATTGAGAAGTGATGTTAGCATGAAATCAGGGCGAGAGAGGGTGAGTGTATATAAGCAGGACAGAGGCGTTGTATAAGTGGGATAGAGGCGATGTATCAGCGGGATAGATGCGTTGTGTATGCATGATAGAGGCGTTGTATCAGCGGGATAGATGCGTTGTATATGCATTATACAGGCGTTGTATAAGCGGAAAAGATGCGTTGTATATTCATGTTAGAATCGTTGTATAAGCGGGATAGATGCGTTGTATATGCATGATAGAGGCGTTGTATAAGCGGGATAGATGCGTTTCATATGCATGATAGAGTCGCTGTATAAGCGGGATAGATGCGTTGTATATGCATGATACAGGCATTGTATCAGCTGGATAGATGCATTGTCTATGCATGATAGAGGCGTTGTATAAGCGGGATAGATGCATTCTCTATCCATGATAGAGGCGTTGTATAAGCGAAATAGATGCGTTCTATATGCATGATAGAATCGTTGTATAAGCGGAATAGATGCATTCTATAGGATGAATAGATGCGTTGTATATGCATGATAGAGGCGTTGTATAAGCGGAATATATGCGTTGTATATGCATGACAGAGGCGTTGTATCAGCGGGATAGATGAATTGTCTATGCATGATAGAGGCGCTGTATAAGCGGGATAGATGCGTTGTATATGCATGTTAGAATCGTTGTATAAGCGGGATAGATGCGTTGTATATGCATGATAGAGGCGTTGTATCAGCGGAATAGATGCGTTGTATATGCATGATAGAGGCGTTATATCAGCGGGATAGATGCATTGTCTATGCATGATAGAGGCGTTGTATAAGCGGGATAGATGCATTGTATATGCATGTTAGAATTCGTGCATAAGCTGGATAGATGCGTTTCATAGGCATGATAGAGTCGTTGTATAAGCGGAATAGATGCGTTGTGTATTCATGATAGAGGCGTTGTATAATTGGAATAGATGCGTTGTATATGCATGATAGAATAATTGCATCAGCGGAATAGATGCTTTGTATATGCATGATAGAGGCGTTGTATAAGCGGAATAGATGGGTCGTATATGCATTATAGAGGCGTTGTATCAGCGGAATAGATGCTTTGTATATACATGTTAAAATCGTTGTATATGCGGAATATATGCGTTGTAAATGAATGTAAGTGGAATAAATTTGATATAAGCGGGATAGATGCGTTTCATATGCATGATAGAGTCGTTGTATAAGCGGAATAGATGCGTTGTGTATTCATGATAGAGGCGTTGTATAATTGGAATAGATGCGTTGTATATGCATGATAGAATAATTGCATCAGCGGAATAGATGCTTTGTATATGCATGATAGAGGCGTTGTATAAGCGGAATAGATGGGTTGTATATGCATTATAGAGGCGTTGTATCAGTGGAATAGATGCTTTGTATATGCATGTTAAAATCGTTGTATATGCGGAATATATGCGTTGTAAATGAATGTAAGAGGAATAAATTTGTTTTATATGCATGGTAGCGGCGTTGTTAAAGCGGAATACATGCGTAGTTTATGCATCATAGAGGCGTTGTATAAGCAGAATAGATGCGTTGTATATGCATGATAGAATAATTGTAGAAGCAGAATAGATGATTTCTATATGCATGACAGAGGCGTTGTATCAGAGGAATAGGTGCATTGTATATGCATGATAGAGGCGTTGTATCAGAGGAATAGGTGCATTGTATATGCATGATAGAGTCGTTGTATAAGCGGAATAGATGCTTTGTATATGCATGATAGATTCGTTGTATAAGCGGAATAGATACATTGTATATGCATGATAGAGGCGTTGTATAAGCGGAATTGAGGTGTTCTATATGCATGTTATAGGCGTTGTATCAGCGGGATAGATGCATTGTCTATGCATGATAGAGGCGTTGTATAAGCGGGATAGATGCGTTGTATATGCATGATAGAGACGTTGTATCAGCGGGATAGATGCATTGTCTATGCATGATAGAGGCGTTGTATAAGCTGGATAGATGCAGTCTCTATCTATGATAGAGGCGTTGTATAAGCGGAATAGATGCGTTGTATATGCATGATAGAATCGTTGTATAAGCAGAATAGATGCATTGTATAGGAGGAATAGATGCATTGTATATGCATGATAGAGGCGTTGTATAAGAGGAATATATGCGTTGTATATGCATGATAGAGGCGTTGTATAAGCGGAATAGATGCTTTGTATATGCATGATAGAGTCGTTGTATAAGCGGAATAGATGCTTTGTATATGCATGATAGAGGCGTTGTATAAGCGGAATTGAGGCCTTGTATTTGCATGATAGAGGCGTTGTATAAGCGGAATAGATGCTTTGTATATGCATGATAGAGGCGCTGTATAAGCGGAATAGATGCTTTGTATATGCATGATAGAGTCGTTGTATAAGCGGAATAGATGCTTTGTATATGCATGATAGAGGCGTTGTATAAGCGGAATAGATGCGTTGTATATGCATGATAGAACCGTTGTATAAGCGGAATAGATGCTTTGTATATGCATGATAGAGGCGTTTTATAAGCGGAAAATATGCGTTGTATAAACAGAATAAATGCGTTGTAAATGCATGATAGCATCGTTGTATAAGCGGAATATATGCGTTGTATATGCATGATAGCAGCGTTGTTAAAGCGGAATAGATGTGTTGTATATGCATGATAGAGTCGTTGTATCAGCGGAATAGTTCTGTTGTATATGCATGATAGAGGCGTTGTATAAGCGGGATAGATGCGTTGTATATGCATGAAAGCGGCGTTGTATGGGCGGAATATATCCGTTGTGCTTGCCTGATAGAGGCGTTGTATAAGCGGAATGGAGGCGTTGTATAAGCGGAATAGATGCGTTGTGTATGCATGATAGAGGCGTTGTATAAGCGGAATAGATGCATTGTCTATGCATGATAGAGTCGTTGTATCAGCGGAATAGAGTCGTTGTGTATGCATGGTAGAGGCGTTGTATCATCGGGATAGATGCATTTTCTATGCATGATAGAGGCGTTGTATCAGCGGGATAGATGCGTTGTATATGCATGATAGAGGCGTTGTATAAGCGGAATGGAGGCGTTGCATAAGCGGAATAGATGCTTTGTGTATGTATAAAAGAGTCGTTGTATAAGCGGAATAGATGCGTTATATATGCGTGGTAGCGGCGTTGTATGAGCGGAATAGATTCATTGTATATGCATGATAGAGTCGTTGTATAAGCGGAATAGATGCGTTGTATATGCATGATAGAGGCGTTGTATAAGCGGAATGGAGGCGTTGTATAAGCGGAATAGATGCGTTGTGTATGCATGATAGAGGCGTTGTATAAACAGAATAGATGCATTGTCTATGCATGATAGAGGCGTTGTATCAACGGAATAGAGTCGTTGTGTATGCATGGTAGAGGCGTTGTATCAGCGGGATAGATGCATTGTCTATGCATGATAGAGGCGTTGTATATGCATGATAGAGGCGTTGTATAAGCGGAATGGAGGCGTTGTATAAGCGGAATAGATGCGTTGTGTATGCATAAAAGAGTCGTTGTATAAGCGGAATAGATGCGTTATATATGCATGGTAGCGGCGATGTATGAGTGGAATAGATGCATTGTATATGCATGATAGAGTCGTTGTATAAGCGGAATAGATGCGTTGTATATGCATGTTAGAGGCGTTGTATGTGCGGAACAGATGCATTGTATATGCATGATAGAGTCGTTGTATAAGCGGAATGGAGGCGTTGTATAAGCGGAATAGATGCGTTGTGTATGCATGAAAGAGTCTTTGTATAAGCGGAATAGATGCGTTATATATGCGTGGCAGCGGCGTTGTATAAGCGGAATAGATGCATTGTATATGCATGATAGAGGCGTTGTATAAGCGGAATGTAGGCGTTGTATAAGCGGAATAGATGCGTTGTTTATGCATGATAGAGTCGTTGTATAAGCGGAATAGATGCGTTATATATGCGTGGCAGCGGCGTTGTATAAGCGGAATAGATGCGTTGTATATGCATGATAGAGGTGTTGTATAAGCGGAATGGAGGCGTTGTATAAGCGGAATAGATGCGTTGTTTATGCATGATAGAGTCGTTGTAGAAGCGGAATAGATGCGTTATATATGCGTGGCAGCGGCGTTGTATAAGCGGAATAGATGCGTTGTATATGCATGATAGAGGCGTTGTATAAGCGGAATAGATGCTTTGTATATTCATGCTAGAATCGTTGTATAAGAGGAATAGATGCGTTGTATATGCACGATAGAGGCGTTGTATAAGCGGAATAGATGCGTTGTATATGCATGAAAGCGGCGTTCTATGGGCGGAATATATGCGTTGTGTATGCATGATAGAGGCGTTGTTAAAGCGGAATAGATGTGTTGTATATGCATGATAGCGGCGTTGTATAAGCTGAATAGATGCGTTGTATATGCATGGAAGCTGCTTCGTATGGGCGGAATATATGCGTTGTGTATGCATGATAGAGGCGTTGTATAAGCGGGATTGATGCGTTGTATATGCATGATGTAAAAATTAGTGATATACGTGTAGGCATATGCTTGATACAAAGTTGTATAAGTGTTACAGATGTGTTGTATATGCATGATAGAGGCGTTGTATATGCTTGATATTGGCGTTTAATGACCCTGATAAAGGTAATGTATAATGCGTGACTGAGGCGCTGAATATTGAAAGCGTAGTGTATGCTTCATTGATGCGCTGTATAAATTGATAGAGGCGTTGTACATACTTGATACAGACGTGTATGTTTGACGTTCACTTTTTATGCTTGAAAGAGGTGTTGCATGTGCTAGATGAAGGTGTTGTATATGTTTGATAAAGGCGTTGTAAGGGCATGAAAGAGGCAGGTATATGTGTGCGCTATTTGCATATTGCAAGGGTTATGTCATTACATAATGTTGTATATTATGTGGCCATGCACTGTAGACAAATAAACGCGTTCCTCGTCCTAAATATGTTGTCCTGACCACGTTTCGAATTGCCAAAGTGTATATGCTTTATATCGGCGTTGCATATGCTTGACAGAAGCATTGTATATGCTTCATAAAGGCGTGATAAATGCTTGATTTCAGCGTTGTATAAACTGATAGGGGCGTTATATGTGCTTGATAAAGATGTTGTATACGACTCAACACTCTTCAGGAATCTGGTATACTGATTGACATTAGATCTGCTGTAAACACACTCAGGTGCCAGAGAATGCCAATATTAAGTATATTCTCCACGTTGTTGTGACAAACCGAACATGTTTAGTTTTTAACATGCTTACGTTTTGAACACGCACGCGTACGTCTCTTCCACTGTCTTTCATGTCCCGCATGCTCCCACACCCCACCTGTGACATAGCAAGTCCCCTGTGTCTTTGTTTGAAGTGTGTGGAGCTTGAACTGACTCAAGATGAGATTGGCAATACTGGGCACAACAAACAAAGCGAGTACTTATATCACAACTCCTACTGGGGCTCATAGGGTGTTTGGATAAGACACTTTATTAATACCGTATTTTTTTTATCTGACCCACCGGGTCTCCAACACACACCGGTCTCTATTTGATCAAAGGTTTGCTCTAAAATAATAGACGCCCGGGCGTCCAATAGATGAAATGCGGTATATCAAGGGGTGAAGAGTTGTATCCCTGAACTGTCAGTTTCCTGTGTTTGTAAGAGATTTCATCTGGTGGACAAGAACGGTGAGTTGGTTGATTCCGGGTTATCGTAACTGACGTCCGGGGACGGTGCTCCCAGTAACACATACTATCTTGTTTGTCATTGTCGGTCCACGCCTGGTCCAGCCTTCCTTCCGAAGATTCACTGTTTGACGGGGGTGACCTATCGTTGCATGCCAAATACGGTTTATCAGCATCGGTTAAAATACCGTCGTTCGTTCCCTACACCCCCAAACCCCATCCGCCCCAAAACGCGGATATGCTCACGCACAGGTACACGCACACGCACATGCTCACGCACACGCACACGCACACGCACATGCACATGCACACGTACACGCACACGCACATGCACACACACACGCACATGCACATGCACACGCATAGACACACACGCACACACACACGCACATGCAAACACACGCACACACACGTGCACACGCACACGCACAAACACACGCATAGACACACACGCACACACACGCACATGCAAACACACGCACACACACGTGCACACGCACACGCACAAACACACGCATAGACACACACGCACACACACGCACATGCAAACACACGCACACACACGTGCACACGCAAACACACACAAACACACGCACGCACATGCCCACACGCATACGCGGATGCGCACGAGCACACGCACACATACGCGCGCACACGCACACGCACGCACACGCACACGCACACGCACACGCACACGCGTCGTTCCGTAACGACGCGAGAATTCTTTCTGGTTACTCACAGTTACACGCCTTCTGGCGAATCTCGGACACAGACTCCTGAAGCCTGTCTCTGTGCTCCACCATCACCAAACGGTTTTCATCCGTTGCTAAGGGAAGCAGCTCGTGGCGACTGACGTCATTGCCAACGCCGACCAAAAACGACGACAGCACCACCATCACGCAGGGAACTGACGACGTCCTCCATCACATGAGACAGTCCTCTCTCGACAACAAGAACGACCACACCCCCAACATCTGGTATCCTTGGCGTATTGGACATAGTCCGTGCATTCCAACACTCCGTTCTACATCTGGTTGTTTTAAGATTAGGCAAGTCGAATGTACAATCATACAAACGTAATGCACTGGCGTCACTGACGTACAGGTTGACCTTGACGCCACTGACGTCACCTAGCTCATCTAGAAAGTGGTCGTAGAAGGGGTCCCAACAGGAGTAGCACCAGCAGCAGCTTCCGACGAAGTAGGAGCCGAGTTTGCCGTCACAGTTGCAGTTAGTCGGGTCAGTAAAGGGGAAGTTCTTGTATTCCATAACGAATGTGATATCTCCGAGACACTCGGCACCTGCACAGGTAACAAATGGTTAGCACCCATGTACCACAGATTGTGCGCAGGCAATACACAGCTACCAGCCATGAAACCAATCCAATATCGCACTATTTTCAGTTGCAACTATATTTATGATTTTGATTTTAATGCATTTTGTTTAATTATTGCAGATGGTCAATGTGAAACAGGCTCTTTCTTTCGCACCATGTAGAAGATTTGTTAACTTGAATAATCACAACCCATTGTTAGATTTGATCTTCAGCAACCCATGGCTGTCCTAAGGGGCGAAGAATGGGATTGGGGCCAGGCTTACTGATCTGGTAGATGTATGCGGCTTGCGGCTTATCGTATCCCAATTGCGTGGATCGATCGTCATGATCTCGCCCAGACTCGATTATTTACAGATCGCGTCACACAGCTGGAGTATTGCTGAGTACGGCGTTTAACTTCAAACAAACAAACAATAACTACTGTTGCCTACAGTGTACATTAGCTGAAAAGGAAATTTTGCATTTAAAATGAAGCAATAGCTTCTACTGCCGTCAAGCATACCATGCATGTACAGACAGTTAAGTCACGACTTATAGAACAGGCGTTATACGACCCCGCTTGACATAAGATAAGATATGAGTTGGGTACGTGTGTAACAAAACTGGGGTACATGAGACAGCCTGGCATGTATTACAGACTGGTGAGGTGAGGTGAAATTGGGGTTTAACGTGGCTTTCAAGATTATTGGACTTATATAGCGACGTGTGTGTGTGTGTGTGTGCGTGCGTGCGTGCGTGCGTGCGTGCGTGCGTGCGTGCGTGCGTGCGTGCGTGCGTGCGTGCGTGCGTGCGTGTGTGTGGCTGCTTGTACTTGTCCGAACCGATGCCGATTTTATAGTGCTAGACAACTGAGATACCGTGTCACAGTTAAACATGACCTGAAGACTGGTGCCTTCATGGGTCAGTATTTCGTGGACAAGGGACATGCTGTAGATGACTGATATATACTTTGCAAATACGCTTTACGAAATATAGCAAGGTAGCCTATAACAATCCCTCCATCTGCTGAAGTAGGGAAGATAATAACTGACCTGGTCCTGTCGAACACATGCAGCTCCTGAAGATCGTGAAAGAAATAAACGTAACATATTTTGCCAGCATGTCGAAGTATATGTGTATACGTGACCTTCAGTGTGTCTGTAATTTACAGCTGAACGTGGGGAGTTAAATAATGGTGTATTGACTTTACATTCCAATGGTGTAGGCAAGCCATGACAGCCTTATGTGGTGTTGGTTGCTAGGCTTCAGAGTGGCGTCCATTTTAGGTTAATGCACAGATAACGTTGTCACAGTACTGTGCTGCATTGGTGCTCAATGTATATTGAGTGAGTTCATTATGATAACTTAAACTGCTATGTTGTTATTTCCTCATATCTTCCAAGATCAAATGTAGCATACAAGTATATTTTATGTTTATGATTAATTCCAACAACGTTCGGTACTGGCACGTCATTAATTATATTCTATGGTGTCATTATTAGGTAAACATAAAGTCAACATTAATAGCCAGAATACAATCTTCTTGCAGTTTTATTACCGGATAAGAGTAACACTAACCACCCGGTTGTGTATGAATATTATTATAAGAATCTACAGTCAGACAAACGTCAGTAATACATATATGTATCATGCGTGATGATATCTATAGTAACTTAGATAAGGCAATTTCCAAGCATGCCAAGTACGAGCATGCGCAACAACGCTTCAAGGTCAGCCATCTTGTACAGGTTTCATAAACAATGACAAACCATTTACTTCGATGTTGGGTATAATTACCCCTGTAGTCATTAGGATGGGATGCATTGGATGCCTGTTGTCAAAACACAGGTCAGGCTTGACCTCCATGGTTTTTAGCATCTAATGTGTTCTATCTGTAGTGTAGAATGATAGATGTGTAGTTAATTGTCGAAATCTTTGTATTCTATGTATGACTCTCGACAATTGATCCCAACAGCTTGGGCCTGACCGATGCTCAGTCATGTACAGATAAGTCATGTACATGTACCAATAGCTTTCCAAGTCCTACACGTTATTATATGTTTCCTACACTGTGCGTTATAACATGATATTCACTACTCATGGCATACATGTTACAATATGTTTCCTACATTGGTGCATTATTACACGATATTCACTATCCATGTCCTACACGTTATTATGTTTCCTACACTGTGCGTTATAACATGATATTCACTACTCATGGCATACATGTTACAATATGTTTCCTACTTTGGTGCATTATTACGAAGAACGGCATCTTGGTATTGTTGGCCATTCAGGTTTCCACGAATTGTCACCAGCGGAAGTTTGCAGCCGAAGGAAACACAACCCCATATCATGACAGACCCCCCGCCACATGCTAAGGTCTTCTGGATATTCCTTGGTGCAAAACGAGTGTTACGTTGCCTCCAAACACGTATTCGACCATCAACAGTTCGTAGCAGCATTCGACACTCGTCAGACCAATGGATCCTTCTCCAGTTGGCCAAGTTCCATCGACTACGGGAACGACACCATATCAGACGATTCCGCATGTGCCTCTTGAGGTTGAGGACGTTTTACTGGTCTTCTGGCGTTATAACCAGCCGCTCTGAAGCGACGCCTTACGGTCATCGTCGAGAGTCTCTGATGGGTAATCCACTGCAAGCTTAAATCTGTTGAAGTGGCAAATGGATTTCGTCTGACTATCCTGAAAAGACGTCTATCCTCTCTGTTAGAGGTCTTACTTGGCCTACCAGACCTATGCCTGTCATTAACATCATTGGTTTGACCATGTTTGACAATCAAACGAATGATAACACTGTGATGACGACCCATTATCTGATTTCCGTCTGTGAAGTTGCCAGGGTGATATTAATGAATGAATAAAAGGACACGTCTATTCAACACTGAATACAGGGAGATGTGAATATACCATAAATATTACAACAGACTGTCTATATCTGTGTTTATTCTCCACGATTATAACTTTCATCTGCTCCACATACGCACGTCTCCATTGAACAAAGTAACATGATAACCTTCCTTGTCTACCGACCCGTGAAGACCAGGGTCAGAATAGGTCTTCGTAAGAGGCGACTAACGGGATTGGGTGGTCAGGCTCGCTGATCGGTGCGTATGATGTCAATCACTGGATTGTCTGGTCCAGACTCGATTATTTACAGACCGCTGTCATACCGAGGGACTGTTGCTGAGCTTGGCGTTAAACTACAAACAAGCAAACAAACACTTTATTTACCGATTCTGTGATTGAGTAGACGCCCATAGTGTCCGGTCCAGTTCCAACACACCAGAGCAATGTCATGTGTCTCTGTTTCCGCGATCACAAGTGTTCTCCACGACTCTCCATCACACGGTGTGAAGTCTCTGATGTGAGAACCGCAGGTGGCGAGTACTAGGAAGGTGTTTATTGATGTCGGGTCATTGAAGAATGGCTGCCAGTGCGATAGTCATGTATCAAAGCCGTCGTGATCAGAGCTGCCGGTCTGGTCTGTTTTCCTTAAGCGAGAAATTCTACTTATTGAACATCATTTAGACTGCAGTACGAGCGTGATGACATTTCAGGAAATTCTAGCATGGATATTGTTGACAACACCTTGTGGGAGCTAGAAGCAGGTTCATGTCAAGGTCACAAGTTTCAAAAACTCACCTTTAAAGTTGTTACGATTTAGAGAACGATAAATTCTATTATTTTTGCGAAACATTTCCTGGCCTGAGGCCATACTTTACAACCTATCGGTCTTGCACATAAAAGGTCAAGGTCACCTTTATGGTTATTGTCATGTGTTATCCCAATGTACGGCCTTGAACTCACGGGTACGGTTGAGGTCACTGTGAAGGTCGTTTGTTAAGTGGAAGTGTCTATTTGATTACTTCATCAAGACGTTTTCCTGCAATAGTTATATAATTATATGAACATCTGCAGAACATTTAAAGACATCACGTTAAAAGAACGTAGAAAAGGGTTACTTCACCTTTGGATTAACGTTTACAGAAATGAAACTGTAGATGGCATATTCCAGCACCAGACCTAGAATAGAACCCTGTCCACGTATTACCGGATCTGATGATCCCGTTAGGAGGGGTGGTCAAGCTTGCTTTACGGGGAGGAACGGGGGGCTCATCTGCCTTAGGCGCCACGATTTGCTGTGCAGAGTTGCATCCCTATGATTGTGCATTCGAATCCCGGTTCGCGCCGATTGTTTCTCGGTTTGTCAACACCATACCCTCGCTCGTGGGTTTCACCGAAGTGATAAAGTCCTGCGTCACTGCATCACTTCGGGCCTTCATCCCACATTAATGTACGCCGTGATATAACTGGAATAATGTTAAAAGCGGCGTTAAACCCAACTCACTCACTCACTCACTCACTCACTCACTCACTCATTCACTCACTCACTCACTCACTAACTGTCGGTAGGTGGGGAAAACAAAGCAAGTCAATTCTCCCACAACATGTCGGCTTGTATAAAAATGGTTTAATGTGGTGGGAGAGCAGTCAACGCAGCTGTCGCTTTAAGCAATCCAAACCTGATGAATCAAGCGGAAATACTGTTGTGAATCTGTGCATGCTATCTATTTCAGGAACACAACAAACTTAATTTTGACTTCCTTGTTTAAAACATGTCAACTTCCGAACGACCTTGTTTATAAAATATTGTTTTGGTGCAGTATGCTGTCACTTTATCGGCGGGATGAAAAAGAGTAAATTTTGAATTGTTTTATCTATTTTAAACAAAACTTACAGTCAGCGGATCCGTAGGCAAGTAAACAAAGTGTGGTCTAAGGGATCCAAATACAACAAAGGATCGGGTCGGATGATCGCGTCATCTTGCTCCCAAGGCGTGGGTCGATGATCATGCTTTCAGTCACCGGGTTTGTCTGGTAAAGGAGTGTGAACCAACTATTGTTGAAATATTGGTGAAACACCATTCACCCATTGACCGTGACTATCACAGTCCACACATGCACCACAAACATTTCACCGTGACTATCACAGTCCATACGTGCAAAACGAAACATGATCATGACACCGTAACTCTGCCCCATAGCTTAGCCCGGGGGTGTCACTGATGTACAGGGACGTAGGCCTGTGCCCTAGTTCGCCCGGGGGTGTCAGTGATGTACAGGGACGTAGACCTGTGCCCTAGTTTGGCCGGGGGTGTCAGTGATGTACAGGGACGTAGACCTGTACCCTAGTTCGCCCGGGCGTGTCAGTGATGTACAGGGACGTAGACCAGTGCCCTAGGAGACTCCCTCCTTGGTCTGACTAGAGTCTGCCCGGAGAGCGGAAGGTCGGTGGTTCGATTCCCTCCGCGTCATACCGAAAGACGTTAAAGATGATACTTGATGTTGCCCTGCCTGGCATTAGGGATATAACACAATTACTGTTCGACTCGGTGTATACGCACCTTCCCGAGGCAAGAGCGTCTACCAGCCTTTTTACCAATGTCTTGTTGCCACTCTTGCCACATCAAGCCAATTTCCTGTGCTAAATATGATTGGACTATCGCACAAATCGATAGTCCAACCAGAGAACGTTTTACAAAATCAACTTCCACGACTGGTACACCTTCGTATGTAGTGATTTGCCGCTGCCTGTCTTAGTTGATACGTCTTTTTCATATGCTAATGGAGTGGAGTGGGTAGTTCGTGTGCTTCGGGTAAACACTCGATCATATTTTTTATGAGGTGAGCTGGGGTGGAGTGGGTGGTTTGTGTGCTTCGGGTAAAGACTTCATCATATTTTGTTCGAGGTGGGGTGGAGTGGGTAGTTCGTGTGCTTTGGGTAAACACTAGATCATATTTTATATGAGGTGAGCTAGGGTGGAGTGGGTGGTTTGTGTGCTTCGGGTAAAGACTTGATCATATTTTGTTCGAGGTGGGGTGGAGTGGGTAGTTCGTGTGCTTCGGGTAAACACTCGATCATATTTTATATGAGGTGAGCTGGGGTAGAGTGGGTGGTTTGTGTGCTTTGGGTAAAGACTCGATCATATTTTGTTCGGGGTGAGGTTGGACGGAGTGGGTGGTTTGTGTGCTGGAGGTAAAGACTCGATCATATTTTGCTCGAGGTGGGGTGGGGTGGAGTAGGTGGTTTGTGTGCTTCAGGTAAAGATATGGCCGATTCCCATTCTGTTTGGAAAAAAGACAACATTTCTAAACTTGTGGTTACAGAGAACGAAGTGCTGCCGATCTACGTGTACAATCACACGAGTCTCCATCACGCCGTCGTCGGGGGATATGTGTACAGAGGCAAGGAGCTTCCTGATCTGTACGGGCGCTATCTGTACGGAGACGCCATGACAGGGTGAGTACATGCAGGTGTGTGGTAGGAAGCTAATTTTACATAGAGGCACCACGGTAAACTTGAAGGAGGTCACTCGGATTGAAGGAGGTCACCCGTACCACTTGAAGGAGGTCACCCGTATCACATGAAGGAGGTCACCCTTACCCCTGAAGGAGGTCCCCCATACCACTGGAAAGAGGTCCCCTGTACCACTTGAAGGAGGTCAACCGTACCACTTGAAGGAGGTCATCCGTACCACTTGAAGGAGTTCACCCGTACACCTTGAAGCAGGTCGCTCATATCACTTGAAGGAAGTCGTCCTTACCACTTGAAGGAGGTTGTCCGTACCACTTGAAAGAGGTCCCCCTTACCACTTGAAGGATGTAACCCGTATAACTTGAAGGAGGTCGCCCGTACCACTTGAAGGAGGTGCCCCGCATCACTTTCAGGAGGTCACCCATACCACTTGAAGGAGGTCGCCCGTACCACTTGAAGGAGGTCACCGTACCACTTGAAGGAGGTCACCGTATCACCTGACGGAGGTCGCCCGTACCACTTGAAAGGAGGTGCCCCGCATCACTTTTAGGAGGTCACCCATACCACTTGAAGGAGGTCACCGTACCACTTGAAGGAGGTCACCGTATCACCTGACGGAGGTCGCCCGTGCCACTTGAAGGAGGTCACCCGTACCACTTGAAGGAGGTCACCCGTATCACTTGAAGGAGGTCACCCGTACCACTTGAAGGAGGTCACCGTATCACTTGAAGGAGGTCACTCATACAACTTGAAGGAGGTCACCCGTGCCATTAGAAGGTGGCTGTGGTATTTGCTTTGTGATCACCCAGCGGCCTGTACTTACTTAACAATCCATGATTCCAACCACTTAGGCAGAGATATATACCCTTATATGTGTCTGTGCATCTGTTTCTGAATCTATATCTGCGACCTTTTCTGCATCTCTGTCTGTTTTCAGCGTCATGTCGGCATTGACCGAGGGCAGTGACGGCTGGACATCGTCCCCGCTTCCGGTGTGTGACCGACAAAATTGTCCGTGCGGTGCCAGGGCGCGACCTAGGAACTTCATACTGACCTTTGGTCAAGATGAACAAGGTGAGATCCCGAGGGTTGAGTCTTTATTCATCACCAAATGCCGGGTATACTGAAATAAATATGTTTGTATATTTCCAGACTGACAGATTGACATTCTGTGTTTCTTCAGGGGAGATGTACCTTTTGACGACGTCTTCAATAACGGCGTTCAAAGACGACGGAGTTGCTTTGAAAATAGTGTCATCACGTGGGTAGGTACTTTCTCCAGACTCACCAGAACAACATTCTGTGCGGCTTAGTCAGACGTCTGTGTGGTGCGGCAATGTTTTAATCTACCCTTGTCACCCTCGACTTATATATATATGAGGATCTGATCTCAATAATGACGTATAGTACTTGGATGATGACGTATCTGACGTCGTTCAGCAAGGAGATGCGATATCAGATATCTCATATATTAAATACAGATGAGCGTAGTCGTGGCACTCCGACCACTTCATAAATATAGGCCGTCGGATGACTGTCATTGATTGCTACAGGTAACAGTTGATCAAGCACAGTTGATTGACCTACCACGGCTAAAGGTCCGATAACTGTTTTAGGAACCACACAACGTTTCTTTCAGGATCAAGTGAACAGTCTGTCTGTCTTTTGTGTAAACCCTGAGGTCAAAGTATTGTTTCCAGTATTTGCAAAACAATATAACAGGCCTCTCACCCTCCCCCTCCCGACCCCTCCGCACCCACCCCTCCCCATCCCCCTCCCCCTCTACATCCATCTCTCCACTCCACACCCACACCCACACCCCCACCCCCACCCTCCACTTTCTCCATCCCTTCACCTCCATCCCCGGAGAATCAATGGCCTGCCCCTATAGGTAGTATTATATCACATAGTTACCAGCAGTAGATATTTTCTGATGTTCTGTTTCAGGGAGGAGACGGTAACTTGTGGGTGTGGTGGCAGGGGAGAGTCTACAGTCGTGGTGTTCATGCTGATGATGTCGGTGCTGACGTGGTTCGGTTCTTGGAGTGTTGAAGACGTCGACTGAAGACTTTATGCATCTGCTAGATCATAATATGAACTTATGTAGTTCTAATAAGCTAGGATGTTTGGTAACGGGAACTATACGTCATATGCAGACCTCCACACACCAGGGTTCTGCATTCTTATATTGGAATATGTTTGGTCAGGAATGTGTCACAAAGTGCAAGGTTCGAGGGTTGTTCTGGGGTAACCATGAAGAACTGGTATATTCACTGAACGTAGGCACGGATGTTAACAAGTGGTTGATATTGGCATGCATCAGGTAGTGTGGCTCAAGACGCGGGTTGACTTTGAGATGCATGACTCTGTGGAGTCTTTTCTGAATGATGTAATACACTTCATGATACGTGGACGTAAAAAAGAGGTGAAGCACCATGACAAAAGAAATTAATTTTTTATTTAGATAGTTCGAAGCCTTGTATGTGTTTGTTACGAGAGGTGAAAGAAATGACCCAAGGACAATAAAATTATTTATTCTTCATCATGACCCCCCTTCAATATTGGCACGGTTTTGCCAGTGATGTTGGCGCTGTGTTATCACAATTGAGCAGGGCAGTAATGTATCTAGTGGCTATTGGGTGTGTTGTGAGCAGGGCAGTAATGTATCTAGCGGCTATAGGGTGTGTTGTGAGAAGGGCAGTAATGTACCTAGCGCACTGGATGTGATGTGAGCAGGGCAGTAATGTATCTAGCGGTTATTGGGTGTGTTGTGAGCAGGGCAGTAATGTATCTAGTGGCCATTGGATGTGATGTGAGCAGGGCAGTAATGTATCTAGTGGCCATTGGATGTGATGTGAGCAGGACAGTAATGTATCTAGCGGCTATTGGATGTGATGTGAACAGGGCAGTAATGTATCTAGCGGTTATTGGGTGTGTTGTGAGCAGGGCAGTAATGTATCTAGTGGCTATTGGATATGAAGTGAGCAGGGCAGTAATGTATCTAGTGGCCATTGAATGTGATGTGAGCAGGGCAGTAATGTATCTAGCAGCTATTGGATGTGATGTGAGCAGGCCAGTAATGTATCTAGCGGCTATTGGATGGGATGTGAGCTGGGCAGTAATGTATCTAGTGGCCCTTGGATGTGATGTGAGCAGGGCAGTAATGTATCTAGCGGCTATTGAATGTGATGTGAGCAGGGCAATAATGTATCTAGCGGCTATTGAATGTGTTGTGAGCAGGGCGGTAATGTATCTAGCGGCTATTGAATGTGTTGTGAGCAGGGCAGTAATGTATCTAGTGGCTATTGGATGTTTTGTGAGCAGGGCAATAATGTATCTAGCAGCTATTGGATGTGATGTGAGCAGGGCAGTGATGTATCTAGCGGCTATTTGATGTTTTGTGAGCAGGGCAGTAATGTATCTAGTGGCCATTGGATGTTTTGTGAGCAGGGTGGTAATGTATCTAGTGGCTTTTGAATGTTTTGTGACCAGGGCTGTAATGTATCTAGCGGTCATTGGATGTTTTGTGAGCAGGGCTGTAATGTATCTAGCGGCTATTGGATGTGATTTGAGCAGGGCAGTAATGTACCTAGCGGCTATTGGATGTGATGTGAGCAGGGCAATAATGTATCTAGCGGCTATTGAATTTGATGTGAGCAGGGCAGTAATGTATCTAGTGGCCATTGATATGCCTGTTTTACAACAAACAACAATACTTAACACCATATCATTCTCCGTACTTGTACGTCTATATATAGTGTGTGGCCATCAAACGGGGATCATCAGAGAAGCTCTGCGGGAACATGGAGATAAATGGACATCCCCCAGTCAGCGACATTTCAGTGATATCAGCCTGTATACAAACAGTCGAATATGGGACATGCAGACCACAGGCTGACAGCAATAACACCGGTCCACATGTGTCGTGGGCTCTATTAACAGCAATCCTTGCACTCGACTTTCGATGACGACAGCAATGACACACAATCAGTGTCACACGTTGTAACACTCAGTCACCATTATAACAGAGCATGACTGACTCCCTCCCTCACCACAAACTAGAGTTTTGTTTGTTGTTTAACGCCAAACTCAGCAATATTCCAGCTGTATGACGGCAGTCTGTAAATAATCGAGTCTGGACCAGACAATCCAGGGATGGACATCATGAGCATCGAACCACGCAACTGGGATACGATGAAATGCATCAACCAAGTCAGAGAGCCTGACCACCCGATCCCGTTAGTCGCCTCCCACGACAAGCATAGTTGCCTTTTGTTTTGTCAAAACTGTCACGATTGAATGTCATTAAGAATTGAAGTATCGGTTTTACAGGATCAATGTCAGGTAGCCTGTGAACTAATGTATAACACAATTCCGCATTTAGAGTGCCTTTCTTTTGTTGTCAAACGAAGTCGTGAATGGTATTTGTGGACAGTTCAAATACGTTTCGCTGAAAAATGATAACATACATATATATAATCAAGATCCTTTCTTTTTTATATCCTGGAAACATATATGAAATGTGTTGCTTCAAAGAACATTTGGCACCAACTACTTGGTGGTCTTCATGTGTCTTTACTTACTCAGATGGAATTTCAATTATGAAGCGCGCTCTTGGAAGAGAAGAAGTAGTATAGGTAATGATGGTTCTGGACCACTTCAACTGGAGCCAGATTCATATACCTATACTGCTACTACAGGGGGAATTTTTTATGCCAAAATGACTATGCGATTTAACGATAGTCATAAGATTCAGCTAAATTGACTCCAGCTCACCACCACCTGGAGTCTATGATATAAATTTTTATAGGTAATTGGAAAGGTGTACGAGCAATAAAAAAATTAGCCACCGCGGCTAAGGTATCCAAAGATGTGGCCAAGGATTGGTTAAAGCAACAAGCGATGTGGCAGATATATTTACCGGCACCACGTTATATACCGAGGAAGAAGTTTGATATTTTTACAACGAATGAAGTTCATCAGGCTGACCTCTTGTTTCTTCCCCACGATAAGGTAAAACGCAAAACGTATAAATACGCTTTAACCGTAGTGGATGTGGCTAGTCGATACAAAGAGGCTGAGCCATTAACATCGAAAGAATCAACAGAAGTAGCTAATGCACTGAGTCGCATATATAAACGCGGACCGCTAAAATGGCCTAAGCTATTTCAAGTAGATCCCGGTCGCGAGTTTATGGGATCGGTAACTAAACTGTTAACAAAGAACGATGTCGAAATCAGGCGTGGTGAAAGAGAGGCCCACCGCAGTCAAGCTATCGTCGAAAGATTTAACCAGACATTAGCGGAACGTTTGTTTGGCTATCAGTATGGGATCGAAATGAAATCCGAGCGATTGAGATCAACCGAATGGGTGACACGATTATCAGCCGTTGTATCAGCGCTGAATAATGAAGTAACGAGATTAATAGGGAAGAAACCATTCGATGCTATTAAAATTAAATCCGTGACTTCCGAATCTTCAGCACCGAGGAGAGGCAAAGAACGAAAACTTCCGGATAGAGTAAGGGTAAGATATTTATACCAGGCAGGTGAACTCGAAGGAGGCCTACGTCGCGCAACCGATCCCATATGGTCCCTTAAGACATATAGCATTAGTCGATTGGTTACGAAAGAAGGAGAGCCTATTCTTTATTATCTTCAAGATGAACCGGGTAGGGCATTTGTACGAGAAGAGTTGTTCTTAGTTCCCGACGGTACGGTATTACCACCATAACCATAAGCATAGGTAGTTACACCATCATTATCAATCCATCTCTTTGTATCTAAGGGGGATAATGATGTCTTGTTCATTCTTAATCCATATATCCTATGATTGTAACTTCTTAAAGAGTTCATCTCGTGTTTGAACGTTCTACCATTGAATAATGATTTTTTATACTGTTCGTGTTTGATATGCTTTTTTACAACATACTTCTTAACACCCTTAGCTTTTCTTATCTCCCCATTATCGGACTTCTTTATAGAATACATCTTAGGTCTTAATCCGACATACTCCGCTATAGGGGTCCCAGCACATTCATCCTTCATCTTACCTAACACCTTTTTATTTACTACGCTGTGCAGTGGATTATCTTTAGGATAATCGCTCGTGTCGTACATATCTATTTTTTCTGCCATATCTTTATACACATCCTTGGTTTGTATTTCCATCAACAAAGAATCTGTGTCGGTATATAACACCTCGCATCTATCGCCGTATTGCTTCTTAAGTTCGTTGTAATAAAAGTCATACATTAAGTGTTTTGACAAGTCGAGAATACTCATACCGACGTACACCGGTCTGTTGAATTTTATATTACTCTTCTGCATATGCAACGCGGCTAAGTTGTTATCGAATATCTTGCTTCTGTTAAAAGCTGGACTGGCTATAAGTTTCCTGAGTCTTTCTTCCTCATTAGATCTGACTAATTTAACATCAACACGCTTCCTTAGATTCTCCATAGTTTTACCAAATACTGAGTTATTCATGAGCTTATACAGATTCTTTTCGAAATCGCTGGTAGCTATCTTTCTTAAATCTGTGTTCAACCTTATATAGGGCTCCATCCAAGGGCTTTGATTGAACTTTAGAACTTTGTGTATTTTCTTAAGTTTCATACTTAACGATAGATACAACTGGAGATTTCTGTAGTGAACTATATATTTTGTCTTATCAATCAAATTTGGTACGAGTTTTTCTACGTTAGCTAACCTACTATTACCCATCAAGGAGTGTTGATATTCCGACATCCAGTCTTTATTAACCATTAATCTTTCGGGAGCTAGTGGATAACTGTTATGGTCTTTATGTAACGAACTTGGATATTCCAAGTCAACTTCTAGTATGTACCCTTTATTCACATCATTATTATGGATATCATTCTCATCGACCCATTCAAAACCACCCGTGGGTAAAGGTTGACTCATAGCCCATCCGTACAAATTGTTAGCGTCGAGATATAATATGTGCGTGTCGGGTTTACTGGGATCGTATCCTTCCACTAATTTATTATTAGCCTTAGAATACCTTTTAGCTGCCATCGATATACCACCTCTTAATCCTTTCTCAATAAACAAGTGCATATCGTAATCTGTGAGTAGTTTTAGTTCTACGCCGGTCTTCTTCAACAATGCATCCCACGATAGTCCGGGACTGGAATAGTACCATGCCGGGTCCAAGCCGTATTGTTTTAAACATGTCTTTCTAAATATCTCAAATATATCGGCGAGTAACAGTACATCGGTTTTTAAGTACAGATCGTGATAATCGCCTAAATTCTTACAACCTAATTTATCCCAGACTGTCAGAGCGTGTTCATAATCGGCATCTGTTATTCTAGATTCTGTTAAGTTACTATAGAATGATTCGAGGGGTGGTAATTCAGTTTCTTCGAATCTAGACCAATCATCCATATATTCGTAAGGATATACACCTTTTCTCAACAACAAATGACGAGTTATCTTATCGGTATATTGATTTGTTATCGCGAAGTCATCAGTATTGTTCGCATTAGCTAAATTGTCCAGGGAAGATAACAGGAACTGTACGGAGTCTATGAATCTAAGCCCATTACTTTGCTTTATTCTAGATTTCCCGTCCTTGTCCCTATAATGTATAGGTTTAGTCAACGAGAACGATATGTATTTTTCCATATTGTTAGGAATGCACGTTAAACCGCCGTCGGTCTTCGAGATAGCTTGCATAATGAGATGTGAATCATATCCCCTAAGGTTATGAAACACAACGGGGATGGGTATTGTTTGAGAATTCATTTTTAGTTTCAAGTTACACTCGTTATGAGTGGCCCCCCGATAATTACCCGTGACGTGGCAATGATCTCTTACGGAATCCCCATCCAGGGGTTTGTTACAAACGTGACAAATCGTTGACTTCTTATGGGCCCTCCAATCATCCCTCGTCATACGCATGGGTTTCTTACACGATAATTTTTCCCTGATTAATATCTCTTCATTTTGTAGATATTCTATGAACTTTCCCGCTGCATTGGGACCTCTGTAAATCACGGGAGTGTTTGTTTTCCCATCATACCTTACAACTATATATCCAAACCCACAAGGAATATGTTCTTGAGTTTTGTACGTAAAACTATTATCAGTATTGCGTTCAGTATTTTCTATGGGTTTGATAAGCGCTTCGAAGTCGGCGTAAATTACGTACGGTACTGGCATTTGATTACAATAATGTTCAAATTTTAATATATTTTTCCCCTCTTTAGGCATATCGATCCTGATAGCGGTCTGCCCAACACCTCTACAGACTTCTTTATGCGCTTCTAATAGATCTTGTCTGCTGTACCCATGCAGGCATCTTTCGCAGAAATATTTCTTTCTAGCATGTTATGTTTGATCATATAATAGCCTGTTTAAACTCTTTATCCACGTATAATGATATTTACCATCTTTTTCGATCAGAAACAAATTGATTCTGGGGATATTTTCCAGAGCGGAGCTTATCCTGTGTACAACAATTCCTTTAGAATGTCCGAAAACATTTATAGCTAAATTATTTTGCTTTTCCACTTTATCAATTTGTGATATTGGTGTAGGTTCGTCTATACCATCGAAGTTGAGTCCATTGTTTTGGGGATAGCTAGAAGGTCTATCCGGATGCTTGTCTACGGGGAACAATGCAGATCTTATCATCATTCTTCATCGGATTTATTTTTAACGTTAATTATGGCTTTTTTCTTCTTATAATACGGGGATAAATCTATATAAGATCTACCTTTGAAGGGCATATAATTTGCTATATCTAAATATAAACTATCGATTTTATCCACACCCAAACCCGAACCTCTATTAGTCTAGTTTCCTGTATCCTCTGAATTGATGTATCTAATGATGCGTTTATAGTATCGGATTCGGTTATAACTTCTTGATTGCTACGGAAATATGGTTCGGTATATTCAACGCTATCGTCTACGTTACTTTTACTCAATGACATTTTAATCGTCAGCTGGTATTTTATACTATGTAAATCATCTAACTCCTCGTTAATTTTACTCCATATGATGGGCTTAATATCGTTAACATCCATGTTGGAATTAATATCCATCTTCCAACCTGTTAAATATTTACCAACGCCGGCGGATATGGGTACAAATATTAATTCTTGTTGTTTATTCTTAACATCGTCATTATTAATATCATCATCATCATCATTAGGTTGATTATTATCTAGTAAAGCGATCAATTCAGCTCTTCTCATTCGAGAATAACCTCTCAGCCCACTGTTTCTCGCTCGAACTTTGAGTTCTCTAACAGTCTGGGGTTTGTTGTATTCCAAACCGAGTAAATCAATCAATTCAGCTTTTCTCATACGAGAATATCCACGTAGTCCACTTTGCTTTGCCATAGCTTTTAATTCTCTGACAAAAACCATTGTGGTTGAATGGTATATGCAAAATGAGACAAATATCTAATTGGTTGTTTTCATATATCTAAATACGTATTCTCCCCAACCTATTCCTCTCATTGATGTAATCTCTCTTCCTAGCATAAATAATCTGGTTCCTGACCCTATCAGCACATAAACAATAACGACCTTTGACCCTATTCCGCATTCAGAACACGTATAGTTTATGCGCCTGATGTAATAATTGTGTATACCGCAGTATATATCATCAACACAGCGTCTATTACATAGAGTCGTCTTCCCTATGAGTGTAAACATCTATCATATCAGTGTCTACATCTATCATATCATTTGTCTAAATGCAAATCACATCTACACTAGGCGAGATATTGATTAGGCTATTTATAGATCATGGTTTATGCATAGCCACAACTGTCACTGCCTAGCTATTGTATAGCTGAAACTCAATAGAGCAGATAACCCAATAATAATACATGTGACCTCTCGGTCTTTCTGAGCCTCTGACGGTGTATAAAACTGACTCATTGTTGGTATCGGTATTGGGTCTATTTTTTTCCCAAAAACGAGGTAGTATTCGTGCATGGCATATTCGACATCCTTAAACGTTTAAATTGAATGTCCTTCCTTAAGCAGTTTTTCATGAATAAAGTCTAATCTCTTCATTCTCTGCTGTGTATATTGTAACTGGGCTGCTTGGTATTGTTCTAAAGCTTTGTTATGTCGTTTACGCTCCCCTTCAACTTCTTTAGCGTTTGATTCCCTCATACTGGAAAATAAATAATTACTCCCCGAAAAAGCTAGAGCATTAACAACAGCTCCACCGATCATCATCGCAATTGTTGCCATAGTATATGAATATAAAATATTCAAATGTTTAATTACTTCATTATGTCTTCCGGGATAAGTCCTTGTTTGATGAGCATATCCTTCGTTGCCATTGCTAATCCAATATCAAGAATGGCCATACCTATATCAAATCCATTAAAATCTACCTTGGGTGGTGTGGCTTTAGTAATCATTTTAGCCATACGGGCATAGCCAATGGCCAAGCCGGTGACCACCGCTGAATGATACGTCGCGTTTACCAACATTTTACCGTCTGTAACTGGAGTAGTCATGCTTCTTATAGCATTATATGAGGACTAACCTCTAATTGAACTTGTTGTTGCGGGGGGGAGGTGATGTTTTCTCTTCTCCGGTCTTATAAAAGAACCATACAGCCGCTATACCAGCAACTCCTACTAGTGCCCATGTTTTAATCGGATAAATATTTGAATTATTTATTATTTTCTCTTTGCTCGCCAGTCCTCCCTTCCTTCCTGCAGCTATTTTCAAAGGATTCTTTGTCACTCTGGGTTTTAGTATTTTCTCATTCACATGTGGTGCAATCGCTGGTGGTGGTTCCTCATTCACTCGTTCCGCAATCTGTTGTGGTTCCTCTTTCACAATCTGTTGTGGTGTCATCTGTTGTGATTGTGTCTCCATTTATATTATTAAGTGGGCACGTATGTTTAAATTGACAATACCTAGCCGTTATTAAAGCTGTGGTGAACGGAGCTAAGAACTATGATAAAACTCACAGCTCACTGAGCTTATAGCGTGTTCGATGAATGGGTCTTTCCCGAGAGATTCGCATAAATACATGCGATGTTCTGCCGGGATAGGAAGAAAGGTACTAGCTACGGCTGTGTATAGTTGTAATATAAAAGACCCTATCGTTTTAGTCATGGTAGCTCCAAGTCTAGACTCGTAACGTGCGTACAGTTTTTTAATTTCTTCGTCGGTCATGTTATCAACTTTTTCGATGGTATAATTTTCCCCAAAATATTGGGAACATTATCCACCGGCTACCAAAGCAGCGAGTCTTTCTCTATGTTTATCTAAAGATTTATCTACATCAGGCTCAGATTCTTTGAGCATTTGTTCGATGAGTTCGTCGCATTCCATAATGTAATACCTAAGGAGATATTTAAGTCTAACATAATATAATATGACGTATCCAATACAACCCGTAATAATGAACTGTTGTGAAAGAATGATGATTTCTAACCACATTTTATGTCATATTAACCGCTAATGTTCAATTTGCTATAATTTTGCTACATTTGCTATAATTTTACTATAATTTTGCTACATTTTTCCTACATTTTGCTAAGCAATTGCATAAGCAGCTGGTTGATCGGTTTTTAATACGAGTTTACAGTGCTTCGTTGCCGCTAACACTTTTCTGACTTTATCTCGTTCGCCCTTGGTATAAATGACGTCATTTTCGCGTAAACATTCCTCGAATGAATCTCGGTCTTTGCAATGAAACAGCGCTACCCATTTGGTCTGCTCTCTGAGATCTTTCAGGACAGAGTTGTATTTTTGAGTAAGTACCCAAACGCTATGTTGAGTATGCCGTCCGGAGAATGCTAAATACGAAAGCATATACTCCTTTTTTGTTAATTCTTTACTCGCGCTGCAATCGTCTAATATGAAAAGGGTTGATTCTCCTTTGTATTTTTCGTGACATACTCGGAGGCAGTCTTGTAAACGATCGCCCGGATAGACTCTGTGTACCCCATCGTCATTCATTACCCAATCTCTCGATAAGTATGTTTTATTAACGCTTATAGTCGAGCACAGAATAATAATATGATCGAAAACGTCCCGATAATGACTTTCTAAAATATCTAGAATAAAAGCTGTTTTTCCGCAGCCCGTTTGCCCGCATATGATAGCGCAGTGCGGATCTTTAGGTAAAAGATTATCAATAGATTGCTTGCACGAATCTCCCATTCTGTATATTAAGTTGCGCATCCATAATCACGTACATGTTTAATTCACCAGCCGTTTCCTGGAGCTTCGTTATCTGTATGGTGGCACCCTCGCTAGCATTTTCTATTCTCCTCCCACTGCCGTGTAATTGGTCATCGTCCGTTGTTCGCATGTCGAGCCATAGCGCGTACTTCGTGGTGAGGTATTCACCCATCGATACACTCCCGAGAGACAGATCTTTCACGACCGCGTTAACTTCCGGAGAACATTTTATAGAAGGAAGTTTTTTAATCTCATCCCACTGGTGATACGCTAGCATTCCTTGGCTATATAGTTGATTAGGAACGCCTTCGATAGTCAATTCTACTTTTGTAATCTTGGGATTGTAAAACTTCTCGGTATTTCGTTTAAACGCATCGGAGGGGTCCTTGAACAACATTAAAATACCCTTCAACGACCTCGTGGGGACGTTTAGATTTATATTCCACATCGTATCTTTTTTGTCCCTTGTGATCTTTCGATGTCTCAGCACGCGATCGTACAAAATGGCTAAACTTCCCGTATAATGGTTACGAATTTGTCTGGCTAATTCGGGATCCGTTATCATATTGTACTCCAGCGATATATTGTCAATGGAATAGCTAGCATCATCACCACCGGTTCTGATTACTCTGCCGTAGTCATTAAAAGTGAGTTCGTATTCTAACCTATCGCCTAGGGATGCTTGATAAAAGGGCATGTGGGAATCTAGTAATTCAAAGTCTAGGGGAATAAAGAATCCGTTACCTAATGCGTCGGCAATGGCCTTATCTTTTTCGTTGGTATCAACACCATTTTCAGCACCCACGCGCAGTCTCAATGTGTTCTTATTACAAATACCTATCGCTATCGTCGATACTCAAAAGCTCATTACCGCTAATTTTAATGGCGATTTTCTTAACGATAGCACGACCTATGTTCTGAACGGGCTCCCTGTTAACGTCTGTAGAAGTCAAACTAATCGTAAATGCTAGTCGGACAGTTCCCGGAACTAACACATCGTGTGCGCCGAGATTAGGAAAGCGAACCAGAAGCGTTTGATTCTGATCGATGGTACTAGGTTATTAGTTATAGTTACAGACTGACGAATTGCTTTGACCCCTAATGGATCTCGAAGTCTACGTTGTGGGTTTAACTTGCGTCCGTATTGCGAAGACATTGTTATATTGAAAACATGTACCCTATGTTTAATATAAAAATGACTGATTTTGATATTAATGACTTTGATCTAAGAACCTTTGATGATCTGAATCGAAACGAAGAGGGTACTGATGAAACCAGGTTTAGTAGTCTTAACGATGAACTTTTACAATCGTCCGTCAATGATCATGACGATGCATTAAAAGAAGATAAAAATTATGTTATCCCAATAGGTCGTGAATATTCAAAGTTTATGCTAGATAGTAAAGGAATATTGCGACTGCGTGACTCTCCGCATATTGATCTTATGCATTTTAGTACTCGTAAGCCCCTAGCCTTGTCTACTATAGCTGGTAAACATAGCCGCGAGTTTGTTCGTGATAAATTAGGTTTTGTAGAATACGGACGAGCAAAACTTCCCGCAAAGACTACTAAGGTTCTTAGGACTGTGCGGGAAGAACTCGGTAACACAGATAATTTGGAAGAAGCCTCTAACGTGGCCTCGAACGGACTCGGAGAAATCTTGGATACCTTTTACGATAATTCCACATTACAGGTACAAATGGTATAAAAGAGTGGATAAAAAAGCATTTAAAAGCATTAGCTTCAGCACTGGAAAAGCTCGCTGAGAAAGCCGCGGCTGCACTTCCCGGTATAATAGGGAGTGTTGTTTCCTAGCTATTGAATTTATTAGCTAAGACCACCACTTGGCTTAGTCAAAACTTGTGGGGGTTGATCGTAGCAATCGCAGGGCTGTTGTACGTATTCGCTAAGAACTATTTAACCACCAAATCATGAATAAGCCAACCGAGACTCCACCCACTACAAGCGCTGTTTTTTCATCGATATGTTGTTGATTTTTAGCCGCAATATGGGGTGGTACTTGTGCGTCAGTAGATGTTTTTGCATTAAAAGATGGTTGAGCGATAGTTGGTGTTTGCGGCTTGACTATTCCCTTTTCGCCCGTGATCGTTTCCGTTATTAATTCGACGTTAATATCTGAATTTATACCTGGTTTTTGTTGATCGGTAGCGATAACAATTTTATTATTATAACCTATCACTTGACCGATCTTAAGTTCCATATTACTCGGAGACATGTATAGTCCCCGCGCATAAACATAGTCCACTTTGGATTGAGCGTACTGTAATGCATCTTGAAAACGCTTTATAGACGATTGTATGTCAACTGGTGAATTAATGGCGTCCTCCACGTTTGCGACAAACTGTTTTTGCGCATCGAACGCCGTCCCAGTACCGATGATTCCCGTTTGTGTTTGCGATTGTGCACCGAGAATTGCCCACACATAAGTTCTTATCGATTCATTAAATCTTTCAAATCCTGGGTTAGTAAAATTATTTTCCGTTTTATCATTAAGAAATTCATTCCATACATCGTCGTTCAGTTGTACAAATTTTTTAACAATATAAATAGACCCACTCTTAAAACTCATAATATCCCCTCTCCAATCGTTACTATAAAGTTCCCAGCCTTTATACCAATGACTGGTTTTATGCCAATGATCATATATTCTTGCGTAAAGTTTGCTGTCCTGCCTCAACTTACTAAAATTAACTGGAAATTTATTAAGTGTTTTATATACATAATCGCTTTCTTCTTTGACGGATATATTTTCCTCTGTGTAAGGAACTCCTAGACCATGGTTTGCTCCTTTAATATGCCAATCTTTACTCATAGAAACATTAAATTCCTGACAAATACGCTCATACGCAGACCTATCATAATTATTATTTGTGGAATTCCACGCTCGATCCTGCGGTAATGGAGCACTAATTTCTTTAAGTATACGTCTAATCTGATAGTACACGTGAAATGATATAACAGACTTATTCAGCATATATCCTGGGACATTAACAGATACACCACATCCGGTTGTGGCACACCATACGGCAAAGTTTAACTGATTCTGCCAAAATTGCATCGGATTGTGAAACCAATCGTGCACCATTTTATCCCTAGTTGCCGTGATCCTGTACTTTTCAAAGATATCGGGGAATTTAACGGTAAACTCAGCACCAGAAGCAGTTACTATAATCGATTGATTAGTAATGTGAGTCGATTTCATATTTAAGTTATGATATAGTATCATTGTATATTTAATATGTATGTTACACTCCCGGGAATAACAAATGGTCAGTCTATTGAACTGCTTCGTACTATCGATAACTCGGATGGACAACTCGAAGTCGCCCTATGCGATATAACGTATTACCCACTGTGGGACAATATAAATGCTGCGAGAGGTTATAATAATGAGACAGAAATAAATGGTCAAAAATACATTATACCTGATGGTTATTACAGCGTATGTTCACTCAATGATGAATTGCTTAAGCCTAATGGAATTAGTCTAACACAAAATGAGTCGAATGGGTTACTGATTTTAAACGCTGGAAAAAAGGATGTAAAGCTCTACGAGAACTTAGCATACACACTTGGATGGGGAGGAGAAATAACAGTAATCAAGACATCAGATCAGGGACTCTATTTACCTGATTTAGTTCCCTATAAAGAGTTGTGCATCCATCTTGATCAAATCAGTACGACGGATAATATTCAACAAGAAAGTCCTTCAACTCTACTCAGATCTATTCCAGCTAAAGATGAAAAATACAATAGTGGTAGAACGGAATCTTTCTCAACATTACAATATAAAAAATTAAAGCAGGGTATTATTTCAGACCTCAAAATTTCTATATTAGATGTAAAACACCAACCTGTACATATAGGATACGTAAGTGTAACACTCCATATTATATATAATGGTTGATTCCATATTTAAGTTATGATATAGTATCATTGTATATTTGATATGTATGTTACACTCTTGGGAATAACAAATAGTCAGTCTATTCAACTGCTTCGTACTATCGATAACTCGGATGGACAACTCGAAGTCGCTCTATGCAATCTAATGTATTACCCGAGGTGGACCAATATAAATGCTGCAAAAGATAATAATAGGATAATGATATTATCCGCACTTGGTACTGTCAAATATATTACTATACCTGATGGGTATTACAGCGTAAGCTCACTCAATGATGAAATTTTTAAGCCTAATAGAATTAGTCTCACACAAAATGAGGCGACTGGGACAGTGAAATTCGACCATGAAGACCAGTCGCCTACACTTGAATTTACACGCTTAGTTGGCACAATTAACAAGTTACCAGATCAGGAGGTTAAATTACCTGATTTAGTTCCCTATAAAGAGTTGTTCATCCATCTTGATCAAATAAGCACGATGGATAATATTCAACTAGAAAGTCCTTCAACTCTACTCAGATCTGTTCCAGTGAAAAATGAAAAATACAATAGCGGTAGAACGGAATCTTTCTCGTTATTACAATATAAAAAATTGAAGCGTGGTATTATTTCAGACCTCAAAATATCTGTATTAGATGTAAAACATCAACCTGTACATATAGGATACTTAAGTGTAACACTCCATATTAAAAATAATGGTCGATGCATCAGGCCCTGGAACGCTCAGACAATGTAATACAATTGCGCTTTCCGATCTCGGAGACACAGAAGGATTTGATAAACCCGGTTACAATGGTAAGTTATACGCTTTACACTTACACGATAATGTATACAAGCGGAAAGAAGTCACATTCACGGGTAATCTAGAAGATTTAAGCGATGTCGACGTTAGTAGACTCATTAAAAACACTTCGTACAATATTACTCGCAATGACGATAATAAATGGACTATGATCGAAGCAAACATCGAGTGGCTACTGAATATCGTCATTACCCCACCTTATGTGATGATGGGTAAGGGACATAATTTAACTAAGATAATAAATAGTGGCATCGTACTCGCGGCTTATATCCCATCAAAACGAAAAAGTGTGTTAGTCACTCCCCTGCCAGAAATCCCTAGTCATATGTTATATAGTCGTCCGGCCTTAAAAAATGTTACTTTAAATTTGATTACTGAATTCGAAGATATTAAAGATAACTTGAGTGCAATACCTTATCTTTCTACGCTTATTATTGAAGTCTTGTTCGGAGATGCACCGGTAGATGCCTTCGAAATAATACCAGGTCTACCGATTAAATGGCTCAAGAAACACGAGCGTCAACGTTGCAGTATTATTCATATCGGAGCATCGCCCGTTGCAACCCTCGAGGGGGTTCAAATTATTAAAAGTGACAGCATTTCTCTTTCTAAGATATTCTTGCCGTATAATATACATTTGATAAGATTGATGTATAGTCTCAAAACATTTATGCAAGACCAATTAAAGACTATTATATGATCGTAATATACACTATGAGTTTATATCCAGCGCTCGATGAAGCATTTGAAAAGATGGAAACTGTTGATGGATTTCGATTACATCAAATAAGCGACATAAAACATCGAATAGAGAAGGATAGGGAGTTGAGACTTGGATTGTATAAAAAGTATCGCAGAGCCGTGAATGCTCTGGACGGAGTTGACACCGCTCTTGTAGTATCTGGCATGGGACTTGGTGTAGCGGGTAGCGGTTTACTATCAACTATAATCGCCGCGCCTATTGTGCTCGGCATGGAAATAACCGCTGGAGTCTTGGGACTGGCAGGAATAGCGATAAAATTCATTTCCCGTAGGTTACAAAAGAAAGCATTAAAACACGATAGTATTCGGATACTCGCCGAAGCAAAGTTGAACAGCATTGAGGATCATATTTCGACAGCAATGGCCGATTGTAAGATATCCGATGATGAGTTTCGTTAAGTGCTGTCGGAACTCACCAAATACAACGAAATGAAGCAGGAGATTCGATCAAAATTTCGTAAGACCAGTGGTATTAGCGAAGACGAGAAAAAAAAGTTCATAGAATAGGGGAGGCAACAAGGGCGTCAATTTTTCCGTGCCAAAACCAAAGAACTGGTTGGAGATTAAAAATAGATTGCTAACTATCGTTTGATCACATTTAGACAAATGCTTACATAAATATATAATAATGGAGAAAGCTATTAAATGGAGAGAATTACCACAAGGTTTTTATTATATCAGTGATGTCAAACCAACCAAATACGGTTATCAATTGTTTCTTATCAATTTACAAGAAGAGTGTAGTTATATAGTCTGGTCTCCTAGTAAAATGAACGAAGAACTTAATAAAAATGTTGAATATCGCTTTATCGATAAAAATAATGAAGAATATTTTTATTACCATTTAGGCTCATCTAAAGCAATGATTGGCCCCAGGTATTGGTGAGCTAGAGACAATTTAACTTAATCTCATGACTATCGTTAAATCGCATCATCATTTACGCATAAAAAATGCCATCTGTAGTAGCAGTATAGGTATATGAATCCGGCTCCAGTGGAAGTGGTCCAGAACCATCATTACCTATAAAAATTTATATCATTGGCTCCAGGTGGTGGTGAGCTAGAGCCAATTTAACTTAATCTCATGACTATCATTGAATCGCTTAATCATTTTAGCATAAAAAATTCCCCCTGTAGTAGCAGTATAGGTATATGAATCTGGCTCCAGTGGAAGTGGTCCAGAACCATCATTACCTATACTACTGAAGATATGGGACTAAACACACAACAATGGAAGAAACATTGTACAAAGTTAAAAGTGAAACTTGACTTCATCAAGGGCGCATCAACCCCGTGAAGATTCCTGTTAGAATTGGTCTTCAGCGTGTCTTTCGAAAGAGGCGACCTACGGAATCGGGTGGACAGGCTCGCTGACTCCAGACACAAGTATTTACAGACCCGCTGTTATATATCTGGGATGTTTCTGAGTGCGGCTTAAAACAACAAACAGACTCACCAATGGGATATTAAAATGTGTATATCACTGACAAGTTTGTTCTATATACATGAAATATGACTTTTACATTTATAATAGTGGTTATCCGATCAGCTCTGACAAATACCTGACGTGTGGAGGCATTAGTACATGTAAGATAAGATAAGATATATTTTATTATAGTGTCACATATTGTACATAATATGAATATAACATGTTATTCTAACAATAAAACTGTACAATAGCCAGTCTGGTAAAGCTTACGAGACATTTCTTGAAACATGACTAAAACATATGAATTATATTAAAACCCACCTAACCTTGAAATGTAGCTGCATAGTGAAATACATACATATCTACAGTCATTCAATACATACTTAATGTTTATAGAGTACTTAGGTGGATGCCTCAAGCACCAGTAAAAGTATTATCAGCGAGAGTTACTGACAGAAACGCTAGTGAACAGTCTTGCTGGATAATGAAAGTGAAAGAATAGCTATTTGAGTAAGTAGAAATTCAGGGTTAAATTCCTTTGCCTCACAGAACGTATGTGGTACCCTGTGGCGCCGAGATTTGATTGCGTACTTGCGTCCCTTAGACGTGATAGGCACCTACAGTTGTGGGTTTGAATCCCAGACTGGCCCTTATTGATTTTCTAGGTTTGTCAGCACCGTTTTCGAGCTCGTGGGTTTCTCCAAAGTTGTAAACGGCGACGACCTGCATAATTCTTGTCTTGTCCCCACATTTAACCGAAAATAGCCACTACAACTGATCTAATAGTTCATTATGTGCTTGTCATGTGTATGCGGCCACAAATGTTCGCTCGTCCTGCCGATGTCTCAGTTTCGTTGGTCACATGGCTACAATGTGCCCACGTCGTTGTAAGGGTATTGCCCGAATACTGCTAAAAGCGGCATATTATCATTTTCACTAATTCACTGTAATCTTTGTTCAAATGTGGTTGGCTTTCGGGGTATTTTACACAAAACAAACTGTTAATTTGGGGCATATTTCTGAATTTTCATCATACAACTTCCCCCGCGACGTGATCCGAGTATGTTTTGCTTCCTGGCGTCTCACTGGGGAATACTGCAGTTGAATACCTTCACGGCATCTTCATAATGTTCCACCACATACAGTTTACAGTTACAGAACATCAAGCCGCGTGGATTATTCAGTCCGTCCTGTGACGTCGGCAGGTCTCTGACAAACTCCCCTGCTGCTGTCAGTAGTATCACCTTGTTTGCCGAGAGGTCCGCCACAAGGATGTGTCCTGTGCTGGTAGTTGTGATACCTCGTGGTAAACTCAGTCTCCTCTCTCCTGTAGGGGTGTAGGTGAACACAACATCTCCCTCTGGTGTGATACAGTAGACAGACTGTGAGCCAATATCTGACACCAGGATGTTGCCCTTGTCTGTAGCACAGAGGTAGCTGGGGCTACATATCAGGTTCTTCCCAGAGTTGAATCTACTGACCGACCTCATCACTCTCCCCGACATATCCAGGATATCAACACAGGGGGGATCACAACAACCTGCTGCTAATGTTGAAGGACTCAAGGCTGTTAGGCATGTGTACATCTTCTTTGTTGTGACACGTGACTGTAGTACAAGGTCAGGGGTCACCCGTACTATTACAATCTCATTGTGTGACCATAATGATACAGCCACCTGGTTGTCCCTCAGCCTCGTCACAGAGCTTGGGTTACTTGCAAGATCCAGTTTACTGTGTGGTGACATGTTATTCTTTGTGTAGAAGGATTTCAGACATGTATTGTTGTAGTCGGTGACCACCAGTGTCTCCTCACCGTCGACAACCAGGACTGTGACGTCACATGGATACGGCTGCTTCCTGTCGCCATCGACCTTGATGCCGACTGTCTTGTGTAACACTGGTCTGCACATGATGTCAAATGTGCCACTCTGGATTTTACCAAGTCGCGTATCCATGATGTCATAAACGTTATGTTGAATTCTACCAAGTTGTACATCCTTGTGTAATTTCCTCTCATCTATTTCACTTACAAATATAAGTTTTAAATCACGAACACTGTCTGTGAAAATGACATCCCTGTCTGTTGCCTCCTTGATTGCCCCTGACTGACATATCTGGTAAATGTCAAACATGTCAGTCTCACTCCCAGACTTTAACACCTGGTTGAGGTACTCTATATATTGTTGATACATCTGCATGTCTATTTCCCCCGACTTTAGCCACCTCCTCAGTTGTCCAGACTGCTTCTCTGTCATCTCATTCAGCTCCTCCAGCAGCTGTTTCTCCTTCTGTTTAATCACGTCTATGGCTTTCTGTGAGGCCTGTCGGATCTGTGACTTTATTTTGTCTTTGTTGTGGATGACTTTATCAATCTGTGATATGTGTCGTTGAAGTGATCTGCCAGTGCCGTCCAAGCTCTGTGTAATCAATCCCATATTGTGTGTAAGAACATTTCTCATCTCAGACATCATGGACTGAATAGTGACCACAGAGTCGCATCTCCTGTGGTATATGATACAACACTTGGGGCATATTGCTTTATTACAGTCTCTGCAGCAGAAATCCATGACTTCGTTGTGTTCCCAGCACCTCTGTCGTCTAGTGACCTTCACTGCTCCACCAAGGTCAGCAATTACGTGGTTTGACGTACCAGAAAGAGATGCATGCATCTTCACACATCTCTCACAGAGCGGCACATCACAGTCTTGACAGTAGGAGTTGGCCGGATGACTTTCATCAAGGACCTGGCAGGGATGGCAGCGGTTTTCTGTATCTGAACAAGTCATGGATAAACTTGTCACATCAAACGTGCAATGTTTAACACAATAAAGAGAAAACGTTTGGTTGAAGATATACGCCTACACAGGGTGAATCAAGTATAAATGTTAATTCTGCCCATTGTGCGGTTCAACGTATACAGGGTCCGGAAAGTACCCTGGGATAATCTACATGTACAGATTTCAAAACTGAAATGACAAAGATTTATTCTAGATAATCCTGATAAATATTGGTGACCCTTCAGTTTCGTCTTGATTACTTTTATCTACAATAAACAGTTTTCCATCACCATTTTGATGACGCGTGAAAGTACATAGACTGAACCTGGTTTGGTATAATCTCGGTCTTTCAGGATAGAGAACCTGCTGTATGACAGCGTCACAGTTTATCTCTTATAAGATATTTTATTTGGGGTTCTTGGTTTCAGTGAAAACTGAATCGGCAACATTGTAATTCAAAATAGATGTTTAACATCGCTTTCAAGATGATTGCACTTATGTGGCGAGGTGCGTGCGGGCCAGTTGTATAGTACCAGCTCACTGAGAGTGGAATTTAACATGGATACTCGTCGCACGCAGAGTTTACTGACTTTAATGTCTACCAGTCACTCTTTTATCCCTTTAATGTCGGGCACCAGGCAGAGTGACAACTAATACCGTCTTTTACTTCTTTTTGGTAAGATGCGACCAGGGATCTTACGCCCCTGGGAAGAATATTGTCATCTTTCGGCTTTTTCTAGATCACATTTACTAACCATGATCAGTATTTTCCCCACAGGCTAGAGTATCCAGAAGTCCCTGTATGAGGAAACTTGGCTTGATCTCTTTCACCCACTCCTCCACTGGTCTGTCAGGCCTGGGAACACGGGTCATCTGACGACAGTAGGGACACGGGATGGACTTGTCTCTGATGGCGTCTTGTCTGGTCTTCAGGAATTCCCCCAGGCAGCCTTTACAGAAGGTGTGGCCACAGGTCAGAGTACAGGGGTCTTTGTATTCCTCCCTACATATGGAACAGGTCAAGAAGTTCTCATTCAGACACTCCAGCTTTCTGGCGGCTGCCATCTGAAACAAAGGAATAACTGTTTAATATCATTCATGTACTTTAGGGACTGGTGATTGAATGTTAATACATTTTATTGTGTGATGTGCAGGTTTGGAAATATTGAATATCTGATAGTTATGACAATATAAGTTATCATTGACAGTAGTGACCAATCATTATGCATGCAAAATGCATCTGAATATCTAACACTGAACAAGTGACTTGAACATGTTGAAAGCAAGGCGAGTTCCTCTGTACTGTCCGTCCTACGTAAATGAGTTGGTGCATTTTGCTCAACGCTCCTTTGTACAGTCTTTCGGTTAACAGTTTGTTTGGGGTTCTAGATATGTGTGATGGAGTGGGTATGTTTTTACGCTGCGTTTAGCAATATTCCAGCAATATCACGGCGGGGGACACCAGAAATGAGCTTCACACATTGCACCCATGTCGGGAATGGAATCCGGGTCTTCGGCTTGACGGCAACTTCTGCATTTAGCGACATTCGATGTTGATTCTTACACCGTCATCAAGATGGAGTGTACAGTATTCCAGTTACATCTGGACGTGTCAGCTTAATGTGGGAGGAAAGCCCGAAGTGACGCATGTCCAAGACGTTCACCACTTTGGCGAAACCCACGAGAGCTCTCATCACTGTCACTGCTAATTTCAACAACAACTATATATCCACTGATTTCGCTGATATTAATTCTAACCTTTTAATATCAGTTTCTAAAGCATATCAGCTCTACCCTTTCATTTCACTTTTTAATTTGTGATTTTGTATTCTTTCATCAGACAAAAACAAATATCAACATGATCGAATTGAGCTAATTAAAAGATTAATAGTCGATTTCAAAATTTGTTGAAATTGAAGAGAAAATTTTGATGGACTGTATTAATATATTTTAATATTAATAAACATTTATTTATGTTGCACATAACTCCACACGCAATATATGATTGAAGCGCACAAGAAAGGTTTCAGTGTTGTGAGTGAGTCAGCGAATATTGTTTTATATTGTTGATTATTACCCATATGTGCTCAAATATGCAGTGTAATAATTTTTTGCAGAGTAATAACTTTTTGATATTTGCACAGTGTGCAATTGCTGATTCTCGAAGCTGATTGGTCAGTTAAACAAATGTCAATTTTCATTGGTCGACGGGACTATTTTCACAAATCGAGGGCATTCATTCACATGTTTTACGTGCTACAATCTCACTTTATCAAGATTTATAAGACTAAAACATAGTTTCATATCAACCACATGATTTCGCAGCATGAAAAATAGCATTTATTTCGCACGAGTTTTAGTTTACAATAAACGTAATTACAAAAAACAAAACTACGTCTGCATTGTTTGTAAACAAACATGGCTGACCATTTGACACCTTTCAAACTAAATGACCTCGTTAAAGTAGATGGAGATCTGACAGGAAGAGTTATTTGCATAATTCAACCTCTGAACACATTTAATGTCTTTGTTGTCAAAACTGCATATGGCCAGATAGAAGTTCCAAGATTCAGATTGTGATGTTGCCATAAACTGTGTTAAAGGGGGCCAAAATCAGCACCACCAAGTCCGGAATTTGCGTCTGTGTTAGAGGACTTGCTGTTTGGCGAATATTTCGACCACCCGAATCCCCCAAACCGGACATAGTACAGACAGGTTTGCCTTTGTGAACGATGACGACATTAATAACTGCCAATGAAAAGGAAAACACAATGAAAAAGACTAAATTTGACAAGTTGACATGAACTTAGTTCAAATTTATACTGGTAAGAATAACACGAAAAATAAGACTACTGACACTTTCAATGATGGCATAAGAATATAAACAAATTTCTATGGCAAAAACAGTGAGACTTTCCGAAAGACATTATAAACATCCGCCATTTCGACACTTTTTTTATACAATGTATACGTTTTTGTAACCGCGACGTCCGCACAGTACGGCGCTGAGCGGTATGCAGGATGACTAACGTCCGGGCACCATAAGACTATGGGGGTTAATGACACAGGAAAGGTGCAACTAAACATTATTCTTTGCAAATTTATCATTTCGGCATGCACATCAGACGGTTCAGAATTCGAAATGCCTACTTTGAAGGAGATCAAGGGTAGCATCGAGTGTTACCTTAGCGACAAGATTACCAACATGGTTGCGAAATCGATGCACTTTGCGGAACTCAGATAGGTTTTGAAATCAAAACAAAAATAATTAAAAATACAAGGAAAAGAAAACTTACCCCAGCGAGGTGATCCTGTGTCCGACATTGAACTAAATGAACTCCGTGAATGCGGACAGCTTAGCACCAAGTCTCCAGATACCGTGTTAGTCTATCAACAGGTATTCGACAATTATGAATCACATCAAAATATCAACAAACTCCCGTCATCTGACTGTGTCCACTCCACAAGCGCGTTTGACAAGTCCTCCTAACATCCCACATGCACATGTTTCCCATCAGTCACACTTGTCTCAAATCACAAACGATGTTCATTAAACTTGTTGTCCGGATTAAACTGTAACGCCGGTTCTCTTGTCATTCCTGGTTTCGGCTGTCTCATATCTGGGTCAAGTCGGGTCATTCTTTCCGACACTGACAGCAATCGTGTTTTTCAAAGTTTACCTACTTTTCGTAACTTTTCTCAATTAACATGACTTCTGTACATTCCTTCTATGTTGTTGATACATGTTTTGGCATTTTTACCGAAAGACACATGAAAACATTGACAGGTTTTCCGTGTTTCCTCTTCTCAATTTGAAATTCATGTCCATGGTGATGCACGACGAATGTTGTCTTGTCAATGAGAGGTCTTGTCAAAACAAACCTTGATTAAAAAGCCTGTTGAACCTTTTTTGAAAATTGTCTTCTTTTATCAATGCTAGTTATGTACGCTGTGTAACTCAGACAGAAAAATAACTGCAATAATGTGATCTTTAAAGTTTTGTTAAAAGAACTATATTTTTACGCGTAGCAAGACGTTGATTGAGTAATGCGGTTGGAGTGAGTGGACAATGTTTTTTACACGCGGATTGATACATAACAGCCGATTCTTGATCGGCGACAGTTGATTATTTTTTTCTTGAAACATGTCTAAATTATGAATATGGGTAATTCACTCGTGTAATTAATGTTTTAAGTTCCTCGCTAAAACTCGGAACTTAAAACATTAATTTCACTCGCTAAAACTCGGAACTTAAAACATTAATTTCACTCTTGACATATTTTCCGTAATCACTCGTACCTCGTTGATTATTCTATAAATATTCCAGAAATGGGCTTCACACATTGTACCCATATCGGGAATCGAAACCAGGTCTTCGGCGTGGCGAGCGAATGCTTTAACCACTAGGCTACCCGACCGCCCCAGGTTTCTGTGTAGTCAATATATGCGAGCTTGTGTAGGTGAGTCTGTAAACGGCGCTTAAAGATCTGGAAAGTTGGGAAAACCTTTTGTCCAAGTGGGAGACTGTTCCACTCACTTGCAGTGGAAAGATAACAGCACGGAGGCTAGTTTGGGTCTGATAGATACTGTCAGTTTTAAGTGACTGGTTTAATAAATGTGAAGCAGACATTTTAAAAGCACCCCACACTACATCCCAGGTTGCTTCAGTGTAAATGTCTATCAAATACAGAGAAAGTTTGACAGGAACTAATTTGAAAATTTGAAGTGCAATACATGTTATTAACTTCTTATAAAACGATAAATATACAGAAGAAAATATTTTCCTCTGGCTGTAGAAACACTGGTCACTAGGTTTGTATGACTGTATCATGTTACAGAATTCACGCAAACAGTTCTCCAGCATGTTGGTCTCATGACTAATGCTCTAATAGTACATACTGCTCTGCTTTCTGTTTAAGTCAAGGGAGATAATCTGAAAGAAAACCTCTATCAAAACTATTGTTGCCACACTGGAGTGGTTCAAGTCCATACATGTACCGGTTTTCCATGTAAACTTATATTTTCAATAACATTACATTTGCGTCAATAAAAACTGAAAATAAAATCACAGTCAAATTAATATTTATTTTGTTTGAAACAAAATAGAACTGAAAACTTTGCATAAATCATACAACTCTATATAATTGTGATATAATTGCGTCCCACGTCTTTCGCTGTGTCCTACTTTCATAACCATCACTCAACGATCAACCCACCTTATAATAAATGACCAGTCCATTCATCATTCCGGTTCCATCAGGGTGGCCAGAGCATCTTCCACGGAATAAACAAACAAGTGGTGATCGTAAACATCTGAGCCACTGTCAGTGTTTGATTATCCATCCGGGTACTAACCAAGTTTTGCCGTGGGTGTCGGGCAACAAACATCTTTTCATGAAAATTGTGTGATTGGCGGTTGTTTCTTGTGGGGCAAGACATGCGTACCCGATTAGCGAACACCTGGTGTCATCACTGATTTTCACTGATTGTTTCACATGATTTTCACTTCTATTTACATTTTACGCCCAATGGAATCTGTTTAGTCGGGTAATCGAGACGGGTGACGTGCGAGGTATTCTTACAATCTAAACCGAAAGTAACTCCATTTCGACCTGGGTTAGAGTAGATTCCTAGCACTCGATGTGACTAAACTGACCAGTTTCACACAGTGGGAGATTATTTCGGAAAAACAATGGACTTCTACAGTTTGAGGAACGATTGTATGTTCCAGCACATGCTACATATCTCTGTCTCCCTGTATGTAGTGTAACACTCTAACTTACCTTGTGTCTCAATAGCCGTCTCTCCACCTGCGATAGTGTGACGTAGTGACGCAATGCGGGCTCGGACAGGTTTGCTGATACGCTCGAAAACAAGTCGAAATAAATATATCAGGTTCACGACATACTCCTTGGTCATGTGACAGTCATGTGGTGGTCGAGGTCATATCGTACTGAGACCACCCTAGTGTTGGAATGAGTGTTCCGTGGACCTAACCAGCTAATCAGATGCCCTGTCCCCATTTTATGCTTCCCATAGGAACGTCTAGGAAATGTCATCTATAGATCTTAAGAAAAAATATTTGGAGAAAACCGCATGATGTGAGTCGGCGCTAGTCTAACCTACAGATGTACCCACACATGGGTTTTTGATTACGCCATGGACTCATTAGAGACCCTGGTTGTCAGATGCCAGACACTGACGTTGATGTGATCAACCAATACGATAAACGTGGTATCACGATCCGATAAATATGCAAATGAAGTCACCTAGCAGGAAGTCAGCTCAATGAGATCCAGCAAACAATTCTCCTTTGCTACAACATTGTGAGGTTACGTTGTCACAACGTATATCTGTAGACTCCATGGCCAGATTAGTTGCTACAACGTTATCAGGTTACGTTGTCACAACGTATATCTGTAGACTCCATGGCCAGATTGCTTGCTACAACATTGTGAGGTTACGTTGTCACAACGTATATCTGTAGACTCCATGGCCAGATTGGTTGCTACAACGTTTTGAGGTTACGTTGTCATAACGTATATCTATAGATTCCTAGATTGGTTGCTACAACGTTATGAGGTTACGTTGTCACAACGTATATATGCAGAGTCCATGGCAAGATTGGTTGCTACAACATTGTGAAGTTACGTTGTCACAACGTATATCTATAGACTCCGTGGCCAGATTGGTTGCTACAACGTTGTGAGGCTACGTTGTCACAACGTATATCTGCAGACTGCCAGATTGGTTGCTACAACGTTGTGAGGCTACGTTGTCACAACGTATATCTGCAGACTGCCAGATTGGTTGCTACAACGTTGTAAGGTTACTTGTCACAACGTATATCTGCAGACTCCCAGATTGGTTGCTACAACATTGTGAGGCTACGTTGTCACAACGTATATCTGCAGACTCCCAGATTGATTGCTACAACGTTGAGAGGTTCCGTTGTCACAACGTATATCTGCAGACTGCCAGATTGGTTGCTACAACGTTGAGAGGTTACGTTGTCACAACGTATATCTGCAGACTGCCCGATTGGTTGCTACAACATTATGAGGTTACGTTGTCACAACGTATATCTGCAGACTGCCAGATTGATTGCTACAACGTTGTGAGGTTACGTTGTCACAACGTATATCTGCAGACTGCCAGATTGGTTGCTACAACGTTGTGAGGTTACGTTGTCACAACGTATATCTGCAGACTGCCAGATTGGTTGCTACAACGTTGTGAGGCTACCTTGTCACAACGTATATCTGCAGACTGCCAGATTGGTTGCTACAACGTTGTAAGGTTACTTGTCACAACGTATATCTGCAGACTCCCAGATTGGTTGCTACAACATTGTGAGGCTACATTGTCACAACGTATATCTGCAGACTCCCAGATTGATTGCTACAACGTTGAGAGGTTCCGTTGTCACAACGTATATCTGCAGACTGCCAGATTGGTTGCTACAACGTTGAGAGGTTACGTTGTCACAACGTATATCTGCAGACTGCCAGATTGGTTGCTACAACATTGTGAGGTTACGTTGTCACAACGTATATCTGCAGACTGCCAGATTGGTTGCTACAACGTTGAGAGGTTACGTTGTCACAACGTATATCTGCAGACTGCCAGATTGGTTGCTACAACGTTGTGAGGTTACGTTGTCACAACGTATATCTGCAGACTGCCAGATTGGTTGCTACAACGTCGTGAGGTTACGTTGTCAAAACGAATATCTGTAGGCTCCCAAGATTGGTTGCTACAACGTTGTGAGGCTACGTTGTCACAACGTATATCTGCAGACTCCTAGATTGATTGCTACAACGTTGAGAGGTTACGTTGTCAAAACGTATATCTGCAGACTGCCAGATTGATTGCTACAACGTTGAGAGGTTACGTTGTCACAACGTATATCTGCAGACTGCCAGATTGGTTGCTACAACGTTGAGAGGTTACGTTGTCAAAACGTATATCTGTAGACTCCCAAGATTGATTGTTACAACGTTGAGAGGTTACGTTGTCAAAACGTATATCTCCAGACTGCCAGATTGATTGCTACAACGTTGGGAGGTTACGTTGTCACAACGTATATCTGCAGACTCCCAGATTGGTTGCTACAACGTTGTGAGGTTGCGTTGTCACAACGTATATCTGCAGACTGCCAGATTGGTTGTGAGGTTACGTTGTCACAACGTAAATCTGTAGACTCCCAGATAGGTTGCTACAACGTTGTGAGGTTACGTTGTCATAACGTATATTTGTAGACTCCATGGCCAGATTGGTTGCTACAACATTGTGAGGTTACGTTGTCACAACGTATATCTGTAGACTCCATGGCCAGATTGGTTGCTACAATGTTGTGAGGTTACGTTGTCACAACGTATATCTGTAGACTCCATGGCCAGATTGGTTGCTACAACATTGTGAGGTTACGTTGTCACAACGTATATCTGTAGACTCCAAGGCCAGATTGCTTGCTACAACATTGTGAGGTTATGTTGTCACAACGTATATCTGTAGACTCCATGGCCAGATTGGTTGCTACAACGTTGTCAGGTTACGTTGTCACAACGTATATCTGTAGACTCCATGGCCAGATTGGTTGCTACAACGTTGTCAGGTTATGTTGTCACAACGTATATCTGTAGACTCCATTGCCAGATTGGTTGCTACAACGTTGTGAGGTTACGTTGTCATAACGTATATCTATAGATTCCTAGATTGGTTGCTACAACGTTGTGAAGTTACGTTGTCACAACGTATATCTGCAGACTGCCAGATTGGTTGCTACAACGTTGTAAGGTTACTTGTCACAACGTATATCTGCAGACTCCCAGATTGGTTGCTACAACGTTGTGAGGCTACGTTGTCACAACGTATATCTGCAGACTCCCAGATCGATTGCTATAACGTTGAGAGGTTACATTGTCACAACGTATATCTGCAGACTGCCAGATTGGTTGCTACAACGTTGAGAGGTTACGTTGTCACAACGTATATCTGCAGACTCCCAGATTGGTTGCTACAACATTGTGAGGCTACCTTGTCAAAACGTATATCTGCAGACTGCCAGATTGGTTGCTACAACGTTGTGAGGTTACGTTGTCACAACGTATATCTGCAGACTGCCAGATTGGTTGCTACAACGTTGTGAGGTTACGTTGTCACAACGTATATCTGTAGACTGCCAGATTGGTTGCTACAACGTTGAGAGGTTACGTTGTCACAACGTATATCTGTAGACTCCCAGATAGGTTGCTACAACGCTGTGAGGTTACGTTGTCACAACGTATATTTGTAGACTCCATGGCCAAATTGGTTACTTCAACGTTGTGAGGTTACGTTGTCAAAACGTATATCTGTAGACTCCCAAGATTGGTTGCTACAACGTTGTGAGGCTACGTTGTCACAACGTATATCTGCAGACTCCCAGATTGATTGCTACAACGTTGAGAGGTTACGTTGTCACAACGTATATCTGCAGACTGCCAGATTGATTGCTACAACGTTGAGAGGTTACGTTGTCACAACGTATATCTGCATACTGCCAGATTGGTTGCTACAACGTTGTGAGGCTACGTTGTCACAACGTAAATCTGTAGACTCCCAGATAGGTTGCTACGACGCTGTGAGGTTACGTTGTCACAACGTATATTTGTTGACTCCATGGCCAGATTGGTTGCTACAACGTTGTGAGGCTACGTTGTCACAACATATATCTGCAGACTGCCAGATTGGTTGCTACAACGTTGTAAGGTTACTTGTCACAACGTATATCTGCAGACTCCCAGATTGGTTGCTACAACGTTGTGAGGCTACGTTGTCACAACGTATATCTGCAGACTCCCAGATCGATTGCTATAACGTTGAGAGGTTACATTGTCACAACGTATATCTGCAGACTGCCAGATTGGTTGCTACAACGTTGAGAGGTTACGTTGTCACAACGTATATCTGCAGACTCCCAGATTGGTTGCTACAACATTGTGAGGCTACCTTCTCAAAACGTATATCTGCAGACTGCCAGATTGGTTGCTACAACGTTGTGAGGTTACGTTGTCACAACGTATATCTGCAGACTGCCAGATTGGTTGCTACAACGTTGAGAGGTTACGTTGTCACAACGTATATCTGTAGACTGCCAGATTGGTTGCTACAACATAGTTAGGTTACGTTGTAACAACGTATATCTGTAGACTCCATGGCCAGATTGGTTGCTATAACGTTGTGAGGCAACGTTGTCACAACGTATATATGTAGACTGACAGACTGATTGCTAAAACGTTGTGTGAACCAAAGTATAACCAATGCTGAACATCCTTTTCTTACGTTGTTAAGACGTTTAATCAAAATGTTGTGACGACGTATGTTTCTCCGCATACAATACAGCCAAGGTAGGAAGTCAATGTCATGTCAAATCACTATGACAACATATATATCTGGTGTTGTGGCTGTGGCTGAAGAAAACAAACTAATCATGATAAAAAATCCCAGTCCCTCTTATTCCCCAGAATATCAAATGGTCGGTCTCTGAAACTACCCTGGCACGTCCACACATATTCGTCACCAAGTCCAGATTTTCCTGGTGTGACATCAACGACATTTGAAACCAAAGTGGTTTGTACCCATTGGAGGTGTTTCGGTAATACATATGTGGTCGAATATATGTGTGCAGTTTGCCTTAAAAATGTCTAGATCATGTGTAGGTTACTTTTACACCACACTAATTCCTAAAATTGTAATAAATGAACAGCGTGAAATTTTCCTGCATCTTCCTCCATAAGTAAAACGTTTAGAAATAGGGGTTTTCTACATGCATGTAAAATGAAAACAATAAGGAATCTAAATTCATAAATTTAATTCATTGTATTTTATGTGGATTTTATGTGGAGTGCTAAATTTAGTCTTCATTTGTTCCTGTAGAGGATATCTCACAAAAGTCTCGGCGCAATATTCCCACTATGTAACAAGCAGTCGTTTTGCGATGTTTAAAAGGTGGAAACAGTTCCAAAGGCAGGAATGAAATAAATATTTAACATGTCAATGCAAGGTCGTGGTGGCGGTTTCAAATTATTTTAACTGTTCGTTCATCTTGTTACTTGTGAGTCATTTTTATAGCAGCTATAGTAGTCCGCGGGGCAGGGAGCAGGGTCAACAGATTTAAATTCAGAAATTCTAGGGTTTACAGCCCAGTGGAGGAATGGGTCACGCCATGCCAGCACAAACATGGAAGACCCAAGCCGGAAGCGATTAATATGAGATAGTTTTATACACATGTGATTATCGTGTCCATGCAAGTGTTGGAAGTTATTTTATTACCTTATTAATTGCAAACGGATTTTAAACCACACCGTTTTAATTAAAATATGCAATTATTTTGTCCAATAATGTAATTATGTTACTGAGAACAACAAGATAGTGCTGATACAACACTTTGCCATTTAACACGACATTTTGTTGCATGACATGAGAATGAAAACAATTTATCCATCAAAAACAATTACATAAAGTAAGCAAAATCAAGAGATCTACAGCAGCTTTCACACAGACGTTTTGGCAATATAGTTTCAATCACATGATAAAATTGTAAAGTAGTTTTTATTCACCACATTATCGCTGCTGTGTCGATCGCGAGTACTCTCCTGAGATTATTCCCTTTCGACTAGCAACGGTATCTCTCACGCCCGCGCCAAAGATGCGCGAACAAATGTTTGACTGTAGCTGCTTGTGACACTATCTATAAAGCTAAAGTTGTAAACTAATGAAGATCGTTTAGTTTGGTTGTTTATTTGATGTTTAACACAACACTCATCAATATTACAGCTGTATGACGGTAGTCTGTAATCGAGTCTGGAACAGACCATTCACTCATTGACATCTTGAGCATCGATCCTCGCATTTGACATGCATCAAAAAAGAGCCTGACCACCCGATCCCGTTAGTCGTCTCCTACGACAAACATAGTCGCCTTTTACTATTGAAGGTGTTTTGAAAAGATAATAACGCCTCAATTCACAGTTCACTGGCCAAGCAAGGCAAAGCGATCGGACTTGACTTATGTTGCATTTGTGAAATGTGGGGTGGTGAACCTGATAAGTATACCCAAACGAAGTAAGAAAATACATTAAGCGTTTAACAAATGCCTACATTCTTGAAAATCAAGTATGTTATCTTTCAATCTTCCATAATACGTCTTTCTCCCAATATTTCTCAGATTTATAGATGGCAACTTCCGATTGAAAATAATAATATTATTATGTCTACTTAGATACATCACACAAGCATCAGTATGTTTATAGGTACTTCAACCAAATTAACATAGTGCAGAATTCGCATGAAAGTCAAATGTGTACATCATATATATTGTAGGAAGGCCACCGGCCTGTACACAATGCATAGAGACAGATGATACTTCAGTTCACACACATTTCGTTGCGCATATCTCTCTCTGACTCTCTCTGTCTGTCTGTCTGTCTGTCTGCCTCTCTCACTCTCTCTCTCTCTCTCTCTCTCTCTCTCCCTCTCTCTCTCTCTCTCTCTCAAATGTCTACCATAAAGCTCAAAGTGTGACGCTCTTTGTAATCTTCTTAGAAAGAGCATGCTCCATTGTATCTCGAACGTTGTGAAATATTTCAGCTATATGCAATGCTTAACACAATAATGAGATAGCGTTTGTAGGAAGATAAACGCTTACAAAGGGTGAATCAAGTATAAATGTTAATTCTGACCATTGTGCGGTGCAACGTATGAATTGTCCGCAAAGTTTCTTTACTCTGGGATAATCTACATGTTTCACATTTAATTGAACAAACTTGGACAATTTGGGGGGGAACGGTTTCCCGGAGGTTTCTGGGAGGTATCCGGAAAGTTCTTGGTTTCAGTTGAAACTGAATCGCGAAGTTGAACTTTTAAACAGCGGTTTAACATCGCTATCAAGATAATTGCATTTATATAGCGACGTGCGCGCGTGCGTGCAGGATTGTGTGTGCCGCTCCGTTTACAAGTCCGGATTAATGCCGGTTTTATAGTACCAGCTCACTAAGATAGAAGAGTTCAACATAGACACCGAATCCAAGTTTCGTTGAAAATTTAACACTTTGAGACTTTGTATATAAACTGCAAGGTTGCAATAATTTGCAGAAACACAGAGCTGCAATTTGTAGACATGTTTAGCGAGTAAACAAATATTAAACATAAGACAATGAATAAACGAGTATTAGTTAGTTTACACAGCAACATTCTTGTATTATCACGGCGAGTTTCTTGTTAACACTACGTTCAGCAATATTCTTCCAGTTATTTGGCGGCGGAGTCGGCGGACTGTAAATAATCAGAGGGCCACGCAATCCAGTTATTTATATTATGAGCAACTATCCACGCCGTCGAGTTTCGATTATACACAATCAACCAAGTAACCGGGTCTTACCACCCGATTCATGACGTCGCTGACCCGTGAAGATCCGGGGTAGAATAGGTCTTCAGGAACCCATGCTTGCCGTCAAAGCTAACTATGCTTGTCGTAAGGGGCGAATAACGGGATCTGGTGATGAGGCTTGCTGACTTAGTTGATGCATATCATCGTATCCCAATTGCGTGGATCAATGCTCATGATGTCAATCACTCGATTATTGCCAAATCGAAACAGGTGATTTGGAACGTATTCACATTTTGTTTTTGCACATTAAACAAACAGTCAGTGAGATCAGTGGTGATATACGTTAATTCATACAGCAATATCATATACGTTTACGGTACAACGTGTACAATATGATTAATCTCACCGTCAGCTGACCGCAATATACAGAAGAATTACATATGCTCTTCGAAAAAAGAAACGACACCGTCTTTCAAAATTTATGATAAAAACAATGTTTGAAAATAGGACACAGAAACCATAATTGAAACACCGTTTGAGGATCAATGTACACAATGTTCAAAACATTAATAGTGTCGCACAGACAGACACACGTACACAATAGAGTTAATGTCACAGGGGTACAGGAAATGTCAGAATCGGTTGTGACCGCCACGTGCATCAATTACCGCTTGACACCGACGACCCATTGTTGCTGGAATTGTCCACCGTGAACGTTGAAGTGAGGAAGAACGCAAGGCTGTAGGGTCGAGTCTCTGTAACGCACGCCTGTCAATGTACCTGCACGAGAAGCGCCTGACCACCGTGATGAATTCCGGCCCATACCACGACATCCCCGCTGCCACACAGTTCGGGGCGTAACGTTCACCCCGACGTCTATAGACACGTGTGCGCCCATCAGCACGTGTGAATAGAAAGCGGGACTCACCAGTGAACAGTACATTTCTCCACCTTGCGGGTGCCCATCTAACCCTCTGTTGACACCAATACAGACGGTCTGCCAGATGACGTGGGGTCAATACATGACGTCGAACAGGTCTTCGTGCAAAAATTCCGGCCTCCCTCAATCTGATGCGTACTGTTTGATCTGAAATTCTGCGTAGCCCATGGATCTGTGTGGTTGTAGACGTTGCTGTGGTAGTGCGTTCTCGGAGCTGTCGCAGTCGGATTTATCGATCTTGTGCTGGCGTTGTCACCCTTGGTCTCCCTGACCTTGGTCTGTCGTCAACTCTGTTGGTGTTGTTGTACCGGGTCCATAATGCGGAGATTGTCTGTCGGGATACGCCAAGGTACCTGGCCACATCTTGCTGAGTCGCTCCAGCTTGTAATCTGCCAATGGCGTTGTGACGGTAAGCTGTATTCACTCTCGGCATTTTGTCACGTTCGTTATTAGGTCTGTATGAACGCCCGTTGATGTGTTTTTATACCTCTTTAGCAGGGGTGCATGCATGCATAAATGCAGGATCCTGGGATGCAGGTTTTGTACAGCCGGTTGCGTTTGGATGAATCTGTAAAATTGATCCCCAAACGCCACGTTTATGTGGTTTGGATGCGTTTCCGCGAATTATTGAAACATCATCCGTCTGTTTGACTAATGCTAATCACATTTCATTTCATGATTTGGGATATTTTGAGAAAAGTGGTTTTACATCAATGTCAAGTTTCTTTTTTTTTAAGAGTATATATGTTCAGTGATCTTAGAAAACCAAACTCCTGAAGTGTTATCATACCCACTATATAATTAAATATGACTTGTATATTCATTTCTTACTAAAACCCATTGTGCTTGTGGTAGCCAAGTGGTAAACGACACGCTGAAGAGTCGGGTTCGATTCCTCAACAAGTACACAGTGTCTCAACCACATTCTTTGTTTCTTTCACACCCGATGGGCTTGAATACTTTCACAACAGCCAATATGCCTTTCACCCGAGGAGACGTAATGTTTGTTTGTTTGTTTGTTTAACGACTAACTCAGCAATAGCAATAGCTATATGATGGTGGTCTGTAAATAATCGAGGTGAGGTGTTTGCGACTTGGTTTTGGCAAGAATGTGAAAGATCTGGTGACACAGATAGCCGACCTTACCCTGGTGCGAGTTGCTGAAGACCTTTCTCGATATTAGTGATGAAGTCATCATGGTTCCCTAGTGGTATGGTGGGGATGTACTTCAGGCCCTTGGAGAGGACGTCGGTCTGGTCTGTGGTGAATTCCTTGTTGCTGAGGTTGACAACATTGTTTCGGTGGTGCTGTTTATTGTTAAGTCGACTTGTGCAGGTCGGGGCTTGTCGGCGAGGAGGTGTTTGAACTTCTTGATGTTGTTTGCCATATATATTTCACCCGATCTATTTACTCCCCTAGGCTGACCATGCGAACTATTTAGTCACCGAGCCTGACCACCCGATCTATTTAGTCACTGAGGCTGACCACCCGATCTATTTAGTCACTGAGCCTGACCACCCGATCTATTTAGTCACCGAGGCTGACCACCCGATCTATTTAGTCACCGAGGCTAACCACCCAATCAATTAAGTCACCGAGGCTGACCACCCGATCTATTTAGTCACTGAGCCTGACCACCCGACCTATTTAGTCACCGAGCCTGACCACCCGATCTATTTAGTCACCGAGGCTGACCACCCGATCTGTTTAGTCACCGAGCCTGACCACCCGATCTATTTAGTCACCGAGCCTGATCACCCGATCTGTTTAGTCTCCGAGCCTGACCACCCGATCTATTTAATCACCACCCGATCCATGAAGTCGCCTCTTACGACAAGCATGGGCTGCTTGGGAGAAGTTCGAACCCGGAATGCCCACTTGGGTCACCTTCATGGGACGGAGACTACAGTGACAGTATACATCAACGTAGCAGACTCAGTGACGATGACGACGACAGGCCTAATCGTGTCAGTTGCTGTTCTGCTGTTATCTTTGTCCACAAGTCTGGCTTTCCAAGTATCATCTAGTTTCGCCTAGTTACGTACGTATGTTACAGTGGGAGAGGCTTGCATAATGTATGCGTAATATCCAGAAGCAGGCGAACTTGACACAAATGATTTGTTTAGTAGCGTAGTAACCTGAGTATGAATGCAGTCTTTATAGAGCACAAAGAAGACCGCCTGTTTCACGCAAACAATAAAACTACCCCTACCCGCTTGAACAATTGCCAAATCCGTTGCCGTTCACATACCTGAATATAATTGTGTTGGGTATATTGATTTCAGTTGGCTGCCTGCCTATCGCACAATCGTTATGCTACGAGCACAGCTACTTGCCCGGGGTAAACTGGTTCACCTCATTAGTCATATTATGCCTTTCGCTAGGGAACGACTCAATTTGTTTAAAAATAGCCAACACTAACGTCCCACCCCTGGTTCGGTCTCTCTCCAATTCTCACTATTCCCCCATGTCAGAAGCCATCCACCATGCACCCACGTTGGTCTCCGACCATGTACCGAGCACCTGGCCGGACAACAACGTGTCAATAGTGAGTATAACCTCTAGAACTCGCCTTCCCCTACCCTCAGATGTGGCTCATCATGAAGAACCCATATGTTCTCAAGTTACATATGCTACATGTTGCACGCCAAAGTCCATTATCCACTCAGGCAGTTGATGGGACCGACCCGGCAAGTAACCCCCCCCCCCCCCCCCCCCCCTTACCTCTCTCATCTCCCTCACCTGCTCACCCCACCTCACACATACATACACACACGCATACACACACGGATACATGCACACACGCACGCACACGCACACGCACACACACACACACACACACACACGTTAACCGCTCAACCCACTACACCCAAAGAATATACTCGTCCATTGGCGACACGGTTTAAAGGTCAACCAACCCCCAGCCATCCCACACCACGCCTCACCCCACGCCTAATCCCTTTTAACCCCAATGGCCGTCTCCATCACGCACACAACATACACACAAATATGGTGTAATTGTATCAACATTATCAAGCACACAATTCGTACCATCGTACCAATGATTGCCAGTCACATATATATCTTTAGACTCCATACACATTTTACACACTACCTTTAGATGTACCATTATGTCTTGGAAAGAATGTCTGCGTAGTTATTTGTAAATATGTTACAAGGTTATGATTTTATAATAATGGGTCAACATGATCTTGATCACTCAAAGAAAATTTAAATAACCAACTATATCATGTACATTCATCCACTGATATGCTGTGCAATGTATACAATATTATATGTATTATATTCACATAACTCAGGATCGTTATGATCAGGTGGTCACATCACCCTGCTAGCGTGTATGGAAACATCCTTACGCCACAGTGGGGCAATGTATCAGGGGTAAGGGGGATACCATCTTGTCCCACTAATTACGCAGATTGTTCCCCCCATTAATGATGCACTGGTCACTGGAAAACATTTGTCCCCTACTCATACCTGCAGCTGAGCCACCTGCGTAGTCGGTCGGTGGACATTTGCCACGTTAGGACAATAGTTGAAATAAGGGTACAAAGAGGGGTTTTCACAATAACCTGTGAACCTAGGGGACATTGTCGATTCAGGTATATGCACTCGTGTATATCCTGCTCAATAGAACCTAGATACGGGATTATTAGGAGCTTTTTCCAAGAGGGATTGACCAGTTATATCTTTAGTTAAGATCAACATTAGACGAGGGATGTCCAAATAGGCAATACGCAATTAGTAAATTTAGTTGAGCATCATGATATTTTGACAGACCACTTTCCAGATATGATGTTTCGAAACAAAGACAATCAGCTGGGTGACCAGGCAACAGACCTGGAGAGTTCATATGAGTGTTGACCTGGCCTACGACTGATACACATCAGTTGTTGTGTATCAGTCACACCACAAACTCTGAGCTGGCAGGACAAATCCATGTCAGAGCACTGGGCGTATAGCCATCCCAAGTGATCATGTAGTGTGACAGAAAATGATTCACATGTACGAAAGTGACACCCAATGGAACGTCAATATAAATGTGCCCGCCAGATCGATGAAGTGTATGCTTATGTTGCTCGATGGCTCTCCAAATATACTAGATAATAAAACATACCTAACTTGAGGTCGGTTGACGAAGGATCCCGAGTTGTATGGATATCCTTTCTTATTTAACGTCTTCGGCGCTGGTGTTTCTAACATAAGCACTTCGGGAGCAGACACGTTGGACTGCTATATTTTACAATAAAGACCATGGTTCTATGAAGTAATGTCTCCGTGAAAATGATATTGTTCCTAATAATACTGAACGAGATGAAGTTCGAAAATTGCTGTCAGAAACTAAACAAACCAAGCTATTATTGAAGAGCCTCCACTTATAACTCACTGAAATCATAGGTGAACACGACTAAGTAAATATTATTGCCTTAGCCTGTCATGTCATCGTACCTAATTTTACAGATATTGGTTTTGTCTTTTGACACTGACGTAATAGCTCAAGGACGAGTGTGATCATTTGATAACTCCATGTTTCATCATACCGCACTACCAATGACATTATTAACATGGGACAGAAAGGAAACAAAAAGGGGTGCTTGGGTTGTACGGATCAATTGCCATTTCAGAAAATGATCCTTGAAGAGGCTAAATCTTACCAGCTGACTGTGAATGTGTTGGATAGACTACAGAACAGCTTATGATTCTGAACCTCACGAATGGACTTTGAAGTCATTGGAATGTAATGACCTCCCCGAGCGACTACTTGTTTTACTCCAGCCTTTAATGATTTGCTGATCAACTCAACTTGAGATGTGTGGTGGTGACTTCAGAACCCATTTCTCTTAGAAGAGGAATATTTCAGGGTTCTTTTAGCCCTTTGCTTTTGTGTTTGTCACTAAATCCATTAAGCTTGTTGCTTAGCAAAGAGGAAGGTTATCATCCTTGACCACCTCAGCATGGATGGCCTTGAACTATTTGCCAAAGGAGAATCAGCACTAAAAACAGATTCTCCTTGTCGTGTCCTTTTCTAATGACATTGCCATGTCCTTTGGGCTCAACATATTCAACATTCTCAATCTGTTTTATTTATATTTTAAAAGAGGGAACGTGGAATGTTAGAAAAGATTTGCTTCACATTCTGAAATGTCTCCGACATGTGCACCATAAAACTGTTTGGAAGCCCTAAGACATTTGACAGTGACAAATTCTAGTCATTCGTGAGTGCACTGACATTTATTACAGGGCCTGTTATTTATTGTTGCTGCTGATTATAGGACCAACCATAATCTTCATTATGATTGTAAGCCTATAACTGTTTCATTATTATTTCTTTGATTCGTACATTCAATCAAGTCACAAACCCTAACCACCAGAACCCAGTTAGTTGTCCCTTACAGCATGAGGTTCTAGGGCCCTGTTCTGACCCAGAATCCCCACTGGCTGTTTGGTTGGTTATTTACAGACTCCACTTTACAAAATGTCTCCGCCTCGACAAGGACGCTTCTTTCTTATACACACACAATGTTTCACGGCTACTTCTTGCCCGTTATCCGTCATGTGTACGTTCAGTTTTTTAAGACACTCATCCGTTGCTAATCATGTTTATGGTTGTGTTTAACATCTAAACGTGTGTTTAGGGTCTGAGAGTGTCGAGACTTAATCCCAGTTTTGTCAGGAGTATATATTCTATTAGATTTGTGCCAAAGCAAGATTTTTCACCAGTTTTAGCTTTGTTTCTGACTGTGCTGAGACTATCCAACAAAACATTGGGAATACAATGACAATATTCAGGATTAGAAAGTTTGGTGGGAGCAGCGAACACAATCAGCACAATGTCGGAAAATCTACATTGAAATTATATAGGTCTACAAATTATTGTTTTGCTCTTGAGATTTCTCTGAAGTAACTGCATATTAAATAGTTGTGAAATAGACTGTGTACATATATTTGTTTCTGTTGCAATGTAACTATTTGTATGCATAAGAATTTGTTTGTTAATATTTTCGTATTATGCTCATGTCACTGCAACAAACCTTCAGCTAAATTCAAGCCACATAATAACTTCCGTATTCATAATCAAAACAGCCAAATACAACATTAACCTCAGCGAAATATTCTCTTGTACAATAACATTGAAAAATAATTATGAACTTGATATGTTGACGTGATTTCTATTAAAATCTAATGTCAGTGTGTATTATACATTTTATCGATATTGTGACTTTATGCCCAAATATATGCTTTTTGTCATAAACATGTGTTTTTAGACGCCGTTCAGGCCTTTTATGTGCCTTTATACACACCTAATGTGTTTTCAGTTTAGGATTTTAAAACATTCCTAAACAGGTTATAATCTAAACATATCTTGTATGTGGTTACATTCTAAACACCTTTTGATAGTGTAGATGCACTACCAACATCGCACTCGGAGTCTTAAGAGTATTACACAATAGTCAAACGCAGGGTAAAATCCAATACACTTACTCAATATAAAGACACCCGACAGCTGTAGAATATATACTGAACCAAATTAAAAACCTGAGATAAGCTGATCGCACGTACCCCGACTCCAGTGACAGAGTATAACCTCAGGTTCCCCAGGAGAACGCACTTCAAGCGATCACACCACTGATAACATACTGGTAGCCTAGGCGTGACATAAGGACGGACATTGATAAGCATGTTACTGCAATTATATAATCAGTCCTCGTCTTTGGGCATTTCAGTTGTCCTGTGATCTCCCCTACACAACTATTTCCACCGCGTTGATAATATTTCTACCGCGGTGATAATAATTCCATCACAGTGAAAATATTTACACCGCGATGGAAATAGTTTTCTGTATTTTCATTTTAGTTTTTGACATTTTCGCTTTTGTGTTTGACATTTTTATTTGTGTTTTTGACATTTTCATTTTAGTTTTGGACATTTTCTCTTCACTTTTCAGCAATTCAATAGCTACGTGCTGTTCGGACCATGCACAAGACCCGTATGTTGACTATTGCATGTTCACATTTTTTAAAACACAGGTAATAACTTTCAATTTAACAGGAGAACTTCCAAACTTCTACTACATCTATCTGCGTGAAGGACCTTGCCTGGACGTCAGTATTGACTTGTTCAAACTGAGACACATTCTCTGTGTAATTAGAGGAAACACCTGCTGAAAGATTGATACATATGATAATAGAATAATACATATTTTGCATGACTTTGCAAGAAATGACAAAAGTACGAGTTCCCTTTAGGTTCTTTCTGGTTAGGGCCCCTATTATCAAATCATTTCTATCTCTTGTACTTTGTAAGTCGATGGGAAAGTGCTTCTTTATAACTTGCTGAACAAGGGTCGAATATAACTCATATTCTTTCGCACAGACTTATGACAATCACAGCGATAAGACAATCTAAACTCGTATTTTTTGCAATCGTAGCGTGTAGTCTATAACATAGACTTATAACAGTCTTAGTGCTGAGATCGGAACGAGGCCCCGAAAGCCGTTGTACAGAGTTGAGTTCCTTGGGCGTACAAGAAGCCTCTGCTCGCTAGTTCGAATCCCGGTTCGCCCTGTTTATGTTTATATCTGTGTCAGCACCATACTCGTGCATAGGTTTTACTAAACTGGTAATAACGTATACTTTTAACATAGACATACCACAGTTAAAACACTAAGCTGATCGGAACAAGTATTCTTTAACATAGTTTCACAACAGCCGTACAAGACCTACAACTACATTCTGTGAGATGTAAGTGAAATGTTGTTGAAAGGCACTAAACCCAGCTCACTCTCCCATACAGAACCAGCCCTCTCGGGAAGATATTGAGAGTTGATGTGGATGAACCGGGTTTTGTGGGCGGCTCAGCGCTCCGGTACGGCATTCCCGCAAGCAATCCGTTTTTGGACAAGACACCATGGAGACAGGAGGTGTTTGCATACGAATGTCGTAATATGTGGCGATGTAGCCAAGACACAGTTGCTTACAGAAATGGTGAGTGTTGTGTGAGGTGAGTGAGTGAGTTGGGTTTAACGCCGCTTTTAACAGTATTACAGTTATATCGCGCGGTGACAGCTTAATGTAGGAGGAAAGCACAAAGTGATGCAGGCCTCAGACGTTTACCACCTCAGTGAAACCGACGAGCACGGGTATGGTCCTGACAAACCTAGAAACATAATCTTGGCAAACCGGGATTCGAACTCATACTCATAGGTTTCTGGCGTGCCCAAGGGACGCAACTCTGCTCAGCGAATTGCAGCGCCTTAGACGACTCGGCCATCCTGTTGTGTGAAGAGTCACTTAGTAGGAACCCACGTGAATAAGATGAATCTGCATTATCAAGTTTTAGGAATGCTCTTTAAAAATTACTCTTTTTTCTTCAATTGTGAGCAATATTTACACAATACACACTGAGTATTCCAGACAGAATAGGTGCCACAGGATTGAACCGCCTAAAGACCAACGTGGAGTCAATGGTTACAGTTAGTTACCTGGATGCGATGCTATCAATTACTGGATTGACACGATTATGTACAGGCACCGTTACATAGCTGGAATACTGCTGACCAAACACAACATTTGCTCACACAATGATACGTCATGGGTTGTTATCATCCTATTATGCCTTTGTAGTACAGAAAATGGGGATTCTGGAATAGAATGCAGAAAATAAGCAGCCTGCTCAACTATGTTTGAAGTACCTATGATGAAGATATAATTAGCAGCATATCTGTCCAAAAACCCATTCCTCATACTCATTTATCGAGGTGCCTAAAGATTCATGTGGATATCATCAACTGACAGGGTGTCATTGGCAACAAGATGTTATCTGATCACTGCCACCGCCGGTGAAGTAGCCATGGTGATAGTTGTGATGATAGAATTAAATTATCACTTATATTCAGAGATGAATACTATTTATACATCAATACTATAGCTTACAGCTGTTCCTCATATGACCGCATCGATTCAACAGAACTACAAAGCTCCATAGAGCCCCCGGTATCCTGTCCTGCACCAACACATTGCTACACCAGTGTTATGACATGTGGCACAATGTCATCTGCCAGATCTATGACATGAATCATGATATATAAGCTACACCAGTGTTATGACATGTGCCATGATATCGCTGTACTCAAATAGTAGCAACAAAACCCTTTGCAAATTCAAAGCGTAAAGCAGAGTCGATTGTATGATTCCGACTATATCATGAGCATGTGTCTTTGAATCACTATCAAATAGTGATGATACCAGATATTCGCGAAAAAGGTGAGCGTATCTTATCCCATCGGTGATATCCATAAGAACATATGCAAAGGCAAGTCAATTGTTCACCTGGAAAAATTATGTATGGTACAAGTCAAAATACAGAATTGCAACGGACATCACTTTTGTCACTGATGTGTCAAATTTGGAAATGTTCTCCACTTATCTACCATAAAAGGTTTAGAAAGGGGCCTCGATTGTTGTAACCTTGATCAAACAACTTTGGAGCAAGAGTCGTATGATGCTCTTTGAAAACTAGGTAGAAATAGTGTGCTCGATTGTACTTCCAAAGATGTGAAATGTATACACCAAAAGCTGGAGCTGCATGAATATTGCTCGACATGAAGGAAAAGTTGAGCATTGGAAAGTTGAAGTAATTCCCCTTGTCATAAAGGCTTGTGTCAATCTTTTGAATCTCTGAAGCAGGAACAGGGGACATGGATCTGCACCCAGGCTTTCCCCGATGGGTCAGTGTTATACGGTCATGTGGACCTCCACCCCAGCTTTTTCTCAGGGTGCCAGTGATAAAGAGGATCTGGACTTGCACCATAGCTTTCCCCATATGTGTCAGTGTTGTAGGGGGGAGTGGACTTGCACCCTAGGTTCTATTGTGTGTGTCAGCGATATACAGGGACGTCGACGTGTACCCTAGCATTCCGTGGAGGTGTAGTCTTTAAGAGGGGAGTGGAACTGTGCGCTAGCATTCCGTGGAGGTGTTAGTCTTTAAGAGGGGAGTGGACCTGTGCCCCAGCATTCCGTGGAGGTGTTAGTCTTTTACGGGGGAGCAGCGTACCTGTGCGCTAGCTTTCCGTGGAGGTGTTAGTCTTTTACGGGGGAGTGGACCTGTGCACCAGCATTCCGTGGAGGTGTTAATCTTTTAGAGGGGAGTGGACCTGTGCCCTAGCATTCCGTGGAGGTGTTAGTCTTTTAGAGGAGAGTGGACCTGTGCCCCAGCATTCCGTGGAGGTGTTAGTCTTTTACGGGGGAGCAGCGTACCTGTGCGCTAGCTTTCCGTGGAGGTGTTAGTCTTTTACGGGGGAGTGGACCTGTGCGCCAGCATTCCGTGGAGGTGTAAGTCTTTTATGGGGGAGCGGACCTGTGCGCTAGCATTCCGTGGAGGTGTTAGTCTTTTAGAGGGGAGTGGACCTGTGCCCTAGCATTCTGTGGAGGTGTTAGTCTTTTGGGGGGAGTGTACCTGTGTGCTAGCATTCCGTGGAGGTGTTAGTCTTTTACGGGGGAGTGGACCTGTGCGCTATTATTCCGTGGAGGTGTTAGTCTTTTAGGGGGAGTGTACCTGTGTGCTAGCATTCCGTGGAGGTGTTAGTCTTTTAGGGGGAGTGTACCTGTGTGCTAGCATTCCGTGGAGGTGTTAGTCTTTTAGGGGGAGTGTACCTGTGCGCTAGCATTCCGTGGAGGTGTTAGTCTTTTGGGGGGAGTGGACTTGTGCCCTAGATTTCCCCGGGTGTGTCAGTTATATACAGGGGAGTGGCCCTGCACCCAGTCTACCCTGGGGCTGCCAGTTATGTACAGGTTATCTGGTGGTTCCCTTTCTTAATTAACTTTATGTCACTTCACTTCTCGCAGGTGAGCGGCGTATATTCTGTGGCGATCCAGAAGAGCGAGCTTATGAAGAGATCAATCTCATCCGCAGCGGGAGGAACTACGGATGGAACATCAAGGAGGGGAACGAGTGCTTGGACAGGTCAAAGTGCAGCAATGGAACAGTAGGTAGGTAGCCTTCGTCTCTCTCACCCTTCACGAGGCTGCCTCCTTGGTCTAGTGTACACAGTCTGCCTGGGGAGCAGAGGATCGGTTGTCCCAGGCCACGTCATAGATAATATCTGAATAGTTTCAGTCAGATGATGGCCCACATTGTTTGTACACTGCATACAGCTGATTGCCATGCTTAACTATGGCATACACTGAAAATATAGACATTCCTAGTTCAGGTGATGTATGAAATTATTGGCAATTTCATATATAAGTACACCTTTATTCTTCTTGGATATATACTATGCAAAACAAGTAGGGGATGTTTTGTTTGAGGTGAAACCACAGGAAAATACATCAATGTCTGGCAATGCAAGCGGCTGATTTATGTGGCAAGAACAAAGCTCCCAAACATGACATGTCATGAAGCACGAGATCTCAGACAGCACGTGCTAGGGGTGACATGCCAGATTTACCATTGTCACTCAGACTCGGTTGTTAGCAGACCCATATTGTTTTCATGGAACCAACGCCCAAAGACACGTTATTAAGCACATTTAATCATTTAGGAAGCAACAGCATTGATCATGCAACGTCAGCAACGTGCTGAACGTCTCCGTGTCACAGGCATGTTGCAGGTGGGCACATGTCCGAATATTGTTGCCCAAACACTGCATATTTCTCAGTCTGTAATCAGAAGAATACAACAATGATCGACGCTGCTCTGGACGCCCAATGGCAACAACTCAAGCCCAGGACAGATTAGTGAGAACGATGTGATTACGAAATGGATTGCAAACTGGCTGTCAGATAATCGAGAGTCCATGCACAGACGGTGCGAAATCGCCTGCACAGATGACATTTCATGCATGACGTCAATGTGTCATCCCAATCAAAGGCGTCAGTGGCATAGGGAACATCAGCAATGGGATAATCGATGTTGGGCTAATGTCATTTTCCCTAACGAATCGAGGTTTATCCTGACTTCCGTGACCGAAGGAATCGAGTTTGGAGACGTCCTAATGAACGGTTTATGGACGTTAACGTTTTGGGGGTGGTATCACAATGACTGTCCGAACTGCGCTCCATATTGCAGGTCAATACTATCGGGACATCATTGCGCCACTCGTGTTGGGCAACGTTTCATCTCTTAAGATGACAGTGAACGTGTTAATCGTTCCAGAATTGTGACCCAATTCCTCCAACAGGAATCATGCCATGGCAAGCACTCTGTAAAAAAAAATGCCTCCAAGGAATCGTGCATGTCTGGCAAACAGAGGTGGTTTTACCCGATATTAGTGACGTTGGCTGCAAAATTTCGAATATGCCCCCTGACCTAATTAACGTCCTAGTGCCACCATCACATCACACCAACCATGAAAACCCACTAGATCTGATCGTCTACTCCCCAGCAGATATGATCATATCCCCCTTTCCATGTTCCTCCGGCTTAGTACGTTCCACCACCACCTGCTAATACATTCACAATGTAACCCTGTAATATCTGCAATTGCCTGGTGGTCATCTACTCTAAGCATTGCTTTAAAATCAGGCAATATGTACAGGTGGGGATATGACAGGTTTGATCATTTACTAATTCCTTATTTAGCATGAAGAAAGGTAAAGGCATAAAGAAATGATTTATTCCATTGTGCTACTTCTGATGCGCTCGTAACGCCTCGTTATATTTCTGCAAATGTGGTCAAGGACTTGTGGTAAAATACAAAGCCACAGAAAAGTCAGGCATGAGAATATATATGAGGGAGGGTAGGGGTGTTTCCTCCCAATATGGCACCAACATGTTCATTTGCATTTCATGAGAATAATTTGTCTGGACCATCCACAAGGGATCAAAAATGTTTTCATATTAGTAATCAAAATTTGAACTTCCCTCACGTCAGTCAGATAGCCAGAAAACGATGAGTTTCCATAGCAAATTTTGAGAGGATGGAAGGGAGATGATTTCTTTGGAATTTTCTTTTAATTGATATGGATGACACAAATATCATTACTCCTTTCTGTGTGATGTTGAGGTGAGGTGTGGGGTAGACTGGTGTGTGGTGGGGTCGGGTAGGTTGGTTTCATATTTCCTTCGGGGTGATGGGTGATCCTACTACTGTTTGGAAACAAAGAGTGTCTTCTGTAAACTTCATCCTGAATGTGGTTACAGAGAACGAAGCGCTGCCGATCTACATGTACATGCACACCAACCTCTTTCATGCTGTCGTCGGGGGATATGTGTACAGAGGCAGGAATCTTCTTGACTTGTACGGGCGCTATCTGTACGCCATGACCGGGTGAGTACATGCAGATGTTTACAGAGTGTAGTGATTGTGTTTGTGATTGAGTTATACAACTGTGTGTCAGCTTAATGTCGGAGTTATGCCGTAAGTGAATCTTGTCTTAGACATTTACCTCTTTGGTTAAACTCATGAGCACCAATATGGTGCTGACATCCCAAGAAACATCAGATCTTTCAGCCAAGTTGTCCAAGGAATGCACCTCTGCACAGCGAATTACAGTGCCGGAAGTTAATCTGTTAACATAAGAATTAACGTTAATGGGCAATAAAGTCAAACTGCCGAAGATTTTGTTGGGTTTTCAGACTGATACCACAAGACTTGAGGTTAATGATTGGCTGAGTGACTTAACGCCGTTCGGAACAATATTCAGTAATGTGAACTTATTCAAACAGGATAAAATGAATATTTACTCATGTCTTCGACATTTACCACTTCAGTGCCAAAAGACCAAATATCATAGTTTGGGCGACTCTTAGATCTTAACCCAAGACCAGAGGACACTGGAGACAGATAACAGATGAGAATCAGCACACATGAATTCCGATGCATTATGCCTCCAATCCATATGTGCCACTTGAAAGTCACATTAGTCACTTGAAAGGGAATATACCAGTGACACTAGGATGAGATCATCTGTGACAATTGACAGTCACAAAGAGGATGTTATATTGCATTGTTGAGTGTATCTACCTGATAACCAATGATTCCTCTAATTATATGTATATGTGTCTACATGTGCCTGATTCTGCATCTGTGTGTGTACCTGGTTCTGTCTCTGTGCCCACACCTGACTGAGTCTTCGTCTCCGTCTGCGTCTGCGCCTGCGACTGTGTTTGTGTTGTATCTGTGTCTGTTTTTTCAGCCAAATGTCAGTGTTAACCGAGGACAGCTACGGCTGGACATCGTCCCCGCTTCCGGTTTGTGATGGAAATTAGTGTCCGTGTGACGCCAGGGAGCGACCCAGGGACTTCCTACTGACCTTTGGTCAAGATGAACAAGGTGACATTGCGAGGGTTAAGTCTATCCTTAAATCAAAACGATCGCGTATATTGCTATAACCGTGTTTATCTGTTTTCGTCCAGATTGATCCTAGCATATGCATTCTGTGTTTCTTCAGGAGAGGTATACCTTCTGACGACGTCTTTAATAACGGCTTCCAAAGACGATGGCGTTGCTTTGAAAATAGTGTCATCACTTGGGTAGGTACTTTCTTATCTCACGCCAGGATATCAACATTTTATGCGGCTGTGTCAGACGTCGCGGAGGTAAGCCAATGTATTAACCTTTAAGCAAAGGTATGCCTGCACCAGGACGGAACACACATTACAGGTAACAGTTGATCAAGGCATTGCCTACAATGGCTAAAGGTCCGATAATCTTGTTAGAAACCACAAAACATTTGTTTCAGGACATCCCACGTGTCTGGTGAACAGTTATAATTTAAATGTAAACTCTGCGGTCAAAATAGTGCCTCCAGTATTTGTTAAACAATGAAACAAGCCTCTGTCCCCGACCCCTCCTCCTCCACCTCCAAAACACCAAAGGCCTTTCCCTTAAAAACACTTTAAAATCACATTGGTTCCAGCAGTAGATATTTTGTGATGTTCTGATTCAGGGAGAAGGCGGTAACTTGTGGGTGTGGTGACAGGGGAGAGTCTACAGGAGTCGTGGTGGTTTCTCTGATGATGGCGGTGCTGAAGTGATTCCATTCATAGGGTGTTGAGGCCGTTGACTGAAGACTTTGTATATTTGCTAGATATGAATATAAACTTATGTTATGCTTATAAGTGGAGATTTTTGCAGATGGGAATAGTATGTCATAATCGGACTTCGAGGGTTCTCCATTTTAATATTGGAATATGTTTGGTCAGGAATGCGGCACAAAGTTCAAGGTTCGAATGTTGTTTTGGAGCATGGTTTTGTGAATACACCTTTATGACTTGTGTAATGTCCACAACAGTTTTATGCAATTCCTTCTGCGTGAGGCTCAGAACATCAACCAACGCTCGTGCATGTTATGTTTACTTCAAGTAGACATACATGTGAATCATTTTCAGGGTGCTTAATAAGCACACATAAACTAAATGTAAGACTGTGTACGTTTGCAGTGTTTTTGCACCACTATTTTTATATCACTATTTTTTTACCTTGACGGATGTAGATCTATGCAAAATTTTATTTAGTATGTATCCATCAAACCCATCACACTCCATGAATTCTATTGTCCAGCAGCCGAAGTGCATAGCCGAACAAATTAGTATTTTGGTCAGCATTGGTCAGTACACAACACTGCTGATGGTGACCTGCTTGATTGATTGTTCCTCTTCTTATTTAGGCAAGAAACATTTTGTTATCTGATACATTTTGTCTTATGTATATATATTCTAGATGGTCTATGTTTTTACATGTGGTGTCGTACTATTCATGACAATGATGCTTGTACATACAGCAATCCACGATGATCATATGTTTCTAAAGTATAGCTTCATATAGAATAAACGCCCAAAATTAGTTCATATTGGGAATTATACGCAATTCCTGTCATCGCATGCATTTCCTACTTATTTGAGCTTGTTTCAATTATGTCAAATCTGGCTTTTGGCCCTGTGATTGATTCGTTTGCGTGTTTATTACAATAAAATCAAAAGTGCTCTAGTCTGTGCTTCGTGAATTTCGTTTCATATATTGAAGCATTCGAAATAATTAGACTTTCTTTACAGACACAGACACACACACATGATATCACCAAAATTTAAACAAAATCGCTTTTTTATTTCTTTAAACATGTTAAATACGCTGGAGGTTGGAACTGCTCATGCTTTGGTCGAACAAACCCTGGAACTCGAATTATGTTTGGAGCCTGAAGGAATGAGAGATGTAATTACAATTTGCCGCAGTTTTTATTACAATTTACCGCAGTGCAGTCATAACAATTTACAGCAGTTTTTATTACAGTTTACCTCAGTATTACATTTTACCACAGTGTTATAACATTTTCCACAGTTTATTACAATTTACTTTGTAACAGACGGGTGCCACCTGTGGGGCAGGATACGTTCACCTTCTCGAGAACAACTGGTATAATTAATATTTGAGAGTGATTCATAAACACATGCTCATGATATACACTCTTCAAAAACCTAAACACACAGGTCGTATGTAGTTCATTGAACCTGACTACACAGAAATCCAGGATATAAATTGGATATATGTTATTTGAAAATGTTGGTGGCCTCATTTTCGACAAACGATGCGTCAAAACGCAGCCATTGTCGATTTGCAATGTCTTAAACGGCTTTGTGTTCAAAAATTCATGGATGAGAACAGTAAAGCAAAATGCACGTGTGTAATACATGGCATGATAGGAAATACAGGGCATTAGAGGGAATAGAGGGCATTAAAGGTAATACAGGGCATGAAAGGTAATACAGGGCATTAGAGGTAATACAGGGTGTAACGGTTCAGGGGGTGGGTATTGGGGTACAGCTCTGGTAGCGAATTGTGGATCACTCCCAATACCACCAACCACACAGTTTTAATTATTTAATGTTTTAAGAATAATTTCACAATTAAGAATTGCACAATAAGATTTATTAATTTACAAGAATATAATTATTCTTTTCAGTATTTCATTCAGTTAGGAAGATGTACAATAAATATAAAATACTTGAATGTCAACTCACATATCTCGGCTCGAACCGGCTTTCACTCTCGTATCAGAAAAAGTACAACCGATCAAACTGTCAACAAAGTGACGTCATACCGGAAGTAGTCTCTCGCACGAGGATACGGTCGGATGAACGTGGGGAAATTGCACTCCACCAGTGACAGAAGTTATTTTACTTCGAGTCACGGCTGTGTAGTAATATACAATGCATTCAGATGGACTAGATGCACTTTTGTAGCCATACAAGGCTGATTTAAGCCATTATGCTACAAGAAGTAGTTTCGTGGAACAGACTCACGAATATAGGTGACGTTACACGAACTATCACGTTGCCAAATCGAAACAGGTGATTTAGAACGTGTTCACATTTTGTTTTTGCACATTTAACAAACAGTCAGTAAGATCAGTGGTGATATACGTTAATTCATGTAGCAATAACGTATATCTTTACGGTATGCTGTATCACATACAACATATACAATATGATTCATCTCACTGTCTACTGACCGAAATGTACAAAAGGCTTGTACAGTACAATATTCCCCGTTTTAAAATGTAACTCGACCGCGAGTAAAACAACAATCTAATGATAGTGGATATGTGTCAATACAATTGATATTACACAACAATATAATATCACGGAATATTCGTCTAATACCTTTCCTATTTGACATAGTGAAACATAAATTTTAGTATATACCTGTTACATACCAGTATACTTACTTATTCACTTACATTTCCACAAGAACATCCATGAATTAAAATACAGAAGAATAAAACATTTTACAAGTCCAATATCACAGTCTGAGAGACAATCCCAGAGTTCAACAGATACACTGTCTCACTTCTGCATGTTCAGGATGTACGCATCAGCTTGATGGCGCAGGTTCAGCTGTTCCATGAACCTCTGGTCTTCGGCCATGTGAAGAACTGACAGGGCCTCCCTGCCAGAATTGATGAAGATGTCCAGAGCTGGTCGTGACCGCGGGATGTCAGCTGCAGTAGGCCATGAGGGCGTTGCCTTGGCTAGACGTCATTGCAGATGTTCGACTTCCTGCCTGAGCATCTGAATATCCAGTTGGGCCCTGTCATAAGCCACCTCCCACTGCGTGGACTGGTCCGCCATCTGGTTGGATCTCGGCTCTGTGACCGGAACTGCCTCTCCAGTGCTGAACTTATGCTCAGCTTTGGGTATATGATCTCCAGGTTTCACGGTTGCAGGTACCTGGGTAACCTGTGATCGTATCTTCTTCCCAGTTACGTTCTTCGTTGTGCTCTTCTTTGCTGAGTTAGTTTGAAAGACAAGATTGCCTGGGTCGACAAAGCATCTATTCACCATCACCTTTGTCCGAGCTCTTCTGCAGACCTGCATGGGGTTGGCCGGATTCCCTTTACGTCCGGCGTGCACCACCCCATAGTGACGGGTCAGGTCAGCGAACCTGTTAAAAACTGATCGGCACTCCCTTACGGGGCAGAAGAATGTTGTCAGGTGCTGTGTATGGAGCATTATCCAGTGCCTGTCAAAAGCTTGTACATTTACAAACATCTCCTTGTCAGGGCATGCCGGGCATTCCATACCACTCCTGAAAGTGACAACTTCCAGGGATGTTGGTAACTGAGACGGAGCATCTTGATCGAAACTCATATCCTCGTCACCAAGGTCAAGAATATCCTTGTCTGGAACATTGGTAGCCCTGGGAGAATTTATAAGTTTGAATTTATTAAGTTAATTATGAATGTTTACATTTCAATATAATTGGCATACAAATGTAGGTGTAAATCAAAGATATCCGTTTCCTATGTTATTACAACAATAACATGTCATATAAGTCTCGTTAATACTAACGGTTGATCCAATATCTCCCATTTGATAAAATAAGACATTAATTCTCATGCGTTCTAAATGGTCATTCTCTGGAATATCTACCGGAAAGCATCCAACACGCCCAAATTTTAAATCCAGATAGCATCCAGGATAAATAATCAATACGAACCAATTAACAGAACATACCATATCTCATCAATCTTTAAACCTTGGCATAGGCTATTGTAACTGCATTTGAATTGTTTTATTTTTACACAACTAATTCTCATCTCTGAATGTTTCAGGATGGCTCACTGGGAGGTATTCACTCAATCTTTATACTCCGGAGTCCACCATGTTGGTGGGTCATTACCCTCGTACGGTAACAACCGGTCAACATGAACAACCCTAGAGGATCTATTTGGACCATTTTGAGTACGATATGTGATGTCAGCAATGTGCTTAGTGACAACCCAACCTTTACACCACTTCGAAATGAATTTGTAACTCAGTTTTGAGCCTTTGTGAGGGTTAAACAACCATACTGGCTGTCCGACTTTAAGTCGTGTTTCCTTGCTCCCCTGGTCATATCGTTTCTTACGCACTTCGGAAGAATGTCTGAGATTTCTCCGAGCAGACTCAAAAGCATGTTCAAAATGTTGTTTGACCTCGTCGACATAGTCATTTCTCGTCACAGGATTCTCGTTAGGATTTCCTGTGACCAGGTGGTAAGGCATTCGCACTTGCCTACCGAGCACCAACCTGTTTGGTGTATAACCTGTCGACTCATGCTTTGAGCTTCGATAAGCAGCCATTACGAAGGGGAGATGTTTGTCCCAGGACCTTGGTCTCCCTTCAGTATAAATGCTAAGCATGGCTGCTAATGTTTGGTTAAACCGCTCGACCTGGCCATTGGCCTGTGGTCGGAGAGAAGTTGTCCTAGTTTTAACAACTCCCAGCAATTTACATAGTTCCTGGAACAGGTTAGCCTCATACTGTCTACCTTGATCACTATGTATAAGAGCTGGGGTACCATAGCGACAGACCCACTCCTTGACAATCTTCTTTGCCACTGTTTTTGCCTCGATATTTGAAATCGCATAGGCCTCAGTCCACTTCGTGAACGAATCAGTGACAACAAGTATGTACTTGTTGCCACTGGCGGTACGGTCCAGTGGGCCCATGATGTCGGTGGTGAGTCTCTTCATGGGTGAGCCTGTTGTATACTCTCTCATGGGTGCTTTCTGTTTCCTAGGACTCTTCCTGGCAACACACTTATCACAACTGATGCAGTGCCGACGCACATCAGTTTTCATACCAATCCAGAAGTAAGACTGTTCAAGCTTGGCAAAAGTCTTGGAAACCCCAAGATGGCCTCCCAAAGGTGAGTCATGACACGCTTTGAGGATAATTCGCCGGTTGATGGATGGTACAACTATCTGCCAATGCCAATCCTTTCCATCCTGACTCTCCCATCTTCTGTGTAAGACACCCTGCCTTATCGACAGTCGATGAAACTGACCCCACAGCGCTTTGCATGCCTCCGAATATCCTGAAACAGTTTCCCATTCAGGTCGGGTATTTTGATCTCTAGCCTTGTATATTAGGCTGATATCGGGATCTTGAAGCTGCAGGTCGTGAATCTCCTCAGGACTGAAGGAATTTTCCTCAACTCTACCCAATTGGTGTGAGCTGGAACAGGAGGTATCTTTATCCTGTTTGGCAGTTTGTGATCTGGTGATGGCATAACAACTAAGATTCGACTCTACCAACCCTATGCTGCAAGGTCCACTCTCCCTCTTACATTGGGGACAGGGTGCCTGAGGTCTGCAACTTAGTGCGTCAGCATTCCAATGCACTCGGCCTGGCCGGTGTACCTCGGTCAAATCATAGTTGCCTAGTTCTTGTAGCCAGCGAGCCATCTGGTTGACAGGCCTCTTAATTCTTTTTGCCCAGACCACTGCAGAGTTGTCAGTTCTGATAGTGACATGCCTACCAAAGACATATGGATGCCAATGGCGACATGCAGTTACTACTGCCAGCAATTCTCGACGGGTGACACAGTAATTCTTTTCTGCTGGTGTGAGACTTTTGCTGTAATAGCCAAGAACAACTTCTCTGCCATCTTGATTTTGTGACAGGACTGCACCTATACCTTCACCGGATGCATCTGTGTCAACAGTTATCTCACCTTCAAGCCTTGGAAACCCGAGAACTGGTGCTGAGGTAAGTGCTTCCTTCAGGCTGATGAAAGCTCGATCAGTCTCCTCAGTCCAAAGAAAATCAACCAATGGACTGGTAAGTTTGGTCAGTGGCCTAGCAATTTTAGAGAAATCTTTTATGAATTTCCGATAGTAGTTAGCCAGACCCAAAAACTGTAGTATCTCCTTTCGAGGCTTTGGGGTAGGCCAACATCTTACTGCCTCTATTTTCTCTGGCTGGGTGTGAACACCATCAGCCAAAATAACATGGCCTAAGAAATCGACTCTCTCTTTAAAAAGGTGACATTTTTTAGGCTTTAATTTCAGGCCAGCTGAGGTCAGACGGTTGAAAACTGATTGCACCCGGAACATTGTTTCTTCGAAAGTAGTTCCGAAGACAATGATGTCATCCAGGAAACACAGACACTCATTCCACTGGAGACCTCTAAGCACCATTTCCATAAGTCTCTCGAACACACTTGGGGCGTTACATAGGCCGAAGGGCATGACATTCCACTCAAACAGTCCGTAACGGGTGACAAAGGCTGTTTTCTCTCGATCACGAGGATCCATTTCTACCTGCCAGTATCCTGCTTGCAAATCCATTGTGCAGAACATTTTGGCATCACCCAGACTGTCAATACAGTCTGCAATGCGAGGTAGGGGGTAGGAATCTTTCCGAGAAACCTCATTTACGAGCCTAAAATCACAACAATATCTCCAACGGCCATCCTTGCGTTGCACAAGAACTGTCGGGGAAGCCAAGGACTATTTGAGGGACTGATTACACCTTGCTCTAACATTCGAGCCACTTCTTTCTCCTCCGCCTCTTGCCTCGCCAGCGTCTGACGACGTGGAGCCTGTTTGATAGGTCTCGCATCACCAGTATTGATGCGGTGTTTAACAAGGTTAGTTCGACCAAGATCATCATCATCTTTTGCGAATGTATCTCTGTATGAGTACAGGAGATCTCTCAGCTCATCCTGCTGCTCAGAGCTGAGGTTTGTTTTACTGCGTTCAAATAAATCTGTTAAATGATCAGGCACCTTCGAGTTTTTAACATTAACTCGTGATACTTTCTTTATTTGCCTATCTGGTACTACATTGACACACTGACACTGACCAATAATTCTTCCCTTAGCTAAAGTGTATTTGGTATCAAGAACATTGATAACCTTAACTGTAGCTGCCTTATTACTATTTGTGACTACTGAATTGCCCATGATTATACCATGTGTGAATAAAATCTCCTTGCAGGGTTCTATCAGAATCGAGGACCGTTCCCGATGAAGTTGAGGCAAGCTCACTTGGATAAAAGATACAGACTGTGGCGGCAAAAAGACATCATCTGCAACGATGACAGTGGTTTCAGCTCTCACAGTTGGTAACCACCTGCCCATCAACCGGATCCTTGACCCAGGGATGTCGATCAGACCCTCCAGTCTATCCAGTACATCTATACCAAGAATGCCATCACAATCATGGGAATTATCAACCTCTGCAACCAGGAATTCCTCCACAGTGGGGTTCATGTCATCACTAATGTGAACAGGTGCTTTGAATATTCCATGTGCTTGGAATAAGCTCCCATTAACAGCCTCCAGAACCATGTCAATTGAGTTGACAGCTAATGAAGATGGCAAGCGCTTGCTTGCGGCTGGGGAAAGTAAGGTCACCTGACTACCTGTGTCAACAAGCAAAGTGAAGTAAATGTTGCCAACCTTGACATTCACTAATTGGCCCTTATCTCCTACTTTAAAACAAGCCTGGAAATTTGCCTTCACCTTGACTGGGTCAGATGGATTAAGGGAGGAATCAGGGGTTATCTCCCCTTGACCAGAAATCAGACAAATCTCTCCCTCCATCTGACACTTGCTTTATTAGCTCTCACTTCCTTAGGATTTGTGGTTTCTATTTTAGAACTCTCCACCGAAGCCCGACCTAAGTCCGGGTCGGTGGGGTACCGTTTCCCTGACAACTATTTGTCTTGGAATTCTGAGGGCACTCAGAAGCCCAATGACTGTTCTCACCGCATGTGAAACAGGCAGTGGTTCCTCTCCTAGAAGCACTAGGGGATCGCGAATAACTACGCCCATTGGAATGCTCTCTCCTATTTTGAGAGGATTGAGGTCGCCCCTCATTTTTCTGAAATGTGTTGCTCTTATTGTTCTCAACAGGTCTTCCTCTAGCAATGCGACTTTGTGAGCGAGATGGCTGTACCTGCACTGATGTAAGCTTCTCTACTGTCTTTTGAAGATCAGCCAGCTGATTGGTCAGAGTAGTAAGTCTCTGGTTGACAGATTTCTCATCCAACTCTGAGTCAAAATGAACTCTCCTTCCTTGTGAAGGGTAAGGACTCAGTGCCCGCACCGACCTCTGTTGACCAGGTTTTCCTACAACTGACTCGAACAGCTCAGATACATCCACCGCCTCCTGTAAGGTACGTACACCTCGGTCCATGAACCGGAGTCTCAAGTCTTGATCCACAGCCCTCTTCAGTGCATCCAGAGCCAACCTCTCCTGAAGTTCATAAGGAAGATCAGGGTATGCACCTTGAGCAAGATGCCAGAGATCATCTCGTAAGTCGGCAATTTTCTCACCGGACTTACGGCTTCGCCTCATCAACTCTTCACGTTTAACATCTGGAAGACTGGTTCCATACCGCCTGCGCAGAGTGTGTGAAAGCCGCTGGTAATCCAGTCGCTCATGCTCAGGAAGGCCTGCATAAAACCGCTGGGCTACACCCTCCAGAGCACATCCCAACATTTGGGCTGCCTGGGTATTATCCCAGCATGACTGTGCAACCAGATTCTTAAACTGTGCTTCGAAAGCACGATAATCTCCTTGGCCATTAAATTTAGGCAATTGGAGAGATATTCTTCCAATTGAATGATCTCCCCTTGGTGGGTATCTGTCCAGAGTGTCAATCCTTTGTGCAAGACCCAGCACACTACTAGACAATTGTGACACGAGACCAATTAGATTTTGGTCTGAACTCACCATTGGTGGTGGAGCAAGTACTGGGTACCCAGTCTGACCAGTGTATGGGTAATTATGACTAGTCTGTGAAAACTGATTCTCAGGGTACACATTAGGAACATATGGCAAACGATCTTCACTGTGTGACCTGGATGGCAAGTATTCACTGACCCTAGGGTCAGAATATTCTAGTTGTCTCGTTACCTGCAGATCATTTTGAAACCTACCTACTGAACTAACAGCAGGTGAATTTGCTGGACTCACAGCATTGAGTTGCTCAGACAATTCATGTCTGGAAGGTTGACCAAAGTCAACATCTGGAAACCGAGTACCAGTATTTTCACCAGAACTTAGCTCCGAAATATTGGACACTTATCGAGAGCGTAAATTTCCAGCCGGACCATTAACATGATCCACTCTCCTTGACAGGGAATTGATAGATGAATTATTTTCCATTTTATAAAAAAAATTGTCACAAAACTTTTATCTTATGGAATCTTATCAATTTGGAATATTTGTGAAATATTATTCTTACTTTATTTATATATATGAGATCCACAACGGATCCCACCGCTGCCACCATAAAACTGTAACGGTTCAGGGGGTGGGTATTGGGGTACAGCTCTGGTAGCGAATTGTGGATCACTCCCAATACCACCAACCACACAGTTTTAATTATTTAATTTTTTTAAGAATAATTTCACAATTAAAAATTGCACAATAATATTTATTAATTTACAAGAATATAATCATTCTTTTCAGTATTTCATTCAGTTAGGAAGATGTACAATAAATATAAAATACTTGAATGTTCAGTGAATGTCAACTCACATATCTCGGCTCGAAGCGACATATCCCCAGGTGAGAGGGGTGTAACGGTTCAGGGGGTGGGTATTGAAAGGTATTACAGGGCATTAGAGGTAATACGGGGCATGATAGGAAATACAGGACATTAGAGGTAATACAGGGCATGATAGGTAACACAGGGCATTAGAGGTAATACAGGGCATTAGAGGTAATACAGGGCATGAAAGGTAATATAGTGAGTGAGTTGGGTTTTGGGTGAGTTATTGAGTGAGTATTTCAGTTATATCAGGGCGTGTCAGCTTAATGTGGGAGGAAAGCCCGAAGTGATGCAGGTGTTAGACGTTAAACACCTCGGTGAAACTCACGAGCACGGGTATGGTACTGACAAACCTGGCGAACCGTGATTCGAACCCACAATCATAGGTTTCTGGCGTGCCCAAGGGACGCAACTCTGCACAGCGAATCGCGGCGCCTTAGACTGGGGTAATACAGGGCAACTACTTTGTTGTACAGCTACTTAGGATTATATTTCTTACAAGGGGGAACAGCCAGACAGATATAAGATACATCAAGGCGTTAGCCAAGGTAGTGAAATCTCTGCTTGTTTTTTCTTGTTTTATCAATAATCTAATTACAGCCCTCGGACAAACACAATGTTGCCTTCGTGCATAAGTATGGATATTAATACAGTCATGCATGGTGACGTTTCTACTCTTTCTACTCACCGAGAGGCTTTGATATTGTACATACATATGCCTAAGGGTGGCACCTAACGTGTAATTCATCAACAAGCTCAATAATTGTGTTCACCAAAGCAAAACGCAAGGAGCATAGCTTCGTGATACAAATATTACTACCACTGATTCTACAGTATATGGTGGGATACTCATTAAAAATAATCTTACCTATAAAAGAAGAATTTAGACGTGCCGTCAGACCAAATATTACATATCATTATAATCGCAATATGGCCGCAATACTGCCGATGTGATGTAAAATCTTTACTCACTCCCTCACATATCATAATATCAGCAAATAATAAGAGGCTGGAATTCGGTGTTTTCAGACATTGGCACAAGTCGAAAATGCCTCGAATCGCCCTCCTTTTGCTCTGTTTAAGTACAGTCTGCCTTCCAGAAGCGTTCCCATTCCAAAACCTCTCGAACGATCAAGCATATCCTGGCATTTTACTAGCCCTTCAATCATTTAGTGCCACTGACAACACTCTCTACTGCCACGTAACATGACAGACAGCTTTCCATGACCACAAGATATATATGGCTTAGTCGCGCAACGTATTACTTAGGCTACATTTGTGAGTATGGTCCCTATTCATGGTTCATTGCTGCATACAATGCCACGCAGGTCTCGACTGTACATCACCAGATCACTTGCCCCTGTTGTCTGTATATAAATATCAGAACTCTTTAGAAACTTGGATGGAGAATAATTTCTCTTGGCACCAATATCCAGCAGGATAACCTGAGTGTCCTGACCAGTACTGATGATGCGTGTTGATATTTAGAAAATTATAATGCTTCCTTGTATAGTTTTCTACTCGACCATTTTAACATGGTACGAGCGTCAGCAGATAATGTGTTAAACAACTTTGGAAAAAGTTTGATAAATTTATGCAGTATATTAAATATACATATCATGACTGGAAGATGTGGGTCAGACTCAGAAGTTGGAGACTATACGTTTATTGGCAATCAAGGTGCTAGCGTCATAGCGTCACAATCTGTTCATCTGGGTTGTTTGACGTATGCTGTAATTTCAACATTGTATCACGCACGGAATCTTGTCATCTTCCTGTCATGGCTAGCTTACATACTTCTGTGCAGACTGAACCCGTGCAAGCTCATGGTAATAAGAAGGCTTCCAAATTCGTTTGGGTCAATGATAAAGCTGACCAATATATGTTTAACTTGTTGAGCAGTGAATGCTACTCTTTATTAGAAAAGGCTGTTGACGAGGTGTTACACAATATAGACGAAAGTGTTAGATGCATGTCAGAGGCCTTCTGCACGGCAGCAAGCGACATGAAAAGAGTGTGTACTTCTAACACATCTAGTTAACAGTGGTTTCACCGTGAATGTGAGCTACTCAAAAAAGAAAGATGTAAATATTTAAACAATTTTAGGAGAAAAAAGGATTATAACTCATTATATGAGTATGATTATATTAGAAATAAATATAATAGTGTATGCAGAGAAAAGAAAGCGAAAGTTTTCAAAGAGAAGCAGGAAACACTTGAACATTGCATACGCGATTCTAAACAATGTTGGGCCACTCTTAAAGGGCTTAATACTAATCGTTATACACAAAACAATATTCCAATTGATGATTGGTTTAACCAGTTCAGGGGTCTGTTTTCAACTTCTACAGAGAACGAGGAAAAATGTTTTGATATCGATGAATCGAATGCATTTGATAACTCTTTTTGTCAGTTAGCCTCAGATTCACCTAAAACAAGAAATGAAATTTCAGAAAGCATCGCAAACTTAAAAAGCAATAAAGCAGCTGGTGAAGATAATTTGATTCCTGATTTTTTTAAATATTCGTCCGAAATTCTCCTCCCCTACCTGGAAATGCTTTTTAACGTTATGTTTGAAAAGACTTATTTTCCAGAACAGTGGACTTTCGGGATTGTAATTCCTCGGGCCTCGAGCCTTGATTGTGGGTCAGACAATCCAGTGATTAGCATCATGAACATCGATCCACGCAATTGGGATACGATGACATGCACCAACCAGTCACCGAACCTGACCACCCTATCCCGTTAGTCGCGCATGGTAGGAAGATCAACCTTTTCCATCATGTTTTAGGAATGCTCTTTGAAAATGTAGTGCCACAGAGTGGACCCACAATCAAGACACAATCATGACACAATCATGACACTTTTCTGGATTACAACTTTGTAGCACAGTGAACTGTGGGGAACATCAGGTAGCGGTGAATACTGACTCACTATTATTTTATAGACAATATATGTACGCTGTATATATATGCAGATAAATGCATATCATAAACTCATAAGGTGTCAGCATTATCTGATCTCCGTCTGTGAAGTTGCCATGGTGATAGTAATGTATGACTAAAAGGACATGTCTATTCAACAATGAATACAGGGAGATTTGAATATACCATACATATTATAACAGACTGTCTATATCTGTGTATATCCTCCACGATTATAACTTTCATCTGCTCCACATACGCACGTCTCCATGCAACAAAGTAACATGATTACCTCTCTTGTCTACCGACCCGTTAAGATCAGCGTTAGAATAGGTCTTCGTAAGAGGCGACCAACGGGATTGGGTGGTCAGGCTCGCTGAATTGGTTGATGTATGTCATCGTAATCCAATTGCGTAGATAGATGCTTATGATATCAATCACTGAACGGTTAGGTTTGGACTCGTTTATTTACAGACCGCCGTCATATAGCGAGAATATTGCTGAGCTCGGCGTTAAACTACAAACAAGCAAACAACCAGCTTATTTACTGATTCTGTGATTTAGTAGACGCCCATAGTGTCCGGTCCAGTTACAACACACCAGAGCCATGTCATTTGTCTCTGTTTCCGCGATCACAAGTGTTCTCCACGACTCTCCATCACACGGTGTGAAGTCTCCGATGTGAGAACCGCAGGTGGCGAGGACCAGGAAGGTGATTATTACTATCGGGTCATTGAAGAATGGCTGCCAGTGCGATAGTCATGTATCAAAGCCGTCGTGATCAGAGCTGCCGGTCTGGTCTGTTTTCCTTAAGCGGGAAATTCTACTTATTGAACATCAATTAGACTGCAGTACGAGCGTGATAACATTTCAGGATATTCTAGCATGGATATTGTTTACAGCTTTTAGTAGGTCAATGTCAAGGTCACCTGTTTCCAAAACTTACCTTAAAGTTGCAGTGTTCGAAATATCTGCCTGCCCGACCGTCCGAGACGGATTGATTTCAACTCGGGCTGACAGATTTTCAAATCCCCCTGCCCGACGGTCGGGTTATATTTCATATGTGAAAATATTCAAAATATTTCCCGATGATAAGCATTAATTCACATGTAAAGATGAATGATAAAATGTAACCAAAAAGAAACCCCGTTAGCTTATCCTGAGAAACATATGATTATAGTGGGCAGGCAGGTTTTGGTCAGGGCTGGCAAGTATTTCAGCTAGCCAGTCCTGTGGTCTGGCTGAAATTTTTGGGAGTTTCATACACTGAAAGTTGTTACGATTTTAGAGAACGATAAATTCTATTATTTTTGCGAAACATTTCCTGTACAGAGGCCATACTTTAAACCTATCGGTCTTGCACATAAAAGGTCAAGGTCACCTTTATCGTTATTGTCATGTGTTATCCCGATGTATGGCCTTGAACTCACGGATACGATTGAGGTCACTGTGAAGGTCGTTGGTTAAGTGGAGGTGTCTATTTGATTGCTTCATCATGTTCTGGGTAGTGTGTAAAGACGTTTTCCTTAAATAGTTATATAATTATATTAACATCTGCAGAACATTCCTCAATTAAGACATCACGTTAAAAGAACGTACATAAAGGTTACTTCACCTTTGGATTAACGTTTACAGAAATGAAACTGTAGATGGCATATTCCAGCACCAGACCTAGAATAGAACCCTGTCCACGTATTACCGGATCTGATGATCCCGTTAGGAGGGGTGGTCAAGCTTGCTTTACGGGGGGCACGGGGAAATAACTGGAATAATGTTAAAAGCGGCGTTAAACCCACTCACTCACTCACCCAAACACTCACTCACTCACTCACTCACTCACTCACTCACTCACTCACTCACTCACTCAGTTTGCCCGGGGGTGTCAGTGATGTACAGGGACGCAGACCTCTACCCTAGTTTGCCCGGGGGTGTCAGTGATATACAGGGACGTAGACCTGTGCCCTAGTTTGTCCGGGGGTGGCAGTGATATTGGGACGCAGACCAGTACCTTAGTTTGTCTGGGGGTATCAGTGACGTACAGGGACGCACACCTGTGACCTAGCTTGTCCGGGGGTGTCGGTGAGGTACATTGACGTAGACCTGTACCTTAGTTTGCCCGGGGGTGTCAGTGATGTACAGGGACGAAGACCTGTACCCTAGTTTGCCCGGGGGTGTCAGTGATGTACAGGGACGAAGACCTGTACCCTAGTTTGTCCGGGGGTGTCAGTGATGTACAGGGACGAAGACCTGTACCCTAGTTTGTCCGGGGGTGGCAGTGATGTACAGGGACGTAGACCTGTACCCTAGTTTGTCCGAGGGTGTCAGTGATGTACAGGGACGCAGACCTGTACCCTAGTTTGTCCGGGGGTGGCAGTGATGTAGAGGGACCTAGACCTGTACCCTAGTTTGCCCGGGGGTGGCAGTGATGTACATGGACGCACACCTGTGCTCTAGTTTGCCGGGGTGTCAGTGATGTACAGGGACGTAGACCTGTACCCTAGTTTTTCCGGGGGTTTCAGCGAGGTACAGGGACGCACACCTGTGCTCTAGTTTGCCCGGGGTGTCAGTGAGGTACAGGGACGCACACCTGTGCTCTAGTTTGCCCGGGGTGTCAGTGATGTACAGGGACGCACACCTGTGCTCTAGTATGTATGTTGTAGACATTCTCTCTCGTTGTCTGGTCCAGAGGCGACTAACGGAATCGGAGGCCGCGCTCTCTGATTTGGTTGATGCATGTAATCGTATTCCAATTGCGTTGATCGATGCGTATGATGTCAATCACTGGATTGTCTGATCCAGACTCGATTATTTACAGTCGGCGATCATAAAGGTGGAATATACAAACAAACAAACAAACAAATATAAATGCTGGATCCGCCCTTGATGATGTCGCGAGTCACTTCCTGAATCAACATGTCACGTCACTTTCCCTTCTCGCAGGTGAGCGGCGAATATTCTGTGGCGACCCAGGGGCACGAGCTTATGAAGAGATCGACGTCATCCGCAGCGGCAGGAACTACGGCTGGAACATCAAGGAGGGGAACGAGTGCTTCGACAGCTCCAAGTGCAGCAAAGGGACAATAGGTAGGTAGCCTTCGTCTCTCTCACCGTCAACACTTCACGAGACTGCCTCCTTGGTCTGACTAGAGTCTGCCCGGAGAGCGGAAGGTCGGTGGTTCGCTTCCCTCCGCGTCATACCGAAAGACGTTTAAGATGATACTTGATGTTGTCCTGCCTGGCATTAGGGATATAACACAATTACTGTTCGACTCGGTGTAAACGTACCTTCCCGAGTCAAGAGCGTCTACCAGCTTTTTTATCAGTGTCTTATTTCCACTCTTGCCACATCAAGCCCACTTTCCTGTGCTAAATATTATAGGACCATCGCACAAATCGACAGTCCAATCAGAGAACGTTTTACAAAATCAACTTCCACAACAGGTACACATTCGTATGTAGTGATTTGCCGCTGCCTGTCTTTGTTGACACGTCTTTATCATATGTTAAACCCCCCAGCGATTGCCTATGGGTTTTTTTTGTGTCAGGGACGAAATCACGAATGTTTTAGTTATCTGATCGACTAGCCATCTTTGTGATGCTCTACGAGATAAGAACAGCGATCTGATTGGATATCGAGTTTTCATTACAAGGGGCACAGCTCGTGATCTTCGCGAGGTGGCGCCAGGGTGGAGCTAAGAAAAGTGGCGTTGATGTGGCAAGGGTAGCACCCAGGCTTTGCTGTTGGCTAGTGGACACGCTTGCCTCGGGAAGATGGTGTATACGGTGTTGGAATGAGTATCCATGTAAAGCTGCGGTATGGTATATCAGTATGTCCGTAAAGGCCGACAGTATGGCACAAACTGTCTCGGGGCTAAGAGCAGATCAACATTCAATTACAATTAGTAACATATCTCGAAAACTGAACAGTAGTTCATGATACTAATTGTGCGGACCATGCACACAAGTGAAAGGGATACATAATGTGAATAACGATGGAACAGATACAAGAATAAGTCTCCATTTGGAAAACAATGCCAAAAATTTGAATTTCCTACCTGTCAGTCAGATATCCACAATTATTCTTACAATATTTAGTCTTTGGAGAATATTTTGTATGTTTTGCTTGCCAGTTTTTAAGGTAAAGACTCGATCATGTTTTATTCAGGGTGAGGTGGGGTGGAGTGGGTGGTCTGTGTGCTTCGGGTAAAGACTCGATCATATTTTGTTCGGGTAGATTTGGGGTGGAGTGGAGTGGGTGGTTTGTGTGCTTCGGGTAAAGACTCGATCATATTTTGTTCGGGTAGATTTGGGGTGGAGTGGAGTGGGTGGTTTGTGTGCTTCGGGTAAAGACTCGATCATATTTTGTTCGGGGTGAGGTGGGGTGGAGTGGGTGGTTTGTGTGTTTAGGGTAAAGACTCGATCATATTTTGTTTCGGGTGGGGTGGGGTGGGGTTGAGTGGGTGATTTGTTTGCTTCCGGTAAAGATGGGGGCCATTCCAATTCTGTTTGGAAAAAGACAACATTCTGTAAACTTGTGGTTACAGAGAACGAAGTGCTGCTGATCTACGTGTACAATCACACCAACCTCTTTAATGCCGTCGTCGGGGGATATGTGTACAGAGGCAAGAAGCTTCCTGATCTGTACGGGCGCTATCTGTACGGAGACGCCATGACAGGGTGAGTACATGCAGGTGTGTGGCCAGAAAGCTCATCTTACATAGAGGCACCACGGGAAACTTGGATCAGTCACTCGGATTATGTGAAGGAGGTCATCCGTATCACTTGTAGGAGGTCCCCCCTACCACTTGAAGGAGATCACCCGTACCATTTGAAGGAAGTCACCCGTACCACTTGAAGGAAGTCACCCGTACCACTTGAAGGAAGTCATACGTACCACTTGAAGGAGGTCACCCGTACCACTTGAAGGAGGTCACCCGTACCACTTGAAGGAGGTCACCCATACCACTTGAAGGAAGTCACCCATACCACTTGAAGGAGGTCACCCGTATCACTTCAAGGAGGTCACCCGTATCACTTCAAGGAGGTCACCCGTATCACTTGAAGGAGATCACCCGTATCACTTGAATGAGGTCACCCGTATCACTTGAAGGAGGTCACCCGTATCACTTGAAGGAAGTCACCCGTATCACTTGAAGGAGGTCACCGTATCGCTTGAAGGACGTCACCCGTATCACTTGAAGGAGGTCACCCGTATCGCTTGAAGGACGTCACCCGTATCACTTGAAGGAGGTCACCCGTATCACTTGAAGGAAGTCACCCGTATCACTTGAAGGAGGTCACCCGTATCACTTGAAGGAGGTCACCCGTACCACTCGATGGAGGTCACCCATACCACTTGAAGGAGGTCACCCATATCACTTGAAGGAGGTCACCGTATCGCTTGAAGGACGTCACCCGTATCACTTGAAGGAGGTCACCCGTATCACTTGAAGGAGGTCACCCGTAACACTTGAAGGAGGTCACCCGTACCACTTGAAGGAGGTCACCCGTACCACTTGAAGGAGGTCACCCGTACCACTTGAAGGAGGTCCCCCGTACCACTTGAAAGAGGTCACCCGTACCACTTGAAGGAGGTCACCCGTACCACTTGTAGGAAGTCACCCGTACCACTTGAAGGAGGTCACCCGTACCACTTGTAGGAGGTCACCCGTACCACTTGAAGGTGGCTGTGATATTTGCATTGTGATCACCCATCAGTCTGTACTTCCTTGTAATCCATGATTCCAACCATTTAGGAAGAGATATATACCCTTATGCGTGTCTGTGTCTGTGTCCGTGTCTGAATCTATGTTCGCGTATTTTTGCATCTGTGTCTGAATCTATATCTGTATCTGCGACCTTTCCTGCATCTCTGTCTGTTTTCAGCGTCATGTCGGCATTGACCGAGGACAGTGACGGCTGGACATCGTCCCCGCTTCCGGTGTGTGACCGAAAAAATTATCCGTGCGGTGCCAGGGCGCGACCTAGAAACTTCATACTGACCTTTGGTCAAGATGAACAAGGTGAGATCCCGAGGGTTAAGTCTTTATTCATCACCAAATGCCGAGTATACTGAAATAAACGTGTTTGTCTGTTTCCAGACTGACAGATTGACATTCTGTGTTTCTTCAGGGGAGATGTACCTTTTGACGACGTCTTCAATAACGGCGTTCAAAGACGACGGCGTTGCTTTGAAAATAGTGTCATCACTTGGGTGGGTCCTTCTTATATCTCGCCAGGACAACATTCTGTGCGGCTTAGTCTGTGTGGTGCGGCAATGTTTTAATCTACCCGTGTCACACTCGACTTATATATATATGAGTATCTGATCTCCATAATGACGTATAGTACTTGGATGATGACGTATCGGACGTCGTTCAGCAAGGACAGGCGATATCAGATATCTCATATATTAAATACATATGCGCGTAGTCATAACACTCCGACCACTTCATGAACATAGGCCGTCGGATGACTGTCATGGCTACAGGTAACAGTTGATCAAGCATTGCTTACAATGGCTGAAGGTCCGATAACTCTTTTAGGAACCACACCATGTTTGTTTCAGGATCCAGTGAACAGTTTGTCTGTCTTTTGTGTAACCCTGAGGTCAAAGTATTGTTTCAAGTATTTGCAGAACAATATAACAAGCCTCTCCCCCTCCCCGTCCCCATCCCTCCGCACCCAACCCTCCCCCTCCCCCTCTACATCCATCGCTCCACCACTCCCATCCCCCACCCCCACCCACCCTCCACTCTCTCCATCCCTTCAACTCCATCCACGGAGCATCAATGGCCTGTCCCTATAGGTAGTATTATATCACATAGTTACCAGCAGTAGATATTTTCTGATGTTCTGTTTCAGGGAGAAGGCGGTAACTTGTGGGTGTGGTGGCAGGGGAGAGTCTACAGTCATGGTGGTCATGCTGATGATGTCGGTGCTGACGTGGTTCGGTTCTTGGAGCGTTGAAGACGTCGACTGAAGACTTTATGTATTTGCTAGATCGTAATCCGAACCTATGTAATTCTTATAAACGAAGATGTTTGGTAACGGGAACTGTACGTCATATGCAGACCTCCACACACAAGGGTTCTGCATTCTTATATTGGAATATGTTTGGTCAGGAATGTGTCACAAAGTGCAATGTTCGAGGGTTGTTCTGGGTAACCATGAGGAACTGGTATATTCACAGAACGTAGACACGGATGTTTACAAGTGGTTGATATTGGCATGTATCAGGTAGTGTGGCTCAAGACGCGGGCAGACTTTGAGATGCATGACTCGGTGGAGACATTTCTGAATGTTGTAATACACTTCATGATACGTGAACGGAAAAGTGAGGTGAAGCACCGTGACAAAAAACTTTAAGTTTTTATTTAGATAGTTCGAAGCCTTGTATGTGTTTGTTACGAGAGGTGAAAGAAATGACCCAAGGACAATAAAATTATGTTTTCCTTAAAATGACCCCCCTTCAATATTGGCACAGTTTTGCCAGTGATGTTGGCGCTGTGTTATCACATTTGCGTCCGACTCCTCATTCGCCGGTGGTATCACCTCATCGTGGATCAACCTTTTGGATGTCCACTCCTGGTGTGTTGCATTAGCGTCGTTTCGGTGTCGATGCTCACACCGTTATCAAGCTGATGCTTAACACACATGCAGCGACGAGGCACAACACATTCTTCGCATTTTTTAATATTATGAAGAATCATTCATTTATTATTTAATGAGGAACAGTAGGCTATTGGATGTGTTGTGAGTAGGTCTGTAATGTATCTATATTGGATGTGTTGTGAGCAGTGCTGTCATGTATCTAGTAGGCTATTGGATGTGTTGTGAGCAGGGCTGTAATGTATCTTGTAGGCTATTGGATATGTTGTGAGTAGGTCAGTAATGTATCTATATTGGATGTGTTGTGAGCAGGGCAGTAATGTGCCTAGTAGGCTATTGGATGTGTTGTGAGTAGGTCAGTAATGTATCTAGTAGGCTATTGGATGTGTTGTGAGTAGGTCAGTAATGTATCTAGTAGGCTATTGGATGTGTTGTGAGCAGGGCTGTAATGTGTCTAGTAGGTTATTGGATGTGTTGTGAGCAGGGCTGTTATGTATCTAGTAGGCTATTGGGTGTGTTGTGAGCATCACAATAATGGGTCTAGTAGGCTATTGGATGTGATGTGAGTAGGTCAGTAATGTATCTAGTAGGCTATTGGATGTGTTGTGAGAAGGGCAGTAATGTATCTATATTGGATGTGTTGTGAGCAGGACAGTAATATATCTAGTTGGCTATTGGATGTGTTGTGAGCAGGGCAGTAATGTATCTAGCGGCCATTGATATGTCTGTTTGACCACAAACAACAATACTTAACACCATATCATTGTCCGTACCTGTAGTGTATGGTCATCAAACGGGGACTACAGAGAAGCATGCGGGAACATGGAGATACATGGGCGCCCCCCAGTCAGCAACATTTCAGTGATATCAGCCTGTATACAAACAGTCGAATACGGGACATGCAGACCACAGACTGACAGCAATTACACGGGTCCACATGTGTCATGGGCTCTATTAACAGCAATCCTTGCACTCGACTTTCGATGACGGCAGCAATGACACACGTTGTAACACTCAGTCACCATTATAACCAAGCATGACTGACTCCCTCCCTCACCACAAACTAGAGTTTTGTTTGTTGTATAACACCCAACTCAGCAATATTCCAGCTGTATGACGGAAGTCTGTAAATAATAGGGTCTGGAACAGACAATCCAGGGATGGACATCATGAGCATCGATCCACACAATTGGGATACGATGACATGCATCAACCAAGTCAGAGAGCCTGACCACCCGATCCCGTTAGTCGCCTCCCACGACAAGCATAGTTGCCTTTTGTTTTGTCAAAACTGTCACGATTGAATGTCATTAAGAATTGAAGCATCGGGTTCACAGGATCAATATCAGGTAGTCCGTTAACTACTGTATAACACAATTCTGCAATTAGAGTGCCTTTCTTTTGTTGTCAAACGAAGTCGTGAATGGTACTAGAGCACAGTTCAAATACGTTTCGTTGAAAGATGATAACATACACATATATAATCAAGATCCTTTCTTTTTTATATCCTGGAAACATATATGAAATGTGTTGCTTCAAAGAACATTTATGCGTGAAGCCCATTTCTGGTGTCCCCTGCCGTGATACTGCTGGAATATTGCTTAAGCGGCGTAAAATCAAACTCACTCACTCACTCAAAGAACATTTGGCACCAACTACTTCGTGGTCAAAGGGAGATAATTCATGTGTCTTTACTAGTTAGATGGAATTTCAATTACGAAGCGCGCTCATGGATGAGAAGATATGCGACTAAACACACAACAATGGAAGAAACATTGTACAAAGTTAAAAGTGAAACTTGACTTCATCAAGGGCTCATCAACCCCGTGAAGATCCCTGGTTAGAATTAGTCTTCAGCTTGCCTGTCATGAGAGGCGAGTAACGGAATCGGGTGGTCAGGCTCGCTGACTCCAGACTCGAGTATTTACAGACCACCGTCACATAGCTGCGATGTTTCTGAGTGCGGCGTGAAACAACAAACAAACTCACAGATGGAGCATTTAAATGCGTATGTCAAGGAAAAGTTTATTCAATATACATGAAATATGACTTTCATATTAATGATAGTGGTTATCCTATCAGTCTACAAATTGCTGAAGTGTGTAGGCATTAGTAAATGTAAGAACAGATAAGATAAGATATATTATATGATAGTGTCACATATTGTACATAATATAAATATAACATGTTATTTAAACAATAAAACTGTACAAAATCCAGTCTGGTAAAGCTTACGAGACACTTCTTAAAACATGATTAAAACATATAGATTATATTAAAACCCACCTAACCTTGAAATATAGCTGCATAGTAAAATACATACATTTTCTACAGTCATTAAATACATACTACATGTTTATAGATTACTTAGGTGGATGTCTCAAGCACCAGTAAAAGTATTATCAGAGAGAGTTACTGATAGTAACGCTAGTAAACGGTCTTGCTGGATAATGAAAGTGAACGTGTAGCTATATGAGTAAGTACAATATTCAGGGTTAAATTCCGTTGCCTCACAGAACATATGGGATACCCTGTGGCGCCGAGATTTGATTGCGTAATTGCGTCCGTTAGACGTGATAGGCACCTACAGTTGTGGGTTTGAATCCCAGACTGGCCCTGATTAAGTTTCTAGGTTTGTCAGCACCGTTTCCGTGCTCGTGGGTTTCTCCAAAGTTGTAAACGTCTACTACCTGCATTATTCTTGTCTTGTCCCCACATTTAACCGAAAATAGCCACTACAACTAATCCAATAATTCATTATGTGCTTGTCATGTGTATGCGCTCGTCCTGCCGATGTGCCAGGTTCGGTTGGTCAATGTGCCCCCGTTGTGGTAAGGGTATTGCTCGAATACGGCTAAAAGCGGCGTATTATCATATTCACTCATTCACTGTAATCTATGTTCAAATGTGGTTGGCGTCTTGGGTATTTTTCACAAAACAAACTGTTCATTTGGGGCATATTTCTGAATTTTCATCATAAAAAATTCCCCGCGACGTGATCCGAGTATGTTTTGCTTCCTGGGGTCTCACTGGGGAATACTGCAGTTGAATTCCTTAACAGCATCTCCATTGCCTTCCACCACATACAGTTTACAGTCACAGAACATCAAGCCGCATGGATACCGTATTCCATCCTGTGACGTCAGCAGGTCTGTGACAAACTTCCCTGCTGGTGTCAGTAGTATCACCTTGTGTGCCCAGGAGTCCGCCACCAGGATGTGTCCTGTGCTGGTAGTTGTGATACCTTGTGGTCTTCTCAGTCCCCTCACTCCTGTAGGGGTGTAGGTGAACACAACATCTCCCTCTGGTGTGATACAGTAGACTGAGTCAGAGTCAATATCTGACAGCAGGATGTCGCCCCTGTCTGTAGCACAGAGGAAGCAGGGCTTACATATCAGGTTCTCCCCAGAGTTGAATCTACTGACTGACCTCATCACTCTCCCCGATACATCCAGGATATCAACACAGGGAGGACCCCTACAACCTGCTGCTAATGTTGAAGGACTCAAGGCTGTCAGACCCATGTACGTCTTCTTTGTTGTGACACGTGACTGTAGTACAAGGTCAGGGGTCACCCGTACTATTACAATCTCATTGTGTGACCAGAATGATACAGCCACCTGGTTGTCACTCAGCCTCGTCACAGTGTATGGTTTACTTGCAAGATTCAGTTTACTTTGTCGTGATTTGTTATTCTTCATGTATAAGGATTTCAGACATGTATTGTTGTAGTCAGTGACCACCAGTGTCTCTTCACCGTCGACAACCAGGACAATGACGTCATATGGACACGGCTGTTTCCTGTCGCCATCGACCTTGATGCCGACTGTCTTGTGTAACACTGGCCTACACATGACGTCAAATGTGCCACTCTGTGTTTTACCAAGTCGCGTATCCATGACGTCACAAACGTTCTGTTGAATTCTACCAAGTTGTACATCCTTGTGTAATTTCCTCTCATCTAATTCACTTACAAATATAAGTTTTGAATCAGGGACACTGTCTGTGAAAGTGACATCCCTGTCTGTTGCCTCCTTGATTGCCCCAGACTGACACATCTGGTAAATGTCAAACATGTCAGTCTCACTCCCAGACTTCAACACTTGGGTGAGGTACTCTATATATTGTTGATACATCTGCATGTCTATTTCCCCTGACTTTATCCGCCCCCTCAGTTGTCCAGACTGCTTCTCTGTCATCTCATTCAGCTCCTCCAGCAGCTCTTTCTCCTTCTCTTTAATCACGTCCATGGCTTTCTGTGAGGCCTGTCTGATCTGTGACTTTATTTTGTCTTTGTTGTGGTTGATCGCATCAATCTGTGATTTGTGTTGTTGAAGTGATCTGTACGTGTCGTCAAAGCTCTTTGTAATCAATCCCTTATTGTGTCTAAGAACACTTCTCATCTCAGACATTATAGACTGAATAGTGACCACAGAGTCGCATTTCCTGTGGTATGTGACACAGCACTTGTGGCATATTGCTTTATTACATTCTCTGCAGCAGAAATCTATGACTTCGTTGTGTTCCGTGCACATCTGTCGTCTAGTGACCTTCACTGCTCCACCAAGGTCAGCAATTACGTGGTTTGACGTACCAGGAAGAGATGCATGCATCTTCACACATCTCTCACAGAGCGGCACATCACAGTCTTGACAGTAGGAGTTGCCCGGATGACTTTCTCCAAGGTCCTGGCAGGGATGGCAGCGGTTTTCTGTATCTGAACAAGTCAAGGATAAACCTGTCACATCAAACGTGCAATGTTTTACACAATACCGAGATAACGTTTGATGGAAGATGTCAACGTACACAGAGTGAATCAGTGTAAAAATGTTCATTCTGCCCATTGTGCGGTTCAACGTATACAGGGTCCGGAAAGTACCTTGGGATAATCTACATGTATAGATTTGAAAACTGAAATGACCAAGATTTATTCTAGATAATCCTGATAAATATTGGTGATCCTTCAGTTTCGTCTTCATTACATTCATCTACAATAAACAGTTTTCCATCACCATTTTGATGACGCATGAACGTGCATAGACTGAGCCTGGTTTGGTATTACCTCGGTCATTCAGGATAGAGAACCTGCTGGATGATAGCGTCACAGTCCATCTCCTTTAAGATATTCTACTTGGGGTTCTTGGTTTTAGTGGAAACTGAATCGGCGACAGTGTAATTCAAAATAGACGTTTAACATCGCTTTAAAGATTATTGCACTGATGTAGCGACGTGCGTGCGGGCCAGTTTTATAGTACCAGCTCACTGAGATAGTGGAGTTTAACATGGATACCCCACGCACGCACAATTTACTGACTTTAAAACTACCAGTCCCTCTTTTATCCTTTTAATGTCGAGCGCCTGGCAGAGTGCCCGGGATCTTACGCCCCTGGGAAGAATATTGTCATCTTTCGGTTTCTTCTAGATCACATTTACTTACCCTGATCAGTATTTCCCCCACAGGCTAGAGTGTCCAGAAGTCCCTGTATGAGGAAACTGGGCTTGATCTGTTTCACCCACTCCTCTACTGGTCTGTCAGGCCTGGGAACTCGGGTCATCTGACGACAGTAGGGACACGGGATAGACTTGGCTCTGATGGCGTCGTGTCTGGTCTTCAGGAATTTCCCCAGGCAGCCCTTACAGAAGGTGTGTCCACAGGTCAGAGTACAGGGGTCTTTGTATCCCTCCGTACATATGGAACAGGTCAAAAAGTTCTCATTCAGACTCTCCAGCTTTCTGGCGGCTGCCATCTGAAACAAAGGAATAATTGTTTAATATCATTCATGTACTTTAGGGACTGGTGATTGAATGTTAATACATTTTTATTGTATGATGTGCAGGTTTGGAAATATTGAATATCTGATAGTTATGACAATATAAGTTATCATTGACAGTTGTGACCAATCATAATGCATGTAAAATGCATCTGAATATTTAACACTGAACAAGTGACTTGAACATGTTGAAAGCAAGGCGGGTTCCTCTGTACTGTCCGTCCTACGTAAATGAGTTGGTGCATTTTGCTTGACGCTCCTTTGTACAGTCTTTCGGTTAACTGTTTGTTTTGGGTTCTAGATATGTGTGATGGAGTGAGTATGTTTTTACTCCGCCTTTAGCAATATTCCAGCGATATCATGGCAGTGGACAGCAGAAATGAGCTTCACACATTGTAAACATGTCGGGAATGGAACCTGGGTCTTTGGCGTGACGAGCGATCGCTTTAACCACTAGGCTACCCGACCGCCAGCAGTTGGTGAGTAAGTAAGAAAACATACAACTATATTGATAACACCTTCTGGTTTATTGCATTTAGCATTCATATGTTTTAGGGACTGGTGATTGAATGTTAATACATTCTTATTGTGTGATGTGCTGGTTTGGAAATACTGAAAATCTGATAATGATGACAATATAGTTATTATTCACTGAAGTGACCAATCATGATGCATGTAAAATGTATCTCAATATTTAACACTGAACAAGTGGCCTTTTAAAAGTAACGTGTGGCATGTTAAAAGTAACGCGTATTCCGCTGTTCTGTCCTTGCTCTATAAATGAGTTAGTGAGTTGGATGTAACACCCCTTTGAACAGTCTTTCAGTTAACATTCTAGAAGTTGGTCAGTAAAGAAGAAAACATACAACTTTATACATAATTAATTTTGGTTTATTGCATTTGGCGACGTTTCAATATAGATTCTTACACCGTTATCAAGCTGGATATCAGTTTCATCTGGGCGTGTAAGATTAATGTGGGAGGAAAGCCCGAAGTGATGCATGGCCAAGACGTTCACCACTTTGGTGAAACCCACGAACATGGACATGCTGCTGACAAACCTAGAAACATAACCGGGGCGAACCAGGATTCGAACAGCGAATAGTGAGACTTCAGATTATCTTCGTCACCCATGCCCCCGGATCTTTGGAGATACTTTATGTTCAATTTGGGGACACGGAAAGAATAGAACAGATGCTAGTTTGGGTCCGATAGTGTCAGATTTAAGCGACTAGTTTAACAATAAGCAGGATTGTGAGACAGACATTTTGGAAGCACCCCACGCTTCATCTTATGTTGAATCATTGATGTTAAATATTGAATCAAATACAGAGAAATTATGACAGGAAATTATTTGAAAATTAGAAGTACAATATGTGATATTGGATTTTTAAACTATAAATATGCATCAGAAAATATTTTTATCTAGCTATTGAAACACTGGTCACTAAATTTGTGTGATTGTTTATTATAAGGATAAGGGTTAATTTTGACTGAAGAAGAGCGCAATTTTGTTTCTCTGAAAAAATTGGAGTCTTTGAAAATGAAATGAGGGTGACTTAATCTTGACATGTTTTAACCAATCGCTAGTCACATTCTGAGACTAAGTCACGTTTCGTAGTGCAGATAACCCATGCAGTGTGGTCGGTTTGTTTTTAAAAGAGCTAAAATGTTTAGGGTAAATATATACCTCATTTAGCTGAAGTTAACCAGTCTACATTTTGTAAGAATAAACTATTGCGCATTAATAGATTATCTACTTTAGCTATATGCCTAGTTTTGAGCTTTGTCACGCACTGACCTTGCAATGCTGTACATCGTATCTTATTCAAGCTGTATCACTGCGAGTGAGTTATTATCTCCCTGCTCCGAACAGCTCTACTGCGTACGACCTTTGCAAAGTGTCGTATGTTATTCAAGCAGCCATGGAGAAAGCTGAGGTCGAGACTGTAACGCGCATTCAATCTTAAGCTGCTATTGCAACTTATTGTTCAACATGATTAAATACCAGGCCTATATGAAGTATGACTTTGTTCAATAAACATCAGATGTAAAACAACGAGTTTGATATGAGAAATTTCTAATTAGTTGTCTTCATAATCGCATGTATGGCGCTTGCTGTGCAGAGTTGAGCACAGTATTGTTTCAAGGAGTTCATTGTATGTGATGTATGATTCATACCGTTTCATGCGGCGTTTTACACTTCTGCATCATTTATTGCTTTGACAGTATTTTTATCTTCCGGCAGAGATTATACTTCCGAATATGTAGTTTGCTTCTGGATACATAGCAAATCAACAGGTTGGTCTGTAGTTCGCAATTATTTTCCTAAAACATAATATGGTTGCATGCTATATTCATGATGTTTGAATGTTGTAACATTCTTCTAAACATATTTCAAATCTAAACCGGAAGTAATCACAACACAAACCCAGATAACCAAACGGAACCGTACACAAGAGTGAGGTTTTGAATAGTATTCTTATATTGCGGCGTGTCAGATTGATGGAGAAAAGGCCGAAGTGATGCAGGTCTTAGACATTCATCACTTGGGTGAAACCCACGAGCACGGGTTTGTGCTGACAACAAAATCGGGGCGAACCGGGATTCAAATACACTGTCATAGGTTTCTGGCGTGCCCAAGGGGCACAACTCTGCATGGCGAATTGCAGCGCCTTCGGCGATTGGGCTATCCGTGCACCAGTACACAACTGTAGCAAACTATCATACAACCAAGATGTTTTAGTTGAGATATGTATTGCAGAACATTCCATAAAGAAATAGTGGCAATATTACACTGTGACAAACTACAAAATATACGCACAATAAGTGACAATTAAAACACACAGGTACATTCAATATGCAAAGGTGGTAGATTATAACAATTATATATTAAAGCAAGTGTATTATAATGATATGGAATGAATATGGGAATTGAGCAAAACTATGGTAATGTTGTACATACAAGGAATGTTTTTTGTAATTGTTGATATGACAACAGATCTTGGTAGTTTCTGGACAACTATTAGTAAAATTATTAAGCACTGTTCCTTTTAATAGAGTGTCCCAAATTCTTTATCATGATTGAGGATTATATGTGATTCTCTTTCTTGGCTGTATTTTATTCAAGACTGTGCCAATTTCTCGGCTGCCACTGCTGTACAGTCCTGGCCAAGCTCGGTCTGTGACGTAGGTGTAGAAACGTTAACGTCATGCCCTTGAAAGGGCGATAGGCACGGAGACCATACAGGCGGATTCGTCTTGCAACGGCCCTTTCTGCTGACTGGATGTCCAAGGCTGTTTGCAGATGATTACGTCACACTTAGGAATCTGGACAAAAGGTGGATCACCCGTAAATACCGGTCTTCCTGTGGGGTCGTGACCTTGGTCTTCTACTCCACGGCCTGTCTGCAGTCCTCCCAGTTTGCCTGTGACGTGTGACAAGTGTGGCGATGGTGCATTTGAAGCGGCCCATGATCCTGGCAACGTGTTCCTGCGTCGCTCCCATTTGCACCATACCGATGGCTCTCTCCCTCTGCTTTGCTGTTAGTCGAGGAATGTTCATTCTTGTAAACGGTCTCATGTGATGAGAGTGTACAATCCTGCTCATGTTTTATACCAGAATATCCTACGGGTAACTTTGTGCACATTTTGCAATTTTTAGTGATTAAATTCACTTTTCTCGCAAATCACGTAAAGCACGTGCACATGTTCACAGGGAATAGGTTAATTGCATTCCAGCTATGTGTTCCCAACTGTTTTCGTGCTGTTTGTCAAACTTGTTGAAAACTGATAACCATTATTTATTTTCACATTTCATTGACACTCCACTCTGCACTGGACCGGGAAAGGAACAGGATAAGTAATTTAAATATTCAGTGATTGTAACCACTCAGATACACCCAAGGGGATTCAACGGGGTGTCAGTTTGTCATCAAGGGTGAACAATAAACAGAACAATAAACAGACCTCACACCCGCCTGTGTCATCATGTTGTGTGTACATCTGCACACATTCTTAGCTATGACAATGGAGCCCCCAGTGAAGCCCTATTGACAGCTGATATTGGTGACATATACAATTGTGATAACATCTGATGATCCCAGCCTTTCACTGTGGCCTTCTTTCATGACCAACTCGTACCCACCAACCAACCCTATCATGTATGACTGGTCCCTGTACAGGTATTGAATTTTAGAAATTTCACTCCTTTTTCACATTTGTTTCGATGGGTAATCGACACTGGTAGACGAGTAAATTATTCTTAAAGCGAATGTAACTCAATTTCGACCTGGGTTAGAGTAGATTCCCAGCACTCGATGTGACGAAACTGACCAGTTTCACACAGTGGATGATTATTTCTGAAAAACAGTCGACCTCTCCAGTTTGAGGAACTATTTTATGTTCTGCAGAATGCCACATATCTCTCCCACCTGTATGTCTTTGTAGTGTAACACTCCAACTTACCCTGTGTCCCGACAATCGTCTCTCCACCCGCGACAGTGTGACGTAGTGACGCAATGCAGGCTGGGACAGGTTTGCTGATAAGCACGGGAACAAGTCAAAATAAATTATATCAGGTTCACGATAGACTCCTTGGTCATGTGGCAGTCATGTGGTGGTCGAGGTCACATCGTACCGAGACCACCCTAGTGTTGGAATGAGTGTTCCGCTGACCTAACCAGCTAATCAGATACCCTGTCCCCATGTTATGCTTCCCATAGCAACGTTTAGGTAATGTCATCTATAGATATTTGGAGAAAACCGCATGATGTGAGTCGGCGCTACTCCAACCTAAAGATGTACCCACACATGGGCTATTGATTACGCCATGGAAACATTAGAGACACTGGTTGTCAGATGCCAGACACGGACGTTGATGTGATCAAACAGTACGATAAACGTGGTATCACGATCCGATAAATATGTAAATGAGGTCACCTAGCAGAAAGTACTTTTAGTCAGCTCAATGAGATCCCAGCAAACAGGGGCGCTCGGGTAGCCTAGTGGTTAAAGCGTTCGCTCGTCACGCCGAAGACCTGGGTTCGACTCCAGACATGGGTACAATGTGTGAAGCCCATTTCTGGTGTCCCCCGCCGTGATATTGCTGGCATATTGCTAAAAGCGGCGTAAAAACATACCAACTCACTCACTCCCAGCAAACAATTCTCCTTTGTTAAAACGTTGTATTTTCGTTGCTACAACATTGTGAAGTTACGTTGTCACAACGTATATCTCTAGACTCTATGGCCAGATTGGTTGCTACAACGTTGTGAGGCCACGTTGTCACAACGTATATCTGTAGACTCCATGGCCAGATTGGTTGCTACAACGTTGTGAGGTTACGTTGTCACAGCATATATCCGTAGCCTTCCAGATTGGTTGCTACAACGTTGTGAGGTTACGTTGTCACAACGTATATCTGTAGACTCTATGGCCAGATTGGTTGCTTCAACGTTGTGAGGTTACGTTGTCACAACGTATACCTGTAGACTCCATGGCCAGATTGGTTGCTACAACGTTGTGCGGTTATGTTGTCACAACGTATATCTGTAGACTTCCAGATTGGTTGCTACAACGTTGTTATGTTACTTTGTCACAACCTACATCTGTAGACTCCATGGCCAGATAGGTTGCTACAACGTTGTGAGGTTACGTTGTCACAGCATATATCCGTAGCCTTCCAGATTGGTTGCTACAACGTTGTGAGGTTACGTTGTCACAACGTATATCTGTAGACTCTATGGCCAGATTGGTTGCTTCAACGTTGTGAGGTTACGTTGTCACAACGTATATCTGTAGACTCCATGGCCAGATTGGTTGCTACAACGTTGTGCGGTTATGTTGTCACAACGTATATCTGTAGACTTCCAGATTGGTTGCTACAACGTTGTTATGTTACTTTGTCACAACCTACATCTGTAGACTCCATGGCCAGATAAGTTGCTACAACGTTGTGTGGTAACGTTGTCACAGCATATATCCGTAGCCTTCCAGATTGGTTGCTACAACGTTGTGAGGTTACGTTGTCAAAACGTATATCTGTAGACTCTATGGCCAGATTGGTTGCTTCAACGTTGTGAGGTTACGTTGTCACAACGTATATCTGTAGACTCTATGGCCAGATTGGTTGCTTCAACGTTGTGAGGTTACGTTGTCACAACGTATATCTGTAGACTCCATGGCCAGATTGGTTGCTACAACAATGTAAGGCCACGTTGTCACAACGTATATCTGTAGACTCTATGGTCAGATTGGTTCCTACAACGTTGTGAGGTTACGTTGTCACCACGTATATCTGTAGATTCCATGGCCAGATTGGTTGCTACAACGTTATGAGGTCACGTTGTCACAGCGTATATCTGTAGACTCCACGGCCAGATTGGTTGCTACAACATTATGAGGTTATATTGTCACAACGTATATCTGTAGACTCCATGGCCAGATTGGTTGCTACAACGTTGTGAGGTTACGTTGTCACAACAAATATCTGTAGACTTTCAGTTTGGTTGCTACAACGTTGTGAGGTCACGTTGTCACAACGTGTGTCTGTAGACTCCCAGATTGGTTGCTACAACGTTGTGAGGTTACGTTGTCACAACGTATATCTGTAGGGTCCCAGATTGGTTGCTACATCATTGTGAGGTTATGTTGTCACAACGTATATCTGTAGACTCCATGGCCAGATTGGTTGCCACAACTTTGTTAGGTTGCGTTGTCACAACGTATATCTGTAGACAGCCAGATTGATTGCTTCAACATTGTGTGAACCAAGGTATAACCAATGCAAAACGTTGTTACAACATCTTTTTCTTACGTTGTTAAAACGTTTAATATGTTTCTTCGCACATACATGGACGATAATACAACCAAGGTAGAAAGTCAATGTCATGGCAATCACTATGACAACATACAATTCTGGTTTTGTGGCTGTGGCTGTGGCTGAAGAAAACAAACTATTCATGATACAAAATACAAGCCCCTCCTATCCCCCAGAATATCAAATGGTCGGTCTCTTAAACTACCCTGGCACGTCCACACATATTCGTCACCAAGTCCAGATTTTCCTGGTGTGACATCAACAACATTTGAAACCAAAGTGGTTTGTACCCATTGGAGGTGTTTCGATAATACACAAGTGGTTTGCAGTTTGCCTTAAGAATGTCTAGATCATGTGTTGGTCACCTTTACACCACCCTTATTCCAAAATCGGTAATAAATGGATAGTGTGATATATTCCTGCATCTGCCTCCGTAACAGAAATGTTTTGAAATAGGGTTTTCTACATGCATGTTTAATGAAAACAAAACAGGTATTTTAATTCATAAATTTAATTCAATGTATTGATTGTGGAGTCCTAAATTTCGTCTACATTTGTTCCTGTAGATGATCACTGCAATATAAAACAATGCATAATAAGCCTCCTGGTACAACAAGTATAACATTTTACCTTACACATACGGTATTCATTACCATGAAAAGTTACAAAACTTGTGCTTAAATATTTATATTGCTATTAATTTAAATGAATATTTAAGAATTGACTTCAATATGCTTTTACCTAAATGGAGGAAGAAACGTATATTACGGTAGCCACACACTGTTTAGATTCACTCAAAACGTGCACACCCGTCTTTACGTGAAACCTCCATAAACGCAAATACATATTGAAGTCAGTTCTTATGCACTTCAACAATACAAACTTGCACATACTGCTTACTTATCATTTTTATAATCATGAACATAGACATCAAGAGATATCAATACGAAATCAGTGACATATAGAGAATCTCACCGAGTGTCTTTTGATATCAAATGTATCAACACGAGTTGATAAAACAGGAAAAACTCCGAGGCTTGCCGAGTGTTGATATATTTTGATATCAAAAGACACGAGGGTGAGACTTTATTTACCATCCAACATCATTCAATGACGTCATAATGGTCTGCAAGGCATTGTGATTCAGTTTCATTGCAGCGATATCTACAATGTAAGGGTAGCCTAATGGTTAAAGATTTCGCCTGTGTTCGATTCCCTTCATGGGTACAATGTGGGAAGACCATTTCTGGTGTCCCTCACCGTTATGTTGTGGAATATTGCTAAATGCGGCTTAAAACAAAACTTACTCACATGACATACTTTATAGAAACTAATCTCAATTACAAATACCATCTGTTACTGTGCATTTCCATAAATATCATGTACCTTTTGAAATTGTATTCTGCCTTGTTTGGATGGAGCAAGATTCAGATACTCCACGAGCTCCAACACAACCTCCTTCTCCCTGCTTCCACTGTTCTTCAGACAGGACAAAATATGTGTTTAAATTGTGCTGTTTTACAAAACATTCTTGTATACAAACATACACACACAAACACACACACACACACACACACACACAAATACATACATACATATTGATTTCCATCTCTTTATATTTACAGTATACAAACAATCAAACAAAATAATGTTGCTTCTTAAATTGCTTAAACGTTTCAGCTTCGCCAGAACTAATAGTGCCAACAATTCTGATTAGTTGTATTTTCACTGTTATTTCTGATGCACCTATAAGGATATCTATGAGAGCCGACATATCTCATGAAGCATCCTGGGGCGATACCGTTGAGACCATTTACAGTGATACATTCAAGGAACACTATTAAGGTCAATTTGTCCGAGCACTGCCCACTTGACGAGAAACAGACCCCCATTCGTTCTAACACCGTAAAGATATCTCACTTAAGACACGGCGCAGTATGTAGGAGGCAGTTCCAAAAGCAAGAATGATATAAATATTTGATATGTCAATGCAAGATCGTGGTGGGGGTTTCAAATTATTTTAACTGTTCGTAAATCTTAACGCTTTTTTAGATGAAACAAGACGTTACAGGGTCTGTATAGTCAGAACGGGCATGATAGTATATCTTCTTCAAGTTTCCTTAGCCATTACAAGGATGACCAAGTCTGCTATAGAATCAGAAAAGTGAATAAGTATGTTAGATGATCAATCGCTTGTCAGGGCATTATGTAAATTCAGAGTGTCATTACACAATATCAGTGTAAATTTTAAACGTGGATGTGAAAAAAGGGACGATGGGATTGGAATCTGATAAAACTGCCAATTAGGATAAATTGAGGATGAATTTCATGTTTTATTAGTATGTGATAAGTATTTACATCTTAGAGAAAAGTATATTCCTATGTTTAACAATAGGCATAAAAACAAGATGTTAATGATCAGTCTTATAAAATCCAACAACTTTGCTGTTATACGTTCATTGGCCATATTGTTGTAACATATATTCTCTGTCAGATAGTTTTTATTTAACATGTATATCACGTGACTAAACAAATGAACCTGAAAATGTCACCTGTACAATGGGCCATGAGGCCTTAAATACCGAATACATATCTACATATCTACATATATCTAGAACAACAAGATAGCGCTGATACAACACTTCGCCATTTAACAAATCATTTTGTTTCATGACATACTGCACGAGAATGAAAAAAATTTATCCATCCAAAACAATTACATGAAGTAAGCAAATTCTGTAAACAGCTACTAACAAATGATGTGGTGTGTATCTTACTTATGTCAGCTTTATCAGATGTTGTGAACTAAGGTTATCCATAATAGATTAATTACGTTCTGGTGTTTTAAGTAGGTTAAAAGATGTAAATCCAAATGCTGAATAAAAACGAAAGTAATGCATTACTGCCTTGGTTTTGACGTAGCAGCAACGTTTCAGAAACGTAGTTACAAAACATTGTGTGATGTTTGCTGCACAACGTTTTCACAAATTAAATGTGAAACGTTGTTATTACTTTGTGAAATAGCGACGTAATAATAACGTAGTGGAAACATTATATCACAACGCTACCAATCCAAAACCTTACCACAACATTGTGAAAACGCAGTGTGTTAGTTGTGATGCTACGTGCTAAAGAAATACTACAATTCCCGTATTGATTAGATAGTAGTTTCCAGATGTGTGGTGTTTATCAAGCATGGCTGCAAACCATTTGACATTGTACCATAAATGGGGCGGGTCCCTCAGATTTACTATTTATTGACAGTGTCTAAAGTGGCTATAGGGAATAGCAATATAACTTTAGCTTCTTCTTTGGGGAGCATTGAGACCTCAGCAAGATTAGTTTGAGAATATGTATCCGTGTTGTTAATGACGTATTTTGGAATAAAAGAATAGGTATGTTACAACCAAAGGTTCCATAAAACAACTTATATTCCTACAATGAGATGCTGACGAAACACACAAGGGGATATTTTCTATGTGCAATGACAACCGCTCCTCGAGCCTACAGAATAGAAGATATGGTGCAGCAAACATCAAATATTCATAATCAATTCATACTAGACACGGGCTTGCAACAGGGTCTTGCCGAAAGGGTGAATGTCGTGTTTCCGTGAACCTGTACTTGACTCCAGGCTGACAAGGCTGAATAACAACCCGATCACCTGCGGGATACGATCTCAGCACCTGGCGCTTGCTAGCATGGCGCTTTTGACCACTTGCCCACTCCACTCGTGTTATCATACAGGCCTGACATGACAGCCTATCTTTAGTTATCTTCATCTTTTTTCAGTTGTTTCACGTAATGCAACTGAGACTGTTTCATGCTTTAGGCTCGTTGAAAGACATTTATTGAGGAGTTTATTTAGATTGAAAAGCACTGATTGGAAACTCAAGTTCCGTTTTTACTTACGCCATGACATTCATCTCGTGCGTTTGACTCGTTGGTGGAACAACATCATGTCAAAAGTAACTCAAGAAACAAAAAACTAAGCATAATCATGGTAAAATATATTATAATTACGTTTACAGTTATATAGTTGTCAACTATTGATGATGTTTTTGTTTTGTTTTTTTTAATTTGATGTTTTACATGGCACTAATGCCTCTCCAGCTATATGACGGCGCTCTGTAATCGAGTCTAGACCAGACCATCCAATGATTGACATCTTGAGCATCGATCCAATCAATTGGGATACGATGACATGCATCGAATAAGTCAAAGAGCCTGACCATCCGATCCCACTAGTAGCCTCTTACGACAAACATAGTAGCATTTTACTATTGTGACAGACACAACATTGTAGATATATTAAAGGCGTTTTGAAACGATTCAATAACGCCTCCATCCACAGTTCACTGGCCAAACAAGGCCTAGCAGCTAGGACTTGACTTCTGTAGCATCTGAAATGTGGGGTGGTGTCACGTGTTGGGTATACCGAACAAAGTAAGAAAAATACATTATACTTCCTTGATAATCAAGTGTATTGTACTTCCATTTTACATTATGCATCTTTCTCCAGCTATTTATCAGATTTATAGATAACAACTTCCGATTAAAAATATAGATATTAATATTGACTTACATACATCACACATACATCAGTACGTTTATAGGTACCAACTGAACATAGTGGAAGAAACCGCATGAAAGTCAAAAGTGGATATTGTATACATTGTACGAAGGCCACCGTTCCATACACAAAGCATATTCACAGATCGATGAGACTTCTTATTAGCAAATCTCTCTCTCTCTCTCTCTCCTTCTCTCTCACTCTCTCTCTCTCTCTCTCTCTCTCTCTCTCTCTCTCTCTCTCTCTCTCTCGCTCTGTGTTTGTCTCTCTCTCCCTCTCTCTCTCACTCCCCCTCTCTCTCTCTCTCGCTCTGTGTTTGTCTCTCTCTCTCACACATACTCTCACTCTCCCTCAAAAAGTCATACAAAATAGACATACATTAATATAAGTTAATGTAATAATAAGTAAAAGTAAATGTGTGTGTGTGTCTGTGTGTGTATATGGTGTGTGTGTCTGTCGGTCTGTCTGTACTCACTGACAAAAGAAACGCGAATACATATATGTTGGTTAATATACAAAGAACTACTCATATTCACGAGAAATTAGATTGGTTTGACGCACAAACGAACATACTGGCATGTTGTGTGAATCGACTCTCATGAACACGTCACATGTGACGTCATAGTCCAGTGGCACGATATGCACCATGTGTCTCGTGCAGGATTAGCCTGTAAAGTTTGGGAATCACGTGCACCAGATCATGATAAGAATAAGTGCATTGTGTACATGTATGTCGTTAAGCGTTTACTGTTAATTGGGTTGTAACGACTCGATCACATGCAGCTCTCTGAAGTTCACGGAGTAAAAGTTATCAATACAATTAACACAGAGACTTCTATAAACATCGTTAAGAAACGTTGAGGTTATTCAACGTAACAAGCGTTTAACTGTGTTTACACTCCTGGTGTATTGCATCAGCGTCGCTTCGATGTCGAGGCTCACACCGTTATCAAGCTAAAGATGAACTTCGTACATTTTTCTGATACATTTCTTGTTGACACTTGATATCTGCAATTGCATACCCATGATATGTCAGGCATTGTATGTGATGTGAGCAGGGCAGTAATATATCTAGCGGCTATTGGATGTATTGTGAGCAGGGCTGTGATGTGTCTAGCGGCCATTGATATGCCTGTTTTACCACAAACAACAATACTTAACACCATATCAGTGTTCGTACTTGTACGTGTATACATAGTGTATGGTCATCAAACGGGGATCATCAGAGAAGCTCTGCGGAACATGGAGATACATGGACGTCCCCCAGTCAGCAACATCTCAGTGATATCAGCCTGTATACAAACAGTCGAATATGGGACATGCAGACCACAGGCTGACAGCAATAACACCGGTCCACATGTGTCGTGGGCTCTATTAACAGCAATCCTTGCACTCGACTTTCGATGACGACAGCAATGACACACAATCAGTGTCACACTTTGTAACACTCAGTCACCAATATAACCAAGTATGACTGACTCCCTCCCTCACCACAAACTAGAGTTTTGTTTGTTGTTTAACGCCCAACTCAGCAATATTCCAGCTGTATGACGGCAGTCTGTAAATAATCGGGTCTGGAACAGACAATCCAGTGATGGACATCATGAGCATCGATCCACGCAATTGGAATACGTTGACATGCATCAACCAGGTCAGTGAGCCTGACCACCCGATCCCGTTAGTCGCCTCCTACGACAAGCTTAGTTGCCTTTTGTTTTCTCAAAACTGTCAAGAGTGAATGTCATTAAGAACTGAAGCATTGGGTTTACAGAATCAATATCAGGTAACCCGTTAACTAATGTATAACATCATTCTGCATATAGAGTGCCTTTCTTTTGGTGTCAAACGAAGTCGTGAATGGTATTTGTGGACAGTTCAAATACATTTTGTTGGAATATGATAACTTACATATATATATATTCAAGATCCTTTCTTTTTTTATATCCTGGAAACATATGAATTGTGTTGCTTCAAAGAGCATTTGGCACCAACTACGTCGTGGTCAAAGGGAGATAATTCATGTGTCTTTACTTACTCAGATGGAATGTAAATTACGAAGTGCTCTCATGGAAGAGAAGATGTGCGACAAAACACACAACAATGGAAGAAACATTGTACAAAGTTAAATGGGAAACGTGACTTCATTAAGGGCTTATCAACCCCGTGAAGATTCCTGTTAGAATTAATCTTCAGTGAGCTTTTCGAAAGAAGCGACCTACGGAATCGGGTGGTCAGGCTCGCTGACTCCAGACTCGAGTTTTTACAGACCGCCGTTCTATAGCTGGGATGTTTCTTAGTGTGGCGTAAAACAACAAACAAACTCACCAATGTGATATTTAAACGCGTATATCACTGACAGGTTTATTCAATATACATGAAATATGACTTTTACATTTATGATAGTGATTATCGGATCAGCTCTGACAAATACCTGACGTGTGGAGGCATTAGTAAATGTAAGATAAGATAAGATAAGATGTATTTTATTATAGTGTCACATATTGTACATAATCAAACTATAACATTTTTTTCAAACAATAAAATGTACAATATCCAGTCTGGTAAAGCTTACGAGACAATTCTTGAAACATTATTAAAACATATAAATTATATTAAAACCCACCTAACCTTGAAATGTAGCTGTGTAGTAAAAAAATACATACATTTTAAGTCATTAAATACATACTAAATGTTTATAGAGTAGTTTGGTGGATGCCTCAAGCACCAGTAAAAGTATTATCATCGAGAGATACTGATAGAAACCTTAGTAAACGGTCTTGCTGGATAATGTAAGTGAACGTGTAAGTACACAATTCAGGGTTAAATTCCTTTGCCTCACAGAATGTATGTGGTACCCTGTGGCGCCGAGATTTGATTGCGTAATTGCGTCCGTTAGACGTGATAGGCACCTACAGTTGTGGGTTTGAATCCCAGACTGACCCTGATTAATTATCTAGGTTTGTCAGCACCGTTTCCGTGCTCGTGGGTTTCCCCAAAGTTGTAAACGTCTACTACCTGCATAATTTTTGTCTTCTCCCCACATTTAACCGAAAATAGCCACTACAACTAATCTAATAATTCATTATGTGCTTGTCATGTGTATGTGGAAACAAACGTTCGCTCGTCCTGCCGATGTCCCAGGTTCGGTTGTTCAATGTGCCCCCGTTGTGGTAAGGGTATTTCCCGAATACTGCTAAAAGCGGCGTATTATCATATTCACTCATGCACTGTAATCTATGTTCAAATGTGTTTGGCGTTTGGGGTATTTTACACAAATCAAACTGTTATTTTGAGCATATTGCTAAATTTTCATCATAAAAATTTCCCCGCGACGTGATCCGACTATGTTTTGCTTCCTGGCGTCTCACTGGGGAATACTGCAGTTGCATTCCTTAACAGCATCTCCATAATATTCCACCACATACAGTTTACTGTCACAGAACATCAAACCGCATGGATACTTTAGTCCATCCTGTGACGTCAGCAGGTCTCTGACAAACTTCCCTGCTGCTGTCAGTAGTACCACCTTGTGTGCCAAGTAGTCCGCCACCAAGATGTGTCCTGTGCTGGTAGTTGTGATGCCTCGTGGTCCACTCAGTTTCCTCTCTCCTGTAGGGGTGTAGGTGAACACAACATCTCCTTCTGGTGTGATCCAGTAGACAGACTGTGAGCCAGCATCTGACACCAGGATGTTGCCCCTGTCTGTAGCAGAGAGGTACCCAGGGTCATCTATCAGGCTCTTCCCAGAATTGAATCTACTGACTGACCTCATCACTCTCCCCGATACATCCAGGATGTCAACACAGGGAGGATCCCAACAACCTGCTGCTAATGTTGAAGGACTCAAGGCTGTTAGGCATTTGTACTTCTTCTTTGTTGTGACACGTGACAGTAGTACAAGGTCAGGGGTCACCCGTACTATTACAATCTCATTGTGTGACCAGAATGATACAGCCACCTGGTTGTCCCTCAGCCTCGTCACAGAGCTTAGGTTACTTGCAAGATCCAGTTTACTGTGTCGTGATTTGTTATTCTTTGTGTAGAAGGATTTCAGACATGTATTGTTGTAGTCAGTGACCACCAGTGTCTCCTCACCATCCACAACCAGGACTGTGACGTCACAAGGATCCGGCTGCTTCCTGTCGCCATCGACCTTGATGCCGACTGTCTTGTGTAACACCGGCTTGCACATGACGTCAAATGTGCAACTCTGTATTTTATCAAGTTGCGTATCCATGACGTCACAAACGTTTTGTTGAAGTCTACCAAGTTTTACATCCTTATGTAATTTCCTCTCATATATTTCACTTACAAATATAAGTTTTGAATCACGAACACTGTCTGTGAAAGTGACATCCCTGTCTGTTTCCTCCTTAATTGCCCCAGACTGACACATCTGGTAAACGTCAAACATGTCAGTCTCACTCCCAGACTTCAACACTTGGGTGATGTACTCTATGTGTTGTCGATACATCTGCATGTCTATTTCCCCTGACTTTATCCGCCCCCTCAGTTGTCCAGACTGCTTCTCTGTCATCTCATTCAGCTCCTCCAGCAGCTGTTTCTCCTTCTGTTTAATCCAACAATGGCTTTCTGTGAGGCCTGTCGGATCTGTGACTTTAATTTGTCTTTGTTGTGGTTGATCGCATCAATCTCTGATTTGTGTTGTTGAAGTGATCTGTACGTGTCGTGAAAGCTCTGTGTAATCAATCCCTTATTGTGTGTAAGAACACTTCTCATCTCAGACATCATGGACTGAATAGTGACCACAGAGTCGCATTTCCTGTGGTATATGATACAACACTTGGGGCATATTGCTCTATTACAGTCTCTGCAGCAGAAATCCATGACTTCGTTGTGTTCCGAGCACATCTGTCGTCTAGTGACCTTCACTGCTCCACCAAGGTCAGCAATTACGTGGTTTGACGTACCAGGAAGAGATGCATGCATCTTCACACATCTCTCACAGAGCGGCACATCACAGTCTTGACAGTAGGAGTTGGCCAATTGACTGTCTCCAAGCTCCAGGCAGGGATGGCAGCGGTTTTCTGTATCTGAACAAGTCATGGATAAACCTGTCACATCAAACGTGCAATGTTTAACACAATAATGAGATAACGTTTGTATGAAGATGTGAACATACACATGGTGAATCAGTGTAAAAATGTTAATTCTGTCCATTGTGCGGTTCAACGTATACAGTGTCCGGAAAGTACCCTGGGATAATCTACATGTATAGATTTCAAAACTGATTTACTCTAGATAATCATGATCAATATAGGTGATCCTTCAGTTTCATCTTGATTACATTCATCTACAATAAACAGTTTTCCATCACCATTTTGATGACGCATGAACGTGCATAGACTGAACGTGGTTTGGTATTACCTCGGTCATTCAGGATAGAGAACCTACTGGATGACAGCGTTACAGTCCATTACCTTTAAGATATTCTACTTGGGGTTCTTGGTTTCAGTGGAAACTGAATCGTCGACGGTGTAATTCAAAACAGAGGTTTAACATCGCTTTGAAAATTATTACACTTATATAGCGACGTGCGTGCGGGCCAGTTTTATAGTACCACCTCACTGAGATAGTGGAGTTTAACATGGAGTTTGACTGACTTTAAAGTCTACCAGTCCCTCTTTTTATCACCATCATGTCGAGCATCAGGCAGAGTGACAACTAATACCGTCTTTTACTTCTTTTGGTAACGTGCGGCCAGGGATCTAACGCCCAAAGGAAGAATATTGTCATCTTTCGGTTTCTTCTAGATCACATTTACTTACCATGATCAGTTTTTCCCCCACAGGCTAGAGTGTCCAGAAGTCCCTGTATGAGGAAACTGGGTTTGATCTTTTTCACCCACTCCTCCACTGGTCTGCCAGGCTGGGGAGCTTGGGTCATCTGACGACAGTAGGGACACGGGATGGACTTGGCTCTGATGGCGTCTTGTCTGGTCTTCAGGAATTTCCCCAGGCAGTCCTTACAGAAGGTGTGTCCACAGGTCAGAGTACAGGGGTCTTTGTATCCCTCTGTACATATGGAACAGGTCAAAAAGTTCTCATTCAAACTCTCCAGCTTTCTGACGGCTGCCATCTGAAACAAAGGAATAACTGTTTAATATCATTCATGTACTTTAGGGACTGGTGATTGAATGTTAATACATTTTTATTGTATAATGTGCAGGTTTGGAAATATTGAATATCTGAAAGTTATGACAGTATAAGTTATCATGGACAGTAGTGACCAATAATGATGCATGTAAAATGCATCTGAATATTTAACACTGAACAAGTGACTTGAACATGTTGAAAGCAAGGCGAGTTCCTCTGTACTGTCCGTCCTTAGTAAATGAGTTATCCTTGACGCTCCTTTGTAAGTCTTTCAGTTAACTGTTTGTTTGGGGTTGTAGATATGTGTGATGGAGTGCGTATGTTTTTACGCCGCCTTTAGCAATATTCCAGCAATATCACGGCGATGGACGCCAGTAATGGGCTTCACACGTTGTACCCATGACGGGAATGGAATCCGTGTCTTCGGCGTGACGAGCTAACGCTTTAACCACTAGGGTACCCTGCGACCGCCTGCAGCAGTTGGTGAGTAAAGAAGAAAACATACAACTTTATTTATAACAACTTCTGCTTTTAGCGACATTTGATGTAGATTCTTACACCGTTATCAAGATTGAGTGTACAGTATTTCAGTTACATCTGGGCGTGTCAGCTTAGTGTGGGAGGAAAGCTCGAAGTGACGCATGTCCAGGACGTTCACCACTTTGGCGAAACCTACGAGAGCTCTCATCACTGTCACTGCTAATTTCAGCAACAACTATAGATCCACTGATTTCACTGATATTAATTCTAACCTTTCAATATCAGTTTCTAAAACGATAAGCTCTACTATTTTTATTTCACTTTTTAATTATTGATTTTGTATTCTTTCATCAGACAAAAACAAATATCAACTTGATCGAATTGAGCTAATTAACAGATTAATAGTTGATTTCAAAATTGGTTGAAATTGAAGAGAAAAGTTTGATGGACTGTATTTATATATATTAACTTTATTATATATGTTCACTTATGTTGCACACGCAATATATGATTGAAGCACACAAGAAAGGTTTCAGTGTTGTGAGTGAGTAAGTGAATATTGTTTTATGTTGTTGAATATTCCAGAAATATGACGGCGGGGGAAACCAGAAAAGGGCTTCACACATTGTACCCATATCGGGAATCGAAACCAGGTCTTCGGCATGACGAACGAAAGCTTTAACCACTAGGCTACCCGACCGCCCCAGGTTTCAGTGTAGTCAATATATGCGAGCTTGTGTAGGTGAGTCTGTAAACAGCACTTATTGATCTGGAAAGTTGGGAAAACCTTTTGTCCAAGTGGGAGAATGTTCCACTCACTTGCAGTGGAGAGATAACAGCACGAAGGCTAGTTTGGGACTGATAGATACTGTCAGTTTTAAGTGACTGGTTTAATATTAGGCATAAATGTGAGACAGACATTTTAAAAGCACCCCACACTACATCCCAATAGTCTATCAAATACAGAGAAAGTTTGACTGGAACTAATATATGTTACATGCCAAACACACACACACACACACACACACACACACACACACACAAACACACACGGACTCACACACACTCACTCACACACACACACACACACACACACACACACACACACACACACACACACACACACACACAAACACAAACACAAACACAAACACACACACACAAACACACACACACACAAACAAAAACACACACACACGGTTAAGTAGAGTTATCAGGTAAACCAACCCCAAGCCATCCCACCTCACCCCACACGTTGACTCGATCCTGCTTCAAGCATACCAAAGGCTAGCAAACGCTCATTTTCGGACAGGCGTGGCATTTTGTAATGTTGAATAATTGCGTAATTTTGTTGTTTTTCTGAATGGTTGTTGTCAGCACGATGCTAAACAATGCATAAGGAATCCCGTTAGCGCACATGTTTTTATACCCATCCTTGGGTAGTGAAATGAATATGGCTTGCATAAAAGTCAACTTTTGCATGAAATGCTTCCTTTTATCTAGCAGTTGCGTTTTTGTGATTCTCTTTTCTTGATTCAATACATACACTACAATATTGAAAACCAAACATGACTTGTTTGAAAAATACACTAAAATATTGGTGTCACAGGAACTTTTGTTGTTAAGAATACATATTTGGACTCCATACACAATTTACACACTACCTATAGATATACCTTTATGTCTTAGAAAGAATGTCTGCGTCGTTATTTGTAAATATGTTATAAAGTTATGATTTGATAAATACGGGTCCACATCATGACACAACCCCCTCTCAAGGTTGTATGGAAACATCCTCACGTCACATTGGGGCAATGTATCAGGTGTAAGGGGGATGCCATCTTGTCCCACTAATTACGCAGATTGCTAACCCATTAGTGATGCACTGGTCAGTGGAAAACCTTTGTCCCCCTAATCATACCTGCAGCTGAGTCACCTGCGTAGTCGGGTGATGGACACTCGACATGCCATGACAATAATTGAAATAAGGGTACTAATAGGGGTGTTGGGTTCTCAGGGAGACCGGCCGTTTATTCAGGACTCTCGAATGTTACATAACAGCACGTGATTGTGCTTACCTGAAACTAATCACATTACAAGAGAGGACATCTGTTGGCCTATCATAATATTATACACTAGCTAGTTCAAAACTACTGTGTTTCAATTACAGATTTTACAAGTCCATTCAGGGACAGCACTCGTGTATATCCTCGTCAACACAACCTAGATTATAACAACGGGATTATTGGGAGGTTTTTCCGAGAAGTATTGATCAGTTGGGCGTATAGCCATCCCAAGTGATCATGTAGTGTGATAGAAAATGATTCACATGTACGAAACTGACACCCAATGGAACGTCAATATAAATGTGCCCGCCGGATCGATGAAGGGTATGCTTATGTTGCTCGATGGCTCTCCAAATATACTAGATAATAAGACATACCTCACTTGGGGTCGGTTGACGAAGGATCCCGAGGTATACAAAGTTGTATGGATATCCTTTCTAATTTAACGTCTTCGGTCCAGGTGTTTCTAACATAAGCTCTTGGTAGCAGACACGTTGGATTGCAATATTTTACAATAAAGACCATGGTTCTATAAAGTAATATCTCAGTGAAAATGACATTGTTCCTACTAGGACTGAACGAGATTAATTTCGAAAAGGGCTGTCAGAAACTAAACAAACCAAGCTATTATTGAAAACCCTCCACTTATAACTCAATAAAATCAGAGGTTGATACGACGAAGTAAATATTATGGCCTGAGCCTGTCATGTCATCTTACCTAATTTCACAGATACTGGTTTTGTCTTTTGACGTGACAGGTCATCATTTGATAACTCCATGCTACCTGAAAGTGGGTAAGACTTGGGGTCAGCCAGAACATGTGTGAACTGAGTTGCCCCCCCCCCCCCCCCCCCCCCCCACCCCACACACACACAGTGTACTCTTCTAGACGAATTGTGCATTTCTTCCTAGTGTGATCCTGATTGGATATGTACAGTAAACTCACACAGTTTGAATGTTCTGATAGATATTCATGACGGTTACACCGGAGATCTTATCATTTCCTTGTAGTTACTTGTTTTAGATTAACGCAGTTTTTCAACATGCCACTTGGACAAGTATAAAAGTCAATTTGACACAACACAGAGCGTTGTCATAATAAATAACCCTATGCCTATTTACGCCCTATAGCAACTGTGCTTTGTAAACAGTAGGCAATCAGGTTTGTTAGACAGACACTGTGACGCAGTATTTACGTAAATATTAATAACGTCTTCGTTCCTATTACATGTTTGAAAACAAACTGAAATATTAATAACATCATTCACGATATGAGGTACTTCTGGGATCATTTAGTGCGTCATTAGATCTAGTGATTATTGTCGGCATTATTTTCAAGGTGACAGACAGATGTAGAGTAGGATTGCATGGACTGGTCACTGGGTCCATACACATTATCTGTTGTAGAGAAAGATAAAAAGGACTGGTCACAGGGGTCTATACACAGTAACTGTTGTAGAGTAAGTTAACAAGGACAGGTCACTGGGGTTTATACACAGTAACTGTTGTAGAGAAAGGTAAGAAGGACTTGTCACTGGGTCTACACACATTATCTGTTGTACAATAAGTTAACAAGGACTGGCCACAAGGGTCTACACACATCTGTTGTAGAGTAAGATAACAAGGACTGGTCACAGGGGTCCATACACATTATCTGTTGTAGAGTAAGTTAACAATGACTGGTGACAGAGGTCTGCACACGGATCTAGGAATATAGTGATTAGATATTTGATAACTGAGTTTGAAGAGAAAATGTTGTTGCACGTGCAGAATGCCAGCACATAAAGATAAGGGTATGACAGGAATGATGAACTGTTGATTCATACCCAAACTTTTGGACAGTGATAAATGACATGTCAAGATGAAGGCTACAACGGAGTGAACAAGACGTTAGTTTGATAGGTCAAGAAGCAATGCTTGTCCTCATCGCGAGGAGTCATGGTTGTAGCAAAACGCTAGTCACCCATCTCATGGCCCATTAGTGGCAGACTCGGCGGATGGGAGACAGACCTTGGAGTCGCAGACCACCTGGGTACCGTTGTACAAAGCGATCTTAGCGCAAAGGTGACCGTAACGCCCATACCTTAACATAGAGTTACGACAATCGTAGCTCAAAGGTTGTTTCGTACAACGGCACCCTGGTCACAATCACACAGGAAGACCGACACTTGGGTATCCTCCTTCAGTAGAATCGGTTTCTCATGGTGATATCATCAGCAGCTACTGACACTGGCCATTCTGTCAGTCACTGGACAGTGTCCAGAAGAACACAGTGGTACTTCACTGTTAAAATTATCGTGTGGATACATTGTTCCGCCTTGGTTGTGCAAAGGTCAAACAATACGTCTCCGAAAGAAAGGTGATTTGACTTACCCTAAAAACTTCCACCCTATTACTTGTCTGAATAGTACAAAATATTTACAGGGTGTTTTACAGATCTTGTTTCATCATACTGCACTTCCAATGACATTATTACCATGGGGCAGAAAGGAGCAAAAAGGGGTGCTTGGGTTGTACGGATCAATTGCCATTTCAGAAAATGATCCTTGAAGAGGCTAAATCAATGTGTTGGACAGACTACAGAAAAACTTATGATTCTGTATGTAACGAATTAATTTTGAAGCCATTGGAATGTATTGACCTCCCAAGTTTTTAATGAACAGCTGGTCAACTCAACTTGAGATGTATTCGCAGGGGCAGGTGATGAATTTGGAACCCATTTCTATCAGAAGAGGAATATTTAAGGGCGATTCTTTTGGCCCTTTGCTTTTCTGTTTGTCACTAAATTCCATTAAGCTTTTTGCTCAGCAAAGAGGAAGGCTATCATCCTTGACCACCTCAGCATGGATGGTCTCGAACGATTTGCCAAAGGAGAATCAACACTAAAAAAAACAGATCCTCCTTGTCGAGTCCATTTCTAATGATATTGCCATGTCCTTTGGGCTTGACATATGCAACCTTCTCAATCCTTCAAATTCGGAAATGTCCCCCAGATGTGCACCATAAAACTGTCTGGAAGTCCTAAGACACTTGACAGTGACAAATTCTAGCCATTCGTGAGTGCACTGACATATATAACAGGGCCTCTTATTTATTGTTGCTGCCGATTATAGGACCAATCGTAATCCTCATTATGATTGTAAGCCTATAACCGTTTCATTATTATTTCTTTGATTCGCACATTCAGCCAGGTCACAAAGTCTTACCAACTGAACCCAGTTAGTTGTCCCTTACAACATGAGGTTCTATGGCCCTGTTCTGACCTAGAATCTCCACTGGCTGTTTGGTTTGTTATCTACAGACTCCACTTTACAAAATGTCTCCACCACGACAAGGACTCTTCTTTTTTATACATACACAATGTTTCATGGCTACTTCTTGACCTTTATCATGTGTAGGTCCAGTTTTCTAAGACACTCATTCGTTGCTAAACATGTTCATGGTTGTGTTTAACATCTAAAAGTGTGTTTAGGGACTGAGCGTGTGCACCTTGCATTCCAGTATTGTCAGGGGTATATATTTTATCAAATTTGTGGTAAAACAAGACTGTTCACCAGTTTTAGCTTTGTTTCTGACTGTGCTGAGACTATCCAACAGAACATTGGGAATACAATGATAATATTCTGGATTAGAAAGTTTGGTGGGAGCAGCGAACACAACCAGCACAATGTCGGAAAATCTACATTGAAATTAAATAGGTGTACAGACATTTTTTTTATCTTGAGATTTCTCTAAAGTAACTGAATATGAAATAGTTGTAAAATAGACCCTGTACATATATTTATTTCTGATGTAATGTAACTATTTGTATGCATAAGAATAACTGCTTTTGATGTGGACAAGCATTGCTTCTTGACCTATCATACTAACGTCTTGTCCACTTATTATTTCTTATAATGCCCGTGTGGCTGCAACGAGCCTTCAGCTAAATTCAAGCCACATAATACCTTCCGTATTCATAATCAAAACAGCCAATACAACACTAACCCCCCTTTATGTTTTTTTAACAATAGCTTTGTCCAATAATTATGAATTTGATATTTTGATGTGATTTGTTGTAAAATTTAATTTCAGTATGTATTATAAATCTTATCGATATTTGACATAATGCCCAAAGATACGCTTGTTGTCGTAAACATTTTTAATAGTGTAGATAATACCTATATCCGCAGTCGGAGTCTTGCGCAGTAGTAAAACGTGATCAAAAACACAGGACACTTACTCAATATACAGACACCCGACAGCTCAGAATAGATATTTATGGCCTGAGATAAGCTGATCTCACGTACCCCGACTCCAGTGACTCCAGAATATAACCTCAGGTTTCCCAGGAAAACGCACTGCAAGCAATCACACCACTGGTAACATACAGGCAGCCTAGGCGTGACATAAAGATGGAAATCGATAAGCACGTTACTGCAATTATTTAATCAGTCCTCGTCTTTGGGTATTTCAGTTGTCCTGTGATCTACCCTACACAGCCTTTTGAGTGGGTGTATTTGCACCTGTGCCACAGGAAGCAGTGTGTCGCCATGTCTTCCCGCCATGTGCTGGAATTCACTACCATATGGTGCCTCTCACTTCACTTGATATCGCTTCCTGGTTTCGTGACACCCTCGCAGACGTGTGTCTGTCTCAAGTATGAAACCTCGCAGTTATATAATCCAATCCATATGGAATTCCGGGACAAGAGGTACTATATCGTTGAGCAACGCGGGATTGTGTGATATTTTGAAACACGTGACAAGAAAGGAGGTGTTTTGTTGAATATTTCGGACAGAGTTATTTTAACAGACACTCTAGCTGATCAAAGAGGTTAACATGGTTTTACCCTGCATCCTCATTATAACGAAAATAGTAAACTGTACATGTATTATATTGGCATCAGTTCGGGAGATCAGTTCTCCCATATCAGCGAGTTTACCGTCGTTAACGATATCGCAGAACCAGCCACAGAGCAGATTCTGCTGAGGATGGAACAATTAACAAATGCTGGGTATGGCGGACAGGTAACTTTTCCAAAACATTACCTTTATGATAAAGACTATGGAACGAAAAGCTGTAACCAATCTGGAATATTGTCACCTTTAATGCAACCTTATCGAAAAGTTCAAGGTTAACGGCAAAAGTAAAGGACAAGGTCATGTTCTTTTTCTATTCCAGTTGCTGTTCGGCCATGATGGTTACCTGTACATCTCGGTGGGAGCCGGTATTAGTGATGATGGCGTGCCACGTGACCATGCACAAGACCCGTATGTTGACTATTGCATGTTTACATTTTTTAAAACACAGGTAATAACTTCCGTTTCAGTTAAACAGGAGAACTTGCCGTTTCTAAAATATCATATTGTCTTTCAAACTTCCACTAAATCCATCTGCGTGAAGGACCTTGTCTGGACGTCAGTATTGACTGGTGCAATCTGAGACACTTTCTCTGTGTAATTAGAGGAAACACTTACTGCAAATTTGACACATATGATAATAGAATAATACATATTTTGCGTGACTTTGCAGGTAATGACAAAAGCACGAGTTCCCTTTAGGTTCTTTCTGGTTAGGGCCCCTATTCACAAATCATTTCTATCTCTTGTACTTCGTAAGTCGATGGGAAAGTGCTTCTTTATAACTTGCTGAACAAGGGTCGAAAACCGCTTCCACAAAGACAATTGTATGCTCGTTTTGTTGAACATGGAGATACGACAATCGTAGTGCTAAGACGGTAATAACTCGTATTCTTTTGCACAGACTTATGACAGCGATAAGACAATCTAAACTCGTATTTTTTGCAATCTCTAGCGTGTAGTGTTTAACATAGACTGATAACAGTCTTAGGGCTGAGATGGGAACACGGCCCTGAAAGCCGCTGTACAGAGTTCCTTGTGCGTACAAGAAGCCTTTGGTCGCTAGTTCGAATCCCGGTTCGCCCTGTTTATGCTTCTATCTGTGTCAGCACCATAATCGTGCATTGGTTTTACTAAACTGGTAATATTGTATACTTTAACAAAGACATACCACAGCTAAAACACTAAGCCGATCGGAACAAGTATTCTTTAACATAGACTCACAACAGCCGTACAAGACCTACAATTACATTCTGTGAGATATAAGTGAAATGTTGTTGAAGGCGGCACTTAACCCAGCTCACTCTCCCATACAGAACCAGCCTTCTCGGGAAGATATTGAGAGTTGATGTGGATGAACTGGGTTTTGTGGGCGGCTCAGCGGTCCGGTAAGTTCCCGCAAGCAATCCGTTTTTGGACAAGACACCATGGAGACAGAAATGGTGAGTGTTGTGTGAAGTGAGTGAGTGAGTTGGGTTTAACGCTGCTTTTAACAGTATTACAGTTATATCGCGTGGTGACAACTTTGTTGGAGGAAAGCACGAAGTGATGCACGTCTGAGCCGTCGAACACCTCGGTAAAACCCACGAGCACGGGTATAGTCCTGAAAAAAACCAGAAACATAATCGTGGCAAACCAGGATTCGAACTCAAAATCATAGGTTTCTGTCGTGCCCAAGGGACGCAACTCTGCTCAGCGAATTGCGGCGCCTTAGACGACTCGGCCATCCATGTCCCCTGTTGTGTGAAGAGTCACTTTGTAGGAACCCATGTGAATAAGATGAATCTGCATTATCAAGTTTTAGGAATGCCCTTTGAAAAATACCCTTTTTTCTTCAATAGTGAGCAATATTTACACAATGCACACTGAGTATTCCAGGCAGAATAGGTGCCACAGGATTGAACCGCCTAAAGGCCAATCTGGAGCCAATGGTTACAATTAGTCACCTCGATGCGATGCTATCAATTCCTTGATCGACACGATTATGTACTGGCACCGTTACACAGCTGGAATATTGCTGACCAAACACAACATTTGCTCACACAATGATACGTAATGGGTTGTTATCATGATATTATTTCTTTGTAGTACAGACAATGGGGATTCTGGAACAGAATGCAGAAAATAAGCAGCCTGCTCAACAATGTATGAAGTACCTATGATGAAGATATAATTAGCAGCATATCTGTCCAAAAACCCATTCCTCATACTCATTTATCGAGGTGCCAAAAGATCCACGCATGATCACATGGTTATAATGTGTCCCCAGGTAAAAGCAGTCTAAAGTCCAACTCACTGACTGGTCGATGGCTTAGAATGGAACTAATGCACAAACAATCATTTGATTGTCTGACACAGACTTTATTGCTGGAATAGTGCTATGACATCACATACATCCTTTATCACGTTATGGTGATGACTCGGAGAACACAATCATGACACTATTCAACACAGTAGGCACTGACTGATGTTACATAGAAAATGCATGTACACGCAAATATGTGGATATCATCAACTGACAGGGTGTCATTGGCAACAAGATGTTATCTGATCACTGCCACCGCCGGTGAAGTAGTCATGGTGAGTAGATGAGTAATTATTCACTTCTATTCGGAGCTGAATACAAGGATATGTGGATTTTGCATAAATACTATAGCTTACAGCTCTTCCACATATGACCACATCCATTCAGCTCCTGGTATCGAGTCCTGCATCAACACATTGCTACAGCAGTGTTATGACATCTGCCAGATCTATGAAATGTATCATGATATATAAGCTATGCCAGAGTCATCACATGTGTCATGATATCGCTGTACACAAATAAATAAAAGCGAAAAAACCCTTGCCAAATTCAAAGCGTAAAGCAGAGTCGATTGTATGATTCCGACTATATCATGAGCATGTGTCTTTGAATCACTATCAAATAGTGATGATACCAGATATTCACGAAGAAGGTGAGCGTATCTTATCCCTCCGGTGATATCCATAAGAACATATGCAAGGGCAAGTCAATTGTTCACCTGAAAAATTATGTATGGTACAAGTCAAAATAGGGAGTTGCATCGGGCATCACTTTTGTCATTGATGTGTCAAATTTGAAAATGTTCTCCACTTATCTACCATAAAACGTTTTGAAAGGGGCCTTGATTGTTGAAACATTGATCAAACAATTTTGGAGCAAAAGTCGTATGATGCTCTCTGAAATCCAGGTAGAAATAGCATGCTCGATTGTACTTCCAAAGATGTGAAATGTATACACCAAAAGCTGGAGCTGCTTGAATATTGCTCGACATGAAGGAAAAGTTAACCATTGGAAAGTTGAAGTAATTCCCTTGTCATAAAGGCTTGTGTCAATCTTTTGAATCTCTGAAGCACGAACAGGGGACATGGACCTATAACCGAGCTTTCCCCAGGGATGTCAGTGATAAGCAGGACATGGATCTGCACCCTCGCTTTCCCCGATGTGTCAGTGTTATACGGTCATGTTGACCTATACCCTCACTTTCCCCGATGTGTCAGTGTTATACGGTCATGTAGACCTATACCCTAGTTTTCCCCAATGTGTCAGTGTTATACGGTCATGTGGACCTATACCCTCGCTTTCCCCGATGTGTCAGTGTTATACAGTCATGTGGACCTGTACCCTCACTTTCCCCGATGTGTCAGTGTTATACGGTCATGTGGACCTGTACCCTTGCTTTCTCCAATGTTCCAGTGATGTAGAGAGAAGCGGACTTGTGCCCAATGTTTCCTCAGGTGTGTCAGTGATATCATTGGATGTGGACCTGTACCCCAGCTTTTTTCTCGGGGATGCAAGTGATAAAGAGGAGATGGACTTGAACCCTAGCTTGCCCCATGTGTGTCAGTGTTGTAGGGGGAGTGGACTTGCACCCTAGGTTTTATCGTTTGTGTCAGTGATATACAGGGACGTGGACCTGTGCCCTAGCCTACCGTGGAGGTGTTAGTCTTTTAGAGGGGAGTGGATTTATGCCCTAGCATTCCATGGAGGTGTTAGTCTTTTAGGGGGAATGGACCTGTGCCCTAGCATTCCGTGGAGGTGTTAGTCATTTAGGGGGGAGTGGATTTGTGCCCTAGCATTCCATGGAGGTGTTAGTCTTTTAGGGGGAATGGACCTATGCCCTAGCATTCCGTGTAGGTGTTAGTCTTTTAGAGGGGAGTGGACCTGTGCCCTAGCATTCCATGGAGGTGTTAGTCTTTTAGAGGGGAGTGGACATGTGCCCTAGCATTCCGTGGAGGTGTTAGTCTTTTAGGAGGAGTGGACTTGTGCCCTAGATTTCCCCGGGTGTGTCAGTTATATCCAGGGGAGTGGCCCTGCACCCAGTCTGCCCCGGGGTGTCAGTGATGTACAGGTGATCTAGTGGTTCTCTTTCTTAATTAACTTTATGTCACTTCACTTCTCACAGGTGAGCGGCGTATATTCTGTGGCGATCCAGGAGAGCGAGCTTATGAAGAGATCAATCTTATCCGCAGCGGGAGGAACTATGGCTGGAACATCAAGGAGGGTAACGTGTGCTTGGACAACTCAAAGTGCAGCAATGGAACAATAGGTAGGTAGCCTTCGTCTCTCTCAACGTCAACACTTTACGAGGCTGCCTCCTTGGTCTAGTGTATACAGTCTGCCTGGGGAGCAGAGGATCGGTTGTCCCAGGCCACATCATAGATAATATCTGAATAGTTTGAGACAAATTCCTCATGTCAGAAGATGGCCCACATTGTTTGTACACTGCATACAGCTGATTGCCATGCTTAACTATTGCATAGACTGATAATATAGATATTCCTAGTTCAGGTAATGTATGAAATTATTGGCAATTTCATAAATAAATACGCCTTTATTCTTCTCGGATATATACCATGCAAAACAGGTAGGGGATGTTTTATTTGAGGTGAAACTACAAGAAAATACATCATTGTCTGGCAATGCAAGCGACTGATTAATGTGGAAAAGAACAAAGCTCCCAAACAACATTGTGACATGTCATCAAGCACGAGATCTCGGACAACTCGTGCTACGGGTGGCATGCCAGATTTACCATTGTCACTCAGACTCGGTTGTTAGCAGACCCATATTGTTTTCATGGAACCAAACGCTCAAATACTCTTTATTAAGCACATTTAATCATTAAGGAAGCAACAGCATTGATCATGTGACGTTAGCAACGTGCTGAACGTCTCCGTGTCACAGGCATGTTGCAGGTGGGCGCACGTCAGAATATTGTTGTCCAAACACTTCATATTTCTCAATCAGTAATCAGTAGAATACAACAAACACAGAACGTCAATGATAGACACCGCTCTTGATGCCCAAGGGCAACAACTCAAGCCCAGGATAGATTAGTGAGAACGATGGGATGACGAAATGGATTGCAAACTGCCTGTCAGATAATCGAGAGTCCATGCACAGACGGTGCGAAATCGCCTGCACAGATGACATTTCGTGCACGACGTCAATGTGTCATCCCAATCAGAGGCGTCAGTGGTGTAGGAATGGGATAATCGTTGTTGGGCTAATGTCATTTTTCCTAACGAATCGAGGTTCATCCTGACTTCGTGACCGAAGGAATCGAGTTTGAAGACGTCCTAATGAACGGTTTATGGACGTTAATGTTTTGGGGTGGGTATGATAAAGGGTGGTATGATTGTTCGAACTGCGCTCAATATTGCTAATAGCAGAGTCACAGGTCAATACTATCGGGACATCATTGCGCCACTAGTGTTGAGCAACGTTTCATCTTTTAAGATTACAGTGAACGTGTTCATCGTGCCAGGATTGTGATCCAATTCCTCCAACAGGAATCATTCCATGGCAAGCACTCTGTCAGAAGCATGCCTCCGAGGAATCGTGCATGTCTGGCAAACAGATATGGTTTTACCCGATATTAGTGACGTTCGCTGCAAAATTTCGAATATGCCCCCCGACCTAATTAACGTCCTAGTGCCACCATCACATCAAACCAACCATGAAAACCCACTAGATCTGATCGTCCACTCCTCAGCAGATCATATCCCCCTTTCCGTGTTCCTCCGGCTTTGTACATTCCACCACCACCTGTTAATACATTCACAATGTAACCCTGTAATATCTGCAATTGCCTTGAGGTCATCTACTCTAAGCATTGCTTCAAAATCAGACAATATGTACAGGTGGGGATATGACAGGTCTGATCATTTACTAATTCCTTATTTAGCATGAAGAAAGGTAAAGGCATAAAGAAAGAAATCATTCCATTGTGTTACGTCTGATGCGCTCGTAACGCATCTTTATATCCGCACATGTGGTCACGGACTTGTGGTAAAATACAAAGCCACAGTAAAGTCCAGCATGAGAATATATAAGAGGGAGGGTAGGGGTGTTTCCTCCCAATATGGCACCTACATTCAAAAATTATGGCACCAATCTTGAAAATTCATTTGTATTTCATGAGAATAATTTGTCTGGACCATCCACAAGGGTGATAGGAATACCTACAATAAAAAAAACGTTCTTATATTTGTAATCAAAAATTTGATTTCCCTAACGTCAGTCAGATAGCCAGAAAGCGATGAGTTTCCATAGCAAATTTTGAGAGGATAGAAGGGAGATTACTTCTTTGGAATTTTCTTTTAAATGATATGGATGACACAAATATCATTATTCCTTTCTGTGTGAAGTTGGGGTGAGGTGTGGGGTAGAGTGGTGTGGGATGGGGTCGAGTAGATTCTTTCTTATTTCCTTCGGGATGATGGGTGAACCTACTACTGTTTAGAAACAAAGAGTGCCTTCTGTAAACTTCATCCTGAATATGGTTACAGAGAACGAAGCGCTGCCGATCTCTTTCATGCTGTCTTCGGGGGATATGTGTACAGAGGCAGGAATCTTCTTGACTTGTACAGGCGCTATCCGTACGGAGACGCCATGACCGGGTGAGTACACGCAGAGTGTAGTGATTGAGTTTGTGATTGAGTCATACAACAGTGTGTCAGCTTAATGTCGGAGGAATGCCCTAAGTGAATCTTGTCTTAGACATTTACCTCTATGGCTAAACTCATGAGCACCGGTATGGTGCTGACATCCCAAGAAACATCAGATGTTTCAGCCAAAGTTGTCAAAGGAATGCACCTCTGCACAGCGAATTACAGTGCCTTAGACAACTGGGTCATCCATGCCCCCACAGAGGTAGGAAGTTAATCTATTAATTTAAAAATTAACGTTAATTGGCAATAAAATCAAACTGCCGAAGATGTTTTTGGGTTTTCAGACTGATACCACAAGACTTAAGGTTAATTTTTGGCTTAGTGAGTTAACGCCGTCTGAACAATATTTAGTTATGTGAACTTATTCAAACAGGATAAAATGAATATTTACTCATGTCTTCGACATTTACCACTTTAATGCCAAAAGACCAAATATCATAGTTTGGGTGACGCTTAGATCTAAACCCAAGACCAGAGGATTCTAGAGACAGTTAACAGATGAAAATCAGCACACATGAATTCCGGTGCATTATGACTCCAGACCACCCGTGCCACTTGAAAGTCACATTAGTCACTTGAAAGGGTATATGCCAGTGACACTAGGATGAGATCATTTGGGACAATTGACAGAGGTCACAAAGAGGATGTTATAATGCATTGTGGAGTGTATCTTCTTGATAACCAATGATTCCTCCAATTATATATGTATATGTGTCTATATCTGCCTGAATATGCATCTGTGTTTGTGCATGTAGCTCTCTCTGTGCCCACACCTGACTGAGTCTACGTCTGCGTCTGCGTCCGCGCCTGCGACTGTGTTTGTATCTGTGTCTGTTTTTTTCCAGCCAAATGTCAGTGTTAACTGAGGTGTTAACTGATCTACGGCTGGACATCGTCCCCGCTTCCGGTTTGTGATGGAAATCAGTGTCCGTGTGACGCCAGGGAGCGACCCAGGGACTTCTTACTGACCTTTGGTCAAGCTGAACAAGGTGATATTGCGAGGGTTAAGTCTATCCTTAAATCAAAACGATCGCGTATATTGCTACAACCGTGTTTATCTGTTTTCGTCCAGATTGATCATAGCATATGCATTCTGTGTTTCTTCAGGAGAGGTATACCTTCTGACGACGTCTTCAATAACGGCTTCCAAAGACGATGGCGTTGCTTTGAAAATAGTGTCATCACTTGGGTAGGTACTTTCTTATCTCACGCCAGGATATCAACATTTTATGCGGCTGTGTCAGACGTCTCGGCGGTAAGCCAATGTATTAACCTTACGTTTAAGAAAAGGTATGCCTGCACCAGGACCGAACACACATTACAGGTAACAGTTGATCAAGGCATTGCCTACAATGGCTTAAGGTCCGATAATCTTGTTAGGAACCACAAAACATTTGTTTCAGGACATCCCACGTGTCCAGTGAACAGTTACATTTTAAATTTATAATCTGTTAAACAATGAAAAAAGCCTCCTCCTCTCTGTCCCCGCCTCCTCCTCCTCCACTTCCAAAACATCAAAGGCCTTTCCCTTAAAAACATTATAAATTCACATTAGTTTCAGCAGTAGATATTTTGTGATGTTCTGTTTCAGGGAGAAGGCGGTAACTTATGGGTGTGGTGGCAGGGGCAAGTCTACAGGAATCGTGGTGGTCGCTCTGATGATGTTGGTGCTGACGTGGTGTTGAGGACGTTGACTGAAGACTTTGTATATTTGCTAGATATGAATATAAATGCTTCTTAAATGGAGATGTTTGGTAATATTATAATGTGGTAATAGTATAACTTCGAGACATCATGATCAGGGTTCTGTATTCTAATATTGGAATATGTTTGGTCAGGAATGCGGCACAAAGTGCAAGGTTCGAGTATTGTTTTGGAGGATGGTTTTGTGAATACACCTATATGACTTGTGTAGTGTCCAAGTGCAAGGTTCGAGTGTTGTTTTGGAGGATGGTTTTGTGAATACACCTATATGACTTGTGTAGTGTCCACAACAGTTTTATGCAATTCCTAATGCGTGAGGCTCAGAACATCAACCAACGCTCGTTTTCAGGGTGCTTATCAAGCTCACATAAACTAAATGTAAGACTGTGTACGTTTGCAGTTGTTTGGGCCACTATTTTTATATTACTATTTATTTACCTTGAAGGATGTAGATCTATGCAAAATTATATTTAGTATGTATCCATCAAACCCATCACACTCCATGAATTCTATTGTCTAGCGGCCGCGGTGCATAGCTGAACAAATTATTACTATGGTCAGCATTGGTCAGTACACAACACTGCTGATGGTGACCTGCTTGATTGATCGTTCCCCTCCTTTTTAGGGCAAGAAACATTTTGTTATCTGATACATTTTGTCTTATATATATACAATTTACAGCAGTTTTATTACAGTTTACATCAGTATTACATTTTACCACAGTGTTATAACATTTTCCTCAGTTTATTACAATTTACCACGTTATTACAATTTACTTTGTAACAGACGGGTGCCACCTGTGGGGCAGGATACGTTCACCTTCTCGAGAACACCTGGTATGATTAATATTTGAAAGTGATTCATAAACACATGCTCATGATATACACTCTTTATAAACAGAAACACACAGGTCGTATGTAGTTCATTGAACCTGACTTCACAAAAACTCCGGTATATAAATTGGATATATGTTATTGGAAAATGTCTGTGGCCTCATTTTCGACAAACGATGCGTCAAAATGCAGCCATTGTCGATTTGCAATGTCTTAAACGGCATTGTTTCCACACTTGTTCAAACATGTCATCCATGAAAACAGTAAAGCAAAATGCACGTGCAGGTTATGACTTTCGTAATTCGTGGTAGAAGCTATAAAAAGGCAAGCATTAGAGGTAATACATGGCATTAGAGGTAATACAGGGCAAGTAATACAGTGAGTGAGTGAGTTTGGTTTTCGGTGAGATATTGAATGAGTGAATGAGTATTTCAGTTATATCACTGCGTGTCAGCTTAATGTGGGAGGAAAGCCCGACGTGATGCAGGTGTTAGACGTTTACCACTTCGGTGAAACTCACGAGCACGGCTATGGTGCTGATAAACATGGCGAACCGGAACCCACAATCTTAGGTTTCTGGCGTGCCAAGGGGACGCAACTCTGCACAGCAAATCGCCGCGCCTTAGAATCGGCCACCAGTACCCCCAGAGGTAATACAGGGCAGCTACTTTGTTGTACAGATACTTAGGATTATATGTCTTACAAGGGGGAACAGCCAGACAGATATAAGATTCAACAAGGTGTTAGCCAAGGTGGTGAAATCTCTGCTTGTTTTTTCTTGCTTTATCAATGATCTAATTACAGCCCTCGGACAAACACAATGTGGCCTTCGTGCATAAGTATGGGTATTCCTACAGTCGTGCATGGTGACGTGGCACCTAACGTGTAATTCATCAACAAGCTCAATAATTATGTTCACCAAAGCAAAACGTTAGGGGCATTGCTTCGTGATACTCAATTTACTACCACTGATGCTACAGTATATGGTGGGATACTCATTAAATATAATCTTACCTGTAAAACGAGAATTTAGACGAGCCGTCAGAACGCAAGGCCAAATATTACATATCATTATAATCACAATAGGGCCGCAATATTGCCGATGCGATGTAAAATCTTTACTCACTCCCTCACATATCATTATACCAGCAAATCATAAGAGGCTGGAAGTCGGTGTTGTCAGACATTGGCACAAGTCGAAAATGCCTCGAATTGCCCTCCTCTCGCTCTGTTTAGGTACAGTTTGCCTTCGAGAAGCGCTCCCATCCCAAAACCTCTCGAACGATCAAACATGTCCTGGCATTTCACTAGCCCTTCAATTATTTACTGCCACTGACAACACTCTCAACTGTCACCTACCATGACAGACATACCTATGACCACAAGATATATATGGCTTAGTCTTGCAACGTATTAATTAGGCTACGTTTGTGAGTATGGTCCCTATTCATGGTTCATTGCTGCATACAATGCCACGCAGGTCTCGGCTGTATCTCGCCAGATCATCTGCCCCTGTTGTCTGTATGTAAATATCAGATTTCTTTAGGACCTTGGATGGAGAATACTTTCTTTTGGCACCAATATCCAGCAGGATAACCTGAGTGTCCTCACCAGTACTGATGACGCGTGTTATCATCTGCGCCATGACAAGGACTGCGACCTTCTTGGCTTCAGGTCTTCCTCCGCGGGCACCTGCAAAAAAGAAGTCTACATCCTGCAGGACTGTTGCGAGATCAGCAGGCTCCTCTCCGAAGCTGGAGACTGTGGATGGTTCTGAACAGCTCCATTTTGGTAGTGCAGTGGTTGAACCGGTCCTGGGACACCGTGTGCTGACCAAATGTGACCACGCTGACGGGGAAGATGTCGGAGGCGCCAATGAGGAAGTTGAGGACGTCGTTCCATGGAGAGAATGTCTGAGTGCTGGCCTCCACGAGGTACACCAGGTCGATGGCGGGGTTGAAGCCACATGCTCGAACAGCAGATAGAGCGGTACATAGTAACTCCCTCACCCCAGTCAGAGAGAGAGAGAGAGAGGGCGGGGGGGGGGGGGGGGGCGGAGATTGGAACAGTAGATAGCGTGGTATTGTGAAACACCCAGGACACAAACTCGGATCTCTCTCAGTGTAGTAGCATGTCTTATTCATATCAGTCAGCTGAATTGGTTAAAAACAGAACCTAATTTTGGTTTTCGAATAATGAAATAGTTTGAGCTTACAGGACAATACATGATGAAAATGAAAAATATCCCAAATATCACCTAATCACTCGTCAACAGGTATGTATTCTTGAATATTTAGAAAATGATAATTCTTCCGTGTATAGTTTTCTACTTGACCGTTTTAACATGGTACGAGCGTCAGCAGATAATGTGTTAAACAACTTTGGAAAAAGTTTGATAAATTTATGCAGTATATGAAAGATGTGGGTCAGACTCAGAAGTTGGAGACTATACGTTTATTGGTAATCAAGGTGCTAGCACCATAGCGTCACAATCTGTTCATCTGGGTTGTTTGACGTATGCTGTAATTTCAACATTGTATCATGCAGGGAATACTGTCATCTTCCTCTCATGGCTAGCTTACATACTTCTATGCAGACTGAACCCGTGCAAGCTCATGGTAATAAGAAGGCTTCCAAATTCGTTCGGGTCAATGATAAAGCTGACCAATTTATGTATAACTTGTTGAGCAGTGAATGCTACTCTTTATTAGAAAAGGCTGTTGTCGAAGTGTTACACAATATAGACGAAAGTGTTAGATACATGTCAGAGGCCTTGTGCACGGCAGCAAGCGACATAATAAGAGTGTGTACGTCTAATACATCTAGTCAACTGTGGTTTCACCGTGAATTTGAGCTACTCAAAAAAGAAAGATGTCAATAATTAAACAATTTTAGGAGTAAAAAGGATAATAACTCATTATATGATATTGCATACGCGATTCCAAACAATTTTGGGCCACTCTTAAAGGGCTAAATACTAATCGTTATACACAAAACAATATTCCAATTGATGATTGGTTTAACCATTTCAGGGGTCTGATTTCAACTTCTACAGAGAACGAGGAAAAATGTTTTGATATCGACTAATCGAATGCATTTGATAACTCTTCTTGTCAGTTGGCTTCAGATGTTCTTGATTCACCTTAAACAAGAAATGAAATTTCAGAAAGCATCGCAAACTTAAAAAGCAATAAAGCAGCTGGTGAAGATAATTTGATTCCTGAATTTTTTAAATATTCGTCCGAAATTCGTCTCCCCTACCTTGAAATGCTTTTTAACGTTATGTTTGAAAAGACTTATTTTCCAGAACAGTGTACTTTGGGGATTGTAATTCCTCGGGCTTCTGGCCTTGATTGTGGGTCAATCCAGTGATTAGCATCATGAACATCGATCCACGCAGTTTGGAAACGTTGACATGCACCAACCAGTCACCGCTCGCTGACTTGGTTGGTGCATGTCATCGTATTCGACTCACTCACTCACTCACTCACTCACTCACTCACTCACTCACTCACTCACTCACTCACTCACTCACTGTTGGTTGGTTGGTGGGAAAAACAAAGCAAGTCAGTTGAATGAAATGACTTGTACCGTTACTGGTGTAACTGAATTCAACAATCTTATAAATCACATATATAATATGTTTTTCAGCTAATCGGTGGGATAAAAATAGCACGATTTGATGTTATATCTATAACAAAACTTACAGTCCGCGGATCCGTAAGGCAAGTAAACATAGTGTGGTCTAAGGGATCCCAATACAACAAAAGATCGGGTCGGATGATCGCGTCATCGTGCTCCCATGGCGTGGGTCGATGCTCATGCTTTCAGTCACCGGGTTTGTCTGGTCAAGGAGTGTGAACCAACTATTGGTGAAATATTGGTGAAACACCATACACCCATTGACCGTGACTATCACAGTCCACACATGCACCACGAACATTTCACCGTGACTATCACAGTCCATACGTGCAAAACGAAACACCGTCACCCATAGCTTAGCCCGGGGGACTGAATGATGCACAGGGACGTAGACCTGTACCCTAGTTTGCCCGGGGTGTCAGTGAGGTACAGGGACGTAGACCTGTACCCTAGTTTGTCCGGGGGTGTCAGTGATGTACAGGGACGTAGACCTGTACCCTAGTTTGCCCGGGGTGTCAGTGAGGTACAGGGACGTAGACCTGTACCCTAGTTTGTCCGGGGGTGTCAGTGATGTACAGGGACGTAGACCTGTGCCCTAGTTTGTCCGGGTGTGTCAGTGAGGTACAGGGACGCCAAACCCAACTCCTGGCGTCCCTGTTTCCTGGGTGTGTCTCGGTACAATACTCAATACTATCTTCTGTTCCAATCGGAGGGCTTGCCTCCACCACCAACCTTTACTGACTGTTAACCAAGGATCTGTGATTTGGTTGATGCATGTCATCGTATTCCAATTGCGTAGATCGGTGCGTATGATGTCAATCACTGGATTGCCTGGTCCAGACTCGATTATTTACAGACGGACATCATACAAGCGTTAAATAACAAACAAACAAACAAACAAATACAAATACTGGATCCGCCCTTGGTGATGTCGCGAGTCACTTCCTGAATCAACATGTCACGTCACTTTCCCTTCTCGCAGGTGAGCGGCGAATATTCTGTGGCGATCCAGGGGCGCGAGCTTATGAAGAGATCGACGTCATCCGCAGCGGCAGGAACTACGGCTGGAACATCAAGGAGGGGAACGAGTGCTTCGACAGCGCCAGGTGCAGCAATGGAACAATAGGTGAGTAGCCTTCGTCTCTCTCACCGTCAACACTTCACGAGACTGCCTCCTTGGTCTGACTAGAGTCTGCACGGAGAGCAGAAGGTCGGTGGTTCGATTCCCTCTGCGTCATACCGAAAGACGGTAAAGATGGTACTTGATGTTGCCCTGTCTGGCATTAGGGATATAACACAATTACTGTTCGACTCGGTGTATACGCACCTTCCCGAGGCAAGAGCGTCCACTAGCCTTTTTATCTTGTTTCCACTCTCTACACATCATGCCCACTTTCCTGTGCTAAATATGATTGAACTATCGCACAAATAGATAGTCCAACCAAAGAATGTTTTACAAAATCAACTTCCACTTGTGTGCTGGAGGTAAAGACTCGATCATATTTTGTTTGGGGTGAGATGGGGTGGAGTGGGTGGTTCGTGTGCTTCGCGTAAACACTCGATCATATTTTATATGAGGTGAGCTGGGGTGGAGTGGGTGGTTTGTTTGCTTCGGGTAAAGACTCGATTATGTTTTGTTCGGGGTGAGGTGGGGTAGAGTGGGTGGTTTGTGTGCTTCGGGTAAAGACTCGATCATATTTTGTTCGGGGTGAGGTTGGACGGACTGGGTGGTTTGTGTGCTTGAGGTAAAGACTCGATCATATTTTGTTTGGGGTGAGGGTGGACGGACTAGGTGGTTTGTGTGCTTGAGGTAAAGACTCGATCATATTTTGTTCGGGGTGAGATTGGACGGACTGGGTGGTTTGTGTGCTTGAGGTAAAGACTCGATCATATTTTGTTCGAGGTGAGGTGGGGTGGAGTAGGTGGTTTGTGTGCTTCAGATAAGATATGGCCGATTCCCATTCTGTTTGGAAAAAAGACAAAATTCTGTAAACTTGTGGTTACAGAGAACGAAGCGCTGCCGATTTACCTGTACCATCACACGAGCCTCCATCACGCCGTCGTCGGGGGATATGTGTACAGAGGCAAGAAGCTTCCTGATCTGTACGGGCGCTATCCGTACGGAGACGCCATGACAGGGTGAGTACATGCAGGTGTGTGGCCAGAAGTTCATTTTACATAGAGGCACCACGGGAAACTTGAATCAGGTCACTCGGACTATGTGAAGAAGGTCACCCGTATCACTTGTAGGAGGTCACCCGTACCACTTGAAGGAGGTCACCCGTACCACTTGAAGAAGGTCACATGTATCACTTGAAGGAGGTCAACCGTACCCCTTGAAGGAGGTCATCCGTATCACTTGTAGGAGGTTACTTGCATTACTTGAGACAAGTCACCCGTACCACTTGAAGGAGGTCACCCGTACTACTTGAAGGAGGTCATCCGTACCACTTGAAGGAGGTCAACCGTACCCCTTGAAAGAGGTCATCCGTATCTCTTGAAGGAGGTCAGTCGTACCACTTGAAGGAGGTCAACCGTACCACTTGAAGCATGTCGCTCATATCACTTGAAAGAGGTCACCCGTACCACTTGAAGGAGGTCCCCCATACCACTTGATGGAGGTGCACTGCATTACTTTTGGGAGGTCACCCATACCACTTGAAGGAGGTCACCGTACCACATGAAGGAGGTCACCGTATCACCTGACGGACGTTACCCGTGCCACTAGAAGGTGGCTGTGGTATTTGCTTTGTGATCACCTAGCGGCCTGTACTTACTTAACAATCCCTGATTCCAACCACTTAGGCAGAGATATATGCCCTTATATGTGTCTGTGTCCTCGTCTGAATCTATGTTCGCCTGTATGTGCATCTTTGTCTGAATCTATATCTGCGACCGTTTTTTGCATCTCTGTCTGTTTTCAGCGCCAGGTCGGCATTGACCGAGGGCAGCGACGGCTTGACATCGTCCCCGCTTCCGGTGTGTGACCGAAAAAATTGTCCGTGCGGTGCAAGGGAGCGACCTAGAAACTTCATACTGACCTTTGGTCAAGATGAACAAGGTGAGATCCCGAGGGTTAAGTCTTTATTCATCACCAAATGCCGAGTATACTGAAATAAACATGATTGTCTGTTTCCAGACTGATAGATTGACATTTTGTGTTTCTTAACGAGAGATGTACCTTTTGACGACGTCTTCAGTAACGGCGTTCATAAGCGACGGAGTTGCTTTGAAAATAGTGTCATCACTTGGGTAGGTACTTTCTTAAATCTCCCCAGGACAACATTCTGTGCAGCTTAGTCAGACACCTGTGTGGTGCGGTAATGTTTTGATATACCTGTGTCACCCCCGACTTTATATTTATGAGGATCTGATCTCCATAATGACGTATAGTACTTGGATGATGACGTATCTGTCGTTGTTCAGCAAAGAGAGGCGATATCAGATATCTCGTATATTAAATACAGATGAGCGTAATCTTGGCACTCCGACCATTTAAAGAACACAGGCGGTCGGATGACTGTCATTGATTGCTACAGGGAACAGGTGATCAAGCATTGCCTACCACGGCTGAAGGTCCGATAACTGTTTTAGGAACCACACCACGTTTGTTTCAGGATCCAGTGAACAGTCTGTCTGTCTTTTGTGTAAACCCTGAGGTCAAAGTATTGTTTCCAGTATTTGCAGAACAATATAACAAGCCTCTCCCCCTCCCCGTCCCCACCCCTACGCACCCAACCCTCCCCCTCTACACCCATCGCTCCACCACCCCAATACCCCACCCCCACCCACTATCCACTTTCTCCATCCCTTCACCTCCATCCCCGGAGCATCAATGGCCTGTCCCTATAGGTAGTATTATATCACATAGTTACCAGCAGTAGATATTTTCCGATGTTCTGTTTCCGGGAGAAGGAGGTAACTTGTGGGTGTGGTGGCAGGGGAGAGTCTACAGTCGTGGTGGTCATGCTGATGATGTCGGTGATGACGTGCTTCGGTTCTTGGAGTGTTGAAGACGTCGACTGAAGACTTTATGTATTTGCTAGATCGTAATAAGAACTTAATTCTTATAAACGAAGATCTTTGGTAACGGGAACTGTATGTCATATGCAGACCTCCACACACCAGGGTTCTGCATTCTTATATTGGAATATGTTTGGTCAGGAATGTGTCAGAAAGTGCAAGGTTCGGGGGTTGTTTTGGGGTAACCATGAAGAACTGGTATATTCACTGAACGTAGGCACGGATGTTAACAAGTGGTTGATATTGGCATGTATCAGGTAGTGTGGCTCAAGACGCGGGCAGACTTTGAGATGCATGACTCTGAGGAGACTTTTCTGAGTATTGTAATACACTTCATGAAACGTGGACGTAAAAGTGAGGTGAAGCACCGTGACAAAAATCTTTAAGTTTTTATTTAGATAGTTCGAAGCCTTGTACGTGTTTATTACGAGAGGTGAAAGAAATGACCCAAGGACAATAAAATTATTTTTTCTTCAGCATGAACCCCCTTCAATATTGGCACGGTTTTGCCAGTGATGTTGGCGCTGTGTTATCACATTTGTGTCGGACTCCTCATTCGCCGGTCGGTATCACCTCATCGTGGATCAACCTTTTGGATATCCACTCCTGGTGTATTGCATTAGCGTCGTTTCGGTGTCGAGGCTCACACCGTTATCAAGCTGATGCTTAACACACATGCAGCGACGAGGCACAACACACTCTTCGCATTTTTTAATATTATGAAGAATCATTCATTTATTATTTAATGAGGAACAGCTTCAACTCAAAAGCACTATGCGTTATTATTTGACAACTCTATTTTACAATTACCATGCTTTGTTCTTCATTAAAATTATAACTTCTTACATTTTTGTAATACATTTCTTGATGACACTTGATATCAGCACTTGCATTACCATGATATGTCAGGCATTGTATGCGTTGTGAGTAGGGCAGTAATGTATCTAGTTGGTTATTGGATGTGTTGTGAGTAGGTCAGTAATGTATCTAGTAGGCTATTGGATGTGTTGTGAGTAGGTCAGTAATGTATCTAGTAGGCTATTGGATGTGTTGTGAGTAGGTCAGTAATGTATCTATATTGGATGTGTTGTGAGCAGGGCAGTTATATATCTAGTAGGCTATTGGATGTGATGTGAGAAGGGCAGTAATGTAACAAACAACAACATTTAACACCATATCATTGTTCGTACTTGTACGTCTATATATAGTGTATGGCCATCAAACGGGGATCATCAGAGAAGCTCTGCGGGAACATGGAGATACATGGACGTCCCCCAGTCAGCAACATTTCAGTGATATCAGCCTGTATACAAACAGTCGAATATGGGACATGCAGTCCACAGGCTGACAGCAATAACACCGGTCCACATGTGTCATGGGCTCTATTAACAGCAATCCTTGCACTCGACTTTCGATGACGGCAGCAATGACACACAATCAGTGTCACACGTTGTAACACTCAGCCACCATTATAACCAAGCATGACTGACTCCCTCCCTCACCACAAACTAGAGTTTTGTTTCTCGTTTAACGCCCAACTCAGTAATAGTCCAGCTACATGACGGCGGTCTGTAAATAATCGGGTCTGAACCAGACAATCAAGTGACTGACATCATGAGCATCGATCCACGCAATTGGGATACGATGACATCAACCAAATCAGTGAGCCTGACCACCCGATCCTGTTAGTCACCTTTACAACAAACATACCCACCTCATACGACAGACACAGTCGCCTTTTGTTTTGTCAAAACCGCCCTGAGTGAATGTCATTAGGAATTGAAGCATCGGGTTTATAGGATCGATATCAAAATTATTAAAAGCTAAATGCACAAGTTTCCATACCTGCTGCATTAATCACGACAATTGATTTTCCAAGCACCAGGGCAGGGCGTTCTTGTCTGTTTCTATTTGTCGGCCTGCAAAACGATTGGCGCCGTTAAAAGTAAATTTTGTTTTTTTTCATGCTTTTGCAGCAGAAGATTAAATTAGGTTAAAATCGAAAATAATCGATTAAACGTTATGTTTGCGACGCCGTAGACAGCGTTGAAGATAGCCCGTTAACTAATGCATAACATACATGGGATTGGAGGTTTTCATTCCGCATTTAGAGTGCCTTTCTTTTGTTGTCAAACGAAGTCGTGAATGGTATTTGTGGACAGTTCATACACGTTTCGCTGAAAGATGGTAACACACACATATATAATCAAGATCCTTTTCGTTATATATATCCTGGAAACATATATGAAATGTGTTGCTTCAAAGAACATTTGGCACCAACTACTTCGTGGTCAAAGGGAGACAATTCATGTTTCTTTACTTACTCAGATGGAATTTCAATTACGAAGCGCGCTCATGGAAGAGCACAACAATGGAAGAAACATTGTACAACATTTAAAGTGGAACTTGACTTCATCAAGGGCTCATCAACCCCGTGAAGATTCCTGTTAGAATTGATATTCAGCGTGCCTTTCGATAGAGGCAACCTACGGAATCGGATGGTCAGGCTCGCTGACTCCAGACTCGAGTATTTACAGACCATCGTTACATAGCTGGGATGTTTCTGAGTCCGGCGTAAAACAACAAACAAACTCACAGATGGAGCATTTAAAGTTTATTCAATATACATGAAATATGACTTTTACATTTATGATAATGGTTATCCTATCAGTCTACAAATTGCTGAAGTGTGTAGGCATCAGTAAATGTAAGAACAGATAAGATAAGATATATTATATGATAGTGTCACATACTGTACATAATATAAATATAACATTTAATTCAAACAATAAAACTGTACAATATCCAGTCTGGTAAATCTGACGAGAAACTTCTTAAAACATGATTAAAACATATAAATTATATTAAAACACACCAAGCATTGAAATGTAGCTGTAAAGTAAAAATTACATACATTTTCTACAGTCATTGAATACACACTTAATGTTCATTGAGTATTTAGGTGGATGTCTCTAGCACAAGTAAAAGTATTATCAGCGAGAGTTACTGAAATGCTAGTAAACAGTCTTCCTGGGTAATGTAAGTGAACGTGTAGCTCTTTAAGTAAAATGCCTTTGCCTCACAGAATGTATGTGGTATCCTGTTGCGCCGAGATTTGATAATGTAATTGCGTCCCTTAGACGTGATAGGCCCCAACTGTTGTGGGTTTGAATCCCAGATTTGCCCTAATTAATTTTCTAGGTTTGTCAATACCTTTTTCGAGCTCGTAGGTTTCTCCAAAGTTGTAAACGTCTACGACCTGCATAATTCTTGTCTTGTCCCCACACTTAACCGAAAAAAGCCACAACAACTGATCTAATAGTTCATTATGTGCTTGTCATGTGTATGCGGAAACAAACGTTCGCTCGTCCTGCCGATGCCCCAGGTTCGGTTGGTCAATGTGCCCCCGTTGTGGTGAGGGTATTGCCCGAATACTCCCCAAAGCTGCGTGTTTTCATATACACTTATTCACTGTAACCTATGTTCAAATGTGGTTGGCGTTTGGGGTATTTTACAAAAAACAGACTGTTCATTTTGGGCATATTTCTGAATTTTCATCATAAACAGTTCCCTGCAACGTGATCCGAGTATCTTTTGCTTCCTGGCGTTTCACTGGGGAATACTGCAGTTGAATTCCTTCACAGCATCTCCATTATATTCCACCACATACAGTTTAGAGTCAAAGAACATCAAGCCGTGTGGATACTGTAGTCCGTCCTGTGACGTCAGCAGGTCTCTGACAAACTCCCCTGCTGGTGTCAGTAGTATCACCTTGTGTGCCCAGAAGTCCGCCACCAGGACGTGTCCTGTGCTGGTAGTTGTGATACCTCGTGGTCCACTCAGTCCTGTAGGGATGTAGGTGAACACAACATCTCCCTCTGGTGTGATACAGTAGACAGACTTTGAGACATCATCTGACATCAGGATGTTGCCCCTGTCTGTAGCACAGAGGCAGATGGGGCCACATATCAGGTTCTTCCCAGAGTTGAATCTACTGACTGACCTCATCACTCTCCCCGATACATCCAGGATATCAACACAGGGAGCATACCCACAACCTGCTGCTAATGTTGAAGGACTCAAGGCTGTTAGGCATTTGTACTTCTTCTTTGTTGTGACACGTGACAGTAGTACAAGGTCAGGGGTCACCCGTACTATTACAATCTCACCGTGTGACCAGAATGATACAGCCACCTGGTTGTCCCTCAGCCTCGTCAGAGACCTTGGGTTTCTTGCAAGATTCAGTTTACTGTGTTGTGATATGTTATTCTTTGTGTAGAAGGATTTCAGACATATATTTTTGTAGTCACTGACCACCAGTGTCTCCTCACCATCCACAACCAGGACTGTGACGTCATATGGATCCGGTTGCTCCCTGTCGCCATCGACCCTAATGCCGACTGTCTTGTGTAAAACTGGTCTGCACATGACGTCAAATGTGCCACACTGTATTTTACCAAGTCGCGTATCCATGACGTCACAAACGTTTTGTTGAATTCTACCAAGTTGTACATCCTTGTGTAATTTCCTCTCATCTATTTCACTCACAAATATAATTTTTGAATCACGAACACTGCCTGTGAAATCGACATACCTGTCTGTTGCCTCCTTGATTGCCCCGGACTGACACATCTGGTAAATGTCAAACATGTCAGTCTCACTCCCAGACTTCAACACTTGGGTGAGGTACTCTATATATTGTTGATACATCTGCATGTCTATTTCCCCTGACTTTATCCGCCCCCTCAGTTGTCTAGACTGCTTCTCTGTCATCTCATTCAGCTCCTCCAGCAGCTGTTTCTCCTTCTGTTCAATAACGTCCATGGCTTTCTGTGAGGCCTGTCTGATCTGTGACTTTAATTTGTCTTTGTTGTGGATGACCGCATCAATCTGTGATTTGTGTTGTTGAAGTGATCTGCCCGTGTCGTCAAAGCGCTGTTTGATCAATCCCTTATTGTGTCTAAGAACTCTTCTCATCTCAGACATTATGGACTGAATAGTGACCACAGAGTCGCATTTCCTGTGGTATATGATACAACACTTGGGGCATATTGCTCTATTACAGTCTTTGCAGCAGAAATCCATGACTTCGTTGTGCTCTGCGCACCTCTGTCGTCTAGGGACCTTCACTGTTCCACAAAGGCCAGCAATCACGTGATTTGACGTAGCAGGAAGAGACGGATGCATCTTCACACATCTCTCACAGAGCGGCACATCACAGTCTTGACAGTAGGAGTTGGCCGGATGACTTTCTCCAAGATCATGGCAGGGATGGCAGCGGTTTTCTATATCTGTAGTTATGGATAAACCTGTCACATCAAACGTGCAATGTTTAACACAATAATGAGATAACGTTTGTTGGAAAATATAAATGTACATAGGGTAAATCAGTGTAAAAATGTTAATTCTGCCAATTGTGCGGTTCAACGTATACAGTGTCCGGAAAGTACCCTGGGATAATCTACATGTATAGATTTGAAAACTGAAATGACAAAGATGTATTCTAGATAATCCTGATAAATATAGGTGACCCTTCAGTTTCGTCTTGATTACTTTTATCTACAATAAACAGTTTTCCATCACCATTTTGATGACGCATGAACGTGCATAGATTGAACTTGGTGTTGTATTACCTCGCTCCTTCAGGATAGAGAACCTGCTGCATGAAAGCGTCACAGTCTATCTCCTTTAAGATATTCTACTTAGGGTTCTTGGTTTCAGTGGAAACTGAATCGGTGACGTTGTAATTTAAAATAGACGTATAACATCGCTTTCAAGTTTATTGCACTTATTGCACTTATAGACTTTAAAGTCTACGAGTCCCTCTTTTCTTTGAATCTCTGCACCAGGCAGAGTGAAAACTAATACCGTCTTTTACTTCTTTTGGTAACATGCGGCCAGGGATCTTACGCCCCTGGGAAGAATATTTTCATCTTTCGGTTTCTTCTAGATCACATTTACTTACCATGATCAGTATTTCCCCCACAGGCTAGAGTGTCCAGAAGTCCCTGTATGAGGAAACTGGGCTTGATCTGTTTCACCCACTCCTCCACTGGTTTGTCAGGCCTTGGAACTCGGGTCATCTGACGACAGTAGGGACACGGGATGGACTTGGCTCTGATGGCGTCTTGTCTGGTCTTCAAGAATTTCCCCAGGCAGCCCTTACAGAAGGTGTGGCCACAGGTCAGAGTACAGGGGTCTTTGTATCCCTCCGTACATATGGAACAGGTCAAGAAGTTCTCATTCAGACTCTCCAGCTTTCTGGCAGCTGCCATCTGAAACAAAGGAATAACTGTTTAATAGCATTCATGTATTTTAGGGACTGGTGTTTGAATGTTAATAAATGCACATTTGGAAATATCGAATATCTGATAGTATATATGACAATATGATTAATTGACCCACATCATTGACAGAAACGACCAATCATAATGCATGTTTAAATGCATCTCAATATTTAACACTGAACAAGTGACTTGAGCATGTTAAAAGCAAGGCCTGTTCCTGTGTACTGACCGTCCTGCGTAAATGAGTTAGTGCGTTGTGCTTAACGCTCCTTTGAACGTCTTTCAGTTAACTGTTTGATTGGCATTCTGGAAGTTGGTGAGTGAGTGAGTGAGTGAGCATGGTTTTAGGCCGCTTTTAGCAATATTCCAGCAACATCATAGCGGGGGAAACCAGAAATGGGCTTTACACATTGTACCCGACTCGGGAATGGAAACCGGGTCTTCAACATGACAAGTGAACACTTTAACCACAAGGCTACCCGACCACCTGCAGAAGTGGTGAGTTAAGAATAAAACATACAACTTTATAGATAACCACTTCTGCTTATTGCATTTAGTGACGTTTGGATGTAGATTCTTACACCGTTATCAAGCTGGAATGTATAGTATTCATCTGGGCGTGTCAGCTTAATGTGGGAGGAAAGCCCGAAGTGATGCATGTCCAAAACTTTCACCACTTTGGTATAACCCACGGACATAGGCATGGTGCTGATAAACCTAGAAACATAACGGCGGCGAACCAGGATTCGAACAGTGAATAGTGCCACCTTAGACCGGCGCTTAAAGATCTGGAAAGTTTAAGAAACCTTATGTTCAAATGGGAGACACGAAAAGAATAGAGGCAAGTTTGGGTCCGATAGTGTCAGTTTTAAGCGATTGGTTTAATAATAAGCAAACTGATGAGACAGAAATTTTGGAAGCACCCCACGCTACATCCCATGTTGAATCAGTGATGTTAAATGTTGAATCAAATACAGAGAAAATATGGCAGTAAACTATTTGAAAATATTGAAAATAAAATGGAAGTGCAATATGTCATATTGACTTTATAAACTATAAATATGCATCAGAAATTGTTTAATCTGTCTATTAAAACTCTGGTCACTAGGTTTGTATGATTGCTATTCACACAGGAAGTATTAGGATAAGGTTAATTTTGACTGTTTCTCTGGAAATATATATCTCACTTAGCTAAAGTTAACCAGTCTATATTTTGTAAGGATTAGCAGAGACGGCCCTCAACAACAGTTTATCATAAACCATCAATGCTACGGTCTGGCATGTAACTGATGCACCCCAGCTATATGGTCTCTGGGATAAGCTATTGCGCATTGAGCGATTAATTCCTTTAGCTGTAGGCGTAGAAAAGAGCTTTATCACCACTGACCTTGCAATGTTGTACATCGTATCTTATTCAAGCTGTATCACAGAGAGTGAGTTATTATCTCCCTGCTCCGAACAGTTCTATTGCGCACGACCTTTGCAATGTATCCTATGTTATTCAGGCAGCCATCCAGAGAGCTTAGGTTAAGCGTGTAACACAAGCCCAGTTAACCAAACGGAACCGTACGCAAGAGTGAGTGAGGGAGTTTCGTTTAACGCCGTTTGGTATAGTATTCCACTTATATCACGGCGTTTCAGCTTGGTGGAGGAAAGCCGGAAGCGATGCAGGCCTTAGACGTTCACCACTCTGGTGAAACAACGAACACGGTTCATGTTATCTAGGCAGTCAGCGAGAAAGCTTCAAGGTAGGAATTTAGGTCAAGCCTGTAACCTTCACTCAATCTTAAGTTGTTATTGCAAATTATTGTTCAACACGATTAAATACAACGCTTCTATAAAGTTTGACTTTGTTCAATCAAAAACACATGTAAAACAACGGGTTTGATGTGAGAAATTTGTAATTAGTTGTCTTCATAATCACATGTATAGCACTTGCTGTTCATAGTTGAGTACGGTATTGTTTCAAGTAGTTCACTGTATGCAATGGATGTATCATACCGTTTCATGCGGCGGTGTAGGGTTCCGCACTGTTTATTGCTTTGACATTTTTTTGTATCTTCCAGCAGAGATTATACAGCCGTATATGTTCGTTGCTTCTGGATACATAGGATGTCAACATGCTGGTCTGTAGTTTGCAATTAATTTTCTTAAACATAATACGGTTGCATGATATATTCCGATGTTTAGGTTGAACATGGTTACATTCTTCTAAACATACTTCAAATCTAAACCGGAGAGGAAAGCACGAAGTGATGCAGGTCTTAGACGTTAAGGACTTTGGTGAAACCCACGAGCACAGGTGTTGTGCTGACGGCGAACCGGGATTCAAACACACTGTCATGGGACACAACTCTGCATAGCCAATTGCAGCGCTTCAGGCGATTGAGCCCAACCGTGCCCCGTACACAACTATAGGAAACTATCATAGGAAGTTTTAGATGAGATATGTATTCCGTCACATTCCATAAAGAAACAGTGGCAATAGTCAATTTTTAGTGAGTGAGTGAGTTTGATTTTACGCCGCTTTTAGCAATATTCCAACAATAACACGGCGGGGGGACACCTGAAATGGGCTTCACACTTTGTACCCATGTCGGGAATCGAACCCGGGTCTTCGGCGTGACGAGCGAACGCTAAAACCACTAGGCTACCCGATCACCCCCTTTTACAAACTACAACATATATGTACAATAAGTGACAATTAAAACACACAGGTACATTTAACATGCAAAGGAGGTATTTTATAACTATTCTATTCAAAAACAGGTGTATTATAATGATATGGAAACAATATGATAATTGAGCAAAAATATGGTAATGTTGTACATACAAGGAATTTGTTTGTAATTGTTGATATGATCACAGATCTTGGAAGTTGTTTCTCGATGACTGTTGTTAAAATTATTAAGAACTGTTATTTTTAACAGGGTGTACCAAATTCTTTATCATGATTGAGGATCATTTGTGATTCTCTTTCATGGCCGTATTTTATACAAGACCGTGCACAATGTTTCTCATCTTCTGAGACATCACATGTTTCACAGAGACGTTGTTCCAATGGGGTTGGTGTTTTTTGTATATCTACCAGTTTCAATTCTTAGTTTGTAATTACTTAAACGAAGTTTTACGAAATGTGACCTAAGAGTTTTTACATTATGTAAGATAATCCTCAATATTTATTTGATGACTTGACCAACCTGTATGGTCTTTACTAGCTGTTGGATCAATGGGAATCTCTTAATGTATGCATGAATATATTTTTACATTTGGACTGAAGTTTATTTACAGTTGATTCATTACATTTATTTGTGTTTACTATCTAAAACGTTTGTTTTATTTAACCCAACCAATATTTTAACCAGAAACATTGATATTTGATGCCAAAACATGTTTAAGAATGACATTTGTTGTGTTATCTACATAGGACTTGAAAGCAATAATTTATTGGTACTAATAGTCGGTATATATGAAGTTCTGCCTGACAGGCCCAATTATGTGTTTTCATTTCATTATATGGTGAGGAACAACTGATGCAGCAATCTCTACTTCCATTGTTTAATAACACATTCCCATTCATCATGTTCATTCACTTTTTTCCACAAACAAGTTTCTGTCATTTGTCACGAAATTTGTCAATTTGATCGACTAAATCGTCTGCTATCCCTGCATGTAAACAACAATGTAGACATTCCTATCCGCGATGAAAGAGAATATATGTTGTCAATAATATTATTTTGTACATTTTCAGATACTTCTATAACTAACACCTTTTTATTGTATTTCTCATTTCAGGCTGCATGAGATATTTAAGATATTTAAAGTAGTTGTAAGTTAAGCATAATAGTCAGGTTTTACTTATTGGGTCTGTCAACTTTATTGTAGGGTAGATAAGTAATCATTGGTGGTCTATCAAAGTGTAAGCCCTGAAGTCTTCTTGAGTGGCTAGTTTTAAATCTGTGTCCTTGTTTTCGTTTTCACCCCTACACTTTTCATTGACACTTCACTCTGCACTGGACTGGGAAAGAGACAGGGGAAGTAATTTAAAAGTTCAGTTATTGTAACCACCCAGATACATCCAAGGGGATTCACCGGGGTGTCAGTTTGTCATCAAGGGTGAACAATAAACAGACCCCACACCCCGGCCTGTGTCCAGCTGCACACAATCCTTGCTATGACAATCGGGCCCCCAGTGGAGACCTGTTGACAGCTGATGTTGGGCCAGTGACAATTCCAGTGATCCAGTGACCATCCTAGTGATTCAGTAATATACCCATGTGAATACAAAATGTTAACATCTTTTGTACAAGGATTCACGCAATCATGGACTCATTCCCAAAGCTATCTTCAAAGCAATTGCTATACTTCTGTTTTATCAAATGCGCAAATGGTTCTATTGTTGGAAAATGTAATAATTGTGTTGTAATCTCCAGAAGATGCAGGAAATATTTCTTTGACATTACAAATGGTGTTCTCTGTCATACTTCGTAACTGATTGTACACTGCAGTGTTCTTCCTGTTGAAACACATGCTTTTATTTTGTATCTTCAACCATGGTGCCATCACTGACTCATTTAGAAATTTTAGCTTGTTGAATTATTTACCGAAGGTCACTGTAAACTGTATTTCTTTTCGAAGTCATGAGAGCTAGTGATTTGGATGAACTTATTATTAACAACAATGCCAAGACAGTTTGAATTCATGTTGAACTACGAATCAATATGTATGTTTATCGACAAACTTCATTATATTGCTTAAGTTGTCAAAGAAATAATGCCACTCAAACGACTATTTTATTGAGTAGACTGTAGGTGATCAGGTACAATTGCACGAATCAATGCATTTTCACATGTGCTTGGATATTATGAAATGCGACTTCGCCTCTGTTATTAAAACTTGACGATGGGTGATACAAACAATAAACTACATGTGACGAGGAATGACAGATTATCTGTCCCTGGGAAGTTAATGTTGAGAGTCACTTGCAATGGCTCAGGACTTACAACTTGAATTACACTGGGAACAGAAAATGCGTCATTCCTCTTCACTCGTAAATTAGTGTCTATATCATGTAACAGATTTGCTAAATACCCAAATTATTTGCTGCTCTACTTTCTGTTTTCGTCAAGGGAAATAATCTGAAAAAACTATTTTACAACACGTTGCCACACTAGAGTGGTTCAAGTCCATACATGTACCGGTTTTAAAAGAAACGCACTGGTAGATTTAAAAAAAATCTATTGCACCTAATAAAGTCAATATATTTAATTTAATATCATTAATACAAATATGATTTTTTGGAGCACGATAGTCACATGTTGTCATTGTACAAAGGCATTGAAAACTGTTCATGTCACATAAGACCACAAAGTTGCGCTGAACTCAGTATCTCAATTCTGTGATGCGGAATTCTGTGCCATTCTGCTTGTAACACGTTGGCCAGCTGTCTGCAGCGTGTTCTGACGTTGATTTACACGTCGATCGAGTTCTTCTAAGAGGTGTTCGATTAGGTTGAGATCAGGAGATCTGGTGTTCTCAAACCCGTCTCTCCTCCCGCCAGTGTGATGTAGTGACGTAATGATGGCTGGGACAGGTTTGCTGATAAGCCCGGAACTAGTCAAAATACGTCACGACAGACTCACGGCTCCTAGTGGTGTTGGGTCATGTTACAGTCATGTGCTGGTCGAGGTCAAATTGTACTGAGACGATCCTAACAAGTATGGCAGTAAATCCTTATGTCACACATAGGGCGGTTTCCTCCAACTTTGTATTCATACGCAGTGACTGTAGTGAATTGCAATATGCCAATAGTTTCTTCTTTAAGAGGCACTTAGACTTAAGCTTCGATTAGTATGAGAATGTCATTATATCATAAAATAATCTGATTAGTACGCTCGTGTGTACCCGTATAGTTAATATCGTATTTTGGAAGAAAAGAATAGGTACTCGTATGTTACAACCAAAGGTTACATAATAAATTTATATTCCTACCTTATAATATTGACGAAACACACGAAGGTAATATTTTCTATGCCCAATGAAAACCGCTATCCTCAAGAATAAACACTTGATGCAGCTAGTGTTAACATAACATCAAATATTACTAACCACTTCATAGAAAATATGGGCTTGCAACAGGGTTTTGGCAAAAAGGAGAATGTGCACCTGTACTTGAAATCATTACCAGACATAACCTTCCAGAAGTTCGCTTTATCGTATGGGCCTGCTATGACGTCTCATCTTAAGCTATCTTTATCACGACACGTAATTCAGCTGAGACTCTTCCGGACACCTTCAGTTTAGGTTGGTTAAAAGAAATTATTGATGAGCTTGTTAAGCACTTAAGAAACATCTTTTAAAACTCAAGTCTCGTTTGCGCATTCGTCAAGGAGGCAATGTTTCTATTGTTGGCGGTTGACCGGAGCCACCGGGCGACTTCTGATTTAGCGATCCAGATAGTTCAATAAATGTTCCATGGGTTCATGTCCGGCGAGCATGAGGGCCATGGTAAAACCTGAATGTTCATGTTGTTAAGGAAGATCTGCGTCGCATCCGGCGTCGCATCCGGCGTCGCATTGTCGTGCTGGAAAGTGATTCCCCAGGGCTGTTGCTGGATAAATGGTTCCACAACAGGCCGCAAAATTTCATCTCTATATCCCTGTGCATTTATGCTACCACGAATAACCACGTGCCTCGTTTTCAAGTCATCCCCCAGACCATTACGCCCCTGCCATAAAATGCCCGCACTTGAGGAATGCAATTCTGCGCTAAACACTTCTGTTCCTAAAGAGACAGAATCTGCTCTCATCAGAGAACATAGCACGTGCCCACTCCTCGGTAGAGTCGATGCGCTCTGATACCATTGGTTCGTAGCTCCTGTACAAGGTTTGTCGACTGTTCCTGTGTCGCCGTGACGAAGCGGTTTCGGAGGTGAATCGTCCGGATGTAGCGTCTTGAATGGGCGTGGTCACCCGTGGCCTTCCGCTTCTCGGCATGTCTGTTGCATCAACCTGCCAAACGTTCTGGCCATGACGGTTGCGCCGCTTCCTGTTGGGCCGTCCCGACGGCTCTCTACCTCTCTATCGCAGTTAAACGTGCCATTTCTTTGGTGTGCTGTTTGGTGTTGTGTTCCTAACGCGTCGGGTCAGCAGTTTTATACAATAGACCTGCACGTGCATTACGTGCTACAACACCTTACATCGCAAAGTGCAAAATTTTTACTCCAGTTGTCAAATTTTCCTGCTTTTTCCCACCGACCAAATTGGGTTTTGTAGGAGGGATATGTTTAAGTATGTTTTCCTATAAATTAAATCACCTATAACAAAAGTATTTTAAAAACATGGATGGTGTCGTTTCTTTTTGACGTTAGTAAGGAACTCAAGAAACAAAGAAATTAAACATTAGAATGGTGAACTATAGTATTATTACGTTTACTGTAGATTTGTCAACTACTGAAGATGTTTTTGTTCGTTTGTTGTTTAACGCCTCTCTCAGCAATATTCAATCAATATGATGACGTTCTGTAAATAATCGAGTCTTGACCAGACAATCCAGTCATTGACATCATGAGCATTGATCCACGCAATTGGAATATGATGATAGGCATCAACCGAGCCGGACCACCGGATCCTGTTACGCGCCTCTTACGACAAGCAAAGCCGCCTTTTACAACTGAAGATCTATTGAAAAGATTAAACAATGCCGCCATCCACACTTCATATTGGCCAAACAGGGCCTAGCGAATGGACTTGACTTCTGTAGCATTTGAAATGTGGGGTGGTGCCACCAAACCTGTCCTGCCATGATGAGAGATAGACCCCAACATCATAACGCTACCCCCACCCAACCTGTATGCTTCCTGTACGCAGTTTCCGGTGAAACGTTCTCCCCGACGTCTGTAGGAACAAGACATCTCTCCATCGCAGTTGAGGCCACAGCCGGTGTTCACGACACCAATGCAGTCGTTGTTGATGATGTTGTCGACTTAATATGGCGCGTCGAACAGGACGTCTTGCTCGTTGACCTGCTGCTCTTAAACGGTTTCGTACATTGTGTTCGGAGACTCTGCGTAGTTCGGGTATTTGAGATGCGGTTGAGGTGGCTGTGGTTGTGCTTTCATGTAGGTGGTACAGTCAGATGTAGCGATCTTGGGCGAGGGTGGTAACTCTTGGTCGTCCTTGGCCGTTCACATGTTGACCCTTGCTGTTGAAACCGATCCCATAGCAATGTGATGGTGCTGGACCTTACATTGGAATTCCTGGCTATGTGCAGCTCAATGGCCCTTTTGTTAATGCCCTGGGTGCCTTTTTCCGAATCGTACGTGTTTCCCGACTAATGATTTACATGTCCTGGTTGTGATCATTTTGATCCGCAAACTTTGTCACTGACACCACAAGAATTTAAACCTCTTCATTGTGCACCTCTTTGTCAGCTAAGTTTGCTTAAATGGCCCAAAATGTTCGTATTGCCTTTTTTTTTAAGAGTATATTTGCTCATGGCTTCATTTGCCTCACACTGCATATATATAACAGTTAACCTATCAAAAGTAAGAAAGTCCTGTATACTTGGATCATGCACTCAAGTGTCACGCCCCCATATACATGTTCGACGTCGTACTCCAAAGATAGCCACTACCGATAAACAAATAAGGCAACTGATGAGAAGATTGTGCATGTGTTGTGACGATAAATGTCTGTAAAACCAGAGACCACATACCTTATAATTAGATCAAGACGTTATGTTAACAATCTATGTCCACGCTGGGATCGAACCATGGTACATTAACCACTCAACAGATCTAGCGTCCCCCTACCTGCAACAGCTACAATACACTCAGATATAAACCTTAGACTCGAGTACAGACGCCCAATCACCAGACCAGTCTGAAAGCAGGGAGATTAACCTTGTACAGACACCGGCACGTATAACACCCAACCGTTCAAAGGTATTTAACTCACGAGTCAGTATGAATAATGTTATTGATAGGATTAAACAGACAGGTCAGCCCAACCAGTGACGCTGACAGTCTCCGAACTGACTACAAGCTGAGTGTAACGGACGTGGTATCTTTATCAAACAACCAGCAGTGATACAACCATTGTTTACATCGACCTTCTTCTAGTGTTGTCTTCGAGTGTGTAGCCGAACGTCACAATCGTCCGACCTTTGGATGGTATGGTAATTAACTCACTAGAGAACTGATAGGGTAATTAGTGTATCGAGCTTCCGTGTGTAGGAAGTTATTTCATTTCATGTTATTCATGTTAAGGGCCCCTGTAAACTTTCTTCTAGCTCAGGGTATTCAAAACAAAACAATAAAGTAAAATAGCTGGCCCCTTGACTGGATGTGAATTAGACTAAATGATCGCCACTGAGGGATGGACTATTAATGATCTCTTCAACAAGACAATGTCTCACTTTCACACAACACACGTCTAGACATGGGATGTCCCTTCTGTATTCTCCATTATAATGAGTGAGTGAGTTGGGTTTAACGCCGCTTTTAACAGTATTCTAGTTATATCACGGCAAGTCAGCTTAATGTTGGAGGAAAGCCCGAAGTGATGCAAGCCACGGACGTTTACCACTTCGGTGAAACCCAGGAGCACTGGTGTTGTGCTGATAAACCTAGAAACATAATCTTGGCGAACCGGGATTCTAACCCACAATCATAGGTTTCTGGCGTGCCCAAGGGACGCAACTCTGCACTGCGGATCGCGGCGCGTTAGACGACTGGGCCCGTGCCCCATTCTCCATAATAAGATGATCATCCTAGAATCGAGATATAGGACAGTGAGTGAGCTCTGTCGAACGTCGCTTTAAACGGTATACCAGTTATATCAGTGCTTGTCAACTTAGTGTGGGAGGAAAGGTCGAAGTGAGGCAGGTTTAGACATTAACCACTTTTGTAAAACCCATGAGCACAGGTAAGGTGCTGACAAACCTAGAAACCTAATTAAAGCGAACCGGGATTCAAACCCACAATCAAAAGTTTCTTGTGTGCCCAAATGATGCACACCTATACATATTTTGTTGGAAAGATTACCATGATTGTCAGAGTTAGGGTCAAAACCTCAAGACAGGTAGTGCTATAACAATCATAAATGATTTGTCATTCACAAAATGTTATTCATTCAAATTCATTAAACAGATTGTTACATTATTCATAGATATATAGTTCTATCCAAAGTAAACACCACAGTGCTTATTATCACATGTTGTTGAATCTTTACTCTCCAAAGAGAACTTTTTATTGTAGAATTTTACTCTCTCAAAGAAACTGTTTAACATAGGATAGAAAGCATCAAGCCAGTGGACTTGGAGCCGATTCTTCCATGTCCAATGCACTCCCAAGATCATTTCTTTACAGCTTAATGACGAGGCTTCATCCTTATCACTATTACCACCGTCTGTGTGAATCAGTGTAGTGCTAGTTGTCCAACGTTTTGACCATCAGGATGCCACAGTAAGGTCACAGCCAAGATATGTGCAGGCTCCAGGCTTTTCTTCAGCTATTAGCAGTACCAATGTTGTTCATAAGATGGTCTGCACCTTTGATCTCCCCTCCCACCGTGGTAGAAATGGAAATCACTCCTTTTTCTCTAAAATATCATTTTTTATTCAACAAAACCACGACACAACTTTGGTACATAACACCAATACTTATCTTTAATCCAGCATTCTGTTAGATTATGTTTCTGAGCCAAACGTTGCAAAAACAATGTACACAAAAATAAAAGAACATGGATTGCGAAGATGCTCTCACCCACAGCAATGGTTTGTCTGACTTCAGCTCAGCTGTGGTTGGTACTGATGGCTACAGCTTAATACAGCATGCACTCAACATGTCTAAACATCAAATATTGTGTATCCGTTTAAGATAAGGGACTGGTAATATAGTGCAGTTAGGTTGAGGGAGGTGCTGGCCATAGCACAATGTTTAATGTACCCTCCCCACCCTATAATAAATGCTCTGTCCCTAAAAAATGTTCATATTAATCTAAAACAATATTTTACCCCTCCCCCTTCTTTAACAGTCATTTAACACGACCAATGCTATATGTTATGTAACACTCCAACTTACCTTGTGTCCTGACACCGTCTCTCGGTGGCGACGTAATGCGGGCTGGGAGAGGTTTGCTGATAAGCTCGGGAACAAGTCAAAATACGTCATCTCAGGTTCACGACAAACTGGTGATGTTGGGTTGTGTGACAGAAAAGGTTAAAGATAGCTACAGATTGGATGTCATGGTGGACCTATATCATAAATCGAACCTCTGCAAGGTTATCCCTGGTTTTCGCCAAGACCCTGTTGCAAGCCCGGATCGTATATGAATTAATTATGAATATTTGATATTATGTTATCACTAGCAGTGTTTTGCACTTTGGGCTCGAGCGGCGGTTCTAATAGGACATATCAATTATTACCCTCGTGTGTTACTCCAATGTCATATTGTAGGAATATATTGACGATACGGATACACACGAGCGTACTGATCTCTTATGATATAATGTCATTCTCAACGATTGCTCCAATTTTTAAGTATGGTTTGGACATTTGGGGATTTAAAAAACAACAAATCTTATGAAAAGAATATATTCTAAATTTCTTCAAGTTGCAGCCTGTCTAACACTCAGCACCCAATTTCATGATGATATGGTTGCCAAAGTAGTCATGTTTCAGATCGGAATTCTGTGAGCAAATCTTGCCAACACAATTTAGGACTGTTTCATATTTTTCTGACCCACCTCATCACATTTTGCATAACATTTTTTTACCCAACACTACCATTGTAAGTGTACTGAATAGTCATTACACGAAAACATCTCTGAAATATACTATTGATTGTGCTTATTTTCCATCCTCGATCATTTAGAACATGTGTCCATCATTGAAAAAAATCGATTTGCCTGGACATTCAGGAAATACGCGGCAAAGCATCTAACTGCATGACAAGTGTTTATGCTTTATACACAAAGACAGACACAAATTATCGTCATATACTTCCTTAAGGCTTGTTGTTGGACCTTGTGGGCGGCCAAGTTGGAGTAACCTATTGATCCCACGTCCAGAAACAATCAGTAATCAACACCACTTGTTGAATCTTTACTCTCCAAAGAGAACTTTTTATTGTTGATTTTTACTCTCTCAAAGAAACTGTTTAACATAGGATAGAAATCATCAAGCCAGTGGATTTGGAGCCGATTCTTCCCTGTCCAATGCACTCCCAAGATCATTTCTTTACAGTTTGATGACATACATACACACACACACACACACACACACACACACACACACACACACACACACACACACACACACACACACACACACACACACACATACATACATACATACATACATACATTCCTATTCTACCCCGCATCTGTACGAGTCGGTTCCTAAGTGGCATGGTGATGATGTACTTCAGGCCTTTGTAGACGACGTTGGTGTGGTCTGTGGTGAGTTCCTTGTCTCTGAGTGTCACAACAGTCTTTCTGTGGTGCTGTTTGTTGGTAAGATGACTTGTGCTGGTAGGGAGTTGTCGGCGAGGAGGTGTTTGAACTTCTTGATGTGGTTTGCCTTATATATATATATATATATATATATATAACCTGATCTATTTAGTCACCAAGACTGAACACCCGATCTATTTACTCACCGAGTCTGACCATCCGATCTATTTAGTCACCGAGGCTGACCACCCGATCTATTTAGTCACCGAGACTGACCACCCGATCTATTTAGTCACCGAGCCTGACCACCCGATCTATTTAGTCACCGAGCCTGACCACCCAGTCTATTTAGTCACCGTGCCTGACCACCCGATCTATTTAGTCACTGTGCCTGACCACCAGATCTAATTAGTCACCGAGCCTGACCACCAGATCTATTTACTCACCGAGCCTGACCACCAGATCTATTTAGTCACCGAGCCTGACCACCCGATCTATTGAGTCACCGAGCCTGACCACCCGATCTATTTAGTCACCGAGCCTGACCACCCGATCTATTTAGTCACCGAGCCTGACCACCAGATCTATTTAGTCACCGAGCCTGACCACCCGATCTATTTAGTCACCGAGCCTGACACCGAGCCTGACCACCCGATCTATTTAGTCACCGAGCCTGAACACCCGATCTATTTAGTCACCGAGCCTGACCACCCGATCTATTTAGTCACCGAGCCTGACCACCCGATCTATTTAGTCACCGAGCCTGACACCGAGCCTGACCACCCGATCTATTTAGTCACCGAGACTGACCACCCGATCTATTTAGTCACTGAACCTGACCACCGGATCTAATTAGTCACTGTGCCTGACCACCCGATCTATTTCTTCATCGGGCATGACCACCCGATCTATTTAGTCACTGAGTCTGACCACCCGATCGATTTAGTCACCGAGCCTGACCACCCGATCTTTTAGTCCCTGAACCTGACCACCCTATCTATTAAGTCACAGAGCCTGACCACCCAATCTATTTAGTCACTGAACCTGACCACCGGATCTATTTAGTCACCGAGCCTGACCACCCGATCTATTTAGTCACTGAGCCTGACCACCCGATCCACAATCATGGGTTGTTGGGGTCAAGTTCGAACCCGGGGTGGGAGAAACTTGCATAACGAATGTGTGTTATAGTGGGGGAGGCTTGAATACACCTTTGACGCTTCAGCCACATGCCTTTAACTTGGTGTGTTGTGTAATATCCAGTAGCAGAATATGATGAGGGAACTTTGGCAGGGTGTTGATTGTTAGAAGATTGGCATCAACTGTTGATAAAACGTTCTGTATCAGATCTTGTAAGAGCGACCTGCAGTGTACAGAATTATACCGATACTGATGAATCAATGTTTTTGTAATGTTGAGATAGAAAAACTATTTGAAAATTGTATATTACATATTGTATTTGACATGGTTCTGAGATGACATAGCTTGAAACAACTCGATATGGTGTATGGGACCGCTGCTAGGGCTGCCACTTAGATGTTGGATTCCACTAATAATTGTAAACATATTCATTCACTTTGATGAGACTGCGAGTCATTGTCGGGGTAGTCTGTGACCAGATTGGAGGCTAGTGTTGAGTCAGTAATATCACCGTACTGAATACACCCAGCGAGAGGATTGCTTTAAAGCCGGGCCGGGCCAGGCCAAGATGGGCCAATGCTATTATTGGCCAAATTATTCAATTATCTACGATCATACCTCCATATTATTGATGCAAGATGCACACATGGCATTTATGAACAATCACAAACCACAAACATGCAACATAACTTTGTTATTGTAAGTACATCTTTTGAACATCAATAAGCCGAGCGGTCCGTAAGCGTGGCTGAGCTATAGAGGTTATCAGGCGAGTGTGTTTGGGGATGGTAAATATCCTGCATTAGGAATAAACATTGTATTTAGCGAGCCTTGGCACTTAAATACTGATTTTCAGTATATTAGACTGTTCTTTTGATAATGATAGCAATTATCTCTGTAGTTTATCCAAATTCCCGATGGTTAATTCTGACTCGATCGCCGAATGACGAGGGCGACGACATGTTTGTTTATAAACAGTGAAAGTAGTCCCTACTTGACCTTTAACATTTGCATCTTTATCCGCTTATGACCCCAACGGATATCGGTTTTTTTCGTTGGCTTTATCCTGCCAAGAAACCTACCCATTATATGATAAATGTATTTATCCTGTGTATAGAATTAAAATATGCTACGATAAATGGTAGCCTATACAGGCCCATTCCGCTAGTAGACTACAAAACTGTGTGAATATTCGACATTTTCATGTCAAAACAAATTTAGGCTCTGCCTAAAGTCGACATTAAAGAAAATTACCATTAATTGATGTATCTTCCTGAATAGCTCGTGTCAAATGTACTGCCTCATTTAGTGTGGACAATTGCTGGTTGAGAAAAGATTCATGATAAGATTTCCATTGTCAATTCAAGCACGAATGAAACTATATGTTTTTAGTCAATGGGATAAAGCAACATGTATTTATGCAAAGCTAGAATGAACATGGTGATGTGGATAATGTATGCTGTTACATGTCTACTTCCAATTGTATTATAAAATTAACTAGGTTTACAAATTAATACAAATTACTTCAAAGTAATTACAATGACAGTACACAATGGAATGGCAGTACAAAACACAATGGCAGTACAAAACTCAATGGCAGTACAAAACACAATGGCAGTACAAAACACAATGGCAGTACAAAACACAATGGCAGTACAAAACTCAATGGCAGTACAAAACTCAATGGCAGTACAAAACACAATGGCAGTACAAAACTCAATGGCAGTACAAAATCAAATGGCAGTACAAGTACAATGGCAGTATAAATACAATAAAGACAAGGATAATAATATTCAGCAGCAACAGTTGTCAAGCTTCCGAAATAGGCTCAGGCTTAATATCCAGGGTGAAAAATGATCTTCAAGACGTCTCGGAGGTACGCCAATGTATTAACCTTAGGTTTCAGCAAAGGTATGCCTGCACCAGGACGGAACACACATTACAGGTAACAGTTGATAAAGCATTGACTACACCGACTAAAGGTCCGATAATCTTGTTAGGAACCACAACACATTTGTTTCAGGACATCCCACAGGTCCAGTGAACAGTTATATTTTAAATGTAAACTCTACGGTCAAAATATTGCCTCCAGTATTTGTTAAAAAATGAAACAAGCCCCCTCCACCCCTATCCCCTCCACCACCAAAACAGCCTTTCCCTCAAAAACACCATAAATTCACATTGGTTCCAGCAGCAGATATTTTCTGATGTTCTGTTTCAGAGAGAAGGTTTCAGAGTCGTGGTGGTCGCTCTGATAATGTCGGTGCTGACGTGGTACGACTCCTGGAGTGTCGAAGACGTTGACTGAAGACTCGTTCTATTTGCTAGATTTGAATATAAATGCTTCTTAAATGGAGACGTCTGGTAATAGTTTAATGTGGTAATAGTATAATCGGACTTGGAGACATCAAGGTTCTGTATTCTAATATTGGAATATGTTTGGTCTGGAATGTGGCACAAAGTGCAAGGTTCGAGTGTTGTTTTGGAGGATGGTTTAGTGGATACACCTATATGACTTGTGTAGTGTCCACAACAGTTTTATGCAATTACTTCTTCGTGACGCTCAGAACATCAACCAACGCTCGTGCATGTAACGTGTACTTCAAGTAGACACATGTGAATCATTTCAGGGTGCTTAATAAGCTCACATAAACTACATGTAAGACTGTGTCTGTTTGCAGGACCACTATTTCTACATAACTTTTCTTTACCTTGAAGAATGTAGATTTATGCAAAAAATGATTTAGTATGTATCCATCAAACCCATCGCACTCCATGAATTCTATTGTCCAGCGGCCGCAGTGCATTGCCATGCAAATTATTATTATGGTCAGCACTGGTCAGTACACAACACTGCTGATAGTGACCTGTTTGATTGATCGTTCCTCTTCTTATTAAGGCAGGAAACATTTTGTTATCTGATGCATTATGTCTTATGTATATATTTTCTAGATGGTCTATGTTTTTACATATGGTGTCGTACTATTTAAGACAATGGTGCTTGTACATACAGCAATCCACGATGATCATATGTTTCATATAAAATAAACGCCCCAAATTAGTTCATATTGGGAATCATATGCAATTCCTGTCATCGCATGCATTGTCTACTTATTTGAGCTTGTTCCAATGATGTCAAATCTGGCTTTTGGTCCTGTGATTGATTTGTTTGGTGTTTATTACAATAAAATCAAAACTGCTCTAGTCTACACTTCGTGAATTTCGTTTCATATATGGAAGCAGTCGAAATAATTAGACTTATTTTACAGGCACAGACACACACTCATGATATCAGCAAAATTTAAACAAAATCGCTTTTTTTTCCCCTAAACATGTTAAACACGCTTGAGGTTGGAACTGCTCATGCTTTGGTCGAACAAACCCTGGAATTCGAATTATGTTTGGAGCCTGAAGGAAGGAGAGATGTAATTACAATTTGCCGCAGTTTTTATAACAATTTACCGCATTGCAGTCATAACAATTTACAGCAGGTTTTATTACCGTTTACCACAGTATTACATTTTACCACAGTGTTATAACATTTTCCGCAGTTTATTACAATTTACGTTGTAACAGACGGGTGCCACCTGTGGGGCAGGATACGTTCACCTTCTCGAGAACACCTGGTATAATTAATATTTGAAAGTGATTCATAAACACATGCTCATGATATACACTCTTTAAAAACAGAAACACACAGGTCGTATGTAGTCCATTGAACCTGACTTCACAAAAACTCCGGTATATAAATTGGATATATGTTATTGGAAAATGTTGGTGGCCTCATTTTCAACAAACGATGCGTCAAAACGCAGCCATTGTCGATTTGGAATGTCTTAAACGGCATTGTTTTCACCCTTGTTCAAACATGTCATGCATGAAAACAGTAAAGCAAAATGCACGTGCAGGTTGTGGCTTTCGTAATTCGTGGTAAAAGGCAAGCATAAGAGGTAATACAGGGCATTAGAGGAAGTACAGGGCATTAGAGGTAGTACAGGGCATCAGAGGTAATACAGGGCATTAGATGTAATAGAGGGCATGATAGGAAATATAGGGCATTAGAGGTAATACAGGGCATGATAGGAAATACAGGGCATTAGAGGTAATACAGGGCATAATAGGTAACACAGGGCATTAAAGGTAATACAGGGCATTAGAGGTAATACAGGGCATGATAGGTAATATAGGGCATTAGAGGTAATACAGGGCATGATAGGTAATACAGAGCATTAGAGGTAATACAGAGCATGAAAGGTAATACAGTGAGTGAGTGAGTTTGGTTTTGGGTGAGTTAGTGAGTGAGTGAGCGAGTATTTCAGTTATATCACGGCGTGTCAGCTTAATGTGGGAGGAAAGCCCGAAGTGATGCAGATGTTAGACGTTTACCACCTCGGTGAAACTCACGAGCACGGGTATGGTGCTGACAAACCTGTCGAACCGTGATTCGAACAAACAATCATAGGTTTCTTTCGTGCCCAAGGGACGCAACTTTGCACAGCGAATCGCGGCGCCTTAGACTGGGCCACCCGTACACCCAGAGGTAAAACAGGGCAACTACTACAACTTTGTTATACAAACACTTAGGATTATATTTCCTACTAGGGGGAACAGCCAGACGGATATACGATTCAATAAGGTGTTAGCCAAGGTAGTGAAATCTCTGCTTGTGTTTTCTTATTTTATCAATGATCTAATTACAGCCCTCGGACAAACGCAATGTGGCCTTCGTGTATAAGTATGGGTATTCCTACAGTCGTGCATGGTGACGTTTCCACACTTGTGGGCGCATCACCGAGAGGCTTACAAAGGTCACTTTGATATTGTACATACATATGCATAAGGGTGGCACCTAACGTGTAATTCATCAACAAGCTCAATAACTGTGTTCACCAAAGCAAAACGCAAGGGGCATAGCTTCGTGATACGCATATTACTACCACTGATTCTACAGTATATGGTTGGATACTCGTAAAATATAATCTTACCTGTAAAACATGAATTTAGACATGCCGTCAGAACGCAAGACAACATTTCATTACAATCGCAATAGGGCCGCAATATTGCCGATGCGATGTTTAATTTTAACTCACTCCCTCACATATCATTATACCACCAAATAATAAGAGGCTGAAATTCGGTGTTTTCAGACATTGGCCTTCCAGAAGCGTTCCCATCCCAAAACTCGAGAACGATCAAGCATGTCCTGGCATTTTACTCGCCCTTCAAACATTTTCTGCCGCTGACAACACTCTCTACTGTCACCTAACATGACAGACAGCTATCCAACATACCAATGACCACAAGATATATATGGCTTAGTCTTGCAACGTATTAATTGGGCTTTATTTGTGAGTATGGTCCCTATTCATGGTTCATTGCTGCATACGATGCCACGCAGGTCTCGGCTGTACCTCGCCAGATCATCTGACCCTCTTGTCTGTATATAAATATCAGAACTCTTTAGAAACTTGGATGGAGAATACTTTCTCTTGGCACCAATATCCAGCAGGATAACCTGAGTGTCCTCACCAGTACTGATGACGCGTGTTATCATCTGCGCCATGACAAGGACTGCGACCTTCTTGGCTTCAGGTCTTCCTCTGCGGGGGCCTGCAAACAAGGAGTCCACACGCTGCAGGACTGTTGCGAGATCAGCAGGCCCTCTCAGATGCTGGAGATTGTGGATGGATCTGAACAGCTCCATCTTGGTAGTGTAGCTGTTGAACCGGACCTGGAAACACCGTCTGCTGACCAAATGTGACCACGCTGACGGGGAAGGTGTCGGAGGCGCCAATGAGGAAGTCGTTCCATAGAGAGAAGGTCTGAGTGCTGGCCTCCATGAGGTACACCAGGTCGATGGCGGGGGTGAAGCCACATGCTGGAACAGCAGATAGTGTGGTACATAGAAACTCCCTCACCCCAGTCGCATGTCTTATTCATATCCATCAGCTGAGTTGGTTAAGAACTGGAGAACATAATTTTGGTTTTCGAATAATGAAATAGTTTGAGCTTAAAGGACAATCCAATCGTATGTATTCTTTGATATTTAGAAAACTTGATTCTTCCGTGTATAGTTTTCTACTTGACCATTTTAACATGGTACGCGCTTCAGCAGATAATGTGTTAAACAACTTTGGAAAAAGTTTGATAAATTTATGCAGTATATTAAATATACATATCATGAATGGAAGATGTGGGTCAGACTCAGAAGTTGGAGACTATACGTTTATTGGCAATCAAGGTGCTAGCGTGATAGCGTCACAATCTGTTCATCTGGGTTGTTTGACGTATGCTGTAATTTCAACATTGTATCACGCACGGAATCCTGTCATCTTCCTCTCATGGCTTGCTTACATACTTCTGTGCAGACTGAACCAGTGTAAGCTCATGGTAATAAGAAGGCTTCCAAATTCGTTTGGGTCAATGATAAAGCTGACCAATATATGTTTTACTTGTTGAGCAGTGAATGCTACTCTTTATTAGAAAAGGCTGTTGACGAGGTGTTACACAATATAGACGAAAGTGTTAGATACATGTCAGAGGCCTTGTGCACGGCAGCAAGCGACATGAAAAGAGTGTGTACTTCTAACACATCTAGTTAACAGTGGTTTCATCGTGAATGTGAGCTACTCGGAAAAGAAAGATGTAAATATTTAAACCATTTTTAGGAGAAAAAAGGATAATAACTCATTATATGAGTATAATTATATTAGAAATAAATATAATAGTGTATGCAGAGAAAAGAAAGCGAAAGTTTTCAAAGAGAAGCAGGAAAAACTTGAACATTGCATACGCGATTCTAAACAATTTTGGGCCACTCTTAGAGGGCTAAATACTAATCGTTATACACAAAACAATATTCCAACTGATGATTGGTTTAACCATTTCAGGGGTCTGTTTTCAACTTCTACAGAGAACGAGGAAAAATGTTTTGATATCGACGAATCGAATGCATTTGATAACTCTTTTTGTCAGTTGTCAAATGAAATTTCAGAAAGCATCGCAAACTTAAAAAGCAATAAAGCAGCTGGTGAAGATAATTTGATTCCTGAATTTTTTAAATATTCGTCCGAAATTCTCTCCCCTACCTTGAAATCCTTTTTAACGTTATGTTTGAAAAGACGTATTTTCCAGAGCAGTGGACTTTGGGGATTGTAATTCCTCGGGCCTCGGGCCTTGATTGTGGGTCAGACAATCCAGTGATTAGCATCATAAACATCGATCCACGCAATTGGGATACGATGACACGCACCGACCAGACACCGAACCTGACCACCCGATCCCGTAAGTCGCGCATGGTAGGAAAATCAACCTTTTTCATCATGTTTTAGGAATGCTCTTTGAAAATGTAGTGCCACAGAGTGGTGCCGCCTAAAGACCCACACATGATAACGTGGTCACAATGTGTCACCTTGGTGACTCTACGTCATCATGATGAGAGATCTCCACGATATTGCTAGAATAGTGGTTAAAGCGTCAAAAAGCCCAACCCACTGACTGTCAATCACTGGATTGTCTGACGCACAATCAAAACACAATCATGACACAATCATGACACTATTCGGGATCACAACTTTGTAGTATAGCACAGTCTGTTATTAGAAACATCACAGTGAACTGTGGGGAACATCAGAAAGCGGTGAAAACAGACTCACTATTATTTTATAGACAATGTATGTACGCTGTATACATATGCAGATAAATGCATATCATAAACTGACAAGGTGTCACCGGCATTATCTGATCTCCGTCTGTGAAGTTGCCATGGTGATAGTGATGAATGAATAAAAGCACACGTCTATTCAACCCTGAATACAGGAGATGTAAATATACCATACATATTATAAGAGACTGTCTATATATGTGTATATCCTCCTTTCATCTGCTCCACATATGCACGTCTCCATTCAACAAAGTAACATGATAACCTTCCTTGTTTCCCGACCCGTGAAGATCAGGGTTAGAATAGGTCTTCGTAAGAGGCAACTAACGGGATCGGGTGGTCAGGCTCGCTTAATTGGTTGATGCATGTCATCGTATCACAACTGCGTAGATAGATGCTCATGATATCAATCACTGGATGGTTGGGTTCGGACTCGATTATTTACAGACCGCCGTCATATAGCGGGGATATTGCTGAGCTCGGCGTTAAACTACAAACACGCAAACAACCAGCTTATTTACTGATTCTGTGATTTAGTAGACGCCCATAGTGTCCGTTTCCAGTTCCAGACCGCCTCCGTGGTCTAGTTGTAGAGCGTCCGCCCGGAGAGCGGAAGGTCCGGGGTTCGATCCTCGGCCGCGTGATACCAAGACGTTAAAAGATGGTACTTGTTGTAAAACCAGGACTTAGCGGCTCGGAGTCAGTATACTGTGTCTGAGTGGGGTATTCATGTTAAACTGCTGAATGGTATCTCAGTGAGATGGTATCTCAGCACTATAAATTGGCATCAGTCCGAACTAGTACAAGCAGTCACACACACACACACACACACACACACACACACACACACACACACACACACACACGTGCATGCACGTCGCTATATGAGTGCAATAATCTGGACGCGACGTTAAACTCCATTTCACCACCACCCATTTACAGTTCCAACACACCAGAGCCATGCCATGTGTCTCTGTTTCCGCGATCACAAGTGTTCTCCACGACTCTCCATCACACCAGAGCCATGCCATGTGTCTCTGTTTCCGCGATCACAAGTGTTCTCACGACTCTCCATCACACCAGAGCCATGCCATGTGTCTCTGTTTCCACGATCACAAGTGTTCTCCACGACTCTCCATCACACCAGAGCCATGTCATGTGTCTCTGTTTCCACGATCACAAGTGTTCTCCACGACTCTCAATCACACCAGAGCCATGCCATGTGTCTCTGTTTCCACGATCACAAGTGTTCTCCACGACTCTCCATCACACCAGAGCCATGCCATGTGTCTCTGTTTCCGCGATCACAAGTGTTCTCACGACTCTCCATCACACCAGAGCCATGCCATGTGTCTCTGTTTCCACGATCACAAGTGTTCTCCACGACTCTCCATCACACCAGAGCCATGTCATGTGTCTCTGTTTCCACGATCACAAGTGTTCTCCACGACTCTCAATCACACCAGAGCCATGCCATGTGTCTCTGTTTCCACGATCACAAGTGTTCTCACGACTCTCCATCACACCAGAGCCATGCCATGTGTCTCTGTTTCCGCGATCACAAGTGTTCTCACGACTCTCCATCACACCAGAGCCATGCCATGTGTCTCTGTTTCCACGATCACAAGTGTTCTCCACGACTCTCCATCACACCAGAGCCATGTCATGTGTCTCTGTTTCCGCGATCACAAGTGTTCTCCACGACTCTCAATCACACCAGAGCCATGTCATGTGTCTCTGTTTCCGCGATCACAAGAGTTCTCCACAACTCTCCATCACACGGTGTGAAGTCTCCGATGTGAGAACCGCAGGTGGCGAGGACCAGGAAGGTGTTTATTGCTATCGGGTCATTGAAGAATGGCTGCCACTTCGATAGTCATGTATCAAAGCCGTCGTGATCAGAGCTACCGGCCTGGTCTGTTTTCCTTAAGCGAGAAATTCTACTTATTGAACATCAATTAGACTGCAGTACGAGCGTGATGACATTTGAGGATGTTCTAGCATGGATACAGCTTTTAGGTTTACAGCTTTTAGGAGGTCAATGTCAAGGTCACCAGTTTCCAAAAATCACCTTTAAAGTTGTTACGATTTTAGAGAACGATAAATTCTATTATTTTTGCGAAACATTTCCTGGCCTGAGGCCATACATTAAAACATATCGGTCTTGCACATAATAGGTCAAGGTCACCTTTATGGTTATTGTCATGTGTTATCCCGATGTAGGGCCTTGAACTCACCGGTACGGTTGAGGTCACTGTGAAGGTCGTTGGTTAAGTGGAGGCGTCTATTTGATTACTTCATCATGTTCGGGTAGTGTGTCAAGACGTTTTCCTTAAATAGTTGTATAATTATATTAACATCTGCAGAGCATTACTCAATTAAGATATCACGTAAAAAGAACTTACATAAGGGTTACTTCACCTTTTGGGGTGTCAATGATGTACAGGGACGTAGACCTGTACCCTAGTTTGTCCGGGGGTGTTAGTGAGGTACAGGGACGTAGACCTGTACCCTAGTTTGCCCGGGGTGTCAGTGAGGCACAGGGACGTAGACCTGTGCCCTAGTTTGCCCGGGGATGTCAGTGAGGTACAGGGACGTAGACCTGTACCCTAGTTTGCCCGGGGGTGTCAGTGATGTACAGGGACGTAGACCTGTACCCTAGTTTGTCCGGGGGTGTCAGTGATGTACAGGGACGTAGACCTGTACCCTAGTTTGTCCGGGGGTGTTAGTGAGGTACAGGGACGTAGACCTGTACCCTAGTTTGCCCGGGGTGTCAGTGAGGCACAGGGACGTAGACCTGTGCCCTAGTTTGCCCGGGGGTGTCAGTGATGTACAGGGACGTAGACCTGTACCCTAGTTTGTCCGGGGGTGTTGCTGATGTACAGGGACGTAGACCTGTACCCTAGTTTGTCCGAGGGTGTCAGTGATGTACAGGGACGCACATCTGTTCCCTAGTTTGCCCTGGGGTGTCGGTGAGGTACAGGGACGCAGACCTCCGGTCTAGTTTGTCCGGGGGTGGCAGTGATGTACAGGGACGTACACCTGTACCCTAGTTTGTCCGGGGGTGGCAGTGATGTACAGGGACGTACACCTGTACCCTAGTTTGTCCGGGGGTGGCAGTGATGTACAGGGACGCAGACCTGTACCCTAGTTTGCCCGGGGTGTCAGTGAGGTACAGGGACGCACACCTGTGCTCTAGTATGTATGTTGTAGACATCCTCTCTCGTTGTCTGGTCCAGAGGCGACTAACGGGATCGGAGGCCAGGCTCTCTGATTTGGTTGATGCATGTCATCGTATTCCAATTGTGTTCATCGATGCGTATGATGTCAATCAGTGGATTGTCTCGATTATTTACAGTCGGCGATCATAAAGGTGGAATATTGCTGAGTGCGGCGTTAAACAACAAACAAACAAACAAACAAATACAAATGCTGAATCCGCCCTTGGTGATGTCGCGAGTCATTTTCCCTTCTCGCAGGTGAGCGGCGTATATTCTGTGGCGACCCAGGGGCGCGGGCTGATGAAGAGTTTAATCTCATCCGCAGCGGCAGGAACTACGGCTGGAACATCAAGGAGGGGAACGAGTGCTTCGAGGAGGTTACCCGTATCACTTGAGGTTACCCGTATCACTTGAGGTTACCCGTATCACTTGAGGCAGGTGACCCGTACCATTTTAAGGTCACCAGTACCACTTGAAGGAGGTCACGCGTACCAGTTGAAGGAGGTCACCCGTTCTACTTGAAGGAGGTCACTCGTACCACTTGAAGGAGGCCAACCATACCACTTGAAGGAGGTCGTCTGTACCACTTGAAAGAGGTCCCCCGTACCACTTGAAGGAGGTCACCGTACCACTTGAAGGAGGTCACCCATACTATTTGAAGGAGGTCACTGTATCACTTGAAGGAGGTCACCCGTGCCACTTGAAGGAGGTCACCCGTATTATTTGAAGGAGGTCACTGTATCACTTGAAGGAGGTCACCCGTACTATTTGAAGGAGGTCACCCGTGCCACTTGAAGGAGGTCACCCGTACTATTTGAAGGAGGTCGCCCGTACAACTTGAAGGAGGTCACCCGTGCCACTTGAAGGAGGTCCCCCATACCACTTGAAGGAGGTCACTGTATCACTTGAAGGAGGTCACCCGTGCCACTTGAAGGAGGTCCCCCGTACCACTTGAAGGAGGTCACTGTATCACCTGACGGAGGTCACCCGTGACACTTGAAGGAGGTCCCCCGTACTACTTGAAGGAGGTCGCCCGTACAACTTGAAGGAGGTCACCGTATCACCTAACGGAGGTCACCCGTGCCACTAGAAGGTGGCTGTGGTATTTGCTTTGTGATCACCCAGCGGCCTGTACTTACTTAACAACCCATGATTCCAATCACTTAGGCAGAGATATATACCCTTATATGTGTCTGTGTCCTCGTCTGAATCTATGTTCGCCTGTATGTGCATCTGTGTCTCTGAATCTATATCTGCGACCTTTTCTGCATCTCTGTCTGTTTTTAGCGCCATGTCAGCATTGACCGAGGGCAGCGACGGCTGGACATCGTCCCCGCTTCCGGTGTGTGACGAAAAAAATTGTCCGTGCGGTGCCAGGGAGCGACCTAAAAACTTCATACTGACCTTTGGTCAAGATGAACAAGGTGAGATCCCGAGGGTTAAGTCTTTATTCATCACCAAATGCCGAGTATACTGAAATAAACGTGTGTGTCTGTTTCCAGACTGACAGACTGACATTCTGTGTTTCTTCAGGGGAGATGTACCTTTTGACGACGTCTTCAATAATGGCGTTCAAAGACGACGGAGTTGCTTTGAAAATAGTGTCATCACTTGGGTAGGTACTTTCTTCAATCTCACCAGGACAACATTCTGTGCAGCTTAGTCAGACGTTTGTGTGGTGCGGCAATGTTTTAATCTACCTGTGTCACCCCCGACAAGGAGAGGCGATATCGGATATCTCGTATATCAAATACAGATGAGCGTAGTCGTAACACTCCGACCTCTTCATGAACATAGGCCGTCGGATGACTGTCATTGATTGCTACAGGTAACAGTTGATCAAGCATTGCCTACCACGGATGAAGGTCCGATAACTGTTTAAGGAACCACACTGCGTTTCTTTCAGGATCCAGTGAACAGTCTGTCTGTCTTTTGTGTAAACCCTGAGGTCGAAGTATTGTTTCCAGTATTTGCAGAACAATATAACAAGCCTCTTCCCCTCCCCGTCCCCACCCCTACGCACCCACCCCTCCCCCTCCCCCTCTACATCCATCTCTCCACTCCACACCCACACCCCCACACCCCACTTTCTCCATCCCTTCACCCTCCATCCCCGGAGCATCAATGGCCTGTCCCTATAGGTAGTATTATATCATACAGGTTACCAGCAGTATATATTTTCTGATGTCCTGTTTTAGGGAGAAGCCGGTAACATGTGGGTGTGGTGGCAGGGGAGAGTCTACAGTCGTCGTGGTCATGCTGATGATGTCGGTGCTGACGTGCTTCGGTTCTTGGAGTGTTGAAGACGTCGACTGAAGACTTTATGTATTTGCTAGATCGTAATCCGAACTTATGTAATTCTTGTAAACGAAGATGTTTGGTAACGGGAACTGTATGTCATATGCAGACCTCCACAGGGTTCTGCATTCTTATATTGGAATATGTTTGGTCAGGAATGTGTCACAAAGTGCTAGGTTCGGGGGTTGTTATGGGGTAACCATGAAGAACTGGTATATTCACAGAACGTAGGCACGGATGTTTACAAGTGATTGATATTGGCATGTATCAGGTAGTGTGGCTCAAGACGCGGGCAGACTTTGAGATGCATGACTCTGTGGAGACTTTTCTGAATGTTGTAATACACTTCATGATACGTGGACGGAAAAGTGAGGTGAAGCACCGTGACAAAAAAACTTAATTTTTTCATTTAGATAGTTCGAAGCCTTGTATGTGTTTGTTACGAGAGGTTAAAGGAATGACCCAAGGCCAATAGATTTATTTATTATTCAACCTGACCCTTCTTCAATATTGGCACGGTTGGCGCTGTGTTATCACATTTGTGTCAGACTACTCATTCGCCGGTTGGTATCACCTCATCGTGGATCAACTTTTGGATATCTGGTCCTGGTATATTGCACGATGCCCACACCGTTATCAAGCTAACGCTTAACACACATGAAGTGAAGATCATGAAGATCATGAAGAATCATATATTTATTATTTAACGAGAAACAGCTTCAAGTCAAAAGTACTCTGCGTTATTATTTGACAACTCTATTTTACAATTGCCATGCTTTGTTTTTCATTAAGATTATAACTTCTTACATTTTTGTAATACATTTCTTGATGACACTTGATATCAGCAATTGCATACCCATGATATGTCAGGCATTGCATGTGAGTAGTTCAGTATGCATCTAGTAGGCTATTGGATGTGTTGTGAGTAGGGCGGTAATGTATCTATATTGGATGTGTTGTGAGTAGGGCGGTAATGTATCTATATTGGATATGTTATGAGCAGGGCTGTAATGTATCTATATTGGATGTGTTGTGAGTAGGGCAGTAATGTATCTATATTGGATGTGTTGTGAGTAGGGCGGTAATGTATCTATATTGGATGTGTTGTGAGCAGGGCTGTAATGTATCTACAGTAAACTACGGTTATAACGAACACGGTTATAACGAACTAACGGATATAACGAACTTAATTTTGGTCCCGACTAGTTGCTGTAGTTATGTTGTATGTATGCTTATAACGAACTACGGTTATAACGAACTAAAATTAGTAGTCCCTTTGAGTTCGTTATAACCGTACTTTACTGTAGTAGGCTATTAGATGTGATGTGAGCAGGACAGTAATGTATCTATGTTGGCTATTGGATGTGTTGTGAGTAGGGCGGTAATGTATCTAGTTGGCTATTGGATGTGTTGTGAGTAGGGCGGTAATGTATCTATATTGGATGTGTTGTGAGTAGGGCGGTAATGTATCTATATTGGATGTGTTGTGAGTAGGGCGGTAATGTATCTATGTTGGATGTGTTGTGAGCAGGGCAGTTATATATCTAGTAGGCTATTGGATGTGATGTGAGTTGGGCAGTAATGTATCTAGTTGGCTAATGGATGTGTTGTGAGTAGGGCGGTAATGTATCTAGTTGGCTACTGGATGTGTTGTGAGTAGGGCAGTAATATGTCTAACGGCTATTAGATTGTGTTGTGAGCTTGGCCGTACTGTATCTAGCGGCCATTGATATGCCTGTTTGACCACAAACAACAATATTTAACACCATATCATTGTCCGTACTTGTACGTGTATACATAGTGTATGGTCATCAAACGGAGATCATCAGAGAAGCTCTGCGGGAACATGGAGATACATGGACGTCCCCCAGTCAGCAACATTTCAGTGATATCAGCCTGTATACAAACAGTCGAATATGGGACATGCAGACCACAGGCTGACAGCACTAACACCGGTCCACATGTGTCATGGGCTCTATTAACAGCAATCCTTGCACTCCACTTTCGCGCTCGACAGCGCAGACATACAGTCAGTGTTATACGCTGTAACACTCAGTCACCACTATAACAGAGCATGACTGACTCCCTCGGCCTCCCTCACCACAAACTAGAGTTTTGTTTGTTGTTTAACGCCAAACTCAGCAATATTCCAGCTGTATGACGGCATTCTGTAAATAATCGGGTCTGGAACAGACAATCCAGTGATTGGCATCATGAGCATCGATCGACGCAATTGGGATTCAATTACATGCATCAACCAAGTCAGTGAGCCTGACCATCCGATCCCGTTAGTCGCCTGCTACGACAAGCATAGTTGCCTTTTGTTTTGTCACGAGTGAATGTCATAAAGAATTGAAGCATCGGGTTTACAGGATCGATATCAGGTAGCCAGTTTACTAATGTATAACATAATTCCGCATTTAGAGTGCCTTTCTTTTGTTGTCAAACGAAGTCGTGAATGGTATTTGTTGACAGTTCAAACACGTTTCGCTGAAAAATGATAACATACATATATATAATCAAGATCCTTTCTGTTTTATATTCTGGAAACATATATGAAATGTGTTGCTTCAAAGAACATTGGGCATCAACTACTACAGTGGTCAAAGGGAGACAATTCATGTTTCTTTACTTACTCAGATGGAATTTCAATTACGAAGCGCGCTCATGGAAGATAAGATATATGCGGCTAAACACACAACAATGGAAGAAACATTGTACAAAGTTAAAAGTGAAACTTGACTTCATCAAGGGCGCATCAACCCCGTGAAGATTCCTGTTAGAACTGGTCTTCAGCATGCCTGCCGTTAGGGGCGACCTACGAAATCGGGTGGTCAGGCCGACTGACTCCAGACTCGAGTATTTACAGACCGCTGTTATATGGTTTGGAAGGTTCTGAGTTCGGCGTAATACAACAAACAAACTCACAAATGGGATATTTAAACGCGTATATCACTGACAAGTTTATTCAATATACATGAAATATGACATTTATGATAGTGATTATCGGATCAGCTCTGACAAATACCTGACGTATGTAGGCATTAGTAAATGTAAGATAAGATAAGATAGGATAAGATATATTTTATTATGGTGTCACATATTGTACATAAAAAAACTAAAACATTATATTCAAACAATAAAACTGTACAAAATCTAGTCTGGTAAAGCTAAGGAGACAATTCTTAAAACATGATTGAAACATATAGATTATATTAAAACCCACCTAACGTTTAAATGTAGCTGCATAGTAAAATACATACATTTTCTAAAGTCATTCAAACATACTTAATGAGTCCCTAGGTGGATGTCTCAAGTACCAGTAAAAGTATTCTCAGCGAGAGTTACTGATAGAAACGCCAGTAAACAGTTTTCCAGGATAATGAAAGTGAACGTGTAGCTATTTGAGTAAGTACAATATACAGGGTTAAATTCCTTTTCCTCACAGAACGTATGTGTTATCCTGTGGCGCCGAGATTTGATTATGTAATTGCGTCCCTTAGACGTGAGGGGCCCCTACAGTTGTGGGTTTGAATCCCAGACTGGCCCTGATAATTTATCTGGGATTGTCAGCACCGTTTTCAGGCTCGTGAGTTTCTCCAAAGTTGTAAACGTCTACGACCTGCATAATTCTTGTCTTGCCCCCACATTTAACCGAAAATAGCCACTACAACTAATCTAATAATTCATTATGTGCTTGTCATGTGTATGCGGAAACAAATGTTCGCTCGTCTGGCCGATGTCACAGGTTCGGTTGGTCAATGTGCCCCCGTTGTGCAAAGGGAATTGCTCGAATACTGCTAAAAGCAGCGTATTATCATATTCACTCATTGACTATAATCTATGTTCAAATGTGGTTGGCGTTTGGGGTATTTTACACACAAAAAACTGTTAATTCTGGGCATATTTCTGAATTTTTATCATAAATATTTTCCCGGAATGTGATCCGAGTATGTTTTGCTTCCTGTCTCAATGGGGAATACTGCAGTTGAATACCTTCACAGCATCTTTATAATTTTCCCCCACATACAGTTTACAGTCACAGAACATCAAGCCGTATGGATTCTGTAGTCCGTCCTGTGACGTCAGCAGGTCTCTGACAAACTTCCCTGCTTGTGTCAGTAGTACCACCTTGTGTGCCCGGTAGTCCGCCACCAGGATGTGTCCTGTGCTGGTAGTTGTGATACCTACCGGTCCTCTCAGTCCCCTCTCTCCTGTAGGGGTGTAGGTGAACACAACATCTCCCTCTGGTGTGATACAGTAGACAGACTGTGAGCCAGCATCTGACGCCAGGATGTTGCCCCTGTCTGTAGCACAGATGTAGCTGGGGTTACATATCAGGTTCTTCCCAGAGTTGAATCTACTGACTGACCTCATTACTCTCCCCGATACATCCAGGATATCAACACAGGAAGGATCCCAACAACTTGCTGCTAATGTTGAAGGACTCAAAGCTGTTAGGCATCTGTACATCTTCTTTGTTGTGACACGTGACTGTAGTACAAGGTCAGGGGTCACCCGTACTATTACAATATCATTGTGTGACCAGAATGATACAGCCACCTGGTTGTCCCTCAGCCTCGTCACAGAAGTTGGGTTACTTGCAAGATCCAGTTTACTGTGTCGTGATATGTTATTCTTTGTGTAGAAGGATTTCAGACATGTATTGTTGCAGTCAGTGACCACCAGTATCTCCTCACCATCCACAACCAGGACTGTGACGTCACATGGATCCGGCTGCTTCCTGTCGCCATCGACCCTAATGCCGACTGTCTTGTGTAACACCGGCCTGCACATGACGTCAAATGTGCCACACTGTATTTTACCAAGTTGAGTATCCATGACGTCACAAACGTTCTGTTGAATTCTACCAAGTTGTACATCCTTGTGTAATTTCCTCTCATCTATTTCACTTACAAATATAAGTTTTGAATCACGAAGGCTGTCTGTGAAAGTGACATCCCTGTCTGTTTCCTCCTTAATTGCCCCAGACTGACACATCTGGTAAATGTCAAACATGTCAGTCTCACTCCCAGACTTCAACACCTGGGTGATGTAATCTATGTATTGTTGATACATCTGCATGTCAATTTCCCCCGACTTTATACGCCCCCTCAGTTGTCCACACTGCTTCTCTGTCATATCATTCAGCTCCTCCAGCAGCTGTTTCTCCTTCTGTTTAATCACGGCCATTGCTTTCTGTGAGGCCTGTCTGATCTGTGACTTTATTTTGTCTTTGTTGTGGCTGATCGTATCAATCTGTGATCTGTGTTGTTGAAGTGATCTGCCCGTGTCGTCAACGCTCTGTGTAATCAATCCCTTATTGTGTGTAAGAACGCTTCTTATCTCAGACATTTTTGACTGAATAGTGACCACAGAGTCGCATTTCCTGTGGTATGTGACACAGCACTTGGGGCATATTGCTTTATTACAGTCTTTGCAGCAGAAATCCATGACTTCGTTGTGTTCCGTGCACCTCTGTCGTCTGGTCACTTTCACTGATCCACCAAGGCCAGCAATCACGTGGTTTGATGTACCAGGAAGAGATGCATGCATCTTCACACATCTCTCACAGAGCGGCACATCACAGTCTTGACAGTAGGAGTTGGCCGGATGACTTTCTCCAAGATCCTGGCAGGGATGGCAGCGGTTTTCTGTATCTGAACAAGTCATGGATAAAACTGTCACATCAAACATGCAATGTTTAACACAACAACGAGATAACGTTTGATGGAAGATATAAATGTACATAGGGAGAATAAAGTGTAAATGTTAATTCTGACCATTGTGCGGTTCAACGTACACAGTGTCCGGAAAGTACCCTGGGATAATCTACATGCATAGATTTCAAAACTGAAATGACAAAGATGTATTCTAGATAATCCTGATAAATATAGGTGACCCTTCAGTTTCGTCTTGATTACTTTTATCTACAATAAACCGTTAACCATCACCATTTTGATGACGCATGAACGTGCATAGACTGAACCTGGTTTGGTATTATCTCGGTAATTCAGGAAAGCGAACCTGCTGTATGACAGTGTCACAGTCTATCTCCTATAGGATATTCTACTTGGGGTTCTTGGTTTCAGTGGAAACTGAATCGGCGACAGTGTAATTTAAAATAGACGTATAACATCGCTTTCAAGTTTATTGCACTTATATAGCAACGTGCGTGCGATCCTGTTTTATAGTACCAGCTCACTGAGATAGTGGAGTTTAACATGGATACCCCACGCACGCACAGTTTACTGACTTTAAAGTCTACCAGTCCCTCTTTTATCCTTTGAATCTCTGCACCTGGCAGAGTGACAACTAATACCGTCTTTTACTTCTTTTGGTAACATGCAGCCAGGGATCTTACGCCCCTTGGAAGAATATTGTCATCTTTCGGTTTCTTCTAGATCACATTTACTTACCATTATCAGTATTTCCCCCACAGGCTAGAGTGTCCAGAAGTCCCTGTATGAGGAAACTGGGTTTGATCTGTTTCACCCACTCCTCCACTGGTCTGTCAGGCCTGGGAACTGGGTTTATCTGACGACAGTAGGGACACGGGATGGACTTGGCTCTGATGGCGTCTTGTCTGGTCTTCAGGAATTCCCCCAGGCAGCCCTTACAGAAGGTGTGTCCACAGGTCAGAGTACAGGGGTCTTTGTATCCCTCCGTACATATGGAACAGGTCAAGAAGTTCTCATTCAGACTCTCCAGCTTTCTGGCGGCTGCCATCTGAAACAAAGGAATATATACTCTTTAAGATCATTCATGCATTTTAGGGACTGGTGATTGAATGTTAAGAAATATTTATTGTGGGATGTGCACATTTGGAAATATCAAATATCTGATAGTATATATGACAATATGATTAATTGACCCACATCATTGACAGAAGTGACCAATCATAATGCATGTAAAATGCATCTCAATATTTAACACTGAACAAGTGACTTGAACATGTTGAAAGCAAGGCCTGTTCCTGTGTACTGTCTGTCCTGCGTAAATGAGTTGGTGCGTTGTGCTTAACGCGCCTTTGAAAGTCTTTCAGTTAACTGTTTGATTGGCATTCTGGAAGTTGGTGAGTGAGTGAGTGAGTGAGTATGGTTTTAGGCCGCTTTTAGCAAAATTCCAGCAATATCATAGCGGGGGAAACCAGAAATGGGCTTTACACATTGTACCCGTGTCGGGAATGGAAACCGGGTCTTCAACATGACGAGTGAACACTTTAACCACAAGGCTACCTGACCACCTGCAGAAGTGATGAGTTAAGAATAAAACATACAATTTTATAAATAACAACATCTGCTTATTGCATTTAGTGACGTTTGGATGTAGATTCTTACACCGTTATCAAGCTGGGTTGTATGGTATTCATCTGGGCGTGTCAGCTTAATGTGGGAGGAAAGCCCGAAGTGATGCATGTTGAAAACTTTCACCACTTTGGTATAACCCAAGGACATGGGCATGGTGCTGATAAACATAGAAACATAACCACGGTGAACCAGGATTCGAACAGCGAATAGTGCCACCTTAGACCGGCGCTTAAAGATCTGGAAAGTTTAAGAAACCTTATGTTCAAATGGGAGACACGAAAAGAAAAGAGGCTAGTTTGGGTCCGATAGTGTCAGTTTTATGCAATTGGTTTAATAATAAGCAAACTGATGAGACAGACATTTTGGAAGCACCCCACGCTACATCCCATGTTGAATCAGTGATGTTAAATGTTGAATCAAATACAGAGAAAATATGACAGTAAACTATTTGAAAATATTGAAAATAAAATGGAAGTGCAATATGTCATATTGACCTTATAAACTATGAATATGCATCAGAAATTGTTTTATCTGTCTATTAAAACTCTGGTCACTAGGTTTGTATGATTGTTATTCACACAGGAAGTATTAGGATAAGGTTAATTTTGACTGTTTCTCTAGAAATATATATCTCACTTAGCTAAAGTTAACCAGTCTATATTTCGTTTAGGATAAGCAGGGACCATATAATAGAGGGACGGCCCTCCCCAACAGTTTATCATAAACCATCAGCGCTACGGTCTGGCATGTAACTGATACACCCCGATTATTGGTCTCTGGGATAAGCTATTGCATATTGAGCGATTAATTCCTTTAGCTGTAGGCGTAGTATAGAGCTTTATCACCACTGACCTTGCAATGTTGTACATCGTATCTTATTCAAGCTGTATCACAGAGAGTGAGTTATTATCTCCCTGCTCCGAACAGTTCTATTGCGCACGACCTTTGCAATGTATCCTATGTTGTTCAGGCAGCCATCCAGAGAGCTTAGGTCAAGCGTGTAACACAAGCCCAGTTAATCAAACGGAACCGTACACAAGAGTGAGTGAGGGAGTTTCATGTAAAAAACAGAAATTTGTAATAAGTTGTCTTCATAATCACATGTATGGCGCTTGCTGTGCAGAGTTGAGCACAGTATTGTTTCAAGTAGTTCACTGTATGCAATGTATGATTCATACCGTTTCATGCGGCGGTATACGTTTCCGCACTGTTTATTGCTTTGACATTTTTTAGTATCTTCCAGCAGAGATTATACAGCCGTATATGTTCGTTGCTTCTAGATACATAGGATCTCAACATGCTGGTCTGTAGTTTGCATTTAATTTTGTTATACATAATACGGTTGCATGATATATTCTGATGTTTAGGTTGAACATGGCTACATTCTTCTAAACATAAGCAAATCTAAACCGGAGAGGAAAGCACGAAGTGATGCAGGTCTTAGACGTTAAGGACTTTGGTGAAACCCAAGAGCACAGGTTTTTTGCTGACGGCGAACCGGGATTCAAACACACTTTCATGGGACACAACTCTGCATAGCCAATTGCAGCGCCTCAGGCGATGGAGCCCAATCGTGCCCCCGTACACAACTAAAGGAAACTATCATACAACAAAGAAGTAGATGAGGTATGTATTCCGTCACATTCCATGAAGAAACAGTGGCAATAGTCAATTTTTACAAACTAGTGAGTGAGTGAGTTTGATTTTACGCCGCTTTTAGCAATATTCCAGCAATAACACGGCGGGGGACACCAGAAATGGGCCTCACACATTGTACCCATGTCGGGAATCGAACCCGGGTCTTCGGCTTGACGAGCGAACACTTAACCCCCTGGATGCCAGAGGGACATATATGTCCCTCCTCTTCAACCCCTGCTTTGAAGTCGAATAAATAGCCACACAAATAGACTTCACAGTTTTGAATAAGGTGGGAAATTTCCTGTTCTGTCATCCACTGGCATTTTAGGCCAAGCAAAAGTACTGAAAAGGACCTCTGAAAATTAGGTACCATCGTAAATGTCGCCATTTTTTACACATTACTGAATCACCACTCACGGCGTTATTTACAGCATGTTTTGAAATCTAAATTTAGGATATTTACTCGAAGAAATGAATTTAAAAAATAGCATATATAGTGATCACGGGTCTTTTATGAAATCACCAATGATCATTCCAAAACGTCTCCGAAAACCCGAGAATCGTTTCGAATGTTTTGGAAAATACGCAAACACGAACGCCGAAGTGAACTTTCCGCCATCTTTGCTAGTGTTTACAAAATCACGTTTCAGGTACACCGGTTATGAGGCGCCTGTAACATCGCGTATATTTCAAACTTAGCTGCCATACACACACATCCTTGAATTCCTCATACATGTTAGAATCAAATGACCAATGGTCTTTGTCACCAATACAAAGTGGATGGATGAAATCAAGCAAAATATGTTAGGTGTGAAAACAAACGCTGTACTCGAAAAACTGCACTTGTTTGAAATGTAAACAAAGTAAAATACAGATTTTACACAGTGTACAATTTTCTCCTATTTTGAGCTATCCATTCGTCTGTTCTTTCAAGACATTGGCTCAACATTTTCAGAATATGCACAGGAAGCGAATAGTAGGAAAAATTAGGGAATTTAAAATAGATACATTGCAATGATTTGATATTTTCAACAGAAATTGTCAAAGTTACCGTCCTGTGTGACGCCCTGACTGACGTAAAATCACGCACAACGACAACGGTATTTATCGGAATTTCTTACTATTTCGGTTCTTTTCAATGAAAATTATAACAACAAAAAACAGTACATAGATTGTCAGAATGTTTCTGATTACTTACATGTCACATTTATGTATATGCGATCCCTGAATCAACGAAAGTCCCCTCGTAAAATCCCGCGTACTGTTGACAGTGAACACGCCATTTTGTAAAAGTCGGTCACAGGTATATGTCATACGTCAACATTTTTGTACATATTTGGTAATTTCTTTGAGGTGAAGGTCCTTGAATGAGAGTGAACACGATCATTGTATCATGCTGTTCACAGTTTCAGTAATGATGTAGATTTTGCATATGTTATATACATTTTTTCACACAATTAATTTCCCTTTGGATATTTGTCAATGTTCAAAATGATATCATACGCAAATATAAGCCGCAACATGTATGAACGAACCTTTGATAATCTCCTGTTTGTTTGAACATTGTTTACATTAAAATTGATAGGTTTTTATTGTCGAATACGATATTTCTTTCCTTTGGACAAGTGTTACAAGATGAAGCGTAAAGGTAACTGCAGCATGTTCGTATTTCTTGGAATGTGTAATAGTCAATATCATAAGTTCATATAACCAATGTCTTTGAATAGCTGTTTCATTTTATTTTATAACTAAAACTGAATAGATCTATATTACTTTAACAAAATGGATAATATTTTTCGTAAAAAGATATGCACACATTTCTGGAAGAATTTCCTTGGTCTGGGAATTTAATTTTTTTGGTCGTTTGATACACAGAGCCGTGATATCTAACGATTCGCCAGGTGCGTGTTAGCCACAAACAATTTACGAATTATTCGTCTCGTTTTGCATTATATAATCAATGGGTTCATTCTTTTTTTAATATTGTGATCACAGGATATTAAACTCTTCACTTTATTTCTCCAGGAATTGTAAAATGTATAAAATCAAAACCTATGCCAAGTACCCCAGCTGTTGGTTCAACCGTATACGATTATCCTGATAATTCTATACCAATAGAGCTTTCTTCGCATCTTTTAGTGTGTAATTCTGAGACAAGGTGTGGAGAAATAATAACAATATCTGTCCAATATTGAATATAATTTGGTTGTTTTGAAATATTCTTTTAGGTATTTCATTATGTAAATTGATGCCAAACAGGTGCGTGTCTTGTCCAATTAAGACACACGATAAACTAGCTAATTGTTTACATATTCAAGACATTATTTAATTGGTGAAAGCAGTCATTTCATGTTGTGTCGAAAAAGCGTCAAATTCCGTTTTACACATCGAGATTTTCCATATCATGAACGAAAATTAGGGGATATATATTTTAATCAAAATACCAGTCATCTTTCTCCGACGTTATGAAAGACATAAAACCAGCCATGACGTCAAATAGAAAGGTGTTATTTTAATGATGCAACATTAGTCAAATTACACTTACACATTCAGGAGAATGTTGGAATCTGAGGACTAAGTTATAGGTTATATAGGGCCATCCATTTCTCTATTACCTCTTTTTTATGAAGCACGATTTCATCATTTCTTATGGGGTTTTTTTACAACTAAACGTATACAGTTTCTTTATCGATATTTGTGTTGGAATAGTTTGGTTCCTCGTGAACAAAACCCCACGAAAATATATTATCCTTACCCACAGCTAATTCTCATCAAGTGACCTTAGTAACAATAAACTAGTGCTAAGCTTAGCATAGTTATGCCCCTTTTCTTTGTACGTGTGTAACCTCTCTGTCGCCTTTTGACGTCATAGAGAAAAATCAGTTTTCGTCATTTACGGCAAGCTATTTTTGGCATTGCATGTTTGTCGTAATACATACGCATATAACTCCATTTGGTATATAGTTATGTCGTCCAGATATTAGGCAGTATTTTGTTCGCTCTCAGATTCTGTAAAGTTTGTAAATTTAAAAAATCGTCGCACAGTACTTTTATGGGTGTACGATAAAAAGCGGAGAAATTTACTGTTTTTCAAGGCAGAAAAAATTCTTGGCCAACACTTAGAAGTGCATTTTTTTAAACCGGTTCAATATTTGCAGTTTACTTTACACCATCAAATAGGAAATTTTATATTCTCCACCTCTGTGTAATTTTATAGCCAGAGGTAGATCCAGTGCCGCGTGAGCGCAATTCTCGCACAACCTTCGCTTTTCCGATCTTAGGAAAATGTGCGTCAGAAAAAAAACTCGGCATCCAGAGGGTTAAAACACTAGGCTACCCGATCGCCCCCTTTTACAAACTACAAAATATATGTACAATAAGTGACAATTAAAACACCCAGGTACATTTAACATACAAAGGAGGTATTTTATAACTATTTTATTCAAAAACTGGTGTATTATAATGATATGAAACAATATGAGAATTGAGCAAAGCTATGATAATGTTGTACATACAAGGAATTTGTTTGTAATTGTTGATATGATCACAGATCTTGGAAGTTGTTTCTCGATAACTGTTGGTAAAATTATTAAGAACTGTTATTTTTAACAGGGTGTACCAAATTCTTTATCATGATTGAGGATCATTTGTGATTCTCTTTCATGGCCGTATTTTATACAAGACTGTGCACAATGTTCCTCATCTTGTAAGACATCACATGTTTCACAGAGACGTTGTTCCAATGGGGTTGGTGTTTTTTGTATATCTACCAGTTTCAATTCTTAGTTTGTAATTACTTAAACTGAGTTTTGCGAAATGTGACCTAAGAGTTTTTACATTATGTAAGATAATCCTCAATATTTATTTGATGACTTGACCAACCTGTATGGTCTTTACTAGCTGTTGGGTCAATGGGGATCTCTTAATGTATGCATGAATATATTTTTACATTTGGACTGAAGTTTATTTACAGTGGATTCATTACATTTATTTGTGTTTACTTTTTAAAACGTTTGTTTTATCTAACCCAACCAATATTTTAACCAGAAACATTGATATTTGATGCCAAAGCATGTTTAAGAAAGACATTTGTTGTGTTATCTATACAGGACTTGTAAGCAATAATTTATTGGTACTAATAGTGGGTATATATCAAGTTCTGCCTGACAGGCCCAATTATGTGTTTTCATTACATTTTATGGTGAGGAACAACTGATGGGAAGGGAGATGTGGAGTAGTATATTTCTGCCTAGGGAGGTTACATCTGGATTGGCTATTTTAGAAATCCTGTAAGTCCATTGTTTAATAACGCATTGCCAGAACTATTTTTCCCATTCATCATGTTCATTCACTTTTTTCATCAAACAGGTTTCTGTCATTTGTCACTAGATTTGTCATTTAAAATCTACAACATAACGTGTTCTAAAAATATATGTATATTAGCCAAAACAAAATATCGTTCACACATGTTGTTTACGATATTGGACAACACAGTTAAGATTTGTAAGTACAGTCAATTTCATTGACTAAATCATCTGCTATCACTGCATGTTAACAAACAATGTAGACATTCCTATCCGCGATGAAAGTGAACGAATGCTGTCAATAGTATTATTTTGTACATTTTCAGATACTTCTATAACTAACAACTATTTATTGTATTTCTCATTTCAGGCTGTATGAGATATTTAAGATATTTAAGTAGTTGTAAGTTAAGCATAATCTTTTGTCAGGTTTTACTTATTGGGTCTGTCAACTGTAGTGTAGGGTAGATAAGTAATCATTGGTGGTCTATCAAAGTGTAAGCCCCTAAGTCTTCTTGAGTGGCTAAATCTGTGGATTCACCGGGCAGTCAGTTTGTCATCAAGGGTGCATAATATACAAACCCCAGACCCCGCCCGTGTCATCATGTTTTGTGTCCAGCTGCACACATTCCTGGCTATGACAATGGGGACCCTAGTGACGACCTGTTGACAGCTGATGTTGGTGACAGTGACAATTCCAGTGATCCAGTGATCCAATGACCATCCTAGTGATTCAGTAATAGACTGTATACCCATGTGAATACGTGGTTACTATGAACTATTTGGGTGCAAAATGTTAACAACTTGTACCAGGACTCACACAATCATGGAAAGCTTTCTTCAAAGCAATTGCTACACTTCTGTCTTATCAAATGTGCATTTTTTCTATTGTCGGAAAAAAGTCATAATTGTGTTATAATCTACAGAAGATGAATGAAATATTTCTTTGACATTACAAATGGTGTTCTCTGTCATACTTCGTAACTCCAGTCATGGTGCCTTTACTGACTCATTTAGGTATTTTAGCTTGTTGAATTATTCACTGAAGGTCACTGTAAACTGTTTTGCTTTTCATAGTCATGTGAGCTGGTACTTTGATGATTTTTTGTATAAACAACAATGCCAAAACATTTTGAATTCATTGTTATACCATTATATATGTTATTATGAAATGCGACTTCGCCTCTGTTATAAAAGTAAACTGTTTCTTATTGTAAAGGGTTTGGGGTGGTGGAACGCAGTTGTCAGGATTTTTTTCTGTCCCATGCCAACCGTGAGTTTCAAAGAGATATTGTTAAAACGGATGTAAAAGAAAACTATAACAAATAATAAAAATCAATTGAAATCTTTACTTGTTGCTGTTGTTATTAGTAATGACAGTTAAAATTTCAATACGTACAACTAACTGCAAGCCGTACTCTATTTTTAACGCTTGTCAGTTTTGACAGTTAGATAATTAATTTCTACAATTTCTATTTAATCTTCTTGAAAAGAATAATTACTATGCGCAAAGGCAGTGCCAATAATGCTGCACGGTAATTATTATAAAAACTGTAAAATATGTCAATCGAATCATTATAAAATTTCTAAAAACGCGCTGGGCCACTAACTACAACTTACGATGAGTCTGTTATATCCGCAACTGATTTGGAACGACATTATATTCATGGGGACGTCACTTCCGGAAATACATGTAGCAGAAGACGCCAAAAGAATGAGAAGAATGCGAAACACCAAATATACGATGTGACTGTAATTAGGATTGATGTAATCTACCCAATAACATGTCCAGGAAGGTGTTTACGTAAGTATTTGGGAATAACTATATTTACTTTAGTGGATTTAGATTATGAAACAATTTCGAAATGAACTACCCAACTTTTGATGAGGTAAGCGCCAGTAGATCGCGGGACTATTTCAGCCGATCACTGGGATTTAACTATAACTGTTAAATATTACAATATTACGATTTAATTGATCTTATACGTACAACATACATCGTTTTTACACACAAAACGTATATGTAATAATAAATACTCATATATTTAATCACTATAAAAACTTCAAACAATCTCGGGAACGTAGGTGAAAACCGATAGTCACGATCGTTTACGACCGAGCCTGACTATTAAACTTATCTACTTAAAACTTGACGATGGGAAATACAAACAATAAACTACTCGTGACGAGGAATGATGGATTATCTGTCCCTCGTGAAATTAATGTTACACATTTGCTAAATGCTCTTCAATATTTTCACAAGGGACGAAAACCCAGAATTATAAGCTGCGCTACTTTCTGTTTAAATGAAAGGAGATAATCTGAAAGAAACTCCTTTATAATTCGTTGCCACAAGAGAGTGGTTCAAGTCCACCCATGTACCAGTTATAATATGTAAACCTATATTTTTGATATAAACATTCTATATTTTGTATTTTGTAATAACTGAAAGCATTACATTAAATAATGGTCAAATTTATAAAATGATTTAGAAAAGAATAGAACTGTGCCATATTTCCATACACCATACAAATCTATATATTTGTGATAACATCTGGCGACACCAGTTTTTCACTGTGGCCTACTCTCATGACTCACTCTCACTGACTAACCCTAACTATAATTCATAACCAGTCCCTGTACAAGTATTGCTGTGCCAAGTAGGGCAACAAACATCTTTTCATACATATTGTGTGACTGGCGGTTGCTTCCCGAAGGGCAAGACATGCTTACCCTTTTCGCAAACACCTGGTGTCATCACTGATTTTCAGTGACTTATTCATAGAATTCACACGCCTTTTTCACATTTGTTTCGACGGGTAATCGTGACTGGTTGACGCGTAAAGTATTCTTTTAATCTCAACCGAACGTATTCACAGCTCTCTATGTGACTAAACTGACCAATTTTACAGTGGGAGATTATTTCTGTGGGAGGAACTCTTGTGTGTACCAGATGAATGCTTTATATCTCTGTTTTAGTGTAACACTCCAACTTACCCTGTGTCCCGAAACCTGTCTCACCACCCGCGACAGTGTGACGTAGTATCTCTGTCTCACTGTAGTGTAACACTCCAACTTACCCTGTGTCCCGACACCCGTCTCTCCACCCGCGACAGTGTGACGTAGTGACGCAATGCGGGCTGTTACAGGTTTGTTGATAAGCACCGAAACAAGTCAAAATAAATCAAATCAGGTTCACGACAGACTCCTTGGTCATGTGACAGTCATGTGGTGGTCAAGGTCATATCGTACCGAGATGACCCTAGTGTTGGAATGAGTGTTCCGCGGACCTAACGAGCTAATCAGATACCCTGTCCCCATTTTATGCTTCCCACAGCAACGTTTAGGAAATGTCATCTCTAAACCTGATAAATATTTGGAGAAAGACGTATTACATGAGTCTGTGCTACTCCTACCCACACACAGGCTATTGATTACACCATGGGGACATTACATACCACGGTTGTCAGATGCCAGATGACAGTGACGTTGATATGATAAACGAATATGATAAACGTGGTATCACGATCCGATAAGCATGCAAATGAGGTCACCTAGCAGGAAGTACATTCAGTACTTCAGTACTTCAGGCTCAATGAGATCCCAGCAAACAATTCTACGTTGTTACAACGTTGTATTTTCGTTGCTACAATATTGTGAGGCTATTTTGTCACAACGTAAATATTTAGATTCCCAGATGTGTTGATACAATTTTGTCTGTAAACCAAAATATAATCAATGCTGAACGATGTCTCGACGTCTTTTTCTTACGTTGTTAAAACGTTTTTATAAAAACGTTGCGACGACGTATGTTTCTTCGCATATACATGGACGATTATACAACCAATACAGGACGTTGTCCATGTCAATAACTATGACAACATATATAGTTATATATATTGCAGTGACAGACCAGTTGTTATATACCTGGTTGTGTGGCTGTGGCTGAAGAAAACAAACTAATCATGATACAAAATCCCAGCCCCTCCTATGCCCCCGAATATCAAGTATATGTTTGCAGTTTGCCTTAAGAATGTCTAGATCATGTGTGTAGGTCACTTTTACACCACGCTTTTCCCAAAATTGTAATAAATGGATAGCGTGATATATTCCTGCATCTGCCTCCGTAAGAAAGATTTTTTGAAATAATTGAAATTGAAATTGAAATTATTATTATTATTATTATTATTATTATTATTATTATTATTTGTATTATTATTATTTATTACCTATTATTATAACATATATACACACACACACTAACACACACACACATGCTTAAAAGTTTCAGTTTCGTCAGAACTAATAGTGTCAACAATTCTGATCGGTTGCATTTTCATTGTTATTTCTGATGCACCAACCATGTCTGTGAGAGCTGATAATTCTAATGATGCATTCTGGCCTCGTTGCTGGGGACGCTATCATTCAGATCGTTTACAGTGATACATTCGAGAAACACTGACAATGTCAATTTTCAGTATAGAGCCCACTTACCTAAGGAATTATTGTGTAGTTGAAGATGACGTCAGGAGAAGATTAGTTGGATACAGGTGATGTGCGTAGGAGTGTAGTCAAGACAAAGGATGTGTTTAGTAGTGTAGTAACTTGAGCATGAATTTATAGAGCACAAAAAGACTGACTATGATCGACAAATTATGATGGGCCTATACCTTGTTGTGCTACACATTAAACCTGGTCAGATGTTTGTTTCACTCTTACGTTGCTTAGAAACATCTACATGTTGATGCAGAATGATGCACTTGCAGGTGTGGTCTCTGCTGCTGACCATAATCTGTAGTGCACGGGGCCAGGACCATGACCGTCTACGAGACCCTATTCTCAGAAAGAGAGAAGCTCACGGCATTCGACGAATCCTGGACCCACACGTTTGCCTCAGAATTACCATTACCCTACCTCTCCAACAGTTCATAGGAAATGTAAGCTTCATCCTAACTTTTGTGCATAAATTACATTCACAATCAAACACAGAACACATTCAAACTAACCAACTCACTCATTCCTGGCAAACCAGAAATTAAAACTAAAACATGCCAAACGCTCAGTTTGCTTCCTCGATATGGTCAGTTAGCCAAGGCAGCATTTAGTCTCGCCACAGAATGTGACCTCAAATTTATTAAACAGACAGACCACATTAAACTCCTCGCATCCTAACTACACATGCGCAACGTCTGCTTCAACACATCACAACACCAAATGACATCTTACATGACACAACAAATATCCCCTTTGACAATATAGTCAAAGCCATCAAACATAACCACAACCAAATCATTCAGACAGGCGCATTAACCTTTAAAGAGGTTAAATAGAATGAGAAATTCTCTTTCACTACTCCTTATGGTAGGCAGAGGAAATCAATTAGCCACCCTAGTGCACGCACAAATACCAAACACTGATAGCAGGCATATTGCAGTTATTACGAGGTCGACTGTCCCCAAATATTGTCCATTACTGACCCTAGTATCAATAATTAAATCTACGACCGCTCAGTTACATGCCAATCATCCTAACTTCCAACTGTTATATACAGATACCACAATGGTCTACCTCGATGTACTACACCATTGTCGATGTACATCCAGCTTGTGACATTACCAGAACCTGAAGTATCGGTCTGCAATCGGGCACAGTCGTACTGCAATGTTAAAAAATATCCCCTTCAAGTGTCCAACAGGCGTGAACATCGCCTATGTATTACACCGGCTCAATTCACGCAAACAATGAAATTACCCCTACCCGCTTGAACAATTGCCAAATCCGTTGCTGTTCACATACCCGAATATCACAGTGTTGGGTATATTGATTTTGATTTGGCCGTATGCAATTCGCCATGAATCGCATAATCGTTATGCTACGAGCTCAGCTACTAGCCCGGGGTAAACTAGAGTCACCTCATCAGTCATATTGTGCCTTTCGTCCGGGAACGACTCAATTTGTTTAAAAATAGCAAACACTAACGTCCCACCGCTGGTTCTGTCTCTCTCCAATTCTCACTATTCCCCAGTAGCCATCCACAGTGCACCCACGTTGGTCTCCGACCATGTACCGAGCACCTGGCCTGACAACAACGTGTCAGTAGTGAATATTACCTCTAGAACTCGCCTTCCCCTGCCCTCAGATGTGGCTCATCATGAAGAACCGATATGTTCTCAATTTATATATGTTACATGCCAAAGTCACGCACACACACACGCACGGGCGCATACACACAGACACACACGCACGCACGCACGCACGCACGCACGCGCGAACGCACACACACAGAGTGTACCCGTACCCGTCCATTGGCGACACGGTTAAAAGGTAAACCAACCCCCAGCCATCTCACCTCACGCCTCACCCAACGCCCCACCCCTTTTAACCACAATGGCCGTCTCGATCCTACACACAACATACACACAAATTATGGTGTGACTGTATCAACATTATCAAGCACATCATACATACGTCACATATATACATAAACAACAAAAGTTCCTGTGATTGAATAAGATTTTATGCAAAGTTATGTTTTTTACCAAATTTGAAACAATTTCGGTTTGCAACAGATAAAAGACTCCTGTAAGTCTTCAAATGGTTTGATTTGCCATACTGACTTCAGAAAATGCGTGATTTCATAAAAAAAAGCATGAACATGCCGAAATGTCAATTTACAAATCAATAGCGTGTGTGTCCACCTCTGGTTGCGACCAATCTCATCCCACATGTGCTCGATTGGTGTGAGATCAGGGGAGCGAGCCGGCGAGGGAATAACATTCACGTTGTTTAGTTGAAGAGATTCCTGAACAAGTCGAGCAATATGAGGCCGGGCGTTGTCATGTTGAAAGGTAATGCCTGGGCCATGACGACGCAAAAACGATGGAACAACAGGGTCGATCATCTCGTCGCGGTAGCGCTGTTAATTGAGATTTCCCTCTACGACTATCAAACGGGTCCTCTGTCTTGCTGTAATCCCACCCATACCATAACGCTGCCGCCCCAGAACCGATCTACTTCCTTGACACAATGATTGACCTAACGTTCACTTCGACATGTACTACAATATTGAATGAGTGAGTGAGTTGGGTTTAATGCCGCTTTTAACAGTATTCCAGTTATATCACGGCGTGTCAGCTTAATGTGGGAGGAAAGCCCGAAGAGATGCAGGTCTCAGACGTTTACCACTTCGGTGAAACCCACAAGCACGGGTATGGTGTTGACAAACCTAGAAACCATAATAGGGGCGAACCGGGATTCGAACCCACAATCATAGGTTCCTGGCGAGCCCAAGGGACGCAACTCTGTACAGCGAATCGCGGCGCCTTAGACGACTTGGCCACCCGTGCCCCCTACAAATTTAAAAACCAAACTTTACTTGTTTGAAAAATACACTAAAATATTGGTGTCACAGGAACTTTTGTTTTGGACTCAATACACATTTTAAACACTACCTATGGATGTACCTTATGTCTTAGAAAGAATGTCTCCGTAGTTATTTGTAAAAATGTTATTAGGTTTTGATTTGATAAATACGGATCCACATCATGTCTCAACCCCCTCTTAAGGGTGTATGGAAACATCCTTACGTCACATTTGGGCAATGTATCAGGGGTAAGGGGGATACCATATTGTCCCACTAATTACGCAGATTGCTCACTCCATTAATGATGCACTGGTCAGTGGAAAACCTTTGTCCCCTACTCATACCTGCAGCTGAGCCACCTGCGTAGTTGGGTAGTGGACACTCGCCATGCCATGACAATAATTGAAATAAGGGTACAAATAGGGGTGTTGGGTTCTCAGGGAGGAACGACATATGCGGGAGTAGGGAGACGAGCCTTCCACATGACCGGCCGTTTATTCAAGGCTGTCGCATGTCACATAACAGCACGTGATTGCGCTTACCTGCATCTAATCACATTACAATACCGGACATCTGTTGGCCTATTATAATATTATACACTAGCTAGTTCAAAACTACTGTGTTTCAATTAGAGATTTGACAAGTCCATTCAGGGACAGCACTCGTGTATATCCTGGTCAACACAACCTAGTTACGGGGTTATTAGGAGCTTTTTCCAAGGGGCATTGACCAGTTATACCCTTAGTTAAGATCGACATCAGAAGGAGGATGTCCAAATTTGCAATACGCAATTAGTGAAATTAGTTGAGCATCAAGATATTTTGACAGACCACTTTCCAGATATGATGTTTGGAAACAAAGACAATCAGCTGACGACTCTGGTTATATGAGTGACCAGGCAACAGACCTGGAGAGTTCATATGAGTGTTGACCAGGCCTACGACTGATACACATCAGTTGTTGTGTATCAGTCACACACAAAAACTCTGAGCTGGCAGGACAAATCCATGTCAGAGCATTGGGCGTATAGCCATCCCAAGTGATCATGTAGTGTGACAGAAAATGATTCACATGTACGAAACTGACACCCAATGGAACGTCAATATAAATGTGCCCGCCAAATCGATGAAGGGTATGCTTATGTTACTCGATGGCTCTCCAAATATACTAGATAATAAAACATACCTAACTTGGGGTCGGTTGACGAAGGATCCCGAGGTATGCAAAGTTGTATGGATATCCTTTCTTATTTAATGTCTTCGGTCCAGGTGTTTCTAACATAAGCTCTTGGGAGCAGACACGTTGGAGTGCAATATTTTACAATAAAGACCAAGGTGCTATGAAGTAATATCTCCGTGAAAATGACATTGTTCCTACTAGGACTGAACGAGATTAAGTTCGAAAAGGGCTGTCAGAAACTAAACAAACCAAGCTATTATTGAAAACCCTCCACGTATAACTCAATGAAATCAGAGGTTAATACGACGAAGTAAATATTATGGCCTGAGCCTGTCATGTCATCATACCTAATTTCACAGATGGTGGTTTTGTCTTTTGACGTGACAAGTCATCATTTGATAACTCCATGCTACCTGAAAGTGGGTAAGACTTGAGGTCAACCAGAACATGTGTGAACTGAGTTGGACCCCCCATAGTGTAATCTTCTACACGAATTGTGCATTTCTTCCTGGTGTGAATAACATAAAAACGATGAGTGGATTGGAATATGTACAGTAAACTCCCCCAGTTTGAATATTCTGATAGATACCATGACGGTTACACCGGAGATCTTTTCATTTCTTTGTAGTTACTTGTTTTAGATGAACGCAGGTTTTCAACATGCCACTTGGACAAGAAAAGACGTCAATTTGACTCAACAAACAGCGTTGTCATAATAAATAACCCTATGCCTATTATGCAACTGTGCTTTGTAAACAGTAGGCAATCAGGTTTGTTAGACAGACACTGCGACGCAGTATTTACGTAAATAGTAATAACGTCTTCGTTCCTATTACATGTTTGAAAACAAACTGAAATAATGATAACATCCTTGTGATATTAAATAAGTGTTGTACCAGATGTACTTCTGAGAGCATTTAGTGCGTCATTAGATCTAGTGATTATTGCCGGCATTATTTTAAGGTGACAGACAGATGTAGAGCAGGATTGCATGGACTGGTCACAGGGGTCTACACACAGTGTAGTGAGTGAGTGAGTTAACAAGGACTGGCCACAAGGGTCTACACACATCTGTTGTAGAGTAAGTCAACAATGACTGGTGACAGAGTTCTGCACGCGGATCTAGGAATACAGTGATTAGATATTTGATAACTGAGTTTGAAGAGAAAATGTTGCTGCACGTGCAGAATGACTTTGGAACCCATTTCTATCAGAAGAGAAATATTTAAGGGCGATTCTTTTGGCCCTTTGCTTTTCTGTTTGTCACTAAATCCATTTAGCGTTTTGCTCAGCAAAGAGGAAGGCTATCATCCTTGACCACCTCAGCATGGATGGTCTCGAACGATTTGCCAAAGGAGAATCAACACTAAAAAAACAGATTCTCCTTGTCGAGTCCATTTCTAATGATATTGCCATGTCCTTTGGGCTCGACATATGCAACCTTCTCAAACCTTCAAATTCGGAAATGTCCCCCAGATGTGTACTATAAAACTGTCTGGAAGTCCTAAGACACTTGACAGTGACAAATTCCAGCCATTAGTGAGTGCACTGACATATATTACAGGGCCTCTTATTTATTGTTGCTGCCGATTATAGGACCAATCGTAATCCTCATTATGATTGTAAGCCTGTAACTGTTTCATTATTATTTCTTTGATTCGCACATTCAGCCAGGTCACAAAGTCTTACCAACTGAACCCAGTTAGTTGTCCCTTACAAAATGAGGTTCTATGGCCCTGTTCTGACCTAGAATCCCCACTGGCTGTTTGGTTGGTTATCTACAGACTCCACTTTACAAAATGTCTCCGACATGACAAGGACTCTTCTTTCTTATACATACACAATGTTTCACGGCTACTTCTTGAACTTTATCATGTGTAGGTCCAGTTTTCTAAGACACTAATTGGTAGCTAAACATGTTTATGGTTGTGTTTAACATCTAAAAGTGTGTTTAGGGTCTGAGCGTGTGAAACTTGCAATCCAGTATTGTCAGGGGTATATATTTTATCAAATTTGTGGCAAAACAAGACTTTTGTATTTGTATGCATAAGAATAACTCCTTGCGATGTGGACAAGCATTGCTTCTGGACCTATCATACTAACGTCTTGTCCACTTATTATTTCTTATAATGCCCGTGTGGCTGCGACAAACCTTCAGCTAAATTCAAGCCATATAATACCTTCCGTATTCATAATCAAAACAGCCAATACAACACTAACCTCCCTTTATGTTTTTTAACAATAGCTTTGTCCAATAATTATGAATTTGATATTTTGATGTGATTTGTTGTAAAATTTAATTTCAGTATGTATTGTACATCTTATCAATATTTGACATAATGCCCAAAGATATGCTTTTTGTTGTAAACATTTTTAATAGTGTAGATAATACCTATATCCGCAGTCGGAGTCTTGCGCAGTAGTAAAACGTGATCAAAAACACAGGACACTTATTCAATATAAAGACACCCGACAGCTCAGAACAGATATTTATGGCCTGAGAAAAGCTGATTGCACGTACCCCGACTCCACTGACTCCAGAGTATAACCTCAGGTTCCCCAGGAAAACGCACTGCAAGCGATCACACCACTGGTAACATACAGGCAGCCTAGGCGTGACATAAAGACGGAAATCGATAAGCACGTTACTGCAATTATTTAATCAGTCCTCGTCTTTGGGTATTTCAGTTGTCCTGTGATCTACCCTACACAGCCTGTTGAGTGGGTGTATTTGCACCTGTGCCACAGGAAGCAGTGTGCCGCCATGTCTTCCCGCCAATATATATATGGTGCCTCTCACTTCACTTGATATCGCTTCCTGGTTTCGTGTCACCCTCGCAGACGTGTGTCTGTCTTAAGAATGAAACCTCGGGGTTCTATAATCCAATCCATATTGAATTCCGGGGCGAGAGGTACTATATCGCTGAACAACGCGGGATTGTGCGATATTTTGAAACACGTGACAAGAAAGGAGGTGTTTTGTTGAATATTTCGGACAGGGTTATTTTAACAGACACTCTAGCTGATCAAAGAGGTTTACTTGGTTTTACCCTGCATCCTCATTATAACGAAAATGGTAAACTGTACATGTATTATATTGGCATCAGTTCGGGAGTTCAGTTCTCCCATGTCAGCGAGTTTACCGTCGTTAACGATATCGCAGAACCAGCCACAGAGCAGATTCTGCTGAGGATGGAACAATTAACAAATGCTGAGAATGGCGGACAGGTAACTTTTCCGAAACATTACCTTTATGATAAAGACAATGGAACGAAAAGCTGCAACCAATCTGGAATATTGTCACCTTTAATGCAACATTATCGAAAAGTTCAAGGTCAAGGTCAAAAGTAAAGGACAAGGTCATGTTCTTTTTTCTATTCCAATTGCTTTTCGGCCATGATGGTTACCTGTACATCTCGGTGGGAGACGGTATTAGTGATGATGGCGTGCTACGTGACCATGCACAAGACCCGTGACCATGCACAAGACCCGTATGTTGACTATTGCATGTTTACATTTTTTAAAACACAGGTAATAACTTCTGTTTCAGTTAAACAGGAGAACTTGACGTTGCTAATAGAATAATACATATTTTGCGTGACTTTGCAAGAAATGACAAAAGCATGAGTTCCCTTTAGGTTCTCTCTGGTTATGGCCCCAATTCACAAATCATTTCTATCTCTTGTACTTTGTAAGTCGATGGGAAAGTGCTTCTTTATAACTTGCTGAACAAGGGTCGAAAACCGCTTCCACAAAGATAATTGTATGCTCGTTTTGTTGAACATGGAGATACGACAATCGTAGTGCTAAGACGGTAATAACTCGTATTCTTTTGCACAGACTTATGACAGTCACAGCGATAAGACAATCTAAACTCGTATTTTTTGCAATCGTAGCGTGTACTCTTTAACATAGACTTATAACAGTCTTAGTGCTGATATCGGAACGAGGCCCTGAAAGTCGCTTTACAGAGTTGAGTTCCTTGGGCGTACAAGAAGCCTTTGGTCGCTAGTTCGAATCCCTGTTCGCCCTGTTTATGTTTCTGTCTTTGTCAGCACCATACTCGTGCATAGGTTTTACTAAACTGGTAATAACGTATATTTTAACACAGACATACCACAGTTAAAACACTAAGCTGATCGGAACTCGTGTTCTTTAACATAGACTTTTGACAGCCGTACAAGATCTACATCTACATTTTGTGAGATATAAGTAAAATATTGTTGAAAGCGGCACTAAACCCAGCTCACTCTCCCATACAGAACCAGCCCTCTCGGGAAGATATTGAGAGTTCATGTGGTTGAACCGGGTTTTGTGGCCGGCTCAACGCTCCGGTACGGCATTCCCGCAAGCAAGCAATCCGTTTTTGGAGACAGGAGGTGTTTGCATACGGATGTCGTAATATGTGGCGATGTAGCCAAGACACGGTTGCTAACAGAAATGGTGAGTGTTGTGTGAGGTGAGTGAGTGAGTTGGGTTTAACGTGGCTTTTAACGGTATTACAGTTATATCGCGCGGTGACAGCATAATGTGGGAGGAAAGCACGAAGTGATGCAGGTCTCAGACGTTTACCACCTCGGTGAAACCCACGAGCACAGGTATGGTCCTGACAAACCTAGAAACATAATCGTGGCAAACCGGGATTTGAACTCACAATCATAGGTTTCTGGCGTGCCCAAGGGACGCAACTCTGTTCAGCGAATTGCGGCGCCTTAGACGACTTGGCCACCCGTGCCCCTTGTTGTGTGAAGAGTCACTTAGTAGGAACCCACGTGAATAAGATGAATCTGCATTATCAAGTTTTAGGAATGCCCTTTGAAAATTACCCTATTTTCTTCAATAGTGAGCAATATTTACTTAATACACACTGAGTATTCCAGGCAGAATAGGCGCCACAGGACTGAACCGCCTAAAGACCCACATGGAGCAAATGGTTACAATTAGTCACCTGGATGCGATGCTATCAATTACTGGATTGACACGATTATGTACTGGCACCGTTACATAGCTGGAATATAGCTGACCAAACACAACATTTGCTCACACAATGATACGTCATTGGTTGTTATCATCATATTATTCATTTGTAGTACAGAAAATGGAGATTCTGGAACAGAATGCCGAAAATATGCAGCCTGCTCAACAATGTATGAAGTACCTATAATGAAGATATGATTAGCAGCATATCTGTCCAAAAACCCTGCGAAAAATTCCTCATACTCATTTATCGAGGTGCCAAAAGATCCACGCATGATCACATGTTTATAATATGTAACCTGGTAAAAGCAGTCTAAACTCACTGACTGGTCGATGGCATAGAATGTAACTAATGCACAAACAATCACTGGATTGTCTGACACAGACTTTATTGCTGGAATAGTGCTATGACATCACATACTTCCTCAATCACGTTATGATGATGACTCGGAGAACACAATCATGAAACTATTCAACATAGTAAGCATTGACTGATGTTAAATAGAAAATGCATGTACACGCAAATATGTGGATATCATCAACTGACAGGGTGTCATTGCAACAAGATGTTATCTGATCACTGCCACTGCCGGTGAAGTAGCCATGGTGGTAGATGGGTGATTATCACTTCTATTCAGAGCTGAATACAAGGATATGTGGATTTTGAATAAATACTATAGCTTACAGCTGTTCCACATATGACCGTATCCATTCAACAGAACTACAAAGCTCCAGAGAGCCCCTGGTATCGAGTCCTGCATCAACACATTGCTACAGCAGTGTTATGACATGTGTCACAATGTCATCTGTCAGACCTATGACATGTATCATGATATATAAGCTACACCAGAGTCATCACATGTGCAATGATATTGCTGTACTCAAATAAATATAAGCACAAAACCCTTTGCAAATTCAAAGCGTAAAGCAGAGTCGATTGTAGGATTCCGACTATATAATGAGCATGTGTCTTTGAATCACTATCAAATAGTGATGATACCAGATATTAGCGAAGAAGGTGAGCATATCTTGTCCCAACGGTGATATCCATAAGAACATATGCAAGGGCAAGTCAATTGTTCACCTGAAAAATTATGTATGGTACAAGTCAAAGTAGGGAGTTGCATCGGACATCACTTTTGTCACTTATGTGTCAAATTTGGAAATGTTCTCCACTTATCTACCATAAAACGTTTAGAAAGGGGCCTTGATTGTTGTAACATTGATCAAACAACTTTGGAGCAAGAGTCGTATGATTGTACTTCCAAAGATGTGAAATGTGTACAAAAAAGGCTGGAGCTGCTGGAATATGGCTCTTTTGAATCTCTGAAGCACGAACAGGGGACGTGGACCTATAACCGAGCTTTCCCCAGGGATGTCAGTGATAAGCAGGACGTTGATCTTTCCCCGATGTGTGAGTGTTATTCGGGCATGTGGACCTACACTCACTTTCCCCGATGTGTGAGTGTTATACGGTCATGTGGACCTGTACCCTCACTTTCCCCGATGTGTCAGTGTTATACGGTCATGTGGACCTGTACCCTCACTTTCCCCGATGTGTCAGTGTTATACGGTCATGTGGACCTGCACCCTCGCTTTCCCCGATGTGTGAGTGTTATACGGTCATGTGGACCTGTACCCTCACTTTCCCCGATGTGTCAGTGTTATACGGTCATGTGGACCTGTACCCTCACTTTCCCCGATGTGTCAGTGTTATACGGTCATGTGGACCTGTACCCTCACTTTCCCCGATGTGTCAGTGTTATACGGTCATATGGACCTGTACCCTCACTTTCCCCGATGTGTCAGTGTTATACGGTCATGTGGACCTGCACCCTCGCTTTCCCCGATGTGTGAGTGTTATACGGTCATGTGGACCTGTACCCTCACTTTCCCCGATGTGTCAGTGTTATACGGTCATGTGGACCTGTACCCTCACTTTCCCCGATGTGTCAGTGTTATACGGTCATGTGGACCTGTACCCTCACTTTCCCCGATGTGTCAGTGTTATACAGTCATGTGGACCTGTACCCTCACTTTCCCCGATGTGTCAGTGTTATACAGTCATGTGGACCTGTACCCTCGCTTTCCCCGATGTGTCAGTGTTATACGGTCATGTGGACCTACACTCACTTTCCCCGATGTGTCAGTGTTATACGGTCATGTGGACCTGTACCCTCACTTTCCCCGATGTGTCAGTGTTATACGGTCATGTGGACCTGTACCCTCACTTTCCCCGATGTGTCAGTGTTATACGGTCATGTGGACCTGTACCCTTGCTTTCCCCGATGTGCCAGTGATGTAGAGGGGAGCGGACTTGTGCCCAATGTTTCCTCTGGTGTGTCAGTGATATCATTGGATGTGGACCTGTATCCCAGCTTTTTTCTCGGGGATGCAAGTGATAAAGAGGATATGGACTTGAACCCTAGCTTGCCCCATGTGTGTCAGTGTTGTAGGAGGGAGTGGACTTGCACCCTAGGTTTTATCGTTTGTGTCAGTGATATACAGGGACGTGGACCTGTATCCTAGCAATCCGTGGAGGTGTTAGTCTTTTGAGGGGAGTGGACTTGTGCCCTAGCATTCTGTGGAGGTGTTAGTCTTTTGAGAGGGAGTGGACCTGTGTCCTAGCATTCCGTGGAGGTGTTAGTCTTTTGGGGGCAGTGGACTTGTGCCCTAGATTTCCCCGGGTGTGTCAGTTATACACAGGGGAGTGGCCCTGCACCCAGTCTGCCCCAGGGGTGTCAGTGATGTACAGGTTACCTGGTAGTTCTCTTTCTTAATTAACTTTATGTCACTTCAATTTTGCAGGTGAGTGGCGTATATTCTGTGGCGATCCAGGAGAGTGAGCTTATGAAGAGATCAATCTTATCCGCAGCGGGAGGAACTACGACTGGAACATCAAGGAGGGGAACGAGTGCTTGGACAGCTCAAAGTGTAACAATGGAACAGTAGGTAGGTAGCCTTCGTCTCTCTCACCGTCAACACTTCACGAGGCTGCCTCCTTGGTCTAGTGTATACAGTCTGCCTGGGGAGCAGAGGATCGGTTGCCCCAGGCCACGTCATAGATAATATCTGAACAGTTTGAGACAAACTCCTCATGCTTCAGTCAGAAGATGGCCCACATTGTTTGTACACTGCATACAGCTGATTTCTATGCTTAACTATGGCATAGACTGAAAATATAGATATTCCTAGTTCAGGTAATGTATGAAATTATTGGCAATTTCATAAATAAATACGCCTTTATTCTTCTCGGATATATACCATGCAAAACAGGTAGGGGATGTTTTATTTGAGGTGAAACTACAGGAAAATACATCAATGTCTGGCAATGCAAGCGACTGAATAATTTGGAAAAGAACAAAGCTCCCAAACAACATTGTGACATGTCATCAAGCACGAGATCTCGGACAACTCGTGCTACGGGTGACATGCCAGATTTACCATTGTCACTCAGACTCGGTTGTTAACAGACCCATATTGTTTTTATGGAACCAAACGCTCAAATACTCTTTATTAAGCACATTTAATCATTAAGGAAGCAACAGCATTGATCATGCGACGTTAGCAACGTGCTGAACGTCTCCGTGTCACAGGCATGTTGCAGGTGGGCGCACGTCAGAATATTGTTGCCCAAACACTTCATATTTCTCAATCAGTAATCAGTAGAATACAACAAACACAGAACGTCAATGATAGACACCGCTCTTGATGCCCAAGGGCAACAACTCAAGCCCAGGATAGATTAGTCAGAACGATGGGATGACGAAATGGATTGCAAACTGCCTGTCAGATAATCGAGAGTACATGCACAGACGTTGCGAAATCGCCTGCACAGATGACATTTCGTGCACGACGTCAATGTGTCATCCCAATCAGAGGCGTCAGTGGTGTAGCAATGGGATAATCGATGTTGGGCTAATGTCATTTTTCCTAACGAATCGAGGTTCATCCTGACTTCGTGACCGAAGGAATCGAGTTTGAAGACGTCCTAATGAACGGTTTATGGACGTTAACGTTTTGGGGTGGGTATGATAAAGGGTGGTATCACAATGACTGTCCGAACTGCGCTCCATATTGCTAATAGCAGAGTCACAGGTCAATACTATCGGGACATCATTGCGCCACTCGTGTTGGGCAACGTTTCATCTTTTAAGATGACAATGAACGTGTTCATCGTGCCAGGATTGTGACCCAATTCCTCCAACAGGAATCATGCCATGGCAAGCACTCTGTCGGAAGCATGCCTCCGAGGAATCGTGCATGTCTGGCAAACAGAGGTGGTTATACCCGATATAAGTGACGTTGGCTGCAAAATTTTGAATATGCCCCCCGACCTAATTAACGTCCTAGTGCCACCATCACATCAAACCAACCATGAAAACCCACTAGATCTGATCGTCCACTCCCCAGCAGATATGATAATATTCCCCTTTCCGTGTTCCTCCGGCTTGGTACGTTCCACCACCACCTGCTAATACATTCACAATGTAACCCTGTAATATCTGCCATTGCCTTGCGGTCATCTACTCTAAGCATTGCTTCAAAATCAGGCAATATGTACAGGTGGGGATATGACAGGTCTGATCATTTACTAATTCCTTATTTAGCATGAGGAAAGGTAAAGGCATAAAAAAGTAATTCATTCCATTGTGTTACTTCTGATGCGCTCGTAGCGCCTCGTTATATCCACACATATGGTCACGGACTTAATTTCCTTCACGTCAGTCAGATAGCCAGAAAGCGATGAGTTTTTATAGCAAATTTTGAGAGGATGGAAGGGAGATTACTTCTTTGGAATTTTCTTATAAATGATATGGACGACACAAATATCATTACTCCTTTCTGTGATGTTGAGGTGAGGTGTGGGGTAGACTGGTGTGGGGTGGGGTCGGGTAGGTATCGTGGGTGACGGGTGATCCCACACCTGTTTGGAAACAAAAGTGCCTTCTGTAGACTTCATCCTAAATGTGGTTACAGAGAACGAAGCGCTGCCGATCTACATGTACATGCACACCAACCTCTTTCATGCTATCGTCAAGGCTTCGTGAATTTCGTTTCATATATATTGAAACATTCGAAATAATTAGACTTACTTTACAGACACAGACACACACATATGATATCACCAAAATTTAAACAAAATCGCTTTTTTCCCCCTTAAACACGTTAAACACGTTGGAGGTTGGAACTGCTCATGCTTTGGTCGGACAAACACTGGAACTCGAATTATGTTTGGAGCCTGAAGGAAGGAGAGATGTAATTACAATTTGCCGCAGGTTTTATTACAATTTAACGCATTGCAGTCATAACAATTTACAGCAGTTTTTATTACAGTTCACCACAGTATTACATTTTACCACAGTGTTATAACATTTTCCGCAGTTTATTACAATTTACCACGTTATTACAATTTACATTGTAACAGGCAGGTGCCACCTGTGGGGCAGGATACGTTCACCTTCTCGAGAACAGCTGGTATAATTACTATTTGAAAGTGATTCATAAACACATGCTCATGATATACACTCTTCAAAAACAGAAACACACAGGTCGTATGTGGTTCATTGAACCTGACTTTACCGAAATACCGTATATGAAATGGATATGTTATTGGAAAATGTTGGTGGCCTCATTCTCGACAAACGATGCGTCAAAACGCAGCCATTGTCGATTTGCAATGTCTTAAACGGGATTGTTTTCACACTTGTTCAAAAATAACATGGATGAAAACAGTAACGCAAAATGCACGTGCAGGTTGTGGCTTTCGTAATTCGTGGTAGTAGCTATAAAAAGGCAAGCATTAGAGGTAATAAGGGCATTAGAGGTAATACATGGCATTAGAGGTAATACAGGGCATGATAGGAAATACAGGGCATTAGAGGTAATACAGGGCATGATAGGTAATACAGGGCATTAGAGGTAATACAGGGCATGATAGGAAATGCAGGGCATTAGAGGTAATACAGGGCATGATAGGTAATACAGGGCATTAGAGGTAATACAGGGCATGATAGGAAATACAGGGCATTATAGGTAATACAGGGCATAAGAGGTAATACAGGGCATAAGAGGTAATACAGTGAGTGAGTGAGGTGGGTTTTGGGTGAGTTAGTGAGTGAGTATTTCAGTTATATCATGGCGTGTCAGCTTAATGTGGGAGGAAAGCCCGAAGTGATGCAGGTGTTAAATGTTTACAACCTCGGTGAAACTCACGAGCACGGGTATGGTGCTGACAAACCTGGCGAACCATGATTCGAACAAACAATCATAGGTTTCTGGCGTGCCCAAGGGACGCGAATCGCGGCGCCTTAGACTGGGCTACCCGTACCTGCAGATGTAATACAGGGCAACTACTTTGTTGTACAGCTACTTAGGATTATATTTCTTACAAGGAGGAACAGCCAGACAGATATAAGATTCAACAAGGCGTTAGCCAAGGTAGTGAAATCTCTGCTTGTTTTTTCTTGTTTTATCAATGATCTAATTACAGCCCTCGGACAAACACAATGGGGCCTTCGTGCATAAGTATGGATATTCCTACAGTCGTGCATGGTGACGTTTCTACTCTTGTGGGCGCATCACCGAGAGGCTTACAAAGGTCACTTTGATATTGAACATACATATGCCTAAGGGTGGCACCTAACGTGTTATTCATCAACAAGCTCAATAACTGTGTTCACCAAAGCAAAACGCAAGGGGCATAGCTTCGTGATACACATATTACTACCACTGATTCTACAGTATATGGTTGGATACTCATTAAATATAATCTTACCTGTAAAACATGAATTTAGACGAGCCGTCAGAACACAAGGCCAAATATTACATATCATTATAATCGCAACATGGCCGCAATACTGCCGATGCGATGTAAAATTTTTACTCACTCCCTCACATATCATTATACCAGCAAATAATATAAGGCTGGAATTCGGTGTTTGGCACAAGTCGTAAATGCCTCGAATCGCCCTCCTTTTGCTCTGTTTAGGTACAGTCTGTCTTCCAGAAGCATTCCCATCCCAAAACCCCTCGAGCGATCCAGCATGTCCTGGCATTTTACTAGCCCTTCAATCATTTACTGCCACTGACAACACTCTCTACTACCACCTAACATGACAGACATACCTATAACCACAAGATATATATGGCTTAGTCTTGCAACGTATCAATTAGGCTACATTTGTGAGTATGGTCCCTATTCATCGTTCATTGCTGCATACAATACCACGCAGGTCTCGGCGGTACCTCGCCAGACCATCTGCCCCTCTTGTCTGTATATAAATATCAGAACTCTTTAGAAACTTGGATGGAGAATGATTTCTCTTGGCACCAATATCCAGCAGGATAACCTGAGTGTCCTCACCAGTACTGATGACGCGTGTTATCATCTGCGCCATGACAAGGACTGCGACCTTCTTGGCTTCAGGTCTTCCTCCGCGGGCACCTGCAAACAAGGAGTCCACATCCTGCAGGACTGTTGCGAGATCAGCAGGCCCTCTTCGAGGCTGGAGACTGTGGATGGATCTGAAAAGCTCCATCTTGGTAGTGTAGCTGTTAAATCGGATCTGGGACACCGTCTGTTGACCAAATGTGACCACGCTGACCATGACGTTGTGTCTGCCGACGGGGAAGGTGTCGGAGGCGCCAATGAGGAAGTTGAGGACGTCGTTCCATGGAGAGAATGTCTGAGTGCTGGCCTCCACGAGGAACACCAGATCGATATCAGGAGTGAAGCCACATGCTGGAACAGCAGATAGAGCGGTACAGAGAAACTCCCTCATCCCAGTCGCTTTATGGAGGTTTTCGAATAATAAAATTCTTTGAGCTTAAGGGACAATCCATGGTGAAAATGCAAAATATCCCAAATATCACGTGATCATACTTCAACAGGTATGTAGGGGCGGTCGGAGAGCCTAGTGGTTAAAACATCAGCTCGCCACGCTGAAGACCCGGGTTCGACTCCTGACATGGGTACAATGTGTGAAACCTATTTCTGGTGTCCCCCGCCGTGAAATTGTTGGAATATTGCAAAAACCCGCATCAAACCATACTTACTCACTCACTCACTTTACAAGTATGTGTGAAGATTATTTCTTACACAAATATTGACACATATAAAAGACATATATAGATATGAAAATCAAAACGAAGTTAACATTCGATAATCTGACACAATAATAGTCACCTATTCCGTAAACATATTTTGATGATATTGAGCTGAATTTAACCAGGAGGTGTTTTTGCACATTTCCTTATAAAAGACAATAGTCCAATTGTTAGTCATATCAATGAAATAAGATACATCATACCTTGTCTTGACCATGCCGCTGTATGTTCATTTGTAAAGATGTCACAAGTTAAATGTTAAATGATGATTAATATAAACAAATTAATAAAGGCCAATTCAATAGCACGTGTCTCATTGACTGGACTTCAACTTTTCCAGCCTTCTGTCCAGAAGTTAACGTTAAATCAGTATTTGTACCGGTTCTCTGGTATACAAAGGGATAAAACGTACCTTCACAATACCTGTTCCACATGTTCTGTGGGATGTCGATATCCCAAACGGATCTTGAAGAAAAGGCATATCTTGGCACTGAAGCAATTCGCTCTGTCACGTAATTGTTGACATCATCACCAACTCCAACTGACATAACCTTTGACCCCGTGTCAGCAAGACGCCATATTTGCCGGAAGAGGGGGGCAGGCGCAGTCACTTTCTCGTCACTGACGATGATGACGCAAGTCGCGCCGTTGACGTCAGTCGGGAACTTGACCTCCTCAAGCATTTCTAATAAGGTGGAGCTGACAGTTTTGTGCGATCTCACGTCATTTGGTAACGTAGACGAAATGTGGAAAGGATGCAAAACACTGATACGTGGATGATTGGATAGTGGCTTGGTAAAGTTTACAAATTCTCCCACGTACGTCTGAATGAGATCTTCACTTTGAACATTGAATATGAACGTAACGTTGGCTGGTTTATAGCTGCAATCTGAAAAAAAAAAGGTCCACCTCAAACATATACAAAGAATTATTGTTAAAACATAAAAACAAGAGCAGTCACCGAATTTTGTGTAAGAAATAATTTACTTGTTAGTACATGGTTTAATTTTGAATGTTTGTAGCTCCGGAAAAATGCATGATGTGACATAAAAATATTTTGAACTTACTACTTTCAGCTGCGGAGTCGTGTCCCTTAGCTGCTTCTGCTGAAACTGGAGAAAACTGTTAATGAGATGAATCTTTCATGTACATTCAGTACAGCACAGCAAAATTATCTCTTGCTAACAATTTAGTTTGGTGTTTTTGTTTGACAGAAATCTAATTGTTGTAAACCCCGAGAACTAATGAACGTACTTATACATGTTCATAGACAAAAGATCACTCACCATTCACAATGTCAGAGTGTAGTTCATTCAGGAGGGTAGAATTCATGGACCGGTTAAAAGAATGAAACGTGTAACGGTTCGAGGTTATAGCCTCGTTTTCGTAGACTGTACTCTCGACTCCAAAGGACAGCAGGGAAATCCTGACACCGACACGTTTTAAGTTCGTTGCTGCTTTCAGAACATCAGATCTACTCTGAGACAAGCCGTCGGACAGAATAAGAGCTGCCAATGCTGGACAAGACTGACCAGTGTCCATATAAAGCCGAGGTGACCTCTTCACGACATAAAAGGCCTCAGTTAAAGCTCCGGTCAGATCAGACACTCCCATCTGAGGTTTCAGGTCGTTGATGGCGGCGAGGATGTCAGATATGTTGACACTGTTCTCCACGACAACTTTGACATTAGACGAGAATGTTATCAAGGTCACGTGTTGGTCCTTGACTGTGACGCTGAGCGTCTTCAGGAACGTCGTCAAGAACGTCTTCATGGATGGAACATATCCTGTCATGCTATGCGAGAGGTCAACAAGGAGTGTGGTATCTGTTCTTGATTCACAAGCTTGAGAAAGCAGAAAGACAAAGAAGTGCAGTGTGAGTCCCACGACAAAATCAAGTCAGTACGACTTTTATATTCACACAGACTGCAGCCACTTCCATTTTCAGAAGATGGTATTTAAATAAAAGTTGAGGTAAAATGGGGTTTACCGCCGCGTCCAAGATTATTGCACTAATACAGCGACGTCCATGCACGTGTGTTTAGCTGCTTGTACCAGTCCAGGCTAATGCCGAATGAAGTGTTAGCCAGCTGAGCTACCATGCCGCAGTTTAACACAAATACCCCACATAGACAAAGTATACTGACTCCGAGCCGAGCATTCCTTGTTTTAGCCCCTTAATGCCGTACGTCAGGCAGGGTAACAACAAGTACCATATTTTAACGTCTTCTGGTATTACGCGGCAGGGGACCTTCTGCTCTCCGGTCGGACGCTCTACCACTAGACCACGCAGGCGAGTCATTGAAATAATACAAAAAACATACATCGAAAGAATGTTTACAACATACAAGGTACATTTTTGCCTCGTCACGTGTGTGCTCAAAATGTATAGAACTCCTTGAAATATTTTTGGAGGACTGATTCAATGTTTCAATGATTTGTTGCATGATGATAAGTTGTCAAGGGTGCAGTTTGATGTAAACGGATGTCACGTGATCACTTCCTGTGGGTGTAACAACACTCTGGTGGTTCTTGTCGTCTTTCGATGTGTGAGTTGGGTATCGCCGATGTTAGCACTATTCCAGCAATTTTAACACGGCGGTGACACCAGAAATGTGATTCACACATTGTACCCCTGTGGGGAATCGAACCCGTGTCCTCCCTGTGACGAGCGAATGCTTTAACCACAGGGCTACCCCACCGCCCCTTCATTGCTTGCAGAGGTTACCTGTCACGGTCACAAACACTTACCCACATCGTTCCGTTGTAGTGACATATCTGCAGAGGAAATATAAAATTCGTCAATAATTATTACAATATATACATTCGTAATAAGAACCAAAAAGTACCAACATACGTATATTTTTAAAAGGGAAAAATATCGACATACGCTATACCTTTAAAACCGTCACGTACTAGTATTTGAGGGTTGACATACCGTGGCATACAAGGTGCCTGAGTTCCGGGATGAGCCCTGTCAGGGAACTCCAGTTCTCCAAGGTGAAGGAAACGTTGCTGGATGTCGCCAAGGCCCGTAACTCTTCTTGACTTCCGGTGTTTCCCAAGCCATAACAAATGTCACATCTTTCTGACATGCTGATAAAAACAAACAAAGAATGTACTAATAAATCAATCAGTGTCTGTGTTCGACCAAGAAAGGTAATAGGAACTGTGGAGGAGAGAATCCACGATCGTAAAATTAACTGACGACCAAAAGAAACTTTACCACTTTAAAATGGAATTGAAAATATTTGATAACACCAGTTCAAACTAACTCAATGCAAAACACATCGTCCAAAAACAACAATACCCTATTTTGAGAGTAATACACGCCCGCAGCCCGTTGGGTTTTTTTAAGAAAATGCGAAAAGGTGAAAAACACGTGTCGCTTCGGCAGCCGAAACAACACGTGCAATAAAGGTATATACAGGATACTGACGGCATGTCAGACACTCACACTGACGAAAACGAAACACTACAGAAATGCCACGACTTACACCCGAACAATTCTAGAGGGCCCTGGGTATGATACAGATGGGAGTCGATTATGCCCACATTGCTAGAACTTTGGGTTGCTCCCGTGTTGCTGTAACTAACCTGATGCAACAGCAGACAGACCGGGCAGATATAAGACAAGCCTAGAAGGCAGACCCAGGGTAACTATGCCCAATGAAGACCGGTGCTTGTGTATGTTGTATATACATCTCCAGAATCGATTCCTGATAGCGACGTCATTTGGTAAGTCGACAAGAAATTGGGCTTTCAGACATTACAGAGGACAGTTATTGACAGCGCAACGTTGTAGTCAGAGATTGAGATGAGTCGGGACTGTACGTCTTTGGCTCGAGGTAACTGGCATTAAAGCCGGTTCTGTCTGTTCAGAGCTGATGACAGACAACGTTTTTACGTTCAGGAGGTCGTGTATGGAAGAGGAATGGTATGGTGCGGGGAGAAATTTGTGGGTAGGAGAGAACACCACTGGTCATCGTTAACGGAAATTTGACAGCTAAGCTTTGAATGGAGGACTTTCTTCGTCCGATTGGCTGCCACGCGGTGTTCTTTATCAGCATGACAACGACAGCCTCCATACAGCCCGCATCGTACAGAACGTCCTTGCACCAAACAACGTCAACGTGTTGCCGTGGCCTTTATGCACCCCAGATTTGTCCCCCATGGAACACCTGAGGGCTGTCATGGGTCGTCGTGTTCAGACAGACAAGAACTGATCCAGGCCCTCCAAAAAGCATGGCGACGTATCCCACCTGACGTCATCCCACTACCAACTTTCATACATTGAACCATGAGCGATTTTAGATATCTGTTCCCTTCGTCCGTTACCTTGTAACCTCTATTCCGGCAACGGTTATGCCAATATCGGATGCTGTATGACTCTCATTTTTAATATTGATATCGTTGAGATTTTGATCTTTCACATTTTACTTCATGCATCTATCTTTTGTGGGTTTTGCTCAATAGAGTGATTCAAAACTATGGTAAGGTTTCTTTTGGACGTATACTTTCTAGGGCACAGGTTGCCCAGCTCCAAATAACCTCAGGTAGCTGCACAGGTCGGCGTCCGTTAGTCCGTAGTAGTAATAATATCTGCTGATCGTGGGTTCGAATTAACCACCCTGCCTGCCCTCATTCATTGAGATATAACTCACATACTGCGAAAAGAGCGTTAGCGACAACCCACTCACTCATTTTTACTTTCAGTGTCTTCTACTAAATATAGATTGTCCATGCAAGAGCACAAGCAGTCTATATTATCTGACGAAACAGATTCCATTTGACGAAAAGGACAAAATAGTCGAAACATTATATGAGTGGACCACTGAAAATCAGTGATGACTCAAGGTTTGTACTCGTGTAGAGATTAAAATATTAATAGAGACAAATATTCACTGTTGGTTCCCTCCTCAATAAGGCCTGAAGACGCAATAACTGAGACTGATATGTGTGGGGTATTCTGTTGAGAAGTGATGGGTATATAATCAGGACAGAGGCTTTGTATAAGTGGGATAGATGCGTTTTATATGCATGATAGAGTCGTTGTATAAGCGGGATAGATGTGTTGTGAATGCATGATAGAGGCGTTGTATTAGCGGAATAGATGCGTTGTATATGCATGATAGTGGCGTTGTATAAGCATAAAAGATGAGTTGTGTATGCATGATAGTGGCGTTGTATAAGCGGAATTAATGCGTTGTATATGAATGAAAGAGGCGTTGTATAAGCGGGATAGATGCATTGTATATGAATGAAAGAGGCGTTGTATAAGCGGGATAGATGTGTTGTATATGAATGAAAGAGGCGTTGTATAAGCAGGATAGATGTGTTGTATATGAATGATAGTGGCGTTGTATAAGCAGGATAGATGTGTTGTATATAAATGATAGAGGCGTTGCATAAGAGGAATAGATGTGTTGTATATGAATGAAAGAGGCGTTGTATAAGCGGAATAGATGAGTTGTATATGAATGAAAGAGGCGTTGTATAAAAGGGATAGATGTGTTGTATATGAATGAAAGAGGCGTTGTATAAGCGGAATAGATGTGTTGTATATGAATGAAAGAGGCGTTGCATAAGAGGAATAGATGTGTTGTATATGAATGAAAGAGGCGTTGTATGAGCGGAATAGATGTGTTGTATATGAATGAAAGAGGCGTTGTATAAGCGAAATATATGTGTTGTATATAATTGAAAGAGGCGTTGTATAAGCGGAATAGATGTGTTGTATATGAATGAAAGAGGCGTTGTATAAGCGGGGTAGATGTGTTGTATATGAATGAAAGAGGTGTTGCATAAGAGGAATAGATGTGTTGTATATGAATGAAAGAGGCGTTGTATAAGTGGAATAGATGTGTTGTATATGAATGAAAGAGGCGTTGTATCAGCGCAATAGATGTGTTGTATACGCATGACAGAGGCGTTGTATAAGCGGAAAAGATGCGTTGTATATGCATGAAAGCGGCGTTGTTTGAGCGGATTATATGCGTTGTGTATGCATGATAGAGTTGTTGTATCAGCGGTGATAGAGTCGTTGCATAAGTACGATAGAAGTGTTGCATAAGCGGAATAGATGCGTTGTATATGCATGATAGAGGCGTTGTATATGCGGAATAGATTCTTTGTATATGCATGATAGCGGCGTTGTGTAAGCGGAATAGATGCATTGTATATGAATGAAAGAGGCGTTGTATCAGCGGAATAGATGCGTCGTATATGCATGATAGAGGCGTTGTATATGCGGAATAGATTCTTTGTATATGCATGATAGCGGCGTTGTGTAAGCAGAATAGATGCATTGCATATGCATGATAGAGTCGTGTAAGCGGGATAGATGCGTTGTATATGCATGCTAGAATCGTTGTATAAGAGAAATAGAAGTGTTGTATATGCATGATACAGTTGTATAAACGTAATAGATGAGTTGTGTATGCATGATAGAATCGTTGCATAAGTGGAATAGATGCTTTGTATATGCATGAAAGCGGCGTTGTATGAGCGGATATATGCGTTGTGTATACATGACAGCGGCGTTGTATAAGCGGAATAGATGAGTTGTATATGCATGATAGAATCGTTGTATAAGCGGAATAGAAGTGTTGTATATGCATGATAGAGGCGTTGTATGTACATGATGGTGGTGTTGTATAAGCGGAATAGATGAGTTGTGTATGCATGATATTTGCGATGTATAAGCGGAATTTATGCGTTTTATAGGCAGGATAAAAGCGTTGTATATGCTTGGGAGTGACATTGTAAATGCGATGTACACAGGCCGGATAGAAGCGTTATGTATTATTGATAAACGTGTAGGTATATGCTTGATAAAAACGTTGTATAAGTGTTACAGAGGTGTTGTATCCGGATGATCGAGGAGTTGTATATGTTTGATATTGGCGTTGAATGAACTTGATAAAGGTAATGTATAATGCATGACTGAGGCGCGGAATATGCTCGTTAAAAGCGTAGTATATGCTTCATAGATGCGCTGTATAAATTGAGGTAGGTGTTGTATATGCTTGACAGGTGCTTTGTTTAATGCTTGATACAGATGTGTATGTTTGACGTACACTTTATATGCTTGAAAGAGGTGTTGTTTATGCTTGATAAAGGCGTTGTAAGGGCATGAAAGAGGCAGGTATATGTGTGGTTATTTGCATATTGCAAGGGTTATGTCATTACATAATGTTGTATATTATGTGGTCATGCACTGTAGAAAACTTAACACGTTCCTCATCCTAAATATGTTGTCCTCACCACGTTTCGAATTGTCACAGTGTATATGCTTTATACCGGCGTTGGGTATGCTTGACAGAAGCATGGTATATGCTTCATAAAGGTATGATAAATGCTTGATTGCGGCGTTGTATAAACTGATAAAGGCGTTGTATGTGCTTGATAAAAGCGTTGTATACGATTCAACACTCTTCAGGAATCTGACCATCAGATTGACATTAGATCTGCTGTAAACAGATTTAGGGGCCATGGAATGTCAATATTAAGTATATTCTACACGTTCTTGTGACAAAACCCAACTCACTCACCCATGTATCCGTGTTTAGTCCTGAACACGCGTACGTTTTAAACATGTTTAGATTTAACACCCATGTAATGAGAGCATAGGCCATTTCACACGTTTAGAGAAAGGAAATCCTTTTTCGGTCTAAACACGACAACAATTTAAGATTTCTAGCACGTGTTAAATACCCTAACACATGTTTGATGCTGTAAACGTGTGTGTTTTGTTTTCCCTTGTTGAATACACACGCGTACGTCTCTTCCACCGTCTTCCATGTCCCGCATACTCCGACACCCCACCTGTAACCTAGCAAGTCCCCTGTGTCTCTGTTTGCAGTGTGTGAAGCTTGAACTGACTCAAGATAAGAGTGGCTATACTGGGCACAACAAACAAAGCGAGTACTTATATCACAACTCCTACTGAGTCGTCTCCAGGGGCTCATGGGGTGTTTGGATAAGACTCTTTTTTTAATTATTAATACCGTATTTGCTTTATCTGACACACCGGGCCTCCAATACACGCCGGTTTCTATTTGATCATAGGTTTGCTCTTAAATAATAGACGCCCGGGCGTCCAATAGATGAAATACGGTATATCAAGGGGTGAAAAGTTGTGTCCCTGAACTGTTCGTTTCCTGTGTTTGTAAGTGATTTCATCTGGTGGACAAGTCCGGTGAGTTGGTTGATTCCGGGTTATCGTAACTGACGTCCGGGGACGTTGCTCCCAGTAACACATGCTATCTTGTTTGTCATTGTCGGTCCACGCCTGGTTCAGCCTACCTTCCGAAGGTTCACTCTTTGGCGGAGGTGTGCATACCAAATACGGTTTAATTTGCAAAACACTCCAAAACCCCACCCGCCCCCAAACGTGTATATGCTCACGCACACGCACAGCAACACGCACACGCACGCGCACGCCCACGCGTACACGCACGCTCGCATACGCTCACGCGCACGCGCACGCGCACGCGCACGCGCACGCACACGCACAGGCACAGGCACACACACTCACATACACGCACACGCACACACATGGACACGCACACACATACGCGCGCGCAAACACGCACGCGCACACACACACATACACGAACACGCACACGCACACGCACACACTGCTGTGTGTTGTTCCGTAACGACGCGAGAATTCTTCCTGGTTACTCACAGTTACACGCCTTCTGGCGAATCTCGGACACAGACTCCTGAAGCTTGTTTCTGTGCTCCACCATCACCAAACGGTTTTCATCCGTTGCTAAGGGCAGCAGCTCGCGGCGACTGACGTCATTGCCAACACCGACCACGACGACGACAGCACCACCATCAGGCAGGGAACTAACGACGTCCTCCATCACATGAGACAGTCCTCTCTCGACAACAAGAACGACCACACCCCCAACATCTGGTATCCTTGGCGTATTGGAAATAGTCCGTGCATTCCAACACTCCGTTCTACATCTGGTTGTTTTAAGATTAGGCAAGTCGAATGTACAATCATACAAACGTAATGCACTGGCGTCACTGACGTACAGGTTGACCTTGACGCCACTGACGTCACCTAGCTCATCTAGAAAGTGGTCGTAGAAGGGGTCCCAACAAGAGTAGCACCAGCAGCAGCTTCCGACGAAGTAGGAGCCGAGTTTGCCGTCACAGTTGCAGTTAGTCGGGTCAGTAAAGGGGAAGTTCTTGTATTCCATAACGAATGTGATATCTCCGAGACACACGGCACCTGCACAGGTAACAAATGGTTAACACACATGTACCACAGATTGTGCGCAGGCAATACACAGCTACCAGCTATGTAACCAATTCAATATCGCACTATCTTCAGTTGCAACTATATTTATGATTTTGATTTTAATGCATGTTGTTTATTTAATGCAGATGGCCAATGTGAAACAGGCTCTTTCTTTCGCACCATGAAGAAGAATTGTTAACTTGAATAACCACAACCCATTGTTAGAATTGATCTTCAGCAACCAATGGCTGCCCTAAGGGGCGAAGAATGGAATCGGGCCCAGGTTTACTGATTTGGTAGAAGCATGTGGCTTATCGTATCCCAACTGCGTGGATCGACGCTCATGATCTCGCCCAGACTCGATTATTTACAGATCGCCGTCACACAGCTGGAATATTGCTGAGTACGGCGTTAAACAACAAACAAACAAACGATAACTACTGTTGTCTACAGTGTACATAAGATTAAAAGGACATTTTGCATTTAAAATAAAGCAATATCTTCTACTGCCGTCAAGCAGACCATGCATGTACAATCAGTTAAGTCACGACTTACAGATTCCTTCTTTTATCCCTTAATCCCGCACGCCAGACAGGGTAACAACAAGTACCATTTTGGAACGTCTTTTGATAACATGAATTCCCCTCTAAGATGCAGTATTCTGACTCCCAGCCGACCAGTCAGGGATGGAAGCTCGGACCGGGCCCTCTCCAGGCGGAAGTCTGGGACTGGGAATGATACATACTTTGCAAATAATCTTTACGAAATATAGCAAGGTAGCCTAAAACAATCCCTCCATCTGCTGAAGTAGGGAAGATAATAACTGACCTGGTCCTGTCGAACACATACAGCTCCTGAAGATCGTGACATAAATAAACGTAACATATTTTGCCAGCATGTCGAAGTATATGTGTATCTGTGAGCCTCCAGTGTGTCTTTGATTTACAGCTTAACGTGGGGAGTTGAATAATGGTGTATTGACTTTACATTTCAATGGTGTAGGCAAGCCATGACAGCCCTATGGCGTGATGGTTGCTAGGCTCCAGGGTGGCGTGTATTCTCAGGCTAATGCACAGATAACGTTGTCACAGTACTGGCGTGCATTGGTGCTCAATGTATACTGAGTGAGTTCATTATGATAACTTAAACTGCTATGTTGTTAGTTTCTCATATCTTCCAAGATCAAATGTAGCATACAAGTATATTTTATTTCCAACAACTTTCGGTATTGGCACGTCATTAATTATATTCTATGGTGTCATTATTAGGTAAACATAAAGTCAACATTAATAGCCAGAATACAACCTTCTTGCAGTTTTATTACCGGATAAGTGTAACACTAACCACCCGGTTGTGTATGAATATTATTATAAGAATCTACAGTCAGACAAACGTCAGTAATACATATATGTATCATGCGTGAGCTATTTATAGTAACTTAGATAAGGCAATTTCCCAGCATGCCAAGTACGAGTATGCGCAACAACGCTTCAAGTTCAGCCATCTTGTACAGGTTTCATAAACAATGACAGGCAATTAACTTCGATTTTGGGTATATTTACCCCTGTAGTCATTAGGATGGGATGCATTGGATGCCTGTTGTCAAAACACAGGTCAGACTTGACCTCCATGGTATTTAGCATCTTATGTGTTCTATCTGTAGTGTAGAAAGATAGATGTGTAGTTAATTGTCGAAATCCTTGTGTTCTATGTATGACTCTCGACAATTGATCCCAACAGCTTGGGCCTGACCGATGCTCAGTCAGGTACATGTAGTCGATTCTCCTGTGTTTATAGCCAATGCTTGGGAAGGTTGTCAGCTGTGCAAGGCAAATCGATCCCTAGCTGGGCATAACTATTGCTCAGTCATGTACATGTACCAATAGCTTTCTAGTCACATGTGTATAATTTGCAGTAATAATCCCCTTACGCCAAACTTTGTTAGGTATGTATTATATTGACTGTATCTCAGGTATTAAATCATTGTTGCAGGTTTTGTGTTGAATTGTCAATATAAACGCACTATTTCCTGGTTACCAAAATGTGTTGTGCATGTCATGGTATGTTTCCTTCATTGACGTTTTCACTACTCATGTCATACATGTTACAATATGTTTCCTACATTGGTGCATTCTTACACGATATTCACTATCCATGTCCTACACGTTATTATGTTTCCTACACAGTGCGTTATAACATGATATTCACTACTCATGGCATACATGTTACAATATGTTTCCTACATTGGTGCATTCTTACACGATATTCACTATCCATGTCCTACACGTTATTATGTTTCCTACACAGTGCGTTATAACATGATATTCACCACTCATGGCATACATGTTACAATATGTTTCCTACATTGGTGCATTATTACACGATATTCACTATCCATGTCCTACACGTTATTATGTTTCCTACACTGTGCGTTATAACATGATGTTCACTACTCATGTCATACATGTCACTATAAGTTTCGGGGTGGTCGGGTAGCCAAGTGATTAAAGCGTTCCCTCATCACACCAAAGACCCGGGTTCGATTCCCGACATGGGTACAATGTATGAAGCTTATATCTGGTGTCCCCCGCCGTGATATTGATGGAATACAGCTAGAAGCGGCGTAAAACCATACTCACTCACTCACTCACTCACTCACTCACTGTAAGTTTCCTTCATTGACGAAAAATGATAAATCTGCTCCTTGAAATTATACAGGCATTACTTTGACATCATATCTCAGCAAGCCCTTTGAAAAAAAAATGCTCAAACGTTTTAACCCCGATTTTCCCAATAAGCTACAGTTTGGTTTTAGAAAAGAACACGGAGCTATCATGTCAGTATTTACTTTGATAGAAGGCAATCAAAATTACACACAAAGGGACTATAGTATGTGCTTCTTTCATTGAGAATAAAAACACATTCGATGGAAAATGGCTCGATGGATTAGACGTAATACAGGGCATTAGAGGCAATACAGGACATTAGAGGTAATACAGGGCATGATAGGTAATACAGGGCATGATAGGTAATACAGGGCATGATAGGTAATACAGGGCATTAGAGGTAATACAGGGCATTAGAGGTAATACAGGGCATGAGAGGTAATACAGGGCATTAGAGGTAATACAGGGCATGAGAGGTAATACAGGGCATTAGAGGCAATACAGAGCATTAGGGGTAATACAGGGCATGATAAGTAATACAGGGCATGATAGGTAATACAGGGCATTAGAGGTAATACAGGGCATGATAGGTAATACAGGGCATTATAGGTAATACAGGGCATGATAGGTAATACAGGGCATTAGACGTAATACAGGGCTTGATAGGTAATACAGGGAATAAGACGTAATACAGGACAACTACTATATCTTTGTTGCACCGATACTTAAGATTTTATTTTCTACTGGGGGGAACAACCATCCTGATATAAGTTTCAACATGGTGGTAACCAAGGTAGAGAAATCTCTGTTTCTTTTCTTCTTGTTTTATCAATGATCTTTTTACAGCCCAGAAAAACACAGTATGGCTTTCGTGCATAAGTATTGCCTGGCATGTTGTGCCTAACACAACACTTGCAATAGTTGTGTGCAAAACGCAAGGGGCATAACTTTGATTGTAAACTTAAAGTATAATCATTCCTGTAAAACAACAATTGAGAAGTACAATCAGAAAGCAGGTCACAAAATAATGTAATTATATGCTTCCTACATAGGTGTGTTATAACCCGATGTCCACTACTCATGTCATACACATTACTATGACTCGTGAAGATTCGGGTTAGAATAGGTCTTCAGCAACCCATGCTTGCCGTAAAAGGAGACTATGCTTATCGCTAGGCCTTGTTTGGCCAGTGAACTGTGGATGGAGGCGTTATTTAATCTTTTCAAAGCACCTTCAATAGTAAAAGGCTACTATGTTTGTCTCAAGAGGCTCGCTGACTTGGTTGATACATGTCATCAATCCCAATTGCGTGGATCGATGCTCATGATGTCAATCACTGGATTGTCTGATCCAGGCTCGATTATTTACAGACCGCCGTCACATAGCTATAATATTGGTGAGTGCAGCGTTAAACAACAAACAACAACATGTTACTATATGTTCTTACATAGGTGCATTATAACACGAGATCGCCTCCGTGGAGTAGTGGTAGAGCGTCTTGGTTCAGGGCTCGATCCCACAATAGTGACGTGTGTGTGTGTGTGTGTGTGTGTGTGTGTGTGTGTGTGTGTGTGTGTGTGTGTGTGTGTGTGTGTGCGTGTGCGTGTGCGTGTGTGTGTGCGTGTGTGTGTGTGTGTGAATGTCCGCTTGAACTAGTCCGGACCAATGACAATTTTATAGTGCTAGCCTACTAAGATACCATACCTTAGTTTAACATGAATATCCCACTCAGACTTATCACACTGACTCAGATCCCAGGCCGCACCATACCAAAAGACTTCAAAAGATGGTACTTGTTGTTACCCTGTCTGGCGCTCGATATTAAGTGGCAAGGAGTGGTCGCCGCAGAGTCAGTGCGTTATAACACGATATTACTGCTCATGTCTTGCTTGCTATATATAATTTCTATATGGGCTTTTTAAACCACGATATTCACTACTCATGGCATTCGTGTGTCATACACACATGACGAAAATACTCACTCACTCATGCAACTGGTCATATAACAGGAATATCACTCAGGTTTTCCATACACTAAATGTTGACAACGTCAATACATTGCACCATAAAACTTTGATCAAATCGCAACAAGGGTCTGCTAAAAGTGTATCCACTTAGGATCCTAATACAACAGTACATAATGTCATACACATTGTCTATATTGTCAGGAACTTCCAAAGTTATTGTTCAGACAATATTTCCTTTGAAGAAACTCTTTACCTCAACCGATATAAGGATGCTTGGTGTTTATCACATTTGTGAGTATGGTCCCTATTCATTGTTCATTGCTGCATACGATGCCACGCAGGTCTCGGCTGTACCTCGCCAGATCATCTGCCCCTGTTGTCGGTATATAAATATCAGAACTCTTTAGAAACATGGATGGAGAATACTTTCTCTTGGCACCAATATCTAGCAGGATAACCTGAGTGTCCTCACCAGTACTGATGACGCGTGTTATCATCTGCGTCATCACAAGGACTGCGACCTTCTTGGCTTCAGGTCTTCCTCCGCGGGCACCTGCAAACAAGGAGTCCACATCCTGCAGGACTGTTGCGAGATCAGCAGGCCCTCTCCGAGGTTGTAGACTGCGGATGGATCTGAACAGCTCCATCTTGTTGGTGTAGATGTTAAACCGGATCTGGGACACCGTCTGATGACTAAATGTGACCACGCTGACCATGACGTTGTGTCTGCCGACGGGGAAGGTGTCGGAGGCGCCAATGAGGAAGTTGAGGACGTCGTTCCATAGAGAGAATGTCTGAGTGCTGGCCTCCACGAGGAACACCAGATCGATGGCAGGAGTGAAGCCACATGCTGGAACAGCAGATAGAGCGGTACAGAGAAGCTCCCTCACCCTAGTCAGAGAGGGAGAGACTTTACATCAAACTTATAGTTTTCATTATAAAGCGATGGTGGAGGTGAGCCCACAGTCTAAAGCAGTCAATGTACCTTTATTAACAAGCACGAGTTGAAGTTTCTTAAAAAAGAGAATTACATCCTAGTTATAACTACCGTATTAGACGTAAATTGCGCCCCGCTTTAATAAGCGCCCACAGCGATATTTGCTAATATATTGGCTAGTGAACAATCCCAATTAGCACCCCTTCCGATTAATCAATGTACACAAGACTTATTTATTCGTATATAATACGCACTCGTGTGTTATAAGCACCCTTAATTATGGGCAATTACATTCTGAAAAAATATATCAGTCGTACATAAACATTTCAGGCTGTCAGTCTAAACCACGAAATTGACGATCTTTCAACTCTGTTTTTTTTTCACCAAATTAATATTCTGATAAGAGCTCTCTATTTCTTATTTTGAGAGCGCCCTGGGCGCTTATTACATCGAATACGGTATACATTCAATTAGGGATTGACTGTGTATTTTTTCGGTTCATTGAGGTATGAATCCAAAAATCAATGTGCAAACTGTATGAATCCGCGTAGCGGATTCTTACAAAAGTTCGCACATTGGTTTTTCGATTCATACCTCAATGAACCGAAAAAAATACACAGTCAAGGCTTATAATTAAATTCGACAGCATAAAACATGCTTTATCTACAATAGTTTAACCAAAAACAGTTGTATATATCAAAACAGACAAAAATGACGAGATTGATAAACATTCAAGGTGTAGGAATACATATTGTGGCGTGACATGAATCAGGTGATTGTTTAATTTATGCACATAAATTGACACGCCTACACTGTCAGTTGCCAATCAACGGAGAGCAGGATCAAAACAATGTTCATTGGACCTGTCAGTTAAGACAAGAGGCGAAAAGAACTGCAACAGTCAGACTCTAACGAACTGGAAGAAATATGTCCGGGAGAAGGCGGCTGTTTCAAATTACATGGTCAGTTACCGCCAGATTCAAACATTACTTCCCTGATTACGGTAAAACACAGTTGGAAAAATGCTAGTTAGGAAGGAAACCCGATGACCTGAAATTTGAACCGAGGAGAGCAGAAAAAAAACAGGCAAGGGAGCCTGCACGTTTGCTGTTTCATTCATTCTCGGCCTTCGGTTTCAAAGGTTTTTTGGGACAATGAATATGCATGTAAGTCGCTAAATGTCCTCTGCATGACGATACACGTGAGCAGAAAGGGAATTCACTCGACTGTAATATTGGGATTCCCTGACATTCTGAAGTAATAAAAGTAGTGCGCCTCGGTGGGCGTGGCTTAATGTTTTACATTCATTGGGAAATGAATGCAATAACACGTGACCAGTTCAGCTAATCAGAATACAGGAATTTCAATGAACACAACGAAAATTTAATTATGTTACAGTGACAATATTTTCACCTACATTTACCTTCACAATATCTGCTCCACATGTTCTGTGGGATGTCGATGTCCCAAACGGATCTTGAAGAAAAGGCATATCTTGGCACTGAAGCAATTCGCTCTGTCACGTAATTGTTGACATCATCACCAACTCCAACTGACATAACCTTTGACCCCGTGTCAGCAAGACGCCATATTTGCCGGAAGAGGGGGGCAGGTGCAGTCACTTTCTCGTCACTGACGATGATGACGCAAGTCGCGCCGTTGACGTCAGTCGGGAACTTGACCTCCTCAAGCATTTCTAATAAGGTGGAGCTGACAGTTTTGTGATATCTCACGTCATTTGGTAACGTAGACGAAATGTGGAAAGGATGCAAAACACTGATATGTGGATGATTGGATAGTGGCTTGGTAAAGTTTACAAATTCTCCCACGTACGTCTGAATGAGATCTTCACTTTGAACGTTGAATATGAACGTAACGTTGGCTGGTTCATAGCTGCAATCTGAAAAAAAAGGTCCACCTCAAACATATACAAAGAATTATTGTTAAAACATAAAAACAAGAGCAGTCACCGAATTTTGTGTAAGAAATAATTTACTTGTTAGTACATGGTTTAATTTTGAATGTTTGTAGCTCCAGAAAAATGCATGATGTGATATAAACATATTTTGAACTTACTACTTTCAGCTGCGGAGTCGTGTCCCTTAGCCGCTTCTGCTGAAACTGGAGAAAACTGTTAATGAGATGAATCTTTCATGTACATTCAGTACAACACAGCAAAATTATCTTTGGCTATCAATTTAGTTTGGTGTTTTTGTTTGACAGAAATCTAATTGTTGTAAACCCCGAGAACTAATGAACGTACTTATACATGTTCATAGACAAAAGATCACTCACCATTCACAATGTCGGAGTGTAGTTCATTCAGGAGGGTAGAATTCATGGACCGGTTAAAAGAATGAAACGTGTAATGGTTCGAGGTTATATCCTCGTTTTCGTAGACTGTACTCTCGACCCCAAAGGACAGCAGGGAAATCCTGACACCGACACGTTTTAAGTTCGTTGCTGCTTTCAGAACATCAGATCTACTCTGAGACAAGCCGTCGGACAGAATAAGAGCCGCCAATGCTGGACAAGACTGACCAGTGTCCATATAAAGCCGAGGTGACCTTTTCACGACATAAAAGGCCTCAGTTAAAGCTCCGGACAGATCAGACACTCCCATCTGAGGTATCAGGTCGCTGATGGCGGCGAGGAGGTCAGATATGTTGACACTGTTCTCCACGACAACTTTGACATTTGACGAGAATGTTATCAAGGTCACGTGTTGGTCCTTGTCTGTGACGCTGAGCGTCTTCAGGAACGTCGTCAAGAACGTCTTCATGGATGGAACATATCCTGTCATGCTGTGCGAGAGGTCAACGAGGATGGTGACGTCTATCCTGCTGTCTCCACACGCTGACAATAGACACAGAAGAGAAATGTAATACAGTTAGAAATGAATGAGGATACACGTGAGGTATAGCGCAAGTATCAAGGATAACCGATATTCAGATCGATCCTGATTCACAGGTTAACCACATGTACCATATTGAAGACCCCACCGACATTTGAAAAGGTTGAAGCCTTTCAAACTGAAGTCGAATTATGAAACATCCAGATGAATACGCTTTTCCTGTGTTACATTGAGATGAAATCTGTAAATCAGCTGCTAAATCTTACCTACAATCTTCGGCTGAATTGATGAATCTGTCGATTAAAAATAATTTTTGTATTCAAAACACGTCAAATTCTAACAACTTTAAGCTTATCCATCAAATATACTGATATTTCGACTCAATGCGTGTCAGATTACCATCGATTTGATGCATTTACTTATATGATATGTTTATACATATATATTTAGGAGATAAACATACTGTGTCGTAAGGATTCAAAGTTTGCGCGGTTTAATCGATAGGTGGGGGCACGGGTGGCCCAGTCTTCTAAGGCGCCGCGATTCACTGTGCAGAGTTGCGTCCCTTGGGCATGCCATAAACCTATGATTGTGGATTCGAATCCCGGTTCACCCTGATTATGTTTCTAGGTTTGTCAGCACCATACCCGTGCTCGTGGGTTAGCCGAGATACAGAGTTCGGCAAATACATATTTTGTAACCTATTTTGTACATGTAATCATTTGGTATTGCCTACCGACAATGAAATACTTTTCTATACATATTAGCTTCCGAGTTGACAAGGTCGTCAAATCGGCAGTTTCAATCAGAGGTGGTAATCATGGTTTGATACCTCTGATTGACCAGTCAATTTCATGGAAAAATCTATAATTATGTTGGGTGGTAGTTCATGTAGCATAAAGTTATTTCAGAAAGACATTATTGCCAAATTATATGTGAGACATGTGCAATGATATACCGTGGCATACGAGGTGTGACGTTAGATATACCATTAAAACCGTCACGTACTAGTATTTGAGGGTTGACATACCGTGGCATACGAGGTGTGACGTTAGATATACCATTAAAACCGTCACGTACTAGTATTTGAGGGTTGACATACCGTGGCATACGAGGTGTGACGTTAGATATACCATTAAAACCGTCACGTACTAGTATTTGAGGGTTGACATACCGTGGCATACAAGGTGCCTGAGTTCCGGGATGAGCCCTGTCAGGGAACTCCAGTCCTCCAAGGTGAAGGAAACGTTGCTGGACGTCGCCAAGGCCCGTAACTCTTCTTGACTTCCGGTGTTTCCAATCTCCACTGTCACCACAAGAACATTGTTGTCACGAAATATTTGTGTGTCACTAAAGGAAAATCCAACACGCCTGTCGGTGATTAAGACGACCACATTCGGATATTCCAGTCTGAGGTTTGAGAATCTGTTAATGATGTTTTCATAGAGCAGGGAAGGACTTAAATCCGGCCACTGCGACTTGTGGCAGGAGCAGGCGGTGGAGAAGTCTCGCCAGTTCATCTGACAGCCATTGGCGTTGCCATCTGGCAACCAGTCAACTGAGGTCACCTCCAGCTGGTTGTCGATAGTCTTGATGAACTCGGATATAAGCCCCCCAGAGCACCACCCCAGGGATTGGCGACCAGGAGAGACTTCGTCCCAAGCCATAACAAATGTCACGTCTTTCTGACATGCTGATAAAAATAAATATAATGCATTCATGACAATGTAACTTGTAATTTGGAAACACAGAATGATGTGTCACGTCTCGGACTCCTGCTCTTTCAGATATCATTTTAAACGAGTCGTTTTCCCCTCAGTTCGCATTGACGGTCAGGGGCACGTATGGGCCAGTGCGATTCGCTCTGCAGAGTTGCGTCCCTAGGGCAGGCCAGACACCTATGATTGCTGGTTCGAATTCCGGTTCGCCCCGATTATGTTTCTAGGTTTGTCAGCACCATACCCGTGCTCGTGGGTTTCACCGAATTAGTAAACGTCTGAGACCTGCATCACCTCGGCATTTCCTCGGATATTAAGCTGTCACGTCGCGATATAACTGTAATACTGATAAAAGCGGCGTTAAACCAAACTCACTCACTCATTAGTATGTGTGTCGTAAGTAAATGAAACCAAAATTGATCCAAAACGTCTGAGATTGTGGTTGGTTAATCTTGATCTTCATTGTAGCTGTATTGTATCTACATGATGTCAGCAATGTATCTTTAATTGTATCTATGTTGTATCTGTATTGTATCTGTATTGTATCTGTATTGTATCTGCATTGTGTCTGCATGATGTCAGCAATGTATCTTTAATTGTTTCTATGTTGTATCTGTATTGTATCTGTATTGTATCTGCGTTGTATCTGCATTGTATCTGCATGATGTCAGCAATGTATCTTTTATTGTATCTATGTTGTATCTGTATTGTATCTGTATTGTATCTGTATTGTATCTGCATTGTGTCTGTATGATGTCAGCAATGTATCTTTCATTGTATCTGCATTGTATCTGTATTGTATCTACATGGTAACATCATCGTATCTTTAATTGTACCTTTAATTGTATCAGCTTTGTATCTACATGATGTCAGGATTGTATCTTTAATGATATCTGTATTGTATCTGTATTGTATCTACATGATGTCAGCAATGTATTTTTAATTGTACCTGTATTGTATCTGTATTGTATCTGCATGGTAACAGCATCGTATCTTTAATTGTATCTGTATTGTATCTGTATTGTATCTGCATTGTATCTGCATGGTATCAGCACTGAATCTAAATGATGTCAGCATTGTATCTTTAATTGTATCTGTATTGTATCAGCAATGTATCTTTACTTGTATCTGTACTGTATCTGCATTGTATCTACATGATGTCAGCAATGTATGTTTAATTGTATTCGCATTGTATCTATATTGTATCATCATTGTATCTTCAATTGTATCTGTATTGTATCTGCATTATATTTACATGGTGTCAGAATTGTATGTTTAATTGTATCTTTAAATGTATACGTATTGTATCTGCATTGTATTTTTAATTGTATCTGTATTGCATAGTCATGTTATCTTGTTTTGAACTGGCAAATTGCCTATATTATTCAGTAATGTGAAATTCTAACTGTCGCCAGTTATCATACCTATGATATAAGGTGGTTTTCTGTCCATTCATTATCTGGATTAACATATTTAACCCAAGCGTTAACATTTTAAAGTAGAGTGCGATTAGGGAGTATATACTGAAGGCAGCATGACATTTTCTGCTGTAACGAGGCCTAGGTTATCCTACTGATCTGCATGTGTCTACAACTCCTGAAAAAACAAACATGATTTATCAAGGTAAATGGAGGCGATTAGGGAAGCTTGGTGTGTTATTTCTTGAGCTCTATTTGTTTTACACCGATGTTTGCCAACCCGGTTTATGAAACAACAAAATAATGTGCATGTTGATATTGAATAATTGAATAAGCTGATATATATGAACCAAATTAAAAACTTCACAATCCTAATATTTTAACATTTTGACCAGTTATCATTGTGGGCCCTTATTGTGTATTTAAACAGTAATGGCCACGTATAATTGTCTTCAGATTACACCCGTTTTTGCGCAGGTGAATCGATCAAAATCATGTGCACAGCACTATAGTGGCAAAAGCGGTTTTACACGTGCAACTGGTCACGTGGCCATAATACCGCACGTGTTTCAGCCATACTTGTTAGCAGTCATTAACAAAAAAAGAAAAACACAAGAAAACAAGTCTTTTCGGCCATTTGTCATGCCACGCCTTTCAAATGTGCAACGTGAACGTGCCATCGGCATGTTGCAGACGGGAACGTCCGTAGCTGAAGTCGCAAGGACGATGGGTTGTAGTCGACGGACTGTTTATAATTTACAGACGCGTCTACAGCAAACGGGTACCACCGCTGATCGCCCTCGGCCAGGTCGATCACGTGTGACGTCATATGCAGAGGATCGTCAGATTGTCTTACGTCACCTCCGTAACCGATTTTTGACGGCTACATCAACCAGAAATTAACTGTTTAGGGGTAGACTGAGTGCGCAAACTGCTCGAAACCGTCTGAGAACTGCTCACCTTCCAACATCGGCCATACTGCGGGCGGATTGTGACTCAATTACACAGACGTCAACGTCAATTGTGGGCACAGCCACACTTACGATGGACTCAGAGGAATTGGAATCCAGTCGTTTTCAGTGATGAATCCCGATTTTATCTGCGATTTGCTGATGGTTGGGCGAGGGTTGTGGAGGCGCCGTCATGAACGTTACGCCCAGTGTTGTGTACAGGAAGTTGACAGATTTCGAGGCGGAAGTGTCATGGTGTGGGGTGCTTTCTGTGGCAATGCACGTTCCAGGCTTCTTGTCATCCGTGGCAACCTCAACGCTGCTGCTTATCGCGATCAGTTACTGGCACCAGAACTTCTGCCTCTTATGGCAGCACATGGACCCGGTTTGATCTTCCAACACGACAATGCCAGACCCCACACAGCAATTTTGACAAGGGATTTCCTTCAGAATTCGGGATTCAACGTCATGGACTGGCCGTCAAGGTCTCCCGACCTCAATCCCATCGAACACGTCTGGGATGCTCTTGGGGGAAGTCTGCGCACTCTCCAGAACCAACCACAGAATTTGCAAGATCTTGGCACTATTTTGCAGCAACAATGGCGTCGTCTTCCCAATCATGTGTTCACAAGCATCACAAGGTCCATGCGGAGGCGTTATGTGGCAGTTGTCAACGCAAATGGTGGCCATACACGCTACTTAACTTGTGTGCCATCAGATTCTCGTGCTTGGGACTTATGATTTAAACTGTTGATGTTATTACCGAATACCGTAGGTACTTGGAACAAATTATGGTTACCACCGTTAATTAAAATCCTTCTTTGGACATTAATGATTAAAAATTACCTTCTCTGATACATTTGTCAGTTGTATGTCATATATGGGATTACTTTTAAAAATTTGAAGTTTTTAATTTGACTCAGTATAGTTCAGTGATGGTTTCACCTGATATAGTTCAGTGATGGTTTCACCTGATATAGTTCAGTGATGGTTTCACAACTGTTGAGGTATATTCGTTCATGCTGTTTCTACGAAGATTTCAAATCACGGCAAACGACTCTGGTTGAGAAGTTCTTCGATTAGGGTTCAACTTTCAAGGCAAACATCAATGGTTTCCCCAACAGTGAACCTTACAAGCAATAGGGTCAGGGTCAGGGTCAGGGTTAGGGTTAGGGTCAGGGTCAGGGTTAGGGTCAGGGTCAGGGTCAGGGTTAGGGTTAGGGTTATGTTAGGGTTATGTTAGGGTTAGGGTTATGTTTGGGTTAGGGTTAGGGTTAGGATTGGGATTAGGATTAGGGTTAGGGTTAGGGTTGGGATTAATGTTAGGGTCAGGGTCAGGGTTAGGGTCAGGGTCAGGGTCAGGGTCAGGGTTAGGGTTAGGGTTATGTTAGGGTTATGTTAGGGTTAGGGTTATGTTTGGGTTAGGGTTAGGGTTAGGATTGGGATTAGGATTAGGATTAGGGTTAGGGTTAGGGTTGGGATTAATGTTAGGGTAAGGGTTAGGGTAAGGGTTAGGGTTAGGGTTATGTTAGGGTTATGATTAGGATTAGGATTAGGATTAGGGTTGGGTTAGGACTAGGGGTAGGGTAGGTACTTACAACTGCACGCCATCTCGCGGATCTTGGGTATAGACTGCTGCAGTTGGAGTCTATCATGGACCATCAACAAATACGTTTCATCTGTGGCTAACGACAGCAGTTCCGACCGGTTAACGTCATCACCAACGCCGACCACAACGACAAGAATGCCGTTGTCACGGAGAGACTTTGCGACGTCATCCTTCACGTCTAACGTTTTGCTCTCAGCGACAAGAACGATCACGTCAGGAACATCGGATCTTCCTGTCATGAAATTACCAGTCACAACCTGAAGAAGGCCGGACACAGTCTGGGGATTAGAGTGCCAGTTTTGTGTTCCGCATTGGCCTCTTGTTGTCCGAGGCCAGGTCAGTTGATAACCGTATGTATGACCATTGAAGATTACGTGTACGTTAGCAGTCAGGTCACTGACGTCAAGAACGCCGTCCAGGAAGTCCTCCGTGCAGTAGCAGCAGCCGTCCCAGATGTGCCAACAGTTCCCGTTATACCAACAGCCCCCGTTATACTGACAGTTCCTGTTATACCAACAGTTCGCATTGCACGAACATACACTGTTGTACCTGCAGTTTCCTTTACACCAAAAATGTCCTACCCAAGGTGATGACTTGTATTCCATTACGAAAGTAATATCTTTGCAGCACTCGGTATCTGCAAAAGTAATATGCATTGTAAACACTGGAAAGAATCGGATGCTTTCTTTCATGAACTATAGCACTACTCTAATGAACCATTGTCATAAGCCTGACCCAGTATATCGAGGCACAGGTAAAATACAATACCGTGTACAGTAAACTTCGTTTACAACGAACACGCTTATATCGAACTGGCGGAAATAACGAACTGGTTTTTATTTGTCCCAGCCATTTGCTGTATATATGCTGTATATGTGTTTATAACGAACTACGATTATAACGAAAACAAAATTAGCGGTCCCTGTGAGTTCGTTATAATCGTAGTTTACTGTATATAATCATGCCAAGACGACACTGAGAAGAGAGAGTACGTGTTACCAAGATGTACATAAGGTATACACCAGCACTTTAATAAATTACCAACTTCACCACAAAGGACGACTCCAATATGATATTGCCATTTGTTCCCCAAGGCTTTGAAATAACCGAGTTCACAAAACGTATAGGTTTACAAATAGTACAAATAACGCTTCATGCACACCAGCGTATTGTTTACGTCATCCGGACGACATTGTTGACGCTACTGGAATCTTATTGCTGACATCATTCGACAGTTGTAGGCTGTCGTGATCAGTGCATTTTTCTAAACGGGAGCTCAGACGGATTAAGAAATAATGAGTTAATAAGAAATGATCACACTCGAATGTGTCTCCTACTTATTTTACGGAACTCTAGTAAGAATTCATGCCTGACCACGCTCTCGCACGGGAAATATAAGCATTCTTCATATCATAAAAGCAGTGTGACACACATGCCTGTATAATAATAATAAACTCTATGTACCCAGAAAACCATAAACGCTGCGTTTGAATCTTCTAGTTCCATGTTTGGGTTGTGATTGTGATTCGTGGTGGTGTTTCACGTGGGAGCGCTCCAGTGTGTTAACTTGTGATATATCACGTGACAGACTGTTGTGAAGCCAACTGCCCATGTCACCCTAGCATTGTTGCTTTGTTGAAAGCGGCGAAAAACTCTACTCACTCATTCACTCACAAGCAGAAGAGAAATATTGCAAGGATTCTCTTGATGAAGCTATCTAAAATGACATACCTAATTCTGTACTGTAGAGGGCGTTCGTGAGAAGAATGATGACAATACGCTGCACAGTGTGTCCCATGTTTGTCACGTAATTCAAACATGCGCTGTTCCTGTTTGAGAATGTGATTTACTGCTGGACTCGAGCAGTTGATTAATGGGTAATGTATTTCACTTCAAACCCGTCTAAACGTGTGTTATAGTGGGAGAGACTTGCATAACGTACGTGTGTTTTAGTGGGAGAGACTTACATAACGTACGTGTGTTATAGTGGGAGGGATTTGCATAACGTACGTGTGTTATAGTGGGTGATACTTGCATAACGTAGTTTTGTTATAGTGGGGGGGACTTGCATAACGTAGTTTTGTTATAGTGGGAGGGACTTGCATAACGTACTTTTGTTATAGTGGGAGGGACTTGAATAATGTACTTTTGTTATAGTTGGAGGGACTTGCATAACGTACGTGTGTTATAGTGGGAGGGACTTGAATAACGTACATGTGTTATAGTGGGAGGGACTTGCATGACGCACGTGTGTTATAGTGGGTGGGACTTGCATAACATACTTTTGTTATAGTGGGAGGGACTTGAATAACGTACTTTTGTTATAGTGGGAGGGACTTGCATAACGTACGTGTGTTATAGTGGGAGGGACTTGAATAACGTACATGTGTTATAGTGGGAGGGACTTGCATGACGCACGTGTGTTATAGTGGGAGGGACTTGCATAACATACTTTTGTTATAGTGGGAGGGACTTGCATAACGTACTTTTGTTATAGTGGGAGGGACTTGCATAACGTACGTGTGTTATAGTGGGAGGGACTTGCATAACGTACTTTTGTTATAGTTGGAGGGACTTGCATAACGTACGTGTGTTATAGTGGGAGGGACTTGCATAACGTACGTGTGTTATAGTGGGAGAGACTTACATACCGTACGTGTGTTATAGTGGGAGAGACTTACATGACGTACGTGTGTTATAGTGGGAGGGATTTGCATAACGTACTTTTGTTATAGTGGGAGAGACTTGCATAACGTACGTGTGTTATAGTGGGAGAGACTTGCATAACGTACGTGTCAATGTGGATGAGACTTGCATAACGTGCGTGTGTTTTAGTAGGTGAGACTTGCATAACGTACGTATGTCATAGTGGGAGAGACTTGCATACCGTTCGTGTGTTATGGTGGGAGAGCCGTGTATGACGTACGTATGTTATAGTGGGGGAGACTTACATGACGTACGTGTGTTATCGTGGGTGAGACTTGCATAACGTACGTATGTTATATAGGGAGAGAGTCTTACATGACGTACGTGTGTTATAGTGGGTGAGACTTGCATAACGTACGTATGTTATAGTGGGAGAGACTTGTATAACGTACGTATGTTATAGTGGGAGAGACTTACATGACGTACGTATGTCATAGTGGGAGAGACTTACATACCGTTCGTGTGTTATGGTGGGAGAGCTGTGTATGACGTACGTATGCTATAGAGGGGGAGACTTACATGACGTACGTGTGTTATAGTGGGAGAGACTTACATAACGTACGTATGTCATAGTTGGAGAGACTTGCATAACGTACGTATGTTATAGTGGGAGAGACCTGTATAACGTACGTATGTTATAGTGGGAGAGACTTGTATAACGAACGTGTGCTATAATGGGTGTTGCACCATACAGTATACACCCTCAAGGCGTCGTTGACAAGCCTAGCCCTCGGTATGTTGTGTTCCACTATCGTGGGAGATTGAGAGTCTGTAGCAGATTTCTGAGATCGACCTGTAGTGAGTGAGATATACAGATAATCCAATGAATCCATGTTCATGTTACGTTTAGATAGATTCACCATTCTTAATCTCTATATTGTTTACATAGCTCGAGCATAACATTAGTTGAAACAACTTGATACAGGATTGACGCACTATTTGATCACCGTGTGTAGTTCGTAGTTTAATGCCAGCCATGATCACTCTAGATCACGTATCCTGTGTTGTTTGGGGATTAGTCATTCTTTATGGGAGAAGGTGGTAGGGAGTGCGGGTTGAATAATAAATAAATGAATAGATAAAATGGCTTTTGATTTAGAATAAAAACTCTGAAATAAGTAACTTCGTATATACAAGACAATAGAAGACTAAACACAGACGAACACTCAACGTTCAATAAAGTGCATCCGCGAGCGTGTTTAGGCGTAGGCCTGTTTACCGTACCGGGGACAGCCGAGTCTTTTTAGCGGTTACGGAAAGGGTCGAGGTTGGCCGATTGAGTCGCCAGATGAGACGTGCAGCCATCGAGTTGATTCATTGGTTATTTCGTTTGCCCAGTTGGAGACATTCGTTTAGTTGGCTGACTTCCCTCACTCGCCATTCGGTGGCACCACTAACACTGGTATCTCGTTCAGAGAAGAAAGTGCGACAACGTCCAGCTACTGGTGAAGCGTGTGCCCCTTTCCTATTCAGAACGAATTCGAACACAAGTAGAAACAAATCAGCATCCTAATGAAATGTTTCAGTGCAATTGCGCATTTATATTTGTGATTAATTTTGCAAGAACAAGAATCAGACATGGTGTATTACATTCTCCAATAGGGTGATTACATATTTCCAAACCTTGACTATAACCTTTCATTGTAAATATGAGGCCATACTTAATATTGATACATTTGAGAAGCTTGTAGGTTGTCGGGTATGCTCAAAGAGCAACATTGGATATGTTCGTTATTTGTATTTATTTTATAGTTAATAGAGCTCCTAAATAAAAACAAAAAACCCAAACCAACCCTCCGACCCTCCGACCCTCCCCATCCCTATCCAAATCTCCAACACACACCGAGGATCAGATGGCTTGTTACGACGTAAATTGTAATAAAAAGGTAAATTGTAATACTTGCAGCAAATTGTAATAATTTTGTCGCAAATTGTAATAACAACGTAAATTGTAATAAAATTTGACGTAAATTGTAATACGCAAATTGTAATAAAAATTGACGTAAATTGTAATAATCTCTACTTGCGGTAAAATGTAATAACGTTTTATGTAAATTGTAATAACCTTAGAAGTTTAGTGTCAAAGGCGTTAAATGACTAGAACCTATCCTTGTTGTACAGGGTTTATCGTACAATCGTCATTAAAGTATGGGTGTGGGGGAGGATTGAGGTCGTTATCGTACATTGTTGTATAATTATATGTATATATAAACGCATTGGAATTCCATTTCTATGTTTGTCCAGAAGAGGATTAATTACTAGAATGAACTTAGTTTTCTTATTTATTTGAGAAATACTCTGTGTGTTTTGTATCATATTTTGACGAAGAATTCAAATACAACAAATGAGTGACAGATCTTCTCTGCAATGTCAAATGAAAAAAAACAGTCGTCAGTAAATGCAACATAGATTTCCCATGCATGGGAAAGAAGAATACTTAATACATAACATTATGTACAATGTTTATATTAATATCAAAAGAGAGGCGTGGATATTCTTTACCTACATTGCATATACTTTTAGATATTGTGTATTCTCGATCTCTGTGATAAAGAAGATCTCTTCTCACAGATAAAGAAATAATAACAAATACATGCAAACCATGTTAACTTATGCAATATTTGTAGCAATGTATGATTAACATATGGATCATTAATATAACAGAAAAATATTTCCTTTCATAGAAAGAAGTATATTTAATGAAATAAATGAATAAATGTAACTGTCTGGATTCCTTTCATATGTCATGAAGAACTAACAACAACTTACTGACAACTTTTGCTGGGATAATAACTCCTTGCCCCAACAACATAAACAGAATACATCATGATAACGGCACCAAATCATAATTCAAAGCATACACAAATAATATCCGGTATCTTCGGGCATGTCTTGTTGAGTTTCAAAGAGCATCAGAATGTATAATATATTTGTTGACCTTATACGAAGAGTATTCTAAGATCATTAAACTCGGCAATCGTTGGTGGATTGCGCTAAGCAACCTTGATACCAAAATTGGTACCTCACGTACAATGCGGTACATAATTTTCGAAACAGATAATTACGTTTTTCATAAGTTATCACTAATTTGTGACATATATACGGACAAAAATTACCTCAGAGGATAATCTTCTATGGGGTTTTAAGAGGATTAAAATAATTCCAGCTAACATCAAGTACTGTAATAAAATATTGAAATTATAGCATACCTTCTTAACATTCCAATGAAAAGAATAGTGACTAAGTAAGAAATCAAATTATATTTATCTCCGATACTATGCCCTCATCAGTATATACACACAGTGTGTGTGTGTGTGTGTGTGTGTGTGTGTGTGTGTGTGTGTGTGTGTGTGTGTGTATGTATGTATGTATGTATGTATGTATGTATGTTTGTACGTATGTATGTATGTATGTATGTATGTATGTATGTATGACTGCACTTCTATATATAGTTCCAAGTGAAAGATGAGTGACACTACTATGTGAGAGGTCCCACAAAAATGCTGATATGAGCAATTAAAGGTTATACAAAATGTAACAAATGAACAAAGTAAGATATTTTAAAAGATAAAATAGAAACACAAACCTATAGACATACGAATTAGAATGTAGCAAATACATTAGATAAACGTATCTTCTACGTAGATAAAAGTATGTCCAACGAAGACATAACTACATTCTTCGTAGATAATACGTTTTTCATTTTTTATCACTAATTTGAGACGGAAAATAATCCCCTGAAAGCATACCTCCGCTGGGGGTTTAAGAGGATTAAAGTTATTCCAACAAACAACAAGCACTGTAATGAAATTACAACATACTTTGTTAAAATTCTGATAAAAAGACTAGTAACTATCTAAGAAACCAAATCATACTGTTGCTGCGATACTTGGGCCTCATCAGCATAGACACACAAACACACACACACACACACACACACACACACATGTGTGTGTGTGTGAGTAAATGTGAGCTCTATGTCATTGGTATCACATATATGACTGCACTTCTACATGCTCTAGATGACAGTATCATGTACGTAGATGAAAGTATGAAAGGGGACGATAGTATCTAGATGGAATACTATCATCTACGTAGAAGATACTATCATATACGTAGATGAAAGTATCTTCTATGTAGATGATAGTATCTTCTACGTAGATGATAGCATGCCACACACATCACATTACTTCCAGAAATGTCTTTCACTATGTTGACACCACCCTTTAATGACGAGTGTTCGATAAAGCCTATACCAACCATCCCTAACTTAACAGTTTTGTACGTTTGTCATCATACACAGTATTTCTCGAATTGTACATGTGCAACGCAAGCTCAACTGACAAAGATCATTTTTAGTCAACTGGCGTCTTGGACACTTGGGTAGTAATGTTATTACAATTTACTTAAGAATTTATTATATTTTACCGCAAGTAGAGATTATTACAATTTACGTCAATTTTTATAACAATTTGCGTATTACAATTTACGTCAAATATTATTACAATTTACGTTATTACAATTTACGTCAAAATTATTACAATTTGCTGCAAGTATTACAATTTACCTTTTTATTACAATTTACGTCGTAACATGGCTGCTACCTTAAAGTAAACAAATAACACCATTGCAACTAACTTATTTGGCGATATATTTGCAACAGAATAGATGATTACAGAATGTGAACTGCCAAAACACAACATGCACAAAAGCTACATTCCTGCTTGATAAGTGAGTGAGTGAGTATGGTTTTTCGCTTTTAGCAATATTCCAGCAATATCATGGCAGGGGACGCCAGAAATGGACTTCACACATTGTACCCATGTCGGGATATAAACATAACAACTCAAATGAAAAACACATCAAATTACATTAATAATTTTTGTCAGTATTAAATCATGCTATATGCACACTGTACATTGTACACAGTTTTAAGACTTAATTTCTGTCCTTGTGGTATTAACACTCAAATTGATTTCTGAAATAAAGTACTGATTGAAAAGAGATATCTTTATTTTTAAACATGAGACCAATTATTCATGATGTTTTAAGCCTTTTAACAGTTTTTATGTCCATTGAAATATGAAAATTTAAGTGAATTATGTATCGTGATACATATTGTATCATGATCTGAGTATTGCGATATGTATCATATTTTGTATCCAAAGCCCAGTTTTACCAAAACTGTTTAGACCCAAAATTATATGGGACTGTGCTACTAAGAAAATAATATTATTCATATTTCGGTATATTGTCATATATGTTTTACATTAATATTGTAAACAAGAGTATATGTGCATTACATAATATAACATTTCATCAAGTTCATAATATGACTATGCAGCACTAGATCGAGGTTGTATGAGATCCATCACAATATATTTATTACTAATTAATGCATAGGAACACATTGATTGGTCTTGATATGGAAATGACATCTTGACACTGTAATTAGTTATTGTTAAATTAGTTAAACTAAGTTAATTGTATGCTTTTGACATGAAAATGATAGTAATGTAACTTTAGGATACTAACATGAGGCCTAGGACTTATGTATACTTTAGAAGCTAATCCAAATGCCCCAAAAGGAGTACAAAATGACATAGATCTAGGCTACTGGTTTGGGTTCAAAATCACCGAAAATTTTGGGTAAAAATTCTTAGGGGTACAGACAATATGCCTACCCCGATGAAGATACAAACCACAGTGCAACTTGAGAAAGACGAAAATAATTGTTTGGGTCCCAGTGTCATTATATCATTCCCGTGGTACTGGACTTACGAAGTGTGATGATGGAAGGTTGGAAAACGTCTTGGTTATTATTCGACCACATGCATTCCTTGATACGCATTACGGCCTTGTCTGCTACGTATGTATGTAAAATCAATGATGTAAGCAGCTAAAAACACTCACTGCCGCGGAACTTCGACCACGTACCTGCCACGCCTCCTGTCGCTTCAAGGAGGTGATGCCGGGGCCAAACTTTCCTTCAATCACCACCTTGTTTGATGCAACCAGATCTGCTAGTAGTAACGATTCTTCTTTGGTAAAGTTTGGCCGTCTCTTTTTCGCGTCTTCGGTCATGGCGTAGGCCTATCTTGGAGCTCGCAGCGGTGTTTATTATCGTCTGCGCTGTCCGGGAATTCCCCGATGACGTTTGTCTCTCTCTTAGTGAAAAGAGTTCCACTGGTAGGCTAAAAATAGCTGGGATAGTCCTTAGTGATCACGTGTTTGCATTCGGTGAAATCGACTTAGTTTCTCACGGCAGACTTAGCTAAGTTTTTTACTTAGACGCTTCGTGAATACCAACTTAATTTTTTGACTTGGCTAAGTAATTTTTCAGAAACTTAAGTTTTTTCTTAAGTCAAAACTAAGTTGTTTGATAGATACGGCCCCAGGTCTTCGGCGAGACGAGCGAAAGCTTTAACCACTATGTTCCCCGACCACCCCGTATTCCCGCTTGACACGCAGTGATTAAAGATACGGAGGGGAGAGGACACCTTGCATGTTGAAGCATTGTTTAACACATGTTGATTTGATAAAGGAGAACTCCAGTCTGGAAAGAGACACAATGATGTAACTGACACCAGTGAGAGAGTGAGTTTCAGGATGCTAACACCAATATTGGAGTTACATGACGGCATGTCAATTTGATGTGGTGGAAGGTGATACTGGTCTAAGGCGTTTACCATAGTGGGTGAAATCCAAAACGGCAAAGCCAGAGAATAATCAGTATTCAGTATCTGCAGAAACAGATTCCATAGGGGTGAAAGGCAAAACAGTCAAACAAATATTAATATAAAGATTACTGAACATTAGTGATGACACCAGGTGTTCGCAAAAATGGTACAGCAGCCAACACCGTATGGTGGCTGAGAGGGGACATCGCTTTCTCGCCCTATCGCTTTCTCGCTTTCTCGCTTTATCACTCTATCGCTTTCTCGATTTCTCACTTTATCACTTTCTCGCTTTGTCGCTTTCTTGCCATTAGAGGGGGTGCATGTGATATCTGCTGCAATTGGGAGGGAATGTTATTTACTTAAAACATAATTTAACTGTACAGACGTATGTGCTTTTAAAACAATCGAGTTTCTGCGTAAAATGTACTTGATTGATTTGCGGTCCTATTCAGTTCTATGTGACCATCACGCCGAAAGCGCGTGGCAGATCATGGCAATACGCTCCAAATAAATCAGGTTAAAATCTAAATATATACTTTTCAAAAGAAATTAAGAAGACTATAGTTTATTAGTCATGGCTGATTGTTTTACAAAAATACAATCTTATAATTGTGGGTGTTCTATAACTTGTTTTCGGTAGCATATGATGTTACAGTGTGTCATACTGTTGTCCGTAAATATTCTTTTTGACATTTGATGTATGTTTAACTTGAATTGTGTCTCTTGTCTTGTGCAAATCTCTAAGTATATGTACTTGTATATAGTAATTTGATAATAATCGCTGTGAGTGACTGAGAATGGTTTCACGTCGCTTTTAACAATAATCCAGTAATATCACGGAGGGAACACCAGAAATGGGCTTCACACAGTGTACCCATGTGGGGAATCGAACTCGGTCTTCGGCTTGACGAGCGAACACTTTAACCACTAGGCTCCCCACTGCCCCCATCGCTGTGGCGTTACCACAGTTGATATGTGTACTTGTGTACACATGTGGAGAGACATAATAATTAGTGTGGCCACATAGTTAACGTTAATAACAATATGAAGTGCATTACTATGATTATCTATAACATATGTTAAATCAACTATCATTGTAATATTTTATGTGTATCTTTAGTAAAGTTTTGTCAAAATTATGTATGTGTGTATGTGTGTGTGTTAGTGTGTGTGTGCGTGCGTGCGTGCGTGCGTGCGTGCGTGCGTGTGTGTGTGTGTATGTGTTATTATGAACAAACTGAAAATATGAACAGTGACTATTCTGTTAAAGTCTGTGAATCTTGCTTATTTACTACACTACAAGAAAATAAACACGTGTGTACAAACAAACTAAACGAGATAAAAATATGTATGTATTTGTAACATTTATCTACCACCAGATGTTAAAAAATGTAGTTATATAAGGCAAAATAGCGGTGAGAATTACGGGAATGGATCACTAAATATCAGAAAAAAGACATTTTAATGTACGGCATTATGGGAAATATCACTATCACTTTTTTCGCTTTCTTGCTTTCTTGCTTTCTCGCTTTATCACTTTATCGCTTTAATACTTTATCGCTTTCTCGCTCTATCACTTTCTCTAATGACTAACCATAGTCATATTTTTAATAGTATGTACTGTAAATCTTGAAAGTAACGTTAGAGTTAATTATAAATGCAAAAAAATGAGAGTAGACTTAATTAATTAAACTTTGCATTTATGTCTCAGAAATGACTATTGATAAGACGTCATCACTGCACACTTTGAATAGCGGAAATACTAACTTGAATATGAAACCAATCAGTTATTGATTTTCACATTACGGTTACTGAGAACAATATGTCATCCCAAACTAGAAATTACATAATGGACATCCGGTAGTATTTCCACTTTGATGACATCTAATCCGCAAACAGAGTAAACATTGATATAACCTAAGTGTCGTATTTAGGAAGAAAACGATTGTTTTTTATGAAGTACGTACTGCTCAGCGCTAATGAGCGGTGTTATTTGCTGTTTGTTTTGATAACTTGGCCTGGGGGCGTTGGATCCATTAAAACTCTTAAAGAGGGCCATAAATCAATGAAATTCTTTTTTACGCAGACATCCGTGGATTGTTATAAAAGCACCGCCGTCTGTACTGTTAAATCATGTTTAAGTAGATAGTGAGAAAATTTAAACATTCCATCCATATGTATAATTTGAAATGTGACTGGAAAAATCTGAGATCTCTTTTAAGATTAAAACCCACCTCAGCCTCCGCCCACTGAGGTCAGGTTTAACAATTCATTAATGTTGTTTTACGTATATACTTTTTATCGTATAGAAACTCATAACACATGCGATCAATATTGTGGCCAAGAGGGAGTATTGCTACACCGCGAGATAGCGATAGAGCAAGAAAGTGATAAAGCAAGAAAGCGATAGGGCGAAAAAGCGAGAAAGTGAGAAAGCAAGAAAGCGATTACCCTCACAGATCAGGGCACAATCAGCCTGGCGGTCAGGGTTTGGCTCTGCGTATACCCTCTTCCACTTGAACAGTTCATTGTACTTTTAACATTTGTCACGTTTCACAGGCAAATTGGTTAATAAAATAAAATGTTCACGCTGCTGAGTTTTTGCTGCTATCCAACTTCCGCTAGCCACTTCCGGAAACTTCACATGTCACGTGAACTTGAGCAGGACATGTAAACGTATGATCATTGGACACCAATGGAAAAGATTCTCACTGAGGTTTACGGATTTTGAAAGTGAACATTTTGGTCAAAATACGGATCTATAATGCATTGTATATGATTTTATAATCTTCTAACAGTTTCATTTAGAGCCGTGGGTGATACAAATAATCTTGACCTGGTGTTTGGTCCTTGGATTATGGATTGTTTGGTCTGACAGTTGTTTGGTCTGACAGTCTGACTTGAAAACAAATTGTTCAGTCATATAAATATCGCCTGGGGTAGTTTTATTGTCAAGGCGATCGTTACCATCGGCAATATAAAAATCCTTGTCATTCTGATTTAATGGGGTTTTTTTCTAAATGTTCAATGTTTAGGGTCGGCGGATCCACAAAGCCATCAAAACAAAGTAAAGCGAAAGGAATACAAATATCTACCAAAAAGATGAAAAGATTATCAGATGTTCAGATTGGGTTTGTTGTTTAATATAGATCACATCTGTTAAGATAGCTTTGGCCTCAGCCGTAAATATATAATTATTATCTGGAATTCTTGAGGAGACAGTTCTGGATCCAGTGACGGTGTCACATGCAACTTTGCAACCATCCATGGACCCGACTGTAAAAGTAGATCTGTGGTAATTATTTTTTGTTCGCAATTGGTTATATGCCTGTTGATAAACAATAGGATTTGTCTTTGAGCTGGGTGAGAAAGAGGTCTACCTCTGGCTTCACCGTCTGCCAAGGAGGAGAAGACAGAAGTCGATCGGTTGATAGAATATTCAGATGCAGTGATGTGTGGTTGAATTCTGATTCCAAGTGGTGGAACCAGATTTGACAAATGTACGAAACAGGTTTTCATTTTGAGGGTTGGAAACACAATTGTATGCTGGGTTTGACTGATTGGAATGCATTGTTCGAGGGAAGGTTTATCAGCTTCCACAAACAAACTGTCCACGGTAGAGGTCCTTAAAGCCACAAGACCTTGGTGGTGTATTGTGTCTACTTTTTCTATATTGCTTTTGCAGGCTCTACCATAGACAATGGAACTACAGTATTGTTTGGGGCGTATTAACGATCTGTACAAGTGAAGAAGGGTTGTCTGATCCTCTCCCCACTGGGAATTTGAAACGACTTTTAACAAGTCTCAGGCACTTTGCCTTTAGATATTTAATGAGTGGTAAGAATGTGAGATGAGGGTCAAACATGTGGCCCAGGAATTTGGCCTCCTCTATTACACTGATAGGAGTACCAGGAGTAAAAATATATTTGGATCCTTGTGAGGTTTATATTTATGACAAAAGTGAATACGATTTGTTGTGGAATCTGAAAATTTGAAGCCATTTTCGTTGGTCCATTTTTGAATTTTGTTAAGACAGAGCTATAGCTGTCTTCCTATTGTATACATATTCTTACTACGACAAGACATGTTGAAACCATCCACATTCAGTGAGGCTATTAATTTTGATGCTGAAAAGTGTGAAAAATAGGATACTGCCTTGACAGACCTTCTTATCTTGATCGAAATGATCAGACAAGGTAGAGTCCACTCGTACTTGAAATTGTCTGTTGTTTCGAAATTGAGATATGAAAGATCGAACTCAGGTAATGTGCCCCTCAATGCAGTATGTTTTATGCTGACAATGGAGTTTTTAATAAATAATTCTAAACTTACCAAATGGTCAGTGGTACTTCTGTTTTTGCAGAATCACACTGAATGTCACGCAGGAGGTTTTTGGTCTCCAAGTACAAGACTAATCAATTGTTTACCATGCACTCCATGGTTTTACAAATGCAGTTTGTTAATGATATTGGACAGTAATTGGATGGATCTGCGTGATCCCATCCAGGCTTTGATGTAGGAATGATAATAGCATAATAGCATAATAACGAAGGAGGGAAATTTCATCAAATATTTTAAGTAGAGTTTCGAAACATTGATCGGGCAAGTTTTTCAGGAGCTGATAATGAATGTTGTCGGCTCCTCTTGCAGTGTCATTAGCTTGCCCTGGGGCAGTATACAATTCAAGGAATGGTAATGTTTCGTTGTCGTCCTCACTGTTATCAGAGCTAGAATTGACTTTTTCATTCCTGTTGTGTTTGTAACCTCTGAAATTGAGGGTTATAGTTGGATGATGAGAAAGGGTTTGCCAAATTTTCAGCAACTTTGTTGTCAATTTCAGATTTTGGAGATGGTGAATCCTTTGATTTTAAACGTTTGCCCTTAATCTTTGAATCATGTTCCACACATTTAAGACATGGATGTGCGGGAAATGAGTTCTGATGCACAGTTTCTCCAGGATTGACCTTTATTTTGTTTAAAGGTACGTCTCGCTATGGCGCCCCTGATTTTAACATAACTCAAGTTGTGGACAGTGGGATGTAAGCGGAAATATTTCTCAGCTTTCTTCACAATTTTTCTAGTTTGTTAACAATCATTATCAAAACATGGTTTACGGATATGAGGGTTTGCAGATGACTACGGAATGCTTTTGTCTCCAATTGCATTTTATTGATCTGAAAATAGTTGAATAGGATCAGGAACATTCCTGAAAATGGCCGGAGTTAGTTTTTCTGTATATAATGTTTGCACCTTTGTTGAAGGTGATTCGTAATAGATGTAAGTATTGTTGGAAAATGGTCATTTCCACAAAGATCATCATAGACCAACCATTCGAATTCGTTTAACCCATTTGAAGCTGTCAGTGAAAGATCGAGGGCAGAGTATGTACCAGTGGCAGGATGTAGATGGATGTTAGTACCATCATTGAAGATGCATATGTAGCAGGCCGTGGAGTCGTCCAACAGATGACATCCTTACCTTGGCACCTTGCTGACGGGGTTAACCTCTTTGGTCATGTGGACAAGGCCTCCGACCTGGAATCAGAAGGTCCATGGTTCGAATCCCATCAAGAGACTCGGAAATTTTATGGGCGCTACATCGGCGCCCACCATGGAGCTGAGCACGTTCATAATAAATTTGAGCAACATAAGCATCAGTACCCTACTATTCGGCCCGGAACGTGCTTTCTGTTGTATGGAGTATGAAGCAGGGCGTGGAGTCATCCCACAGATGAATCCTTACCTAATCAACGTTGTTTGAGATAAAATCTTAAATGTTTGAAAGACTGTATGTTTTAAGTGTAAATGTTTGATACAGTATGTTTAAAGTGTAGATGTTTCATGCACTGTTTGTTTAAAGTGTAAATATTTAATGCATTGTATGTTCAAATTGAAAATGTTTCATGCACTATATGTTCAAAGTGAAAATGTTTCATGCACTATATGTTCAAAGTGAAAATGTTTCCTACAATGTAAGTTTACTGTGTAAATGTTTGATACAATGTATGTTTAAAGAGTAAATGTTGAATGTTTAAATATTTCATGCACTATATGTTAAAAGTAAAAATGTTTCCTACAATGTATATTTACTGTATGTGTGTATGTAAATGTTTGATAAACTGTTTGTTTAAAGTGTAAATGTTTCATGCACTGTATGTTTCAAGTGTAAATATTTGATACACTGTATGTTTCATGTCTAAATGTGTCATGCACGGTATGTTTAAAGTGAAAAGGTTTCCTACAATGTATATTTACTGTGTAAATGTTTGATACACTGTGTAAATGTACGGAGTAAACAATGTCAATTCCTCTTCCAGTTAATTTCAACCAACAACGCTACCACTGCTAAGAACAATCCAACACACATTGTAACGAAAAGTGTCCTAAAGTGACTGATGTGAAATTGTGTTTGTCCTTGAGATTTGGGTGCGAAACAAACTCTTTTCCTTGGTGTCCATCGTTGGATAATTTGCTCCACGAGCCCGCTGTCAAAGAAGTTCAATAACCTGGAACGGAAAAAAACAGCTTATCAGTGACATGTGTTTGTCACATATATGGTTTTATAATATGTGAGGTGAGGTGAAATGTGGATTAACGTCACATCCAAGATGATTGCTTATATAGCGACGTGAATGCACGTGTGCGTGCGTGCGTGCGTGCGTGCGTGCGTGTGTGTGTGAGAGAGAGAGAGAGAGGGAGAGAAAGAGCTTGTACTTGTCCGATGTTATGGGGCTAGCTAACTGAGATACCATGCCGCAGTTTAACATGAATACCCCACTCAGACACAGTATACTGACTCCGGGCCGACCGGTCCTTGTTTTAGTCCCTTGAGGCCGAGTGCCAGACACGGTAACAAGAAGTACCATCTTTTTAACGTCTTTTGGTATGACGCGGTTTGGGATCGAACCCCGAACCTTCCGCTCTCCGTTTTTGATGTCTCTTATTACTGATCATAGACTAAAAACATAGCTTCATTGAGAAAGACTGAATGAAGTTCCGACGACAAAAACAAAATTCATACGAGGGAAATGTTCTTCAAAATGATTTTTATAGTGTTACCTTAAATTTATAATGTCCTAGATTTGCCTAACGACAGGCCAGCATCAATCGTGTTGCCAAGTGACGTCATATATTATTTGCTAAAGTAAATAAACATGGTGGCTGGTGTGGCTCTGTCGACTGATTGAGCGGAGCCTCACGAGTCCACTGATGATGTATGGCTTGATGATGTTTCCCTCATATGTTGAGATGAAGGCAATGGCGATATACATGACCAGACACTCTACAGATTGCGCCGAAGTACAACTATCAGGCATTAATATGGTGCTCTGAGCATCCTTGCAAGTTCCAGTATCAATCACCGCATGATTAGTTACAATACATCAACTCTCCCCAAAAGGACGTTCGAGTTGCCCACGAAATGACCATACTCCAGTGTTGGCGGAATCGAAGGCCAGAGTCGAATGACGTCACAATTCTTGTGACGTAAGCAAATGTTGATGACATATTTCTAGGTCAATGTCACTCTGGCTCTTTGTTCTAAGAGTTAATCACCATGAACTTGTGTGTATGTATTTATTTTGGGTTGTACTGTCCACTGAGTACAAATTCTAATGACCGATTTTTGCTTTACGACAGATGAAGCCATTTTAAGGGCTTTATCATTTGTAGAAGCCCGAGAAAAATAGACTTAACCCGATCGTAATATATCTGTAGCTGCCTCACGTTGAGCTTCTAGCCAACCAAATCCGACTGTTCTGAAAAAATACTGCTAAATCCGTATATACTAACCTGTGGAACGCTAACGTGTTGTTTTCTGAACTTACTGTTCATTGAACACCTCAACCAAAGGAGATTGGCGAGGGAAGATCATTACGGCACTACTTGGCAGGAACTGTTCCTTCATCACAACCAGGTCGCAGAATTCCGCCTGCAGCACGCCCAGCGTCAGATGGTTTGTAATGAACACATAGTTCCCGCTCAGTAACCGGGTCCTGTGATAGGCAATGTGGTCTTTGTCTTCTGACGAGATCTGCTGAACGCTGGCCTCGGTCTTACGGTGCAATGAGCGGTAGAGGGTGTTGTTCGAAGTCTATAACGAAGACATGAACTAGATAATAGGCACTGCCACTGGGATGTTGTAAGAGTCATATGCTTTCAAACGATTGGGAAGGTCATGTGGCAAAGTAAAAACTGGAGGATCATGTGGCAAAGTAAAAACTGGAGGATCATGTGACAGTGTAAAGACGTGGAGGATCACGTGACAGTGTAAGACGTGGAGGATCATGTGAGAGTGTAAAGACTTGGAGGATCATGTGACAGTGTAAGACGTGAAGGACCATGTGACAGTGTAAAGACGTGGAGGACTATGTGACTCTGTGAAGACGTGGAGGATTATGTGACAGTGTAAAGACTTGGAGGATCATGTGACAGTGTAAAAACTTGGAGGATCATGTGACAGTGTAAAAACTTGGAGGATCATGTGACAGTGTAAAAACTTGGAGGATCATGTGACAATGTAAGACGTGAAGGACCATGTGACAGTGTAAAGACGTGGAGGATCATGTGACAGTGTAAGACGTGGAGGATCATGTGACAGTGTAAAGACGTGGAGGATCATGTGGCAATGTAAAGACTTGGAGAATCATGTGACAGTGAAACGACTTGGATGATCATGTGACAGTGTAAAGACGTGGGGGACCATGTGACAGTGTAAAGATTTGGAGGATCATGTGACAGTACGAAGATTTAGAGGATCATGTGACGAGGTAAAGACTTGGAGAATCATGTGACAGTGAAACGACTTGGATGATCATGTGACAGTGTAAGACGTGGAGGATCATGTGACAGTGTAAGACGTGGAGGATCATGTGACAGTGTGAAGAATTGGAGGATCATATGACAGTGTCAAGATTTAGAGGATCATGTGACAGTGTAAGACGTGGAGGATCATGTGACAGTGTAAAGACGTGGAGGATCATGTGACAGTGTAGGACGTGGAGGATTATGTGACTCTGTGAAGACTTGGAGGATCATGTGACAGTGTAAGACGTGGAGGCTCATGTGACAGTGTAAAGACTTGGAGGATCATGTGGCAGTGTAAAGACGTTGAGGATCATGAGACAGTGTAAAGACGCGGAGGATCATGTGACAGTGTAAAACGTGGAGGATCATGTGACAGTGTAAAGACGTGAAGGATCATATGACAGTGTAAAGACTTGGAGGATCATGTGACAGTGTAAAGACGTTGAGGATCATGAGACAGTGTAACGACGTGGAGGATCATGTGACAGTGTAAGACGTGGAGGATCATGTGACTCTGTGAAGACTTGGAGGATCATGTGACAGTGTAAGACGTGGAGGCTCATGTGACAGTGTAAAGACGTGGAGGATCATATGACAGTGTAAGACGTGGAGGATCATGTGACTCTGTGAAGACTTGGAGGATCATGTGACAGTGTGATGACTTGGAGGACCATGTGACAGTGTAAAGATTTAGAGGATCATGTGACAGTGTAAAGATTTAGAGGATCATGTGACAATGTAAAGACTTGTGGGATTATGTGACAATGTAAACACTTGGAGGATCATGAGACATTAAAACAACTTGGAGGAGCATATGACAGTGTCAAGATTTAGAGGACCATGTGACAGTGTAAAGATTTTGAGGATCATGTGACAGTGTAAGACGTGGAGGATCATGTGACAGTGTAAGACGTGGAGGATCACGTGACAGTGTAAAGACTTGGAGGATCATATGGCAGTGTCAGGATTTAGAGGATCATGTGACAGTGAAACGACTTGGATGATCATGTGACAATGTAAGACGTGGAGGATCATGTGACAATGTAAGACGTGGAGGATTATGTGACAGTGTAAAGACTTGGAGGATCATGTGACAGTGTAAAGACGTGGAGGATCATGAGACAGTGTAAAGACTTGGGGGATCATGTGACAATGTAAAGTCTTGGAGGATCATGTGACAGTGTAAAGACTTGGAGGATCATGTGACAGTGTAAAGACCTGGAGGATCATGTGACAGTGTAAAGACCTGGAGGATCATGTGACAGTGTGAAGACTTGGGGGATTATGTGACAGTGTAAAGACTTGGAGGATCATGTGACAGTGTAAAGACGTGGAGGATCATGCGACTCTGTGAAGACTTGGAGGATCATGCGACTCTGTGAAGACTTGGAGGATCATGTGACAGTGTAAAGACTTGGAGGATCATGTGACAGTTAAAAGACTTGGAGGATCATGTGACAGTGTAAAGACTTGGAGGATCCCTATCATGTCCCAGACGTGTTCAATGAGGGGGACATAATTGCTGGCAATGGCATCCTTTGTATGTTGTGCTGCTGGAAGGGAGCATTGACTATAGACGGGTGTTGTGTCGTGAAGTCACAACGTCGTCCCAAATGCTTGCAAACGGACTTCAAAGGGTGTCAGTATGTTGTCAGAACTGTCTTGTAGCCCTTCCTTGCACAATATCGAGTTGGGTTCGGTCAGTCACCGACACACCATCACACATCCGCCGCCAAATCTGACAAGAGATCTCCGTTTGAAATTAGCTTGACGTTCATTTAATTTTATACCATATTGATGTTTTCATATTTTGTATCAGACTTGTTTACCGGGGGCGGTCGGGTAGCCTAGTAGTTAAAGCGTTCGCTCGTCACGCCGAAGACCCGGGTTATAATGTGTGAAACCCATTTCTGGTGTCCCCGGGATCCGGACCCCCTTGACCCCTCCTCTGGATCCGCCTATGACCCCTGTATGCAATGCTAGCTAGGGTGGCGTGGAGGGTGATCCTGAGATATAAGGACATGGGACGTGAGGCACGAATTCGCCTGTGTTGCCTTTGAGCACATAACACCCACATAACCATAATGCCCAACACACTCTTGCCTTGAACATGTTGTGGACATATTCACCGGCTACAGCCCCGACGTCATACATCCCCTGGTTCACCAGGTCCTGTAGTGTAGTGAAGGGGACATCTCGCGGCCCCATCGCGACATCGGCTACGATGTTTCCTGTGTAGAGGGCTGTCACTGTGAGGCAGAACAGGCTCCAGCTGTACAGCACGACCTGACAACTACACGACTCCGGCCACCTGGGGAGATCTGTAACACAATGGTACTCTAAGGGGGTAGATCTGTAACATAATGATACTCTACAGGGGAGGATCTGTAACACAATGGTACTCTGCAGGGGAGGATCTGTAACACAATGGTACTCTACAGGGGTGGATCTGTAACACAATGGTACTCCGCAGGGGAGGATCTGTAACACAATGGTACTATACAGGGGAGGATCTGTAACACAATGGTACTCTGCAGGGGAGGATCTGTAACACAATGGTACTATACATGGGAGGATCTGTAACACAATTGAACCTTTACAGAGGAGGATCTGTAACACAATGGTACTATACAGGGGAGGATCTGTAACACAATGGAACTCTACAGAGGAGGATCTGTAACACAATGGTACTCTACAGGGGAGGATATGTAACACAATGGTACCCTGTAGGGGGAGATCTGTAACACAATGGTACTCTACAGGGGAGGATATGTAACACAATGGTACTCTGTAGGGGGATATCTGTAACACAAGGGTACTCTACGAAGGAAGATCTGTAACAATAGTACTCCACAGGGGAGGATCTGTATCACTATGGAACTCTACATAGCAAGATCTGTAACACAATGGTACTCTATCGAGGGAGGTCTGTAACACAATGGTCCGTTACAGGCTAGACGAAGATGCGCAGCACAATAGAACTTTACCTGCGTCGTTACTGAGGTATGGTGAAAAGAAAGGTGAGATGACGGAGAGGGAATTTGAGATGATGGAGAGGGAAGGTGAGATGACGGAGAGGGAAGGTGAGATGACGGAGAGGGAAGATGACGATGACGGATGGGAAAGATGGGACAATGTCTACCTTGGCGTAGCGAGACTCGAGCTGTGAGAGCCCCACTGTGAGACCCCGTGGACAAGACGCCCTGCACCAGCTTCGTCCTTGCCAGCGTGAGCAGCAGAGACACCCAGCAGCAGGCCGCCGTCAGCCCCAGGTACACCCGCCAGTCCCTTGACGGCAGCAACACCAGCCATTGTGCCGCCGTGGGTTGGGGCGAGGAAGGGACCATGTACACTGCCATATTGTACGTCGACAGGACATGCACTGAGAACTCCAGCACACTGGCCCTTTCGGGGGACATGGAGTAGGGCACAGGGCAGAGATCGGCCTCCTGGAAGGAAGGTCCAATGTTGAAATGTCCCCCACAATCCAAACATAAAACAGTTTGGGCTTGAATGTTGTAAATAGAAGTTATTAAACAACTTTTGAGCAAGAGTCGTTTGACTCTCTTTGAAATCTTCGCAGAAAGTGCAAGTTCGATTGTATCTCAAACGTTGTGAAATGACACCAAAGGTTTGAGCTTTTGGAATACAGAACGGAGTATATACTCTTTCAAGTCAATCCACAGTGACACATTTTGGACAAGTGCCCTGCCGTTTATAACTGGGTCTGTTACTTATTCCTGTTGATTCTTATTTGAAACATTCTATTGCCTTTTCGATTGTAAATAAATATCAGTGGAATCTGACGTGTGTTTTAATAATATGTGTTAATTATTCATTAATCTTGTCTGGGTTCAGATGTCTGGATTAACCTCTGCGTTTCAATTCCCCTCTTCCCAGTATCCATAAAGAACCAGCGTCATCTCTTTCCTATTTAGATCTGTGCATTAAGATTCATAGTGACAACAACTTTCCACAGGACTGTGTGACAGAGGGTGACTCTCTGCGAAGATTTCAAAGAGCATCATACGACTGCCTGAAGAGTTCTATTCACAACATTCAAGGCCCTAAATGTTTTATGGCAGGGTTGTGGGGAGATTTCTAAATTTGACGCACCGGAAACTAAAATGATGTTGTTTTGACATGCACATATGTTTCTGTGTTATCAACAATCGACTTGCCTTTGCATGTGTGTGTGAATGGTACCATAGATGGGACAGGATACGCTCTGGTTTTCCCGAACGCGTGGTATCATCACTTTTTAATGATTATTCATAAACACATACTTATATTAAAGTGGGAATTGTACACAAGATTGTGCTTTTAACAGAGATATCTTCTGATTATCGAAAGGGTTTGTCCCTTCTTTTTTTTCCTCTCAGATTACATTCTCATGATTCATAAAACAGGTAAATATCTAAAGTTATATCTAAATATCGAAATTATTATTTATCGACACGTAATGCTGACTGATTTGTTTGAAACAAGTAGATATTATTGAAGCATAAAGGGCACCATATATCTCTCAGGGAATACATATTACAAATCACTGTTATGCATATTTTCGTTGTGAGTGTGTCAGTGATTACATTAGGCTACTTACTACAGAACCATTAGCGTCTCATGTTACAGGCGCTTCACTGAACACATTATCTGGCAAAATATTCTGAAACTTATGTGTACTCCTGCCGGGACACGCACCTGCCGCTGTAACATGCCTATAATCCTGGTCCAGGTAGAGTTACATACTGCCCTAGTGTGACACGCACCTGTCTATAATCCCGGTCCAGGTAGAGTTAGATACTGCCCTAGTGTGACACGCACCTGCTGCTGTAACATGCCTCTTACCCCGGTCCAGGTAGAGTTAGATACTGCCCTAGTGTGACACGCACCTGCTGCTGTAACATGCCTCTTACCCCGGTCCAGGTAGAGTTAGATACTGCCCTAGTGTGACACGCACCTGCTGCTGTAACATGCCTCTTACCCCGGTCCAGGTAGAGTTAGATACTGCCCTAGTGTGACACGCACCTGCTGCTGTAACATGCCTCTTACCCCGGTCCAGGTAGAGTTAGATACTGCCCTAGTGTGACACGCACCTGCTGCTGTAACATGCCTATAACCCCGGTCCAGGTAGAGTTAGATACGGCCCTAGTGTGACACGCACCTGCTGCTGTAACATGCCTATAACCCCGGTCCAGGTAGAGTTACATACTGCCCTAGTTTGACACGCACCTGCTGCTGTAACATGCCTATAACCCCGGTCCAGGTAGAGTTAGATACTGCCCTAGTTTGACACGCACCTGCTGCTGTAACATGCCTATAACCCCGGTCCAGGTAGAGTTAGATACTGCCCTAGTGTGACTAGCACCTGCCGCTGTAACATGCATATAATCCCGGTCCAGGTAGAGTTACATACGGCCCTAGTGTGACACGCACCTGCTGCTGTAACATGCCCATAATCCCGGTACAGGTAGAGTTACATACTGCCCTAGTGTGACACGCACCTGCCGCTGTAACATGCCTATAATCCCGGTCCAGGTAGAGTTGTGCTGCCGACTCCCCCACTCCTTGTCTGCAGGCTCTACACAGGTGTAGCTGGAACAACATAAGTTTTCAGTTTGATCATTATATGAAATGTTGTCGGTTGAAACACCATGTTAACAACACATTGTAATAATATACAGTTCAGATATATTTGATCAACACCAAACAATACCAAAAGCATGCTACTTGACGAGGGAAATTGCTGTGTTTTTTGGCTTTTTGTTTGGTTTGGTTTGTTTTTGTTGTTTCTTTTTGTGGATTTTATTGTGGATTTTTCTTTGCTTTTGTTTTTCTGTTTGTTGTTGTTTGTTTTTGGGGGGAAGGTTTGGGGTGTTATTACCTGAAGTTGAACACGGCAGCCAGAAGGTCAACTATATCCATGGCAGCGCCATCATAAGATATATTGTGGCCACGTGACGTCCGCCTTGATATGGGCATCCACTGGAAAAAGATATTCATCAGAATTGTAATCGTAGAGTGAGACTCCGTTTTGAACAGTATATCAGCGTGCCATCCGAAACGTTTTACGTTTCCCATGTTGGTGAAATGAAGAAACACATCCCTGGTGCAAACAAACCAAGGATTGAAGAGGATCCATGGTCAGACATCCTAAAGCAACCCACATTAAAGGGGGTCCAAGGTGAGGCATCCTAAAGTACCCTACATTAAAGGAGGTCCATGGTGAGACATCCTAAAGTACCCTACATTAAAGGGGGTCCATGGTGAGGCATCCTAAAGTACCCCACATTAAAGGGGGTCCATGGTGAGGCATCCTAAAGTACCCTACATTAAAGGTGGTCCATGGTGAGACATCCTAAAGTACCCCACATTAAAGGGGGTCAATGGTGAGACATCCTAAAGTACCCTACATTAAAGAGGGTCCATGGTGACACATCCTAAAGTACCCCACATTAAAGAGGGTCTATGGTGACACATCCTAAAGTACCCCACATTAAAGAGGGTCTATGGTGACACATCCTAAAGTACCCTACATTAAAGGGGGTCTATGGTGACACATCCTAAAGTACCCTACATTAAAGGGGGTCCATGGTGACACATCCTAAAGTACCCCACATTAAAGAGGGTCTATGGTGACACATCCTAAAGTACCCCACATTAAAGGGGGTCTATGGTGAGACATCCTAATGTACCCTACATTAAAGGGGGTCTATGGTGACACATCCTAAAGTACCCTACATTAAAGAGGGTCCATGGTGACACATCCTAAAGTACTCCACATTAAAGAGGGTCTATGGTGAGACATCCTAAAGTACCCTACATTAAAGGGGATCCATGGTGAGACATCCTAAAGTACCCCACATTAAAGAGGGTCCATGGTGACACATCCTAAAGTACCCCACATTAAAGAGGGTCTATGGTGAGACATCCTAAAGTACCCCACATTAAAGGGGTCCATGGTTAGACATCCTAAAGTACCCTACATTAAAGGGGGTCCATGGTGAACACATCCTAAAGTACCCTATATTAAAGGGGGTCCATGGTGACACATCCTTAAGTACCCTATATTAAAGGGGGTCTATGGTGACACATCCTAAAGTACCCCACATTAAAGGGGGTCCATGGTGACACATCCTAAAGTACCCCACCTTAAAGGGGTGCCATGGTGACACATCCTTAATTACCCTATATTAAAGGAGGTCCATGGTGAGACATCCTAAAGTACCCCACATTAAAGGGGGTCCAGGATGAGACATCCTAAAGTACCCCACATTGAAGGGGGTCCAGGATTAGACATCCTAAAGTCCCCAATATTGAAGGGGGTCCATGGTGAAACATCCTAAAGTCCCCAATATTGAAGGGGGTCCATGGTGAGATATCCTAAAGTCCCCAATATTGAAGGGGGTCCATGGTGAGACATCCTAAAGTCCCCAATATTGAAGGGGGTCCATGGTGAAACATCCTAAAGTACCCAACATTGACGGGGGCCCTCACCTGTAGCATCGCCAGTGTCAGCGTCCTGCCGTTGAGGCCCCTGAGACTGTTGGGGAACACCGTCCTCAGCACCTGCTCCTTGACCAGGCTACTCGTGTCCACCTCTGACCACCCCCTTCCCCCGGGAACCCACTGCAGGGTCCACACCGCCGGGCGGGGAAGCACCTGAGGTGAAGAAGAGAAGCCTGGTCAGCGAAGAGCTTGAAGTTAGCGCTCGTCTTCATCTTGAATTTAATTTCATAAAAATATCATAAATCTTCATCTAATTCCATGAAAATGAGTGATATTAAGGCAAAAATAATTAATGCACATGAAGAATGAGATTCTCATTGTATTGCTTTCCTACCTGGTCCTTATGGTGACAGGTAATCATTGTCAAATGTCAATTCTAAATTTAAGTTTTGATGTCTTGAGATGTGGTACATTTGTATTTCACACACACACACACACACACACACACACACACACACACACACACACACACACACACACACACGCACACACACACACACACACACAATGTTACCGACATTGATATGTATAGTTTTCCTTCGACTAGCACGGTAAAATGTTACCGATATTCCACATAGGTGAGACAGGTTCCACGGGCCGTTGGTAGTGATGACGGCCACGTTGTCCAGCACGACAGTCGTTGTGTCCAGTCTGAGATCGGCGTCCCCCGTCACGATCAGCCAGCGGGAGAAGTGACGAAGTAAGGAACCCACCCCGAACAGCTGGTCGGACTTCTCCGCCTGGCGAAGGGAAAATAATAAATAAACCTTACAATATTTCTTTTGTGATGAATAAGCTATCAAGCATGTACCCTGCGTATTCTCGTCTAATTCAATGAATGACCACATCAAAAAAAAAAATAGATGAATAGACGAACTGTATTTCTTCCATTGGCAGTAAGAGAGTGAGTGAGATGGGTTTAACATAGCTTTTAACAGTATTTCAGTTATACCACGGCGTGTCAGCCTTCCTGAACTCGATTTCTTTGCGATGTTCACTTTGTAAGTCCAACATAAATATAGTTTATTAATTATATAAGATGTCAGACAACGTTTTATCAGAAACTGAAGGAAATGTGAATGCAACTGTGTGACAATGTACCAGTGTGATCACATTATGTACAGTCTGAGTTCCACCAAGAATGATGAAATTCAGATTATTCCCAAATCTTGACAGTGTCCTCTCGCCCAATGAGCGCGTCATGAGTTGAGGAAGGTGTGCAGGAAGCTCCGTGGCGCTGACCAGAACCAGCTTTGTCCTGCTTGAGGCGCATCGGTCAGTTACATCATAGGCGACGTGTTCTGGGAGAAAAAGTAAAGGAACTCATCGAGAGATATCAAAAGGCTGGAAGACCTGAAGTAACACGTGACCAACAATGACATTCCCTTTCTGCACATGACGCAAGGGGTACAACTACGAGTTTGGACTAAAAAAAACGTGACGGAAATAGCACGATGTATCCTTGGATAAGCTCGTGGCTACCTTTGCATTTCAACTGATAACATGAATGCTCTTAAGCGAAACACATACTAACAACCGATTGTAATTAATATCATTGTGCTATGCACACATACTACTGAGTGAGTAGAAAATGAGTGAGTGAGTGAGTGAGTGAGTGAGTTGGGTTATATGACTGGCGTGAGTGAGTGAGTGAGTGAGTGAGTGAGTGAGTTGGGCTATATGACTGGAGTGAGTGAGTGAGTAAGTTGGGCTATATGAGTGAGTGAGTGAGTGAGTGAGTGAGTGAGTGAGTGAGTTGGGTTATAAGACTGGTGTGAGTGAGTGAGTGAGTTGGGCTATATGACTGGAGTGAGTGAGTGAGTTGGGTTATATGACTGGAGTGAGTGAGTGAGTGAGTGAGTGAGTAAGTGAGTGAGTGAAACCATAAAGTAAATATGTCCAGAAGCGAGGAAGTGCCAGGTGACCTCATTCGGTCAGTTACAGGATGTCCAACTGATTTTTAGAAATGAAGGTAGGCCTCACCGTGCACTTCATCATACACGACTACCGCCGACGGCATGCTCCACAGCAGGGCTGCGACCACAGACTGGAAGAACGTCTCGTTCTGAGGTGGGTTATATGACTGGCGTGAGTGAGTTGGGTTATATGACTGGCGTGAGTGAGTGAGTGAGTTGGGCTATATGAGTGGAGTGAGTAAGTGAGTGAGTGAGTGAGTTTGGTTATGTGACTGGAGTGAGTGAGTGAGTTGGGTTATATGACTGGAGTGAGGGAATGAGTGAGTGAGTGAGTGAATGAGTGAGTTGGGTTATATGACTGGAGTGAGTGAGTGAGTGAGTTGGGTTATATGAGTGGAGTGAGTGAGTGAGTGAGTTTGGTTATGTGACTGGAGTGAGTGAGTGAGTGAGTGAGTTGGGCTATATGAGTGGAGTGAGTGAGTAAGTGAGTGAGTGAGTGAGTTTGGTTATGTGACTGGAGTGAGTGAGTGAGTTGGGTTATATGACTGGAGTGAGGGAATGATTGAGTGAGTGAGTGAGTGAGTTGGGTTATATGACAGGAAAACCATAAAGTAAATATGTCCAGGTGACCTCATTCGGTCAGTTACAGGATGTCCAACTGATTTTTAGAAATGAAGGTAGGCCTCACCGTGCACTTCATCATACACGACTACCGCCGACGGCATGCTCCACAGCAGGGCTGCGACCACAGGCTGGAAGCACGTCTCGTTCCGGCACTCCCCACCCCTGCAGCCTAGAGAACGTAAACTGTACGTGGAGGGAGTGAGTGGGTGAATTGGGTTATATGACTGGCGTTATGGGGGGGACACCGCATTACCACGGGCACTGAGAGGGGACGTAACGTTAGAGGAATAAACTAACTACGACAATATACCACACACCTCATAATCCCTATATACAGGTACATACTGTTTAATGCAATCCTTAAATAAGCAAACCCTAGACAAACTGACGGCTATCAGTAACTGTACCGTCGTTGTAAGTCACTCTAGTGACAAAAGAGAGATGCATGAAGTGAAATGTTGTGAAAAGATCAAAATCTCAAGGAAATCAGCATGTAAAATTGACAGTCATACAGCATTCGATATTGGCGCGACAGCTGTCCGAATTGAGGTTGGGTAGAAAAACAAGCTTTCCACGTGATGAAGCATACACCTGTAAAATCGCTCAAGTCACATATATCGTTATTACGTCTTCTCAGAGGTCATTTTTTGTTGGATGGCTGGAGGATGTGGTGGCTGTCAAACAGGATAGTCCATGACACCCCTGAGGTGTTCTATTGGGGACATGTCTGGGGAGCATGCAGGCCACGGCAACACGTTGACATTGTTGTCTGCGAGGACGTTCTGTATGATTCGGGCTGTAAAGGGGCTATAAAGGACACCACGTGGCAGCTGTTGAAGAAATGGTAGGACAATCGGCGAAGAATGTCATCCGTGAAACGCTGAGCTGTCAAATGTCCGTTAAACCAGTGGTGTTCTCACCTTGCCACAAATTCCTCCCTTCACCATAACAGCCCCTCCACCATACGGCACGACCTCCTGAACGCAACATGCCGCCGTTCGTTCTCCTCGTCGGCGGAAAATGCTATCTTCCATCAGCTCTGAACAGACAGAACCGGCTTTCGTCAGTGAAGACGACCCTCTGCCTGTCACGTACAGTCCGGACCCATCTCAATCTCTGTTGCGCTGTCAATAACTGTCTTCTGTAATGGCGCTAAGCCCTAATTCCTTGAGCCCTGAGTCGCCTGGTTACTGTCTGTCGACTAACAATATGCCCTAAGACATACGTCGCTGATGAAATCACTGCCAAGAATCGATTCCAGAGACGCAAAATACGCAAGTACCGGTCTCCATTAGGCGCAGTTGCCCTGGGTATGCCTGGTCTTGGCCCTTCTGATGTCTTCCCGGTCTGTTTGTTACATTACATCACGTTAGATACAGCAGCGCGGGAGCAACCAAAGGTTCCAGCAATGTGGGCATCGGTGGTCCCATCTGTATCATAACCAGGGCCCGCTCGCGTCTTGGTTTTTTTAATGAATGTGAGTGTCTGACATGCCGTCCATATCATTTATATAGCCTTATTGCATGTGTAGTTTCGGCGGAAATATATTCCTTGTCTATACTTTTAAAATGCATTCTTTGTCTATACTTTTTAAAAGCATTCCTTATCTATAATTTTGAAACATATTCCTTGTCTATACTTTTGAAATATATTCCTTGTCTATGATTTTAAAATGCATTCCTTGCCTATACTTTTGAAATGTATTCCTTGTCTATAATTTTGAAATGTATACCTTATCTATACTTTTGAAATATATTCCTTATCTATACTTTTGAAATATATTCCTTGTCTATACTTTTGGAACATATTCCTTGTCTATACCTTTTAAAAGCATTCCTTATCTATACTTTTGAAATATATTCCTTGTCTATACTTTTAAAATGCATTCCTTGCCTATACTTTTGAAATGTATTCCTTGTCTATAATTTTGAAATGTATACCTTATCTATACTTTTGAAACATATTCCTTGTCTATACATTTGAAATATATTCCTTGTCTATACTTATGAAATTTATTCCTTATCTATACTTTTGAAAAATATTCCTTGTCTATACTTTTGAAATGTATTCCTTGTCTATAATTTTGAAATGTATACCTTATCTATACTTTTGAAATATATTCCTTGTCTATACTTTTGAAATATATAACTTATCTATACTTTTAAAGTGTATTCCTTATCTATACTTTTGAATTATATTCCTTGTCTATACTTTTGAAATATATTCCTTGCCTATGCTTTTGAAATATATTCCTTATCTATACATTTTAGATATATTCCTTATCTATACTTTTGAAATATATTCCTTGTCTATACTTTTAAAATGCATTCTTTGTCTATACTTTTGAAATGTATTCCTTGTCCATACTTTTGAATATATTCCTTGTCTATACTTTTAAAATGCATTCCTTGTCTATACTTTTTAAATGTATTCCTTATCTATACTTTTGAAATGTATACCTTATCTATACTTTTGAAATATATTCCTTGTCTATACTTTTGGAACATATTCCTTGTCTATACCTTTTAAAAGCATTCCTTACCTATCCTTTTGAAATATATTTCTTGTCTATACATTTAATGTGCATTCCTTATCTATACTTTTGAAATGTATTCCTTGTCTATACATTTAATGTTCATTCCTTATCTATACTTTTGAAATGTATTCCTTGTCTATACATTTAATGTGCATTCCTTATCTATACTTTTGAAATGTATTCCTTGTCTATACTTTTAAAATGCATTCCTTGTCTATACTTTTTAAAAGCATTCCTTATCTATACTTTTGAAACATATTCCTTGTCTATACATTTGAAATATATTCCTTGTCTATACTTTTGAAACATATTCCTTGTCTATACTTTTGAAATATATCCCTTGTCTATACTTTTGAAATGTATTCCTTGTCTATACTTTTAAAATGCATTCCTTATCTATATTTTTGAAATATATTCCTTGTCTATACTTTTAAAATGTATTCCTTTTCTATGCTTTTGAAATATATTCTTTATCTATACATTTTAAATATATTCCTTGTCTATACTTTTGAAATATATTCCTTGTCTATACTTTTAAAATATATTCCTTGTCTATACGTTTGAAATATATTCCTTATCTAATATCTATACTTTTGACATATTTCGATACCTAAGAAATACATTCCTTGTCTATACCTTTTGAAATATGTCGATGCTTAATTAATGTATTCCTTGTCTGTAGTTTGGTAATTCCCTATCTATACTTGAGTTTTAATCATCTGGGTGTCGACCTACCTGAGACGCTGGGGCTGGGCACGGCCTGTGACAGGTGACAGATAAACAACAGCAGGGCACACATCCTTCTGTCAGGCGAGACACGTGCACGTGAGGCACACATCCTTCTGTCAGGCGAGACACGTGCAGGTGAGGCACATATCCTTCTGTCAGGCGAGACACGTGCAGGTGAGGCACATATCCTTCTGTCAGGCGAGACACGTGCAGGTGAGGCACATATCCTTCTGTCAGGCGAGACACGTTCATGTGAGGCGCACATCCTTCTCACTGACACACGTATGTCGTGGGAGACGAAAAGTCGATTTAAGTTCTATTGTCGTATGACACCAGAACAAACCTTGCTGCTTCGATGGTCGATACGTGTCTACAGTGTGTCGATGTTGGCGATGGTGACTTGCATTATGTCACGGTAATATTTCATTGGTGTTGATATTGCTGTCCATAGTTGGGTGATGATGGCGGTGACGGTATTGATAGTGATGGCGGTGGAAACTCTTTTCTCTTTATCACATATCTATAGTGTCTCATCATTCAATCAAACAACATGTTAGCGAGGTAATACCCACATTAACTGAATCAACACACATCATGCTGTATAATAAATAATCTCATATTTATTTGTCAGCCCCGCAAGTTTGCATTATGCTTCCGCTGGTTTATTGACACATACTGGAAGTCCCCCCCCCCCCCCTTGAAAGTCCCCCTTCCCCCCCCCCCCGCCTCTGAAGTCCTCCCCTCTGAAGTCCCCCCTCTGAAGTCTCCCCTCTGAAGTCCCCCCTCTGAAGTCTCCCCTCTGAAGTCCCCCCCCTCTGAAGCCCCCCCCCCCCCCCCCCTCTGAAGTCCCCCCTCTGAAGTCCCCCCTCTGAAAGTCCCCCCCTCTGAAGTCTCCCCTCTGAAGTCCCCCCTCTGAAGTCTCCCTCTGAAGTCTCCCTCTGAAGTCCCCCTCTGTAGCCCCCCCTCTGAAGTCCTCCCCTCTGAAGTCCCCCCTCTGAAGTCTCCCCTCTGAAGTCCCCCCCCCCTCTGAAGTCCCCCCTCTGAAATCCCCCCTCTGAAAGTCCCTCCTCTGAAAGTCCCCCCCTCTGAAGTCTCCCCTCTGAAGTCCCCCCTCTGAAGTCCCCCCTCTGAAGTCTCCCCTCTGAAGTCCCCCTCTGAAGTCCCCCCTCTGAAGTCCCCCCCCTCTGAAGTCCCCCCTCTGAAGTCCCCCCTCTGAAGTCCCCCTCTGAAGTTCCCCTCTGAAGTCCCCCATCTGAAGTCCCCCCCCTGAAGTCTCCCTTCTGAAGTTCCCCCCTCTGAAGTCCCCCCTCTGAAGTTCCCGCCTCTGAAGTTCCCGCCTCTGAAGTCCCCCCTCTGAAGTCTCCCTCTGAAGTGCCCCTCTGAAGTCCCTCCTCTGAAGTCTCCCTCTAAAAGTCCCCCCTTCTGAAGTCCCCCCTCTGAAATCCCCCCTCTGAAGTCCCCCTCTGTCTCCCTCTGAAAGCTGAACAAGACCTGCCTGACATGTCGCGTGTGTAGCGGCCATACAATTCCCCATTCCCGCTATGGGATTCGAACCACGAACCTTCTGTTCAGATGTCGGACCCCTTTTCGTAATGATCTGCAGACTGCCGACCTACCACATGAATGCCAACACCTTAACTTCAGCTCGTCGACGGGGCGGTCGGGTAGCCTAGTGTTTAAAGCGTTCGCTCCTCATGCCGAAGACCCGGGTTCGATTCGCGACATGGGTACAATGTGTGAAGCCCATTTCTGGTGTCCCCCGACGTGATATTGCTGGAATATTGCTAAAAGCGGCGTAAAACCATACTCACTCACTCATCTCGTCGACATGATGTTCCTACAGTTCTGCGCGTTCTATCCATGGGGCGTCCAGGCTAGCAAATAGACCTAGGTCCGCAACAACTTCTGCTTGTCTTAAGAGACGACGAAATGGATCGGGCGGTCAGGCTCGCGGACTTGGTTGAATGCATGTCATCGTTTCCCAATTGCATGGATTGAAGCTCATGATGTCAGTCACCCGTGAAGACCCGGGTTAGAATTGGTCTTCAGCAAACCATGCTCGTCGTAAGAGGCGACTAACGGAAACGGGTAGTCAGACTCGCTAACTTTGTCGATGCGCGTCATCGTGTCCAAATTCTGTGTATCGATGCTCAAGATGTCAATCACTGGATTGTCTAGTCCAGACTCGATTATTTACAGACCACCATCATAGAGCTGGAATATTGCTGGGTGCGGTCTAAACAACAAACGTGATGTCAGTCACTGGATTGTCTGGTCCAGACTCGATTCTTTAGAACGATAGCTGGAATATTACCGAGTGTGGCGTAAAAAGGGGAAGCCAACAAACAAACAGTTCACGGATACATTTTAGCATCAGTCTTATTTGGACCAGTGACGCCAGGAGCACGTGCTGTGTTTATTCCTTGTTTACACTGGCTGGAGTCAGGAGGTAACGGGGCCAGCGTTTATTCAGATAATATTGTTTTAGGTAATGAGTTTATTAGATAGTCATTTACACTGGGTCCTATTACAGTCAGTTTGCGAACTCACATTTTCAAAAACAAGATCGCATGGTGATGGTGATGGTAGTAATTATCTTGTCATAATCAACCGTTTCTGAAAACAACAGCACGTGCGGCGGCGTCGTTTGCCATTATCATGATTATCGCCAATACCGCCGTCGCAAACAACAATTATCGCCGGCATAGGCATCTTCATCCTCAGCAACCTCATCGTCATCACTTCCTGTGGTTTCACGTGCTTACAGACGGACTCCCTAAACACGCTTGACCTTGGCCCCACAGAATTCTACTTGACGGGTACCAGGCTCCGCGGTTGATTGTGTTGTGCGTCTACTGAACAGTTTTCTAGAAACAATGTTACTTGGAAGAGATTCCTTCTACGAAAGCCTAATGTTGCAATAATTTGTATATCGACATTTCTCGGTGTTTCAATTACTGGTATTTGTTGATTTTTTCGATATTTAACAGTTTACTCCTGTGACCGAGTGACAGTTTACTCCTGTGGCCTAGTGACAGTTTACTCCTGTGACCTAGTGACAGTTTACTCCTGTGACCGAGTGACAGTTTACTCCTGTGAACGAGTGACAGTTTACTCCTGTGACCTAGTGACAGTTTACTCCTGTGACCGAGTGACAGTTTACTCCTGTGACCGAGTGACAGTTTACTCCTGTGACCGAGTGACAGTTTACTCCTGTGACCGAGTGACAGTTTACTCACACCTGACGGCTCGGGGTAGATAGACTCACACACACGGTACATCACACCTGACGGCTCGGGGTACATAGGCTCACACACAGGGTACGTCACACCTGACGGCTCGAGGTACATAGGCTCACACACAGGGTACGTCACACCTGACGGCTCGGGGTACATAGGCTCACGCACATGGTACGTCACACCTGACGGCTCGGGGTACATAGGCTCACACACACGGTACATCACACCTGACGGCTCGGGGTACATAGGCTCACGCACATGGTACGTCACTTGACGGCTCGGGGTAGATAGACTCACACACAGGGTACGTCACACCTGACGGCTCGGGGTACATAGGCTCACACACAGGGTACATCACACCTGACGGCTCGGGGTAGATAGACTCACACACAGGGTACGTCACACCTGACGGCTCGGGGTACATAGGCTCACACACAGGGTACATCACACCATATACCACTCGAGATCGGTTGACAACTTATAATGTATGGACTCCTATGCAACCTGCTCTATGGGCACTGGAGACGTACCTGTCGGGAAATAAGGTGTGCCGGGTGTGAAACGTCTACTGTCACATCTCTGTTTGAAACCATGCTCAGGTTGGTGATGTAATATCTTTAGAAAATGGTGGTTATGAAAGTTTTCGAATACAAAAATATGTATCCTCTACTTAAGCACCCAACACATTCTCTTCAGTTATCAGATTTACTGTTATACCTCTCACCTGGAAATCTGTTCCGTGAAGATTCCCGGTTAGAGCAGGGTCAATACAGCAACCCAACTGATTTACCAGCTGATCTAGAAATAAAGAAGACCAGTGAGACCCACTCACCCGTTTCATATTGTTGTAAGAGGCGACTAACAGGATAGAGTGGTCAGGCTCGCTGACTTGGTTGATACATATCACAGTATCTAAATTGGTGATCGATGCCCATGACGTCAATTACTGGATTGTCTGGTCCAGACTCGATTATTAACAGGCCGCCGTCATATAGCAGAAATATTGCTGAGGGGGGCGTTAAACAAACAAAGAAAACGTGGAAATCTACATGAGGTGCCACGTGACTACCAATGTTCTAAACCAATGGCCAGGATGGCGTGGTACAAAACAACCTTCGACTGTCTTCAGCCTGTGTGGAGGTATGGGGCCTATGTCACCTGACTGCTTTGTTCAAGGGCGCCCGGCAGTTCATGATCCAAGGATTGACAAAATCTGCAGTACGAATATGTCCCCGAAACTAAAACTTGTCTCACCACAAGGAGATTCCGGGTCTCAAACATACCCCGTACTTGTGGCCTGAGCCGAGTGGGGTGGTGATCGGGTGTCCGGCATACCCCATACTTGTGGTTGGAGCCGAGTGGGGTGGTGATCGGGTGTCCGTCATACCCCATACTTGTGGTTGGAGCCGAGTGGGGTGGTGATCGGGTGTCCGTCATACCCCATACTTGTGGTTGGAGCCGTGTGGGGTGGTGATCGACGTCGGTACATCCCATTCTTCTGGTTCGACCCGACTAGGGTGGGGATCGGGTTGCTGTGTGATTGTCTGTCATCCTGCCCCGATGGCGTGGTCTTCCTCATGCTTGTAGTCACTGGATTGTCTGGTCCAGATTCGACCTGTGCAGGCCGCGGTGATGTAGCCGCGAGGTTGTTCACTGACTTACTCACCAAAAACTCTCCTATTTATGCAAGTTGTCTTCAGGGGTGTGTGGTGTGGGTGGGGTATATTGTGCCACTTTGAACAACATTTCAGTTACAACACGTGATGTCATGTCAAGCGTATACCGTTTGTTTGACACTTAGTGAAACCCACGAACACGGGTATGGTGGAGACAATGTTCAACTTAAAACACGGAGGGGGCGATCTGGTGACAGGACAGAGGCCTTGTCTAGTTCAAATACTGAGTGAGTGTGTGAGCTTGAATTAACGCTGCTTTGACAATATTCAAGGACATCACCGCGCGCCTGCTTCCAATGAGAGAGTAAAATGAAGCTCTGGGTTTGATGCCAGCTACCAGCACGGGTATGGTGCTAACAAATCATGAAACATATTCAGAGCGAATCGGGATTCGAACCCAAATCATAGGCTTCTGACACGCCCAAGGGAGGTAGCCATTATGTTCAGCGAATTGCGGTGCCTGCGACGACTGGGCCCTCCATGCCCTACTACCACGACGTGCCAGCCAGGAACACAGGGCTAACTTATACCGCGTACAACTAAAAACAGAGGGGCCTTTGATATCAGGACTTAGAACAAATCTAAATCAAATAATGTCGAGTACTGTGATATCGGACGGCCTGAAATGTTTGTAGGTGCAAACACAAGAGTTTGCAACAACCTAACACGGTGTGGCCGTACGATAATATCCTGTAGGAGATTTACGACAATAGCTATATTTAGTCTGGTGTTCAGTCTGGTGTTTGGCACTCCGTAATGTAAGAGTATAGACCCTCAGCACTTGAGCAGCTCTCCACGGTGGCTGTGGAACACGCCCTACTTGGCACCTCAAACTCAAGTGTGGTGTAAAGCACGTCTCGTCAGCTTTCAGCACCTGTGGCCATGTTAGCAAAGACGTGTGTCTACATGGGCCATGTGGAGAATATATCAGTATATCGGTATATAGGTATATCGATATATAGGTATATCAATATATGAGTATAAACGTATATCGGTATACAGGTATATCGGTTTATCGGTAACAATATAGGTATATAGGTATATCGATATATAGGTACATGAGTATATAGGTATATATAGGTATATGAGTATAAACGTATATCGGTATACAGGTATTTCGGTATATTGGTATATAGAATATAGATATTTAGGTATATAGGTATATAGGTATATCGATATATAAGTAAATGAGTATATACCTACATCGGTATATCCGTATATCAGTATATTGTTATTTCGGTATATCCGTACGAAAAACAGTTTCCCCATTTAACGCTCGGTCATTGGTAGCCAATCGAAGAGACAAACTAGAAATACGTGTCCCTATTTTGCTATCGCCATAAGTCTTGTCTGTTGGGGTCACGTGTTACATCAGGCGGTGTAATTAGAGGTGTCGGGATCAGGTGGTGGTGGGTTCGAATCCCAGTGTCGCCCAGATGATGATACTTGGTTTGTCTGCACCATACCTTTGTCCGTGGGTTTCATCACAGTAAACGTCAGGGCCTGTTTCACTGTCGGCTTTCCTACCACATCATGCGGCGTGATTAAGGCTTGTTCAAAGTGGCGATAAATCACCCACTCACTCACATACTCATTAGAGACTTTGTTTCGTGATTGTTATTTAAGAATATACTTCAATATCTTTTGCGTGTATAACCGGTTGCAGGAGAATACCTTGACCTGTTTTCTTCGTGAACAGTCTACAATGAACGTTTACACATCACTTCACGTCTCAGAACCATTGATAGCTCTCATTGCCGATCACTACTGATGGATACACCCAGATATAAAGATATTAACGAATGATTTGTGTTGTTTACAATGGAACTGAACAACAAACACAAGTACGTGTCAGTCTCCTGAAGCTCATTTGAAAACGTTATAAACTATCAGGTACAATAGCAAAATAGTTGACGGGCGTCAAGTGTCACTGAGTGCTATATCTATATCGTTCCTGGTTCTTGGACTGATAGCAGTTGTGTGCTTTGTGGAGGAGACGATCACTGCCATCGACAAGTAACACTCGTCGCTCCTCTCGGCAGAAGAGCTCTCATAGTAGATAGGTACTCGAAGCTCTCGTAAAAGCACCACTTGTTCGTCCTGTTGAGTGAGTGAGTGAGTTTGGTTTAACGCCGCTTTTAACAGTATTCCAGTTATATCGCGGCGTGTCAGCTTAATGTGGGAGGAAAGCCGTCCTGTTGAACTGAGTTGGATAATACAGTTATTTGGATAAGCTACAACGGCTCTAAAAGTTCAAATCAAATGTGGTTTCAGTTTTGTTTTTGTTTGTTTGTTGTTTGAAGCCACACTCGGCAATATTCCAGCTATATATCATCAAGTCTGGACCAGGCAATTCAGTGGTTGATATCATGAGCATCGAACCACGCAATTGGGAAACGATGACATGCATCAACCAAGTCAGAGAGCCTGATAAACAAACTTCGTTCTTGTAGAACCCCTAATCACCTTGATAGTCTGATAATATTCCTCGACACAGCCCGACAAATGTAGACTTGCTTTAACCATCACTGAGCAGCGTACAAATATGATACTCCTCGACACAGCCCGACACATGTAGACTTGCTTTAACCATCACTGAGCAGCTTATAAATATAATACTCCTCGACACAGCCAGACACATGTGGACTTGCTTTAACCATCACTGAGCAGCTTATAAATATAATACTCCTCGACACAGCCAGACACATGTAGACTTGGTTTAACCATCACTGAGCAGCGTACAAATATAATACTCCTCGACACAGCCCGACACATGTAGACTTGCTTTAACCATCACTGGGCAGCGTACAGATATAATACTCCTCGACACAGCCAGACACATGTAGGCTTGCTTTAACCATCACTGAGCAGCGTACAAATATAATACTCCTCGACACAGCCCGACATATGTAGACTTGCTTTAACCATCACTGAGCAGCGTACAGATATAATACTCCCAGACACAGCCCGACATATGTAGACTTGCTTTAACCATCACTGAGCAGCGTACAGATATAATACTCCTCGACACAGCCCGACATATTGTTTTACATAAGTTACATAACGTATGTGTTCTAATATGGCGTATATGTTTACATGACATATGTGTTCTACATGACGTATGTGTTCTACATGACGTATGTGTTCTACATGACGTATATGTCTACATGATGTATGTGTTCTACATGATGTATATGTCTACATGACGTATGTGTTCTACATGACGTATGTGTTCTACATGACGTATATGTCTACATGACGTATGTGTTCTACATGACGTACATGTCTACATGACGTCTTGCAGGTTTATAGACCCTTATCATGCAGGCTTACACACCCTGATCATACATGCTTATACACACTTATCATGTAGACTTATAGACCCTTATCATGCAGGTTTATACACCCTTATCAAGCAGGCTTATACACCCTTATCATGTAGGCTTATACACCCTTATCATGTAGGCTTATACATCCTTGTCTTGCAGGCTTATACACCCTTATCATGCAAATGTATAGACCCTTATCATGAAGGCTTATACACCCTTGTCTTGCAGGCTTATACACACTTATGTATGCTTATAGACCCTTATCATGTAGGCTTATACATCCTTGTCTTGCAGGCTTATACACCCTTATCATGCAGGCTTATACACACTTATGTAGGCTTATAGACCCTTATCATGCAGGCTTATACACACTAATGTAGGCTTATAGGCCCTTATCATGCAGGCTTATACACCCTTGTCTTGCAGGCATATACATCCTTGTCTTGCAGGCTTATACATCCTTATCATGCAGATTTATACACCCTTATCAAGCAGGCGTATACACCCTTATCATGTAGGCTTATACACCCTTATCATGTAGGCTTATACACCCTTATCATGTAGGCTTATACACCCTTATCATGCAGGTTTATACACCTTTATCAAGCAGGCTTATACACCCTTATCAAGCAGGCTTATACACCCTTATCATGTAGGCTTATACACCCTTATCATGTAGGCTTATACATCCTTATCATGCAGGCTTATACACCCTTATCATGCAGGTTTATACACCCTTATCATGCAGGTTTATACACCCTTATCAAGCAGGCTTATACACACTTATGTATGCTTATAGACCCTTATCATGTAGGCTTATACATCCTTGTCTTGCAGGCTTATACACCCTTATCATGCAGGCTTATACACACTTATGTAGGCTTATAGACCCTTATCATGCAGGCTTATACACACTAATGTAGGCTTATAGGCCCTTATCATGCAGGCTTATACACCCTTGTCTTGCAGGCATATACATCCTTGTCTTGCAGGCTTATACATCCTTATCATGCAGATTTATACACCCTTATCAAGCAGGCGTATACACCCTTATCATGTAGGCTTATACACCCTTATCATGTAGGCTTATACACCCTTATCATGTAGGCTTATACACCCTTATCATGCAGGTTTATACACCTTTATCAAGCAGGCTTATACACCCTTATCAAACAGGCTTATACACCCTTATCATGTAGGCTTATACACCCTTATCATGTAGGCTTATACATCCTTATCATGTAGGCTTATACACCCTTATCATGCAGGTTTATACACCCTTATCATGCAGGCTTATACACCCTTATCATGCAGGCTTATACACCCTTATCATGTAGGCTTATACACCCTTATCATGTAGGCTTATACATCCTTATCATGCAGGCTTATACACCCTTATCATGCAGGTTTATACACACTTATGTAGACTTATACACCCTTATCGTGCAGGCTTATACACCCTTATCATGCAGGTTTATACACCCTTGTCTTGCAGGTTTATACACCCTTATCATGCAGGCTTATACACCCTTATCATGCAGGCTTATACACCCTTATCTTGCATGCTCGGCGCTGGGAGACTGGAGTGAGCAGGGAGCCTGGTGCACATGCTTCTGTTATAGACTCCCTGGTCTGATGTATGTACCCTTTATCACAGAAGGAACAAAGAAACAGAATGTACATAGAGCTTTGCTCTTCAGAGTAACACGTACTGCACTCTCCCTCGTCAATGTGCTGCAGGGAGGAGTCTGGAACAGCTTATAGATGACAAACCAGTCCGGGGGAGGGTATGGCTACAGATCTGGAACATCTGGCGATAATCGCTAAAAACCCACAGATAGATACGTAAACGTGTGTATATATACGAGCGAGATATCAAAACTACGGGTGAAATTGAGAGCGCCGGGGCAAATCTTCATTTACATCTTACAGTTAATTTCCGCCTTTTCAGTCAACATTATACTTGAGTTGGTTTCGGTGGCCATGCTTGAGGCGCCGCAATTGATCTATTGCTTTTCTTGTGTTAAATAATTTGGAATTTATATTTAATATGGAAATAAATGAAAACTGATTATTCACTTATTATCAAATAATTGCTCTCTTAATATTAAGGGCAGGTGTTGGAACTTTACAACGGCCCCACACAATAACATGAAATATACACGCCCCGACTATATCTATTTTCTGCCACAGATGATATGCGCTCATTTTGTACAAAAAGCATTAATAATTATATAATGTAAGTGAACCTTTGAATGTTTTGAATAAAGTCAGGCAAGACATTCTGAACATTCCTTAAGAATTTATACTTTTAACATAGCTAATATATTCGTCTACCTTACGAAACGTTAAACACATTACTTCTTGTACGTATATTTTTATGTTCTTTCGAATCAGATATAGGGAAAGGGGGTGGTCGGGTAGCCTAGTGGTTATAGCGTTCGCTCGTCACGCCGAAGACCCGGGTTCGAAACCCGACATGGGTACAATGTGTGAAGCCCATTTCTGGTGTTCCCCGCCGTGACATTGCTTGAATTTTGCTAAAAGCGGCTTAAAATCAAACTCACTCACTCACTCACTATTATGGAAAGACAGTAGGGCTATGTGCGTGTTCTTTTTACAAGAGATTCTCATTCTTAATTTACGCATTTTTGTCCAGCCAAATAAAATAATTTATATAAACGTCAATTGATAAAAATAAGTTAAGGGCGCGTTATCAATTTATTCTTAATGTGCAAAAATCGCAGCCCTCACTCGACGGGAGAATGTATCATCTCGTTCAAATCTCGCGAGATCAGGCCAGCTGTTACCCGCTTCGATACAAAAGCGAATGACAGCGAGGCATGACAGTCATTTGTCAAGCATTCGCGTTGTGTGGAGTACATGGAAAGCTGGCTGTCATTTATGCGGAGGAGCTAAACGGATAATTTACTGTTCAAAGGTTTGTTGTGTTTTCTTCGTTTTTTTATTCAAGGGGCATTGACATATTCAGAGGTCTAGCAACTTGTCCTACCTCATGACTCAGACTGTCTCGGTGATTGAACAACCAGGGCCACTTTGTCGTTTGTTCATTGCGACCCTAAGGGGCCGTTGATATCCCTGAAGACAGTTATAAGAGATCGGATCATTTATTAATCATTACTGGCGGCTACCGTACCTTCATAATTAATGGCCTATATCCAGAGTTTTAGCTTTAGTGAACTGTGTCAATCACATAATTGGTTGTCACAGCTATCATTGTTCGATGTCGATCGCAGTGAACTATGGAGTGATTTCAGTAATCCGCCAAGCCCAGGGCAATACCGCCTGCTTGTCCCTGTCGTGTTTGGAAATATTTCCTGCACAAACATTTTGTTTATCTAGATGTCATAGTGGATATGGTAGTGTGGTGATAGACCTGACACAGTGCTTGTCCCGGCTTCATCGACGGCCACACAGGTATGGTAATCGTTTGCCCAATTTCTTGTTACAGCCAAGATCTCCAGAGCTATGACAGCTGATAATCAATCAGCTATTACTATATTACTATTACTATTGTATTTGAAAGGCCGCATTATGCTTTAGGGGCATTAGGACATTAAACATTGTTAACCTACAAAGTTCCACATATGGAAAAGATCTCTGAGACTTTATAACATGTCATGAATTAGGCCTACTGCTGTATAACTACTGGCTAGCGACAAGTTATCGCAGACGACCAATTAACGCCAACTCCCTGTTATAGCACTCACGTGATCGCATCTCATTTTTCTTTTGCTCATATTCATAAGATGAGAGAAATATTTATCTGAAAAGATGAATAAAACACTCTTGTTAGGAAATACATAAAAAAACCACCATAATCACCTTGCTCAAATTCAACTTTAGAAAAGACGCACTAATTCACGCAAAACTATTAATCAAACAACACGATGATGCACTTTCAGTTCTGTCATTGCTTTCTATCTGTCTGTCATTTCTTCCCCAAAACATAATTCTGAAAGCTATTTGAGCTATATTTCCGAAAGTGCATATCTGTATGTATTGCGAAATCCATAGCACATAGTGTTAAGGATAAGCATGTGTAGATCAAATTGGGGGAATATTGTCTTTTGTCAGTTTGCAGACAACAAATTGATAATAGCATTTCTTATTCATTTTGCTGAATAAAAAAAATTTAGTGCAATACCAGAGTTACTTAAAAATGTTATTTGTAAAGCGGTGCGCGTGGTCACATGGCTTGTGCTGTTAGGGCAATGGCAATAACTGGTACTGTAAGTAGACGAGAAAATTCTATTTCCGCTGTTTTATTCCCTACATAGCGTTATTGTAACAGAAATCAACTGAATCTTATTCCACGGACAGACATAAGCGCATTTGCTCATAGTTTCACCAAAATAAAAGTTATTGGTACAGTCAAATTTGAACCGATAAACAGAAATGAAATGAAAAGAAATGGCGATAACAGGTCTGTGACCGGTACATATCACAAACAAGGGCTGGGACAAGTTCAAATTTAGTACCTGGGTACCCAACCCCCAATACCAAACCCTACCCGGGTACCCAACCCCCAATACCAACCCCTACCCGGGTACCCATTGCAGAGATTGGTACAAAATGTCCTGTAGGGAATTGTTTCATCAGAGCCCTGGAGAAAGTATTCAGGTACACTATAAAATGATCTGGTCATGCATAACTGAAGTTGGCTGACGCTTTATCTGTTAAGTCAGAAGGAATGCATGAATAGTCCGAAAGAAATGTGAACATTGTTGACCTGTACTAGCTGCAGTACTAGTGTATTTACAGAGTTCTTGATAATTTTTGTCTTTAAACAATAGATCAAGTGAGCAACCACGGGTCCGGGTAGTTCCGTGGGAACCCAGGTCCTACTCAGTACCGACCCGAGTACCCGAGTTACCTGTCCCAGCCCTATCTCAAACACATGAGGCCTGTTACGGTACAATTATTTTCTTAGCCAAATGATAAGGTAAGAATTGTCTTGGCTTCGTAGGGAGAGTGACGGCTAGGTGGTAAGATGTTTTAAGTCAGAACCTAGGGTTTTATTCCCCACTATTGGGTCCACATTTGTGAATATCATTGTTTGTATACATCCTGACTGCAATATTTCTAAAGGCAGCTTAAAAGTTAGTAGTTGTCTGCTCTATTGTCTTTCTCCGATTCTTAAAAGTTTGGTTAATGAAATTTAGATTTATTCATAATTTAATTTGTACTCATCAGCACTGATATAGAATACACCACAAAATCCATAGGTGTATTTCTTCAAGACGAACATTCAGTATACTATACATCACGTTAAATATGACAACTGTAATATGTGTAGACAAGAGTGCCATCATGGCCATTGTGCAATCTCTGAAGTATCAGTTCACACTTCACTGCACTCAGATTTTACGAGTCAATTATCACCTGGACCGATGAAAGCTGTGTGAGTCTGTGTGTTGCTGACAGCCCCAGGCACTCTGTACACTGATTGTCCTTTAATTGACCAGCTTTTACACCCTGAGTGATGACATAATGATGAAGTCTTGTAATTCCCTCAAATTTTGATCTCTTGATGTGTGTAGGAATGTAAAAGATTTCTTCCTGACTTAGGTTACTCATATTCCAGGGTGGTGTTACAGAAGGACTACTTAACTCAGTTGAAAGGGTCTCTTAAAGTCCTTTTCAAGACTGTGTACTCCATTGTCCTTGACTTGGCTGTATAAAGTTGGTAAGGTTAAATATGATTAGTCTTTAGGATTTGCAGGGATTTATCTCAAAGTGCTCAGAGGCCGATATTCGGCCTCAAGTCTGCAGCAAATTAGATAAGAATTGTAATTAAAATTTCCCAATTTATGATAATAACTGATGCTGTGACTTAGAACAGGTGACCTGTATTTCACTGACCAATTTGAGCAAAATAATGATGTTTTCCTAAATTGACTGTCAAGAACGCTTGGTTTGGAATCGTGAATAAGTCTCTGGATTTGCTGATTTCGTGATCTGTTTGTGAAGCCATGCTAACAAGTTGTGACTGAGTCGATCACAAAAGATTATTAACATGAGGGTGAGGTGTGATTAATTCCTTGTTGTGATGCTGTGTGATCTTTAAAACTTTGTGATATTTGTAAGAATCGTAGTATAATGAGTATGTGTATGATGTAAGGTTTATGCATGGATAGAATAGGGTCAGGGTAATCATTACTATAATCGTCTAATGGACACAATTATGACCAACTTACGAGTGTAACTGTGAGTTACTGTTGTGATTCCAATTACATTCAGTTTTTTAGAGGGGCGCATTGGCCCAGCCATCTGTCAGAGTTGCGCCCCTTGGGCACGCCAGAATCCCATGATCCTGGGTTCATATCACGGTTCTCCGGATTATGTTTCTAGGTTTGTCAGCACCATAGCCGTGCTCATGGGTTTTGTCAAAGTGGTAAAATTGGGGCTTTCCTCCCACATTAAGCTGACATGCCATGATACAACTGGAATACTGTGCAAGCAGCATTAAACCCAATCTATTTTAAGTAGTGTAGGTGTGTAACAGTTAGACTTACATTTAGTCTCTGAAATGAACATATTTTACAGATAAAAACAGTTGTTAAATTATTGTTATGAATTACAATAAAAAGGAGCCCAGAGACTCTCTTGATACTGCAGTAATCTAGACTTATGCCAAATATTCTAGACTTGCATGGGCTGTAGTGGAAATATTTGTTTCTAGGCCTGTATGACAGACCAAGTAACAGTTGGTTGGTTGGTTTGTTGTTTAACACCGCACTCAGCAATATTCCAGCTATATGACAGCGGTCTGTAAATAATCGAGTCTGGACCAGACAATCCAGTGATTGATATCATGAGCATCAATCCACGCAATTGGGATTGATGACATGCATCAACCAAGTCAGCGAGCCTGACCACCCGATCCCGTTAGTCGCCTTTTACGACAAGCATAGTCACCTTTTACGGCAAGCAACTGAGTGACTTTAGTCACTGGTCTGAAGCCCATGTCTACTAAACTTTGGGGAGCACGGGTGGCCCAGTCGTCTAAGGCACCGCGATTTGCACGCCAGAAACCTACGATTGTAGGTTCGAATCCCGGTTTGCACAGATAATGTTTCTAGGTTTGTCAGCATCATACCCGTGCTCGTGGGTTTCACCGAAGTGGTAAACGTCTGGGACCTGCATCACTTCGGGCTTTCCTCCCACATTAAGCTGACACGCCACGATATAACTGGAATACTGTTCAAACCGGCGTTAAAACCAACTCACTCACTCACCCACTATTAAAACATGTTTTGGCCTATAAACTTGAACTAATACTAGTCCATATGATAGCACTGTAGCCAACAGAAAATAATGTCGAGAGCCAGGTTCAGGCAAGTAGAATCAAATGTTTTTGGCACAGATTGAGTTAATGTTACATTATGCAGTGTTGGTAGTTTAACGATGAAACCAGTGGAGGTATATCGCATGGGTGTAAAGTTACCAGAGTCAAAAGCCCTCAGTTGCACCGTCATCCCCGATACTTTTTAGCCTTTTATAAGCCCTTACTGGAAGTTTGATGCACTTTCAATTATCAGCGTTAGGAATTGGCACTTGGCCTGTAGTCCTTGCCAAACTGACCAATAGTTTAGGTATCATAAGGACTAGTAGAAACTTGCCTTTTTTAAGGGTTTTGCTATTTGTTATCATTATAAGGACAAGTGGACTAAAAATGTTATATATGTTATTATACAAATATTACATAGATTACGGAACTGATAATTTGTTTCCTTTCCTGAAATATTACTTATTCTCACGAGTCTTCACAGTTCACTCGTCACTTTCACCAGTTATGTGCCAAGGGGCGGTCGGGTAGCCTAGTGGTTAATGCGTTCACTCGTCACGCCGAAGACCCGGGTACAATGTGTGAAGCCCATTTCTGGTGTCCCCCGCCGTGATATTGCTGGAATATTGCTAAAAGCGGCGTAAAACCATCCTCACTCACTTACTACTTAATGTCTCTATATGGGACTAACAGGATCAGGTGGTCAGACTCACTGACTTGGTTTATGCATGTCATCTTATCCCAGCTGCTGTATCACTGGATTGTCTGGTCCAGGCTCTGTTATTTGTACAGACTGCTGTCATTGAGCTGGAATATTGCTGAATGCGGCGTTACACAACAAACAGCGTATGTCACAATTACGTTTTGAAGTGATCACTCAAAGCGTTAAGCCACATCTGCAGAGTATACCAGACAACCTCGGGCAAGTCATATCTGTAGGGTAATGTTAAACACAGCTGGAACTTTATCAGAGCATAAAACTGACTAAACTGCCAACTCAACATTACAAGTTACAGTGTACCAGTAACTCTGGTCCGGTGCTTGAATCCCTTATCAATGATGATAATGTGTAGGCCAGGTCATGTCAAGTGCTTTTACCTACACTCTGTTTCGTTCATGTTGACATTCCATACAAAAGTAAATATTGGGGTTTGATTACACATCTCTCCATGGCAGTGTATTGAATCTCAGTAATAATCTGAACAAGTGATCGTGTCTCCCTTCTGCTACTCTCCAATAGTCAATGGGTGTTCTCTCCGGGTCTCCTTTGTGCTCACGCGTGCCTTGGAGTATTGCCGAACTCAACTTGACGTGGTTCAGTAGTTAATCCAATATCACAACACGACTGTGTGTCGGGCTCTGTAACCATTAGCTGACTCGTGACACGGTTATGTTCTCAACCTAACATAATTGATCATGTTTTAAGGCTTCGGCCTGTAGGATACTGTTGCCAGTAAAATGTCAATCCTTGTAAGTTATGAAATACTTCTTGAAATATTCATCACACAAATTGATGAAATGTTTTCATATACATGACTTGGTGCTGCTTCACATTGAGTAGGTTGTATTCTGGGGGAACAAATATTGGTCTGATTCATATTTTGTAATTGATGATTTTCATTACTTTCCCTTTGTTGAAATATTAATTTGTAACAGCAGTTGTATACATGGCCTGCACGACTGACCCAGAGGCCTAGATCTGGTGACAGGTCTGTGGAGATGACAACATCATGACCTGGTGGTCTGGCTCATCTAATTAATCAGTAACAATGGATTCCCTTCAATTACAGGAAGAATGGACTTCCACCATGCAGGCTTCCACTTCGGCCACACGTCTAGCCTGGGTGTTGTCAAATGTATTTTGTCTGGTGTGCTTAGCTGATAGAGTTCATATAACATTATAATCTTTTGGAAAGTGACAGGTTCTGGTTCAATAGAACAATAGAATGTCTGGGGCACAGGCTTCTCATGGTATTCATACGGACGTCTTAATCCAAATACATGGCGAGACACTGAACTGTCTGTCGACCAACAAATATTGTTATTGGAAGGACAACATTAATAATCCAAGAGTCTAGTGTGGACTAATGAGTTATGTACTCTGACCAACCAGGTGGTTTAGCAGGTTTAGTGAAATACACCGTTTTGGCTCACACCAGCTTTTGTACCGTGTGGCATTTGAAGAAATGACATCCTCCTGTACACAATCTCAGAAGTTAAGTTGTTCTTCGTAGTTCAGCATTGTTTTTGACTTGTGTATTGTAATCAAAATCTTTCATTTGAAATCAAGATGATGAAAGAATTCTTGACTATTGTCCCTAATGATTTCCAGCACGATATAGCAGCAGTCAGGATACACTGCATACTCAGCTTTGCTGTGCCATATATCTTATCCTTGTCCAGACGTCTTGGAAAATGTCAAGGAATATGTTTGGTTTGCACATCTACATGCATAAACTCCCATTGAATCTCACAATGCACTACTTATCTGATATATACACGCCACATGAATGCTTTCAGATGGCCCCTACCCCCTGACCCCCCTACCTCCCCCTCTCCCTCCCCTCCCCTCCCCCTCCCCTCCCCTCCCCCTCCCCTCCCCTCTAGGAGGTTGTGTATACCCACAGTCCTGACCCCTGTATAATACATTGCTTGTGGTATTTCCACTGGAGTGATGGAGAAGAAACATGCCTTCACAGATACGGGAGCCACTTAGATACCGTTCTGTTTTTAGGCAGGGCTACACCGAGGAATCATGGGTAAGAATCGGTAAGATATTGGCTGCGTATAGTTTTTGCATCCCTGGCAGTGTGTTGCTATAATGTGTGATTCACTCCATGTTGAGGTGTGGCGCTACGAGCACACGTCTCCACATCCACAGACGTTTATTGTTGTATGCAGAGTTCCTGGAAGGAACTGCCAGGTTTTTCACATGTATCATAGTGCTGGAACTTATTGATGTTTTTGAAGGTATCAGCTACTTATGGAAGAGTCAGACTGAACCTTTGTTTGTTCGTTGTTAAGACAGAGAACTTGTCCTTCAGTGTGTGTTCTTATGACCAGACTGTGTGTTGTCAGCAGGATGGGTGTGTCTAAGGTGACAGAAACTGGGGAGAAAACTATGGAAGTTTGGTACTTTTGCAGGTTTTCTCCACCCAAAGTGACATCTGAAAATTGTCCATCTTCATCTAATGGCGAGATGGATCCTCACGTTTCTACCGTAGAGGACGACGTTGAGGACGACGGAGGGGGAGAGGACCACAGCCTGGATACTATCAGTCTGCTCTCGGAACACGAGGACGACAGAGCAACTCCTGTCAGCGTGGATATTGAGGGACATGCGGAGCAGGACATCTTTGGTAGGTTACCTCCATGTCTTAATAACACCCCTAAAATACTTGAAATTAAACTTGAATGACTGGCGGCTACCTTTACATTTATAAATGCATTGACCTGGGCTAACAAGCTGATGCCAATTTCTATTCCTGAGACTATCTATCTGATTGAATATGTTTCTGTTTGTTTTGATTTTGATTTAAATATATTCCATTTTCAAATGTTGATACTTCTTACTCAGCATGTTCATAAGAATCAATGTCTTATCCCAAACCAGCAGGCTACAAGATTTGGGGCCTAGAAAACCTGGTTCTAATAACCATAGTTTAGTGTTTTGTTAGTTTTAAAAATTAGTTTTCAATGTACGAGTTAATTAAGAATTGACAAGGTTAAATCAAATTATTGGAACCAACCTTTTTCTTTTACATTTTGACCGAGATTATCAAAGAAAATAGCCCGTTTATTGTATTTATTCAGTTAAGATGTGTTGTATGCTTGCTATTCAGTTTGAAAATACAGAAGTTCAAATATAGGGGGAAATTCTCAAAATACAATTTCTTTTTTGTTATTTACATTATGTGGCTTAGCAAATTCTTAAGTGATGCTATCTTTTGATTCCTCCTCTGTAATCACCACATTTCCTAGATCAGACAGGGTAAACACATTTTGTAAGCAAGGAAATGATTTGGGTTCCCATGTCCCCTAAGTCCAAACTGCAGCCTAGCCTCAGGCCTGGTCCAGAGCTTCTCATCTAAGTCGTCAGTAAGGCGAGTCCTGCGCCCGTTCATGTTTGTAAATGTGTGAGGATAAACAACAAGTTGTGAAACTGTTAATCTGAGAATGGCATCTGTGTCAATGCCAGGGTTGTTGTCACCGAAGCCGGAACAAACCCCGGTAAAACCTGCAAACATCAACTGCCTCATCCTACGTGCTGGTCCAGAGGTCAGGGGACAGGGTCTCTCCAGACAAACAGGCTTTTATATATTTGATTTGTTGAATGAGAAATTATTTCATGGTGATCAATTTACTTAAGTTTCTTAAGGGGGGGGAAATGAAGCCTTCGCTCGTTTGCCCAACAGTTGTGCTGTTTCTGACAAATGATTCGTCAAGTGGCCTGATTATGTTGGTTGTCATTGCGGTAATTGTACACGAGTGTAAGGGATGAGTCACACACAACACAGCAGCAGGAAAATCTCTTTCAGTTTCACTCCACTAATAAACTCTGTCCCTGACACCCACAATGTCCCTGTCACTTCCTGCATAGTTGCTCCTAATTATTGTTTAATCTTTGACCTCGACAGTGACAGAACCCAAGTTTTCTCAGACCATCTTATCTCCCTACATGTGTCAGAACTTTGCCTTGGTTGGCTGCTTCCTGTGCAGGGTCAGGTTTTGGTTCAGACTTCAGATCAGGAGAGTTTGGGTCACCGGTATTGTCCTGTGGTGATTATGTGGGAGACAAATGACATCAGAAGTTCAGAACACTTTCATGATCTTGATAGCACATTCTTCTGTATCATTACAGTCTGCGTTATTTGCCTCCAGTCTTCAACCCCGATTATATTTCTTGGTTTGTCAGCACCATACCCGTGCTTGTGGGTTTCACCGAAGTGGTAAACAACTGAGACCTGCATTACTTTGGGCTTTCCTCCCACATTAAGCTGACACGCCGTGATATAACTAATACTGTTAAAAGCGGCGTTAAACCCAACTCACTCACACTCACTCCAGTCTTCAAGGCCCGAGTCTAGTACAATTCTGTTCAGTCTGGTACTAAAGCTCAGCTAGTAATAATCTAGTAACATCAAAATTTACAGAACATTTTGCTTTGGGCCAGTAGATTAAAACCTTTTGGCGCAAACTGTCAATGCTAATTTTTTGATAAAATATTTTGCATGAAAATCAGCCAGTGTCCTAGATAATGAACTGATCTGAAACGCTGACAATGTTGCCTTCAAGTTGATTAAAGAATGTTCAGTTTTACGAATTCAATGTAGATTAGCCAGTAAGTGAGAGGAAGTTGTTTACTGTCACAGTCGACACTGTACTAGCTACATCATGGTGGCCAGTAAAGTCAGGACCAGGCAAACCAGTGACAGAAAGCATGATCCCTATTTTAGTCAGCTCTTATGACAAGTATGTGGTACAAGGTCGTAGACAGCTGATGTTGTACTTGAAAACACAGTTGTAGGGTTGCAACGTTGCATCGATCAATTACCCCAGAAAATAAAGTAATATATTTAGTGTTCGACAGAATGATTTTCAAGTCTTTGCCTTTACGATTAAGCTTCAGATTTAGGGTGTGTATTGATTGAAATACCATGGCAGTAAATCTCAACTATCCCAGGACCCACAGATGTTAGGTAGATAGTCACTGGGATATACTGGGACCGGCATCTTGACATGGGAAGATGTCAGCTGTACATTGTGTAATATCAGTTTCAGCTGATGTGACGGTGGTGTGGTGACGTGTGATGCGATGTGATGATGTGATGTGATGTGACTGTGGTGTGGTGTGGTGTGATACCATGTGATGATGCGAAGAGACGTGACAAGAAGTGATGTGATGCAACAGTGATTCGATTTGATGCGACCCTGATGTGATGTGATGCGAATGTGATGTGACGTGATGTGACATGGCGTGGCATGGCGTGGCGTGGCGTGGCGTGATGGAGACGGTGACTATTAGACCAGATCATTTTATTTCTGCAGGGTTCAAAATGTCTCCTTATATAAGTCTGAGTAAAATTCAGCAAGGAATTTTTGAATCTGTAAACCATTTTAAAAAGTCTTGCCTTGAAACAGTACACTAGTACAGTTTGGCTAGTACGACAGGAAGATAGGGAGGTTGACATAGTGCTACTTCGGGGTAAATGTGATTGATTATGGTTAAATGGATATCAATTATGAATCAAGTTGTGAAATATTAAACATGCTCATGTCCAAAGTTAAGCCATAACATATCACCTCTAGTTTATATCTTGTTTTGACATTGGTTTCGATTACATTTACAGATTACACTTAAGTAGTAAACACTGATAGTTGTCATTAGAGTGGACTTAGAGTAGAAACTTTGATATGAATCTTTTATCAAGAATATCCAATCTTCCTTGCAAAACTGAACAAAGGTTGAATTGTTTTCTGATTTGTGCTTGTGATTTGACTATGAAGAGAAACAAACAAATCTATTCTCTTAATGGGTATTTTATCAAAATATGAAATTGCCTATTCAGTTATATAAGTTTGTGTAGAAATTCTAATAGTTCTGTTTGTGATGATCTAAGTAAAACATGGTGCAATAACAGCCTGTGAGCAGTTTGTGTTTGTATTCAGGGTAACATCAATAAGTTATTCTTCTTGACAATCCAAAAGAATGGACTATAAACCTCCCACATGTAGCAGGGAGCAAGAACTTGAGGTCACTTTATTGTAAGTGTTGCAACGTTTCATCATCATGTCATTAGCATGAAGACCACAGTCCAGCAACCTAAGGGATGCAAGCCATGTATTTGTTCTCACTTCCTGCCAGGGTATAGTTTCCTTGATTGCAGAAGCCTCATCTTGCCTGTTCATCTTCCGCTCTGAATAACTAGTTTCCTTGATCGCTGAAGCCTCGTCTTGCCTGTCCATCATCCGCTCCGAATAACTAGTTTCCTTGATCGCTGAAGCCTCGTCTTGCCTGTCCATCATCCGCTCCGAATAACTAGTTTCCTTGATCGCTGAAACCTTGTCTTGCCTGTACATCATCCGCTCTGAATGACTAGTTTCCTAGATCGCTGAAGCCTCATCTTGCCTATCCATCATCCGCTCTGAATAACTAGTTTCCTTGATCGCTGAAGCCTCATCTTGCCTATCCATCATCCGCTCTGAATAACTAGTTTCCTTGATCGCTGAAGCCTCATCTTGCCTATCCATCATCCGCTCTGAATAACTAGTTTCCTTGATCGCTGAAGCCTCGTCTTGCCTGTCCATCATCCGCTCCGAATAACTAGTTTCCTTGATCGCTGAAACCTTGTCTTGCCTGTCCATCATCCGCTCTGAATAACTAGTTTCCTTGATCGCTGAAGCCTCGTCTTGCCTGTCCATCATCCGCTCCGAATAACTAGTTTCCTTGATCGCTGAAGCCTCGTCTTGCCTGTCCATCATCCGCTCCGAATGACTGTGTGCTGAGTGTAGAGAGACAGGATAATCAGCTGACCACCTGCCCACCTGCCCACACACCTGCATACTGAACTGCTTACACTGGTCTATCTACATTTCCTTTGATCAAAACAATCTACACTATACAAACAGACAAGTGTAGCTAGCTGTAGGAAATCTGCATCAGAAAAACACAAAGAAAAATGTATTTCGTAGAGTTTTGGTAAGTCGAGCATTTTGTTAAAAATATAGTATACTACATTTTTAACGAACATGTTTATAACAAACACGCTTATAATGAACTGATGGATATAACAAACTGTTTTTTGGTCCTGTCCATTTGCTTACAACAAACTACGGTTATAACGAATTAAAATTAGTGGTCCACTTGAGTTTGTTATAACCGTAGTTTACTGTAGCTATTATCTTCTGCCTGTATCTCAGTGTTCAAACACCTTTCATGAATGGCAACTTCTTATTTGTATTGCTCAACATTCCGGTATGGATTCAGCAAGAAGTGTGTTGACGTAAGAATCTACACCGAGACAATCGCCATGATATGAAGCAGTAATCCACTGCTTGTTTGTCCCCAATCTCCAGCCAACTTCTAAATGCCGACCAAACAACTTGTTTTCTTGTAATTGAATGTTTGTGTCTAGGGTTACTGACAAGGAATTTTTGTTTGTAATTTTTTTAGGTAGAAATGAAACAAAGTAGTATAAGTTTGTTTGTTGGGTATGAGGGTATGATGACACAGCAGTGACACTGACAGAGAACGGCTCCCATGGTTACCAGGACGCCCATGGTGGCCAGACGTAATCTGCTCCAGCTGCGCGTCAATGTTTGTTGCTAGAAATTAATATCAGCGTTAGAAATTGGCACTTGTCCTGTAGTCCTTACCAAACTGCCCATTAGTAAAGGTATCCTAAGGATGAATAGAAATTGGCCCATTTTAAGGGTTTTGCTATATGTTATCATTATAAGAACTAGTGGACAAAAACTGTTAGTTTCTAACGCTGTAGAATGATTGTAATGGTACAACGTGACTGTGAAACTTGCATGTCACAACATCAGCGCGATTGTATGCTGCAAAGTGTTGAATGTCTGAGACTTGCATCATTTCGGGCTTTCCTCCGCATAAAGCTGACACGCCGCGATATAACTGGAATACTGTTAAAAGCAGCGTGAAACCCAACCCACTCACTCACTATTAACTGAAAAACTGTCGACAGTGGCATAAAACTCACCTCACTCCACTGTGTTACTTAGCAACACACAGTGGTTCATACATTTCAAGGGGATGAAATAACAATAAGACTAATAACAAATCAATCATTTAAGTCTTTTGTCTCGTGATGATGGTCAGTCATGGTTGTGGCACTAGTTCCATGCGCTGTTCGTCAGCGGCCTGTACACCTCCCACGGGAGGACCTCTATATCATTTACCACTTATCGTGTTGATGTAAATATGATTGGTCGCAGTGTCCTGTTTGTCCAAGATCATATGAAGCCCATGTTGTTGATCAGCATTAGGACTCTCATGCTAAGTCAGGTAGGATCTGTCAATGCAATAATTATGAGCTTAAAGGATTTCCATGTGATACTCCCCACCACTGTGTGTGTGAGGCTTGACTCAGGCTCAATGTCATGGTTTAGGGTAAAACGGTTGAGGGAAAAGTGTCATGTTGAGTCTGTGACTGTCAATCTGCCCTCCACCATGAGAGTCACTGAATCTAATCTTGTCATAGAATATATGACCTTAAACACAAGGTATTAAAAATACATACTACTTGCACCAGGTTTACCACAGACTATAGGCCTGTAAGTAGGTTAAGTCACTGGCAGCCGGCCAGTGGAGGGGAACCAGGAGCTTCACACAGACTATTCTGGTGTCTGTACAGACAGCTCAGTACCACCAGGTCTGCCCCCTCCACAACACACAGTGTATTACAGTGTTAAACTTGTACTAGTTGTAGTTCATCAACATTAATTTGTCTCTTAGAGTCACAAGTGATGAGCTTTGCTATATCTGTAGGAGATACTTGGCGTAACATACATTCAGAAACCACTGATCTGAAGCTTTGGTCTAGTGACATATGTTTGGCTCCAGTAAGGTTTGCTATTAATAGCCCATCTGTACCCAATGTTCCAATGTACCAATGTACCGGTGTACCAAAATGATTTCCCTGATTATATTGGTGTTAGAAGACTAGAAACTGTTCGGTGCAGACTGGACCAAATTTCATCATGTTTTCTGGAACAAATTAATAAGGGAAAGGTCACAGCAGATGGACAATGACAAATGGAGAATGATCGTGTGTTTTTGCGGTGAAATAAAGGGCTATCGACACCAGTACTGACACTAACTAGAATGAAGTTGTGAACAGATCAACTCTTGCTCCGATTTACTTGATGGTGTGAATGAGAATGAATTATGACAAGGGGCATGTTGTTCCAGCGTAACTGTATATGTTGCCCAAACATTATTGCCACGTTACATTGACAGCCTGAAAGGACCTAATCATGTAATGTTAGATATGTGCCGTGCTGGCTTGTGCCTATCAGTGGTATGACTGCACCACCTTCTTGACTGGTTTCTCAGAAACAATGAATTCCACCATAGTTGTTGCTTGTTCATTTTTACCGAGGTGGCCCAGTCGTCTATGGAGCTACAATTTGCTGTTAAGAGTTGTGTCCCTTAGGCTTCTTAGAACCTATTCATGGGATCAAATCCCAAATTCACACTGATAATGTTTCTAGGTTTGTCAGTACCCTACTGGTGCTCGTGCATCTGCATCACTTTGAGCTTTCCGCTGCCATACTGAGCAGACATGCCCATATGACTGAAATACTGTTCAAAGCAGCATTAAACACATTAAACACCACTCACTCACTCACTCACTCACTCACTCACTCACTCACAGAAACAGGCCACACTCACTCACTCACTCACTCACTCACTCACAGAAACAGGCCACACTCACTCACTCACTCACTCACTCACAGAAACAGGCCACACTCACTCACTCACTCACTCACTCACTCGCAGAAACAGGCCACACTCACTCACTCACTCACTCACTCACAGAAACAGGCCACACTCACTCACTCACTCGCAGAAACAGGCCACACTCACTCACTCACTCACTCACTCACAGAAACAGGCCACACTCACTCACTCACTCACTCACTCACAGAAACAGGCCACACTCACTCACTCACTCACTCACTCACAGAAACAGGCCACACTCACTCACTCACTCACTCACTCACAGAAACAGGCCACACTCACTCACTCACTCACTCACTCACAGAAACAGGCCACACTCACTCACTCACTCACTCACTCACAGAAACAGGCCACACTCACTCACTCACTCACTCACTCACAGAAACAGGCCACACTCACTCACTCACTCACTCACTCACAGAAACAGGCCACACTCACTCACTCACTCACTCACTCACAGAAACAGGCCACACTCACTCACTCACTCACAGAAACAGGCCACACTCACTCACTCACTCACAGAAACAGGCCACACTCACTCACTCACTCACAGAAACAGGCCACACTCACTCACTCACTCACAGAAACAGGCCATTCTCAGAGACAGCATGAGCAAACAAATGAGCAAACATAGCATGACGGTGACGCATGAGATATACCCTGTATACAGTCAGGCAACTGTCCTGGGACTTGTACATGCCCAGTGAACATTGTGATAAGCCATGGCTTTGTTCCTAGGTATAAGTATTAACCCGCTTGACTCGTCAGATGGGAACACAACTCTTCCCATACTGAAATCGAAGCCTTCACGTGAAAGGAGGGAGTGGGCAGGTACACTTGGCCTGTAATTACTCCTCCTTAATACATCAAAGTGGGCTGTCATCGCCAGTCATCTGTGTGACTTCAGAATGTAGACAGTGATCACTGAAACCAGGATTGGGAAACGCTATTAAATTTGGGGAATACCAGTAATAGGCATCAGATAAAATATTCTTCTGACCTATTTTAGGATTGGTCACAGCCATTTGTCTAAGATTTGGAGGCCTATTTGTTTTCTACATATCTCTGTTATGTAGTAAATGTGAATGGTGAATATTTGTATTTGACTGGATGGGATGTTGTTTTCAAACTGCTGGCAGCAGAGCCCTGAAACTGGTTTCAGTTATCACTCCAGAGCTACACAAACCGAGCTAAAGCTTAGCAGCGGTAGAAACTAACACTTTTAGTCTACTAGTCCTTATAATGATAACATACAGCAAAACCCTTAAAAATACTAGTCCTTATGATACCTTAACTATTGGGCAGTTTGGCAAGGACTATAGGTCTAGTGCCTATTTCTAATGCTGCTTAGTTCAGGTGTTCCCGACCCTTTAAAGTCACTTCAAATACATGTCTGCCAGACAGCCATCTTGCATTTTCTGAATTAAATTGATTAGAGATTTCCCAAGCTGGGTGGGGGAGATTTTGGTTTGAGATTAGCATGTTTATTATGTTTAGGAGCTCAATTATTTTCAAGGATTTTGACTCTTTGTGGAATAGTGAAAATAGAGGTGCTTGCTGGTATGCAGTATGTTTGCTGGTATGCAGTATGAATTTCAAAGATTCACTGACATAAAATAGCACCATGCTAAAAGTCCTCCAATATGTTTCAATAATATTGTCTGGGACATTTGTATATTCATAAATATATGTATTTAGTTGGTGACCATACAGCATGTGTATCTTGACATAAGCAGACTGGCTGGTGGACCACAGGCAGGGAGGGCAGGTGCTTGTTTATAGCAGGTATTCATTGTGTAAACAATAAGTTTTAAACACAGACAAGACATGGTACAAACAATGTTAATGCAGGCAATGGGAGAAGATACACCAGATCAGCCAAGGAAGCCCTCCGGTTGATGCATGAGGCGTGTCATGTGTGAGGAAAGCATGTTAATATCGGGTGTATTGGTGCTTGTGTTCTGCCCAAGGCTGTAAGTGCACTGAGGCTCTAGTGATTTATGCCCTGAACAGTCTTCCAAAGTGTTGAGATTAGCTGTACAGAGTTGCAGCCCTTAGGCATGACAGGATCCTATGATTGGGGTTCAATTCCCAGAGTAGACCTGATTAATGTTCTTGATTTGTCGGCACCAGACCCAAAATTGTTGGTTTCTCCATCATGCTGATTATCCTGCATCACTTTTCCCCGACATTATAGACTGACATTATAGACTGACATTATAGACTGACATATAGACTGACACATGGACTGACACATAGACTGACACATAGACTGACATTATAGACTGACATTATAGACTGACATATAGACTGAGAGATAGACTGACATAAAGACTGACATATAGACTGACATATAGACTGACATAAAGACTGACATATAGACTGACATATAGACTGACATAAAGACTGACATAAAGACTGACATATAGACTGATATTTAGACTGACATATAGACTGATATTTAGTCCCAGAAATAAATTTATTTTATTTGAAAATATATATCTCTACAAAATGAAAAATATAAAAATCCAAATGGAGAATAGAACAATCCTAGACTTGCCAAATAATTCTCGACTTGAGTTGGACTTCTTTTTAAATCCAATGCAGACCGACTAGCTGACAGACTACAATATGACGTACATACTGTTCAGCATGTTCAAGGGGGCCTAAACCTGCTTACTTTTCTTCATATGACAGTACAGAGTAGAAGGGACAATGGTGATGATTATGATAAGAATCTAACGTTCACCATTATTATTTTAAGTGTCCAAAATCGATTTACCCGTTATAGATGCAAAATTTTATTACAAGAATCCATAATCGATTTATGTGTTATAGGTTATTAAGAGTGAGTGAGTGAGTTAAAATTTAACGTCGCGTCGGCATTATCTCAGCCATATACTTAGCTATGGTTATTAAGACATTCATTTGATCTTTAAGTTATGGAGCATTAACACATGTATCACCGATACAAAGCCATTGATTATTTCATTCATAGAAGTTAGACTCTTTAAGTTTCAAATATTCTTTTACCATGCACTTTCAGTAGAAGTGATGGACAACCAGTTACGACCGATGATAGATCAGTTGAAACAAACTGAAATAGGAGCAGTGATCCATGGTATTAAAGTCACAAACGATTTCAAGAACTGTGAATTATTTGTATGTGTGATTTTCTTCGCAATAGATGTATCTGCATTCTCAATCGTCCAGTGTATTTTATGTATCCATTCTGAGATGATAAATACGCAATTGCTACAATGGCTGCCTTTAGGACGTGATCAGCCTCCATAGCTCTTATTCTCAGGGAGCCTCGATTTATATATATTTAATGGTTTTAAGGATTAAATTCAAGAGTGAACATAAAGAATTTGCTCTGTGAGTAGGAAAAAGATCCTGAAAGCCCATTTAATGCCGCGTTATAAGCTTGCATGTTGATGTGACTGTCCGTGTCCAACTTCCTTTATTCAGTCAAAATGGTCAAACATGAAAAGTCGTGTCCTATCAAATAGAATGCAGATATGAGAGTGTTTCGTATAAGGACTCTGTGGAGATTCCGGGGTTGAACTGGTCCCCAGTCAGTCTTGCTGACGCGGGGTGATTACGTTTCATCATACCCTGGCAATGTTGTTCATTACGTCAATCACTGGTTTGACTGGTTCAGAATTGATTATCTAATTATATGCAGTCATATAGCTGGAATATTGCTGAGTTGGTGTAAAACAACAAACAAATAATGAAAGGGCTTTTCATATTACATCCTAGACAACTTCGAGGATTAATGTCTAACTTGCTGGCTCTTATTCTTAAACTTGATAAACCAAATACCCAGACTCTGCTCCTGTAACCCTTGCTGTAATCAGATAGTAATAGACCGGGTAGGACTGGTGTGTGCAATGTGTGGCAACCCGTGAAGATCCGGGGTAGATTAGCTCTTCAGCAACCCATGCTTGTCGTAAGAGGCAACTGACAGGATCGGGTGGTCAGGCTCGCTGACTTGTTTGATGCATGTCATTGTATCCCATTTGCGTGGATCGATGCTCATGATGTCAATCACTGGATTGTCTAGTCCAGACTCAATTATTTACAGACCGCTTCATATAGGTGTAATATTGCTGACTGCGGCGTTAAACGACAAACAAACAATGTGTGGCAATTTGCCATGTTTTATGTGCTCAAAACTTCGTACCTATAACTGGCATTGAGTTGTTTTCATTTAAATCCCTTCTTCCCGGTTTACCCTGACAAGTCACGGCATGTTATCATGTAGAGAGACAATTGATTCTGAGGACAATAGAAGACATTGATCGGAACACAAAGATGAGCACGACACCCGAACAGTCGCGTAGGTTCAAGTGTGAAAAAACTTACTTCTTTCCCCCTCAAACGCCAGGGATGTACCAGAATGAATATGTGCAAAAGACTGTGAAAAGGTTTGACCATCTCATCACAAGAGGTAACCATAGTTCGACCATATTGTTTTGTGTAATGAGTTATCAGCAGGTAAGTTTGGGTACATGGAAGCATCTATCATCATCTATGCTGGACATCCCAGCAGTGACAAGACAACCACAGCCTGTCACAAGACAGCCACAACTTGTTGGTGTAACCTACATGCTAATTGTCAGTGTGAATCACGTACATTGAACTGTAAACTGGCAGTAGAGAAGGAAATTGAACTTTGCTAGTGGCTTCTCTTGTCCGTCAGTCAGCTGTGTCAGTGATAATGTCTGTATAATGGATGTAGTGTCTGCTAAATAGGTGTTTCCTTATCAGCTACGACATCCGATCCAAACAAGATCTTGTCTTTACTTGTCTCCATACACATAGGTTTAGTGTAATGAGATTTAATTTGATATTAGCTATAGATATTGGCAGAGGAGGAGGGGGGTCAATATTTGTGTTGTCTAGTAGAGTTGAGGCTGAGTGGGGGGACTTGGCATGTATTGATTCATCGTCAAGCTGGCGGACATCTCTCTCTGTCACAACATGCTGTGGTCTGCTGGATGCTCTTGATTATATTTTGTGGATGGGTCTTTGTTCTGACAGCACTCTGTGTTGTCAAAGGGTAGTGATGAATTTAGTGCATGGCTTCAAACACGTCTGAAAATATTAAGACATGGTTCGTTGGTTAGTCAGGCTCAACTACAAATCAGTTACACTATGATTTTAATGACTGTTTAAAAAATGTGAAAAATCATGCTCATTGTGCTGTTCTTTGTTATGACTTGTAATTTGGTGAATTAACGATGTATTAATCATGGACATGATACAGTGTAACCCTTATAGATAAGTAACCCTCGTCTGATAAACGTTTATTGTGAGTCGGCTATTAGGACTGAAACATGCTGCAAAGAGAATCTTACTGAAAATAGTTAGCAGTGCAGAAATGACACACACATTGTTAAGATGAAAGACGTGTTTGTGAAGAACACGTTTTGAGGTCGGACATTGTTCAATTTGTTGTTTGGCCACTACCAAACTTTCCATTCCCGTGTCAATAATTCCAGCCCTGTGAAAATTTTGGCAAGCAGGCTGTGAACTATTTCACTCATTTGCTCAAGTCGGACATGTTTTGTCACTGATTGTGTGACTCTCCCCTCCCTTTGTCTGAACCGGATAATTGAGTCTGGAACTACGTGAGCCGTGGCGGTTATGGATTCCACCCAGTGCCATCGCACCCATCTGCCTGGCACACACACAAAGGAATCAACTCCAGTATGTGGCTTAACCTTACACTGACAATTACCTGCTCATTTGGTTTTCACCATGTTGACAGATAATAACATATAGGAGGCAATGTTGTAGAAGTGTGTTATAAAGGTGCTTGTGTACGCTGTGTATTGAAAGAGAGGGGTGATTGTGAGGTATTTAAATTTAGTACATAGCTTGTGCCAGGCAACAATGGCTAATGGATGGTGAAATGTTTCAGCAGTAGAAACTAACATTTTTAATCCACTAAGTGACCTTATAATGAAAACAGAAAAGCAACACCCTGAAAAAGGGCAAATTTCTGCTAGTCCTTATGATACCTTTACTATTGGTCAGTTTGGCAAGGACTACAGGACTAGTGCCAATTTCTAACGCAGTGTTTGACTAATGCTGTACTTTAAAACTAAGGGTCAGTCCTGGGTCCTTGATGTCTGCTGTTGAAGTATTGAATCTTGCGATGCCTTAAATCTTCATTTCTCAAGTAAGGTTGTACAAGGACCCCTTGACTTCCACTGTTTAGATGTGTCACTACAGCAGGATTTCATAACTGCAGCCCGGGTGTTATCTCACACATGGTTGTATCTTTAATAAATGCTTAATCTGAGGTTAATCCATGCTCTGACAACATTACGACGTCCCCATAGCAAGCTGGGATATAACTGCAGTTATCTCATACCTACAAGATATAATACCCGGTCTACACCATGTATATTACATGTGCCAATGTGTACTTATCCTTTCAGGTGGTGGGATGGACAGCAGCAGCAGGGATGTGTCTGGGGGAGACAGCGGCGGCAAGGGCGTGGCCGGGGGAGGGGGAGACAGCAATGTGGAGGAGCAGCTGGTTATGGTAAGTAGGCAGCCATTCCTCCTGTTCTATCAACTCAGTGTCTCAGTTATTGTGTCTGTGTTTGTGTGAATGTTAGGGAATCCACAGTACCCAGTGCTTGCCTCCAACATTGTAGAGCAAATTAGGTCTCCAGTATCCACATTCTTGACCTGGATCCAACAACCTGTCATAAAAGCCATCTAAAATGAGGATCCGGTGGCCAGGATGGGAGGTCTGATTGTGTGCCACTGTACTGGGTGTACCCCAACATGTGGGAGGGAGCTTACCCTTCATATTGCAGGTTGACATGATAGACTAAGGATAAAAACACATTCACTTTCAGATACTCACTCACTTATCAACTCTTGTACATTCACACATTGAGATATCCATGTATTATTTCTATAACAGAGACCATGACTAACCTTTATGACCTTTGACTCAGTTGTTGAATACAAAGGAGACACTCATCTGACTTTCAGCTGATCACTTGACCAACTTTATAGTTTTTAACCCATCACATTGGTAAAACAGTTGAAAAGTTTGGTTGGTGTAACTCCGGATTTAACAGCAACATCAATTGAGGTGAGGAAAGGTCCTCCCTCTCGGAGTCTCCAAGCCCCCCTACTCTCTCTCCACAAGCATAATTAATACTCTCTGTTTCCCTAATTAGCTTGACAGATTCTCTATGCTATGTATGATGACATTTGTGTCAGGCCAACAGATCTGATGTTCACACAGTGCTTTTGTTCTGAGGTTATTCCATCAGATACAAGCTGGGTGAATGAGGAAACTTACTCCTGTTTGGTTGATTTCCATCAATCATTTGTCTATGTTGCTCCACTCAAAGGGTGATGACCTGCAATAACTGTCATATTGCAGGATCAGAGGTTGGATATATAGCTCATTATTCCCCCTTCATCAGTGCTGATGATGTATGGATTGGATGCAAAGTATGTCAACTGAAATGTATCATAGTAGATAGTATCAACCCACCCCACCCCCGGCATATAATGTGTGGGAGGGGGGAATATGGTTGTCATCAGGTCTGTCTGTCCATCCGACCGCCTGTTCATCCATATTTTGTTCCAGAGCTTGATTCGAAAACCATGAACGATGTTTCATTCAAACTTGGTACATGTGTTTGCCAGGGTCTGAAGTTGTGCCTTTTTCTATTGTGGGGGCCGGGGTATTTGTCATCTTCTGATGACTCTTGTTTTAGTAAGGCTAAAATAAATAATAGTCTTGGTTCTCAGGCACCGCCCGCATCATCATAAAGTTCGCCGCACGTTTTGTTTTTATTTCCATTTTTAATTTATTTTTTTAAATCCTTAAATATTCGAGGTCCAACGGTCATCAAATGCTGTATTCACATATTTTACTCATCAAGGAATACATTTATCTAGGGAGGCCTGTTCCCAGGTCAATTGTACAAAATTGTTTATTTTATTACACAACTATTAATCAAAAAAAAAAAAAAAAGACACCACCTGCCCACACTATATTTTCAAAACCATTGCCTGAGAACGAATCTTTTTATTTTTTAAGCCTAAAGAATTAGTATTTTCAGGATTATTCAAGGTTTATTGATTTGTTAAATATCATCTTTTCCTTCCCTTTTAAGACAGTGTAAAATCTTTCCTAGAGCTTCAAATTGAAGTTAGAAATTTATCTAAGCATTATTGGCCTAATGTCTGCATCAATTGTTCCTCCAAATTCTTAGATTGGTATTAAAGACATTCAGTTCAGGTTACACTGGTCTACTAACTCTGTTCTAAGTGACTGAGTGGGACATAATTGCATTGGATGCATTGTTCCCGTTTACCGGTAAATTTAGGGTGTACTGGTAATTTTTACAGTTTCAAAAGCTAGTGGGAACTCTGGGATGGCAAGGTTAGAGGACCTGAATGTAAAAACAATTGTTGACCCCAAAAACATTTTCCCAATTTGCTGCCACAGACTCATAGTTTAAGATCCGTGCAAGCTCCCTGGATGTAAATACTGGGCTCCGTGACCAAGTGACGAGGAACATGACGTCCAGGTGTGAAGCAGTGGGACATGGTGACCCATACTGGTCACATAAGGAGGGTCCCAATAATGTTTCTTCAGTCTGTGTTCTTGCTTCCATGCACCTTTGTTTGGCTGGCTGTTGTGAACAAGGTTTCTACCATGACAATAAACATACAGGATCACATGTCCAGTGGCAGGCAGGCACCTGTAGTGTTTACAAACGCAAGGAAAATTTACTTGACTTCAGATTTGTGTTACTGACACGAACTGGACAGGGATTGTTGGACTCTTGGTGTGACAAACATTTCACGAAGGCCCGTAGACTGATACATGCTGTTGTATCTGTCACCTGTCATCTTCCTGAGGCTAGGGAGTTAACTTACTATAAGTGTCCAGTTTCAACCCTTGCCAAAGTTCCTTGCTGGAATTCAAGAATTACATTTTGGCTGGACTAACGAGTCTATGCATAGTCCAATCAAAATTGCGTAACAAACTAGGCATCTGGATCTTAAACAACATGGATTTCAACATGCTGATTTCTGTCAACTGAAGGATTTGCAAAGCATATGTACCACCAACTGGGCGTTGACATATTTTGCAAATCTTTTCATGTTTTTAATCAGTGCTCAAGTAATTCTATGCACTACGCAAGGTAGGGCCCATTTTATTACAATATAGATCCTGACTATCAATCAGATGGTTTTGACTGGGCGCTGCCATTCCTTTTTAAGCAATTGGAAGTGATAGAAGAGGTAGAATCTGATTGGTCAATAGGAGGGACATAGAAGTGACATAACTCGTAATAGCCACTGGTGGCGCTACGATTGAGCCAGAAATACCAACGCAGGTCGGCAAAGGTGGTAACTTGACTTTCTTAGTCAGTTAACTCCCTTGCCTCATGAAGATGGTCCCCTGTAGGACTGCAGAGACAGGTCAGGGTCTTACCTTGACTTACAATAATTCATTTTAAGGGTCCTTGCAGGCAATATGAGGAAGTCATGAAATGGTATAGTGTACTGTAAGTTTTGATAATATCTTTAGAGCCTGCAATGAATCAGTGATCATATGGACAGTAGGCATGATTGATGAATGAATTGACAGACGCCCGTAACTGCTCTTGATGCACTATAGCTGCAATGAATATTATAGTGTGTCCCTGGGACGCAGTGAATATATTTTCTACGTCCAATTGCAACATTTGGGAGTACTGGATGCGTAAAGCTTGTACTTGTATACTTGTACATGTGTTAGACTGCTGTGGTATCTGTCACCAGTTGGACAGTAGAGGGCCTGGTTACAACGACTGGGTCCCGCTGGGAACAATTGACAGCTGCTCAAGCAAACTCCAGCCTTGATCCCGATTCACACATCCAGAGCTTCAGATCTATTATCTTGAGCTCTGTATATCCAACTACATTTGACAGATTGTTTAATCAAATAGATTTTCTGTCGCGTGGTGTTGATTATGCCCCAGCTACCGGAAGCTGACAACATCTGCAGCAGAATGATAACACTCGATGTGGGATATAGGTAAAAGGTAGAAGAGGACAACACTTACCTGGACAATCTGTGAGCCTTACACAACACACAGCAAATGTGTTGATCAACTTACACCAGAAATCCCCTGCCTCCATCACACACTAAATCAGCACTTTATACCCTCTACAAAATACTGTAAATCATGAGATTAATGTGTCACCAAATTAATGTGAGTGTCGACCCCTGGCCTAAAGGGCGTCATGATATTTTCGGGAGTAGCCATGCCTTTGAACTACAAAAACTAATCAGCAGACACTGACACCAAGACTGCAGACTTAGAATTCCATGATATAGTATGGGGTGATAGCAGTTTGATTGAATGTTGATCTTCACAAATTTACCTTCAACTGCTTGACATGAAATCAATAGCAGGAGATTCCACATATTCAAATGAAACTTGTTGGGTCAGTGTTGAAGATTGTACAGGTTCCAAGTGTTGTTACACGAGTGTGTATTCCCCACAACTGCTTTTACTGTACCTGACATGGTCACTACGTAGTTGTGCAGTGTTACGTATTCCCCACAACTGCTTTTACTGTACCTGACATGGTCACTACGTAGTTGTGCAGTGTTACGTATTCCCCACAACTGCTTTTACTGTACCTGACATGGTCACTACGTAGGTGAGCAGTGTTACGTATTCCCCACAACTGCTTTTACTGTACCTGACATGGTCACTACGTAGTTGTGCAGTGTTACGTATTCCCCACAACTGCTTTTACTGTACCTGACATGGTCACTACGTAGTTGTGCAGTGTTACGTATTCCCCACAACTGCTTTTACTGTACCTGACATGGTCACTACCTAGTTGTGCAGTGTTACGTATTCCCCACAACTGCTTTTACTGTACCTGACATGGTCACTACGTAGTTGTGCAGTGTTACGTATTCCCCACAACTGCTTTTACTGTACCAGACATGGTCACTACGTAGTTGTGCAGTGTTACGTATTCCCCACAACTGCTTTTACTGTACCGGACATGGTCACTACCTAGTTGTGCAGTGTTACGTATTCCCCACAACTGCTTTTACTGTACCTGACATGGTCACTACCTAGTTGTGCAGTGTTACGTATTCCCCACAACTGCTTTTACTGTACCTGACATGGTCACTACGTAGTTGTGCAGTGTTACGTATTCCCCACAACTACTTTTACTGTACCGGACATGGTCACTAAGTAGGTGAGAAGTGATTTGCTTGTAATTATAATATAAGTCATCTGTTAAATTTACTTGTTTCGTCTTAGGTTTGTTACATACTGTATGTCATTCTTTCCGGCCATGTGCAGACCGTTCTGTTTTATTTCGCATTCAATTTCTCTCTTCACAGAGCAATATTCCCATCACTATGGAAAGAAGCTCTTATCATTCCTATTCATAAGTAAAATAGCATGAATGAAAGTACAAATTACCGACCAGTCACCCTCAGAGGTTGTTTACCACAGACATTTGAAAAATGTATGTTCAAACATGTGTAATAATAATGTGCCTACTAACCTACAATCTGGATTCACAAAGGCTTCAGTTGAAGATAACGAAGTTAGAGTTGTAATTGTTGTGACATAAGTAAAGTTTTTGGCTCAAAGGAATAATTTATAAACTACAACATTACGGTATCTGTGGAAAGTTATTAAAATGGTAACTAAAAAACTTGGTTAATATTTTATATATAATGGCTATAGCTCAGATCTAAAAGCTGTTTTGGCAGGTGTTCCAAAGAGCTTGGTCCTGGGACCATTATCATTTATTATTTATATCATTGTTGAAGGAATGATAGTAAGATAAGACTTTCTGCTTTTGTGTGTGCTCATTCAGATATGGCTGCTAGTAATATCAATAATGTCTGGGACAGAATTTCAGAATGGACTGCTAGATTAAATTTAGTCCTGATTAAAATGAATCTATTCAATTTACCCTAAAGTAACCTCGAGTTGCAAACCTAACTTATATATGAATGGTACAGAAGTCAAAGATGTACAAAGTCATAAGCACCTTGGTATTACATTACAAAGTAGCTAGCTGTACATGGAACCTACACATTGAGGATATTGCAAGGAAATGTTGTCCTTTGGTTAATTGTTTAAGAAGTTTGACTATTCTGAACTGACTTAGAAATGATGTACAATTCATTCATGTCACCAATTTTTGATTTGTGTTGTCCTAGTTGTAATAGCTGTGCTGATGAACAAGCTAATTTATTGGGAAAATTACACTTAGATGCTCTTAGAACCATGTGGCGCTGTCCGGGGTATGAGGCATCAGAGAATTTACAATGAAACTAATTGTAAGTCATTAAAAGACAGAAGATACAATTTAAAACTGGTAATGTTTTACGGAATGAATAATCATCTCTAAAATATATTTGTAGGCTTATTCCTAATAAAGTTTTGGTAAGAACAAATTACACTTTAGGGAAAAAGCTCATCTTCAAACAGTGAAGTGTAAGTGAAGTTTAGGCCGATTTATTTACACCAGCTACAACACAACTTTGGAATTTTGGACAGAGACTGTTACACAATTTAAGCACTTGCTACATGGTAGAGAAGATAAATGGTAGACACTGCGATTTATGGAAACAGGTTATGTTAAACTATTCACAGTCGCCTCAGGCCTGGCTGCATTGATCTTAACGCAGATCAGTATGACAGACATATTTTGGATGCTAAAATTTGTTCCTGTAGATGTCACAGTGAAGATGCTTTACATTTCATTTTTGTGTGTACAAATTACTGTGTTCTTCGAAATGAAATGTAACTTTTCCAATATTGCTACGCTTTACAGTGCTATACGGAAGTTAGTATTTGAGTATGAGGAAGTTCAAATCCAAATATTAGATTCTATTCAAAACTTCACATTAAACACTGGCAGATTTTCAGTTAAGTAAATGAACTGATTGATATTAACTGCAAACACATTTATTAGATACTCTCATCTAGTTCGGCATGTTATATAAAGTCCCTTGTTACATTCAAGCTTCACTGATGTATTGATTGTATCATGTACTGTGTGTAATGGAGCAGTATTAACATGAGGGATTCACTTGTTTACCAGTCCATTTTAATATTTTTGTGAAAATAAGTATGTTTAATTATTTTCTCACGGAAAAAAAACATCCTATACCAAGAGTAAACATGATGATGACAGTATCGGTGGAGCTAATTATAGTGATGGTGGACACGATTCTGAAGTGCTGGTGACAATAGAAATGAAATCAAAATTGGTTGCCGTGAATTTACCAAGAATAGCTAATGGAGTATGGGTGGTGATTCCAAGACTAATGCTTATTATGCCTGGTACATGCTATACGGGTAATAGAAATTTGATTTAAATACTTTTAAAAGATAGTTACAAATGTTTTTGGTTACCTACAATATAATAGCTTGACTTCTTGAAGCTTCCAGTGGCTACTTGGAAAAAAGTATTTCTAGCCATATCATGGCTACTTGGTTAAAAAATAACTTTTGAGGCCTGAAATGTGTCCAGAGAAAAATGTGTTACAATATTCATGCAAGTGAGGGACTTTCCCATTTTTCACATATTTTCATAATTTACAGACCTATTTGTTTATAGATAGTAGATACTGAGGACACCAATACTGCTAGATAGGGAGTCACTCTAAAAGCAGGGTTCAAAATACAGCATGCGTTATTGTCATTGCCTAATGTTAAGAGTTAAGGATTTAGACGTCCCATGTTTCAAATACTATTGGAGGTGTCCTCAAGGACCACAGGACCCCCTTAATTTCCAAACAGCATTAGAAATTGACACTAGTCATTAGATAGTCCTTGCCAAACTGCCCAATAGGACCCCCATCCAACACTGTGAAGGGGTCATACTGCATAATATTGAAAGTTGTACAAATTTAATGTCCAGCTCCTTGAAGTCCCTATAAATCCCTGGCTGTGAGCTGTGAGATTTTCTCTTGAAACCCCCACACAGGAACATTTCTGATCCTTTGATGGGAACTGATCTTACATCAAATGTATTCCTCATGAAGGCAGTTTGACAGCTTGGCCCAGAAATAAACCATTGTGATTAAACATTGTCATAAACTGATCACTTATCATCATGTTGAAACAAATATACCTGCCATATTGCAGGGTGATTAGCTTGGTAACTGGGATACAAATATACCTGCCATATTGCAGGGTGATTAGCTTGGTAACTGGGATACAAATATACCTGCCATATTGCAGGGTGATTAGCTTGGTAACTGGGATACAAATATACCTGCCATATTGCAGGGTGATTAGCTTGGTAACTGGGATACAAATATACCTGCCATATTGCAGGGTGATTAGCTTGGTAACTGGGATACAAATTCACCTGTGAATTATTGCAGTGTGATTAGCTTGGAAGCTGGAATTCAAATGTACTTGTCATATTGCAGTGTGATTAGCTCGGAATCTGGAATTCAAATGTACCTATCATATTGCAGTGTGATTAGCTTGGTAAAGCTGGAATAGATACATGAACTTAAGTGTAAAGTAAATTTTTATCTGGTGGTTTAACATTTGTTGTGTATTGTATAAATTATTTGTGTAATGTACATGTATATCAATCTTCATCTTCATCCTGAAGCACATGTTTCATGGGGTGTGACGACTTTCTCCTTGGTTCACTGTGCAACAATCCTCCTGTATTGATCAGGAAACATCAGGAGGACAATGTACTGTGAGGACCACATTCCTCACATTCTCCCACACAAATACATTATTGACATCACTGGTAGCTGTGATTTACACAAGAGATTTTGTTGAGCTTACATTTTAAGGCTCAAAATTCTTTTAGTATGTAATGTTGGATTTCTGAAAGTCACCGAGGCCTTTAAGACTTTGTCATGTGTCCATTATTATAGAGAGGAGTGGTTCTTTATCATTTTGTCAATTCTTTATCATTGGCTGAGATGGAGTTGGGCAGCATCCTTTCATGGATATTTGGTGTACTTTCTACAGGCCTGGCCCGTGTCCCCAGGATACCACAGCGATAGTAACCATCATTTACTTATTCGCAGACAGTATTTTTCTATGATATTCAGAAAACAGAGCATTACTTTAAAATTTGGCTGACATCAGCGAAAACGCCCAAGAATGTGTGGTCATCCATTACACAGACAAATCAGTTTGCACAAATATAACCTTATCCAAGTATTCATCATGTGTTTACCTTCTATAATACTAATTAACCTGAAATTGGAAACCAAAGAAGGAAACTTATTCGGTTTATCACAAGGCAGCTGAAGACTTGTTGTACCTCCAGCGCGAGGCTGGCTGGTGATGGACGTGTAGATATGTCAGACAGTGGATCAGGTCTCCCTGCCATAAGCTAGCACCAGCTGATCATCACAAAGACAATGTCATGAACACTTCACCACTGTCTTGATCTGTTCTTCTCAAAATGGACAGTGCCGATTTTGCCTCACTCTCACATCGGTGGCTGCACGAAGGTCAGTTCTTGTTACATTGCTTGGCATGATTACAGGAGAGTGTGCTTAGGTTATGTACTTGCCACCTGATCCTGCCTGCCCAGGATAGCCTAGCGCCTGGCTGATAATGGTAACTGCCGAACAACTTGTTTTTGCCTGTAATTCCATCAAAATGTCAATCAGGGTTAACAAATATATATATACATATAATATATATATAGACTTCTGCAGCTAGCTATGATGAATGCATTGCGGAGAGGTCAAGAATGCCACATTCCTCCAGAATGTCAAATTGACATTTAGACTTGAAGAAATTCTTCTTTTAGAATAGTGAGGCAGATAAACACTGTCAATCACAGCCTGCCTGTGGTGGTAGTCTTTTGATGGCAGTCATTAGTTTTGATAAAGGTATAGAAATACAGGAGAACCTGAGAACCTTTTTAAGAAATTACTACTGGGATAAGCACTGCTCTTGCTGTCACTGGTGGGAATATTGGTTTACCTGGTCTGGGAGACGGCTAATCGGTTTCAACTCCTGACGTCAGTTGGCGCCGACAGTGTTCCATATAGGAAACAAGGAATGTATCAGAAACACACATTTCTTGTGTCTACAAGTGTTCAGTTCCTTGTCTCAGTGTGGCACTGGCATTCACATTACACTCTCTCAACACCTCATTCGATCACCCTGCTCATGTGTAAACCTTGTCAAAGAGCCACCAATCGCAGCTCTTCGAATATCAGTCACTCACCCTACTCATATATAAATCTTGTCAAATAGCCTCAAATCTCAGCGCTTCCAGCACCGGCACATTAGTTATTTCCTGAGTGATTCCATCAGGAAGCATCTTGTATAGAACTCTGAGTATGTGGGCAGATCGGTTCAAGTTGATCTGTATGGATTAGCCACCTGGTACTGGATGCCTGGCAGATATGTAGTAGTAGATCCCTTTACATTCCTTCAGGCAGGAGGAGCAGGAGGATGGGGGCAGAGAGGAGGAAGAGGTCAGGAGGGAGTGAGTGGAGGGGATGTGGTATGAGGAGGAAGGGGATGAGGGTGTGTCAGATTGCGCTTAGTCTGAGTCTGATAATGGGAGAAAGCATCCCTATGGAATCTAACTAAATATGAGTAGAGGATCAACAGGTCCATGACACTTAACATGATCACACAGTGGTTGTGTGATAGGTTTCAGATTGGTTCATTATGTAGGACACTGACAGACTTCCATCCAAAATGTGATGAACATTCTTTTCACATTGATACTGGTATAGAAGTTTGGCTTGTCGAAGACAGAGCACAAACAACTGAATACCTCATGCATCAATGATCATAGAGTATGCCTCATGTTGTAATATTAAGTGTGTTTGCCTATGTTTAATTAATCATAAATTTGATGGATGGTTAAACATTTGTTGGAATAAAACGCAGGTAAATGTTTTCCCGTATGATCAGTTATTGATCTTTACAGTCGATCATTTGTATTGTTAGAGGGTAACCAATCAATTGTCAATTATGATCGATCATTGAAGCATCAGTAGAGGGCTAAACATGGCAAAATGCTCAGGATAAGTTTCATTGTCAGAAATTATCAGAGCAGCTTGATCCAAGAGGAAGATGCAGTTTAGGGCATGCTGGGGAGCCTTTGTTCTCCGGTGAACAGCTCCAGAACCAATGTGTTTGACATGCCAGATAACCCCTCCTTACTATTCCTGGCTAAAGCAGTGGGTGGAAGTGGGGGAATACTCTTAGACACAGGCACAGGGTAGTTGCTGTCTGCTGGTTGGGCTGATGAGTTGACTCGCACCACTTTCGGTGAGATATTCTGTGTTATCACATACTACAATTATTATACCTGCCTCATAAAGGGAGGGAGATGTGAGATATGATTGCTATCAGCCTCTTCCCATTACGGGCAGTTTAATGGATTTACTTTGGAATCATTAGGAAAAGGAAATGACTTGTATTTCTATTAGATCCACATTTACTGCCTAATAATCAGAAACAGTTGCTGTTAGACGTGTTATAAGTACCTTGCTTGATTGGTATGTTCTGGTGAATCTTGTCATTGGCAGATTTCCAGCTATCATACATTTGTGTTGTATCATATATGCATTTGTATGTCTTACTGTTGAGATGGGAAACAGTAAATACTGTTGAGATGGGGAACAGTACTTACTGTTGTGATGGGGAACAGTACTTACTGCTGAGATGGGGAACAATACTTGCTGTTGAGATGGGGAACAGTAAATACTGTTGAGATGGAGAACAGTACTTACTGCTGAGATGGGGAACAATACTTGCTGTTGTGATGGGGAACAGTACTTACTGCTGAGATGGGGAACAATACTTGCTGTTGTGATGGGGAACAGTACTTACTGCTGAGATGGGGAACAATACTTGCTGTTGTGATGGGGAACAATACTTGCTGTTGAGATGGGGAACAGTACTTACTGCTGAGATGGGGAACAATACTTGCTGTTGAGATGGGGAACAGTACTTACTGCTGAGATGGGGAACAATACTTGCTGTTGAGATGGGGAACAGTAAATACTGTTGAGATGGGGAACAGTACTTGCTGTTGAGATGGGGAACAGTACTTACTGTTGTGATGGGGAACAATACTTACTGCTGAGATGGAGAACAATACTTACTGTTGTGATGGGGAACAGTACTTGCTGCTGAGATGGGGAACAATACTTACTGTTGAGATGGGGAACAGTACTTACTGTTGTGATGGGGAACAGTACTTGCTGTTGAGATGGGGAACAGTACTTACTGTTGTGATGGGCAACAGTACTTGCTGTTGAAATAGGGAACAGTACTTACTGTTGTGATGGGGAACAGTACTTGCTGTTGAGAATGGGAACAGTACTTGCTGTTGAAATCGGGAACAGTCCTTACTGAAAGGCAAGGGAGTACTAAAAGACGAGGGAAATTTATCCCCTTCATACTGTTCTTTGAGGGTGCAATTGGGTGGCCTATTTGTCTAAGGTGCTGGAATTCCCTCTGCAGAATCATGAGTTTAATTGCAAATTTAACTGATTCATTCATGACTCACTGATTCAAGGGCAGTCGATGTGTATGCATACTTCGGGCAACATCATTCGATACATATCACAGTGTGGCACTGAAGACCCACATCTTCATAAGGGTGACGGTTGTCTGGTAGTAAATGTGTTGGCTCGTCACGCCGAGGACTCGGGTTCAATTCTCCACATGAACCTGAATTCTGGTGTCCCTCGACGTGGTATTGCTGGAATATTGCTAAAACACTCACTCACTCACTCACTCACTCACTCACTCACTCACTCACTCACTCACTCACTCACTTTATTGATGTGCCTTTAGAATGTACAGAATTTGATGTGTTGCTAGATGTTGGGTCGCCGTGTCCTATTCCTCGCTGCGGGCCCTCCATACCTGTGTGTGTAGTACCAGCAGGAAGTGTAAACATTGGCAGGTGATGGCAGAATGTCAGGCGGAGCCCCCCTGTACAGAGATGGTAACATGGGGAGGAATCAACCCGGATAGCTCACAATGCACATGTTGCAGGTTCATGTCCCAATGAGTCAGTGTGCATATTTCTCTGACTGGAATTCTGAATAACACTAAGGAATTCTTCTCACTTGTCAATCTCGCTAATCCTGCAACAGCTGTCAGAGGTGAACAGAGTTGAAATAGTTTCTTGTCAAAACATCGATGAAGCTTAAAAGTATTGGTTTAATGTAGTTTGTGCAATGGGTTATGAGGCCTGCTTTTCTGTTTCATTAGCTTTCATTTAAGGTCATGTGCTTCTTGAGCCAAAGTGATCCTTCGGTATGACTATCCAAGTTAGTTATCGAGAGGTCATGTGCATCTTGAGACAAAGTGATCCTTCGGTATGACTATCCAAGTTAGTTATCGAGAGGTCATGTGCTTCTTGAGACAAAGTGATCCTTCGGTATGACTATCCAAGTTAGTTATCAAGAGGTAATGTGCTTCTTGAGACAAAGTGATCCTTCGGTATGACCATCCAAGTTTAAGTTTATTGTATCGAGAGGCACTCCAATCTGAGCTGGTAATGAGGTCATGTCCTATCTTCCTGTCGATTCACAGAAACCCCCAAAGGATCAAATCTACTGAAATTTCACCATCTGTACAAGCTTCTACAGTTTTAATAAATAATACATTCATGACTCTGCTATCGCTTCATGACATAAACAGACAATGCAGCTTATGTTCAAGTCCTGGATTTGCAGTCTCCAAAACAGCCTTGGTTTAATGTGGGAAATGCTATGAATTATGCATGTTGGGCTATCAAATGTCACCCAGCTGTACCCAGGGCACAGCCCAGCGCAGGTCATGTGTCTGCCTGGCACTGTTGTCATTCCACTGTAATGACACACCCCCTGACATTTAAAACACACGACATAGACACCAACCAATAGCTTCAAATAGGCAAGGTGAAGGTCAGGTTTGAATCATTTCCTCCCTGTTGTTCAAGCTTGAACTGTGCATCTGGTGAAGGGCATGTAGGAAATCATTGCCTCAGTCATCTATTCACCGACTCATGTATAAAACTGCACTGATTGTTTTTGAATTATAATGTGTTCCTTAGTGAGTTGTGCTCCACAGTCTGCAGTGCACATACAGGGCTTCTTGTGTGCTGCACTTGAAGTGTTTATACTTGGACAATCTGATCAGGGAAATAGATCCAGCAATTGATACAGCTGGATAAGGAGGAGGTTGCCTCTTCCTGGCTTGTGAAGATCCTGGGTAGAATAGGTCTTCAGCAATCCATTCTTGCTGTAAAAAACTATGCTTGTCGTAAGAGGTGACTAACAGTCTCGCTGACTTGGTTGATGCATGTCATCGTATCCCAACTGAGTGAATTGATGCTCATGATGTCAATCACCGGATTGTCTGGTCCAGACTTGATTAGTTACAGACAGCCGTCATATAGCTTGTATATTGCTGAGTGTGGCGTTAAACAACAAACAACCATTATGCCTCTTCCTCTCTATTGGTCTTGTTATTAATATTAGTGAAATACAAGTTGCCTCCACGAAGCCATGACATAAGATCTATATTAGCTGTGCCACACTTGTGTCCAATCGTCTCGGCAGGCTGTTAGTGGTGACTGCTCTGTGATAAGCAAGGGGGAAATGTCAGTCTGTGCCAAACACTTGAGTCTACTAGCCCCAACCTTTTTTTTCAGTAGGCTACTTCAAATATTATTTCTTCCTTACAAACGGTTGACTGACAAAGCCTACTAAGCTTATCATGCTTATTGGACCGAAATAAATTAGGCTTCGGGCTAGTGGTAAAAGTCACAGATGACATTTTGTGTAGGACGCTTGTGGCACAGAACCCCCAGACTCACTTGTGACCCTACAGGTGGAGCAGCTCGACCAGATGGGTGGATTTGGTAATCATAAGCCTGACTAATGACGGAGTGTTGAAGCCTGGGTGGACTTGGTAATCATAAGCCTGACTCATTACTGAGTGTTGAAGGAGATACTGTTGTCAGTACACAGGGCCTGTGTGTGAAGCAGCTTGTGTTGAGCTGCTTTCATTCTCCAAGACTAATATCCTAGACTTGCACAAGTCTCTAAGACAATAATTATTAGTTCAAATCATAATTTCTTGATTATATAAAAAATAAGAACAAGTTGACCCTATAAGAGACTGGAGTCCATGTACTGCCAACATATCTAGACTTGCCTATTATGAGGATAGAATTTCTAGACACCCATGGATTTATCATTCCTTACAGCCTTGGAGCAAGGCTAAGTCTGGCCTGTTCTGCTATAAACCAGACCCGTTGTACAAATGTTATTGCTTTCAAATATCAAACCAGCCTTGGTTCAGAACATAATTAGGCTAAGATAACTTGATCAGTTGGGGAATGTTTGTCATGTGTACAGTGTGTACCAGGGAGATATATCTGATGTGAAAGTAAGCCCTTGTTGAACTGAGTGTACGTGATGATTACTGAAGCAGAATTCAAATGGCAACTGTGTAAACTTAATAGATTGCCTTTATGTTATTAAAGAATATAAATTTATAAGGTATTGTGTGGTTTCAGCAAATCTTAACACTATCACCCGGCAGATATTGTACGAGATTCAAAACTTATTCTACTGCCTGCTGATAGAAAACTTCAGTTAATAGTGTCCTCTAATTAATCAATGTTTTGTCAGTAAACATGGTAAACCTGAGTCAGTCTGATTCCCTCACAAACATTTTCTAGATCTTTCTTTAACTGACAACACAGTTAGGAAATTGTTCTGCACATTGATGTCACACTGTCCTATTAGCGTCATCATGATGTATGACAAGATGGCAAGAACAACAACTGTCATTTTCAATAGATCAGTCTTTTACAGATCATCGCTTATTTTCGTCATAGAGTCTGCGTTAGTTTTATTTAGAAACATGCATGCATGCGTTATAAAACAAATGATTTATTAAAAAGTGAGTGAGTGACTATGGTTTTACTCTGCTTTTAGCAATATTCCAGCAATATCACAACGTGCTTCACACATTGTAGTCATGTCGGGAATCGAACCCAGGTCTTCTGCGTGACGAGCAAACGCTTTAACCACTAGACTACCTGACCGCCAAATCTATAAAAAAGGTGCTACTTGTCGATATTTTGATGAACATATTTTTTTAATAACCTTGAAAAGTATCAATGTTGTTTTAAAACTGTCATTCACCTTTCAACATTTCCCAGTATTTTGTGTATTTAAAGCCATCAACATGTCATCAAGATCTGAAGGTGTAATAGACATGGTAAACTTTCACTTGGACTCTATAGGTATGTGCATATTAACAGAACATAATCTAAGATTTGAGTGATTTTATGATAATAATGTCAGGAGTAGATAGTATTGCCAGGAGTGGATAGTATTGAGTAGATAGTATTGCCAGGAGTGGATAGTATTAAGTGCATAGTATTGCCAGGAGTGGATAGTATTAAGTGCATAGTATTGCCAGGAGAGGATAGTATTGAGTGGGTCCAGGTTCCTGTGTGGCCTGAGATGGTACTGAAGTACATCAGTCGTGAAGAAGTTACCAAGACACGTGAAGATCCGGGGAAGAATAGGTCTTCAGCAACCCATGCTTGCTGAAAAAGCAACTATGCTTGTTGTAAGAGGCGACTAATGGGACTGGGTTGTCAGGCTCGCTAACTTGTTGGATGCACATCATCGTGTCCCAATTGCGTGGATAGATACTCATGATATCAATCCAGACTCGATTATTTACAGACCGCCATAATATAGCTGGAATATTGCTGAGTGCGGCGTTAAACAACAAACAAACACAACAAACCCACCCCCACTGAACTACTGTACTGACAGACTGAGTGTAGGATGTTTATGTCACTCGTCCTGCTCGTGCAACATCTAGTGTCTTCAGCTGCAGGACATTCCCCTCACTCTCCACTCAGGCAGATCCCTGGACTGCTGTCAATAGCCGCCATGTCTTCGTAGCCTATGAATTGGCACCATTCCCTTATTGTGTGCCAACCCAGTTCACCCGTCTATGCCTGTATGGAGATTGTACATGGAGACTGTACATTGTAACCTGTACATTGTACCTGTATGTTGTGACAGTTCAGGGTGACAGCACATGTTTTGCCTGTCAGTGGGAGGTATGGAGATTGTACGTGGAGACTGTACGTTGTGACAGTTCAGGGGCCAGGTTACAGTGGGAGGTATGGAGATTGTACGTGGTGACTGTACATTGTGACAGTACGTTGTGACAGTTCAGGGGCCAGGTTACAGTGGGAGGTAGGTAGGTCATGCAGGGAAGGGGGACGGAGTGCACACATGTACATAGACAGGTGCTGCCTGCTTGTACTGACCCCACCCGGTGTTGTGCCCTGTCAGCAGTATCTGGTATTGATTACTTCATTGACTGGTTCAGTTATTGATTTATTCATGTATTGATTGCCTGAAGGACTGAATCTGCAAGAATATTGAAACATAAAAGTTGGCCATGCAAATGGGGTATGTTTGGTGTAGTCGATCAAAAACTACTTAAAAGTAAATCTTTGAAGTTTTAGTAATCTATTTCCTTCTATTAGACTTTCCTTAAATAGAAAGAGCTGCTTTCCTCTATTTGGAACCTTTGGGAGGTGAATCAATTGATTGATGTTTATTGATTCATACCCTTTTAGAGAAAACTTTGAATTATGATGTCATGGAATAAACTTGAAACCAAAGTCTTGTTGAATCATTGGCTAATTGCCCAATTTGTGTTCCTGATAATTGATCAGTCATGTTCAGCTTGCCTGGCATTGTTCACTGATGGTGCTGACATGGCGACACCTGGGTGATAACAGGCAGGACAAGGGCAGGGAATGTGTGGTGCTGACATGGCGACACCTGGGTGATAACAGGCAGGACGAGGGCAGGGAATGTGTGGTGCTGACATGGCGACACCTGGGCGATAACAGGCAGGACGAGGGCAGGGAATGTGTGGTGCTGACATGGCGACACCTGGGCGATAACAGGCAGGACGAGGGCAGGGAATGTGTGGTGCTGACATGGCGACACCTGGGTGATAACAGACACCAGGGTCTTACTGGGGTACATCCATGGTAGAACCAGGGTCTTACTGGGGTATGTCTAGGGTAGAACCAGGATCTTACTGAGGTATGTCTAGGGTAGAACCAGGGTCTTACTGAGGTATGTCTAGGGTAGAACCAGGGTCTTATTGAGGTATGTCTAGGGTAGAACCAGGGTCTTACTGAGGTATGTCTAGGGTAGAACCAGGATCTTACTGAGGTATGTCTAGGGTAGAACCAGGGTCTTACTGAGGTATGTCTAGGGTAGAACCAGGGTCTTACTGAGCCACGTCTAGGGTAGAACCAGGGTCTTATTGAGGTATGTCTAGGGTAGAACCAGGGTCTTACTGGGGTACATCCATGGTAGAACCAGGGTCTTATTGAGGTACGTCTAGGGTAGAACCAGGGTCTTACTGGGGTACATCCATGGTAGAACCAGGGTCTTACTGAGGTATGTCTAGGGTAGAACCAGGGTCTTACTGAGGTACGTCTAGGGTAGAACCAGGGTCTTACTGAGCCACGTCTAGGGTAGAACCAGGGTCTTACTGAGGTACATCCATGGTAGAACCAGGGTCTTACTGAGGTATGTCTAGGGTAGAACCAGGGTCTTACTGAGGTACATCCATGGTAGAACCAGGGTCTTACTGAGGTATGTCTAGGGTAGAACCAGGGTCTTACTGAGGTACGTCTAGGGTAGAACCAGGGTCTTACTGAGGTACGTCTAGGGTAGAACCAGGGTCTTACTGAGGTACGTCTAGGGTAGAACCAGGGTCTTACTGAGGTACGTCTAGGGTAGAACCAGGGTCTTACTGAGGTACGTCTAGGGTAGAACCAGGGTCTTACTGAGGTACGTCTAGGGTAGAACCAGGGTCTTACTGAGCCACGTCTAGGGTAGAACCAGGGTCTTACTGAGCCACGTCTAGGGTAGAACCAGGGTCTTATTGAGGTACGTCTAGGGTAGAACCAGGGTCTTACTGAGGTACGTCTAGGGTAGAACCAGGGTCTTACTGAGGTATGTCTAGGGTAGAACCAGGGTCTTACTGAGGTATGTCTAGGGTAGAACCAGGGTCTTACTGAGGTACGTCTAGGGTAGAACCAGGGTCTTACTGAGGTACGTCTAGGGTAGAACCAGGGTCTTACTGAGGTACGTCTAGGGTAGAACCAGGGTCTTACTGAGGTACGTCTAGGGTAGAACCAGGGTCTTACTGAGGTACGTCTAGGGTAGAACCAGGGTCTTACTGAGCCACGTCTAGGGTAGAACCAGGGTCTTATTGAGCCACGTCTAGGGTAGAACCAGGGTCTTATTGAGGTATGTCTAGGGTAGAACCAGGGTCTTACTGAGGTATGTCTAGGGTAGAACCAGGGTCTTATTGAGGTATGTCTAGGGTAGAACCAGGGTCTTACTGAGGTATGTCTAGGGTAGAACCAGGATCTTACTGAGGTATGTCTAGGGTAGAACCAGGGTCTTACTGAGGTATGTCTAGGGTAGAACCAGGGTCTTACTGAGCCACGTCTAGGGTAGAACCAGGGTCTTATTGAGGTATGTCTAGGGTAGAACCAGGGTCTTACTGGGGTACATCCATGGTAGAACCAGGGTCTTATTGAGGTACGTCTAGGGTAGAACCAGGGTCTTACTGGGGTACATCCATGGTAGAACCAGGGTCTTACTGAGGTATGTCTAGGGTAGAACCAGGGTCTTACTGAGGTACGTCTAGGGTAGAACCAGGGTCTTACTGAGCCACGTCTAGGGTAGAACCAGGGTCTTACTGAGGTACATCCATGGTAGAACCAGGGTCTTACTGAGGTATGTCTAGGGTAGAACCAGGGTCTTACTGAGGTACATCCATGGTAGAACCAGGGTCTTACTGAGGTATGTCTAGGGTAGAACCAGGGTCTTACTGAGGTACGTCTAGGGTAGAACCAGGGTCTTACTGAGGTACGTCTAGGGTAGAACCAGGGTCTTACTGAGGTACGTCTAGGGTAGAACCAGGGTCTTACTGAGGTACATCTAGGGTAGAACCAGGGTCTTACTGAGGTACGTCTAGGGTAGAACCAGGGTCTTACTGAGGTACGTCTAGGGTAGAACCAGGGTCTTACTGAGCCACGTCTAGGGTAGAACCAGGGTCTTACTGAGCCACGTCTAGGGTAGAACCAGGGTCTTATTGAGGTACGTCTAGGGTAGAACCAGGGTCTTACTGAGGTACGTCTAGGGTAGAACCAGGGTCTTACTGAGGTATGTCTAGGGTAGAACCAGGGTCTTACTGAGGTATGTCTAGGGTAGAACCAGGGTCTTACTGAGGTACGTCTAGGGTAGAACCAGGGTCTTACTGAGGTACGTCTAGGGTAGAACCAGGGTCTTACTGAGGTACGTCTAGGGTAGAACCAGGGTCTTACTGAGGTACGTCTAGGGTAGAACCAGGGTCTTACTGAGGTACGTCTAGGGTAGAACCAGGGTCTTACTGAGCCACGTCTAGGGTAGAACCAGGGTCTTATTGAGCCACGTCTAGGGTAGAACCAGGGTCTTATTGAGGTACGTCTAGGGTAGAACCAGGGTCTTACTGAGGTACGTCTAGGGTAGAACCAGGGTCTTACTGAGCCACGTCTAGGGTAGAACCAGGGTCTTACTGGGGTACATCCATGGTAGAACCAGGGTCTTCTTGAGGTACGTCTAGGGTAGAACCAGGGTCTTACTGAGGTACGTCTAGGGTAGAACCAGGGTCTTATTGAGGTACGTCTAGGGTAGAACCAGGGTCTTACTGAGGTATGTCTAGGGTAGAACCAGGGTCTTACTGAGGTACGTCTAGGGTAGAACCAGGGTCTTATTGAGCCACGTCTAGGGTAGAACCAGGGTCTTATTGAGCCACGTCTAGGGTAGAACCAGGGTCTTATTGAGGTACGTCTAGGGTAGAACCAGGGTCTTACTGAGGTACGTCTAGGGTAGAACCAGGGTCTTACTGAGGTATGTCTAGGGTAGAACCAGGGTCTTACTGAGGTACGTCTAGGGTAGAACCAGGGTCTTATTGAGCCACGTCTAGGGTAGAACCAGGGTCATATGCTTTTTCATAAGAGGCAACTAACAGGATTTGGTGGTCAGGCTTGCTGACTTGGTTGATGCATGTAATCGATCCCAATTGCATGGATTGATGAGCATGATGTCAATCACTGGATTGACTGGTCCAGACTCGATTTATTGCAGACCGCCGTCATTTTGATGGAACATTGTTGAGTGTGGCGTCAAACAACAAACAAACATAATAAAACTAGTGGACTAACACTGTAAGTTTCTAATGATGCTGTAGCATGTCCAGAATATTTTGTGTACTGGATCCAACACGTGATATACCTGGAAACCTTTCCGTTCATGCTTTTCACATCTAGAACACACTTGTGACTCACTATTTTGGTAATGTATATGTTCAGTGTCATTTCATGGTAGACAACAATCCTCACAGCCAAAACAAACACCCTGAAGAGGAAAGGGCCATTCAGGTACAACACATCCCAGTCATCAACCCATATTGGAGTAATATCATACCATGTTGTATATTAATGTATGAGAATCCCACCTGGTTGTATGGTGGCACTACATCATCCAGTAGTGCTGAGCATTGCCAAGACGAGCACCCAATGAACACACTCAGCCCTCATTATTATGGAAGGAACACATTTCCTGTGTGGTGTTACTGTAATCACTACTGGCTGAATGTAACACTTGTTGATCAGATGATGAACACAGTAACCCGTTCCACACCACTGTCTCGTGTTCCCCCTGGGAGTATCCATTTCCCCATGTGATACCCTTGTGCTGTAACCTACTCCCTCCAGTCTGGCTGGGGAAACAATCGTTGTTTATTCCAATCTTGCCAGTGTCCGACATTATTGTTTTTTACACACAATAGTGAAACAATGAGTAACTACAAGACACCTGCAGTGTAGCAGCCCTCTGCCTCCACACTGTAAGGTGGCTTTGAGCTGGTGTTGACTGTGGTAGAAGTTTCGGGCTATGCTGTTTGAGAGGAAGCATATATATTTCGTTATGTACCATAGATAGAGTCCAGGTATATGGGGACAGATTACCTTTGGGTCTGTGTTGAGTGACAGTTTCATGGCCCAGCTGAGCACCTGGGTGGAAGCATGTGTTAGCAATAGCAGTACAGACAGTTACTCTGACCAGGACCAGATGTAGCGCAGTTAGCACACTGCTGTGTCAGGGGCAATACTTTACTCTCACTGGCTGGTAATAAACGTCCCCAGGTCTCCGTGGACTGTATCTCATGTTCTCTTTACAAATAATGACGCTGAGGCATTCCGTGTAATGCATCTCACTGTTGATACCATGTCCACTTTTACTGATGGGTATATTGTGATGTAAGTGATGGATAATTGTGTTAACATCCTCATCCATGTCTTGTTCTAATTGACTGTACATCCGCCTGTATGCTCAGGTTCAGTGATGCAAAATGTGTTGCAACAAGGATGGCAGAGTTGTCTCCCCTGCATATCCATATGACCATTGCAGTGCTGACACTCTTTCGTTCAGTATATTTGAAAATGTAATATAAACAAGACACAAATATCATCATTAGATGTTGTTTCATATTGAGCAGCACCAAGGTTGACCTGGCTGAATGCAGACAGTACATGTGCATGACATGGTACACATCGATGACCATGATCGTTTCAGGTGATCCTTTACAACTATCCACGACTTGAACCTCCATGACAGATAGGGCTTACACAAGGTTTTCTGGTAGTCAGGAATAGGATCAATCTAACAGTTAGTACGTTAACTTGTCTCAGAGGACTGGGTGTGGACCCGCATGGTACAGTGAGTGGCGGATCCCCTGCTGTGATACAGCTTCAGTATGAGGTGTGGTATACAGGCTGCAAAGTTGCAACTAATTTGGTCGCCATGGCGACCAATATTTTTTTAGCAGTCACCTCTTGGCCACTTCGAATAATCAAGCTGGCTACCTGATATTACTATCTGCATAATAATAATAGAGACAGAAATACAATGCATTGATAAATACTGAACTAAAATTGTGAGAATCGATGACCGTGTGAAGTATTTACAGGTTTAAAAACAATTTAGGAGCCAATAGCTCCCAAGAATAAAATTGAACTTTGAGGTCTGGTATATAAATTTTCATTCATCATCCAAAACTGGCTCCCATAAGAGATATCGATTGGGTGATATCAAGCGATATCTACATTGTAGATATTGCTGCAATGAAGTTTCATCACAATGCTTTGCAGACCATTGTGACATCATTGGTTACGAAGTCTCTGAGTTTTTCCACTCTTATCAACACGTGTTGATATAGTTGATATCAAAAGACACTCGGGTGAGATTCTCTATAATAGATACATCCTCCCTGTCTTTCTGTTGGTGGGGTGATTCCTCCTGTTACTCATGTTTCTCTGTGTTTCAGATCGAGGAGATGGTTCACGAGATGAAGCAAGGGTTTGTGATCGCCATGGAGGAGCTGACCAAGATCCAGGAAGGAGACAACCACCTCCAGCGCCGTATGCAGGACCACAGAGACAGCGTGGACAGGGTCATCTCATCATTTAAGGCAAGTAGAACACCGTCACTGTCCTGCACTCCAGGTTGAACCTGAGTCAGTATTACTAGCAGGGCTTTATTCAGTGTAAGATGACTCCTGATCGTTCTTGCAGTCCCAGCCTTCAGTGTAAGATGACTCCTTATCGTCTTGTAGTCCCAGCCTTCAGTGTAAGATGACTCCTTATCGCTCTTGTAGTCCCAGCCTTCAGTGTAAGATGACTCCTAATCGCTCTTGTAGTCCCAGCCTTCAGTGTAAGATGACTCCTTATCGCTCTTGTAGTCCCAGCCTTCAGTGTAAGATGACTCCTGATCGCTCTTGTAGTCCCAGCCTTCAGTGTAAGATGACTCCTGATCGCTCTTGTAGTCCCAGCCTTCAGTGTAAGATGACTCCTTATCGCTCTTGTAGTCCCAGCCTTCAGTGTAAGATGACTCCTGATCGCTCTTGTAGTCCCAGCCTTCAGTGTAAGATGACTCCTTATCGTCTTGTAGTCCCAGCCTTCAGTGTAAGATGACTCCTGATCGTTCTTGTAGTCCCAGCCTTTAGTGTAAGATGACTTCTGATCGCTCTTGTAGTCCCAGCCTTCAGTGTAAGATGACTTCTGATCGCTCTTGTAGTCCCAGCCTTCAGTGTAAGATGACTCCTGATCGCTCTTGTAGTCCCAGCCTTCAGTGTAAGATGACTCCTGATCGCTCTTGTAGTCCCAGCCTTCAGTGTAAGATGACTCCTTATCGCTCTTGTAGTCCCAGCCTTCAGTGTAAGATGACTCCTGATCGCTCTTGTAGTCCCAGCCTTCAGTGTAAGATGACTCCTTATCGCTCTTGTAGTCCCAGCCTTCAGTGTAAGATGACTCCTGATCGCTCTTGTAGTCCCAGCCTTCAGTGTAAGATGACTCCTTATCGCTCTTGTAGTCCCAGCCTTCAGTGTAAGATGACTCCTGATCGCTCTTGTAGTCCCAGCCTTCAGTGTAAGATGACTCCTTATCGTCTTGTAGTCCCAGCCTTCAGTGTAAGATGACTCCTGATCGCTCTTGTAGTCCCAGCCTTCAGTGTAAGATGACTCCTGATCGCTCTTGTAGTCCCAGCCTTCAGTGTAAGATGACTCCTGATCGCTCTTGTAGTCCCAGCCTTCAGTGTAAGATGACTCCTTATCGCTCTTGTAGTCCCAGCCTTCAGTGTAAGATGACTCCTGATTTTTCTTGTAGTCCCAGCCTTCAGTGTAAGATGACTCCTGATCGTTCTTGTAGTCCCAGCCTTCAGTGTAAGATGACTCCTGATCGCTCTTGTAGTCCAAGCCTTCAGTGTAAGATGACTCCTGATCGCTCTTGTAGTCCCAGCCTTTAGCCCTTAATGTTGCAGGGATGTCAGTAGTGCACAGAATTTCACATGAAGCTGCCAAGTTTAGCTGTGAATTCAAGAATGTTTAACCTTTAATTGATATAGGTGGAAACAAAGCATCATTTATCACAACTTTATTTTTGTATGTTATTTTACCAATGTACTTGGTTGTAGAGAAAGACACTTGTGACATGATTTGCAAACATTTGAAAGATTTGTTTTTAATAACTTGCCCTGTGTCTTATGTAGTTATAGGGTTTTTTTTAGCTATTCAATGTATTTGTACTCACTTGGGTCAAGTCTATTGGGTTTTTATAAACCAGTAATAACAATTTCTAACATAGTTTTGCTTAAATGCTCTTTCATGTGACAATCAGTTCATTCTTCTCTGCTGCAGAATTCATGTATGTTTGATCAGCTAATAAAGATCTGCAATGGAATATACCGAATATACCAGTAGACACACAAAGTCGTCTTAGGCGCCGTCGCAAGTCGCTGTGTAGAGTTGCGTCCCTTGGACAAGCCCGAAACCTATGATTGTGGGTTCAAATCCCGGTTCACCCTGATTATGTTTCTAGGTTTGTCAGCACCATAACCGTGCTCGTGTGTTTCACCGAAGTGGTAAATGTCTGAGACCTGCATCATCAGGCTTTCCTCCCACATTAAGCTGACACGCCGCGATATAACTGGAATAGTATTATGCTGTTAAAAGCGACGTTAAACCCAACTCAGACACACACACACATATATAAATAATCAAAATGCTAATTGAAGAGGTGTACAACTTTATTTATAACAACTTCTGTTTATTGTTTATTGCTAAAGGAATACTGTATTATAAGTATTCATCATGCTCATTGCTGCCATGCCTCTGTACTAGGAGCAGCAGACTAACCACAAGTCCGAGCTGATAGCGGACATCCGTCGGGAGATTCAGGAGGACCGAGAACGTCATCAGCAGAGCTTCACCGACATGATCACCACACTGAAGGTGGGCCAGGGACAGCAGGGTTTAAACCACGTGACCCTGGCACCTGGCAAACTGAATTATGCTTTCAAGCAAATTTGGGAATTTTTATAACATTTAAGCAATAGAAACTGACTCTTAAAAAAGACAAATTTCTGCTAGTCCTTATGATACCTTGACTATTGGGCAGTTTGACAAGGACTATGGGACTAGTGCCAATTTCTAACACCGCTTCTGATGTAAGCTAGTAAGAACACCCAGATAGATGCTGCATGGGGAGCACCCGTCTGAGGGAAACATGAATGGAGACTGAATTTGACTATATTGTGAAGACTTGCAAAGTTGTGTTGATATTTCTTGGGTTAGCAGCGTTAAACTACAAACAAACAAATATCTTGGGCTACCTGTCAACCATACCTTGACAAAGACCATGTACGTGATATGTTCCGTCCTACCCTCCTCCCTTCCTATAAGTGTAGCATCATGACATTAGTGTATGTCGGAGGGTCACTTGTCAGGAAAACATTTACCACACAAACAGTCTACATAACCTCTATTGTGGCAGTTTTCAGGATAAATGAGAGGATCTGTGCAGATGAATAATCTGGACAGGGATAAAAAAAAATATAGACAAATAAAAACGGATTCAGGTATAAATTAAAACACCGAAGAAATTAATTGCTTATCAACTTTATCGATTCCTGTTGCAAACATGTTCCCAGAATGACATAAACACGGTCTCTGGCCACCTACGGGAAGTCCTTGACCTTCAGAAGGGGCTGCAGAACAAGGTCAGCACCCTGCAGTCAGAGAGGGACATCCTCCTGGGGGAGCTGGTCAAAAATGGCGCCGTATCGGAGAAAGTCAGGTGAGGAATTGAATGGGTTTGGGAAGACATTGTGATTGATCAGCTTCCTGTGTAATGAGTGATGTTCCATGGTGGGAAAGCAATACTTTGGTGGCATGTTAAACTTTTGATATTGATACACATTCTGTTTGGAGTAACTGAGATCCCATATTTAATCAGAATTAATAAGTGCAGGTTGTTGGTGTCTTTATAAAACATGAGTCAGTTGAGCTCAGAAATTATTAATCAAGCCTCGTATTTCTGATGATTCTTGACATTAAACAAATATAAACATTCATCTGGAAGTCTCCACCCAACGATAAGTAATATTTACTGCTAGTTTTAACGCAGGAAGTATATCTATGTTTTGTTGTAAGAGCAGTGCACTTGTTTCCCCAGATATCAGCTTGTACAGCGCGAGGAGTCACTGACTAGACAGGGACTCCAGAAGTCAGCCAGGGTTGGCAAAGATGGTGAGTCCTCCGAACGCATGACAACTTGCCAGATAGTGAGTAGTGGTTGTGCTGGCTGCAGTGTTTCAGTAATGTCACTATGTGCTCTTACATCAAGGCACACAAGTTGTCAGTAATAGCCATGGATTCTCACTGGAATGCTTTGACCTGACCACGATGCTGCCAGCGTTAAACACTTCTCCAGCATGACAACGCAGTCAGTGGTGGATATTATATGTTCCTGAAAGAAGAGTTTAATGATGGTGGAAACATGACTTAACTGAAGAGCTTGTTCTGTTCACCATGTTGCAGATTGCGATGCAGGGGGAGCTGTTGAGGACGACGTGACGGCGTCAGCCTGCAAGTGTCTGAGTCTGCTGCAGGCCCTGGAGGAGCGGTGCATTCTACCGGACTTTTCCGACTCAAGTGACGATGACGACGTCCACACCGCAACACAGCAGTGGCAGCAGGTAGGACTCTCCATCAGCCTGAGCACAGCAAGAACCTCTCAACCCCTCCATCCTCCATCACTTGTCTGTCAACCCCTCCATCACCTGTCTCTCAACCCCTCAACCCTCCGTCACTTGCCTCTCAACCCCTCCATCCTCCATCACTTGTCTCTCAACCCCTCCATCCTCCATCACCTGTCTCTCAACCCCTCCATCCTCCATCACTTGTCTGTCAACCCCTCAACCCTCCATCACTTGTCTGTCAACCCCTCAACCCTCCATCACCTGTCTCTCAACCCCTCCATCACTTGTCTCTCAACATTTTAATGTGCATTCACTTTTTCATTGCAGAATTCAGGTGAAAAGTCCAGTCATCAGATGTCTGCTCCTGAGGCCTATACAGACTACCAGACTAGAGACACAGGTAGGTGCAATTCCACATCCGGCATCAGATGGGACCCCTTCAGTTGTGTCACTATAGGACAGTATTATCTTCCTGAGCTGGCCACTTTTTATACAGGCCAATGAATACAGCATTTGTACACTGCAAGTCTATAAACATGGCTTTGAGTAGATGACATTAGTTTTGTGGATTTATATTTGTTTCTGTTTTAGTTCCTTGCATCACATTGCCACATTGATCTGAGGATCAGATGAAGGAGCAAAGAGAAGTGTAACTTAACCTTAGAATGCAGTTGTCGTCCATATCAGTGTGGTGCATTCCTTGTGAATAAAAGCGACAAAACCCTTTCCATATTCATAAGAGATCTCTGCCAAAAGCAGAATCGATTGTACAAGGGAAGCGAATTAGTGCCCATGGGGATGCCTACTTCTTGCCTGAATGTCTTGCCCCAAATGTTTACCTAGATGTTATAAATGAGGAAGTCAAGCAATTCACATATTGTTTTCTCAGTAAACTACAGATGGCATTTGCTTTCATTTTGACAAATAGACCTGATAGATGTGTAACTATATCTCTGGTCACCACGTTTGGTAACAAAAGCCCCATGGATCAAGGAATGTAGTTGTGTTTTACTTTATGTTTGTCATGTGGGATAGTGGTGTACAAAGTTGAAAAAACAAATGCCAGTTATTCAGCATCAAATTTGTAGAATTGTATCCATGGATCTGAAATAGCTCATTTAGCCAAACACATGTTTTGATTACTAAGCTTTTCTCTCCTTGAGCGTTGGTTATTGGGAATAATTGCTTGCTCTTAATCTGCCTGTAATGACACCTGTGTATAAATCCCCCTGTATTGACACCTGTGTATAAATCCGCCTGTAATGACACCGGTGTATAAATCCACCTATGGTAACACATGTGTATAAATCTGCCTGTAATGACATCGGTGTATAAATCCACCTGTATTGCCACCTGTGTATAAATCTGCCTGTAATGACACCAGTGTATAAATCCACCTGTAATGACACCTGTGTATAAATCCGCCTTTAATGACACCGGTGTATAAATCCGCCTGTAATAACACCAGTTTATAAATCTGCCTGTAATGACACCGGTGTATAAATCTGCCTGTAATGACACCTGTGTATAAATCCGCCTGTAAGGACACATGTGTATAAATCCCCCTGTAATGACACCTGTGTATAAATCTGCCTGTAATGACACCTGTGTATAAATCCCCCTGTAATGACACCTGAGTATAAATCTGCCTGTAATGACACCCGTGTATAAATCTGCTTGTAATGACACCTGTGTATAAATCTCTTGTAATGACACCTGTGTATAAATCTGCCTGTAATGACACCTGTGTATAAATCCCCCTGTAATGACACCTATGTATAAATCCCCCTGTAATGACACCGGTGTATAAATCTGCCTGTAATGACACCTATGTATAAATCCCCCTGTAATGACACCTGTGTATAAATCTGCCTGTAATGACACCTGTGTATAAATCCGCCTGTAATGACACCGGTGTATAAATCCGCCTGTAATGACACCCGTGTATAAATCTGCTTGTAATGACACCTGTGTATAAATCTCCTGCAATGACACCTGAGTATAAATCTGCCTGTAATGACACCTGTGTATAAATCCGCCTGTAATGACACCGGTGTATAAATCTGCCGGTAATGACACCTGTGTATAAATCCCCCTGTAATGACACCTGTGTATAAATCTGCCTGTAATGACACCTATGTATAAATCTGCCTGTAATGACACCTGTGTTGATGACTACTGAGTGATGACCCAGTACTGACTCTTCCCTTCAGCAGAGAGACAGCAGTCAGTGCAAGACATCGTCGACTCTGAGCGTGAGTACTGCAGCCAGCTGTGGGCGCTGCTAGACGGCTATCTCACCCCGCTGCAAGAGGGGCTGTACGTGAGCACACGGGAGCTGAACCTGCTGTTGCCGCCGTCGCTGCAGCAGCTGTACGAGGAGCACTGCCACATCCTGCATGTCCTGGAGGACAGGCTACAGCGCTGGAGCTGGGGTGGCATGGTCGGTGACGTCTTTGCTAAGATGACAGACAGCCAGACTGTGAGTAGCTTGTGGCGCCGGCTGTTATAAGAGATCCACTCCACAATGTCATCTTTGGGTTACAAGTCTATTACATATCACCAAGTCTTTTACTTTGGCCCTCAGTACCCATATGGGCCTTTAAAAAGATCTGGTGAATCCGTTCCAAAAGCAAATTCTAGTCCTGGTTTTAGTAGATCATCACTGAATAAACTTACTGGACCAGAATAAAATTAACAAGGCTCAGGGTTTGGAAGAGTAACTTCAGTCTCAGTCAGACTGAGGTGATAATGTATTGTGTATTGTCTTGTGATGACTTCTTCATTCCAGCATTATGTAATACCCACTGACTTACCATTCAAGATTTAGAGCTGTGACTGCAGATTTGTATTACATAGTCCCTCTCATTTGTTCATCGCCAGGGCAACCTGATGTCGCTGTACAAGGAGTACCTGTCTGACTTCCCCGCCGCTGTCAACTGTCTGCGCAGACAGGTCACCCAGTCCAGGAAGTTCCGGGACTTCATTAAGGTGGGCACAGGTGTTCTAGTGCTGTTGTCATGAAGCCATGTGTTTAAGATGAATAAAGATGAATCAGTGTCATTTGGTTATGAGTCTTTGGTTGACAGGTAAAGTTCAGACTGCATGAGTTTATCAATGATGTTTTATTCCAGAGGGAAGACCGGCCCAACTCTGGAGACATCGTCTCTCTGCTGACAGCTCCCATACGGAGGATACCCCAGTACTCGCTGCTCCTGCAGGTACACACAGCACACTCAGTAGACACTCAGTAGACACTCAGTAGACACACAGTAGACATGCAGTAGACACTCCGTAGACACACAGTAAACTACATTCACTAACATTTTTGCTATAATGTAAGTATGATTCATACACCTGAAACTAGCTTATGCCAATTCCCAGGGAGAAGATATTCAGGGTGCTCCTCTGCTGGTCAATGCACTGTTCCTGCAAGGAGTCTGTAGCTCTGCCTTCCTAACATACCACTCTGTCATGGTTACAGCAACTGTTGAAGAACACAGCAGTGTCGCACCCGGACCAGTACACCCTGCAGTGCACCCTGACTAGACTCCGCAGCTTCGTCGACCAGTTCAGTGATGAGATCACGCACACCGTCAGCCAAGACAAGGACACAATCAGGTGAGTTCAGTGATGAGATCACACACACCGTCAGCCATGACAAGGACACAATCAGGTGAGTTCAGTGATGAGATCACGCACACCGTCAGCCAAGACAAGGACACAATCAGGTGAGTTCAGTGATAAGATCACTCACACCGTCAGCCACGACAGGGACACAATCAGGTGAGTTCAGTGATAAGATCACGCACACCGTCAGCCATGACAAGGACACAATCAGATGAGTTCAGTGATAACATCACTCACACCGTCAGCCACGACAGGGACACAATCAGGTGAGTTCAGTGATAAGATCACTCACACTGTCAGCCATGACAAGGACACAATCAGATGAGTTCAGTGATAAGATCATGCACACCGTCAGCCATGACAGGGACACAATCAGGTGAGTTCAGTGATAAGATCACTCACACTGTCAGCCATGACAAGGACACAATCAGGTGAGTTCAGTGATGAGATCACGCACACCGTCAGCCACGACAAGGACACAATCAGGTGAGATCAGTGATGAGATCACTCACACCGTCAGCGACAACAAGGACACAATCAGGTGAGTTCAGTGATGAGATCACGCACACCGTCAGCCACGACAAGGACACAATCAGGTGAGATCACGCACACCGTCAGCCACGACAAGGACACAATCAGTCAGCCACGACTTTTAAAGTAACACATCGTCAAGAAATATTGAGTCCATTTGTGCAGTTTCTCAAGCGATCTATTATTTGCCTGAATAAGGTTTCAGATAGCACCAGTAAATTTACTTTGATTTGTTCCTTTTATCGATCATGTTGGTTATACTAAATACCTGTTGAAAAGGTGTGTCAAATGTTGGAAATGCACTGTGTGTTTATGTGGAGAAGAAACCAGCGCCCTTTGCTTTGCTTTGATACAACTTACAGGATCAAGTGGCCAAAATGAGTAGGCTCGACAGCAGACATTGGCTGAGACCATTTCTTACTTCGCTGATCTGAAGTTGAAGGTGACTATTGTATTGTGGTTGTGACTATAGGATGGTTGTATTGTGGTTATGTTTGTAGGATGGTTGCTCCTTCGGTGCGGTCAAGTCCTAGCGGTAGCAGCTGCGACACCGGTCAACCAGCCAGCGCCAGGGACAGTGGCATCCACTCCAACGGGGAGGAGCAGCACCCTCAGCAGGGCTACAACAGGTACAGTCAGCACTGGCGTCGGGGGCGGGGGGGAAGTCTTCTTATTTCATAAGGACTAGTGATTCGCTCTGCAGACTTGGGTCCCTTGCGCTTGCCAGAAACATGATTGTGGGTTCAAATCCCAGTTCGCCCCGATTATGTTTCGATTATGTGCTCGTGGGTTTCACCCAAGTGGTAAACATCTGAGACCTGCTTTCCTCCAACATTAAGCTGACACAGCGTGATATACCTGGAATACTGTTAAATGCAATTACTGTTAAACCCAACTTACTCACTCATTAATTATGTCCTCCAGTTGAAAGAAAATTGTTGCAGTTACCATTGCTATGTGTATATTCTCGCTACACCACTGACTGAACTGGCTCTACTTCCAGAAGCTACACCCCTGACTGGGTGGAGATGACTAGCAACTACCGTGAGGGTCGCGGAGCTCAGCCACGGCTGTCAGCACAGAGTCAGCCAGACCTGACCTTTGGCCGGCATTCCACTGGTCAGCTGCCACAGGGGTATCAAGGAGATGGCTCATTCACAGCGCGACCTCCGACATCAGACAAGATGAGTCACCACAAGCGATACAAGCTCAAGAAAAAGGGGGATCGTCAGGGGGGTTACTATCAGACCGGGAGTCAGACCAACTTGCCCCCTGACTATGCCACCACCTACAGCCTCCCACACCACAGACATCGTCCCGCATCAGCAATTGACTTCATCTCGCGCCATGAATCATCCCAGCTCCGTCATAGCCATGAACACCTCCACAGTCGACCCCAGTCAGCCATGGGCTTGCCCGGTGTGCCCAACAACCGTAGTCGCCCCAGTCATCATCAAGTCATCAGTCGCCGTCATCAGGATGGTGTGATGAACAGATCCATGCCTGGTACTATAAACACTTCTCATTCATCGTCAACGATTCATCCTTCACATCTGAATAACTCCTTCCCAGCCCAGAGGTCTTTCTCCCCCTTCCCACATGACTCCCCCCGAATCCGAGTGAACGGACAGAGGCGGGAGAGTTACCCCGACAGCTTCCATGGAATTCCGGGTAGTAATTATAGTGTGTATGGTGACGAGGAACACGGTATTACTAGTGCTCATAACTTAAAATACAGCGACCCGAACCGGCATTACATTGACAGTAGTCAGTCCGACCCACGCTACACGGACGACCTTGACCTAGCTGTGTCTTTAGCTGATAGTCTGAGTGACCAGGCCAATGTTGCACTCCAGGACGGGATCACACAGAGGACCATGTCGCAAGGCTTCGACACTCAGATCACTTCTCCAGGCTCTGAGGACCAGGGGCCTGGGATAGAGTCGGCCTCCAGCCACAACAAGAGTGATCGCAGCATGCATACATCGGACCTCCAGCTCAACCTGGAGTCTGTGCAGGACACTCGGAGTGACACGGGGGAAGCTCACATACAGCAGCCAGTCTTGTGCTCAGATTCCTCCGACCAACCAAACTCCTCCTTTGATGAGTCTGTGAGGTCCGAGTCTCGGAACAGTGAACTTAAGATGGAGGAGAGCTCGGACATCCTTCCCACCAGTCAGTCACAGTCTCCCTCACATTCCTCCGACACAGAGTTGAGGAGAGTTCCTCCAGCGGCGGTCACTATCCTCACCCCAACTCACAACTCTGTGTCGGACACCAACGGTAACACCTCCCACCCTGGGTTCTCCTCACACTCCAGGAACTCAAGGCTTGACATAAACCCCTTCGAGAACTCTGTGCTTTCGTTTGATGAGAGGATGCTGTCAAATCACAAACCCCTGAACAAACCAGCTGATGTCGAGAGGCCAAAGTCCGACAGATTTAACTCGAGGACACGAAACACAAACAGGTTGTCCTCTCCCTTCCCCCAGCCACGCCCTGCTGACTTCGCCCCAGACCTGCACACGTCCCCCGAGGAAACTGATGGTCTTCAGGCCAAGAAAGATATCAAGAAAAAGAAAGAAAAAACAAAACGATATAATTCCATGGAGAACCTTTCCAAATCCTCGGAGGATGTCAGTTCCAAGAAAACTTTCAAGTCATCGCTGAAGCACTTCTTTGGGAAGAAGAAGTAGGTATTTCTCCTGTCTGTTCTAACAATGAATGAATAATTAACAGTCAGCTAGTCCATGATGCTGTGGGACTTAGATGCATGTACGGTCTGCATCTTGTGCAATTCTCAGTGTATAAATTGCATGTCGGCTAATTGGGATTTCAAAAGTTTCATGGGATTCTGTGATTAATACAGTGTGGTATATTAACAAAGTAACACTGTCAAGGATGATCAGCTGTCATTGCATGTTGAATGTGTTGGGGAAAGTCATCCATCATATGTAACATCTGTTATTCTAAACCCCATGTAACCAGAGGCGTACTCTGTTATTGTGTTTTATCTATTGCTTATTGTATGAGGGACAAAATGGGAGTCAGTTCTCCCTAATGTCTGCTTTCCTGGCATTGTTAGTGTCTCATCGTACCCCACTGTGTGGATGGACATGTCACATCGCTGGCGCGCAGATCCATATGGCTGAAAACTGCTGACTAAGGTCTAAAGCCTTTACACTCACCAATGAACATTTCTATTTGAATTTGTGTAAGTCACATGTAAAGACTTGAGAGCCAGTTCAGCATGTAGTCTCATACTTTGTACTAATGGGTGAATTTTGTCCACATTTTGTCTTGTCTGTAGGTAGGACAGGGTATCACTGACATAGTGTACGTATTGGAGTTGTTAGCTGTGTAGCTGTTGTTGGATGTTGTTGAAGTGCACGGATCTGTCACGAGGAAAGGGAGACAACTAGGGTTTTGCACTGGGGTTCATTACCAGGGTTTGGCTGTTTGTTTGTTTATTCAGTGTTCTAACAATAGGAAAGGGGAACTAAAAAGTTTGTATCAATCACAAAACAAATGTTACCTCAACATTTTCCAGTTAATTTTGAATCTTTGACTTATAATCATCATGATAATCCATGCACTTCAAATCAATTCTGTTACTGATTTCATCTTCTGTAATTGTATTTTAGAATCTATCTCTCTGTCATTGTTCCACCTGTTGTGTTGCTGGCATGCTGTGTCTTCATGTGCACACCAGGTTATTAATATCCCTCCACCTGTCTCGTCCTGTCTCTACCCTCTCGTCCTGTCTCTACCCTCTCGTCCTGTCTCAACCCTCTCGTCCTGTCTCTACCCTCTCGTCCTGTCTCTACCCTCTCGTCCTGTCTCTACCCTCTCGTCCTGTCTGCACCTTCATCTAGACATCTGTTACAGTCAGGGAGTAAAACATTGTCTGGTTTCTGATGCACCTCTGTGGCGCTGAACAAGGGCAGGTAGACACTGGTGACATATCCAGTGTGTGGTCCTTTGATGACTGGAAGTATGGAAACACTGAAAGTCTGTGTAGGTGCGGAGACGATACATGTCCTCTCCCTGGGTAGCTACAATCCTCCAATAACAACCTGTAATTGCCCAATTTCTATACAGATGTTTATTTACTGATTGAGTGCAGGCATCTCACATACATGAACTCAGTGCAGTGAATAATATTCATAAAACACTCTATGTGTATGTCTTTCTTATTGTTACGTATGTATATCGCTCTTGTGTGTTGATGTTGCTCATTCAGAGCAGCACACGGCCAACCTGTCTACTCATTGGTGTGAAAATGCCAAACAGACTGGACCAAAGGGAGTAAAAATCTGTTGAATACCCTCATAAAACTATCATTGCCCAATGAGAATGACAACAGGTGACTAAATACTCCATGACCAAAGACATCTGGAGATATTGATGGGCCTAACAGCCTGTTTCAGTCTCAGGTTGTTAGGTTTCACCACATGTCGACTGGGTTGACCCTGTGGGATTCTTGGTCAGAACAGATTCCTGAGAATTACCTCATTGGGTGGTTATAACAGAAATATTGCTGAGGCATTAAACAACATTCACTCACTAATTTGATTCTATTTCTCTCTCATGTATCTCCTCCGTTGTGCCTGTTTGTTGTTGACTAACCTGTTTGGTGTTTGCATGCAGTGGGCTGCTTCCCAGCCTCCCCAGGGTCAAGCCGTCGCCCCACCCACAGCCAGGGTGAGTCAGCCTTTGGCAGCAGCAGTTGTCTCCCTTTGTGGTGGTGGTAGTGGCCTGCACAGACCGCTGACCTTGAACCTCACTTGCACTCTGGGATGATCTGATCATCTATAGATGCAGTGTTGGAAGTTAAGCTTGGAGGTCCAGGGGCCCTTGTCATAACACTGGTGTTGAATGTTTGTTGGTTCCGAAGATTAAAATAATATAGGTGCAAACCTCAAGGACCCCAGGGCCTCCTAATTCCGAACACTTTAGATGGCAGTAAATTCCTATTAATCACATCAATGTGGAATGAAAAGCTAAATGCATAATATCTGTCTGTATTCTGCCCTTGATGCTTTGTCTTTCTCTAGCATTTCTTGTCTGCTTTCTTGTAGTATCATATGTACGTAAGCAGAAAAGAAGTCGTCATTCTCAGGGACTGTCATCTTCAATAGTTCACAGATTTTGATACACTACGTTCTGCCATCACCTGTGTATACATACAGCCGCTATGCAGTGTAGTTGCTATTTTAGCTGATGGATCAAACCTCAATCCGCTATCAGATAACATTGGCCATATGTCTTGTGCAACATATCCATGTGACAATCTGCACATTGCTTCCATGTCCGGCAGTTGTAGAGCTGGCACCAAGTCCATGCATGGAGCAGAGTTTTCCCCAGTTACACACAGCCTCACTTCATAACCACTCAAACCAGACCCACATCCCTACTGCAGCACACAGTTCTTCCATGTCCGGCAGTTGTAGAGCTGGAAACAAGTCCATGCATTGAGCAGAGTTTTCCCAAGTTACAAACAGTCTCACTTCATAACCCCTCAAACCAGACCCACATCCCTACTGCAACACACACTGCTTCCATGTCCAGCACTTGTAGAGCTGGCAACAAGTCCATGCATGGATTCATGACCCCTCAAACCAGACCCACATCCCTACTGCAACACACACTGCTTCCATGTCCAGCACTTGTAGAGCTGGCAACAAGTCCATGCATTGATTCATGACCCCTCAAACCAGACCCACATCCCTACTGCAACACACACTGCTTCCATGTCCAGCACTTGTAGAGCTGGCACCAAGTCCATACATGGATTCATGACCCCTCAAACCAGACCCACATCCCTACTGCAACACGCACAGGTTGCAGGTATCCATAGTTGATGAAGGAACGTGGTGTATGAAGACCTGTGAAGTATTGACGATGAGGGACCCTGCATCTGAAGAATGGAATAACATCATGGCCAAGATGTTAGAGATGGAACATCCCAAGTTGTTCAAAAGTCATTGACGGAGAACCATTTTGCTTTTATGATTATTATTCATATATTTGATTACCTATCTGTGTATCAGCTAACAAAACTATCAACATTATTGCTTGACTTTATCAAATAACTGGATATGGGTAAGCATGAGTTCCAGGACTGATGGAGGATGTTGTCCTTTCATTTATGTTGTACCTGCTTCCATGATGCTGACTTCCTGTATATACTACTCAACAGACGTTCATGAAAACCTCATCATGGCATGACACACTGTAGTCATATGAAATCATCGGGTGTTCTTTAACTTCTTTTGAGTGATATATATTGCTTGGTATTAACTTTAAACCCTAACATGATAAGATTGGCCTTGCTATTGCATTCTACAGTGTTTTGGTTGTAAGTTTTTTGTCAGTAACGGGTCAGTTTAAATTTTGACAATATCATGCATGTTATGTTACATGTGTTTTCATCAGGAATTTTGTATATCATCTTCGCGAAAAGTACTTTGGCTTGTCAACAATAATTAACATTTGATGTCATTCAGTAATATACTAATTACTATCATAGTCCGGCAAATAATCCTAGATTTATCAAAATAGTTCATTACCTGTTCACATTCATGTCAAATTGAGTTTGGACATAATTAGAAGATAATTATTTCCTGATGTTTCCAGAGGTTCGGTGCGAATGGACAAACTAGAGGCCCAGTTTGCCAGGGAGCAGGGCATCCACTACATTCCTCCAGGACCTACCGACAAGGGAGGTAACTCCGCTCTCAACAACAACAATGACACTAAGATACCACTAGTGAAACTTGTTGAGCAACAGAAGTCGTGTAGTACTGCATAGGATCAGTAGGTCTCCGACAGTTTCATCGCTTGTTCGTGTTAGGAAAGATGGCATCCGACTGTTGTATCATTGAGCCCTAGGAGCGAGGACAGGATAGTGGGAATCCATGCTGGTATTACATGTTGACAAGCGTTGCCATGGACAGAGGGTGTTGAATAGATGTGTGGCTGAGTGGCACCTGATGGACAGGACTGTGTCTCAAAGTTGTCAAAAGGTCTTCCTGAGGCAAGACAGCTAACTGACTATAAAAGTCCAGATTCCACCCTTGCCGAACTAGGCTGGTATAATGGAGTAACATTTTGGCTGGACAAACGAGTCTATGCATAGTCGAATAAAATTTGTGCAACAAGATCGAAATCCGGTTCATAAACTGTCGTGCAGATTTCGGTCGATTGCGTGATTTGCAAAGCATGTGCACTCCAAAATTTGTCAACAGATGTTTTGCAAGCCTTTTCTAGTTTTTGATCAAGATGCTCACATGATTTGATGCTCTCCACTATGAAAGACCCGTTTTATCACAATGAAGATCTTGATTAACAATCAGATTGTCTTGACTGGGCTACACCATTTTGTTTGAAACAAATGCAAGTGATACGAGAGGTGGAATCTGATTAGTCGATAGGAGAGGTTTAGAAGGAACATAACTTGTAGTAAGCACTGGTGGCGCTAGGATCGAGCCCAGGAAAATTGCAGCCTAGTTCGGAAAGGGTGGAAACTGGACTTTTAAAGTCATTTAACTCCCTTGCCTCGGGAAGATGTCAAAAGTGGGACAAGTTTTGGACTAAGTTAAATGCAGTGTGCTTCTTTGACTTTTGCAATGTGTACATTGGTGGGAAAGATGTGTTGATGTGTTGTAATATGTACAATGTTGGGATAGACATGTTGCAATATGTACAATGTTGGAATGGACTTGTTACAGAGTGTACAATGTTGGGTGGAAATAATGTTGCAATATGTACAATGTTGGAATGGACTTCTTGTTGCAATATGTACAATGTTGGGATAGACATGTTGCAATATGTACAATATTGGATGGACATTTTGTTGCAATGTGTACATTGTAGACGTCTTTGAGGATGAATTCTGTGGACCAAGCAACAATAGTCAGTGAGGACAGAGGTCCTGTGATTGCACAGCACCGGTGTTACTTGTACAACACTCCTGGGCTCCATTGTATCTGTAGCAACAGATGGTTATATTTAAATATGTAAGCTGTTCCAATCGACAACTTTGTGCTGCTGCATGTATTGTCAATAGTTGAAGCACGATAGCTCAAGTGTTGCAACATATTTAATTACATGACTTCGGATCCAGTAGAGGACCGACCGATAAATATCAGTGTCCTCTGCAGGAGAGTTGTCAGAAGCAATTGTGTTCCGTAATGGTTAACACTAAGATTACCTTGAGATCACTGCAGACCCGAATGTACTGATAGTCATATACACACGAAACATGCTTCAAGTGTAAGTACCGTCTAACACGACTGAGACATTTATTGCATTTACCAGTTGAAGTCTTGGATTCAGCCCATGAGCACATCTGAAGTCTCTGGGAATGTAACCACCAGCTGTGGATGTTTACTTGTATGTTGTCAGGATATAGTTCTGTGTTACAAGGACTGCAGCAGGATTCGTAATACAATGACTATTTCCGATTTATGCAAAGTGTTTTCTTATGACATTGTGTGATGATTCAGCCGTGGTACATGTTGCCTTATTATGGCAGCTGCAGTGATCTGTCCCGTGCTATGTCTGATGAGATGTTTGTTACCCAGAGGACCACATAGCAATGTACAGACAATATTGCATACCTTTGTCTGGTATTAACAGTCAGGGTGGCATAATGCATACCTTTGTCTGGTATATACAGTCAGTGTGGTATTATGCATGCCTTTGTCGGGTATTAACAGTCAGTATGGTACATGTTACCAGTCAACGACAATTCAGTCTTCTCATCAAGTTTTAAATTATGCAATCTTAACAGATACATGTGCCTTCCAACTTGGAATATTTTTGACATGTTGCATTATCAACAGTATAATTTGTAAATTGTAAATACCATAGGATATTTATATTTCACCAAATCATGCATTAATCATACCAGCATAATTGCATAGAAAACTAGAAATAATGTGCCAGTAAGAGTGACACAGTGAGTGAGGTAGTAGGGTTGTCAGGAAGTGATAGACTCACCACTTTGGTTTGGTCCATGGACCTGGGTACGTGCAAACAATGGAAGTTTCAAAATCTGATCTTAGGATCCTTGATCATCTAAGGGACACAAATGAACCACCCTGCACCCATTTATGAAAGGACTTCAGCCTCTACTACAAAGACAACTTTAGAAATCTCTCTAGTGTGATCTGCAAGCATTTGTTCACTATGCAGTATCTTAAACAAGATTGTGTGTCAAATTTTGAGCATATCCTAAGTAGAATTGTGTTGCTGGCATGAAGTTGTACCAAAGATGAACTATATGTTAGTCACAGGATAGTATTTATTGTACGATTTTAAAACAGTTGAATAGTCCAGACTGGTTCAGTTGAGACACTACTAGTGCCCCAGGCATGGAGTTGTGTGTGAGGAAGACTGTGTAGTATTCACTCATTCAGTTACGTTTTGTGTGTATGATTATATCACTTGATTCCTTTCATGACATGTTATTATATTATTTCATTGCCACATCTTCATGTTATTCTCATTTCCATTGACAAGCCTGGTGTTTATTTGGTTGGCCAGTAGCCAGACTGATATTACATATTAACAGTCACACCAGGGGAAACAGTGGGAGGTGTCAGTCACAATAAAACCTGTGATGCCTTGAATAAATGTGCTTTCTGTTTAAGTGCTAGATGTAAAAATTGTACATATATATTCTTTTTGTAAGTTTGTATTGTGAATACTTTTTGAAAGCTCTGATCACTATTGGAAAATATTCATAATCATATTTTTTCTTAGGAAACTGATTAAATGTTCAAAACAGCAATTGCCATTTCTAAAATAGTCATGCAGTTCCTTGTAATGAGGAAAACATACAACTTTATGGATAGCATCTTCTGGTCTATTGCCTATAGGTCATTTCGATGTAGATTCTTACACCGATATCAGTGTTGATAACAGTAATAATCTACATGCAAACGTTTTTCTCACTTTCTCACCAACTTCTAGAATGCTAATCAAACAGTCCATGTAATTACCAATTCAGAGTACACAAAACCATTTGCCACATTAATTAACTTTACAATCATATATTTTATGAATATTTTTTACTGTTATATTTTGGTTTTTAAGGTAATAAAACATCATACTTTTTATTGTCTAGTTTTAAGGGATAAGAGCAAACTTTTGTAACTGTATATCAGGTCACACATAGTACATACAAGCACTGGGCACAGACCCTATATATTATATATGAATGAAGAGAACATTTACAATGTAATTATGATGTGCCATGTTTGATAGATTTGTAATTTGTATTTAACGCAGAGGGTATGAGAATAAGTGTACTTCCTGTTCCATGTTTAGAGTCATGGGTTTGTTTTACAAATCATTCATTGTATTCAAATCAAATTTCACTTGAAATAAACAATATGCATTTATATTAAGTGTCATATTGTTACTTCCTGGAAATCTGTCCATAGAGGAACTTTTGAATTACTTGTCAATCACATGATTTCACCACTAATGATTTATACTCAACAACAAAAGTTCCCGTGACACCAATATTTTAGTGTATTTTTCAAACAGGTAAAGTTGGGTTTTCAATATTGTAGTACATGACTGGAATCATGTCACAAAAATGCAACTGCAACAGAAAAGCATGCATTCCATGCAAATGTTGACTTTTATGCAAGCCCCATGCATTTCACTACCAAAGAATGGGTATAAAAACGTGCATTAACGGGATTCAATATGCATTATTTAGCATCTTGCTGACAACAAGCACTCAGAAAAACAACAAAATTACGCAATTATTCAACAATACGAAATGCCACGCCTGTCCGAAAATGAGCGTCTGCGAGCCACTGGTATGCTTGAAGCAGGATCCAGTCAACGTGATGTTGCAAGACAATTTAACGTCCACAGAAACACCATTTGGTGTTTATGGCAATGTTGGCAACAGACGAATGCAGTCAGACCATCCACCGTAACCAATAATCGACAAGACAACTGGATTCGAACCACAAACTTATGAAATCGATTCCAGCCAGCACCAGTGACTCCAAGAAGCATCCCAGGCCTTCGACGAATATCTTCACAAACCGTACTTCGTCGCCTCAGATGTGCAGGGATTGACGCCAGAAGACACGCCAGACATCCCATTTTGACTGGAAGCCACCGCCAAGCACGTCTACAGTGGTGCAGACAGCGTCTACGCTGGACGGCCATGCAGTGGGGACAAGTTCTATTCACTGATGTGTCAAACATTGTGTCATGGAAGAAGATCGGTTCGGGGCGGCAGCGTTTTGGTAAGGGGCGGGATTACAGCAAGACAGAGGACCCGTTTGATAGTGGTAGAGGGAAATCTCAATGGACAGCGCTACCGCGACGAGATCATCAGCCCTGTTGTTCTGCCGTTTTTGTGTCGTCATGGCCCAGGCATTACCTTTCAACATTGCCTCATATTGCTCGACTTGTTCAGGGTCTCTTCAACAAAACAACGTGAATGTCATCCGCTTGCCGGCTCGCTCCCCTGATCTCTCACAAATCGCCGGAGTACATGTTCGATGAGATGGATCGGTGCCTTCGCGTCAACCACGTGTTCCACAGACACTCCAGGAACTTCGAAACATGCTCCAGCAGATATGGACAGATATCCCACAGGACTTTGTGCGACGCCTGGTCCATTCCATGAGACGAAGATGTGTTGCTTGCATCGCAACCAGAGGTGGACACACTCGCTATTGATTTGTAAATTGACATTTTGGCATGTTCATGGGTTTTTTATGAAATCACGCATTTTCTGAAGTAAGTATGGCAAATTAAACCATCTGAACACTTACAGGAGTCTTATCTGTTGCAAACCGAAATTGTTTCAGATTTGGTAAAAAAACATAACTTTTCATTAAATCTTATTCAATGTCACAGGAACTTCGCAATACAACTCCAAGAACAATGAAGAACGAAGCGTAGTTTATTTCACAATAAAACATTATTCCAGCATGTCATTTCTGGAGATTCGAACATGCGCTCGCAACTTGAAGAGGTCGTAATTTGGACGATCTTATTTTTCAGAGGGAAGTGTCTAGTGACTTAGTAGACACAAGTTATGGCTAACAACTTCTTTAGTACTGTAAAGGCGACGTTTCGCTATATATCCTTATACCACAGTCAAGCAAGACAGTTTTGTTTGTCAAGGTGAGATGAAATTAGGTTTAACGTCGCGTCAAAGATTATTGCACTTATATAGCGACGTGCATGCACGTGTGTGTGTGTGGCTGCTTGTACTAGAATGGACTGATGCCGATTTATAGTGCTAGCCCACTGAGATACCATGCCGCAGTTTAACATGAATACCCCACTCAGACACAGTATACTGACTCCGAGCCGACCTGTCCTTGCTTTAACCCCTTAATGCCCAGCGCCAGACAGGGTAACAACAAGTACCATCTTTTAACGTCTTTTGGTATGACGCGGTCGGGGATCGAACCCCGGACCTTTCGCTCTCCGGGCGGACGCTCTACCACTAGACCACGAAGGCGGTGTTTGTCAGGGTATAAGGATCTATACCGTCGTCCGTCAACTTCTAAGTAATGTCTCAAATAATTCGTCTAGTGACTTGTTCCCCAAAGATGTATCTGGGCAACGTAAATATGGGCATTGACAAAACGATCGCTTCTAAAAGAGGGAGAGATAAGTAAATTGGTATTGGGAGAAAAGGTACAGATAATCGACGTGGACATTGTGAAAATATGCGGGAAAGCCAAAATTTTACGACATCACTAACATTCAGAGTTACATCTTTAAAGTGTGAAAAACAGTAACCTCAGTGGACAATTATCAATAAGCTTTCTCCTTTGCCTTGCAGCGCTGTTTGTAGTGTCAGATGACACAAAAACGTATCTGTCTGCCAAAAGAAGATTATTCTTTCGTTCCCAATATATGGTACCTACCAATTCTTTATTGCTATGAAATAATATCAATCGATGGCAAACATTAACGAATGAAATGTCAGTAATTTATGTTCGCCAGCTGTCATGTAAGATTTTCTCAGTTGTGTTTTAACAGTAGACGTAACTTATCTTAAATTAATAGTGAGTTGGGTTTAACACCCTTTTTAACATTAATCCAGTTACTTCGTGGTGTGTCAGCTTAATGTGGGAGGAAAGCCTGAAGTGATGAAACCCACGAGCACGGGTATGGACATACCTTAAACATAATTGGGTCGGACCTGGATTCGAAACCACAATCATAGGTTTCTGGCGTGCCAAAGGGACGCAACTCTGCACACCGAATTGCAGCGCCTAAGACGACTGTGCCACCTGTGCCCCCTTAAATGAACAGAACATGACAAAGGCACCTGATCTGCAATCGGAAATCTGATTGAATTATGACTGTAAAGCGAAAAAAACAGGTAGATTTTAAGCACAGTGTAAACTTAACGAGAAACATCAATTCATCATTTTTAAAATGATTTTCTGAATGTTTTGGGTTAAATGACAGCATGACGTATTTTCAGTACTGTTCTCTGTGCTCTAGATATCACACATGAGTCGGGGGGCCCGGGTGGCACAGTCGTCTAAGTCGCGCGATTTGCTGTGAAGAGTTGCAACTCTTGGGCACGCCAGAAACCAATGATTGTGGGTTTGAATCCCGGTTCGCCCCCATTGTGTTTTAGGTTTGTCAGCACCATTCCCGTGCTCGTGGGTTTCACCAAAGTAGTGAACGTCTTGGACATGCATCTCTTTGGGCTTTCCTCCCACATTAAGTTGACACGCCGTGATGTAACTGGAATACCATACACTCCAGCTTAACACTCCGGCTTTAAACCCAACTCACTCACTCACTCACTCACCACACATGAGTCGAATCAGAAGCAGAGTACACGATTCACTTTTAAACTTATTTATTCTGTAGAATCTCCAACAAATTTTCATTCTGAAATGACAGTATAATGTTAAAGATCCACATATGCAGTATGAAATATATTAAAGAGAATTCTTCTCATCTGCAGAAATAAGGCATAAACAGATGAAGCTAGAGTAAGTACAACCAGCAACCTTGATATTTGATGAAAGTCATTCTTTTTCACGCGTAAACCGATACAGTGTGTTGAACAATATGAAGGATTACTTATGTTTGAGAATGGCTGACATGATCTAGCGGCAGAGCAGGACATGGACTCCTGGTTCATCTATGAATTTCAGTGATCCATTCATATACTATTTTGCCTTTTACAGCCAACGGAATCTATTTCAGCAGATAAGCGGGGCTGATTGTCCGACATTGACAGGCCATACGAACATGGAAGTCACATGGTAATGATATATTTGAAACAACATTCATAATTGGAACACAATTACATTTAGACAGTTAGGTGAAGTAGTATTCACTTCCAGTCAATATCCTGTTTTGTATGTGTGTCCATTCTTCACTTTCTTCGTCTGGAATGTTTTTCAGATGGAATATGTTATCTTCACTCACTACACTGAGCAGGAAATCAGGGAGGAGAGCCTCGTTGATCCTGCCGATCAACAAGAGAATAACCCTGCTTGGATTCGTGCTAGTTACAGCATTGGCTGCTATCTGCATTGTGAAATAGGACCAGTCATCGTCCAGGAAGTTCTCTGTGACCACCAGAACAGTCTTCCAGCTGTCATTAACACTGTCCACCACATGCTTTATGACCATATGTCCAGGAAGACAGTCATGACTGAGGATTAATCTCAACATGTATCTCTGCTTGAGAACCATTCCAATGCCATTACATGCTAAATTATTGTCCTGTTCACAGTGAGCAATGTAGGCATCTTTCTGAAAGGCGTCCCTGGTGACTATTTGGGCACCTCTGCCCAGCAGAAGCAGGAAGCGATGCTGGAAATACGTCATGTTCCTCAAAACCAACAGTGTGGACACAACCGCCATTATAAGAAGGCACATGAGAATGGTAGTAAACAATAGCCAGAAAACTCCTCTACATCTTCTCCAGTGCCAGTTGAAGTTTGCGTTGACTGCGCTTGTTGAGGTGATGACACCCTCTTCATCCACACAAGTGTAGTTACCTCCCTTATCTAGAGCAACATATGTTGTAGAGAGCCATGTAACAAATGAGAGAGCCTGGCAGGAACATGATATGGGGTTACCTTCAAGCTTCAGCGTCAGCCTATTTCTATACGAAATCGTGTCAAGAGTGTTCATTTCTTTGTCACTCATGTGTGTGAGCGAGTTCGTGGACAGGTCAAGGATGGTCAGATCTTTCGGTATGAAAGGCAGATCAAAAGGCATCTTCACAAAACTATTGTCGGACAGTTTAACATAGGATATATTTGTAAGTGGGTGTAAAAAATCACCTGGCAAGAACTGGATCTTATTTCCTGACATCTCTACCCTTGTGAGATGCACCAAACTACGAATACCGTTGTACAGTGGGCCATCAAGTAACAGTGCTCCTTGAGATAAAGCCTTGTTATTGAGGAACAAGTGTGTGGCACAATTGAATGATTTAAGAAATTGTTCTGTCATTCTAAATTCCGTGTTCCCTGAGAAGTCCATACTCTGGACATGCTCGAGACCTCGCACGTGCTGTGGGAACCCCTTAATTCCGTTGTATGCCAAATCAGCCGTTGTCAAATGTTGAGCACCTTTAATTTCTGACGAAAACAATATTCCCATATTAGTAGAAACTGATCTCAGCTTTAAGATTCGAAGGCTAGGTGGAAAATAAAACACAGCATTTGGAGCGTGGAGGTTTTTGTTGATAACTGCTCTGTTGGATCTAGTATCTTGTTCCTCTATGCCCTTTTGCAACACACCATCTATATCATTTTTTTTAAAGTTTATTTGAAATGATATATCTACATATTGTAGTTTCCTAAAAAAGGACAAAAGGAAAATGGTTCCGACATGTCCCACAATATAGTTATGAGAAAGATCGAGATACGTCAAACATTTACCGAATGTAAATACAAACGAGGTATCGATATAAAGTATTCTGTTGTGGGAGAAGTCAAGATGACCTATGCAAATGTTCTCAAGAAGAGAGGTCGTTTCTTTACTAATCATTTGGTTTCTGAGTTGTTCTAAAGATGTTCCATGTGGATAAAAGCAATATGGACATATCATTTGTGAAATGTTCCTACCATTGAATCCAAACATGGCCCGAATCACAGGATCAATGCCCAAATATTTTACTGTATCCATGGAAACTGTGGTGATATGTGACAAGGGCAAAAACGTTCCCACCTCAATTAGATACAAGTCACAATATTGCAGGTCAAGCTGTGACAGTCTTGATTTTTCAAAAACTGAAAAAGTGTTATTGTGCAATCTCATGATAGCACAATAAGGCTGGTCTGACCAAACGCCGCCCAGAGACAAACATGTAAGTTTTTTCAGTTGTGATAATCCGTTCCCAAAAGATTCATCCTGGAAAGTATCGATTGTGAGACTTTCTAAAGTCAGTAGGGTAACAAATATATCATCGGGTATTTCCCCCGTCGTCCTTGGATCATTTACGCCCAGATTCAAAACCTGTAAGCTTGTTAGTGGGAGGAAGATGTCTGAACTGTAGGTGTCTTTGTCCAGGAGAAGATTGTTGTGGTCCATTCGCAATATCTGTAGGCGGCCCAATCCATGGAATGCTCTAGGTTCTAGACTGGACAGGTTGCAGTATCTCAGGTAGAGCTGCACTAATTCAGGGACGTGATTAAAGGAGTAGTTCCTCAGCTGGTACAGGTTGTTATGTTGGAGTTGAAGTATAACAGTGTCTGCTGGCAGGGCCTTGGGGATGTCGGTCAGGCTCCGATTCTGGCAGTCAACTGATGTTCCCTTGAGCACGTCATTGTGGGTTATAGAACAATGGTGCCTTGGGTTGACCGACGCTACAATGAATGATTGGGATGATAGTGATGAAGTGGCGGCAAGGCTTGTCCAGACGGATGTCATCAGATTCAGAAGGTTCAACAAAGTGGTCATTATTCTTGAGCTAAAAGAAATGGACAAACAGGTAGCGAGAATTAACTCTCAAAACAGAATGAACTGATGAAACTTTGTAGTCAGTGTTAGTCCGTCTTTAGTCATTGTCAATGAGAACATTAGCAAATCAGTTATGTCATGTCCCTAGAAGAATAACAACTATGTATGGAAGTCGGGTTTGTTTGTTTGTTTGTTTGTTGTTTTACACCGCACTCAGCAATATTCCAGCTATATGACGGCGGTTTGTACATAATCAAATCTGGACCAGGCAATCCAGTGATTGACATATCATCGATCCACGCAATTGGGATACAATGACATGCATCATGCGAGCTTGACCACCGATCCCGTTAGTCGCCTCTTACGACAAGCATAGTCGCCTCTCACGGCAAGCATGGGTTGCTGAAGGCCAATTCTACCACGGAGGAGTATCCCGTGTACCACGTGTGGGGTATCCCGTGTACCATGTGTGGAGTATCCCTTGTACCACGTGTGGAGTATCCCTTGTACCACATGTGGAGTATCCCTTGTACCACGTGTGGGGTATCCCTTGTACCACGTGTGGGGTATCCCCTGTACCACGTGTGGAGTGCGCATGCTCGCTTCAGTTCCTGTTTCCCGCGTTCCACGAACGTGTCCGGTGTCCGTGTCATGGTTGTGTTTCTGCGACCATGCCTGAACAGGACACGCTGGATTCTGTTTCAATGGTTAACTCGATTACTCAATTAAAGCTACAAACCATTTCCATAGCAACAAGATATTTCTGCTAAAAGGAGAGTCGATTGTACTGAATCCATCAATCAATTTTTATTCAAGCACTTAAGAGGCCCCAGGCCTATAGTACATGTGACAGAGATGTTGCACACAATTTTAAATATTATTTATAAATTTTGTTTTATATAACAGTGCGTGGAATATATACATGGCTAAGTTTTGTCTTATTAATTTATCTAGACTGTTTAACAATTGTCGGAATTTAACAATATTTGGACCATTAAAGTAGTATATAGGTATATATTTTTTCTCACAGTAGAGTACAATGGACATACAAATACAAAATGATATTCATCCTCCATATCCTGGTTATATTACACATTCTACATAATCGTTCTGACCTTGGAGTTTTTGTGTACTCTTTTTTAAGTTTTTTCTCCCACTCTCGATGCATAAATCATGGGATGAACATCGAAATCTTGCCAATGAATTGCGGTATTTCTCTATATTTACATAAAACAGATACTGTTCAGTGTATATATGAGTTTACAACATTCTATAACATAAAAAAATATATTCGATAATGTCAACGAAAATGACCACGATTGCAGATAAATATCTTTTAGCCTCTGCAGAAAAGAATTGGTAAATACACTTGCGGATAATCTAGACTTGTTATGCGAATGCATTGACAATTTATTTTAACGTAACTTAAATCTAAAGGTGTATTTAAACATTCTGTAACGCAAAATAATGTACATTGAGATAGCAGAACTGTTGTCTTGTCGGAAACGCAACATGTAGTTACTATAGGGGGAACATATCCGTAGTTCACTCAACAGGATAGGGTCCGTTGCTCTTGTGACCCCGACCTTTCTTCCTGTGTGAAAGTACAACCGGAGTTTCTGTAACCGTGTCGTATAAGCAGTGGTATACATAACGTTGTTGTGGAAGCAATATTTTCCTTGTATGCGTACATTGCTCTGTCCCTTCAAGTAAACCCTTCTTCTTTAAAGAGCAAATCTACCAATGCTCTGTTACAATGACACATATAACGATACACAATCCACCCTACTCATTCTCCTCTTCACATTATTTCACATACAATCCAACCAGGACCCCCTCCCACACATATTACCAGACATACAATCCAACCTACTCATTCTCCTCTTCACATTACTTCACATACAATCCAACCAGAATCCTCTCCCACACATATTACCAGACATACAATCCATCCTACTCATTCTCCACTTCACGTTACTTGACATACAATCCAACCAGGACCTTCTCCCACACATATTACCAGACACACAATCCATCCTACTCATTCTCCTCTTCACATTACTTCACATACAATCCAACCAGGACCTTCTCCCACACATATTACCAGACATACAATCCATCCTACTCATTCTCCTCGTCACATTACTTCACATACAATCCAATCAGGACCTTCTCCCACACATATAACCAGACACACAATCCAAACTAGTCACCCACCTGTAAATATGACTAACAACCCAACCAGAACCCTCTCCCACACATATTACCAGACACACAATCCAAACTAGTCACCCGCCTGTAAATATGACTTACAACCCAACCAGAACCCTCTCCCACACATATTACCAGACACACAATCCGAACTAGTCACCCGCCTGCAAATATGACTTACAACCCAACCAGAATCCTCTCCCACACATATTACCAGACACACAATCCAAACTAGTCACCCGCCTGCAAATATGACTTACAACCCAACCAGAATCCTCTCCCACACATATTACCAGACACACAAATTAGTCATCCTCCTGTAAATATGACTTACAACCCAACCAGGACCCTCCATTTGTCCATTGCTAATTGCTAACTCCATTTCTTTTCAACTTTGTACACCACTATCCCACATGATAAACTTAAGGAAAAACTCCATTCCTTGATCCATAGGGATTTTGTTACCAAACGTGGTGACCAGAGATATAGTTACATATCTGTCTTCAGAGGTCCAGGACAGTTCGTCAAAGGTGAAGCAATGGCATCTGTAGTTTACTGAGAAAACAAAATGTGCAATGCTGGGCTTCCTCATTGATAACATCCATGTACAAATTTGGGGAAAGACATTCAGGCGAGAAGTAAGCTCCCCTTCTTGATGAGCTGTTTCTTCATGCATATGAATGGGATTTTCTGCTGGGATAGGCAGAGTCATAATGGTTGTGGTTGGTGTGTGTGCGTGTGCGTGTGCGTGTGCGTGTGTGTGTGTGCGTGCGTGACTGCTTGAACTAGTCCGGACTGATGCCGATTTATAGTGCTAGCTCACTGAGATACCATGCCGCAGTTTAACATGAATACCCCTCAGACACAGTATACTGACTCCGAGCCGACCTGTCCTTGCTTTAACCCCTTAATGCCGAGCGCCAGACAGGGTAACAACAAGTACCATCATTTAACGTCTTTTGGTATGACGCGGTCGGGGATCGAACCCCGGACCTTCCGCTCTCCGGGCGGACGCTCTACCACTAGACCACAAAAGGCAGTGTTTGTCAACGTATAAGGATCTATACCGTCAACTTCTAAGTAATGTCTCAAATAATTCGTCTAGTGACTCCACTCAGACACAGTATACTGACCCCAACCCGACCAGTCCTTGTTTTAGCACCTTAAGCACGAGCGCCAGACAGTATCAGAACAAGTACCATCTTTTAAAGTCTTTTGCTATGACGCGGCCGGGGATCGTACTCGGACATTCCGCTCTCCGGGCGAACGCGCTACCGCTAGCCCACGGAGGCGGTCCAAGCTTCAGGTATATCGATGATCTGATATCATTCAATAACAATCAAATAGCCAATTCCCTTCCCCTGTTTTCACCACCTGAACTAGCAATGTAGGAGACCAGTGAAACCGCCTCATCCATTTCATAGTCAGACCGATGTGTAAAGATTCCGAGTGACAAAACACTCTGCTCAAACCTGTGTGACAAGAGGGATGACTTCAACTTCCCAATAGTCAACTTTCTTTTCATGTGAAGCAATATTCCAGCAGCTCCAGCCCTTGCTGTTTACATTTCACAACTTTTGAAGTACAAACGAGCATGCTCTTTCTACCAAGATTTCAAAGAGCTTCATACAGCTCTTGCTCAAAAGTTGTTTGATCACAGTTACGCCATTCAAGGCCTCAGTAAAGCTTTCAAAAAGTTTTATGGTAGAAATGTGGAGGACATTTCCAAATCTGACGCATTAGTGACAAAAATTATGTCCGATACAATTCCCTATTTTGACTTGTACCATATGGTGAACAATTGACTTTCCTTTGCATGTGTTTGTGACGGCTGCCACCAGTAGGGAACACCTGTTGTCATCACCTTTTGATAGTGATTCATAAACTCACACTCTTGATAAAGTAGGAATCGTGCAATCGACTCAGTATTTGGCAGAGATGTTTTTTTTTAAATGGTTTTGTCGCTTTTATTACCATCCAGTACAAATCCAACTCCGGGCTTCCATTTGTCCATTGTTAAACATCTATCAGTGCTAATTAACTGTTGGCTTTCCTTGTTAAGTATCGAGCCTGAGTTATCTTCTTACTTTTGTTGTTTTCACATGTACATAGATATGCCCTCTGCATTCTAGCATTCACCTGATGAAGAAGTAAGCATATGCTCTGAAACGTTGTTCTCATATAAATACATTGACATACATAAATTATCTCTCTTATATAACTATAGTTTACTCTGTACCTAAACACACACCGTACGATATGATTATATAACTATAGTTTAGTCTGTACGTCAACACATAACGTACCCGAGGATTATACAACTATAGTTTTCTCTCTTCCGAAACACATAGGGCGGTCGGGTAGCCTAGTGGTCAAAGCGTTCACTCGTAACGCCGAAGACCGGGTTCGATTCCCGACATGGGTACAATGTGTGAAACCCATTTCTGGTGTACCCCGCCGTGATATTGCTGGTATATTTCTAAAAGCGACGTTAAACCATACTCACCCACTCATTCCTAAACACATGTTCCAAAGGTTTATATTATTACAACCCAGCTAAATATTTTCTTTCTCAATGGCATCTTCTATAAGCTGCAGACGGCATCGTGATCTTGCACTTCATGGATATATGGAGATGAATTAGATTAATATCATGGGTTACTAATCACATTATCGACCATTATTCGGCGTTCTTACAACGAAATATATGTATATATACTTACTTGCAACATTCACTCTCACAGAATCACAGCTATAACAACGTCCTCCTCTGTAGTAGATTCTCTCTGTGTTTGATTGTTTCCAGGGTTGCTGCAGTCGAGCCTGTTTGACCTTCCTGCGACAAACTTTACTTCCGCATCGCGTCATCAATTGTTTCAGTAACCACATCATCAACTGGGATCAAAATGAAATTTCCGAGAATTGAATACTCAATACCACACGTACATCTCAAAATACATGTCCATAGTGTAACTCTTATTAGCTGTGCATACGTCACATGACCAGCTAAAACCTATTGGTATGACGTCACGGGTTTGTGTATACGCGGAAGGTTCAGCCAGGTCGACACGAATCGTTTTGGGTACTTCTCCTTCCCCCAAGTTTTCATCCCATCTTCCATCTTTCATCTTTCGGTTTTTTGTTCTTTAAAGGGGCTAATCACAAATATCGAGACAGTATGTCTATCACTATCAATCAATAACGTACCCCATTGTTTACTTTGGAATAGCGAGAGACATGGGCTCGGTCAATGTCCCACATTTCGTCCAACTCATTCACCCGTTCGCGTAGTCTGGGAAAACGAGGTTTCCCTGCTTTATGTAGAGTGTAAGCATCTTTTCCTTCAAGACACACCTTCACTTTCTTAAACTTGGATTGTCCATAATATGCTCCACTTTTTACGAACGAAATAATAATCTTCTAGCTGTTTACTGCCATACTTTCTCGCGCTAGACACGATTGCAAATGATAAAGACAGTATTTAACCCATGCCATATATCTTATGATAAACATAAAACACTAGAGCGTTTATGATTTTGATTTTGATTTATTCAAATCCAGTTTGAGAGTACGATAGTCTAACTAGATTCTTCACAATATTTTTTCCATTGCTCTGTCTTGAGCTGTGCATTCAGGAATTAAGCATGTATACTGATATTGACAAAACACAAAGTTACGTGTGTCTCTCATGCTCGGATCTACCAAGTATGGTAAGGTTGTTCTGACTAATGTGAAGCCCACGTAATGATTTTCCTTCTGTTGTTAACTTACCGTGTATTTTCATCTGTGATCATCCTCATCCCCACTTCCGGTTGCATTGTACATCCTCCGCATCACTCCCCATTGCGGTGATTTGACTTCTCAGTTACTCAACCAAAAAGGATATATTTTACCTTTCCATCAGCCCCTTTTTGCTATACTAACTCTTATCACCGGCAAGAAAATCGCCTTGACCTCACAATTACAGACAAAATCTACTACTATTGTATTTGGGATTGGAAACAGGGATCCGAGGGAGAGATTACTGAGAGAAGAGGACCTCACTCTTGACAGATGTGTGAAAAAATGCAGGACTCAAGACAATTCCACAGAGGTTCATGCAGTAAAGTCTGGACATCATCGCTCAGGTCGGAGAAAGAAATGCAGATTTTGTGCCACCGAGCATGAGTATAAGAATTGTCCAGCCTAAGGCGTGGTCCTGAGTGAGTGAGTGAGTGAGTGAGTGTGACTGAGTAAGTGAGGTTTAACGCCGCTTTTAGTAATATTCCAGCAATTTCACGGCGGAGGCTTCACACGTTGTACCCATGCTACCCGATGTGCTCCTGAGAGTATCTATTTGCCTGGAATGAATAGTGTATTGAAGGACTATATAAGTAAGTGTCAGGTCTGTCACTCACACGACATTGAGCAACAAAATAAAACCCGTGTAATCCATGAAGTTCTAAAATGTGCGTGGGTAAAGGTGGCAACAGATTGTTTCAAGATTGACCACCTAGAGGACACAAGATTGGACACGGTAATTAAGGGACTCCAGGAGACCAGGTCTACATATCTCCTGCAACGACTGATGATACAACCTGGAGAAAGGAGAAGTGGTGGAACCAGCAGAAGACAAGCCAAGGTTATATAAAGTCTGCACCAAGAAGAATGTCCTCAGTGGAAGCAGGTGTCATCTCCGGAAACACATCATACTGGATGACAGAACAACATGGCGTTATCCAAATACACCAGCAGAGCCAGATGCAGAACAGAGCATCACCGAGGTAAGACATTCCCTGGAAAGCATATATTCCCTCGTGAACTGTCTCGAGAACCACAGAGTGAGGACAGTGAAGAGACTGAGGGTGTGCAGACAAGGTCTGGGCGTGTTGTCAGACCGCCTATCGGCTACAAGGACTATAATATGAAACAGTTGCAACGAAGTTGTTAAACGTTACAGTTAGTTGGTGTTAATGCCTATTTAACAAGCAGGCTCAGTTCACTTTATCATATTTAGCATTATTGTGGTATTGTTATATTCTAAGGCTTTATTATTAATAGGATGTTCAAGCAGCCTCACACAAAGACTATGAACAAAAGTTTATGGTCAAAGGGAGATGTGAACTCTTATTTGTTGTGCATCAGTCACATGACCAGCTGAAGCCCATGTGTATGACGTCACGGGTTTGTGTGTTAGCGCAAATGTCAGCCTTTAAAAACAGGACGCGCACTTCCAGTAAGTTGTTTGTCATTGACCCAAGAAGACATAAAAAATATAGCGCTCTCGGTCTATGCGTACTCAAACAGCAGTGAGACATACATGACACGACTTGTGAATGCTATGACATCGTGATACAATCGGTGACTTTCGCAAACACATGGTGTCATCACTGATTTTCCATTCGTATGATTTTCACTAGTTTGTCTTTGACACCCAATGGAATCTGTTGCGGCAGATAATCGAGGCTGGGTTAGTTGCGTTTAACGCCGATTTTAAACAGTATTCCAGTAATATCATGGCGTGTTAGTTTAACGTGGGAGGAAAGCCCGAAGTGATGCAGGTCTGAGACGTTTACCACTTCGGTGAAACCCTCGAGCACGGGTATGGTGCTGACAAACCTAAAAACATAATTGGGGCGAACCGGGATTCGAATCCACAATCACAGGTTTCTGGCATGCTCAAGGGACGCAACTCTGCATAGCGAATCGCGGTCCACCATATTACTGGACTTCGAAACAACCAGATCACATTGCTTCACATCCGTGATCTGGGGTAGAATAGGCCTTCAGCAACCCATGCTTGCCGTAAAATGCGGCTATGTTTGTCGTAAGAGGTGACTAACGGAGTCGGGTGGTCAGGCTCGGTTGATGCATGTCATCGTATCCCAATTGCGTGGATCGATGCTCATGATGTATATAACTGGACTGTCTGGTCCAGACTCGATTATTTACAGACCGCCGCCATATAGCTGGAATATTGCTGAGTGAGGCGTTAAACAACAAACAAACAAACATTGCTACACATGATCCTATCCATGTAATTTCACTGAATTATCCTAGCATTGATTATTGTCTCGTTACTGTTAGACAGATGTACATGTATTCACACACGGGCAATTTTTCTAAGTGAATGCGTCTTTGAAGTGATCACATTTATTCATCAAATGGAAATATAAATAATAATAAAGTCGTTTCTTGTTGGCTACCTGTTGAATGTTCGCGGCTCGGTTGTAACGGTTCCCTGTCACACTTGAAAACGCCAGACAAACTGAATATATATTAAATTAATGATATCCCATGTAAGTCGAATGAGAAGCAGGTTAAAGGTTTCAATGAACCCTTTTCAACTTTATTGTAATATGTAAAATCACCAACAGATCTACATACTAGAATGTCATTAATATAAGCAGTATGAAATATTTTAAAGTATCCCGCAATAGTAAGGAACCATTACTAACATGGAACAAAATACTTCTGATCTACAGAAATATTGCAAAAATATCAGATGACAAATAGAGTACATAAAAGACAAACCCTTCCCATATCCATAAGAAATCTCTGAATAAAACTGAGTCGATTGTTCGAATCCCACTATGTCATGAGCAAGTGTTTATGAATCACTATCAAATAGTAATGATATCAGGTAATCGCGAAAAGGTGAGCATATCCTGTCCCACCGATTGCACCAATCACAAACACATGCAAAGGCAAGTCAGTTGTCCACCCGAAAAAACAAGGGAACATATGGATCAAGTCAAAATAGGGAATTGCATCAGAAACCATTCTTGTCACCGACGCGTCAAATTTGGAAATGTCCTCTGCATGTCTGCTTTACTGAGGCCTTGAATGTTATAACCTTGATCAAACAACTTCTGACGCGCAATGCAATCTCTTTTGAAAGATAATCATGACTGATTCCCTGGGGTGGTTGTTGTTAGATATTGTCAGGTAATACCATGGGAATAGGCGAGATTCAGGGAAGCGTGGCTGGGTACGACTGACAGCTGGGGAGCTAACTTGTATAACAATAGTTTCAATAGATGATCCTCTCCTGACACAACATCAGGGTGTCTATTTATACTCTATGTCCGGGTATAAAACAACACCACATTTATGCGATATCTCCGTGGGTCAATCAAGGGCATTGTTTTTTTCTGTGATGCTAATTCAACTGAGCCAAAAAACGCTCCCGGATGAAAGTAATTTCCTGGACACCTCACTGTCCGACTTCCATAAATATTTTCCCTTATAAATGTACTCCTCTCCATTTTGATGAAAATAACAATATTCGGAAGAGGTAGTCCACCACACCAACGCTTATCACGATCGATAGCCTCTGCGAATTCTAGGGAAAGAGTGCTTACATAAAACAACTTTCTGTTGCAGACTGGTGGTATTTTGCAAGAGATTCTATTTCAGATGAGAGCACAGCTGCCTGACATGTTCACCTCATCGTCTCTACTCTGCAGGTGAGGAACATTTTAAAATCTGTTCTGCTGTGTCCCAGGCGCCAAATGCCTCTCTATACATGTAATGTGGCAGCTTCGTGGATGTCGTTACATAAAGTGAACAAACACAGTCTACGGGGTTAAGGTTTTAATGCGATGCTTTGAAGTGGGAGATCAACGATATGACACACTAAAACACATAATTACATATTAAATAATAGATACAACATTATCATGAACGCTACATACATATACATAAGATTATCACAAGTATTACATATCCGTCAACCATTACAACACTAGACAGACTGAAGGTAGATACAGTAATAAACATGCTACGCAATATTGACATACAAGGGAGATAACTCCTTGACTTTAATATTGGCTATATAATCTGTACACAAAATAAATACATAATGCTTACACATGTATTCCAGTTATATCACGGCGTGACAGCTTAATGTGGGAGGAAAGCCCAAAGTGATGCAGGTCTCAGACGTTTACCACTTCGGTGAAACCCACGAGCACGAGTAAGGTGCTGACAAACCTAGAAACAGGGATGAACCGGGATTCCAACGCACAATCATTGGTTTCTGGCGTGCCGCACTTTAAGACAGAAATTAATTATTTATTACATTACATTAAATGTGATCATAACATTTAGAATACACCTTAAGACTTGGACAAATATAAACAATCCATAGCCTGTAGGTGACACACGGGCTCGACTCCCCTCGGCCACACTTCATGGCTACACTATACTCATGGATATCAATAAATAATACACAGACTTAAACACTAATTAACATGTAATATATTGAACAAAGCAATACACACCTTTTATCTACGAAGATTCGCATGTATAACGTCTGAATCTTTACATTATAAAGATAGAAGTGATAGACTATATTTTAGTAAATATAACAAACATCTATATTGGAGTACATACATATAGTATACTTAATATAACACTTTAAACATATACTCTTCAAAAAAAGAAACGCAAAGCTAGATACGTGTGAGGTAGGAAATTACATTTATACGAGGAACCGTACAAGGTACTGAGCCACAATGTTGTGGAGAAAACACTTGGTGATTGTAGTCATCTCAGTTATTGGTACATCGGAAAAGACAAGGTGAAGGTCAGATACCATCAATGACACGTATGTCCCCCGTTTGAATCGATAGCGGCCTGACATCTCCTGCCCATGAAAGAAACGAATATGCGAATCACATCCTGGGGAATAGTAGCCCACCACACGGCCTGCAACGCAAAAGCCAACTGCTGCAACGTCTGGTGGTTGTCGGCGTAGCCGTCTATCCAATTCATCCCACAGGTGCTCTATCGGGTTCAAATCCGGGGATCTGGGGGGACAGGGGAGAACATCAACGTTGTTGTGTAGACAGGCTCTTGTGATCCGTGCTGTATGCGATCGAGCGTTGTCCTGCTGGAATACACCGTTGTCGTTGGCTGCAACTGGAGGGACGTGTGGTCGAATTTCGTTGATGTATCGTTGAGCCGTAAGATTGCCTTGGATTATGGACCAAACCTGTCCTGCCATGATGAGAGATAACCGCCCACATCGTAACGCTACCCCCTCCAAACCTGTCCGATTTTCGGCGTAGTTCTCCCCGACGTCTGTACACACGTGCTCTTCCATCCCCTCGACGGAGTGGAAATCTTGATTCGTCGCTTCGTCGCTGCACCAGACCATACCCTGTGTCGACGACACCAATGCAGTCGTTGAACAGGAAGTCTTGCTCGTAGACCTGCTGCTCTTAAACGGTTTCGTACAGTCTGGTCGGAGATTCTGCGCAGTCCGGGTGGAGTGGAATGCGGTGGGATGCGGTGGAGGTGGCTGTGGATGTCCTTTCACGTGGCGCAGTCGGATGTAGCGATCTTGGGCAGGGGTGGTTACTCTGTCGTCCCGACCTTGATCGATCACGCGCTGTTGAAACCGATCCCATGATGGTGCTGGGCGATACATTGAAAACCCTGGCTACATCTGGTCGCGATTCCCCTGCCTGCAAGCGGCCTATGGCGTTGTTTCTTTGCACTTCTGTTAATCTGACGCGCCAGGCAATCAAAAACCCTGCACTTCAAACCAATGCCGTACGTGCAATACGTGCAGCTCCATGGCCCTTTTGTTTATGCACTTGGTGTGTTTTTCCGAATCGTACGTGTTTCCAGACTAATGGTTTGCATGTCCTTGTGATCATTTTGATCCAGGAAATTTGTCTCTGACACTATAACACATTAAGCCTCTTCATTTTGCATCTCTTGGTCCGCTAATGTTGCGTTTATGGCCAAAAATATCCGTTTTGCATTTCTTTTGTTTTGAAGAGTATACATTTCAAAATCAAGATTATCAATTAGAGTTCAAAAGAATACATATCTCTGAAAGTAGACATTCACAGTTTAAGATGACAGTGATAATAATCATGAGCAAAAGTATTACATTTTGCACATTCCTTAGATATTTTGCTTCTGGATCCAATCCATATTACAAAATATTTTTTCTCTCAATACTTGATATAACATTACAATGCTGTATAACACATAAGGAGTAAGTGTTGTGTGAATTCTATTCCCCTGTTAAAACGTAGTGAAATACATAATGAAGTAGGTTATATTTTTTTAGCTGTTGAAAGCAACACTCCACAAACTGTGTAAATTATTGTTATGAAAATAATAGAGTGAAGTTGATGCAGTTTTACAAATTGAGACACATGAGTTGTTGCAGGGACGCCTTAGCAGCTGTAGTCTACATTTATCTATATAGCCAACCATGCTCCAAAGATTAGCAATAGTGACATCTCTAAAGTCTTGATCGAACTGGACAGAGTCGTGTGGTTTTGCTTGATCCGCATAGTACCTACCCAAAAGCTGACATATGTCATTGGGGTTGTTACATTACGGCCATCATGTTAGTTCATCAACTCCGATCTTCTGCTTACGTAGTTTTCTCGCAGACTTAAAAAAAGGTATTCACATCAGTCTCACAAGATTTTTCTAATTCCGATTTTTCTAATTTCGAATTTTTCAAAGTTCAAAAGAATACATATCTCTGGAAGTAGACATTCACAGTTTAAGATGACATGGTGATAATAATCATGAGCAAAAGTATTACATTTTGGTAAAAAAGGTATCCACATCAGTCTCACAAGATTTTTCTAATTCCGATTTTTCTAATTCCGAATTTTTTTTCTTGGAATAGGCCTGCTTTGACTGGCAGAGTTTGGTTTTTTGAGTGTGACCGAGGGGACAGCGGTTAAATATAGAGTTAAATCGTCTGGTGTGTTTCCACATGGGTGGCTATGTTTGTTGTGTAATACAGAGTTTACGTTGGTTATGCCACTGTGAATTCCGTTCATTTTTTTATATAAATGGACCGAGTTTGTAACATTGTGGCATATATTAATGGGTTTAGTAAACAAAAACTTGATCCAGGTGGATTTACAATTTTGAATAAGATTTTTGAAATTTCGAATTTTGATATCGTTATTCACGTGGGGTTTAGTTTCGGTCTCACCTGTTGTGAAGAATGGGGTGGGACTGGTTCTCGTAGGGTTCAAGGATCCGGTTGGCTTCCTGAATTAGGGCTTTGCAGCGGGGTGCGGGTCTGCAAAGGGGTGGAGGTGCTGGTGGGAGGGGGCTTTGGGGGAAGAGATATTCCTCTTCTTTTCAGGCACAAGGCCTGTGCAAACTGGGGAGCGGAAGGAGTCCTCCCTCTGATCTTAAAATGTTACTTTACATTTTTTGGTGGTTGTTGGTTGGGTGATGTGGGTGGTGAGGTTTGCTGCTGCGCTTGGGCGGGGGTGGCTTTTGAATGGTTAAGTCATATCCTCTTCCACTTTCTTCTTCCGTGTCCTGTTCACCCAGGGGAGCAAAAGGGCTCCTCCCCTCTGGATTCGAGAAGAGCCAGTTCCTCTGCTGCGACTGAGGGCTGTGGGTGGTGGGTGGTGGTGGTGGTGGTGGTGGGGGGGGGTGGGGGGGGGGGGGGGGGGGGGGGGGGTTAGCTGGGGGAGCCGCTTTCTCCTCTGGCTTTGGTTTAGCCGGGGCTTTACCTTTTCACCTTTTGATTTAAGGTGGTGTTAGTCTTGGTGCTGTAGCTGGTGTTGAACGCTGGGAGCGGTTCTAGAATGGAGACTAATTCCCTCGGAAGAGCTTTGCTGAATTCACGAGGCATCGGGGGCGCTTGTGGTGGGTCACGTTGTGTGTCCAAGCCAAGGGAGGTCATAGATAGGCAGGCAGACGGACAATGTTGAAGTTTTACGACTGCTTCTGCCGTCGACAATGTCGCAGTCGGTCAGGCGGGGGTTAATTAAAATATAGAATAAGGGGGAATAGAATGTAAACGCCTGACCCGAAAACTGTAAATTGTGGTTTTTAAAATTAAGTTAATAAAACTAATAAAGAGGTTTGTTGATAAAGAGTTGAATGTAGGGGCCGGACTGTGGGGAGGACATACCTTTAACAGAAATAGAATAATGGTGGAAGTATTATAGGTGAGGTGAAATAGGGTTTAACGTCACGTCGCAGATCATTGCACTTATATAGCGACGTGCATGCACGTGTGCATGTGTGCGTGCGTGTGCGTGTGCGTGGCTGCTTGTACTAGTCCGGACTGATGCCGATTTATAGTGCTAGCCCACTGAGATACCATGCCGCAGTTCAATATGAATACCCCACTCAGACACAGTATACTGACTCCGAGCCGACCAGTCCTTGTTTTATCCCCTTAATGCCGAGCGTCACACAGGGTAACAACAAGTACTATCTTTTAACGTCTTTTGGTATGACGTGGCCGGGGATCAAACCCCGGACCTTCCGCTCTCCGGGCGGTGGAAGTTATTTATGGCACAAGTAGAGATAAATAATTATATCACTTAAGCGTATACTAGTAAAATAATCTAATAAATAAATAAAAAAAACAGGGATAAAGTTAAAACCCGTACTAAAAACGCGTTTTGTTTCTGTCAGTTGAGATTAATTTCTTCAAATTTAATTTTCTTCCATCAATGGTTTTGTCTCGCATGTTTTGGATTAGGCCGTTGTGCCAAACCATGTCGAATGCTTTAGAAAAATCTATGAAAATGGCCACTGTATTGTTTCTGTGCTGATGCTGTTATAACATGTTCTAAATGTAAAATGTGGTCTAACGTTTGCCTATTTGCCCTAAAACCACTGTGGTCCTCTTTAAGAAGATTACGGGTGTTAACTTGGAATGTGAGTGTTGTTTATTATAGATTCAACTATTTTACAAACGTGTGAGGTAAGTGAGATAGGGCGATGGGAATCTGTTTCATTCGGGGGCTTCCCTGGTTTGTGAACCGGTACTACTAGTGCTGGTTTCCATGTTTTAGGTAGGGTTCCAGAAGACCAAATTCTGCTGTATAACTGTAGGACTACTTTCTGAATGTTGACCGGTAGATGAATTCATATTAAGTAGCCTACTTTGTCTGCTCCTGTGGCTTGGAGCTGTTAATGCCTATCTGAAGTCGATAACAATTGCCTGTGTGTATTGTTTCTGTTCTTGTGCTGTCTTAACGTCGTGTTCTAAATGTAAAAAAATAGTCTAAAGTTTGGCGGTTGGACGAAAAGCCGCTATGGTCCTCCTTCAGAAGATTATGGTTGGTTGGTTGGTTGGTTGTTTAACGCCGCACTCAGCAATATTCCAGCTATATGACGGCGGTCTGTAAATAATCGAGTCTGGACCAGACAATCCAGTGATTGACATCATGAGCATCGATCCACACAGTTGGGGGGGCATGCATCAACCAAGTCAGCGAGCCTGACCACTCGATCCCGTTAGTCGCCTCTTCCAACAAACAGTCGAATTTTACGGCAATCATGGGTTGCTGAAGACCTATTCTACCCCGGAATCTTCACGGGTCAGTAGATTATTGCTGGAAATTTGGAACAAGAGCCTGTTATTAGTGAAGGTTACCATGACTTTACAAATGTTAATGTTACCCTTATTAGTTTTTTTTGTAGAGTTTCTTAATGCTTTAGCCAGAGGGAGTTTTGAACTGTTTTGTGAACATCTGCCAATTAGCTTTTTTTTAAAGTTGTATTTAGTTGGCTGGTAGTTTGGGCCTAAAGTAGTTTTGGGGGTCTGGGTGCTGAATTTAGAAGATTCAGTGTGATTTTGATGGGACAGTGGTCGCTGCCCAATATATCGTTATGAATATCCCAGCTGAGTTTCCTTTATATAAGAAAGTTGTCAGCAATATTCCAGCTATATGACGGCGGTCTGTAAATAATCGAGGGGTCTGGACCAGACAATCCAGTGATTGACATCATGAGCATCGATCCACACAGTTGGGAGACGATGACATGGATCAACCAAGTCAGCGAGCCTGACCACTCGATACCGTTAGTCGCCTCTTACAAACAAGCATAGTCGAATTTTACGGCAAGCATGGTTTGCTGAAGACCTATTCTATCCCGGATCTTCACGGGTCGACCATTAGGTAATCTGGTGGGTTGGTTATTATTCAACCAAATGAGGTTGTTGGCATCCATCCAATCCATGATGAATTTGCCATGTTTGCAGGAGTATTGTTGTGCCCCACGGTGAGCGTTGTGCATTAACGTCTACTCGGAAAAGGGTGTTTGGGCTCACAAATTTCTAAATCTACTGTGAAGGGTTTAGTTTTGATATGACAGTTGTTTATTATTGTGATTTTAGTTTGATTTAAGGTGGTTTAATGGCCAGGACTTCAGCTGCTAGGAAAAAAAGGTCGAATTGTTGAAGTTGTGGCTTTTATAGATTGGTTTATAAAAAATCGAGTCTTGAACCAGGTAGGGTTAGAATTGTGATTAAGGTTAACGTGACATCGGCAATATTTCAGCCATATCGTGACGAAGAAGTATGAAAATCAATGGGTGGGGATGGATGTTGTTGTATTTGAGGCATTTCGTACATTGTTTGACATGTTTGGAGTTTGGAGTTTGGCGATTGTAGTTTAGTTTTCTTTCTTTTTTGGTGTTTGGGGTGAGGTTGGGTTTGGGTGGGGGTGGCTTTTGGGGAGTTTAAACCAAAGGCGGGGGTGATGGGTGGTGGGGTGGGGGTTGGGGAGGTGAGTTCTTTGATGCTCCTCGGAGTATCAGGAAGTCGTGTTGGCATTCCATTGAAAAATATTTGGACCTTCCATTATTGGGGGTGGGGGTGGGGTGGGGTGGGGTGGATTGCAGATTGATATGTTGAAGTGTTCAAATGTGAGTGTTGTTCGTTTCAGTTTATGGGCCACTGCTTTAACGCTAGTATTGGGGGAGCTTTGTTTGTGCATGTATGCAAGGAGGATTGTCAGGTTGTTCAGGTATTTGGTACCAGCGAGTTGGGGAGTTATATTTTTTAAGAATTTAGTTGGTTTAGGACCAGTGGAGGTAGCATCGTTGAATTCGTTAAATACTCCTCGTCTTCATTTTGGTTTAGTTTGGGGGTTGCTTGTGTGATGGTTTGTTGTGTTGTAGGTTGTGTTAGTGCTTGTAGGTTGTGTTAGTGCTTGTAGGTTGTGTTAGTGCTTGAAGGTTGTGTTAGTGCTTGTAGGTTGTGTTAGTGCTTGTAGGTTGTGTTAGTGCTTGTGGGTTGTGTTAGTGCTTGAAGGTTGTTGTGGTTTCCTTAGTGTTGGTATCTTCTGCTTGTGCTTGCTTGTGTCGGGATGTTGTGGCCCCGAAGGCTGCAGTGTTTGGTGGTGGGTCGTGGTATGGTAGTTTTGCGATTTGTTTTGCTTACAGGTGTAGATGTTATGGCTTCGTGTGATATGGAGAAGTTCGTGGGTGGCGGTGCGTGGAGGATGTGTGGGAGTGATGTTGTGGAAGCAATGGGTGCGTTATGTGTGGGGAATTCCCATAGAGAGAATGGAAGTGATGCGAATCGTGGTCTGTAGACTGTCTGGGGATGTTGTTTGGTTGAGGAGAGGAGAGGAGAGGAGAGGAGAGGAGAGGAGAGGAGAGGAGAGGAGAGGAGAGGAGAGGAGAGGAGAGGAGAGGAGAGGAGAGGAGAGGAGAGGAGAGGAGAGGAGAGGGGAGGGGAGGGGAGGGGAGGGGAGGGGAGGGGAGGGGAGGGGAGGGGAGGGGAGGGGAGGAGTTTGATGGAGGTGGTGCATGTTTTCTTGTTTGGACTTTGGCCGTGTCCATGTTAAAATGTTTGTTGGCCTGTTGTGTATCTGTGTGGGCATTGATTGGAGAATGAGGAGTGGTTTATGCATTTACAGTGTATGCACCAGGGTGAGCATGTGCCTTGGCAATTGGTTTGCGCCTTTTGAAGGTGCATTGGGTGGCAGTGTGCTTATGTTGGAGGCAGTTGGAGCATTTGTTTGTTTGATGTATGTTTTAACTTCTAGTTGAGTGTGAGCGCCAAAAGAGATTGTTTTATGGGCTTCTGGGTATTTAGCTGGGTTTTCTTAAGCTTCTGATTACGATTGGGGTTGGGGATGTTTTTCCGTTTCTAGTTGATTTCTAGTTATTTCTGGTTGTCACAGTTAAAATTAACTTCGTTGGTGTATACTTTTAGGTCCTCAACAGTTTCTCTGGGGTTTACTCGTATGACGCCGCGGGTGAATTGGGGGAGTTGGGTGGACGTGTTTGCGTTGGTGGTTGTTGCAGGGGTGGGGGTCACTTTTGACGTGTTAAGTGCAAAGCCGTCGGGGATGATTGTCTCGGGTGTCCTGTCGGAAGTGTTGTGCGCATCCGCAGGTGTGGGCGAGTCCGGGTCCGGTATGTCAGCATGAGTGATGATGCGATGTCAGACATTGGGGGGGGGGGGGATTTGAGTGGCGTGGGTGGTAAGTTTTTTTTAAAGGATTTTGAGTTTCCTTGTTTTAAGGGGGGGATTACGGAGTTAGAAAGGGGTTGTGTTTGTTTAGGCTGGCGGATTTAGGTTTTGTGTGTGGCTTGGGTATTTGTTTGGTTTTGAATGTGGAGGTTTGATTGGAATAAAGATGCGAGAGTGGGTTCATATTTACATCTGTGCTGGCTATCAGGCGATGCCGTGCTGGCTATCAGGTGATGCTGTGCTGGCTATCAGGCGATGCTGTGCTGGCTATCAGGGGATGCTGTGCTGGCTATCAGGCGATGCTGTGCTGGCTATCAGGCGATGCTGTGCTGGCTATCAGGCGATGCTGTGCTGGCTATCAGGCGATGCTGTGCTTGCTATCAGGCGATGCTGTGCTGGCTATCAGGCGATGATGTACTGGCTTGGAAGGTTGGGTAGGTGTTGCTAGCTTTGAGTACAAACTGCAACTGTGCAAATAAATTCTGACCACATTTCACTAATGTAAACAAACTTTTTCCCATTTCGTGTCGGGATTGAAATATTCAGCACGGCCTGTCTTCAACAACGTCCGTGCGCTTACTTTCAATCAACCATAATGCTTAACAATAACGCCGTTCACCCAGCCAAGCTCCAAGGTCAAGGCCACCACATTCCAACTAACAGCCACTTCAGACACACCTGAAGCGCGTCCCCCACATGACACTACCAGGCATCCCATCACTGTAGACTTACGCAAGGCGATTAATCCTTTTCTTTCTTTATTAGGCCCCAAAATCTGACTGCAGCTTCACTGCAGCCATTTTCAACCCAAATTATGCTTTACCATTATTCTACACTTAGTTTATAACTTCACTAGGATAATCTGGACTGCCCTTTACCCCTCTTTCTATAATTCAAGCGCACCTGAAGCGCGTCCCCCACATGACACTACCAGGCATCCCATCACTGTAGACTTACGCAAGGCGATTAATCCTTTTCTTTCTTTATTAGGCCCCAAAATCTGACTGCAGCTTCACTGCAGCCATTTTCAACCCAAATTATGCTTTACCATTATTCTACACTTAGTTTATAACTTCACCAGGATAATCTGGACTGCCCTTTACCCCTCTTTCTATAATTCAAAATCTCCTGTTTATAGTTTATCCTGAATGTTTGAGTGGCTAGGTACCCCTAGTTTTAATTCTGATACGAGATGTATAATATTGTTAATTTTGTCGTTTTTATTATATTTTTTTTTTTTTAGTGAGCCGAGGGAGAAATAATGAAATCATTAAAAAGTTGCTTTGTTTAAAGGTTTTTGACCAAATGTAGGGCCGCGCAAAAGGGATGAAAGTTGATACTTACTTACACTTGACATTTTACGTGCGCTTTCCGACTGCAGTGTATGTCGCACAAGAGTCGGCCAGGCCATTTAGTGTATTTTCCAAAAGGGGGACGAAATTGAAAGTGCAAACGAAATGTGGGCATCAGGGGATGTTTTTGCGAGCAGAGGGATCGGAAGCTTTGAGCGCACGGACGTCGGTGAAGACAAGGTAAACGGCAAAATCACGGTTTCGATCACATCCGTGGCTGGTTGCTTTGTATTTGGCCTTATATTTTTACCTTCACCTACCTCCACCTCATCCAGGTTAGTCAGTCGTGGTCGTGGTCAGTCGCTCGTTAGTCATCGTGCCATACAGTCGTCATGGCTTACTCTGAGAAATCAATCAACAAGTCCCTCCCTAGGGAACTTGTAGGAGTTATACTCCCTCTCCTCTCTTTTAGGGTAGCCCACTACACCCAAAACGCCGACCTCTACAAAACGCCGCGGGTACAAAAGCGCTTACCATTACTTTTAATGGCAACCAGCGCAAACAGCCCCGACACAGGAGACAACCTAATCAACCTCAACAGCCTATTCACGACCCTGTCTCGGACACAGCCTCAGCCCGGGATACCGACATGCATGAAACCAATCAAGCCCAAGCCCAAGTCCCTGGGACTCGTGTGACTATTACTTCTCAAACTTTGCCTGTATCAACCTCATCTAACCAGTCTATGGACCCTCCCCCCTCCATTCCTATTTCACCCCTACCCCCCACCCCTACCTCCACCCCCTCTGGCGCTCCTATCCAGGAGAAAAAAGGAACAGAATTAGTACACCCACTCCACCCACCCTACTAGGCCATGCTACCCAGACTAAAATAACACCTATCCCCCCAAAAAAACTGTCTAGACCAAACTACACAAACTCTGGAAATTGAAACCCCCTCCCCTCCCCTCACCCCCTTACATCACCCCCCTTACATCACCCCCCTCACCCAAAGCCACCACCATAGACTCCCACACCTCACCCATCAAGGCCCCTGAGCTCTTGACCACCCCCACTCAAACCGACCACTTTCAAAAAATATTTGTCACGGAAACCCAGCTAACCTCTGACCTCACGCAGCATGCAGATCAAATCCTCTCATGTCATTACCTCCTCCAAACACCCCAACACTTGAAGCCCCTGGCATACGCATTTATAAAAGTACCCATGACAGATCAAAACTCACCATTATACAATATTTAAATCAAGAGCGCTTTGAACATGAAATTTCCACCATCCAAGATTTAAATTCCTTCCTCATTGACATTCAAGAACAGGGCATCCAACTAACCTCCCAGTTTATCACAAATACAACAGCCCATTTTATAAAAAACAATCAAACCTCCCGCTCTCCCTCCATGACGACAAACTAAATTTCTGCTAAGCGTCTCCCTTGCCTCTAACACATAGCCCTCCACGTGCCCTCCTATCCGCCTTCGCCATCCCCGTCATCCAAATCACTAATCGCCACACTCACCACTGTAAAAATATTTAGAACCTCCCAAATAAAACAAAGTCACTCAATTGCATTACATTCATTGGAGATTTAAAGTGCGCTTTCCGACTTTTAGCGTATTTCGCAAACGGGGTTGCACTTACACTATTGGGGTAAAAAAAGCGTAATGAATAAATAAAGAAGTGCAACCCAAAAAAATATAACTTTTACAGCCGGCCCCATAAACACCTTATCTAAATATCTAACCGCCAACAATTCGCCAAATTAAAGAAGTCCACAAAGGATTTCAGATAATCTTTCCCGATCCAGATTCCCTAAACGCAGCAAAAGAAATCACACAAATATTTCAATACACCGTAACACACCAAACCCCTAACTGGCAGCTCTACACTAGAGGAGTAATTAGGGTCAATCCTAGAGAAAGAAACGAAGACCTAGAAATGCATGCAAAAGAAGCCAACGATAACAGACATGTACCCCCAACCTAAAATCACTAGCACTAGAAGAATAACATCTAACAGAAACGGAAAAACCTCCAACACCCCAATAGTTATAATTAACTTCCAAAAAACTGCAAAACATCAAGAAGCCCCTAAATTCATCTCCTTCGGCGCAGCCACCAAACTAGAAGTAAAACCCTATATTATACAAGTAAAACAATGCTCCAACTGCCTACAATACAACCACACAGCAAACCAATGCAAATTCCAAAAAAACTAAATGCAGAAAATGCGCCCAAACTGACTGCCCAGGGACATGCGCACCCTGGTGCATACACTGTAAAAACACACAACACTCCTCACTCTCTAACAAAGGCCCCCACAGACACACCCTCACGCAACAGGCCAACAGACACATCAACATAGACACGGCCAAACTCCAAACAAGAAGACAAACATATCATCCAAAACAACCATTACTGCCCACACCACAACCAGACAACACCCCACATTTGAACTCTGCATGGGATGGCATCCTGCAAAGAGTACACCCAGCACCGAAAACACTCATCCACCACACACACAACACACAACCCACCGCCAAAACAAACACATTCACAACATCCACACCCGCACGCAAAACAGACCGCATCACACCCGCCACGACACGACCCAACCCAACAATACAACCCACAGCTACTAAGGCAACAACACCCAAACCCAAGCATTCACAACCCGAAAACTCAAACAGCAAGGAAACCACAGACAGACCCAGCACGCAAACACGACAAAACCAAACACACAAACAACCCCCATGGAGTGTGAGGAAATAAATCAAAATAATACCAACGAATATGAATGCACAACCGAGGAGGACGTAAATGAGATTACTCATTCAGCCCCTAAAAAAGCCAAATACCATGAACGTAAACCACAACCACTTTCCAATAACAAACTAAACAACCTAACCATCCTCCTTGCATACATGCTGAGGGAAATCAATCCAAACGCCAGCACTAAAGCCCTACATGCCGTAGCATATAAACTTAGACTTACTACCCTAACTTATGAAGTCTTCAACTTTGGCCTGCAAGCAGTACCCTCAAAGTAAAACCAAACCAAATCCTAATCTCCAACCACTAAAAGCCCAAATAATGGTAGGTCTAAACATATTCCAGTGGAACGCTGACGGGCTTAACTCTCACGGCCACGAACTAAAGGCAAAATTTAAACCATACAAAGGCTCGCATATTGCTTGCATCCAGGAAACCAAATTTTCCAAAAAATCTAAATTTACTCTGGCAAACTACAATTCAGTTAGAAAAGACCTAGCCTAACCTAAATCCACTAGAGCAGCGGGAAGATTAATCATACTGATCAGAGAAGATATTAACTATGAAGAAATTAAAATAAACTCACCAAACCTAGAAGCAAACGGCATTCAAATCAAATTAAATAACAAAAAAATAAACATCATAAAAATCTACCACTGGTCAGAACAAAAAGTCCAACCTGAGGACCTAAATAGACTACTCCAAAAAGGCAAAAGTCAACAATCTCCCAAGGAGATTTTAACTCCCACCACCCTACCTGGGGCATAGGCGACAAACTAGATAACCACGGCAAACTAATCTCTGAATGGATAGAAACAAACGATCTCGTACTGCTAAACAACAACCAACCCACTAGATATGACAAAAAAACAACATAACATGTCGGCTATCGGCCTAACCATTTGCACTGCAGATCTTGCACAAAGTACTCAATGTGAAGTTCACAACGCCCCACTAGGTAGTGACCACTTCCCACTAAACATAACCATAGGCAATACTAACGTCCCTACCCAAACAGAAAACTCAGAAACTAAATTCAGCTATAACCAGGCTGGGACAAATTTCACGAGATCTGCAACCAAGCTAATCTAAAGGAACTAGAAAATAGTGATCCAGAAATCTACTGCAAAAACCTAACAGATTACATAATTAACGCAGCTAAAACTTCAATCCCCTATAAAACAAATAAAATAGGCAAACCCTCGGTACTATGGTGGAACGCCTATAGATGTTTTTATCATATCATGAATATTAATGAGTTATATTTATTTTTACTTTTTTATTTTTTTAGATATGCCAGAAACACGGACAAAAGGGAAACTTCATAAAGGGTTCGCAGAACTTTAGAAAGACTTTAGAAAGACGACCATGTCGCTGGAATCCCTCAACAAACAGACAGTCCTTCGCCTCCAAACAGACACCCTCAAACTTAAAAACTAACTATTTAAACAACAACTTACTTAACTTTTCAACAAACCCTTCCATCTGTCTAAATTAAGCCCCCACCATATCATTTATAAAGTCACTTATTATATAATCAGCCATGGTGATTTTACATTGGAATTGCAATGGTCTACGGGCAAATGGGCATGAGCTTAAGGCCCTCATAGCCCAAAATAAAATTCAACCATTTATCATAGCTCTTCAAGAAACCCTTCTATCACCCAAAAAGGCCTTCAAAATACCAGGTTGCCAATTCATTCGGAAAGACAGCCCCGCCGAATAGAGTTGATAGGGAGAGTTTTGTAAAAACACATCCTTCTTCGCAGAAACTCACATGTCCCGATCATGATCAGGAGCCAAGTGTACCAAACACACCCTGCTTCGCGGAAGGCACGTGCTTTCCGTGAAGCCCCTGTTAATGATTGGAACATAATGATGGAGTTTCTGAGAGTCAGTTTGGACAGAAAAACGGTGTCTTGGGATACCCTCATAACAAGAGTACACCTTTCATTATATTGTATTGTATTGTATTGTATTATATCTGAATGTAAGCATTGTTTGCAGTTCATTGTGCAACCTGCACTTGTGATATGTAATTGAACAGTTGTTTTTTGTTATTTATACAAAGTGTGCTGCTACTGGGGACGGGGGGTAGAGGGAAGGGTCTCCTTGATCTCCACGATGGAGACTGATGGGGACTTCTTCCTCCTGGCCTTCTGCATCGGGCGGGGTGCAGGGAAGGTTGGAGCAGGAGTAGGTTTCTCCTGAGGCTTGGGTTTAGCCGTAGCTTTGCACAGAGGCCTCTTTCTTTGACCTAAGTCAAAGGAGATGGAGAGGGGGGAGGTGCTGGTCTTGAAAGACGTCTTGAGGGAGTTGTCCCCAACCCGGTAGGCCAGCAAGGGCTCCAGGATGGAGACAAGCTCTCTCGGCAGTGACATGGAGAGATCTCTCATGGTGGTAGCGTTTGGTCACGAGCTTGGGAGGACACGTCTGAGCGAGTGTCCAAGCCGAAGGTGGGCATCAGGGGATGTTTTTGCGAGCAAGGGGATCGGAAGCTTTGAGCGCGGACGTCGGAGAAGGTAAGCTAAACGGCAAAATCACGGTTTCGATCCTATCCGCGGCTGGTTGCTTTGCATTCGGCCGTATATTTCTACCTTCAATCACCGACCCGTCACAGTCATTTATCATTTAATATGTTGGAGCTACTAGTCGCAATTTTGCTAGCTGGAGAGATTCTTACCCCCTGGGGCACGCAATCACTACCCTTGTAAGATCTGGTCATTACCATATCTAAAAACCCAAACATTTACCTAAGTTACCTGCCACTCAATCAACCACCAAGCCACAAGCAAGGGATTCGGACTCTCACCCAAGCTGGCCGGCTGGCCGCCATTGCTTTGGCCCTTACCCCCAAGCGCTACCCACAGGACACTTGGACTAGATAAGTCTACCTACTTTCTCCCCTTGAATCCCTTGAATCAACTCAACCCAATTTTTTTGTCATATATCATTCCTTGTATTGTTGTCATATATTTATGTCTTGTGAATAAGTGTACAAAGGTTTGTATTACTGTTTATTGTTCATTGTTGTATTCCCACTGTACTCTCAATCACCAACCCCTCCCAACCATGGCCGCTGCCTACTCCCCGGGGATGGAAATCACATCCCCCCACTTATCTACTTCCATCTTTTCCACCCCAGACCCTATTGAATTCCCCAACTTACCCAAAACCCACAATCTCAACATCATCCCGCCAAACTTCGGCCTAGAATTTGAAATTATCAGTCCTCCCAAGCCCGCTACCCTCCCACTCGTCGTCCCCCCCCCCTCCCACCCGTCGTCCCCCCCCCCCCCCCCCCCCCCCATCTCTAAATCAAATAAAAGAACCACCAACTCCCCAGCCGAACTTCAACTCAGCCCCAAGAAAACATGTGACCTGCCCACCCCATCCCCAAAACAACCAACCCACCCAGGCTACCAAACTACTGCTACTAGCCTTCCACGCAAATTCCACTACTCCACTAAATGAAACCTTTTCTCCGAACAAATTTGCAGTAGCCCTTAAAAAGGCCAAAATTAACTTCAAATACATAAACACCTGCGGACGCGGCTTCAAAATTACCTTTACCGACCAATCCTATCTAAATCAGGCCATCCGATCCCCCATCATCGACGGACTAAATATTAACTGGCAGATACCCAAATGGCAAACTGAAATTCAGGGCGTCCTCTACCTCGACTCTCGTGACACCCCCGAAGATATACAGGAATACATCACTCTTGCTAATCACTCGCCAAACCAACCCCAACCGGAAATCACAAACTTCAGAGCCATTAATAACTGTAAATCAACCCAAGGACGCCCCACTAAACAAACTGTTTTTGTCACATTCAAAGCCACCTCTCTCCCCACCCATATTACATTCGGGGCCCTCAATTACAAAGTTCAACCCTTCGCAAAAATCCCCCTCAATGCATATACTGTCATGACTTTAACCATAAATCCTCGGACTGCAAAAAAAAAAAACCTCTGTCCCAAATGCGGCTCCGAAAATCACACTAGACAGGAATGCTCATGGTCCCCTTATTGTGTAAACTGCAACGCCGAAGGGCACACCTCTAATCAAAACACTTGTCCCACCAAGCAAAAATATATCCTCAAACTGAATAAAAACCTTAAACAGTCTGATCTCCCTAAACCAGCCATCATCCCGCTCCTGCAATACTTTCCGGATGACCCTGATGACTCCCCCTACCCATACTCAGACGAGTCACTCAACTCAACCCTAAACTCAATTGCCCCACCCCCCACCAGCCACCCACCCTCACGCGTCCCGGTACCCCAAACCAGACCGGGCCCACCAAAAACCTATACCCCCGCCCCAACTCCCGGGAAACAAACAAATCACTATACAGGCAGATATCCACTACCCAGCACCCCCCACTTCCTCAAACCAGCAGCCCCCCCCACCCCCCTCCCAATGCCCTCCATGCCACCACTCCCCCCGTCCCTCCACTACCCGGCCCAAATCCCTCCTACCCACCCCCACCCTTCCCGCCCCCCCAACCACTACCATAGCCCAACCCCACCTCCCCCCACCCACCCGTGCCCCCTCCAATCCCCTCTACAACCCCTACTTCCAACCAACAGGGGCCAGTCCCTCACTACATCACCAAACACCGCAAACATCACTTAGCCATTAAAATGCAATAACTCAAAACAGCTCCCTCCGCCAACATCATCCCCCACAAGCTTCACTCCCACACCAGCAAACTTGTTGAATTTATAATAGCTGCCGTCATGCTTAAACAACCTACAATCAAAAAACTTCACACACTTGCCACCAAAACAAAAATATATCAAAAATCATTCGCAACTCTCCAAACAAACTACCTAAAACTCAAACACTAACTCTACTCTTTACGCTTACTCGAACACTAACAAACCTCCCACTAAACCACTAACCTCCCAGACTCAACCCAGCTCATGTCTATTATTCAATGGAACTGTAATGGCCTTCGTCCAAACGGGCACGAGCTTAAAGCACTAATTCTTAACGGTAAAATCCACCCCCAAATCATAGCCCTCCAGGAAACTCTTCTCTCCCCCAAACACTCTTTCACCATACCGGGGTATCAAATACTCCGTAAAGACAGGCTTAATCCCATAAATAGACCCGGCCGCCCCCACGGGGGACTATCTATGTATATCGCCGACTCCATACACTTTCAAACTATACATATCCCCACCCCCAACCTGGAAACCCTTGCAATAGATACTAACATTAATAACAAAAAAGTCAGAATCATAAACATCTATCATACTAAAACCCAACCCTTTAACCAAGAAGATCTTAATGTACTAACCAAACATCTCACCACTAATACCCTTTTACTTGGAGACTTTAACGCCCACCACCCCCTCTGGGGGACCAACAACTTTTCCGATAAATACGGTAACCTAATAACAGCATGGATTAACCAAACTAACCTCATTTCACTAAATAACAACGAACCCACCAGATACCCCACTCACCTGCACCAAAACCCCACCGCAATAGACATCTCCTTAGCTACACAGAAACTTGCCAGCCTGGTCAACTGGGAAGCTCACCAAGACACCTGGGGGAGTGACCATACCCCCATCAAAATAGCCTTTAACCACCAACTAAACACACCTCCCCCAGCTCCACAATCTGACCCTAACAACCATACCCACCACACTTTCAATTATAATAAAGCAGACTGGCAGCTGTTCAACAAGTTATGCAAACAAACAGACACAAATTTACTCTACAACAACAACATAGACGACTTCAATGACATCCTTACCAACGCCATTTACAACATAGCAATCAAATCCATCCCTACAAAAAAGCACACCCACACCCTACCCACCACCCCTTGGTGGACTGCTGACATCCAAAAACTTAGATATAAAAGAAAAAGAGCTCTTAATAAAAGTAAACGTAACAAAAATAAATTACAAGAATTTCTAGACCTACGCCATCAAACCCAACAAGCTATTAAAACCGCCAGGAAGCACCATTGGGAAACATTCTGCTCTACTCTCAAAATTTCTAAAAACAACTCGCGTACCATTTGGAATAAACTAAAGGCAATAAAAGGGGTCAGGAAAAAGACCTATAATCCAAATTTCCAAAATATCATCAGTAATAAGGATAAAGCCAATCATATGGCCAAGCACTTTGCTAAAACCAGCAGTTCCGCCAACTACCCCCCCCCCCCCCCCCCCCCATTTCCAAACCACAATCAACAACTACCCCCCTTATGTAAAACAACCCGACATGGCCCATCTCCCCATCAACAAACTTATAAACATTCATGAACTCAAATACGCACTGCAAAACAAAAAGACAGCTTCAGCCCCCGGCCCAGATAACATAAGCTATATCATACTCAACAAACATGCAAAACAGTCTCCTCCAACTTATCAACAAAATATGGTCAACAGGCACCACACCCAAAACATGGAAACTTGCACAAATCATACCAGTCCTGAAGCCTGGAAAACCCCAAAACGACCCCGATTCTTTCAGACCCATTTCACTCACCTCCCACATCTGCAAAATTATGGAATTCATCATCAATAATAGACTTAAAAACCACATCTCTGTAAACAAACTCATACGCCCGGACCAGAGCGGATTTACACACAACAGGCAAACACTAGATCATATTTTACACCTTGAACATGATGTTAGAATTGCACAAGCCAACAAACAATACACTATGGCCATTTTTATAGATTTCAGCAAAGCTTTTGACATGGTTTGGCACCACGGCCTTATTCAAAAAATTCAAAATTCTAGCATAAACGGTAGAATACTAAATTACATTCATTCCTTCCTCACAGACAGGACAATTATAGTTAAATCGCACAACACCCTCTCTGACACCCACCCACTAGAAAACGGAACCCCCCAAGGCAGTATAATCTCGCCTACCTTATTTAATTTTATGATAGATGATGTCTTCCCAAATACCACTAATCAGGACAAAATTACAACGGCAAAATTTGCAGACGACATCTCTCTCTGGGCCACTTCCAAATCTATTAACACTCTTAAAACCAAAATGCAGTCTGCACTGAACAAAATACAACTATGGGCGTCCAAGTGGGGGTTCCAAATAAACACTAAAAAAACACTAGCAATCCTCTTCAAAAAACCACATATGCAAAACTTCTCACCCAAACTATATCTAAACAGCGAAGAAATCTCATTCCAAAACCAAGCAAAATTTCTAGGAGTCATATTTGACCAACACCTCACATGGGGTCCCCATATTTCAAATTTGGTCGCCACTTGTGAAAAAGACTTAAATCTAATGAGATCAATCAAAGGCAATCACTGGGGATCTGACAAACAAACCCTTCTTAGTATATACAAAACACTAATTCAACCCAAATTAGACTATGCCGCTCCGGTCCTTAGTGGCATTTCAACTCACAACTATAACAAACTTAAATCCATCCAATACAAAGCTCTTAAAATAGCCACCGGAACCAGGACTGGTACCCCCCATACTACACTTCTACTTATGACCAACACTCTCACCATCACACATAGAATCCTCCAAACCATACTTAACTACTGGGCTGGGGCCCAACACAACCCTATATTCAACATAATCAAAAACAAATATGCCGACATTAACAAATACACATCCCTTAAATTCAAACAACACCCCAACATAGCGCCGTACATGTACCACCTTAATCACCTAACCCTTACACATAACCTCAACACAATCACTCACTCACCCATAGCTACCCAATACACCATTGACTTACCCACCCCCGTAGTAGACACCTCTTTACACGAACTCTTCCAATCCCAGGCAAAACTCCCCACCCAGAAAAAAACAAAGTTAACACTCGCCCAAATACAAAGGGACTGGCCCTCACACGCACACATATTTACAGACGCGTCACAAAATACCAATCACGTCTCAGGAATAGGCCTACATATAGATCTTAACCCCCCTATCTCCACAAACTTTCATTATCTCAACTACTCCAACAATAATACTGCTGAATTACTAGCTATCCTTACAGCCATTCACTCTACCAAAACAATAAATAAAAACAACTTCTTAGTTATATCAGACTCCCTGAGTGCACTCAACCAAATCAAAAACAAACATTCCAAATCACGCCCCGATCTTATTACCAACATTATTCATCTCACCCACAATCTAGCTACCCAAAATAAACATATACAATTTCTCTGGTCCCCGGGACATACAAACATTCCCGGCAACCTCGCTAGCAAAAACTGCCACCACAAACCCATCACTTCAAATCTACTTTCACACATCCAAATCAGAAGTTAAAAGTCTATATAAGAAAAGCATTAAATCCCATAATCACAGTCAACTTCTACAACTCTCAAACTCCCCCTGGATCAATAACTTATACTCTAAGCCCAACACTAAAAGCCGCAACTATAGTCCCTTCCCAGAGATGGATAAAGTTATAACTAGAATCATTAGTGGAACTTACAACCTCAACTATAACTTACACAGACAAAATAGACACCCTGACGGCAACTGCACCACCTGCAACACACCCGAGGACCTCCAACATATCATAAACAAATGCCCAACATACGCATCCCAGCGCACCCAACTCTACCAATCCCTCCTCCCCCCCCCCCCCCAAACAAACCTGCATAAACTCTTCTCCCCCCTCAACGCCCAACCCATCTTTAATGCCATTGCCACCTTTATCACAAACAGTAAGTTAACACATATTACACCCCCCCCATTTCACCCCAAATCTTCCTATCCAACTCACCCAACAGACAAAACGGATCGAGATCCAAATCCCAGCTAAAATTTTACTTCTCCGACGTCCGCGCCCTACATCTCGGTTAACCATACTATCTCTCTAGGACACCGTTTATCCAGCCCACCACAGCCGACTACCCAAGCCCAATCGATACGCTGCAACACACGAGTGACCAAGCTCGCCTCACCCCCCGGCTCCTGCCAACTACCCCCCCCCCCCCCCCCCCCCCTTCTCCCCTCATTATTAGGTAGTTTAACCCCTTTTTCTTTCTTTAATATCAATATAAGTAAGCATCTCGACAGCTTAACTGTCTTAGTATCCTACTCGCCATAGGTTTTCCCCTCCCCACTTACAGTTTTTTGGGTATGGTGCTTATTTATTTCTATCACTATTCGTAGTTTATTAACCCCACCTACCCCGTCCGCGAAATGCAGTAAATGCGAAGCGGACGTAAAACCTCCAAAGAACGAACGAACCACCCATCTGCAGTTTGTACTCCAAGCTAGCAACACCTCCTCAGCCTACGAAGCAACCCAAGCCATCCAGCCACCAAGCCAACCTCACCTAGCAAGCCTCCCAAGCCAGCACAGTTTCCACTGATAGCCAGCCCAAGAGCAACACCTCGGTAATTATCACAACACACCCATACAACTTAGGTAAAAATTACTCACACCCAAGCCCACTTAAAACACCAAACCCACCAAAACCCCTAGCTAAAACAATTCACTACCCTAAACCAATCTGTGACTATCACAACACACCCTTTCAATTCTAGGCCAAAGTATCTCACACCCAAGCCCACTTAAAACTACAAACTCCTAAATCTCTTAAACAGAACAAACAACCACTCCAAACCTACCCCAAATAGAGTAGAAACCAGTCAAACACAACTCACCCAGGCACTCTCTACAAAAAAAACCTCTCCTAAGCTCAGCTTACTATCCTCCTCCCCCCCAAACAAAACCGCTCACACACACAAAGCTCATTATGTCCGATACACGTACCGTCACCCAGGCAGACATCCACCAGACTGACACTCCTACACCATCGGAGGCCCACAGCACCTCCGATCGGACACCCGAAACCCTCATCCCACACGATTTCGGAAACAAATCTACAGTCGACCCTCCAACTAAGACTTCCGAAACGCCGGCAACCACCACAAACCCTAAAAAAAGGAAGTTGGACTCTTCCAACACCTCATTCACACCGCCCACCCTCACTGCATCACTGGTCACCTTCGCCCTCTATTTCTGTGCGGCAGGCCCTATCAATACTCTAACTAAGGTACTCTCAGTAAACAAAGTAGGACTTTGGTTTAAAAAACAAAAAATAAACTATGACAAAATCAGAGAAGCTCACAAAGGCTACCAAATCATCTTTCCGGACCTAGAATCACTAAACGCTTCTAAAAAAGTAACGGAGATATTCCAATATACTGTAACACATCAAACCCCTAACTGGCAACTTTACACTAGAGGCGTAATTAGAGTTAACCCTAGGGAATCAGATGAAGACTTAGCACTTTACACTAATGAAGCCAACCTAAATACTGACACCTTCCCTCAACCCAAAATAACCAGCACCAGAAGAATAACATCAAATAGAAACGGTAAAACTTCAAACACACCAATTGTCATCATAAACTTTCAGAAATCAGCAAAATACCCGCAAGCCCCCAAATTCATCTCTTTCGGCGCTTCAACTAAACTAGAGGTTAAACCCTACATTAAACAGGTCAAACAATGCTCCAACTGTTTACAATACAATCATACTGCTAACGTTTGTACATTCAAAAAAAACAAATGTAGGACTTGTGCCCAAACTCAATGCCCAGGAGCCTGCGCTCCCTGGTGCATACACTGTAAAACAACAAACCACTCCTCACTCTCCAACAAATGCCCCCACAGACACACCCTCACTCAACAGGCCAACAAATACATCGACATTGACTCGGCCAAACTCCAAACAAGAAAACAAACACAGCATACAAACAAACCACTCTTACCCACACCGCAACCAAACAACGACCGACACCTACAATCCGCATGGGATGGTATCCCCAAGGAAATACCCCTAGCAACAACCACACTCATCCAACACCCACACAACCCCCAAACATTCGCCACACCCCAGCCACTCTCTGCATCCACACCCGCACGCAAAACCAACCGCAACATACCCCCCTTACCCCAACCCAACACCATACAAGGCACTCGTGAAGAGCAACCTCCTCGTGGTGAGTGCTGGGTAGCGCTAATAGCTCTTCCCCCGTGTGGAACCGGGGTAGAATATTTCCACAGCACCCCATTGCTGGTCGTAAAAGGCGACCGAATTGGGCAACCTGTTTGCCGTGGGTTGCGTCCCTGTGTCGGTGGAGGAAGGGATTCTGGTGGTTGAGGGCACTTGGGGCCAGGAACAGTGTTCCTTTTGCCCAACACACCACTTTGACCCTAACTTCACCCAGACGGGTGGTAGAATGGGCCCGGTTTTATCAATCGGCTGGTCACGCCATGCCCTGTGCATGGTCCGCTTTGATGTTGACTATATATTTACTGATATTCCACACAATTATTTTGGAAAACATCAAAAATTGTATGTTCTAAATCTGCCTAGAGTCCCATGCCTGAAGGCGGTGGCTCATGGGCCAATCTGGCATTATTGACCTCCGGGTTCTATTTGTCTTCAGAAAATTGTCAAGGGCGGAACCAGCCTGACGTTATTCTGTTTGACTCTGTTAGCTTCCCGTGTCTGTATTGCTCGAGTATAGCATGCCTGTAACCCTGGTGTTTGTAGTGGTTTCCACTGCAGCACCGTCCTTGTAGACACTCCATGGTGGGTGGGGAGCAGGGGTGTCGAATATCCTCTTTCCATTATGGCTACCCAACAGATCACTGGTTCTCGACCAAAAAACAAAAGAAGGCATATTGATACAGATCCTGCAATATCTTCTGATGAGGATTCTGTACAAAATATTGACTCTTGGCCTCGTTTTCTGGTTGTTGAAGGGATTGATGGTGAGCCTCTCAAACTCAATCCCTTTGTAGTTTCGAAATCTATCGAAGGTATTTGTGGTACTGTGAAGAATGTCACTCGTCTTCGTTCCGGTTCACTGCTCGTGGAGTGTGCAAGGAGACAGCAGTCTCTGAATCTACTCAATGCTGATCATTTTGCACATACAGAGATTGTTGTCTCTGTGCATAAAACACTCAATTCATGTAGAGGCATTGTTCGTGACCGTGCGAAGTGCCTCTCAGATATGTCAGAAGATGAAATTGTAGCAGAATTGAAACCTCAAGGTGTATCTTCAGTTAAACGGTTCAGCAGGAAAGATGGTAACAACATCATCCAAACTAATACGTACCTTTTTACGTTCAATCTCTCAAAGCTTCCAACCTCAATAAAAGCAGGATATTTCAACATCGGAGTGGATGTGTATATACCAAATCCGCTCCGTTGTTTTAAATGTCAACAATTTGGACATGGAGCGAGATCCTGTCATCACACCCAAGTTTGCTTCCGCTGTAGTGAGTCTCATGATAGCACTGACTGCACAAATACCATCAAATGTGCAAACTGCAGCGGTGTTCACATGTCCACTTCAAAATCATGTCCATCCTTTATAACACAAACCAAAATTCTGAAACTAAAGTACACCAATGATATTTCATTTAGAGACGCAAAGAAACTGGTAACCAGTGAACCAACCACTTCTGCCTCTTCATTGACTTATTCTGCTGCAATCTCATCTTCTCCTATCAAAGCTGATAATGGTTGTCAAACAGCTCTAAGCTGGGTGTCGAATGTTAAAAAAATACTGTACCAAATTGATACTAATGACACCAGCACTTCCTCTTCATCAGCTTCCCAAACTGAACCGCTGCCGGAATCTGTAACCTTGCCCGATCCTACCATTCAACCAGACACTGAACCAGACACTGTACCCGACTTGAGAAAAAATAGACCGCTTTCGAAAAGTGAAAAGAAACAACGTAAAAAAGAAGCAAGGGCCCTTAAACATGTTGAGGTGCCTTTGCCCTTGATTGTTCCTCTGGAGGTTCATAACTCTTTTGAACCTCTGGATATGGAGGTTGCTCCATCGCTGCCATTACAGCGTAGAGGACCTTCCCCCCGCTCACGATCTCCAATTGAGCCCCCATGATTTGTTCTCCCAGTTTAATCCAATGGAATTGTAGAGGACTTCGGACCAATTTTAACGACCTTCAGCTATTAATTCAGGATTTAAAACCATCAGCATTTTGTCTTCAAGAAACTTTCCTCAAATCAACTCCGCCAACAGCATCCCCCACAAGCTTCACTCCCACACCAGCAAACTTGTTGAATTTATAATAGCTGCCGTCATGCTTAAACAACCTACAATCAAAAAACTTCACACACTTGCCACCAAAACAAAAATATATCAAAAATCATTCGCAACTCTCCAAACAAACTACCTAAAACTCAAACACTAACTCTACTCTTTACGCTTACTCGAACACTAACAAACCTCCCACTAAACCACTAACCTCCCAGACTCAACCCAGCTCATGTCTATTATTCAATGGAACTGTAATGGCCTTCGTCCAAACGGGCACGAGCTTAAAGCACTAATTCTTAACGGTAAAATCCACCCCCAAATCATAGCCCTCCAGGAAACTCTTCTCTCCCCCAAACACTCTTTCACCATACCGGGGTATCAAATACTCCGTAAAGACAGGCTTAATCCCATAAATAGACCCGGCCGCCCCCACGGGGGACTATCTATGTATATCGCCGACTCCATACACTTTCAAACTATACATATCCCCACCCCCAACCTGGAAACCCTTGCAATAGATACTAACATTAATAACAAAAAAGTCAGAATCATAAACATCTATCATACTAAAACCCAACCCTTTAACCAAGAAGATCTTAATGTACTAACCAAACATCTCACCACTAATACCCTTTTACTTGGAGACTTTAACGCCCACCACCCCCTCTGGGGGACCAACAACTTTTCCGATAAATACGGTAACCTAATAACAGCATGGATTAACCAAACTAACCTCATTTCACTAAATAACAACGAACCCACCAGATACCCCACTCACCTACACCAAAACCCCACCGCAATAGACATCTCCTTAGCTACACAGAAACTTGCCAGCCTGGTCAACTGGGAAGCTCACCAAGACACCTGGGGGAGTGACCATACCCCCGACTGACTGACTGATATAAAAGATTTAACGTGCGCTTTCCGACTACAGCGTATTTCGCACACGGGCCTGGTCGGACCATTTAGTGTATTCCGAGAAGGGTGAAAGTGGTGTGTGCAACCCAAGAGGGGGCTTTTAGGGGTTGCTTATATTGATTTTTTGAAATTTTTAAATTTGGAATAAATGCCGAGGTGGGTGGAGGAGGGAACTAAGGGAGCCGGGTGAGGTGCGTGTTTGTATGTTTATTGGATTTTGGATTGGTAGATTAATTAATTTTTAGATGCGCTTAATTAGGTCTGTTTTGATTAGGAATACGCCTAGGGCCTTGAAGTTTTCTAGTTTATTTTGAGGGTTTAGTATTTCATCTAGAGTAGGAACCTTATTTAGATTGAGGGCGGTTTGTAGTGTGGTTCTGTGTGTTTGATAGTGGGTGCAGTGAATGAGTGCGTGTTCTGTGGTTTCGGGTTGTTTGCAGTGGGGGCAGTTGCCTGTGGTGTGTCTTTTAAGTTGTTTTAGGTGGTTATTTAGGTTGGTGTGTCCTGTTTGGAGTTTTGTAATTAATCTGTCAATTTTTTTAGAGGGGTGTAGGATTTTAGGTTTGGCTAGTGGTTTTCTGAGCACTTTTTTTATTTGGCTATTTGAGTTTTGATATTGATTATGCCATTTTTTGGTTATTTTTTGTTTGTTTACACTTTTAATTTCTGATTTTGAGATGGGTAGGTTTAGGCTTATTTCTGGTATTTTGAGAGATAATTTAGCTGCTTTATCGGCGCTTTCATTGCCGTAAATTCCTACGTGGGCGGGGATCCACAAGAAGGTTATTTGTTTGCCTGCTTTTGTTAGGTCGTTGGAGCTTTTAAGTATTTGGTTTATTAATTTAGGTCGTTTTTTGGTATTTTTGTTTTGGAGGGCTTGTAGTCCACTAAGGGAGTCAGTGAGAATTAGGATTTTTTTGTTGTTTTTAGATTGTTGGTTATGCAGGGCTGAGGCCATGCCCATAAGTTCGGCCGTGAATATTGATTGGTTGTTAGGGAGTCGGTAAGATTGTGTGGATATAACTGGTTGTGTGGTATGGACTCCGAAGCCTGTGTGGTTGGAGATCGGGTCTGAAGATCCGTCAGTGTATATGTGACACCAATTTGGCCAATTTTCGTGTATGTATGCAAGTGTGGTGGTTTTAGCTATGTTTGGGTCGGTTTGTTTATTTATTTGGTTAGCTAGCGTTGTGTCTATTTGGGGTATTTTGAGTTTAGGGGTGAAGATATTTGATTTTTTGCAGTTTTGTTTAAGATTTTGAGTTTGGTGTTCATTGAGGTAGTTAGTTATTCTTTGGGATATTGGGGTGAGTAAGGGGTGTTTGCGAGCTAGAGCTTCGTTTCTTGGGCTAATGTTTTGGTTAATTAGGTTTTGGATGAGAGGGTTTGTTTGGGACGCGGCCCAGAAATTAAGGCTTAGATGTTCCCTGCGTAGATTTAGTGGCATTTCTCCTGTAAGGGCCTGAAGTGAGGTGTAAGAGGTGCCATGTTGGGTGCGTGTAATTAGTTTGAGAGCCTGATATTGTATTGAGTCAAGTTTTTTAGAAAGAGAGTTGTTTAGGGTATTGTATATGGCACAGCCGTAGTCTAGTTTTGATCTAATTAGTGTTGTATATAGTGAGAGGAGAGTATCTTTGGAGGCTCCCCAGTTAGAGCCGGTGAGACATCTTAATGTGTTAAGGTCTTTGCTGCATCTAGTTTTTAGGTTTTGGACGTGAGCCTCCCAGGTGAGGTGTTGATCGAAAATAAGTCCTAAGAATTTTGTTTGTTTTTGGAATTTGATTGTTTGGTTGTTTAGCTGGAGGATTGGGTAGGCAGGTTTCATGTTTTTATGTTTGAATACTATTCCTGTTGTTTTATCTGAGTTAAGGGAGAAGCCCCATTTGTCTGCCCATTGTTGTATTTTATTTAGAGATTTTTGGATTAAGTTTTCTGCCATTTTAATGCTTTTAGTGCGGATCCATAGGGCTCCGTCATCCGCGAATTTTGAAGTGTTTAGTTTAGGGGATAAGCCCTCGAATAGATCATTTATCATTATATTGAAGAGGGTTGGGCTGAGGATGCTGCCCTGGGGAGTGCCATTTTCTAGGGGACACTGGTCCGATAGTGTATGGTCTATACCCACGGTAATTTTGCGATTGTTTAGGAAATCTTGGATGAAGTTTATTATTTGACCTTTTAGTCCTATTTTTTTTAGTTTTTGTATTAGCCCTTGGTGCCATACCATATCGAAAGCTTTAGAGAAGTCGAGGAATATGCCTATGGTGTATTGCTTGTTTAACTGTCCTGTTTTTATATCCTGTTCTAGTCGGGCAAGGTTATCGAGAGTTGATCGGCCAGGAGTGAAGCCGCTTTGGTCAGGGTTTATGATGTTGTTTTGGTCTAGGTAGTGCTGTAGCCTATTTTTAGTCATAAGTTCCATTATTTTGCAGAGATTTGAGGTTAAGGAGATGGGCCTATAGGAGTTTGCCTGATCTGCTGGTTTATTTGGTTTAGGTATTGGGATTACTAGAGCTTCCTTCCATGAGGATGGGACCTGTCCGTTTAGGTAGACTAGGTTGTATAGTTTAAGTAAAGTTTGGAGTAGTTTGGTAGGTAAGTGTTTGATTATTTGGTAAGAGGTGAGGTCTAGGCCAGGGGCTGTTCCTTTTTTTCTATTGTTTAGTACGTGATTTAGTTCTTCTATGGTGTAAGGTTGATTTATTTCTAGGTTGTCTTGTCTGTTTTCTTTGGAGAATTTGGTTTCTTTATTTAGTTTATCTTGGAATTTCTTACTGAAGTTACTGTTGCTGCTAACTTTAGAGAAGTGTTTGGCTAGGTTGTTGGCCTTTTGGGTGGGGTTAGTTGAGTTGTTTATATTGGGGCTTTTTTTGTGCCGTTTGATGCCTCGGATGGCGTGAATTTTGCGCCACACCTTCCTAGCGTCGGTGTGGTGATTTAGCTCCTCACAGAATTTTTTCCAGTTTTTGGTTTTAGCAGTTTTAACTAGGTTTTGCACTTGGTGGTTAAGTTCATGAGCTGTTTTGAGATGAGAGGGGTCTCGTTTAGCTCTGTTGAAAGCTGATTTGCGTTTTAGTCTAGTTAGCTCTATTTCCTCATTCCACCAAGGGACAGTGGGTTTTCCTGGGTTGGATGATTTGAAGGGGATTGCAGATTTGGCTGCGTTGATTATGAAGTTAGTTAGGTTTTGACAGAATGTTTCGGGGTCTGTTGTTTCTAAATCGTTTAGATTAGCTTCGTTGCATAATTCTTGGAATTGGTCCCAGTTGGCGTTTTTGTACTGAAATTTAGGTTCCTGTTTAGGGGTTTGATTTGGTATTTTTATATTTCCTAGGGTTATATTTATGGGAAAGTGGTCGCTGCCTAGAGGTACTGGGTGGACGTCCCACATCAGACTTTGTGCTAAGTCTGGCGTACATATTGTTAAGTCGATAGCCGACATGGTGTGGTGGGTTTTGTCGTACCTAGTTGGTTGGTTATTGTTTAATAGTATTAGGTCATTTTTTTCGATCCACTCTGATATTAGTTGTCCATGGTTGTCTAGTTTATCTGCAATGCCCCAGGTAGGATGATGGGCATTGAAGTCTCCTAGGAAGATGGTTGATTTATTTCCTAATTGGTAAAGGACATCTAGGTCTGTATCTTTAATTGGTTTTAGTGTTGAGTGATAGATGTTAATGATTTTTATTTTTTGGTTATTGATGGTGACTTGGATTCCATTAGCTTCTAGATTAGGAGTGTTTACTTTAACTTCCTCGTAGTTAATATCCTCTCTAACGTAGATGATTAGACCTCCTCCTGTTCTGCCTGGCATGGTTTTGGACCTGTCGGTTCTCACTGCGTTATAATTTGGTAGGTTGAATTTAGTTTTATGTGAGAATTTGGTTTCTTGAATACAAGCTACATGGGGACCTTTATCTATTTTGAATTTAGCTTTGAGTTCAGAACCATGGCCGGCGAGGCCATTGGCATTCCATTGAAAAATGTTTAGGCCTTCCATTGGGAAACTGGGTGGATTTATGTTTGGTTTAGGCTTGGTTTAGGTATTTACTTTAGTAGGTTATTAATACCCCCATCAAAATAGCCTTTAACCACCAACTAAACACACCTCCCCCAGCTCCACAATCTGACCCTAACAACCATACCCACCACACTTTCAATTATAATAAAGCAGACTGGCAGCTGTTCAACAAGTTATGCAAACAAACAGACACAAATTTACTCTACAACAACAACATAGACGACTTCAATGACATCCTTACCAACGCCATTTACAACATAGCAATCAAATCCATCCCTACAAAAAAGCACACCCACACCCTACCCACCACCCCCTGGTGGACTGCTGACATCCAAAAACTTAGATATAAAAGAAAAAGAGCTCTTAATAAAAGTAAACGTAACAAAAATAAATTACAAGAATTTCTAGACCTACGCCATCAAACCCAACAAGCTATTAAAACCGCCAGGAAGCACCATTGGGAAACATTCTGCTCTACTCTCAAAATTTCTAAAAACAACTCGCGTACCATTTGGAATAAACTAAAGGCAATAAAAGGGGTCAGGAAAAAGACCTATAATCCAAATTTCCAAAATATCATCAGTAATAAGGATAAAGCCAATCATATGGCCAAGCACTTTGCTAAAACCAGCAGTTCCGCCAACTACGCCCCCCCCCCCCCCCCCCCCCCATTTCCAAACCACAATCAACAACTACCCCCCTTATGTAAAACAACCCGACATGGCCCATCTCCCCATCAACAAACTTATAAACATTCATGAACTCAAATACGCACTGCAAAACAAAAAGACAGCTTCAGCCCCCGGCCCAGATAACATAAGCTATATCATACTCAACAAACTCCCATCAAACATGCAAAACAGTCTCCTCCAACTTATCAACAAAATATGGTCAACAGGCACCACACCCAAAACATGGAAACTTGCACAAATCATACCAGTCCTGAAGCCTGGAAAACCCCAAAACGACCCCGATTCTTTCAGACCCATTTCACTCACCTCCCACATCTGCAAAATTATGGAATTCATCATCAATAATAGACTTAAAAACCACATCTCTGTAAACAAACTCATACGCCCGGACCAGAGCGGATTTACACACAACAGGCAAACACTAGATCATATTTTACACCTTGAACATGATGTTAGAATTGCACAAGCCAACAAACAATACACTATGGCCATTTTATAGATTTCAGCAAAGCTTTTGACATGGTTTGGCACCACGGCCTTATTCAAAAAATTCAAAATTCTAGCATAAACGGTAGAATACTAAATTACATTCATTCCTTCCTCACAGACAGGACAATTATAGTTAAATCGCACAACACCCTCTCTGACACCCACCCACTAGAAAACGGAACCCCCCAAGGCAGTATAATCTCGCCTACCTTATTTAATTTTATGATAGATGATGTCTTCCCAAATACCACTAATCAGGACAAAATTACAACGGCAAAATTTGCAGACGACATCTCTCTCTGGGCCACTTCCAAATCTATTAACACTCTTAAAACCAAAATGCAGTCTGCACTGAACAAAATACAACTATGGGCGTCCAAGTGGGGGTTCCAAATAAACACTAAAAAAACACTAGCAATCCTCTTCAAAAAACCACATATGCAAAACTTCTCACCCAAACTATATCTAAACAGCGAAGAAATCTCATTCCAAAACCAAGCAAAATTTCTAGGAGTCATATTTGACCAACACCTCACATGGGATCCCCATATTTCAAATTTGGTCGCCACTTGTGAAAAAGACTTAAATCTAATGAGATCAATCAAAGGCAATCACTGGGGATCTGACAAACAAACCCTTCTTAGTATATACAAAACACTAATTCAACCCAAATTAGACTATGCCGCTCCGGTCCTTAGTGGCATTTCAACTCACAACTATAACAAACTTAAATCCATCCAATACAAAGCTCTTAAAATAGCCACCGGAACCAGGACTGGTACCCCCCATACTACACTTCTACTTATGACCAACACTCTCACCATCACACATAGAATCCTCCAAACCATACTTAACTACTGGGCTGGGGCCCAACACAACCCTATATTCAACATAATCAAAAACAAATATGCCGACATTAACAAATACACATCCCTTAAATTCAAACAACACCCCAACATAGCGCCGTACATGTACCACCTTAATCACCTAACCCTTACACATAACCTCAACACAATCACTCACTCACCCATAGCTACCCAATACACCATTGACTTACCCACCCCCGTAGTAGACACCTCTTTACACGAACTCTTCCAATCCCAGGCAAAACTCCCCACCCAGAAAAAAACAAAGTTAACACTCGCCCAAATACAAAGGGACTGGCCCTCACACGCACACATATTTACAGACGCGTCACAAAATACCAATCACGTCTCAGGAATAGGCCTACATATAGATCTTAACCCCCCTATCTCCACAAACTTTCATTATCTCAACTACTCCAACAATAATACTGCTGAATTACTAGCTATCCTTACAGCCATTCACTCTACCAAAACAATAAATAAAAACAACTTCTTAGTTATATCAGACTCCCTGAGTGCACTCAACCAAATCAAAAACAAACATTCCAAATCACGCCCCGATCTTATTACCAACATTATTCATCTCACCCACAATCTAGCTACCCAAAATAAACATATACAATTTCTCTGGTCCCCGGGACATACAAACATTCCCGGCAACCTCGCTAGCAAAAACTGCCACCACAAACCCATCACTTCAAATCTACTTTCACACATCCAAATCAGAAGTTAAAAGTCTATATAAGAAAAGCATTAAATCCCATAATCACAGTCAACTTCTACAACTCTCAAACTCCCCCTGGATCAATAACTTATACTCTAAGCCCAACACTAAAAGCCGCAACTATAGTCCCTTCCCGGAGATGGATAAAGTTATAACTAGAATCATTAGTGGAACTTACAACCTCAACTATAACTTACACAGACAAAATAGACACCCTGACGGCAACTGCACCACCTGCAACACACCCGAGGACCTCCAACATATCATAAACAAATGCCCAACATACGCATCCCAGCGCACCCAACTCTACCAATCCCTCCTCCCCCCCCCCCCCCCAAACAAACCTGCATAAACTCTTCTCCCCCCTCAACGCCCAACCCATCTTTAATGCCATTGCCACCTTTATCACAAACAGTAAGTTAACACATATTACACCCCCCCCATTTCACCCCAAATCTTCCTATCCAACTCACCCAACAGACAAAACGGATCGAGATCCAAATCCCAGCTAAAATTTTACTTCTCCGACGTCCGCGCCCTACATCTCGGTTAACCATACTATCTCTCTAGGACACCGTTTATCCAGCCCACCACAGCCGACTACCCAAGCCCAATCGATACGCTGCAACACACGAGTGACCAAGCTCGCCTCACCCCCCGGCTCCTGCCAACTACCCCCCCCCCCCCCCCCCCCCTTCTCCCCTCATTATTAGGTAGTTTAACCCCTTTTTCTTTCTTTAATATCAATATAAGTAAGCATCTCGACAGCTTAACTGTCTTAGTATCCTACTCGCCATAGGTTTTCCCCTCCCCACTTACAGTTTTTTGGGTATGGTGCTTATTTATTTCTATCACTATTCGTAGTTTATTAACCCCACCTACCCCGTCCGCGAAATGCAGTAAATGCGAAGCGGACGTAAAACCTCCAAAGAACGAACGAACCACCCATCTGCAGTTTGTACTCCAAGCTAGCAACACCTCCTCAGCCTACGAAGCAACCCAAGCCATCCAGCCACCAAGCCAACCTCACCTAGCAAGCCTCCCAAGCCAGCACAGTTTCCACTGATAGCCAGCCCAAGAGCAACACCTCGGTAATTATCACAACACACCCATACAACTTAGGTAAAAATTACTCACACCCAAGCCCACTTAAAACACCAAACCCACCAAAACCCCTAGCTAAAACAATCCACTACCCTAAACCAATCTGTGACTATCACAACACACCCTTTCAATTCTAGGCCAAAGTATCTCACACCCAAGCCCACTTAAAACTACAAACTCCTAAATCTCTTAAACAGAACAAACAACCACTCCAAACCTACCCCAAATAGAGTAGAAACCAGTCAAACACAACTCACCCAGGCACTCTCTACAAAAAAAAACCTCTCCTAAGCTCAGCTTACTATCCTCCTCCCCCCCAAACAAAACCGCTCACACACACAAAGCTCATTATGTCCGATACACGTACCGTCACCCAGGCAGACATCCACCAGACTGACACTCCTACACCATCGGAGGCCCACAGCACCTCCGATCGGACACCCGAAACCCTCATCCCACACGATTTCGGAAACAAATCTACAGTCGACCCTCCAACTAAGACTTCCGAAACGCCGGCAACCACCACAAACCCTAAAAAAAGGAAGTTGGACTCTTCCAACACCTCATTCACACCGCCCACCCTCACTGCATCACTGGTCACCTTCGCCCTCTATTTCTGTGCGGCAGGCCCTATCAATACTCTAACTAAGGTACTCTCAGTAAACAAAGTAGGACTTTGGTTTAAAAAACAAAAAATAAACTATGACAAAATCAGAGAAGCTCACAAAGGCTACCAAATCATCTTTCCGGACCTAGAATCACTAAACGCTTCTAAAAAAGTAACGGAGATATTCCAATATACTGTAACACATCAAACCCCTAACTGGCAACTTTACACTAGAGGCGTAATTAGAGTTAACCCTAGGGAATCAGATGAAGACTTAGCACTTTACACTAATGAAGCCAACCTAAATACTGACACCTTCCCTCAACCCAAAATAACCAGCACCAGAAGAATAACATCAAATAGAAACGGTAAAACTTCAAACACACCAATTGTCATCATAAACTTTCAGAAATCAGCAAAATACCCGCAAGCCCCCAAATTCATCTCTTTCGGCGCTTCAACTAAACTAGAGGTTAAACCCTACATTAAACAGGTCAAACAATGCTCCAACTGTTTACAATACAATCATACTGCTAACGTTTGTACATTCAAAAAAAACAAATGTAGGACTTGTGCCCAAACTCAATGCCCAGGAGCCTGCGCTCCCTGGTGCATACACTGTAAAACAACAAACCACTCCTCACTCTCCAACAAATGCCCCCACAGACACACCCTCACTCAACAGGCCAACAAATACATCGACATTGACTCGGCCAAACTCCAAACAAGAAAACAAACACAGCATACAAACAAACCACTCTTACCCACACCGCAACCAAACAACGACCGACACCTACAATCCGCATGGGATGGTATCCCCAAGGAAATACCCCAAGCAACAACCACACTCATCCACCACCCACACAACCCCCAAACATTCGCCACACCCCAGCCACTCTCTGCATCCACACCCGCACGCAAAACCAACCGCAACATACCCCCCTTACCCCAACCCAACACCATACAAGGCACTCGTGAAGAGCAACCTCCTCGTGGTGAGTGCTGGGTAGCGCTAATAGCTCTTCCCCCGTGTGGAACCGGGGTAGAATATTTCCACAGCACCCCATTGCTGGTCGTAAAAGGCGACCGAATTGGGCAACCTGTTTGCCGTGGGTTGCGTCCCTGTGTCGGTGGAGGAAGGGATTCTGGTGGTTGAGGGCACTTGGGGCCAGGAACAGTGTTCCTTTTGCCCAACACACCACTTTGACCCTAACTTCACCCAGACGGGTGGTAGAATGGGCCCGGTTTTATCAATCGGCTGGTCACGCCATGCCCTGTGCATGGTCCGCTTTGATGTTGACTATATATTTACTGATATTCCACACAATTATTTTGGAAAACATCAAAAATTATATGTTCTAAATCTGCCTAGAGTCCCATGCCTGAAGGCGGTGGCTCATGGGCCAATCTGGCATTATTGACCTCCGGGTTCTATTTGTCTTCAGAAAATTGTCAAGGGCGGAACCAGCCTGACGTTATTCTGTTTGACTCTGTTAGCTTCCCGTGTCTGTATTGCTCGAGTATAGCATGCCTGTAACCCTGGTGTTTGTAGTGGTTTCCACTGCAGCACCGTCCTTGTAGACACTCCATGGTGGGTGGGGAGCAGGGGTGTCGAATATCCTCTTTCCATTATGGCTACACAACAGATCACTGGTTCTCGACCAAAAAACAAAAGAAGGCATATTGATACAGATCCTGCAATATCTTCTGATGAGGATTCTGTACAAAATATTGACTCTTGGCCTCGTTTTCTGGTTGTTGAAGGGATTGATGGTGAGCCTCTCAAACTCAATCCCTTTGTAGTTTCGAAATCTATCGAAGGTATTTGTGGTACTGTGAAGAATGTCACTCGTCTTCGTTCCGGTTCACTGCTCGTGGAGTGTGCAAGGAGACAGCAGTCTCTGAATCTACTCAATGCTGATCATTTTGCACATACAGAGATTGTTGTCTCTGTGCATAAAACACTCAATTCATGTAGAGGCATTGTTCGTGACCGTGCGAAGTGCCTCTCAGATATGTCAGAAGATGAAATTGTAGCAGAATTGAAACCTCAAGGTGTATCTTCAGTTAAACGGTTCAGCAGGAAAGATGGTAACAACATCATCCAAACTAATACGTACCTTTTTACGTTCAATCTCTCAAAGCTTCCAACCTCAATAAAAGCAGGATATTTCAACATCGGAGTGGATGTGTATATACCAAATCCGCTCCGTTGTTTTAAATGTCAACAATTTGGACATGGAGCGAGATCCTGTCATCACACCCAAGTTTGCTTCCGCTGTAGTGAGTCTCATGATAGCACTGACTGCACAAATACCATCAAATGTGCAAACTGCAGCGGTGTTCACATGTCCACTTCAAAATCATGTCCATCCTTTATAACACAAACCAAAATTCTGAAACTAAAGTACACCAATGATATTTCATTTAGAGACGCAAAGAAACTGGTAACCAGTGAACCAACCACTTCTGCCTCTTCATTGACTTATTCTGCTGCAATCTCATCTTCTCCTATCAAAGCTGATAATGGTTGTCAAACAGCTCTAAGCTGGGTGTCGAATGTTAAAAAAATACTGTACCAAATTGATACTAATGACACCAGCACTTCCTCTTCATCAGCTTCCCAAACTGAACCGCTGCCGGAATCTGTAACCTTGCCCGATCCTACCATTCAACCAGACACTGAACCAGACACTGTACCCGACTTGAGAAAAAATAGACCGCTTTCGAAAAGTGAAAAGAAACAACGTAAAAAAGAAGCAAGGGCCCTTAAACATGTTGAGGTGCCTTTGCCCTTGATTGTTCCTCTGGAGGTTCATAACTCTTTTGAACCTCTGGATATGGAGGTTGCTCCATCGCTGCCATTACAGCGTAGAGGACCTTCCCCCCGCTCACGATCTCCAATTGAGCCCCCATGATTTGTTCTCCCAGTTTAATCCAATGGAATTGTAGAGGACTTCGGACCAATTTTAACGACCTTCAGCTATTAATTCAGGATTTAAAACCATCAGCATTTTGTCTTCAAGAAACTTTCCTCAAATCAACAGATAATTTTAATTTAAGACAGTATGATTCCTACCATTGCTTTTCTCCTCCGGGGGATAAAGCTACTGGAGGATCTTCTGTTATGGTGAGGCAGGGCGTCATTCATAGTCCTGTTCCTCTAAATACTCCTCTTCAGGCTGTTGCAGTCCGTGTCACATTGAATGTTGTATTTACATTGTGTTCTTTATACATTCCACCTTCTTATTCTCTGCGACAGTCCGATCTTCAGGCACTTTATGACCAACTCCCTAAACCATGTGTTCTCATGGGAGATTTGAATGGCCATAACCCACTTTGGGGTAGTACTGACAGCAATACAAAGGGTAAATTACTTGAGGAATTTTTCTTAAATAATGATTTATGCATTTTTAATGACGGTTCAACCACTTATCTACATCCAGCAACTGGTACTTACTCTTGTCTGGATTTATCAGTTGTAGATTCTTACTTACTAAGTGAATTTGAATGGTCAGTCCACGATGACCTCTGTGGAAGTGACCATTTTCCGACCATTTTAGAATCTGTGACTCCATCTGATGTTCCCCCATCTTCACGTTGGAATTTTACTAAAGCCAACTGGGCATTATATGAAGTCCTTTGTTCTAACAAACTAAACCCTGACGTATTTCTTGATGTTCCCGACTCTATACAACTGTTCTCCGATGAACTCACTAAAATAGCTGATGAATGTATTCCGAAGTCCTCCTCAAATCCTCGCATACGTAAACCATGGTTCAACATTGATTGCAAACAAGCTAGGAAGGCACGGAAAAAGGCTGAAAAATATTTCCGACGCCATCCAATGGTCCATAATCTCAATAAATTTAAAATTGTTAATGCTAAAACCCGGCGCACTTTCAAACAAAACAAACGTCAATCTTGGCAAAATTATGTATCCAAGATAAATTCACGGACGCCAATGTCCAAGGTATGGAACATGATTCAGAAAATCAAAGGTAAGGGTTCTAAGTCAAGCATACACCATCTCAAAGATGGGGATCAATTATTAACTGATACATCAGATATTGCAAATAAACTTGGTGAAACTCTGGCTCAACATTCTTCCTCGTCTAATTATGTCCCTCAATTTCAAAAATTCAAAAAGCTGCAGGAAAAGAAACCTTTACATTTTAATTCAGATAACGGGGAAGATTACAATGAAGTCTTTTCCATTCATGAGCTCAATACAGCACTTGGACAGGCTCATGACACTGCTGCAGGGTCTGATAATATCCATTATCAACTCTTAAAACATTTACCGCAATCCTGTTTAGAAACCCTTTTGATATTATTTGATAAAATCTGGACGTCAGGAGAATTTCCTTCTTCGTGGCGTGAAGCTATCATTGTTCCAATACCTAAACCTGGACGTGACCATACAGTTCCTTCCAATTATCGACCCATTTCATTGACTAGCTGCGTTTGCAAAACCATGGAACGCATGGTCAATAATAGATTAACATGGTACTTGGAATCCAATAACTTAATCACAAATATTCAATGTGGCTTCCGTAAAAATCGCAGTACCATTGACCATTTAGTTCGATTGGAGTCATTCGTTAAGAATGCCCTTATAAACAAACAACATGCAGTGTCTATCTTTTTCGATCTAGAAAAAGCATATGACACTACATGGAAGTATGGTATTTTAAAAGATTTACATGATTTTGGATTGCGAGGCCGTTTGCCTCAATTTATATCCAAGTTTTTAACTGACAGGCAATTTCAAGTCCGCGTGGGTTCAACCCTGTCTGATCATTATAATCAGGATCAGGGTGTCCCACAAGGCAGTATTTTGTCTGTCACTTTGTTTAGTATTAAAATCAACAGTTTAGCAAAGGTTTTAAACGATTCAATTGATGGATCGTTGTTTGTGGATGACTTTAATGTTTCTTGCCGTGGTAGGAACATGCATACGATTGAGAGGCAAATGCAACTGTGTTTAAATAAAATCCAAAAATGGTGTTTAGAAAATGGCTTTAAATTTTCCAAATCTAAAACTAACTGTATTCACTTTTGCAGAAAATATGAACCTCACAAAGACCCTGAACTAATATTAGATAACACCCCCATTAAAGTTGTAAAAGAAGCGAAGTTTTTGGGTATAATTTTTGATCATCATTTAACCTTTTTACCTCATATCAAATACTTAAAGAACAAATGTCTGAAAGCCCTAGATTTGTTAAAAGTTGTCTCTAATTCCAAGTGGGGAGGGGATCAGAAAACCCTCCTCCAGCTATACTGAGCTCTCATACGCTCTAAACTTGATTATGGCTCCATCATTTATGGTGGGGCTTGTAAGAGCAATTTAAAATTATTGGACACTATTCATCACAAAGGCCTGAGGCTTTGTCTTGGAGCCTTCCGAACTTCACCTATTCACAGTTTGTATGTGGAGGCTGATGAGCCATCCCTTCAACAACGACGCATTAAATTATGTTTACAGTATATCTCTAAATTATGTTCCACTAAATCAAATCCAGCATATGGCTGTGTTTTTAATCCTCTGTACAAAAATCTCTATAATAAAAAGACATCTCTTATTCCACCACTTGGAATAAGAATACAATCTGAGGTTTCTGCTGCCCAAATCAATCTTGACACCATAGCCCCCACTCGGCTGTTCACTTCGCCGCCTTGGCAGTTAGTCAAGCCAGAGGTGGACCTGACATTAAGTAAACTAAAAAAATCGGACACAAATCAACTAATTTATCAACAGCAATATAATGAATTACGTAACACGTATGATACTCACAGATCTATATTTACAGATGGATCCAAGGATGATGACGCTGTTGCCAGCGCAACCGTCATTGGATCCAGGACTATCTCAACCAGATTACCAGATAAATGTTCTATTTTCACAGCGGAGGCAAATGCTATTTTAACAGCTCTAAAATATATCCACAGCCAAACTAAATATAAACAGTTCATTATTTTTTCAGACTCTCTTTCTTGCATTCAAGCTATTAAAAACATGTCTTCCACGCATCCACTTTTAATGGAAATTGTTGAACTGTTTACTGATCTTGCTACTGGCCAATATGACATCGTTTTCTGTTGGTTACCTAGCCATGTTGGAATCACTGGTAACACGATGGCTGATGCTGCTGCAAAAGCAGCTCTCAACAAATCTGTGACACCACTTCTTATTCCCTACAGTGATTATAAACCCGTGATAAGATCTTACATCCGTGATCTAATGCAAAAGAAGTGGGACACTCAAGTAGGTATCAATAAATTACATGAAATTAAACCAACTATCGGTTACACCTACTTGGGCTGTCAGTCCAGATTTGAGGAGGTCATAATGCGACGATGTCGTATTGGCCACAGTAGATATACACATGAGTATATATTAAAAGGTGAGGATCCTCCGTTTTGTATCCCTTGTGATGAAAGAATCACAGTCAAGCATGTCCTGCTTGACTGCATTGATTTTTCCATCACAAGGGATAACTATTTCCAGGTCAAAACTATTAAGGATCTTTTTAATACTATAAGTACTCATTTAGTTATTGGTTTTTTAAAAGAAATTGAACTGTATCATAAATTCTGTTAATCTGTTTTGTGTATAATAACTTTTTTTAAATTAGTAGAATGAATTTATATCTGAGATTGTTAGTGGCAGTATCCTTGAAGGGGGTTAAAGTACTGTAAAATTATTGTCCCCCTGAGAGGGTATCGTAAGTCCCTGTCATTCACGGAATATTTCCATTTACTACGCTTTTAAACGTAGAATTTCTGTCATTTTAATTGTGGCTAAAATAATGTACAATCGCCAGCGACTGAAGGGATGATGTAAATCCTGCTAGGGTCCATGCAGGTAGCAAAGGTACTGTAAGTCCCCATGGTCCCTAGTATGGTGATCTACCTTCAGTTGCTGGCGATCTATAGCCTGTTTTTAAAATGTAATGTATATGATAGTGCTATTGATTTTATTATTACATACTAGTTTTAAATTGTATTGCTGTGATACGTCTAGTTGTTTTACTGTCCCTCGTTGGCAGGTTTTTACATACGTTTCATTATATGTATTATATTTAACTTTTGATAGTCACGATATGGCTGAAATATTGCCGATGTGACTTAAAATTTTAACTCACTCACTCACTCAACACCATACAACCCTCAGCCACCAGGGCAACAACAACCACACACGAGCAAGCACTACCCGAAGACGCAAACAGCACCCAACCAATGGACATGCCCAGCACGCACACGCAAGCACCACCAAACACACAAACAACCCCCATGGAGAGTGAGGAAACTAACCAAAGCAACCTAGACGATAACGAATTCGAAACAGAAGATGACGTCAACGAAATTACTCGATCAGCCCCTAAAAAACTCAAAAACCGTAAACGTAAACTTCCAAACTAAACAACATTATAATCCTACTGGCCTACATGCTCAAACAAATCAAACCAGAGGCTAGCTCCAAAAATCTTCATAAAGTAGCCCAAAACCTAAAACTGACCACTCAAAGTTACAATGAATTCCAACTAAACTTCTCAACAGTAACCGCAGGACTATAGACAATCAAAACAACCAAAAACCATAATCCCCAAACACTAAAAGCCCAGATAATGACAGGCCTAAATATCTTCCAGTGGAATGCGGACGGGCTTAACTCCCACAGCCACGAATTAAAAGCTAGATTTAAACTAAAACAAGGACCACATGTAGCGTGCATCCAGGAAACTAAATTCTTAAATAAATCCAAATTCTACCTACCAAACTATAACATAGTCAGACAAGATCGACCCAAATCCAAAACAATTAGAGCATCGGGAGGCCTACTAATACTAATTAGAGAGGATATAAGTTACGAGCAAATCAAAGTTAATACCCCAAACCTAGAAGCCAATGGTATCCAAATCACCCTAAAAAAACAAAAAATAAACATCATAAACATTTATCACTGGCAACAACAGAAAATCCAACCAGAGGATCTAAACATTCTCAAACAGTTAGGCAACAAATCAACTATCTTCCTAGGAGACTTTAACGCCCACCACCCTTCCTGGGGCACTGGGGATAAACTAGATAATCACGGCAAACTAATCTCAGAATGGATAGAGGCAAACGATCTAGTACTTCTAAACAACAATCAACCCACCAGATACGATAAAAACAATAAAGACATGTCGGCTATCGACCTAACCATCTGTACAGCAGACCTAGCTCAAAGTACCCAATGGGAAGTTCACGACGCCCCCCTAGGAAGTGACCACTTCCCAATAAACATAACCATAGGAAACACTAACGTCCCCAATCAAACCGAAAGCTCAGAACCCAAATTTAACTACAAGCAGGCTAACTGGGAAAAATTCCAAAACATCTGTAACCAATCTAACCTACAAGAAATAGAGAATAGTGACCCAGAAATATACTGCCCAAACCTAACGGACAACATAGTAAACGCAGCCAAAAGCGCAATCCCCTTTAAAAAAACCAATAAATCGGGTAGGCCCTCTGTACCCTGGTGGAACGAGGAAATAGAAGTAACCAGACAAAAACGTAAAACAGCCTTCAACAAAGCCAAACGCGACCATAACCACATACCAGTAGCTCACCAACTAAACCACCAGGTCCAAGAACTAGTCAAAATAGCTAAAACCAGAGATTGGAAAAAAATCTGTGAGGGACTAAACAACCGCACAGAGCCAGATGTTCCCTCCATGACTACAAACTAACTAAATTTCTGCTAAGCGGCTCCCTTGCCTCTAACTCATAGCCCTCCACGTGCCCTCCTATCCGCCTTCGCCATCCCCGTCATCCAAATCACTAATCGCCACACTCACCACTGTAAAAATATTTAGAACCTCCCAAATAAAACAAAGTCACTCAATTGCATTACATTCATTGGAGATTTAACGTGCGCTTTCCGACTTTTAGCGTATTTCGCAAACGGGGTTGCACTTATACTATTGGAGTAAAAAAAGCGTAATGAATAAATAAAGAAGTGCAACCCCAAAAATATAACTTTTACAGCCGGCCCCATAAACACCTTATCTAAATATCTAATCGCCAACAATTCGCCAAATTAAAGAAGTCCACAAAGGATTTCAGATAATCTTTCCCGATCCAGATTCCCTAAACGCAGCAAAAGAAATCACACAAATATTTCAATACACCGTAACCCCTAACTGGCAGCTCTACACTAGGAGTAATTAGGGTCAATCCTAGAGAAAGTAACGAAGATCTAGAAATGCATGCAAAAGAAGCCAACGATAACAGACATGTACCCCCAACCTAAAATCACTAGCACTAGAAGAATAACATCTAACAGAAACGGAAAAACCTCCAACACCCCAATAGTTATAATTAACTTCCAAAAAACTGCAAAACATCCAGAAGCCCCTAAATTCATCTCCTTCAGCGCACCCTATATTAAACAAGTAAAACAATGCTCCAACTGCCTACAATACAACCACACAGCAAACCAATGCAAATTCCAAAAAAACTAAATGCAGAAAATGCGCCCAAACTGACTGCCCAGGGACATGCGCACCCTGGTGCATACACTGTAAAAACACACAACACTCCTCACTCTCTTACAAAGGCCCCCACAGACACACCCTCACGCAACAGGCCAACAGACACATCAACATAGACACGGCCAAACTCCAAACAAGAAGACAAACATATCATCCAAAACAACCATTACTGCCCACACCACAACCAGACAACACCCCACATTTGAACTCTGCATGGGATGGCATCCTGCAAAGAGTACACCCAGCACCGAAAACACTCATCCACCACACACACAACACACAACCCACCGCCACAACAAACACATTCACAACATCCACACCCGCACGCAAAACAGACCGCATCACACCCGCCACGACCCAACCCAACAATACAACCCACAGCTACTAAGGCAACAACACCCAAACCCAAGCATTCACAACCCGAAAACTCAAACAGCAAGGAAACCACAGACAGACCCAGCACGCAAACACGACAAAACCAAACACACAAACAGCCCCCATGGAGTGTGAGGAAATAAATCAAAATAATACCAACGAATACGAATGCACAACCGAGGAGGACGTAAATGAGATTACTCATTCAGCCCCTAAAAAAGCCAAATACCATGAACGTAAACCACAACCACTTTCCAATAACAAACTAAACAACCTAACCATCCTCCTTGCATACATGCTGAGGGAAATCAATCCAAACGCCAGCACTAAAGCCCTACATGCCGTAGCATATAAACTTAGACTTACTACCCTAACTGACGAAGTCTTCAACTTTGGCCTGCAAGCAGTAACCTCAAAGTAAAACCAAACCAAATCCTAATCTCCAACCACTAAAAGCCCAAATAATGGTAGGTCTAAACATATTCCAGTGGAACGCTGACGGGCTTAACTCTCACGGCCACGAACTAAAGGCAAAATTTAAACCATACAAAGGCTCGCATATTGCTTGCATCCAGGAAACCAAATTTTCCAAAAAATCTAAATTTACTCTGGCAAACTACAATTCAGTTAGAAAAGACCTAGCCAAACCTAAATCCACTAGAGCAGCAGGAAGATTAATCATACTGATCAGAGAAGATATTAACTATGAAGAAATTAAAATAAACTCACCAAACCTAGAAGCAAACGGCATTCAAATCAAATTAAATAACAAAAAAATAAACATCATAAAAATCTACCACTGGTCAGAACAAAAAGTCCAACCTGAGGACCTAAATAGACTACTCCAAATAGGCAAAAGTCAACAATCTCCCAATGAGATTTTAACGCCCACCACCCTACCTGGGGCATAGGCGACAAACTAGATAACCACGGCAAACTAATCTCTGAATGGATAGAAACAAACGATCTCGTACTGCTAAACAACAACCAACCCACTAGATATGACAAAAAAACAACATAACATGTCGGCTATCGGCCTAACCATTTGCACTGCAGATCTTGCACAAAGTACTCAATGTGAAGTTCACAACGCCCCACTAGGTAGTGACCACTTCCCACTAAACATAACCATAGGCAATACTAACGTCCCTACCCAAACAGAAAACTCAGAAACTAAATTCAGCTATAACCAGGCTGGGACAAATTTCACGAGATCTGCAACCAAGCTAATCTAAAGGAACTAGAAAATAGTGATCCAGAAATCTACTGCAAAAACCTAACAGATTACATAATTAACGCAGCTAAAACTTCAATCCCCTATAAAACAAATAAAATAGGCAAACCCTCGGTACTATGGTGGAACGCCTATCGATGTTTTTATCATATCATGAATATTAATGAGTTATATTTATTTTTACTTTTTTATTTTTCTAGATATGCCAGAAACACGGACAAAAGGGAAACTTCATAAAGGGTTCGCAGAACTTTAGAAAGACTTTAGAAAGACGACCATGTCGCTGGAATCCCTCAACAAACAGACAGTCCTTCGCCTCCAAACAGACACCCTCAAACTTAAAAACTAACTATTTAAACAACAACTTACTTAACCTTTCAACAAACCCTTCCATCTGTCTAAATTAAGCCCCCACCATATCATTTATAAAGTCACTTATTATATAATCAGCCATGGTGATTTTACATTGGAATTGCAATAGTCTCCGGGCAAATGGGCATGAGCTTAAGGCCCTCATAGCCCAAAATAAAATTCAACCATTTATCATAGCTCTTCAAGAAACCCTTCTATCACCCAAAAAGGCCTTCAAAATACCAGGTTGCCAATTCATTCGGAAAGACAGCCCCGCCGAATAGAGTTGATAGGGAGAGTTTTGTAAAAACACATCCTTCTTCGCAGAAACTCACATGTCCCGATCATGATCAGGAGCAAAGTGTACCAAACACACCCTGCTTCGCGGAAGGCACGTGCTTTCCGTGAAGCCCCTGTTAATGATTGGAACATAATGATGGAGTTTCTGAGAGTCAGTTTGGACAGAAAAACGGTGTCTTGGGATACCCTCACAACAAGAGTACACCTTTCATTATATTGTATTGTATTATATCTGACTGTAAGCATTGTTTGCAGTTCATTGTGCAACCTGCACTTGTGATATGTAATTGAACAGTTGTTTTTTGTTATTTATACAAAGTGTGCTGCTACTGGGGACGGGGGGTAGAGGGAAGGGTCTCCTCGATCTCCACGATGGAGACTGATGGGGACTTCTTCCTCCTGGCCTTCTGCATCGGGCGGGGTGCAGGGAAGGTTGGAGCAGGAGTAGGTTTCTCCTGAGGCTTGGGTTTAGCCGTAGCTTTGCACAGAGGCCTCTTCCTTTGACCTAAGTCAAAGGAGATGGAGAGGGTGGAGATGCTGGTCTTGAAAGACGTCTTGAGGGAGTTGTCCCCAACCCGGTAGGCCAGCAAGGGCTCCAGGATGGAGACAAGCTCTCTCGGCAGTGACATGGAGAGATCTCTCATGGTGGTAGCGTTTGGTCACGAGCTTGGGAGGACACGTCTGAGCGAGTGTCCAAGCCGAAGGTGGGCATCAGGGGATGTTTTTGCGAGCAAGGGGATCGGAAGCTTTGAGCGCGGACGTCGGAGAAGGCAAGCTAAACGGCAAAATCACGGTTTCGATCCTATCCGCGGCTGGTTGCTTTGCATTCGGCCGTATATTTCTACCTTCACCCACCGACCCGTCACAAACACACAGGTTTCGGAGTCCATACCACACAACCAACTAAAACCACACAATCCTTCCGACTCCCAAATAACCAATCAATATTCACGGCCGAACTAATGGGCATGGCCTCAGCCCTCCACAATCAAGAATCCAAAAACAACCAAAAAATCCTAATACTTACTGACTCCCTAAGTGGACTACAAGCCCTCCAAAACAAAAATACCAAAAACCGACCTAAATTAATAAATCAAATACTTAAAAGCTCCAACGACCTAACAAAAGCAGGCAAACAAATAACCTTCTTGTGGATACCCGCCCACGTAGGAATATACGGTAATGAAAACGCCGATAAAGCAGCTAAACTATCCCTTAAAATCCCAGAAATAAGCTTAAACTTACCCATCTCAAAAACAGAAATTAAAAGTGTAAACAAACAAAAAATCACAAAAAAATGGCATAACCTATATCTAAACTCAAATAGCAAAATCAAAAGAGTGCTCAGCAAACCACTAACCAAACCAAAAATTCTCCATCCATCAAAAAAAATCGACAGAGTAATCACTAAACTCCAAACAGGACACACCAACCTAAATAACCACCTAAAAAATTTTAAAAAACACACTACAGGTAACTGCCCACACTGCAAACAACCAGAAACCCCAGAACACGCACTCATCCACTGCACACACTACCTAACACATCGAACCGCATTACAAACCACCCTCAATCTAAACAAGGCTCTAACTCTAGAAGCAATACTAAACCCACAAAATAAACTAGAAAACTTCAAGGCCTTAGGCGTATTCTTAATAAAAACGGAACTAATAAAACGCATCTAAAACCATAATAACCTACCAAATCAAAATCACATAAACAAACAATCATCCACCATACCCAGCTCCCTTAGTTCTCCTCCCCAACCCCATCAGCATCTATTCCAAATCTCAAAATTCCCAAATTCTATATAAGCAACCCCTAAAGCCCCCTCTTGGGTTGCACAGACCACCCTCGCCCCTTTCGGAAACACATTAAATGGCCTGGCCGGGCCCGTGTGCGAAATACGCATCAGTCGGAAAGCGCACGTTAAATCTCCAAAGTAAGTAAGTAAGTAAGACCCGTCACATCAACACAGTTTGTTTACTTCCGGCATTATGATCGGACGCCATTTTGTCACGCTTTAACATCCAATCGTCAACGCCTTCAATACCATATATCGATACTTCGAACTTTACACAAAAAAGGGATTTCGAACTAGAACCCCTCCAAGGCTCCCTTGCGAACGCCAAGTACGCCCCTAGGCCAAGTCGGCCATTGGGCCTGGACTCGGACTCGGCTCTCAGCCTACAAACCTTGACCAACAGCAAAGTGCCATCTTTCTTACTGATAAGTACTCCTACCTTTTTCCCCTCCTCCTATTACTGCATGCTTATTTTCTCCCTATTATCTGTATTTTTGTGCTATTTCTGTATTACACTTCCCCAGACCACTTCCCCCAACCACCCCCACCCCCCTCCCCACCCCCCTCCCCACCCCCCACTCCATTCCACCGGCAATATGGACTCCCCCCCCCCCCCCCCCCCTCGATCATCTCCCCAATCCACCTCCCTTTTCACAACACCCATACATAGCAAACAACACTTCCCAGGTCTCACACCAACACACAACACTAACCCAGTCCCTTTTGATTTCGGCCTCGACCTGGAAGAATTAAACCTTATCCTCCCGCCCCCCTCCACGGGTTCATCCCCCCCCCTCCCCCCACCCCAAACCCAACCACAACACCACACCAACCCCCTTCCAACCAACACATTGAACCTATAATTATAATCCAACAACCCCAAACTCCAAGCCAAGCCATACAACCCCAAACAGAAAACAGACAAGCTTCACCTAGACAAACAAAACGCCCCTCTCACTCACCCCCCGAAATAGAACAAACAACTAAAAAAACCTGCTCACAACAACCCCCCCCCCCCCACAAACAAATACACTAACCAAACACATCCTACTCGCATTCTCTACCACATCCACCCCCTTGAACGACACCTTCTCCACAAACAAATTCGCCCTCTGCCTGCACAAAGCAGATATCACCTACAAACATATAAACAAATGCGACAGGGGCTACAAACTCACATTTCCAAATCATGAAACACTTACATATGCCAGCAGACATCCCATTATAGACGGACTAAACATTACATGGCAGGTGCCCAAATGGTTTACACAAACACAAGGGGTAATTTACATAGACTACAGGGACTCACTAGATGACATTCAAGATTACATTAACATGGTAAACAAACACCACAACCAACCTAAGATCATAAATTTCAAAAGCATCAACAATCGTACACCCATCCCGGGCAGGACAACAACCCAAACAATATTCTTAACATTCAAAACAACTGAACTCCCTACACACATCATCTTTGGCACCCTCACATATAAAGTTAACCCAGTCAGAAAAACCCCCCCTCACTGCTCCATATGCCACTCCTTCACTCACCCTACATCAACATGCAGACAGCCACCCATGTGCCAAAAGTGCGGCTCGTACAGACACGAAGCCGCAGAATGCACATGGGCCCCATACTGCATACACTGTAAAATAGAAGGTCACACAGCTACCCAAAACACCTGCCCGATCAAACAGTCACAAATACTTAAACTTAACAAACACATCACCAAACCCGCGACAATCCCCACATACAACTCCATTCCTGACTTCATCGATCTTGATACTACATCTGACTCCCTGTCCAGTTCCATCCCAGAAACCCTGCCCACACTCGCCTCCCCCCTCCCCATTTCCTCCACCCCCCTCCCACTTCAACCACCCGCTCATCCCACCCACAGGCCCAATCCCCATACAGCTCCCAAATTGGCTCTGTTACCCACCCCCCAACCCCCCCCTGCCCTCAGTCCCTCACCAATCCCCCCTCCTAATTCCCCCTGGCCAGGCACCCCCCCCCCCCCCCCAACCCTCCCTAATCCCCCCATCCCGGCCCTCCTCTCCATCCAAACTGCCCCCCCCCCCGACCTACCCACACCCATACAGTCCCTATCAGACCCATCCCTTCCCAACCCCCCCAACCCAGCCAGATCAGCCATCCCAATCCCATTAAATCAACCCCAACATAAAAACAAACAAATTAACTACAGGATAAATACAACAAGAAAACAATTACTTTCCCACAAACTCCAAACACTCAAAACAACCCCCCAACTAGTAGTTACCCCAAAAAAACTCCACTCAAACACCCACAAACTCATTGAATTCATTTCAGCAGCCATTCTCATCAAAAACCCCACCACCAAGAAACTCCACTCCTTAGCCCAACAAGCAAACATATACCAAAAAACCCTCCAAAATTTCCAGGCAGCCCTAAGGGCCCTCAAATGAAACCCCACCTTCTCTATTCCAAATTAGCCCCGGAACAATAATCATTCAACTTCCCCCTCATTCCAAAACCAGTTAATGGTGTTCATCCAGTGGAACTGTAACGGGATCGCCACCAATGGGCATGAGCTTAAGGCCCTCATTGCCCTTCAAAAAATCTCTCCTTTACTAATAGCAGTCCAAGAAACTAAATTATCTCCCAAAAAGACCTTCAAAATTCGAGGCTATGTTTTCATTCAGAAAGATAGACCCCTACCCACTAACTGCCCCGGACCACCACATGGTGGCCTGGGCATTTTCATCAAAAAACATCTTGATTATGACACAGTTGATATTCCCACCCCAAATCTTGAATGCCTGGCCATCAAAACAACCATAAACCAAACTAAAATCAGTTTAATTAATGTCTACCACAGTAAATTAAAACCCTTCACCGGTGAAGACCTTAACGTCTTAACCAAATTTATTGACCAAAACACCATCTTTCTAGGCGATTTCAATGCTCACCATCCACTGTGGGGCACAAAAAAACTATACAGATAGATTTGGCAAACTAATCCAAGAATGGTCAGAATCAAACAATCTCATTTGCTTAAACGATAACCACCCCACTAGGTACCCCACAAGCCACCTCCAAACCCCCACAGCAATCGATCTTACCTTCACCACCCCCCATCTCCATTCTAAACTCTGCTGGGAGTGACCACACGCCCATCAAAATCTCTCTATCCCTTCCCACCCAAACCCCACCCCCAACCCCATCCCAATTCAAATCCGCCCCCCCCCCCCCCCCTCATCCCACACCCCCCAACAGTCCAATTTCAATCTAAAAAAGGCTGACTGGAAAACATTTCACACATTCTGCAATCAAATAGACCCACACAATATACACAACACCGACAACGACATCTTCAATACAAACTTCACAAATATAATACATAATATAGCCCTTAAGTGCATCCCAACAGTCAAAATCTCACCTAACCTTATCACTGTCCCTTGGTGGAGCTCAGAAATAGAAAATTCTAGAAAACTTAGGAAAAAAGCATTAAATAAAGCCAAGCGGGACATAACCAAACTCCCCCTGGCAAAAAATCTTAGAAATTCAACTAAACAACTAATAAGAGCAGCCAAAAGAAAACATTGGGAAACATTTACCAGCTCCTTGAAAATGGGGAAACAAAATACCAAAATTTTATGGAAAAAACTTAAAGCCATAAAGGGCACTTCCAAATCCTTCTCAGCCCCATCTTTTCCTAACCTAAATACAGACAAAGAAAAGGCTAATGCCATGGCTGCTCACTTCTCGGCCACTAGCAGCTCCGCCAACCACACTACTATCATGCAAGACACTATTAAAAACCACCCCCCCTACTCTCACAGACCCCCCCTCATAGGCATGTCATTCAACAAAATAACATACATCTATGAACTACAAACAGCCCTTAATAACAAAAATACAGCCCCAGCCACAGGCCCAGATAACATTAGTTACACTATTCTAAATCACCTTCCCCTTAAAATTCAAAAACTCCTTCTTCAACTATTCAACCAAATTTGGACATCTGGCTCCCTCCCATACTCTTGGAAAACAGCCCTAGTGGTACCGGTTCTCAAACCAGGCAAGCCCCCCAAAGACTCGGATTCCTATCGCCCCATTTCATTAACCTCCCATATTTGCAAAATAATGGAATCCATCATAAACAACAGACTAAAATTCCAAATTACATCCCAGAAACTACTTAATGAGGATCAGAGCGGTTTTATGTCTAATCGACAAACTTTAGACCACGTTTTACATTTAGAACATGATGTTAAGACAGCACTCGCCCAAAGACAATATACTGTGGCCATTTTCATCGACTTTAGTAAAGCATTTGACATGGTTTGGCATCATGGCCTAATCCAAAAACTTAAAGCAAAAGCCATAGATGGTAGAATTTTAAACTTCATACACTCCTTCCTAACAGACAGAAATATCACAGTTAAAACCAACAACACTCTATCTGACCCACATACTTTTGACAACGGCACCCCACAGGGTAGTATAATTTCCCCAACACTATTCAACTTTATGATTGACGACATTTTCCCATCTAAAACTAAAAATATCACCACTGCAAAATTTGCTGATGACATTTCTTTCTGGACGTCGTCAACATCTCTAAATCAGATCCAAAAAAAAATTCAACCCCTCCTTAAACATATAGAACTTTGGGCTACCCAGTGGGGATTCCAAATTAACACTTATAAAACCATCGGCTTACTCTTCAAAAACAGACATAAGCCAAATTATACACCCAAACTCACCCTTAACGATCAAACCATCTCATTCAAAAAGGAAGCTAAATTTCTGGGAATTACCTTTGACCAGCACCTAACATGGGCCCCCCATATTCATAATTTGGTCACATCTTGTCAGAAAGACCTAAATCTAATGAGAGCCATCAGCGGCACTGATTGGGGCGCTGACAAACAAACACTACTAAATATATACAAGTCATTAATTCAATCTAAGATTGACTATGCTGCTCCAGTCCTCAACTCCATATCAGAAACACTAAATAATAAACTAAACTCCATTCAATATAAAGCCTTTAAAACAGCCCTGGGCACTGGAACCGGTACAGCTCTAAACACTCTCCAGCTATTATCAGGAACCACATCCATCCAACTCCGGCGCAACCAAACCATCCTCAACTACTGGGCTGGGGCCCAACAAAACCCTATCTTAAAACAAATCATCAATAAATACAACAATCTTAGACCTGCAACCCTTAAAAAATTCAAAAACAATCACACACTAGCCCCCTATCTCACACATCTCTACAAACTTATTAAAACCCATAAGCTAGAAAACATCAAACACCTAGACCCCCCAAACATATTCATAAATGACACCACCACCACCACCCCCCCCCCCCCACCCCCCCCCACCCCCCACACCCACCCCCCCTCCACTACATTAAAATATCCACTGACTCAAACTTCCTTATTATTTCAGACTCATTAGGTGCATTAACTCAAATCAATAACAAAAAATCTAAATCAAGGCAATATATAATAAACAACATCATAGACATTCACACAAAACTCATAGAAACCAACAAAACAATAACTCTCCTATGGGCACCTGCACACACTGGCATAACAGGCAACCAATTAGCAGACACAGCAGCAAAACTAGCCACCACCCAACCATCACCAAGTATTAACTTCACCACCAGTAAAGCCGAGATAAAATCATTAATCAAAAGAAATACAATATCCCAAAATTTCAAATCAAATATTCAAAACTGTAAGTCAATTTTGACAAAATCCCTTTACAATAAGCCAGTCACAAAGTGTCGGAACTTCACAAAGTCTATTTTAGCAGATAAAATCATAAATAGAATGTTTAGCGGCCAAACTAAGTTACACGAAACACTCCACAAACAAAACAGACACCCACACCCAAACTGCACCCACTGTAACACACCTGAAACCCTAGATCATATATTCAACCACTGTGCACAATATAAACAACAACAAACACAACTACACAACTCTCTTCCCCCACAGCTCAAAAACAACATTCAACTGCTCCTAGACCCTTTTAACCATACCGCTAAATTCTCCCATATAGCTACATTCCTTAAAACAACAAATCTAATAAGCAAACTTTAGAAAAATCCCAACAAATTACAGCTTAACTACTATACCTAAAATCCACACTTTTACAATTTAGGATCGGGATCCAAATTCTCAGCGCGGACCGACTTCTCCGACGTCCGCGCGATAAATTCGCCCATATCCATACTATAATAAACATGACCGTTCAACCAGCCACCAACCCAAGCTCAGCTTCCACGCTCACGGCCAAAATCACCATAATCATCATCGTCACCCCAGTGGGTCATCTTGGCTTGGACTCTCGCCCCGCGCACACGTCCTCCCAAGCTCTCCAAATCACCAAGCTGACAATGAGAGACCTCTCAATGTCGTTACCGAGGGAGCTTGTCTCCATCCTGGAGCTCTTACTGGCCTACCGGGTTGGGGACTACTCCTTCAGGACTTCCTACAAGTCCAACACCTCCACGCTCTCCATCTCCTTCGACCTTGGTCAAAGGAAGAGACCTCTGGTCAAAGCTCCGGCTAAGACCAAAAGCCTCAGATGGCCCGCGCTCCAGCCCCAAAACCTCCTGCTCCCCGTCCGGCGCAGAAGGGGGCCCCCACGGGTAAAGAAGCCCCCTCCTCCTGTCCTCGACATGGAGATAGAGACTTCCCTCCCTACCACCCCGCCAGCCCCGGTAGCTGCGTTGGACCTCGCTCCCCTCGAATACAGAGGGGAGGAGCCCTTCCGCTCACCCGAGGGCACCGGCCACGGGAGAAAGAAGAGGAAGAGGAGAGAAATCCCCTCACCTCAACCTGCCTCCCGCCCACCTCCCACCACTGCGTCCACGGAATGTCAGACCCAGTCGCCCACCACGAGCGACAGCTGCATCCAGACCAGTCTGCCAGAGCCTCCCTCTCTTAGTGACGTCCAGACCCAGACCAGCCCGGTCCAGGTCCAGGATCGCAGCCTCAGAGCCGCACTACTAGAGAAGGCTCACTACATCTTGAAGCGCTACAAGGCTCCGCAACAACGGGCAGGAGCTCTCCATCCGTCCCGACAACACCGACATGCCCCTCATGCTGCACCAAATGATAGGTGCAGAGTGCTTCGAACACGAGATCTACAACTACCAAGATCTCTCCCACTTCCTCATGGACTGCGACATCAAGACAAACAAGCACTTCATCGCCCACACCGCCGCCATCCTCACCAAGAACCTCTTCAAGTCGCCCAACCCAAGGGATGAGGCCCTAGCGAAGAAACTTCTGGGAGGAGCTCGTCGCTAAGCACCGTGCTCGCCCGCCAACGCCGTGCCTTCCCACGCTTGACACCCCAAATTATACTAAAAAGGACAAAATTACATCAGCCAAATTCGCAGACGACATCTCTCTCTGGGCCACTTCCAACTCCATTAGTATACTTAAAACCAAAATTCAGTCTGCACTTAATAAAATACAAGACTGGGCGTCCGAATGGGGGTTCCAAATAAACACCAAAAAAACATTAGGAATCCTTTTCAAAAAACCACATATGCAAAACTACGCACCCAAATTATACCTTATAACGGCGAAGAAATCTCATTCCAAAATCAAGCAAAATTCCTAGGCATTATATTCGACCAACATCTTACATGGGGTCCCCATATCTCAAATTTGGTCGCCACTTGCGAAAAAGATTTAAATTTAATGAGATCAATCAAAGGCAATCACTGGGGATCTGACAAACAAACACTTCTTAGCATATACAAAACCCTAATTCAACCCAAAATAGATTGTCCCGCTCCGGTTCTTAGTGGCATCTCAACCCACAACTATAATAAACTTAAATCTATCCAATACAAAGCCCTTAAAATAGCCACCGGAACCAGGACTGGTACCCCCCATACTACACTCCTACTTATGACCAACACTCTCACCATCACACATAGGATCAACCAAACCATACTCAACTACTGGGCTGGGCCCCAACACAACCCCATCTTCAACACAATCAAAAACAAATACGCCGACACCAACAAATACACAGCCCACAAATTACAACAACACCCAAACATAGCGCCGTAAATGTACCATCTTAACCACCTTAAACAGACTCACAAATTAACTACAATCACTCACTCACCCCCATCCCCCCATTACATCATAGACCTACCCACCCCTGAAGTAGACACATCCTTACACGCACTATTCCAAACCCAGCCAAAACTCCCTACTCAGGAAAAAACAAAGCTAGCACTCACACATATACAAAGGGACTGGCCCACACACATACACCGACGCATCACAAAATACCAACCACATCTCAGGGATAGGCCTACATATAGACCTTATCCCGCCAATCTCTACTAACTTTCACTATCTCAATCACTCCAACAACAACACTGCCGAACTACTTGCTATTCTCACAGCTATCCACTCTACCAAAACAATTAACAAAAACAACTTCTTAATCATCTCTGACTCCATGAGCGCACTCAACCAAATCAAAATCAAACATTCCAAAACCCGACCCGATCTTATCAACAACATCATACATCTCACGCACAATTTAGCCTCCCAAAATAAACACATACAATTCCTCTGGTCCCCGGGACACTCAAACATACCCGGCAACCAAATATCACACACACTAGCAAAATCCGCTACCACATACCCATCACTCCAAATATACTTCCACACATCAAAAACAGAAGTTAAAACCCTATACAAAAAAAGCATTAATTCCCTAATGCTAAGGGAGTGTGTAGAGGTGAGTTTGTTGTATTATATGCTAGGTTATGGTGGTTTGGTTATTTTTTAGATTCGGTTTATTAGGTATGTTTTTGTTAGGTATATGCCTAGGGCTTTGAATTTTTCTATGTTATTTTGGGGGTTTAGTATTGCTTCTAGGGTAAGCGCTTTATTTACGTTTAGGTGGGTTTTTAGTGTTGTTCGGTGGGTGTGGTAGTGGGTGCAATGTAGGAGTGCGTGTTCTATTGTTTCTAGGTGTGTGCAGTGTGGGCACTTCCCGGTTGCGTGTTTTTTTAGTTTTAGGAGATGTTTATTTAGTTTGGAGTTTGGTGATTATTCTATCGATTTTTTTGGAGGGGTGGAAGATTTTTGGTTTGGTAAGGGGTTTATTGAGGATTTTTATGATTTGGGTGTTTGTTTTTTGGTGGAGGTTATGCCATCTTTGGGTGATTTTACGTTTGTTGATACTTTTGATCTCTGCTTTAGATATTGGTAGCTTTAGGCTTATTTCGGGAATTTTCAGGGATTGTTTAGCGGCTAGGTCGGCGTTTTCGTTTCCGTATATTCCTACGTGGGCTGGGATCCATATAAGTACTATCTCCTTGCCTGCCTCTGTTAAGTTATTTATACTTTTGAGTATTTGGTTAATTAGTTTGGGGCGATTTTTGGTGTTTTTGTTTTTGAGGGCCTGAAGTCCACTTAGCGAGTCTGTGAGTATTAGGATTTTTTTATTTTTTTTAGTGTACTGGTTATGGAGGGCTGTGGCCATACCCATAAGCTCTGCAGTGAAGATTGATTGGTTGTTTGGGAGTCGGTAGGATTGCGTATTTCTATTTGGTTGTGCTATGTGGACTCCGAAACCTGTGCGATTTGTGATCGGATCAGCAGATCCGTCTGTGTATATGTGACACCAATTTGGCCAGTTTTGATGTATGTAAGCTAGTGAAGTGGATTTAGCTATATTTGAATCTGTTTGTTTGTTTATTGAGTTTGCTAGAGATGTGTCTATTTTGGGGATTTTAAGTTTTGGAGTGAATACATTGGATTTTTTGCAGTTTTGTTTTTGGTTTCCTATTTGGTGTTCGTTACGGTAGCTGATTATTCGTTTGGATATTGGAGTGAGTAGAGGGTGTTTCCTGGTTAGAGCCTGGTTTTGGGGACGTATGTTTTGGTCTAGTAGGTTTTGGAGGAGAGGGTTTGATCGGGACGCTGCCCAGAAATTTAGTGTTAGATGTTGCCTACGTAGATTTAGTGGCATTTCTCCTGTTAGGGCCTGAAGTGAAGTGAGAGAGGTGCCATGTTGGGTACGTGTGACTAATTTAAGGGCTTGGTATTGTATTGAGTCTAGTTTTTTGGTTAAGGTTTCGTTTAAGGTGTCGTATATGGCACAGCCATAGTCTAGTTTGGATCTAATTAGGGATGTATAGAGACTGAGGAGAGTATCTTTAGAGGCACCCCATTTGGAGCCGGTTAGACATCTTAGTGTATTTAGGTCTTTGCTACATTTGGTGGTTAGGTTTTCGACGTGAGCATCCCAGGAGAGATGTTCGTCGAAGATTAGGCCTAGGAATTTAGTTTGTTTTTGGAACTTGATTGGTTTGTTGTTTAGTTTGAGAATAGGGGTGGCCTTTCTCGTATTTTTATGTTTAGATACTATTCCTGTAGTTTTTTCAGAGTTGAGGGAGAAGCCCCATTTATCTGCCCATTGTTCTATTTTGTTTAGGGATTTTTGGAGTAGATCCTGGGATATTAGGATACTTTTGGAGCGGATCCAGAGGGCACCGTCATCCGCAAATTTGGAGGTGTTTATTTTAGGGGATAAGCCATCAAAGAGATCATTTATCATTATGTTAAAGAGTGTGGGGCTAAGAATACTGCCTTGGGGGGTGCCGTTTTTTAGGGGACACTGGTCCGACAAGGCCTGGTCTATACCCACTGTAATTTTGCGGTTTTTAAGGAAGCTTTGGATGTAAATTACGATCTGACCTTTTAGTCCTATTTTTTTAAGTTTTTGGATTAGCCCGTTGTGCCATACTATATCAAATGCTTTTGAGAAGTCCAGAAAGATGCCTGTGGTGTATTGTTTGTTTAGTTGTCCTGTTTTGATATCCTGTTCAAGACGGGCGAGGTTATCTAAGGTTGAGCGGCCAGGAGTGAAACCGCTTTGGTCTGAGTTTATTGTGTTGTTTTGGGATAGGTAGTGTTGTAGTCTATTTTTGGCCATGGATTCCATTACTTTGCATAGGTTGGAGGTAAGAGATATTGGTCTATAGGAGTTTGCTTGGTTAGTTGGTTTATCGGGTTTAGGGATGGGGATGATTAGAGCCTCTTACCTGGCCTTTTAGATAGATTAGATTATATAGTTTTAGTAGTGCCTGAAGTAGTTTGGGGGGGGGGGGGGTTTATTATTTGGTAGGAAGTTAAGTCTAGACCTGGGGCTGTTCCCTTTTTCCTATTTTAGAGTACGTAGTTGAGTTCTTCTATTGTGTACGGTTGGTTTATTTCTAGGGTATTTCTAGGCTGTGGGAGTTAAGCCCGTCCGCATTCCACTGAAAGATATTTAGGCCTGTCATTATTTGGGCTTTTATTGTTTGGAGATTATGGTTTTATTGGTTGTTTGGATTGTCTATAGTCCTGCGGTTGCTGTTGAGTAGTTTATTAGGAATTCATTGTAACTTTGAGTGGTCAGTTTTAGGTTTAGGGCTACTTTATGAAGATTTTTGGAGCTAGCCTCTGGTTTGATTTGTTTGAGCATGTAGACCAGTAGGATTGTAATGTTGTTTAGTTTGGAAGTTATGGGGGGTTGGGGTTGAGGTTGAGTTTTACGTTTGCGGTTTTTGAGTTTTTTAGGGGCTGATCGAGTAATTTCGTTTACATCATCTTCAGTTTCGAATTCGTTATCGTCTAGGTTGCTTTGGTTAGTTTCCTCACTCTCCATGGGGGTTGTTTGTGTGTTTGGTGGTGCTTGCGTGTGCTTGCTGGGCATGTCCATGGGTTGGATGCTGTTTGCGTCTTCGGGTAGTGCTTGCTCGTGTGTGGTTGTTGTTGCCCTGGTGGCTGAGGGTTGTATGGTGTTGGGTTGGGGTAAGGCGGGTATGTTGCGGTTGGTTTTGCGTGAAGGTGTGGATGTAGAGAGTGGCTGGGGTATGGCGAATGTTTGGGGGTTGTGTGGGTGGTGGATGAGTGTGGTTGTTGCTTGGTGTATTTCCTTGGGGATGCCATCCCATGCGGATTGTAGGTGTCGGTCGTTGTTTGGTTGCGGTGTGGGTAAGAGTGGTTTGTTTGTATGCTGTGTTTGTTTTCTTGTTTGGAGTTTGGCCGAGTCAATGTCGATGTGTTTGTTGGCCTGTTGAGTGAGGGTGTGTCTGTGGGAGCATTTGTTGGAGAGTGAGGAGTGGTTTGTTGTTTTACAGTGAATGCACCAGGGAGCACAGGCTCCTGGGCATTGGGATTGGGCACAAGTCCTACATTTGGTTTTTTTTAATGTACAAACGTTAGCAGTATGATTGTATTTTAAACAGTTGGAGCATTGTTTGACTTGTTTAATGTAGGGTTTAACCTCTAGTTTAGTTGAAGCGCCGAAGGAGATGAATTTGGGGGCTTGCGGGTATTTTGCTGATTTCTGAAAGTTTATGATAACAATTGGTGTGTTTGTAGTTTTACCGTTTCTATTTGATGTTATTCTTCTAGTGCTGGTTATTTTGGGTTGAGGGAAGGTGTCAGTATTTAGGTTGGCTTCATTTGTGTAAAGTGCTAAGTCTTCATCTGATTCCCTAGGGTTAACTCTGATTACGCCTCTAGTGTAAAGTTGCCAGTTAGGGGTTTGATGTGTTACTGTATATTGGAATATCTCCGTTACTTTTTTAGCTGAGTTTAGTGATTCTAGGACCGGAAAGATGATTTGGTAGCCTTTGTGAGCTTCTCTGATTTTGTCATAGTGTATTTTTGTTTTTTAAACCAAAGTCCTACTTTGTTTACTGAGAGTACCTTAGTTAGATTAATGATAGGGCCTGCCGCACAGAAATAAAGGGCGAAGGTGACCAGTGATGCAGTTGGTGATGTGAATGAGGTGTTGGAAGAGTCCAGCTTCCGTTTTTTAGGGTTTGTGGTGGTTGAAGTCGTTTCGGAAGTTTTTGGAGGGTTGACTGTAGTTTTGTTTCCGAAATCGTGTGGGATGAGGGTTTCGGGTGTCCGATCGGAGGTGTTGTGGGCCTCCGATGGTGTAGGAGTGTCAGTCTGGTGTATGTCTGCCTGGGTGACGGTACTTACTTACTTATATTGGAGATTTAACGTGCGCTTTCCGACTGCAAGCGTATGTCGCACACGGGCCCGGCCAGGCCATTTAATGTGTTTCCAAAAAGGGGAAAAGTGAGTTTGTGCAACCCAGGAGGGGGCTTTAGGGGTTACTTATATAGTAATTTTGAAATTTTGAGATTTGGAAAGAATGCCAAGAGTGGGTGGGGGACGTACTAAGGGAGCTGTGTGTGTTGGGTGGTTATCAAATAAGGTAGTTTTGGTTTTAATATTTTATTTGGGGTTTAAATGCGACTAATTAGTCCTGTTTTTATTAGGTATATGCCTAAGGCTTTGAATTTTTCTAATTTATTTTGTGGATTTAGGATTGATTCTAGTGTAAGTCCGGTTTTAAGATTTAGGGTGGTCTGTAGTGTTGTTCGGTGTGTTTGGTAGTGTGTGCAGTGAATGAGTACGTGTTCTGGTGTTTCTTGTTGTTTGCAATGTGGGCAGTTTCCTGTTGTGTGTAGTTTAGCTATTTTACGGTGATTATTTAGTTTGGTGTGGCCTGTTTGTAGTTTGGTAATTATTCTGTCGATTTTTTTGGATGGGTGTAGTATTTTGGGTTTATTTAGGGGTTTTTTGAGTACTTTCCTGATTTGGCTATTTGAGTTTTGGTATATATTTTGCCATTTTTTGTTAATTTTTTGTTTAGTGACACTTTTGATTTCTGATTTTGAGCTGGGTAAGTTTAAGCTTATTTCTGGGAGTTTAAGGGATAATTTTGCTGCTTTATCTGCCTTTTCATTTCCAAAGATTCCTACATGGGCGGGGATCCAAATGAACTCTATTTGTTTAGGGTGACGGTACGTGTGTCGGACATAATGAGCTTGTGTGTGTGAGTGGTTGTTGTGTTTAGGTTTTGTTTGGGGGTGTTTGTAGAGAGTGCCTGGGTGAGTTGTGTTTGACTGGTTTCTACTCTATTTGGGTTTGGTTGGAGTGGTTGTTTGTTCTGTTTAAGAGATTTAGGAGTTTGTAGTTTTAAGTGGGCTTGGGTGTGAGATACTATGGCCTAGTATTGAAAGGGTGTGTTGTGATAGTCACGGATTGGTTTATGGTAGTGGATTGTTTTAGCTAGGGGTTTAGGTGGGTTTGGTGTTTTAAGTGGGCTTGGGTGTGAGTAATTTTTACCTAAGTTGAATGGGTGTGTTTTGATAATTACCGAGGTGTTGCTCTTGGGCTGGCTATCAGTGGAAACTGTGCTGGCTTGGGAGGCTTGCTAGGTGAGGTTGGCTTGGTGGCTGGATGGCTTGGGTTGCTTCGTAGGCTGAGGAGGTGTTGCTAGCTTGGAGTACAAACTGCTGATGGCCAAATCTCTCCAACCATCTCACAGCAAAATAGGATCGAGATCCAAATCCAAGCAGATTTTTACTTCTCCGACGTCCGCGCCCTAAGCTCGGTTAGCCATAACTTCTGACCAGCACACAATTCATCCAGCCCTTCACCGCCGGCACCCCAAGCCCACTCGACACGCTTCAACACACGAGTAGCCATTTCTCTCACTATTCATCTTTTAACCCCACCTACCCCGTCCGCTGATAGCAAGCCCAGGGAGAACTTCAAAGGTAATTATATAACCACTCACCCATCCATTCACAACAACCTACACCTCCTAATCAACGCTCACACCCAAGCCCAAACCTAAAACTACACTCACAAAGCCCACCTAAACAAACTCAAACACTTAATCTATTAAAGCTTTAAACAACTCACAAACCCAAAACAACCAAAACACCGCAAACACTACTCACCCCTTCCAAAACACTCCATCCACAACCCCTCACCTCAAACACCAAAACTCACACACACATCCTATACACCCAATCCCAGCATGACAGACCAAAGACAAATCGAGATATGCGAAATATCTGGCATTACATCCCCTACACCTGCGGAGGCGCACAACACCTCCGACAGGGCAACACCCTCACTCATTCCCGCAGGCTACGGCGATGAAGACCCTCAAGCCTCCTACATGGAAACTCTACCCAGCACCCCACCTCCCCAAGCATGCAACTCAAAAAAACGCAAACTAGACGCATCGGCATCACCTACCTCACATACCCTCTCACCCGCATCCCTCATCACCACATGGGCCCTCTACTTTTTTTCGGCCACCCCCTCAGTACAACTAGCTCCAACACTGACCATAAATAAAATAGGCATGTGGCTAAGGCAACAAAAAATCAATTACCTAAACATCAAACGTAGTTTCAAAGGATACCAGATAATCTTCCCAAATCAAGAATCCTACATAGCAGCAACTAAAATTAAACAAATATTCCAATTCACCGTAAATAGCTCTAAACCTAACTGGCAAATATATACTAGGGGAGTCATTCGAGTGCACCCAAGGGAAACCGACGAGGACCTCGACATATACGCCAAAGAAGCTAACACTATCCAAACCCAACCACAAATAACTAGCCTCCGCAGGATTAAATCAAACAGAAACGGGAAAACCACCCCCACACCTATTGTAATAATAAACTTAAAAAAAAACAGCTAAACACCCTGAAGCCCCCAAACATATCACTTTCGGCGCTAACCATAACTTAGAGGTCAAACCATACATCAAGCAAGTAAAGCAATGTTCTAATTGCCTACAATATAATCACACCGCTAACCAATGTACTTTCAAAAAAACCAAATGCAAAAACTGTGCTCAAACGGACTGCCCAGGCATATGCACACCCTGGTGCATCCACTGCAAATCCATAAAACACTCATCACTCTCGAACCAATGCCCCCACAGACTATCACTCACCCAACAGGCCAACAGACATATAGACATAAACACGGCCAAAATCCAAACCAAAAAACCCACACCGCAAGCATACAAACCACTACTACCAACACCACCCTCAAACAACAACACTCACGCACGCAAAACAGTATACCCAGTCTCCGTATGGGACCAAAATCAGCGAGACGCATACATCGCAAATGAAACAAACACCCCACACATCCCACAAACTCACACTCTCACCCTCCCCGCCTCTCACCCTACAATTACCACATCTACACCCGCAAGCAAAACCCAACGCACAACGACCACCACACAACCAGCACCAACACAAGCCATCACAGCCACAAGGGCAACAACACTCCCAAACCTACAGGCAACCCCCGAACACCCAGTCAACAGGGAAACTACAGAAACCACTCAGACTCTCGCACCCAAACCCAGCATGCAACCCACCACCGAACAGATTGACCAAACTAAAGACAACTTAACCGAAGAGGACGAGTACACATCCTCAGAGGAAATAAACGAGCTTACCTTGTCAGCCCCAAAAACCAAAAGCTATAGAAAAAAACTCACCCAAAACGTAGAAAGCAAAAATCTAAACAACTTAGTCCTCCTACTAGCTTACGTGTTAAAGCAGTCTAATCCAGAAGCCAGCTCCAAAGCCTTCTTTGGTGTAGCACATAAACTAAAACTCGTCACCACCTCTTTCGACCGTTTCAGCAGCAACCTTAATAACCTACTAAAGTAAATACCTAAACCAAGCCTAAACCAAACATAAATCCACCCAGTTTCCCAATGGAAGGCCTAAACATTTTTCAATGGAATGCAAATGGCCTCGCCGGCCATGGTTCTGAACTCAAAGCTAAATTCAAAATAGATAAAGGTCCCCATGTAGCTTGTATTCAAGAAACCAAATTCTCACATAAAACTAAATTCAACCTACCAAATTATAACGCAGTGAGAACCGACAGGTCCAAAACCATGCCAGGCAGAACAGGAGGAGGTCTAATCATCTACGTTAGAGAGGATATTAACTACGAGGAAGTTAAAGTAAACACTCCTAATCTAGAAGCTAATGGAATCCAAGTCACCATCAATAACCAAAAAATAAAAATCATTAACATCTATCACTCAACACTAAAACCAATTAAAGATACAGACCTAGATGTCCTTTACCAATTAGGAAATAAATCAACCATCTTCCTAGGAGACTTCAATGCCCATCATCCTACCTGGGGAATTGCAGATAAACTAGACAACCATGGACAACTAATATCAGAGTGGATCGAAAAAAATGACCTAATACTATTAAACAATAACCAACCAACTAGATATGACAAAACCCACCACACCATGTCGGCTATCGACTTAACAATATGTACGCCAGACTTAGCACAAAGTCTGATGTGGGACGTCCACCCAGTACCTCTAGGCAGCGACCACTTTCCCATAAATATAACCCTAGGAAATATAAAAATACCAAATCAAACCCCTAAACAGGAACCTAAATTTCAGTACAAAAACGCCAACTGGGACCAATTCCAAGAATTATGCAACGAAGCTAATCTAAACGATTTAGAAACAACAGACCCCGAAACATTCTGTCAAAACCTAACTAACTTCATAATCAACGCAGCCAAATCTGCAATCCCCTTCAAATCATCCAACCTAGGAAAACCCTCTGTCCCTTGGTGGAATGAGGAAATAGAGCTAACTAGACTAAAACGCAAATCAGCTTTCAACAGAGCTAAACGAGACCCCTCTCATCTCAAAACAGCTCATGAACTTAACCACCAAGTGCAAAACCTAGTTAAAACTGCTAAAACCAAAAACTGGAAAAAAATCTGTGAGGAGCTAAATCACCACACCGACGCTAGGAAGGTGTGGCGCAAAATTCACGCCATCCGAGGCATCAAACGGCACAAAAAAAGCCCCAATATAAACAACTCAACTAACCCCACCCAAAAGGCCAACAACCTAGCCAAACACTTCTCTAAAGTTAGCAGCAACAGTAACTTCAGTAAGAAATTCCAAGATAAACTAAATAAATAAACCAAATTCTCCAAAGAAAACAGACAAGACAACCTAGAAATAAATCAACCTTACACCATAGAAGAACTAAATCACGTACTAAACAATAGAAAAAAAGGAACAGCCCCTGGCCTAGACCTCACCTCTTACCAAATAATCAAACACTTACCTACCAAACTACTCCAAACTTTACTTAAACTATACAACCTAGTCTACCTAAACGGACAGGTCCCATCCTCATGGAAGGAAGCTCTAGTAATCCCAATACCTAAACCAAATAAACCAAATAAACCAAATAAACCAGCAGACCAGGCAAACTCCTATAGGCCCATCTCCTTAACCTCAAATCTCTGCAAAATAATGGAACTTATGACTAAAAATAGGCTACAGCACTACCTAGACCAAAACAACATCATAAATCCTGACCAAAGCGGCTTCACTCCTGGCCGATCAACTCTCGATAACCTTGCCCGACTAGAACAGGATATAAAAACAGGACAGCTAAACAAGCAATACACCATAGGCATATTCCTCGACTTCTCTAAAGCTTTCGATATGGTATGGCACCACGGGCTAATACAAAAACTAAAAAAAATAGGACTAAAAGGTCAAATAATAAACTTCATCCAAGATTTCCTAAACAATCGCAAAATTACCGTGGGTATAGACCATACACTATCGGACCAGTGTCCCCTAGAAAATGGCACTCCCCAGGGCAGCATCCTCAGCCCAACCCTCTTCAATATAATGATAAATGATCTATTCGAGGGATTATCCCCTAAACTAAACACTTCAAAATTTGCGGATGACGGAGCCCTATGGATCCGCACTAAAAGCATTAAAATGGCAGAAAACTTAATCCAAAAATCTCTAAATAAAATACAACAATGGGCAGACAAATGGGGCTTCTCCCTTAACTCAGATAAAACAACAGGAGTAGTATTCAAACATAAAAACATGAAACCTGCCTACCCAATCCTCCAGCTAAACAACCAAACAATCAAATTCCAAAAACAAACAAAATTCTTAGGACTTATTTTCGATCAACACCTCACCTGGGAGGCTCACGTCCAAAACCTAAAAACTAGATGCAGCAAAGACCTTAACACATTAAGATGTCTCACCGGCTCTAACTGGGGAGCCTCCAAAGATACCCTCCTCTCACTATATACAACACTAATTAGATCAAAACTAGACTACGGCTGTGCCATATACAATACCCTAAACAACTCTCTTTCTAAAAAACTTGACTCAATACAATATCAGGCTCTCAAACTAATTACACGCACCCAACATGGCACCTCCTACACCTCACTTCAGGCCCTTACAGGAGAAATGCCACTAAATCTACGCAGGGAACATCTAAGCCTTAATTTCTGGGCCGCGTCCCAAACAAACCCTCTCATCCAAAACCTAATTAACCAAAACATTAGCCCAAGAAACCAAACTCTAGCTCGCAAACACCCCTTACTCACCCCAATATCCCAAAGAATAACTAACTACCTCAATGAACACCAAACTCAAAATCTTAAACAAAACTGCAAAAAATCAAATATCTTCACCCCTAAACTCAAAATACCCCAAATAGACACAACGCTAGCTAACCAAATAAATAAACAAACCGACCAAAACATAGCTAAAACCACCACACTTGCATACATACACGAAAATTGGCCAAATTGGTGTCACATATACACTGACGGATCTTCAGACCCGATCTCCAACCACACAGGTTTCGGAGTCCATACCACACAACCAGTTATATCCACACAATCTTACCGACTCCCTAACAACCAATCTATATTCACGGCCGAACTTATGGGCATGGCCTCAGCCCTGCATAACCAACAATCTAAAAACAACAAAAAAAATCCTAATTCTCACTGACTCCCTTAGTGGACTACAAGCCCTTCAAAACAAAAATACCAAAAAACGACCTAAATTAATAAACCAAATACTTAAAAGCTCCAACGACCTAACAAAAGCAGGCAAACAAATAACCTTCTTGTGGATCCCCGCCCACGTAGGAATTTACGGCAATGAAAGCGCCGATAAAGCAGCTAAATTATCTCTCAAAATACCACAAATAAGCCTAAACCTACCCATCTCAAAATCAGAAATTAAAAGTGTAAACAAACAAAAAATAACCAAAAAATGGCATAATCAATATCAAAACTCAAATAGCCAAATCAAAAAAGTGCTCAGAAAACCACTAGCCAAACCTAAAATCCTACACCCCTCTAAAAAATTGACAGATTAATTACAAAACTCCAAACAGGACACACCAACCTAAATAACCACCTAAAACAACTTAAAAGACACACCACAGGCAACTGCCCCCACTGCAAACAACCCGAAACCACAGAACACGCACTCATTCACTGCACCCACTATCAAACACACAGAACCACACTACAAACCGCCCTCAATCTAAATAAGGTTCCTACTCTAGATGAAATACTAAACCCTCAAAATAAACTAGAAAACTTCAAGGCCCTAGGCGTATTCCTAATCAAAACAGACCTAATTAAGCGCATCTAAAAATTAATTAATCTACCAATCCAAAATCCAATAAACATACAAACACGCACCTCACCCGGCTCCCTTAGTTCCCTCCTCCACCCACCTCGGCATTTATTCCAAATTTAAAAATTTCAAAAAATCAATATAAGCAACCCCTAAAAGCCCCCTCTTGGGTTGCACACACCACTTTCACCCTTCTCGGAATACACTAAATGGTCCGACCAGGCCCGTGTGCGAAATACGCTGTAGTCGGAAAGCGCACGTTAAATCTTTTATATCAGTCAGTCAGTCAGTCCGCGAAATGCAGTAAATGCGAAGCGGACGTTAAACCTCTAAATAACGAACGAACGAACGAACCACCCCAGTCGTCACCACCAGACACACACAGTTCAGAATTAGCCATGTTGGTGTAAACATCCAAACCTCAAAGCGGACCATTCTGTACCACATATTTAGACCACAGGCCACAGAACTCAGTTCTACTTCCGCCTCCTCAACTGGGATATCGAACTAGCAACCCAAGTGGGATCGGACTATAAAACTTCCCAAGCCGGCGGCCGGCGGCCATCTTGGCCAGAGACTGACTGTATTTATCAACTTAAAGATCAATCCACTAACTTTTGTAGTCATTATATTGTATTGTATTGACTATATACTGTATTGACATTACTATAGCCTTGTGTCATATTGCCATCATTCTGCATCTACCAATCATGTCATCACCCCCCCCACCCCACCCCCCCCCCCCCCACCCCCTCCCTCACCTACATCCCCCAACAATTTTACAACACCTATACATTCAGACACCCATTTCCCGGGACTCACACCCACCCACAACCAAAACCCTGTCCCCTTCGATTTCGAAATAGACTTCCAAGAATTCTCCTTCAACCTAACCTCCAACCTATGCATGGCCAAAAATAGACTACAACACTACTTAACCCAAAACAACATTATAAACACAGACCAAAGCGGTTTCACTCCTCGCCCCGCTAGAACAGGACATCAAAACAGGACAACTCAACAAACAATACACAACAGGCATCTTTTTGGACTTCTCAAAGGCATTCGACATGGTATGGCATAACGGGCTAATCCAAAAACTTAAAAAATAGGACTAAAAGGTCAAATCGTAAACTACATCCAAGACTTTCTAAAAAACCGCAAAATTACAGTGGGTATAGACCAGGCCTTGTCGGACCAGTGTCCCCTAGAAAATGGCACTCCCCATGGCAGTATTCTTAGCTCCACACTCTTTTAACATAATGATAAACGATGTCTTTGAGTATCCTAACATCCCAAAATCTACTCCCAAAATCCCTAAACAAAATACAGCAATGGGCTGATAAATGGGGCTTCTCCCTTAACTCTGAAAAAAATACAGGAATAGTATTCAAACATAAAAATATGAGACAGGCGACCCCTAACCTCAAACTAAACAACAAACCAATCAAGTTCCAAAAACAAACTAAGTTCCTAGGCCTAATTTTCGACGAACATCTCTCATGGGATGCTCACGTCCAAAACCTAACCACCAAATGCAACAAGGACTTAAACACACTAAGATGCCTCACTGGCTCCAACTGGGGTGCCTCTAAAGATATCCTCCTCTCACTCTATACTTCTCTAATTAGATCAAATCTAGACGACGGCTGTGCCATCTACGATACTCTTAGCCAAAACTTAACCAAAAAACTAGACTCAATACAATATCAGGCTCTCAAACTAGTCACACGTACCCAACATGGCACCTCTCTCACTTCACTCCTGGCCCTTACAGGAGAAATGCCTCTAAACCTACGCAGACAACACCTAACCCTCCGGGCCGCGTCCCATTCAAATCCTCTCATCCAAAACCTACTAAGCCAAAACATAAGTTCCCAAAACCAGGCTCTAACTAGGAAACACCCTTTACTTACGCCAATATCCCAACGAATAAAAAAACACCTAAACGAACACTAAACAGATAACCAAAAACAAAACTGCAAACAATCAAATACATTCACTCCTAAACTCAAAATCCCCCAAATAGACATATCACTAGCCAATTCAATAAATAAACAAACCGACCCAAACATAGCCAAATCCACCACACTAGCCTACATACACGAACACTGGCCAAATTGGTGTCAAATCTACACAGACGGATCTTCTGATCCGATCTCCAACCGCACAGGTTTCGGAGTCCACATCGCACAACCAACAAGAAATACGCAAGATTTCCGACTCCCAAACAACCAATCCATCTTTACAGCAGAACTAATGGGCATGGCCTCAGCCACCAATAGTATAAGCGCAACCGTGTGCGACATGCACTATAGTGTAAGTTATTACACGCGGATACCGCACCTTGAATCTCCAATGACCTACCTCCGTACTTACTTACTTTGGAGATTTAACGTGCGCTTTCCGACTGATGCGTATTTCGCACACGGGCCCGGCCAGGCCATTTAATGCGTTTCCGAAAGGGGCGAGGGTGGTCTGTGCAACCCAAGAGGGGGCTTTAGCGGTTGCTTCTATAGAATTTGGGAAGTTTGAGATTTGGAATAGATGCCGATGGGGTTGGGGAGGAGAACTAAGGGAGCTGGGTATGGTGGATGTTTGTTTGTTTATGTCGTTCCAGCTGCAGTTTGTAGTCCAAACTAGCAAGACCTCTCCAGCCACCCAAGCCTCCTGAAGCCAAGCACAGCATGGCTAATAGCCAGCCAAAGGAGAGCCTCTAGGTAACTATCAAAACACAAATCCATCCTTTCATACAAATCACTACTCTACACAAACAAAAACAATTACACCCAAGCCACGCTCAAAACCTAAATCCACTAAAACAAACACCCCCTCTCACCACAAAGCCTAAAACAACAACACACCTAAGTACCCAAGCCCTCCTAAAACCTCTTTAAAAAAGCATGAAATACTCACATCCCCCGCCAATATGACATGTCGGGTTGTATGCAATGTAAATGGCCTCATTGCAGCACTAAAAAAAGTTATTACTGGTGTTGTTTTTCCATCTGCAGTTTATGATAGAATATGTAACTGAATTTGTAATGAGTAAGGATGAGACATATGGACGAACAACTTCTTTATTACAATTAGGAGTGATGGTCTCGTTGAAGGTTCTGACACCGTTATCAAGCAAGTGTATATACAGTGTTTATACAGTTGAGTAGGTTTAAGATCAGTTACACTGTTGTATTTGTAATGAGCTGTGTTTCTGCATGAAGTTAATCAGTGAATGCAACAACTGTGTCCATGACACTTTTGGAGGAACATACACTCAAGCAATGAAGAACTTACCAACAAGAAAGGAAATGTATTCAATACTGTGAGATGACATTATGTGCCAATTTTGGTGAAGAAATATAGTACGGTTTTCAAGATCTGCTCCGGAAACGAGGACTACCGCCATTTTCAGTCTAAACCAAAGTCGTTGCCTATCAAAAGGCACTAGTTCACCACTAGACCTATCTATGTGCCAAGTTTGGTGAAGAAATGTGGTACGGTTTTCAAGATCTGCCCCGGAAACGAAATGTGACGGAAGGACGGACGGACGGACGGCACCCATTCCTATATCCCCCTTCCACTTCGTCGCAGGGGATAATGAAACTCACCAATTAAACAACCCAAACCAGCTCAAAACCAACTCACCCCCAAAACAACATCTATACACCCACCACAGCTATCACTTACCACTACTCACGTTTTGGGGGTTGCACTTCCTGTAGTGATAAAACATAAAACAAGCAGACTTACCCAAACCAGCTTACCCTTACCCAACAGGACACACCAACCTAAATAACCACCTAAAAAAATTTAAAAAAACACACTACAGGTAACTGCCCACACTGCAAACAACTAGAAACCCCAGACAGACAGACAGACAGACAGACAGACAGAGTCAGTCAGTCAGTCAGTCAGTCAGTCAGATTGGAACATAACGATGGAGATTCTGAGAGTCAGTTTGGACAGTAAAGTGGTGTCTTGGGATACCCTCACAACAAGAGTACACCTTTCATTATATTGTATTATATCTGAATGTAAACATTGTTTGCAGTTCGTTGTGCAACCTGCACTTGTGATATGTAATTGAACAGTTGTTTGTGTTATTTATACAAAGTGTGCTGCTACTGGGGACGGGCGGTAGAGGGAAGGGTCTCCTCGATCTCCACTTCTTCCTCCTGGCCTTCTGCATCGGAGCGGGGGGAGGGAAGATTGGGGCACGGGGCAGTAGGTTTCTCCTGAGGCTTGTGTTTAGCCGTAGCTTAGCCCAGAGGCCTCTTCCTTTGACCTAAGTCAAAGGAGATGGAGAGGGGGGAGGTGCTGGTCTTGAAAGAAGTCTTGAGGGAGTAGTCCCCAACCCGGTAGGCCAGCAAGGGCTCCAGGATGGAGACAAGCTCTCTCGGCAGTGACATGGAGAGATCTCTCATGGTGGTAGCGTTTGGTCACGAGCTTGGGAGGACACGACTGAGCGAGTGTCCAAGCCGAAGGTGGGCATCAGGGGATGTTTTTGCAAGCAAGGGGATCGGAAGCTTTGAGCGCACGGACGTCGGTGAAGACAAGCTAAACGGCAAAATCACGGTTTCGATCCTATTAGCGGCTGGTTTGCTTTGCATTCGGCTGTATATTTCTACCTTCACCCACCCACGCCGTCGTGGTCAATCAATCAATTAATATGTTGGAGATACAAGACGCATTTTGGCTATCTGGAGAGATTTTCACCCCCTGGGGCACACAATCACTTCCCATTTAAGATCTGGTCGTCACCACATCTACAAATCTAACCATCTACCTGAGTTACCTGCCACTCCTAATCAATCATCAAGCTACAAGCAAGGGATTCGGACTAATACCCAAGCCGGCCGGCTGGCCGCCATTGCTTTGGCCTCTACCCCCAAGCGCTACCCCCAGGACACCCACTTGGACTAGATAAGTCTACCTACTTTCTCCCCTTATACCCTGTAAATACTCCCTTGATATCACCATCAACCCAATTTTTTGTCTACAATTATTCCATGTATTGTTGTCATATATTTATGCCTTGTAAATAAGTGTACATAGGTTTGTATTACTGTGTATTGTTGTATACCCACTTGTATTCTCAATCACCACCCCCCTCCCAACCATGGCCGCTGCCTACTCCCCGGACATGGAAATCACATCCCCCCAATTATCTACTTCCATCTTTTCCACCCCAGACCCTATTGAATTCCCCAACTTACCCAAAACCCACAATCTCAACATCATCCCGCCAAATTTCGGCCTAGAATTTGAAATTATCAGCCCCCCCCCAAGCCCTCTACCCTCCCACCCATCGCCCCCCTCCCCCCAACTACTAAATCAAATAAAAGAACCACAAACTCACCAGCCGAACTTCAACTCAGCCCCAAGAAATCATGTGACTTGCCCACTCCCCCCCAAAACAACCAACCCACCCAGACCACCAAACTCCTGCTACTTGCCTTCCACGCAAATTCCACTACTCCACTAAATGAAACCTTTTCCCCGAACAAATTTGCAGTAGCCCTTATAGTTTGTTTACTTCCGGTATGACCGGTCGCCATTTTTTCGCTCCGTAAATCAACCAAGTTTAACAAAACAAAACCCCTGGGATTACGAACAATACCTATCTACAGTGGGATTTCAAACTCAGAGTGCTACTACCTCTGCCCAGACTCCGCTACTCGGCCCATCGGCCGTTTGGCCAAGAGATCTCAGCCTACTAGCCACGTCTCGCCAACTTTTCATTATCACTGCTAAGTACTCATTCCTTTTCCCTTCACCCTCTTACTTGCATGCTTTTTAGCCAGGCATTCCAAATTTGGGGTGGGGATGTCAATTATATCATAGTTTAGGTCTTCTTTGATGAAGATGCCCAGCCCTCCATGAGGGGGGCCTGGGAGATTTAATGGACGTGGTCTATCCTTCCGAATGAAAACATAGCCTGGAATTTTGAAGGCTTTTTTGGGTGAGATTTTAGTTTCCTGAATTGCAATTATCAAAGGTTTAATTTTGCCAAGGGCAATGAGTGCCTTGAGCTCATGCCCATTGGTGGTGATTCCATTACTATTCCACTGCAAGAACACCATTATCGGGTTTTAGAATGGGGGGGGGGGGGGGGGGGGGGGGCATTTGAGTCTGAACAGGATGGTGTTCTGGGGCTAATTTTGAAGATGTGGGTAGAGATTGGGAGTTATTTGAGAGCTCTGATAGCTGATTGGAAATTTTGAAAGGATTTTTGGTATACGGTGGTAAGGGGGGCCAGGGAGTGGAGTTTCTTGAGTTAAATATGGTAACTTTATTAACAACTGGATTGAAACTAACAACCTTATATGTCTCAACAATAACCAACCTACTAGAATCCCACTCAACCCCCTCCAATCTCCCACCGCCATTGACCTCTCTATCTGCACAGCCCATTTACAATCTAAATTAAATTGGGAGGTCCATTCAGACACCTGGGGTAGCGACCACCTACCCATCAAAATCTATACTACCATAACCCCCCCAGCACTAACCCACTCCTCCCTACACCACACCCAAACACCATCCCACAAACAAACACCACACCCATAGCCGACAGCTCTGTCTGGGACCCCTACCGAGAAACCGCACCCACCTCACACACACAAGCAGCCACTCAACCAACCACGAACCCTCCCACATCTCACATAGCCAAAACATCAACCCCCGCATGCAAAACAAACCTCAAAATGACCACCACAACACGACCCTCATCCAAGCACCCTACAGCCCATAAGGCAACAACACTCTCCCACAAGCAAGCACAACAACAAAACACAAACACTAAGACAACATCAGCTACACCCATCCCGCCAACACCTTCACAACCCTCCACATCACATGCCTCCCCCATGGAAACTCAATCAGCTAAACCTAATCCAACCCATCACGAAGATTTCTCCACTACTGACGAAACAATAGACACTATTCCAACTAAAACAAACCAAACTCCCCAACCAGCCAACACCCCAAACCAAAATAACCTCACCTTACTCCTAGCATACATGCATAGTCAAATCTCACCAAAAGCTACTATGAAATCCTTCCACAAAGTAGCTTTCAATCTAAAATTAACCGATCTTCCCTTCTTCCTCTTTAACCTCCATCTTCAAGAACTCACCGAATAAAATATAAAATAAAAATAAATCACCAATCACCCGAAACCAATAATGGAAGGACTAAATATTTTTCAGTGGAACGCCAACGGACTCACCTCCCACGGCCATGAACTAAAAACTAAATTTAAACTAAATAAAGGCCCTCACATTGCTTGTATACAGGAAACCAAATTCTCAAAAAAATCCAAATTCACACTACCTAACTACAACTCAGTTAGAACTGACAGAGCTAAACCGAAAACAAGAAGAGCCGCAGGAGGACTAATCATATTTATCAGGGAAGATATAAATTACAAAGAAATAAAAATAGACACGCCAAACCTAGAAGCCAACGGCATTAAAATCACATTAAATAACCGAAACATAAACATCATAAATATTTACCACTGGGCGGAACAAAAAGTCCAACCTGAGGATCTAAACAAACTACTCAAATTAAGCAATAAATCTACTATATTCCTAGGAGACTTTAACGCTCACCATCCTACATGGAGCATAGATGATAAAATAGATAATCATGGTAAATTAATCTCCGAATGGATAGAAACAAACGACCTAGTACTCCTTAATAGCAACCAACCCACGAGGTACGATAAGATAAACCAAAAAATGTCGGCTATCGACCTAACCATATGCACCGCAGATCTAGTCCAAAGCACTCAATGGGAAGTGCACGACGTCCCGCTAGGAAGTGACCACTTCCCCATAAACATAACCATAGGAAATACAAACGTACCAATCTAAACAGAAAACCAAGAACCAAAATTCCATTACAATAAAGCTAACTGGGACCAATTCCAAGATATCTGCAACGAAGCTAACTTAAACGAAATAGAAAATAATGATCCAGAAACCTATTGTAAAAACCTAACAGACTATATAATAAACACAGCCAAAACCTCCATCCCCTTCAAAACATCTAAGACAGGCAAACCGACGGTACCATGGTGGAATGAGGAAATAGAACAGACTAGACGAAAACGTAAATCAGTCTTCAATAAAGCAAAACGCGACTACAAATATTTAAACATAGCCCACGAACTAAACCACCAGGTTAAAAAACTAGTCCAAATAGCCAAAAGTAGAGACTGGAAAAAAATCTGCGAAGGTATAAATAACCGTACAGATGCCAGAACGGTCTGGCGCAAAATCCACGCCATTAGAGGCTTAAAACGACATAAAAAAAACCCTAACATTAACAACTCAACCAATCCCGCCCAAAAAGCAAATAATCTCGCCAACCACATATCGGCCGTTAGCAGTAACAGCAACTTCAGCCAAAAATTCCAAGATAAACTTAAAACAGAAAACAAACCCACAAAAGAACCAAACAATAACAATCTAGAAATAAATCAACCCTACACAATGGAGGAGCTCCTCTACGTAATCCAAAACAGGAAAAAGGGCACAGCCCCAGGATTAGACCTAACCTCTTACCAAATAATTAAAAAACTCCCCCTAAAACTACTCCAGGCACTACTCAAACTATACAATCTCATCTACCTAAACGGACAGGTTCCTACGCCCTGGAAACAGGCCCTAGTCATACCAATCCCTAAACCTAATAAACCAGCTAATCAAGCTAACTCATATAGACCAATATCCCTAACTTCAAACTTATGTAAAGTAATGGAATCAATGGCTAACAATAGATTACAACATTACCTAACCCAAAAAAACATCATAAACCCAGATCAAAGCGGTTTCACTCCTGGCCGCTCAACCCTAGATAACCTCGCCCGACTAGAGCAAGATATTAAGACAGGACAACTAAATAAACAATATACCACAGGCATCTTTTTAGACTTCTCTAAAGCTTTCGACATGGTATGGCACGACGGGCTAATACAAAAACTTTAAAAAATAGGACTCAAAGGTCAGATAATAAACTACATCCAGGACTTCCTAAACAATCGTAAAATAACCGTGGGTATAGACCAAACACTATCGGACCAATGTCCCTTAGAAAATGGCACTCCCCAGGGCAGTATCCTCAGCCCCACCCTCTTCAATATAATGATAAACGATCTATTCGAGGGTCTATCCCCTAAAGTAAACACATCAAAATTCGCGGATGATGGAGCCATCTGGATCTGCACTAAAAGCATGAAAATGGCCCAAAATCTACTCCAAAAATCTCTTAATAAAACACAACAATGGGCTGACAAATGGGGCTTCTCCCTTAACTCAGAAAAAACAACAGGAATAGTATTCAAACATAAAAAACATGAAACCCGCCTCCCCAATCCTCCAGCTAAACAATCAAACAATCAAATTTCAAAAACAAAGCAAATTCTTAGGACTTATTTTCGATGAACATCTCACCTGGGATGCTCACATCCAAAACCTAACAACTAAATGCAGTAAAGACCTAAACACCCTAAGATGCCTAACTGGCTCTAACTGGGGAGCCTCCAAAGATACTCTCCTCTCTCTCTACATATCCCTAATTAGATCAAAACTAGACTACGGCTGCGCCATATACAACACCCTAAACAACTCTCTATCTAAAAAACTTGACTCAATACAATATCAGGCTCTCAAACTCATAACACGCACCCAACATGGCACCTCCTACACCTCACTTCAGGCCTTAACAGGAGAAATGCCACTAAGTCTACGCAGGGAACAGCTAAGCTTAAATTTCTGGGCCGCGTCCCAATCAAACCCTCTCATCCAAAACTTAATAAACCAAAACATCAGCCCTAAAAACCAAGCTCTAGCTCGTAAACACCCCTTACTTACCCCAATATCCCAAAGAATAACAAACTACCTAAATGAACACCAAATTAAAAATCTTAAACAAAACTGCAAACAATCAAATATCTTCACCCCTAAACTTAAAATACCCAAAATAGACACAACACTAGCTAGCCAAATAAATAAACAAACCGACCCAAACATAGTTTAAACTACCACACTAGCATACATACAAAAAAATTGGCCAAATTGGTGTCACATTTACACGGACGGATCCTCAGATCCGACCTCCAAACACACGGGTTTCGGAGTCCATACCACACAACCAACTAAAACCACACAATCCTTCCGACTCCCAAATAACCAATCAATATACACGGCAGAACTAATGGGCATCGCCTCAGCCCTCCACAATCAAGAATCCAAAAACCACCAAAAATCCTAATACTTACTGACTCTCTAAGTGGACTACAAGCCCTCCAAAACAAAAATACCAAAAACCGACCTAAATTAATAAATCAAATACTTAAAAGCTCCAACGACCTAACTAAGGCAGGCAAACAAATAACCTTGTGGATACCCGCCCACGTAGGAATATACGGTAATGAAAACGCCGATAAAGCAGCTAAACTATCCCTCAAAATCCCAGAAATAAGCTTAAACTTACCCATCTCAAAATCAGAAATTAAAAGTGTAAACAAACAAAAAATCACAAAAAAATGGCATAACCTATATCTAAACTCAAATAGCCAAATCAAAAGAGTGCTCAGCAAACCACTAACCAAACCAAAAGTTCTCCATCCATCAAAAAAAATCGACAGAGTAATCACTAAACTCCAAACAGGACACACCAACCTAAATAACCACCTAAGAAAACACACTACAGGTAACTGCCCACACTGCAAACAACCAGAAACCCCAGAACACGCACTCATCCACTGCACACACTACCTAACACATCGAACCGCATTACAAACCACCCTCAATCTAAACAAGGCTCTCACTCTAGAAGCAATACTAAACCCACAAAATAAACTAGAAAAATTCAAGGCCTTAGGCGTATTCTTAATCAAAACGGAACTAATAAAACGCATCTAAAACCATAATAACCTACCAAATCAAAATCACATAAACAATCAATCATCCACCATACCCAGCTCCCTTAGTTCTCCTCCCCAACCACATCGGCATCTAGTCCAAATCTCAAAATTCCAAAATTCTATATAAGCAACCCCTAAAGCCCCCTCTTGTGTTGCACAGACCACCCTCGCCCCTTTCGGAAACACATTAAATGGCCTGGCCGGGCCCGTGTGCGAAATACGCATCAGTCGGAAAGCGCACGTTAAATCTCCAAAGTAAGTAAGTAAGTCCCCCCCAAACAAAAACCTAAACACCACAACCGCTCACACACACCTACCAAAATGTCCGATACACGTACCGTCACCCATGCAGACATCCACCAAACTGACACACCCACACCATCGGAGGCCCACAACACCTCCGATCGGACACCCGAAACCCTCATCCCACACGATTTCGGAAACAAATCTACAGTCAACCCTCCAAAAACTTCCGAAACGCCGGCAACCACCACAAACCCCAAGAAACGGAAGCTGGACTCTTCCAACACCTCATTCTCACCACCTACTCTCACTGCCTCCCTGGTTACCTTCGCCCTGTACTTCTGTAACAAAAAACAAAAAATAAACTATGACAAAATCAGAGAAGCACACAAAGGCTACCAAATCATTTTTCCTGACCTAAATTCACTCAACGCAGCTAAAAAAGTAACGGAGATCTTCCAATATACTGTAACACACCAAACCCCAAACTGGCAACTATACACTAGAGGCGTAATTAGAGTAAACCCTAGGGAAACAGATGAAGACCTAGCACTATACACTAATGAAGCCAACCTAAATACAGACACATTCCCTCAACCCAAAATAACCAGCACTAGAAGAATAACCCCATATAGAAACGGAAAAACCTCAAACACACCAATCGTCATCGTTAACTTTCAAAAGTCAACAAAATACTCTGAAGCCCCCAAATTTATCTCTTTTGGCGCATCAACTAAACTAGAGGTCAAACCCTACATCAAACAGGTCAAACAATGCTCCAATTGCCTACAATATAATCATACAGCTAACGGTTGCAAATTCAAAAAAACCAAATGTAGGACTTGTGCCCAAACTCAATGCCCAGGGGCATGCGCACCCTGGTGCATACACTGTAAAACAACAAACCACTCCTCACTCTCCAACAAATGCCCCCACAGACACACCCTCACTCAACAGGCCAACAGACACATCGACATCGACTCGGCCAAACTCCAAACAAAAAAAACAACACAGCATCCAAACAAACCACTTCTACCAACACCACAACCAAACAACGCCCGACACCTACAATCCGCATGGGATGGTATCCCCAAGGAAGCACACCAAGCAACAACCACACGCATCCACCACCCACACAACCCCCAAACATTCGCCATACCCAAACCACTCTCTGCATCCACACCCGCACGCAAAACAAACCGCACCATACCCACCATACCCCAACCCAACACCATACAAGCTACAGCCATCAGGGCAACAACAACCACACCCGAGCAAGCACAACCCGAAGACCCAAAGAGTAGCCAACCCATGGACATGCCCAGCACGCACACGCAAACACAACCAGACACTCAAACAACCCCCATTGAGAGTGAGGAAACTAACCAAAGTAACTTAGACGAATACGAATTCGAAACTGAGGATGATATCAACGAAATTACACGCTCAGCCCCCAAAAAACTCAAAAACCGAAAACGTAAACCTCAACCTCAACCACAACCACCCATCACTACCAAACTAAATAGCATAACAATCCTTCTAGCCTACATGCTCAAACAAATCCAACCAGAGGCTAGCTCCAAGAACCTACATAAAGTAGCACAAAAACTAAATCTCACCACTCAAAGCTACAATGAATTCCAAGTAAGTCTTACACTAGCAACCGCAGGACTACAATCTTACCAAAAACAAATAATCATAATCTCCAAACACTAAAAGCCCAAATAATGACAGGCCTAAATATCTCCCAGTGGAATGAGGACGGGCTTAACTCCCACAGCCACGAACTCAAAGCTAGATTCAAACTAAAACAGGGACACATGTAGCGTGCATCCAGGAAACTAATTTTCAAGTAAATCCAAATTCAACCTACCAAACTATAATATAGTCAGACTAGATCGACCCAAATCTAAAATAACTAGAGCATCGGGAGGCTTACTTATACTAATTAGAGAGGATATAAGCTACGAACAAATCAAAGTCAATACTGCAAACTTAGAAGCCAATGGCATCCAAATCACCTTAAAAAAACAAAAAATAAACATCATAAATATCTACCATTGGCAGCAACAGAAAATCCAACCGGAGGATCTAAACATTCTCAAACAAATAGGCAACAAATCTACTATCTTCCTAGGAGACTTTAACGCCCACCACCCCTCCCGGGGCACGGGGGATAAACTAGATAACCACGGAAAACTAATCTCAGAATGGATAGAGGCTAATGATCCAGTACTACTAAATAACAACCAACCTACCAGATACGATAAAAACAATAGAGACATGTCGGCTATCGACCTAACTATTTGCACAGCAGACTTAGCTCAAAGTAGGAAACACTAACGTCCCCAACCAAACCGAAAGCTCAGAACCCAAATTTAATTACAACCAGGCTAACTGGGATAAATTCCAAAATATCTGCAACCAAGCTAATCTACAAGAAATAGAGAACAGTGACCCAGAAATATTCTGCCAAAACCTAACGGACTACATAGTGGAACGAGGAAATAGAACTAACAAGACGAAAACGTAAATCAGCCTTCAATAAAGCGAAACGCGACCACAACCACATACCAGCAGCTCACCAACTAAACCACCAGGTCCAAAACCTAGTTAAAATAGCAAAAACCAGAGATTGGAAAAAATTCTGCGAGGGACTAAACAACCGCACAGATGCCAGAACGGTCTGGCGCAAAATTCACGCCGTTAGAGGCCTAAAACGCAACAAAAAAACACCTAACATAAACAACTCAACAACTCCCAGCGAAAAAGCAAATAACCTAGCAAACCATTTCTCGGCCACAAGCAGTAATAACAACTTCAGTGATAAATTCCAACAAAAACTCAAAGCAGAAGCCAAAGCTATCCAAGAACCAAATAACGATTCCCTAGAAATAAACAAACCCTACACAATAGAAGAACTAAACTACGTACTCCAAAATGGGAAAAAAGGAACAGCCCCAGGTCTAGACTTAACTTCCTACCAAATAATAAAAAAACTCCCCCCCCCCAAACTACTTCAGGCACTACTAAAACTCTATAATCTAATCTATCTAAAAGGCCAGGTACCAACCCCATGGAAAGAGGCTCCATCCCCATCCCTAAACCCGGTAAACCAACTAACCAAGCAAACTCCTATAGACCAATATCTCTTACCTCCAACCTATGCAAAGTAATGGAATCAATGGCCAAAAATAGACTACAACACTACTTATCCCCAAACAATGTAATAAACTCAGACCAAAGCGGTTTCACTCCTGGCCGCTCAACCTTAGATAACCTCGCCCGTCTTAAACAGGATATCAAAACAGGACAACTAAACAAACAATACACCACAGGCATCTTTTTGGACTTTTCAAAAGCATTCGATATGGTATGGCACAACGGGCTAATCCAAAAACTTTAAAAAATAGGACTAAAAGGTCAAATCGTAAATTACATCCAAAGCTTCCTTAAAAACCGCAAATTACAGTGGGTATAGACCAGGCTCGGAACAGTGCCCGCTAGAAAACGGCACCCCCCAAGGCAGCATTCTTAGCCCCACACAATTTAACATAATGATAAACGATCTCTTTGATGGCTTATCCCCTAAAATAAACACTTCCAAATTTGCGGATGACGGTGTCCTCTGGATCCGCTCCAAAAGTATCCTAATATCCCAGGATCTACTCCAAAAATCCCTAAATAAAATTCAACAATGGGCAGATAAATGGGGCTTCTCCCTCAACTCTGAAAAAACTACAGGAATAGTATTTAAACACAAAAATATGAGACAGGCCACTCCTATTCTCAAACTAAACAACAAACCAATCAAGTTCCAAAAACAAACTAAGTTCCTAGGCCTAATTTTCGACGAACATCTCTCCTGGGATGCTCACGTCGAAAACCTAACCAACAAATGTAGCAAAGACCTAAATACACTAAGATGTCTAACCGGCTCCAACTGGGGTGCCTCCAAAGATACTCTCCTCAGTCTCTATACATCCCTAATTAGATCCAAACTAGACTATGGCTGTGCCATATACGACACTTTAAACGAAACCTTAACCAAAAAACTAGACTCAATACAATACCAAGCCCTCAAATTAGTCACACGTACCCAACATGGCACCTCTCTCACCTCACTACAGGCCCTAACAGGAGAAATGCCACTAAATCTACGTAGGCAACAACTAACACTAAACTTCTGGGCAGCGTCCCAATCAAACCCTCTCCTCCAAAACCTTCTAAACCAAAACATACGTCCCCGAAACCAGACTCTAACCAGGAAACACCCTCTACTCACTCCGATATCTCAACGAATAATCAACTACCGTAACGAACACCAAATAGGGAACCAAAACCAAAACTGCAAAAAAATCCAATGTATTCACTCCAAAACTTAAAATCCCCCAAATAGACACATCTCTAGCAAACTCAATAAACAAACAAACCGATCCAAACATAGCTAAATCCACCTCACTAGCTTACATACATCAAAACTGGCCAAATTGGTGTCACATTTATACAGACGGATCTGCTGATCCGATCACCAATCGCACAGGTTTCGGAGTCCACATAGCCCAACCAAATAGAAATACGCAATCCTTCCGACTCCCAAACAACCAATCCATCTTCACTGCAGAGCTTATGGGTATGGCCACCGCCCTCCATAACCAACACACTAAAAACCATAAAAAAATCCTAATACTCACAGACTCGCTAAGTGGACTTCAGGCCCTCCAAAACAAAAACACCAAAAATCGCCCCAAACTAAAAAACCAAATACTCAAAAGTGTAAATAACTTAACAGAGGCAGGCAAGGAGATAGTACTCATCTGGATCCCAGCCCACGTAGAAATATACGGAAACGAAAACGCCGACCAAGCCGCTAAACAATCCCTTAAAATACCCGAAATAAGCCTAAAGCTACCAATATCTAAAGCAGAGATCAAAAGTATCAACAAACGTAAAATCACCCAAAAATGGCATAACCTCCATCAAAAAACAAACACCCAAATCATAAAAAAAACCTTAACAAACCAAAAATCCTCCACCCCTCCAAAAAAATCGATAGAATTATCACCAAACTCCAAACAGGCCACACCAAACTAAATAACCATCTCCTAAAAATTAAAAAACACGCAACCGGGAAGTGCCCACACTGCACACACCTAGAAACAATAGAACACGCACTCTTACACTGCACCCACTACCACACCCACCGAGCAACACTACAAACCCACCTAAACCTAAATAAAGCTCTTACCCTAGAAGCAATCCTAAACCCTCAAAATAACATAGAAAAATTAAAAGCCCTAGGCACATGCCTAACAAAAACAGATCTAATAAATCGTATCTAAAAATAACCAAACCACCATAACCTAGCATATAAAACAACAACTCACCTCTACACACTCCCTTAGTTCCAACCACACCCCCAAGGCATGTATTCCAAATTTCAAAATTTCCAAAACTTATATAAACAACCACTAAACCCCCCTCTCTGGTTGCATCCCTTTCGTTTCCCTTCAAAACTTCACTAAATGGCCCGGCCGGGCCCGTGTGCGAAATACGCTTCAGTCGGAAAGCGCACGTAAAATCTCCAAATGTAAGTAAGTAACACCCCAGTTCATCTTGTCGCCCCGCGCACACGTCCTCCCAAGCTCTCCAAATCACCAAGCTGACAATGAGAGACCTCTCAATGTCGTTACCGAGGGAGCTTGTCTCCATCCTGGAGCCCTTGCTGGCCTACCGGGTTGGGACTACTCCCTCAGGACTTCCTACAAGTCCAAAACCTCCACGCTCTCCATCTCCTTCGACCTTGGTCAAAGGAACAGACAGACCTCTGGTCAAAGCCCGCGCCCCAGCCCCTAAACCTCCTGCTCCCCGCCCAGCGCAGAAGGGGCCCCCACGGGTAAAGAAGACCCCTCCTCCTGTCCTCGACATGGAGATAGAGACTTCCCTCCCTACCACCCCGCCACCCCCGGTAGCTGCGTTGGACCTTGCTCCCCTCGAATCACCCAAGGGCACCGGCCACGGGAGAAAGAAGAGGAAGAGGAGAGAAATCCCCTCACCTCAACCTGCCTCCCGCCCACCTCCCACCACTGCGTCCACGGAATGTCAGACCCAGTCGCCCACCACGAGCGACAGCGGCATCCAGACCAGTCAGCCAGAGAGCTTCGAACACGAGATCTAAAACTACCAAGATCTCTCCCACTTCCTCATGGACTGCGACATCAAGACAAACAAGCACTTCGTCGCCCACACCGCCGCCATCCTACACCGGCCGAAGCACACAACACTTCCGACCGGACACCCAACACCCTCATACCTCACGATTACGGCACAGAAACTCCAGCAGCTTCACCTCCCAAACCTGCCGAATAGCCTGCACCCACTACGAACCCTAAGAAACGGAAGCTTGACACTTCCAACACTACACCCGCATCACCCACCTTCCCAGCATCCATTGTCACCTTCGCTCTGTACTTTTGCGCCGCCGGCCCCATAAACACCCTAAATAAAGTTCTCACAGCTAATAAAGTAGGCATAAAAAACAAAAAATCAATCTCGATAAAATCAAAGAAGTAAATAAAGGATTCCAGATAATCTTCCCCGACCTACAATCCCTAAACGCAGCCAAAGCTACTCCTACCACCCAGTCCATAGAGTGTCAGACAGTCGACCCTCCAGGCCCTACACTCAATGACAGCCACACCCAGACCGCCACACCACCAGTCCCCCCTCTCCGCAACAGCCACACCCAGACCAGTCCGGTCTCGGTGCCAAAGGAGAAGCCAGAGGACGCGCGGATCATACTTACCCGGGAAGCAGCTAAAGTCAAGGACTCACACAAGCACCTGCCTCCACCCGCCTCCGGGAGACCTACTAACAGGATCCACCCTAGCAGCCGCCCCCAACCAGCCATGGTTATGGTCCAGTCCATAGAGGGCGAACGTTTCGAGCATGAGATGCACAGTTTCCAGTACCTCAAGGACTTCCTGGAAAACAGCGATGTCTTCAACAACAACTTCGTCAAGGCCATGGCGGCCCGACTAGTTGACGGTCTCTTCCCAGGCCTCAGCCGAGAAGAGTACAACATCGCCTCCACGCTCCTCTCCGGCCAGCTGAGATAATCTCCTCTGGTCGCCACACACGCTCGCCCGCCGACGCCGTGCCTTCCCACACTTGACCCCCTCCCCCCCAACCCACGCCCCAACTTTTCCATATTATTCAGTACTTTTTTACCACCCTCCCCCACCCAGCCAAATCCCCGCCCCCCGCAGCTTTATTTTACATTAGGTCCGTAAAAGTTACATTTTTTGGGGTCGCACTTCTTTCTTTATTCATTACGCTTTTTTTCTCCAAATAGTATAAAGTGCTTCCCCGTGTGCGAAAAACGCTTTGAGTCGGAAAGCGCACGTTAAATCTCCAAGTACCTCACCTCACCTCACCCCAGTCGTCACCACCAGACACACAGTTCAGAATTAACCATGTTGGTGTAAACATCCAAACCTCAAAGTGGACCATTCTATACCACATAGTTAGACCACAGCCCACAGAACTCAGTTCTACTTCCTCCTCCTCAACTGGGATATCGAACTAGCAACCCAAGTGGGATCGGACTATAAAACTTCCCAAGCCGGCGGCCGGCGGCCATCTTGGCCAGAGACTGACCCCCTCAGGGCCACCCCCAAGGACAATCAAAGCTCGATAAGTGCCTTTCCTATCTCCCTCTCCCCCCTATACTCCCTAGATTTACTTTATAATTGTTGTATCTATTTATATGCTTTGATAAATCTAATTGAATGTATTTATCAACTTAAAGATCAATCCACTAACTTTTGTAGTCATTATATTGTATTGTATTGACTATATACTGTATTGACATTACAATAACCTTGTGTCATATTGCTATCACCCTGCCTCTACCAATCATGTCATCAACTACCCCCCCACCTACATCCCCCAACACAGACTCCATTTTTACAACACCTATACATTCAGACACCCATTTCCCGGGACTCACACCCACCCACAACCAAAACCCGGTCCCCTTTGATTTCGGAATAGACTTCCAAGAATTCTCCTTCAACCAACCCCACAGCAGCATCACATCCCCAAGCAATCAACCCCAAATTCCCCCCACCCCCACCCCCACCCCCACCCCCACCCCAAACACAACAAATCAAAAACAAAACAGCCCCCAAACCCCCATCCCCAAAACCCACAAAGCGACCACATCAATCACCATCAGACCCCTCGCTTACAACTAAGAATATCCCTAACCTCCAACCTATGCAAAGTAATGGAATCCATGGCCAAAAATAGACTACAACACTACTTAACCCAAAACAACATTATAAACACAGACCAAAGCGGTTTCACTCCTCGCCCCGCTAGAACAGGACATCAAAACAGGACAACTCAACAAACAATACACAACAGGCATCTTTTTGGACTTCTTAAAGGCATTCGACATGGTATGGCATAACAGGCTAATCCAAAAACTTAAAAAATAGGACTAAAAGGTCAAATCGTAAACTACATCCAAGACTTTCTAAAAAACCGCAAAATTACAGTGGGTATAGACCAGGCCTTGTCGGACCAGTGTCCCCTAGAAAATGGCACTCCCCATGGCAGTATTCTTAGCTCCACACTCTTTAACATAATGATAAACGATGTGTTTGAGTATCCTAACATCCCAAAATCTATTCCCAAAATCCCTAAACAAAATACAGCAATGGGCTGATACATGGGGCTTCTCCCTTGACTCTGAAAAAACTACAGGAATAGTATTCAAACATAAAAAATATGAGACAGGCCACCCCTAACCTCAAACTAAACAACAAACCAATCAAGTTCCAAAAACAAACTAAGTTCCTAGGCCTAATTTTCGACGAACATCTCTCATGGGATGCTCACGTCCAAAACCTAACCACCAAATGCAGCAAGGACACACTCTAAAGATATCCTCCTCTCACTCTATACTTCTCTAATTAGATCAAATCTAGACTACGACTGTGCCATCTACGATACTCTTAGCCAAAACATAACCAAAAAACTAGACTCAATACAATATCAGGCTCTCAAACTAGTCACACGTACCCAACATGGCACCTCTCTCACTTCACTCCTGGCCCTTACAGGAGAAATGCCTCTAAACCTATGCAGACAACACCTAACCCTCTGGGCCGCGTCCCATTCAAGTCACCTCATCCAAAACCTACTAAGCCAAAACATAAGTTCCCAAAACCAGGCTCTAACTAGGAAACACCATTTACTTAGGCCAATATCCCAACGAATAAAAAAACACCTAAACGAACACTAAATAGATAACCAAAAACAAAACTGCAAACAATCAAAAATACAGTTACTCCTAAACTCAAAATCCCCCAAATAGACATATCACTAGCCAATTCAATAAATAAACAAACCGACCCAAACATAGCCAAATCCACCACACTAGCCTACATACACGAACGCTGGCCAAATTGGTGTCACATCTACACAGACGGATCTTCTGATCCGATCTCCAATCGCACAGGTTTCACATCGCACAACCAACAAGAAATACGCAAGATTTCCGACTCCCAAACAACCAATCCAACTTTACAGCAGAACTAATGGGCATGGCCTCAGCCACCAATAGTATAAGCGCAACCGTGTGCGACATGCACTATAGTGTAAGTTATTACACGCGGATAGCCCTCCTAAAACCTCTTTAAACAAGCATGAAATACTCACATCCCCCCGCCAATATGACATGTCGGGTTGTGTGCAATGTAAATGGCCTCATTGCAGCACTAAAAAAAGTTATTGCTGGTGTTGTTTTTTCCATCTGCAGTTTATGATAGAATATGTAACTGAATTTGTGATGAGTAAGGATGAGACATATGGACGAACAACTTCTTTATTACAATTAGGAGTGATGGTTTCGGTGAAGGTTCTGACACCGTTATCAAGCAAGTGAAGTACAGAGTATGGTTGACAAGAATATTTAGTGTTTATACAGTTGAGTAGGTTTAAGATCAGTTACACTGTTGTATTTGTAATGAGTTGTGTTTCTGCAATGAAGTTAGTCAGTGAATGCAACAACTGTGTCCATGACACTTTTGGAGGAACATACACTCAAGCAATGCAGAACTTACCAACAAGAAAGGAAATGTATTCAATACTGTGAGATGACATTATGTGCCAAGTTTGGTGAAGAAATATAGTACGGTTTCAAGATCTGCTCCGGAAACGAGGACTACCGCCATTTTCAGTCTAAACCAAAGCCATGGAATCTCGAAAAATATTTTTTGACAAAGCCAAAACTATCAAAAGGCACCAGTTCACCACTAGACCTATCTATGTGCCAAGTTTGGTGAAGAAATATGGTACGGATTTCAAGATCTGCTCCGGAAACGAAATGTGACAGAAGGACGGACGGACGGCACCCATTCCTATACCCCCTTCCACATCGTCGCGAGGGATAATAAAACTCACCAATTAAACAACCCAAACCAGCTCAAAACCAACTCATTCCCAAAACAACACTCTATACACCCACCACAGCTATCACTTACCACTACTCACGTTTTGGGGGTTGCACTTCCTGTAGTGATAAAACATAAAACAAGCAGACTTACCCAAACCAGCTACCATCCCACTATACAATTACCATCTCGTACCAAAGCGTAACCTCGCCTATCGATGCTTTTATCATATCATGAATATTAATGAGTTATATTTATTTTTACTTTTTTATTTTTCTACATATGCCAGAAACACGGACAAAATGGAAACTTCACAAAGGGTTCGCAGAACTTTAGAAAGACGGCCTGTCAGACCATGTCGCTGGAATGCCTCTCAACAAACAGACAGTCCTTCGCCTCCAAACAGACACCCTCAAACTTAAAAACTAACTATTTAAACAACAACTTACTTAACTTTTCAACAAACCCTTCCATCTGTCTAAATTAAGCCCCCACCATATCATTTATAAAGTCACTTATTATATTATCAGCCATGGTGATTTTACATTGGAATTGCAATAGTCTCCGGGAAAATGGGCATGAGCTTAATGCCCTCATAGCCCAAAATAAAATTCAACCCTTTATCATAGCTGTTCAAAAAAACCTTCTATCGCCCCAAAAGGCCTTCAAAATACCAGGTAGCCAATTCATCCGGAAAGATAGCCCCGCCCAATAGAGTTGATAGGGAGAGTTTTGTAAAAACACACCCTACTTCGCAGAAACTCATGATCAGGGGCCAAGTGTACCAAACACACCCTGCTTCGCGGAAAGCACGTGCTTTCCGCGAAGAGCTTGTTAATGATTTGGACATAATGATTGCGTTTCTGAGAGTCTGTTTTGCCAGTAAATCGGGTTTTGGGATGCCCTCACAACTAGAGTACACCTTTCATTATATTGTATTATATCTGAATGTAAGCATTGTTTGCAGTTCGTTGTGCAACCTGCACTTGTGATATGTAATGGAACAGTTGTTTTTTTGTTATTTATACAAAGTGTGCTTCTACTTGGGACCTAAGTCAAAGGAGATGGAGAGGGTGGAGGTGCTGGTCTTGAAAGACGTCTTGAGGGAGTAGTCCCCAACCCGGTAGGCCAGCAAGGGCTCCAGGATGGAGACAAGCTCCCTCGTCAGTGACATGGAGAGATCTCTCATGTTGGTAGCGTTTGGTCACGAGCTTGGGAGGACACGTCTGAGCGACTGTTCAAGCTGAATCTCACCTCACATTAGAGATTTAACGTGCGCTTTCCGACTCAAGCGTATTTTGCACACGGGGTTGCACTTATACTATTGGGGTAAAAAAGCGTAATGAATAAATAAAGAAGTGCAACCCCCCAAAATATATAATTTTACAGTCTTATCTCATTAAGCTAAGGGGGGGGGGGGGGGGGGGGGGGGCTGTGGTTCGCTGGGTGGGAGTGGGTGATAAAAGAAATTAAATAATATGGAAAAGTTTGGGCATGGGTGGGGAGGGAGGGGATCAACGTGGGAAGGCACGGCGTCGGCTAGCGGGCGTGTGGGCTAGAAGTCTAGCGGCGGTGTCTTTGTAGAAGTCTCTTTGTCAGCTTCTCTTCCTGGGGGTCGGGATTCTGATAGAGACTCTTGGCAAGGAGGGCGGCGGTATTTGCAATGAAGTGGTCGGAGGTTGGTGCCATGGCGAAAGGGACTCCTTGCTTTGCATAGAGCTGCTCCTTGGGGGTGGAGATAAGCTCAGAAAGGAGGTCCAGGTGGGTCTTATAGTGGTTAATCAGGATGTCTGATTTTTCCACTAAGACGTCCCTGAAGCTTTTGACCCTAGGGGGGCCCTCGACCGGGGTGGTCTGGGTCTGGCCTTCCCTGAGGGATGTGGGCTCCGTGGTCTGTGACTCAGTAGACGCGGTGGTGGTGGTTGGTCGGGGGGAAGGTTCAGGTGAGGGGACGTCTCTCCTCTTCCTCCTCCCGTGCCCGGTGCCCTCGGGCGAGCGGAAGGGCTCCTCCCCTCTGGATTCGAGGGGAGCGAGATCCATCGCTGCTACTGGGGGCGGGGGTGTTGAGGGAAGGGTCTCCTCTGTCTCCATATGGAAACCTGGAGGGGACTTCTTCTTTCTTGGCGGCCTGGCCTTCTGCTCCGGGCGGGAAGGGTTGGGGCCGGAGTTGGTGTCTCCTGAGGCTTGGGCTTAGCCGAAGCTCTGCCCAGAGGCCTCTTCCTTTGACCTAGGGCAAAGGAGATGGAGAGGGTGGAGGTCTTTGACTTGTATGACGTTTTGAGAGAGTAGTCGCCAACCCGGTAAGCCAGCAGGGGCTCCAGGATGGCAACTAGCTCTCTCGAGAGTGACTTGGAGAGGTCTCTCATCATAGCGTGGGTTTGGAGAGCTTGGGAGGACGTTGCGCTGGGCGAGTGTCCAACCCAAGATGGAGGCCAAGCTGAAAGTGGGCATCAGGGGATGTTTTTGCGAGCAAGGGGATCGGAAGCTTTGAGCGCACGGACGTCGGTGAAGACAAGCTAAACGGCAAAATCACGGTTTTGATGTTATCCGCAGGTGGTTGCTTTGCATTCGGCCGTATATTTCTATTTTCACCCCATCTGCAGTTCGTCATAGTTTGTTTACTTCCGGCATGTTCGGACGCCATTTTGCTTGTCTCAAAAAAACAATTAACAACACAATCTCGGGATTACGAACTCGTTCATACTTTTATTCGGATCTCAAACATTGAGGAAAACACCTCACCAGCGAACGCTTGCGATCGCCTCACGACCACCTGGTCGATCGGCTAAGGGACAGTCAACCGCCCAGCCGCCAATCCTCGACCTCACCTCGTCATTCTTTCAAGCGCTGTTAAGTATCTCTATCTTTATCCCCTCCTCCCAAACTTGCATGTTTATTTATCCCTCATTTTTTTCATTATTGTGTATTTGTATTTGTACCATTCCCCGACTGTATACACCTGACACTTCCCCCCCACCCCCCCACCCCCCCACCCCAAAGACACCATGTCCTCACCCACACGCTCATCCCCACAATCCACATCACTTTTCACCACCCCCATAAACAGTAATAAACACTACCCAGGTCTCACACCAACACACAGCTCAAACCCACAAACAAGTTCGCCCTCTGCCTGCACTAGGCAAACATAACATACAAATATATAAACAGATGTGGCAGAGGCTACAAACTTACCTTCCCAATTCAAGAAACACTCATACACGCCAGCAAACAACCAATCAGTGATGGACTAAACATAACATTGCAGGTGCCCCATTTGGTTTACACAAATACAGGGAGTTATTCACATAGATCACAGGGATACACAAGAAGATATCCAAGACTACATCCACATGGCAAATAAAATCTCCACACATCCTAAAATCATAAACTAACAAGAACATTAACAACCGCACACCCATCCCGGGCAGGACAACCACACAAACAGTATTTCTAACATTTAAAACAACAAATCTCCCAACCCACATCATTTTTTGGTACACTCACCTGTAAAGTCTATCCCGTTAGAAAAACCCCAACCACAATGCAACATCTGCCACTCATTTGATCACCTCACATCCACTTGCAGACGGCCGCCCATGTGCCAAAAATGCGGCTCATACAGACATGAAGCTGCAGAGTGCACATGGGCCCCATACTGTATACAATGCAAAACAGAAGGACATACAGCTGCACAAAACACCTGCCCCATAAAACAATCACACATACTCAAACTCAACAAACACATAACAAAAGAACACCTGCCTAAACCAGCAACTATTCCTACATTCAACTCTATACCTGATTACTACGACCCTCAACACTTCCTCCGACTCCACATCCAGCTCCCTTCCTGAACCTCCCCCGCCCGCCCACCCCAAAACCAAACGTAAACAACTCTACCCCCCATCCCCCCCCCCCACCCCCCCCACCCCCCCCCCCCCCCCCCCCCCCCCCCCCCCACCCCCCCCCCCCCCCCCCCCCCCCCCCCCAATCCCACCCCCCTCCCATCATCCACCCCAATTCCCTCCCAACCCCCTCACAGGGCCCCTCTAAGGAATCCAACCTTAAAAGGGCCCATCCTGACCCCCCCCCCCCCCCCCCTTTCCAATCCAAGCCGGTACCACCCCTTTCACAACCCCCACGCCCCAACTCCAAGCTCCTCACCTACCAGAATCAGCCATTCCTATAACATCAAATCACCCACAACAAGAAACAGACAAATTAACTACAAGATCAACACAACAAGGAAACAGCTGCTCAACCACAAGCTACAAACACTCAAGACAGCCCCCTCGCTAACAGTCACATCCAAGAAACTACATTCAAACCACAAACAAACTCATAGGAATGCCTAACAGCAGCCATTCTCCTTAAAAAACCCACACCTAAGAAAATCCACTCCCTGGCCCTCCTCTCTAACCTCTACCAAAAAACTTTTCAAAACTTCCAGGCCGCCATCAGAGCACTTAAATAAAACCCTATCCCTATTTGGCATTCCAAATCTAGCCCCAGAACACCACCCCATCTAGGCCTACAAAAATTCCCTCTCATTCTAAAACCCGACAATGGTGTTCATACAGTGGAACTGCAATGGAATCACCACCAATGGGCATGAGCTTAAGGCACTCATAGCCCTTGGGAAAATTCAACCTTTACTAATCGCAGTCCAGGAAACCAAAATATCACCTAAAAAGCCTTCAAAATACCAGGCTATACTTTCATTCGGCAGGACAGACCACGTCCATTAAACTTCCCCGGACCCCCTCATGGAGGCCTCGGTATCTATTAAGGATAATCTAAATTACGAAAACTATTAACATCCTAACCCCAAATCTTGAATGCCTGGCTATCAAAACCACCATAAATAAAACTAATATGACCATTATAAATGTATATCATACCAAAACAAAACCCTTTTTAGGAGAGGATCTGGAAATATTATCTAAATTATCGACCAAAAAATACCCTTTTCTTACGAGATTTCAACGCTCACCACCCACTGTGGGGTTCAAAAAACTTTTCTGACAAATTTGGCACACTAATTAATGACTGGATAGACTCCAATGATCTCATCTGTCTAAACAACAATCAACCAACTAGAATCCCCCCTAAAACCCTCTCCAATTCCCTACTTCTATTGACTTAACCATTAGCACACCTTCACTTCAATCAAAACTCAGCTGGGAGGTCCACTGGGACACCTGGGGCAGCGATCACCTGCCCATAAAAATTTCGATCTCAATAATCACATCTAGTCCAAATTCTCCCTCTTCTCCATCTAACCCTCCTTTAGGCCAATCCTCCCAGCAATCAAAATTCAATTTCAAAAAGGCTGACTGGAAAACATTCAAAACACTCTGCAAACCAGACAAACGTCCCAACACATCCATAACTCAGACAACGACATATTCAACGCAAACCTAACCAACACTATACACTAAATAGCCACCCAATGCATTCCCACAATTAAAATCTCACCAAACCACACACCTGTCCCTTGGTGGAGCTCAGATATTGAAAAATCAAGGAAATTAAGAAAAAAAAAGCATTAAATAAGGCCAAGCGGGATAAAACCAAACTCCCCTTGGCTAAAACACTTAGAAATTCAATCAAGCAACTTATAAGAACAGCCAAAAGAAAACATTGGGAAACTTTCACTAGTACCTTGAAAATTGGGAAACAAAACACCAAAATTTTATGGAATAAAACTTAAAGCAATTAAAGGAAACTCTGAAGCCTACTCAGCCCCCACTTTTTCCTAACTGAAACACTGACAAAGAAAAGACTAATGCCATGGCTTGCTCAATTCTCGGCAACCAGTAGCTCCACCAACCACACACCAAAACAAAATTAAAAACCACCCCACCTACACACACAGACCCCCTCTCACACTTATGGCATTCAACAAAATAATTAACATACATGAACTCCAAACAGCAATTTATAACAAAAACACAGCCCCAGCCACAGGACCAGACAATATTAGCTATACCATTCTAAATCATCTTCCCCCTCAACATTTAAAAACTACATTTACAACTATATAACCAGATTTGGACCTCCGGCTCTCTACCCTAAACATGGAAAACCACTAAGGTGGTACCTGTTCTAAAACCAGGGAAACCCCCGCGAGAACCGGATTCCTATAGGCCCATCTCCCTTACTTCCCACATTTGTAAAATAATGGAATCCATTATAAACAACAGACTCAAATTTCAAATTACCTCCCAAAACCTCCTTTATGAGGACCAGAGCGGTTTTAGGTAAAACTGACAAACTTTAGAGTCCACATTTTACATTTGGAACATGATGTCAAAACAGCACTCGCCCAGAAACAATACACTCTGGCCATTTTCATCGATTTTAGTAAAGCTTTTGACATTGTTTGGCACAACGGCCTGATGCTAAAACTTAAAGAAAAAGCCATAGATGGTAGGAATTCTAATTTTCATCCACTCTTTTCTAACCGACAGAAACATCACAATCAAAACAAACAACTCTTTATCTGATCCACACCATTTAGAAAATGACCCCCCCCCCCCCCCCCCCCCCCCCCCCCCCCCCCCCCCCCCCCCCCCCCCCCCCCCCCCCCCCCACCCCCGCCCCCAGGGAAGCATTATATCTCCACCTATCTTCAATTTCATGATAGACGACATATTTCCGCCTCAACATAAAAACATTACTACTGCCAAATTTGCTGACGACATTTCTTTCTGGACGTCGTCTACATCAATAAAAGCAATTCAAAAAAGAATCCAACCCCTGCTTTACGACGTAGAATACTGGGCATCCCAGTGGGGATTCAAAATCAACACACAAAAAACCATCGGCTTGCTATTTGAAAATAGACACATGCAAAATTACACACCCAAACTCACTCTTAACAACGAAAATATTACATTCAAAAAGGAAGCAAAATTTCTGGGAATTATCTTCGACCAACAATTAACATGGGCTCCCCATATTCTTAATCTGGTAACATCATGTCTAAAAGATCTTAATCTAATGAGAGCCAATAGCGGCTCTGATTGGGGTGCCGACAAACAAACATTACTTAACATATATAAATCACTCATATTACCTAATATTGACTATGCCGTCCCGGTCCTCCACTCTATCACGGAAAAACTAGATAAAAAACCTATTTCCATACAGCAAAAAGTCCTAAAAACAGCCCTGGGGACCAGAACCGGCGCCTCCTTAAATTCCCTTCAACTTATCTCCAGCACCACCTCAATTAAGTTAAGACGTAACCAAACCATCCTAAATTACTGGGCTGGGTCCCAACATAACCCTATTTTCAAACAAATCCCCTGACCTTAGACCTTCTATACTGAAAATAAAAATCAAAAACAACCATAACTTAGCCCCATACTTAACACATCTACACAAACTCATCAAAACTCACAAACTTGAAAACATCAGACATAAACCCCCATCTCATATCTACATTAATGACAAACCCCCCACCTAATAAAGATTTAACACTTCACAATAGATTCACTCTTCAACCCGGTACCACAATACCAGACAAAACACTAATAACAAACAACTACATACAACAGAACTGGCCAAACCACACACACATCTATACTGACGCCTCCCAAAATAACAATAATATCACAGGACTAGGCATCCATATCACACAACCAATACGTATCACCACCAAAATCCACTATAGTGACTACACACATACTACTACAGCAGAATTATTAGCCATCCAAAGTGCTTATCACTATATAAAACAATCTAATGACTCTAACTTTCTAATTATTTCTGACTCCCCAGGCTCACTATCCCAAATTCAAAACAAAATATCCAAATCGCGCTAAGATATCATAAAACATTATCAGACATGCACACTAGCATCACAGATACACACAAAACAATAACACTACTTTTGGCACCTGCACACATAGGAATACAGGGCAACCACCTAGCAGATTCAGCAGCAAAAATAGCCACTACACATCCATCACCATGTTTAAACTTCACTACAAGTAAAGCCAAAATCAAATCACTTATCAGAAAAATATCTTACATCAAAATTTCCAAATTAATATTCAAATTTGTAAATCCATATGGATAAAATCTCTTTTCAGTAAACCAGTTACCAAATGCCGCAACTTCACAAAGTCTATTATCACGGATAAAATTAAAAACAGAATGTTAAGCGGCCGAGTCAATCTTAACGAAACATTATATAAACAAAACAGACACCCACATCCCAACTGCACCCATTGTCAACTCGTTGAAAACATAGAACACATTTTCAATCACTGCCCCCAATACAAACAACAATAAACAGAACTCTACAACTCTCTTCCAGACTACTAAACATCATGTTCATTTATCCAGCCATCCACCCAAGCCGTCCCATACGCATAACGTCGGACCTCCCCTGCCACACGCCTCCCTCACCCCCGCCACATAAGCCCAATGTGTATTAGACTAGGTTTTCCATTCTCCCTCCTTGTTTTTTTTTCTTTCAATTACCATATACTACAATAAATACGTCAGCCTAACTGATTTTATACTTATCATAACCCTATCCCCTTCTCATGTATCAACTAGCCTAGGTTTCTATACAGCTTCTATCACCCACTAATGTTCTTCTATCATATTCCACCCCCTTTACTATATTTCTTTCCATCTTTACCCCCACTAATTTACAGTTTTTGGGCCAGCCGATTACCCCTATATTCCCAACTATTAATTTTTATCTAACCCGTCTGGCCCCGGCTGCGAAATAGCCGACGGCTGAAGCGGTCGTAAAATCACTAAAACTCACAAATTGGCACGACAGTTGTAGTTTGTACTCCAAGCGAGCAACACCTCCCAAGCCAGCACAGAGCATTGCCTTGTTAGCCAGCCAAGGAGAACTCACCCATCGGTAATTATCACGTTATCCTTTCATCCTTATTCACATACTCTTAAAATCACTCTCACCGAATTAATCACACAACCCCTAAATCTTTAAAAACAACAACACTCAAACACACCCTTTCACCTCAAACTCTTATCCTCCCCCATCTCCTTAACACACACTACAACTCACGCCTACAAACACTCCAACTCAAACATCCAAAACAACATCCAAAACAACATGACTGACACCCGCAGGGACACACTTGCAAACATCCCAGCTCCTGATTCCCGCGGAAGCACACACACAACACTTCTGGGAGGTCACTTCGTAACATCATCCCTGCCGAGTATGGCGAAAACACGGTACATACCACCCCCACCAAACCAGCCGACTCGCCACCTCAAAACGCAAACACTAAAAAGCGCAAACTTGACACCTCCACCTCCATCGCCCACACCCTCTCCAGCCGCCTACATCACCACCTTCGCCCTCTACTTCTTCTCAGCAGGCTCAGGCACCACTCTCTCACTAGAACTTTCGGCAGATAAAATAGGACTTTGGTTTAAAAGAGAAAAAAATAAATTACAACAATATTAAAAAAGCCTACAAAGGATACCAGATAATCTTCCCTAGCCGAGAATCTTACAACGCAGCAATTAAAATAACTCAAATATTCCACGTCACGGTAATCAAAGAAATACCTAATTGGCAACAATATACACGAGGCGTAATTAGAGATAAAAGTGTAACCTCGCCTATCGATGTTATTATCAAATCATGAATATTTATGAGTTATTTATTTTTACTTTTTTTATTTTTATAGATATGCAAGAAACACGGACAAAAGGCCAACTTCACATAGGGTTCAAAGAACTTTAGAAAGACGGCCTGTTAGACCATGTCGCTGGAATGCCTCTCAACGAACAGACGACGCTGTGTGTACACTTCTACGGAACGTATACTATTTTTCAGGAGTGTTTTGCCATGGGTAAGTACGAGCCGTAGACTGTTTTGGTCGAACTTAACGGGGCAAAATTAACTTCAAAGCTCTACAGAGAGGACACCGCCGCTTCAGGGTTTGTAGAACTTACATCGGTGCAGATCGAGGATGAAATTGTAAGAGAATTTGTTGCCATTGTAGACGAAAGCACTGACTTGTCCAGTGAGAAGAATTTGATGATACATTTTTTATATTTAGTTGAAGGAAATTTGAAATATAATTTCGCCAAGAGTGTTCGCTGATGTACAGACGATCACTGCGTCATTGTTAGCTTATCTTAAGAGTGTTGGACTTGGGACAGTGTATGGAATGGGGTCCGATAGTGCTGCTGTCATGTCAGGTAGAAGTGCTGGGGTTGCTGCAAACATGAAAGACTTGTCCACATCTTGTAAAGATGCATCGTGTTGCTCACAGATTAGTAAAAGCATGTGTGGATGTTGCAAAGACTTTAAAAGAGCTCAGCTACTGTGAGTCCATAGTGAACACTATATCGGCATATTTTAGTTGATCCCCGAAGAATTTATCTAATTTGCAGGACTTACTGGACGAAGCCCATGTGCGCCCTTCAGAGGTCCACAAGGTCAGGTGGCTTTCAATGACCAAAGCGAATTGTATTCTGCGTTTGGAAACTTTGACCGGACAAATTACCCTGACAACGCTAGTATGGGGACGAGAGAGTACTTCTAGGTTAGGTATCCATTATGGCAGCAGACGAAAAGGACATACCCGGTACGACTAATGGGAGGACACCATCACCACCATAGCCCAGCGATATGCTCTACAACACACGCTCACCCCGCGGTAGTCCCCTCCCCATCTTAACTAATCTAGGCGCACTATAGTTGTTTATTCCCTTTTTCTTTTTGTATAAGATCCCCTTATTATTAATTGCAGCTTAACTGCATCTCTATCTTCACCCTCTTGTGCTATACCCTACTAGTCTACCTTATGACTGCCTGGATAATCAACTTCTTACCTTCCCTACTGTTCCTAGGTTTATACCCCGCCCTTACAGTTTTTGGGGTATGGTGTTTACCATTATTCCATTTACTATTTCTTTATTCCTTCACCTACCCCGTCCGCGAAGTACAGAAAATGTGAAGTGGACGTCAAACTCTAAAATCTGTCAGTCAGTCAGTCTTCACCCGGTTTGTTGATTGGTTCGTTCGTTCCTTCGTTAGTCGTGTGTTGTTGCATGTCGATAAAACGGATTACGCTTCAGCTCCAAATCCTCCGATGACACGAGACGTAAACAAATCCCTAACTAGGGAACTCATAGCGGTCATTCAACCACTTCTGGATTATAGAGTAGCCGCGTCTGTTTTGAACACAGACTTCAACAACGTCACAAAGATACTTTCTATCACCTTCAACGGCAAACAGCCTAAGAAGCCTCGGGAAGCAAGGTCTACTAAAAACAGGGCACCATCAAAACCCAAGACAGCAAAGGACTTAGGCGTGGAAGCCAGACTACTCCCCTGAACTCAGTCTCATCGTCCTCGCCACCTTCGACGCCAGTTGCTACACTCTCTTTGGAAAATAATGACATGCCCTTGCCAGACCAAATCAACAACAGTAAAAGTTCAGCCTCTGAACCACCTGACCCAAACCCATCTCAAGGCCAGGTGAGGTGAGGTGAAATGGGGTTTAACATCGCGTCCAAGATTATTGCACTTATATAGCGACGTGCATGTACATGTACGTGTGTGTGTTTGTGTGGCTGCTTGTACCAGTCCGGACTGATGCAGATTTATAGTGCTAGCTCACTGAGATACCATGCCGCAGTTTAACATGAATACCCTACTCAGACACAGTATGCTGACTCCGAGCCGACCAGCCCCTTAATGCCGAGCACCAGACAGGGTAACAACAAGTACCATCTTTTAACGTCTTTTGGTATGACGCGGCCGGGGATCGAACCCCGGACCTTCCGCTCTCTGGGCGGACGCTCTACCACTAGACCACGGAGGCGGTCACTCAAGGCCAGGAGGAAAAGAGTGATCACCCCTTACTCATACCACCCTCACAGACGACTCAACCCAGACATATGAGAAACTTTCAACTCCTCCCTCTCCTATTAAACCCCCGTCTATGTATACGCAAACTTCTCCGGAAAAGCAATGTAACCAAATCAACACCTCCTCTCAAACTGAATCCATAGAAAAACAAGACCGAAAACTCAGAGTCAGCTGACACAAAGACTTCTAGCCTCAGCTTAACAGGTAATATCAGAACATTATTTATAACCGTCCTCCAAGCTCCTGGAAATAATGTTTACAAAAGTACCCACCCATGTCCTAAATTCCAGATGGATAAAGCCCTATCCAACTTTCATGTACCTCTACCACGTCCTCTCATTTTAATTAAACCCTCCCCCCAACTAACCTAATAACCCTTCAGAACATCCCAAACAAAATTCTTGCATAATCTCCCAATGTAAACAAACCCTTTATATTTCGGATCGGGATTAAAATATTCATATTATACGACGTCCGCGCGCTAAATTTCACTTATCCGCTTATACTTCTAATACCACGGTTTATCCATACAAACTCATAAGGTCAAGGACCCCAAAAGCCCTGTCAATGCACAACACACTATACCCCGGCCTCACAGTAGCCTTCCCCTCCCCAGCTTTCTAGACTTACGCTAGACTTTATTCCTTATTCTCTTTTTTTTATAAACTTCCCTTATGGTTAAAATTACAGCTTAAATGTAATTGTTTCACCCTAGTATGCTATACATTTACTTGGTATAGTCTTTAGTCACAAGGATAATCTATCTCTCCCCTCTCTATTCCAGATTTATGCCCCCTTCATTAACAATTTTTTTTATGTATGGTGTTTAGTCTTATTTAGCTATATTTATTTTACTATTTTCCCCACCTACCCCGACTGAGACATAGCCAGAGGCTGAAGCGGTCGTTAAACTCCAAAAGTAGTAGTAGTAGCCATTCGTTCATCTGTAGTTTGTACTCCAAGCTGTCAAGACCTCTCCAGCCACGCACGGCACCGCTGATAGCAAGCCCAAGGAGAACTTCAAAGGTAATTATAAAAAACACTCATCCATCCTTCCACACCAAGCTTACTCCATACTAAACAACACTCACACCCAAGCCACCGCTTAAATAAGTATATCCTCTAAACCCTCTAAAAACAACACCCTCTACACAACACAAATAACCCCAAATCAACACCTAAAACCCAAGCCCTCCTCTACCTCCTAAACAAAACTCGGCCAACTATCGACAACTGTGCCAAATTGTTGCAGGCACTTAATGCCATGTTAGAAGACAATAGGGACGCAGACATCATGGCAGACTCCCTACTACGACAGTTGATGACATACATGTTTAGATTCATGACCGCGTTTTTACCGGACATATTTGGTATGCTAGGAACAGTTGGTAAGACACTACAGGCTCATGACTTAAAACTATGGGGACATGAAGAATAAGATTGCTGCTTTCTTGAACGGACTTGAGGGGCAGTACTTGAAAGAGCATTCCTGTGCGAAACTGACGATACAGGCGAATTTGAAAATGTGACTGACGAGACCGCATCACAAGATACTGACTGATAGAATTAACCCATAGCAAGAATACTGTTGGTCGATGTGACTGACAGGTTTCCAGACAACGAATTGTATTCTGCGTTTGGAACCTTAGACCCGACAACGCTAGTTTGGGGACGAGAGTACTTCTAGGTTAGGTATCCATTGTGGCAGCAGACGACAAGGACCAATTAGAACGAGAATGGGGAATATTTCGGCCGCTAATCTTCAACAACTTCAGGCGGTTGTCATATGGAGAGCTACTGAGTATTTGTTTGTTTGTTTGTTTGTTGTTTTACATGGCACTCAGCAATATTTCAATCCCTTAAGCAGAAATGTGCAACTTTGAACTTTGATCTAAATAAACAAACTGTTTTCTCTGACTTTGAATCTGCAGCACAGAATGCACTAAGTAATGTTTTTGTCAATTGTACATTGAAGGGGTGGTGTTTTTTTCATTTTGGCCAATGTATTTGGCGAAATGCTCAAGAGGTTCGGACTGCAGACTGAGTATAGCCGTAACGAAAGTGTTAAACTACTGATCAGAAGAGCTGCTGCCTTGCCATTGGTTCCCTCGCCCACATAGTTGATGTTTGGCTCAACGCACTCAACGACGCCCCTCTCCTTGAGTTCTCCGATTTACTGACTATGTGACTGAAGTTCGGGTGGAGGGCGATCATGGACGAGGCACCTGGAATCACCACGACACCGTCGACCCAAGAACGACCAACCACATAGAGGGTTGGCACTTCAAGCTCACCTCCATCGTGGGTAGTCGCCACCCGTACATCTACAGTATTATTGACTTTTTAAGACAGATCAAGCCTACACCGAGGGCCATATCCTGCAGCTTGTAGGTTGGGGTATGCTTAGACCCAGGAGATCTAAGTATCGACATCTTGAGACCAGACTTGATGCAGAAAAGAGACACTTCCGTGAGGGAAGAAAGTCAGCAACTGAATTTGAAGTTGCTGTGGCCCATTTTGTACGTTTGTGATAATCATGAAATGTCATGTTGGTTTATTATAAATTGTCGAGTTGTATTTTAAATTTGATGTTGATACATCATAAACTGTTGTGATATTAGAATATTAATTGTGAAATTCAATCATGTTCATGTGCTGAGATATGGAAATCATGTGAAATCAAATACGATATACATAAAAAAGTCCATGACAGCATGTTTGTTCATACTCCTATTCATTGTAATCGTAGTGTGTCCATAGAGCGTCGGTCACCCCTACACAGACAGTGGGACATACCCACAGGTGTTGACCCCTGTGTTGTTCTAAGTTTCCCGATGTTGGGAAACAGGGAGTACACCTTTTACAGCTATATGACGGCGGTCTGTAAATAATGGAGTTTTGCACCAGACAATCCAGTGATTGACATCATGAGCATCGATCCACGCAATTTGGATCGATGACAAGCATCAAACTGGTCAGCGAGCCTGACCACCTGATTCCATTAGTCGCCTCTTACGACAAGCAAAGTCGCCTTGTAGGACAAGCATGGGTTGCTGAAGATCTATTCTACTTCCGACATCTTCATTAATCTCAATAAATCCATAAGCGCAAAAGACCAATCCAAACAGGAATCAAAAACTCTAAACAACCTCACAAGGCTACTCGCATATATGCAAACACAAAACTCACCCGCCACAAGTGTTAAATCCTTCCATGCGGTGGCACACAAACTTAAACTCGCCACTCTTTTCGAAATCTTCAATAGCAAACTAAAGAAAATCTCAAAATAAAGCTTCCATAAACCAAATAAAAGAGAACCCTAATCTAGAATCAATAAGCCACCAAAATAATGAAGGAGTGAGTTGGGTTTAACGCCGCTTTTAACAGTATTCCAGTTATATCACGACGTGTCAGCTTAATGTAGGAGGAAAGCCCGAAGTAATGCAGGTCTCAGACGTTTACCACTTCGGTTGAAACCCACGAGCACGGGTATGGTGCTGACAAACCTAGAAACATAATTGGGACCTACCAGGATTCGAACCCACAATCATAGGTTTCTGGCGTGGCCAAGGGACGCAACTCTGCACAGCGAATCGCGGCGCCTTAAACGATGGGCCACCCGCGCCCCCAAATAATGAAAGAACTACACATATTACAGTGTAATGCACATGTGTTCAGGAGACCCACTTCTCCCTAAAATCGAAATTCGCCCTTCCTAATTATAAATGTGAAAGCCTCGACAGAGTCAAGTCTCGCCCAACGGAGGAGAGGCAGTGGCCTGATCCTATACGTCAGGACATAAACTAGAAGGAAATACCAATAAAAAAAAAATAAAAAAAGCTAATGGTATACAAATAACTCATCAAAATATAAAAGTAAACATATACTAATGGGCACTGAAACAAATTAAACCCGAAGACATAGAGACCTTGACTCAAATAGGTATATAATCCACCATCATCTTGGGGGACTACAACGCCCAGCACTACTCCTGGGGTGTTTAAGATAAAACAGACTAATACGGCATACTCATTGCCGACTGGATTTAAGAAAAACACCTAATACTACTTAATAACAACTAACTAGATGATAAAATTAATCAAAACATGTCACCTATTGACCTAAACCTAAAGCATCTGTACCCCTGATCTCGCCCAAAGCACTTGGAAGAGGAACCACTTTCCAATACATATAACGATAGGAAACAAACATCCAAGCCCAAAAGTGAACCCCAAAATCCAAACTTCCATCACAACAAAGCTGACTGGGTCAAATTCAAAACATTATGTACACAGGATGAAAATAAAGACCCCGAAAAATACTGCCACAACTTAACAATGCATAATAAAAATAGCTGAACAAACACAATCCCCTTCAGGACAACAAAGACCCAGGGTACCTAGATGGACCGAGGAAATAAAAAAGACGCCCAAAAAAACGAAAAAGCGCAATTAAAAAATCTAAAAGAGTCCACACACATCTAAAGATAGCACATCAACTAAATCACCAAGAACAGCAAAACAGCAATAACAAAAACTGGAAAGAATTCTGCGAAGTAAAACCATCACACAGACGCCAAAACAGTATGGCCCAAAATACACACAATGCGAGGTATTAAACGAACCAAAATAACTCCAAACATAAATAACTCAATAAACCCTAGACAAAAAGCAAATAACCAAGCAATCCACTTCTCAGCCATTAGAAGCAACAGTAACTTCTGAGAAATTCCAAAAACGAAAATTCCCGAAGACGATCAATAATCGAAAAAAAGAAACAGTCGCTGGTCTAGTCCTGACCGCATACCAAATAATTAAAGAACTGCCCACAAATATTCTTGAATCACTTCTTAAACTATACATGTACAATCTCATCTACCAAAACGGCCAGGTACTTCATGAAAAAGAGGCTTTGGTCATCCCAATATACCAAAGCCAAACAAACCGACAGAGGCAAATTCTTACAGACCAATCTCCCTAACCTCAAATTTATGTAAAATCGTGGAGGCAATGTCAAAAATAGGCTCCAACACAACCTAGACTAAAACAATATTATAAACAAGGAACAAAGCGTACTCACCCCAGGCCGTCAAACTTAGACAAACTCGCCAAATGAAGTCATCTATATCCCCCACCCATTTTAACACGTTATGGTCCCAAACCAGGTAACTGACCCCACATTTTTCTTAGCCCATGTCAAAATAGCTGCAATGGAAATTCTAAAGTAAACATTTCTAAAATTCCTTAATATCAAATGGCACCAGTTCAGTATGTGCTTTATATATAGACATATAGACAAGGAAATATTTAACAGTTTATTTGTTATACTCCATAAGTGAACCCATCAATATATTAAAACTTAAATCCCACTTGTTGCCATGAAAATGTAAAAAATAAAAAATTATAAAATTCCTTATTAGCAAGAGCCACCAGTTCAGTATCTGCCTTGTAGACATGCAAAGTTTTGTAAGAAAGTATTTAATGGTTTTTGAGTTAGGTTCTCTAAGGGTGGTGTTCGTTTCCGGAACGTAAGTCCAACTTGTTGCCTTGGAAACGTAACAAACAAAATTTGTTAGCAAAAGGCACAACTTCAGGATGTGACTGATAGATTTGCCAATTTTGATCAAATACACGGAATTGTTTTCGAGTTCTGCCCCGGAAAAGGAAATGATTACGGACGGACAGACAAGACTGGCTGATCGCTATATTGGTAAAAACTCCAAAATGCAGGACTCCAAAGGCCAAATAAACTATATTCAAGACTTCCCGACAAATCGCAAAATAACTGTGGGTATCGACCAAACGCTATCTGACCAGTGTCCCCTAGAAATGGCACACCCCAAGGAGGCATTCTGAGCCTAACACTTATCAACATTATGATAAATAGTCCATGAACCAGACCAGATATTGGTACCACCTGGGGTGGCAAAATATCAGTAAGATTTTTTTTTAAAGTCATATATCCATAGATGAAAAAACAACTTTGAAAGCAATCAGGGACTATCAGCTTATTAGTAGTAGTAATCACCACATAAAGGGGGATCCGTGAGTCGAACCCAGGGACCAGAATTTGGGGTAACGAAAACGAGAAAGTGGAATAACATTGCAAACAATACTCATATGGCGAAGTATGACCCCCGCCAAATGTTGGTAGCCTGATGCCCTACATGTTGGCATGTAATGTATGGCTAATAAAGTAATAATGTAGGTCAAAAGGTCACGAAATTTGACCCCTGCTGTAAATATTACCACCTGTCAGAAAATATATTGCAGATATCACAACAATGGGACATTCTTAACCCAAATGGGCTATGATTGAAGCCAAGAAGTACCTAAGTCTGATAAAGGTAACTTTATTGTCTTTTGTGATGTGGTACAGAATGGTTTTGATGCATATTGCGCTAAAGACATGTAAAATTGTATGACGTTGTGCTGCTTGAAATAAGTTCACATGAATTTATAACTCCAAATTATAACGGCCGTGTGGTAGATGAAGTCAGAAGTTATTTTGAAGCTAGATTGATCTGTTTTCAGGCTCACAAGATTAAAATGAAGGTAAAATTGGGGTCAAATTGGATATTCTCACCGCAATAACATATTATGGATTTACCTGTTGCATAATGAATATTAATAATTGATAAGATCACACAATTAGAGTGTCAAAAACTATTTTTATCACATTAATTTTAGAAACGTAAGTCTTGATAATTTTGACGTAAACTAGGTTCTGCTACCATGTGTGGATCGATGCGCATGATATCAATCACTGGATTGTCTTGTCCAGACTCGATTTTTTATAAACCGCCGTCATATAGCTGGAGTATTTCTGAGTGCGGCGTTACACAAAGCAACCAGCCATGTTGTACACCGTTGAGTACTCATCATCTGAACCACCATCAAAATGACTCGCTTCAAATTCTTAACTTGCTGAATTCTACGTGTCTGTAATTTGCAAAGGTATGTTTATTTCATGTTATTCTGCAGGCAGGTACAGCTATCCTCTAAGCACTTCCTTAATCAGCTACAAGCAACCAATTTGATCAGTGTCGCAGCAGAAGGTGGTGCATCCCTCAAGTCAATAACGAAACCCCATCCACCTCCTTCCAACCATGACCAACAGGAAAAGCCTCCATGCTCCTTTTCCATGCTTGAAATGTGTCCTTCTTGCAATGGTTCTGCAGTGAAGAGTGGCAGGGAGGAAGCTGCCAAGATTAAGCTTCCTTTTTCTTTGCACAAAACAGGTTGAACCGCAATTCACTGACTTCTCAATAAGTGTCCTTGTGCTGCTTAAACAGCACATTAGTGACTCTTGTGCCTTGTAAGCTGAGGTTAACCTTTCCAGCTTGTGTGCCTAAGCAAGTCAATTGTTGCTGTCTATGTCGATGGTAAGTAACCTGTGGGGTGAAATTTCACCTTTCCTCTTCCAGTGAAGCAGCTGACGGCATCGCAGCTTGTAAACGCATGCAGTCCCAGAAGGCCTGCACATTTGTCGAGGTCCTGCGTGTCAGCAACTTTCTGGACGTCAACATATTCATTGCATGTCTTGGTTCCACTCCTCATGTAAATTGAGGATGGTAGCCATGAATGTAATGCCAAGCCAATAATGAAGACAAACGTATCATACGACACAATCACAACTGCATTAAGCCAGAAACAGTACCGCGCTTTGCCTTAAGAAGGAGCCTGGTGTCTGCCTCTTCTTGGCTACATCTGAGGGCTTTAACATTGTTAACGTTCTCCATCGTTAGTCTTATGCCAGTCTTCCCTGGTCACAAAGAATTGTTTCTCAGCCTGTCTGCTTCTCTGTTCATCACTCAAATCCGTAACAAGTAATTCAGTCAGGTGTGTCTTGTTCTCTGCGTTCAGGAGGACATTCACTGTATGATCCAATGTTCAGGTGCAAGGGTCCTGAATGGTATCCCACGCTTGGATCCTCTGTGGGCTCTCTGCATTCTTGATTGTATCATCTTAATTAACATCAAACACCATGTCAATATACTCAGAATATTCCTTCTAGCAAGGCTGATGAAAGGATGGCTTTGGAAACTTCAGCATGGTGCTTCAGGAGTGCAAAGTGCTTCATAGAAGGTCTCCTTGCATATGTCTTGTGAAAATGCATTGATCATCTCTTATCTTTTCGGAAGACTGCCATCAGTTAAACCCATTCCATACAAGCCGTTGCATTGCCTCATATAGCAGTTTGTGGAATCAGCACGGTTGGATCTTCGACCGTCAAGTACATCTTCAACAGAACCTTCAGCGTCACTCCAGATTCTATGCAGAGGTCTCCTAACCCAGCTTCCCGAAAGTCCTTTTCTACCACACCTAACAGTGTGCACACTGTGTGAAATACGTCTAGCCTAGGGACGATTCAGATAATAGTTTCTGTTTCAATATGTTTTCAGTGGCCTTTGCATACAATGCTTGGTCGCAAACCAAAACAATGTTCCCAAGGGCTAGTGACGTTCTGATCTTCTGGGACTAACACAAAAACCTCATGGACAGTGAGTGGTAAGCCAATCACAACTTTCTCATGGACCTGAATACTGAACCCTTTCAAGCTGCACACAGCCAGGCTAGCTGAACAATGCAACCGAGTTATCATCCATAGTAGGGTTTTCTTGGACACCACTTTCAGTTCCATGAAATCTACTTCAATGAAATCACGAGGTGGCAGACCAACTCGTACACCAGTATTGTTGATAGGAAGCTGCCAATTGCTAACCTTGATAGTTCTATGCTTCTGTGTTGGTTCATTCAGGACATCCTTCAAATGCTGTGGACCAAACCCCTTGAGTTTGCACGTCGATTCCATTCACTTAGTGTGATGTCCATCAATGTTTTACCAAACGCCAATGTTACCTGGATATTTGGTTGTATGCATCCTGGTAGTTAACAGTTTCTTCTCTCAGTGACAAGTTATGAAGACAAGAAAACCGTTTCAGTCTCTTCCGTTTGGGAGTATGAAACTCCATGTCCAATTCGGTTCAAAATGCGAATTAGTTACACAAATCCAATGAGTAATTTCTCAACTTAGGGCGGGAGAATTTGTTTTGGGGGGCTCACTTTGCCTCATGTTTCGCCATAAACAATGTCCTCCCCTTTAGAGTCTGTGCATATGGTCTGATGTGTCAGTGTCTCTAGTGAAAAGCATTTTCAAGAAGAAGTTTAATGATGCAGATGCAATTTTCATTTCTGTTGGTACTGGTGGCCGAGGCATTGTAACATCTTACCTTCATTTCTAAGCATAACACATACATACATTCATCATCATCCTATCGAAATGAGAAGTCTTGCTTGGAAGCTAGGAGCTGTTCCTTCAACTTCGGGTTTTCTTCGACTAGCTCTGTCAATGTTTACTTGCTTTTCTCATCAGGTATCATATGGATGCTCTTCAATTTCAGTGTATTCAGGTTACACGAAACAGTCTGGTGCAGCTGCAGCAGCCCTAGAGTGGGTTTATGGCGTCTTTCCAGGCTTAGTGAAAGGCAAGAGCGTTGGAAATGTCCTTTAGCAGCGACTTCAAAAACATTAACAATAGATGAAAGTTATATCCCTTGAAAAGAAGATTGTTTCGTAATGTGACTTGGAAAATGTGTATTTGATCATTTAAACTTTCCTATATGTTAAGGAGAGTTAAGTATTAGCAATTGTTTTTCCTTCATAAAAACATCTATGCTCACGTAATGCTTCTGGCTCACATCCCTGTTCTTGTTGAGGCCATTGAAAGGGAGCAGTTCTTGTCTCAAAATTCAACTTCAGTACGAAACATCAAGTTTTCTTTTCTTTTGCAGAAGGTCCAGATGCTTCCCTACTTATTCTCACATATATGTGAAAGAGTTATATTTCGTAATATATTCAGGTTGAGTGAGTATTGTTTTACGCCACTTTTAGCAATATTCCAGCAATATCACGGCGGGGGACACCAGAAATATATTCAGGTTGAAACCAAGTTCATATATGGTACTAGATGGCATTCTTGTATTAACGGTAACCAAATTACATCAAAATGTAACATAACCAACATCTGAATACATACAGGACATGACTAATAGCAATAGGAGTAATTGTTTTATCAAAACATGGCACATTTCAAGAAGTCCAACTTCATACAAATCTTGTATGCTTTTAGCGCAAAATGACATTTGTTTTTAAATGCATCAAAAACCGTTCTGTACCACACCACGAAAGATAATTTCACTTTTTCAGACTTTTAACAGCTTCAATCATAGCCCATTTGGGTTGGAGTCCAATTGGTTTTGGTATCTGAAATGTATTTTCTGACAGGTGTTAATATTTTAAGCAGGTCATACTTCCCTCTATGACTTCTGCTTGTAAAGTTATTCCACTTTCTAGTTTCCGTTACCCCGAAATCTAGTCTCGTGAATTCGACTCCGGGGTCCCCCTTCATGTGGTGATTACTACCACTAAGCTGTGAGTCACGGATTGCTTTCAAAGGTATTTCTTTCTATGGATATATGACTTTCAAAAACTCATACTGAGATTTTGCCACCCCAGGTGGTACCGCTTTATAAAACTTTGGGGTCTGGCTCATGGACTGAAACGAGTTATTCGAGGGATTATCAAATAAAATTCCAACGTCGGAGCCCTCTGGATCCACACTAGAAGCATAAATATGGCACACAAAAATATTGCAGAAGGCGTTAAACAAAATACAAATATGGGCAAACAATAGGAGCTTCTCACTAATCGCCGAAATACGCGCAATTAAAGAATAATCCTATAAATTTTCAAAACCAGGCCAAATATCTAGGACCAACCTTTGATGACCATCTAACCAGGGCTGCTCGCATTAAGAACCTAATAAATAGATGCACCAAAGACCTAAATACACCACGCTGATTGACAGGTTCCAATTTATGCCGATAACAGTTAACAATACATTTCTGATCCTCAACCCAACAAAACAAGCTAATCAAACAGATCCTTAAAAACAATATAAGCCCAACACAACCAAACACTTCCACGGAAAAACCCATTATTAACACCATTTCTCAACGCACACCCAACCATTTAAACATACACAACATAGACGAATTAAGACTAAACACTAAACCAAACAACATATTCACATCCAAACTACAAATCCCCAATAAAGACACAACACTCCCCAAAATTAAATAAAGAAACTGACCCTAACACCGCTATAGCCATCACACACTCTCACATACACGACAAATGGCCAAATTGGTGTCATCTCTACAGACGGGCCCTTCGACCCGGACTTGCGACACCGGATTCGGCTTCAAAGTAGAACACAAAAATTTCAACAGAAACTCAAAAGCTCCAATAAGCTCCACAATCGAGGTAAAGAAATAGAATTAGTATGGATCCCTGCCCACGTCGGAGTGTTTGGTAAAGAACACGCCTACAAAGCAGCCAAAGCGCCACTAAAATTAGAAGCATCAAACTTCCAATATCTAAAAATGAGATTAAAATCCTCCAAAAGTGTCAAAATATCAGAAATTAAACTGTCAACTCAATCAGGTACTCAAAAAGCCACTGAAAGGACCAAAAGTTTTTCACAAGATAGTTGACAAAGTCATCTATATCCCCGCACTTTTTAACACGTTATGGTCCCAAACTAGGTAACTGACCCAACATTTCTCTTTGCCAATGTCATAATAGCTGCAATGGAAATTCTAAAATAAACATTTCTAAAATTCCTTAATATCAAATGGCACTAGTTCAGTATGTGCTTTATGTATAGACATGCAATGTTTGGCAAGGAAATATTTAACAGTTTATTTCTTACACTCCTTAAGTAAACCAATCCTATATTAAAACTTGAATCCAACTTGTTGCCATGAAAACGTGAAAAATAAAAATTTCTAAAATTTCTAAATAACAAGAGGCACCAGTCCAGTATGTGTCTGGTAAACATGCAAAGTTTTTGTTGAAAAATATTGAATGGGTTTTGAGTTATGCTCCGGAAACAAACTCTACCCTATAGAATCTAAGTCCAACTTGTTGCAATCGAAACGTAAAAAACGTGACCCCCTCCCCACCCTTAACAAAATCAAACCACTAGCAACTGCAGTTCAAGAAACTAAAATCCCCCAAAAGACCTTCAAATTACCAGGCTATCATTCCCTTCGGCAAGATGGACATGGACCCCTGAATACACAAGGACCCCCACACGAAGATCTGGGACCATCATCACAGCAGGCTTACACAACGAAGAAATAACCATCATCACAGCAGGCTTACACAACGAAGAAATAACCATACCCACGCCTCACCCAGAAATTCTGGCAATAAAAATAATCAACAAAACTAAAATAACTTTTATAAACGGTTACCACACTACAACCAAACCATTTAATTAGATGATCTCGAAACATTATCAAATTTTTTAACCCCAAACACCCTATTTCTAGGTGACTTCAATGCACACCACCCACCGTGGGGCACCAACAGTTATTCAGATAAATATGGTAAACTCATAACGGAGTGGATGGATGACAACCATCTCATTTCCTTAAATAGGACCCCCACTAGCCATGTCCAAACTCCAACAGCAGAAGATTTAACCACCTTAACTCCTTATTTATTCCAAAAACTCAACGTCGAAGTACATTCAGATACCTCGGGCAGCGGTCACTACCCCATTATAATTTCCTTCAATTTCACCAACTATTCCAAATTCAACCTACCCAACCCCTCCTTGAGACAACATTCAGCAAATAAAATTGAATTTCAAAAAGGCAGACAGTCATTAAACTCTGCAACCAAACCAACATACATGACATCCACAATCTAAAAGACTCTTTCAATACAAGCTTCACAAACATCTATAACAGAGCATATAAATGCATCCCCACAACCAAAACAAATCCGACACATCATCTGTCCCATGGTGGGGCCCTGAAATTATCAATTCTTGGAAGCAGTTAGTAAAGCATAACACGATATTACGAAACTCCCCTTTGCAAAAATACTAAGAAATTCAACTAAAGAACCAATGAGAGCAGCCAAAATGAAACACTGGCAAAATTTAACAAGCAATTTGAAAATGGGCAAACAAAATACCAAAATTAAGGCTATTTAAGAAAATCATAAATAAATCTTTAACAACGTCCAATATTCCGAATCTTAACACATATAAGGTAAAGACTGATGCCATGGCTGCCCGTTTTTCGGTCGCAAGTAGCTCCATCAACCACACAAAACAACCACACAAAACAACAACTACAAAACACGATAAAAACACAACCGAAATACAATAATAGACCGCCCCACACCCACACTTGAGAAAAAATTCAATTCAATATAAAGCACTAACAATAGCCCTGGGGACTAGAACCGGCGCTTCACTTAACACATTACAAATACTAACAGGCACCACATCAATTCAACGCACTTATTTGACTGCGGGGGAAAAAAACACCCACACACCCACACACCGGGCACAAGGTTGAACAGCGGAAGATTTTTGTTGACAGTTATTCGCTTTTGAATAAATTCCCATTATCGGGAAGTTAAAACCACTTTGTGACAGAAAGTGGTCAATGATTCACACTTCCGTTGAATATACAGAAAAAGTGTCATTTTGAGGGGATTTATTCAGTTTTTTGTTCAGGTTTTTGTTTGTATCTTTTCTCTCATTAAATGTCCGACATGATCATTTTGACTTGTTAATTTAACGGAAAATAAGAACTGCCCCATTCCCACCCATCATAAATCTCAATACAAGTAAAACCGAAAATCACTAAACAGTACAAAAACACAAACATTTCCTAATTAACATTCAAAATGTAAATTCACATGGATAAAGTCCCTTTTGAATAACCCATAACCAAATGCCGCAACTTTACCAATTCAGTCCTCACGGGTAAAGGAATAAATAGCATTCATAGCGGCATAGTAAATAGAGGGATAGTAAATAGAAAACTATGTAAACAAAACAAAACAAAACGCCCACACCCAAACTGTACACACTGCAATTCCACAGAAGACCTTATTCACATATTCAACCACTGTCCCCAGTACAACTAATCACAACTCTAAACCCACTTGGACTACGCCGCCGCCACCAGCAACCCCAGTTCCACGGGAAATTTTGTCGTCCCGGACTTCACCTGTTTTACGCCGCACTCAGTAATATTCCAGCTATGTGACAGCGGTCTGTAAATAATCGCGTTTGGACCAGACAATCCAGTGATTGTCACACTCAACCACGCACGCAAACATACTTTAATTGATGCTTTAAATATTACATGGCAGGTACCTAAATGGTTATAACAAATACAAGGGGTATCCACATTAATTACAGGGACACAAAAGAAGACATAGCAGATTACATGTTGCAAACAAACTCCAATCTCAACCCCAAATAACAGACTTCAAAAACATCAACTGCACACCAATCCCAGGCAGGCCAACCATGCAAACAGTATTCCTCTCCTTCAAGACCATTACACACCACATACAAAGTAAACACACTCGGAACAAACCCTATACAGTGCGTGCACGCACGCACGCACGCACGCACGCACGCACGCACGCACGCACGGGTCCCTTAACTGCATACACTGCCTATCTGATGGTCACCCAGCCATACAGAACACCTGTCCTACCAAACAAAACCATACTACGCCTTCACAAACATTACCCTGGAACACGTACCTAATATTATCATAGGTCTTCAGCAACCCATGCTTGCCTTAAAGGCAACTATGTTTGTGGTAAAAGGCGACTAACGGGATCGGATGGTCAGGTTCGCTGACTTGGTTGATGCATGTCATCGATCGCAATTGCGTGGATCGATGCTCATGATATCAATCACTGGATTGTCTAGTCCAGACTCGATTATTTACAGACCTCCGTCATATAGCTACAATATTGCTGAGTGCGGCGTTAACAACAAACCAAGCAACACCAGAATACGATGAGCTGGAGACCACTACAGATTCCCTATTTTTAGGTGGTTTCATTCAATGCACACCACCCACCGTGGGGCACAAAAAAATGTTCAGACAAATATGGAAAACTGCTAAATGTCAAGACCACAAGGTATACATTTCTCTTTACCTGATTTGATTGCATGTATTAGAGTGTGGCTCGACTGTATATAAGCCGTGAGCTTTAAAGATGTTATGCAAGATCGCATGGGTCAGGAGTGAAGGTCTTTTGTTGAATGAGCTGTGTGTGAGTGAGTGAGTGTTTTCGACTAAAATTCAGTGCAGTTTTTGAGAATCCTGACCCTGGTTGGACGGTTTTGGTGTGTTTTCCCAATCTCGTGGCGTAAGTTACATTTTATTTGAATATATAGCTTCATGTATTATTACCTGTATAGTTACATATATATGTAATAATGGAATAGTAAACGGATGCAGGAACATGTATTTTGTAGTGTTTATTCATCGTGAACTAAGTTAATACAATCTTAGAGATCTCACACAAAGTCCCGATATGGCCGTGTTTTGGCAGTCTGTGTTTTATTGAAAACCACGACCATAACATCATTATGTACATTTACTTTTGATATTGACATTGGTTATTCTAAGTAGTTCTTGCTCAATGTATGTTCAATGACTATGCTTTATTAGTTATTCTGAGTATTGAATAGAATGTATGTTGAATGGCCATGAGTAGTTATTCTGAGTATGCTCTCAAGCTCTGCTGTATGTTGAATAACTATGAGTGTACCATTCTGCGTATATAATTATCGATGTAGTTGGTTAGTTTGTTGTTTTACGTCGCACTCAGCAATAATCCCGCTATATGACGCCGGTCTGTGAATAATCGAGTCTGGACCAGACATTCCAGTGATTTAAATCATGAGCATCATGCATCAACCAAGTCAGCGAGCCTGACACCCGATCCTGACACCCGATCCCGTCAGTCGCCTCTTACGACAAGCACAGTCGCCTTTTACGCAAGAATGGGTTGCTGAAGAGCAATTCTATCCCGGATCATTCTCGATGTCAGGTGAATGGTTACTGGCATATAAGCGCAGGTGTATACGTTTGATATATGTTGTCCGGGAACTGAAAGGGGCACCTGTACGATTTGCGAGGCAGTGTCCTTCATGTTTAAGAGGCCTGATCCCAGGGCGACAGATGGTCACGGAATAAGACGTGTGCGAGGTGTGACTGAGGCCGGACTACTGGGGACCATCACTGACAGACTAATAATTGAGACGACCCCTCGTCTTAAACACACATGATGGTGATTAACTTATTGCCGGCTGCCGGACAAGTAGGATATCACCTGAAACGTGACATCACTAAACTCCTTTTGGCAAGGAAACTAAGGATCTCCACAAAAGAGCTCAATCCCGAAGGACACACAGCAAATCAAAACCCCTAAACACCTGTCCCACCAAACAATAACACATACTCAAACTAAACAGACCTACCAAAACCCGCCCGCCACCATCCCATTACACAATATCAGCTTGGGTGACGGTTTCAACCCCCTCACCAATTAAACACTTGACTCTTCAATAATCTCTTGCCAAGTTCCACCTCCACATCCGCCCCTTCCCAAATTCAAAAACAAAAAAACTAACCGACCCACCAAATACAAAATCTCAGAACAGCAACTTTCACACCACAAGAGTTCAGTGACACGAACAAAATAATAGAATTCATAGCAGCTACCCTTCTCATTAAACTGGAACTTTGGGCACTCATCTCCCAAAAACAAATTTCAACTCATCATAGGATAATTAATCCGCATATCCTCTGAAAGTGCCTTCAAAATTCCAGGCTTCAATTATTTTCAGAAAGACAGACCCCGCCCAACTAACACTCCGGCCCCAATATAAATTCACTTGATTAAGACATTATCATTCCGTCCCCCCAACCTAGAAGTCCTGGCAATAAATACAATTACTGAAAAACACAAAATATAAGTAACAAACTACATCAACCCAAACACTATTCTCCTCAGAGACAATAACTCCCACCATCCTCAATGGGGCACCAAAAACTATCCTGATAAATATGGCAGATTACTGGTAGAATGGCTTGACAGCAACAAATTAATAACGCTTTACGACAATCAACCAACACTTTACCCAACTCACTGTCTTCTAAATCCTACGGCAATGGATGTCACTAACTACAGCAAGCCTTTCCAAAACAACATGCTTGGAAGTTCATAACGACACCTGGGGCAGCGACCACACCCCTATAAAGATCTCACGAAATACAGGAACCAAAATCTATCCCAACTTATGACCAATTTTCAGGCACCACCAAGCAAATAAATTTCAATTTCAAAAAGGCAAACTGGCAACTGTATAAAATACTGTGCAACCAAATCGACACATCAAAGATACATAACGTGGATATGGACATCAAATGCATACCAACCTGCCAAAATAACCATACACATAACCCAGGTCCTTGGTGGAGCACACACAAAAAAAATAATTGCCACAAAACAAAGAAATAAGTCCCTCAATAAATCAAAGAGACCGTTCCAAATTACTTTTATTCATAAAAATCGGGAATAAAACCGAACAACTCGTTACGGAAGCAAAGAATCACTGGCAATCTTTCACGACAAACTCATATCTTGTACAATCAGTTGCAACACAAGACTAAATTACACAGTATTCGGACAAAATAGACATAAATGGTAAATGAGCCACTGAATATTTAAATCATGTTTGTAATAAATGTCCTTTCTACATCACCTTTCACAATCAAAACAACATTTCTCTACTTTTCAGTCATTACAATCCCACCTCAGCCTTCCACGCAATTATACAATTCATTCTAAACACTAACCTCACATAAAAAAATTCACATTTAGGATCAGGATCAAAATTCCCAGCGGCGATTTTCTGCTACGACGTCCGCGCGCCAAATTGCTGTTATCCATACAACTAAAGCAGAACTTCAATTATCCAGCCCAGGCACAAATGTCAAGGATATGCACCAAGCACACTGTCACCAACAACCGCCTTTCCTCGCCTTCTATACATTTATAATGTTATGTCTTTTGGAGTAGGTTACTTTAATCCCCATAAAAATGTAATTATTTTGGGGGGCCATGGTGGTTTACTTATTTTTATGTATTAAATCCCACCGGCTTGTGTGAAGTCAACATTAAACTCAAAATCTGAGAGTGAGGATCACTCAACGTGACCAACCACAAGCGCTCTCGATGCTTAGTGAACACACCAAAGCACTCTCAGCGTTCCGGGTTGGGGACTTCTCCCACGACACAAGTTGCAGCACCAAGACTACGACCATCTCCATTCCCTTTGACTTAAATAAAAGGGCGAGGCCCCAGGGTAAAGCCACGGCTCCCCTGGTTGAAAAGGCCACGGAAAGAGGAAGAGAGACAACTCCTCACCCAACGCCTCCTCCTGCCCGGCTCCTGCCACCACCTCGACCCATTCGGAGGACAGCATAGGTTTACTAAAGTAAGTCTGCAGCCTTGCGGGCACAGGTTTACTGTCTTGGCCTAAACAGGTTATTTGTAGATTCAACATGTTCAGTAAAATCCTGCCACATTAGTTATGTTTGGGGGACAGATTGACCCCCAGCAGACAAATGGACAAACCCTTTCCTTATCCATAAGACCCTAAGGTCAGACAAAGTCGATTTTACGATTCCGACAATATCATGAGCATGTGTTTGTGAATCACTATAAGTGTTGATACCAGATGCTTGCCAAAAGGTGATTGTATCGTTCCCGATCTGTGGCACAGTGGAAGGAGAGTCAAGTGTTCACCTGAAACATGGAGGCAATGGAACACGTGGTACAAGTCAAAATGAGAAGTAGCATCGGACATCATTCTTGTCACCGATGTATCAAGTTTGAAAATGCCCTCCACATGTCTATCATAAATCATTTTGAAAGCTTGACTGGGGCCTTGAATGTTACCTTGATCAAACAACTATTTATCGAACACCATTGAGCAAGAGTCGCATGACGCCGTTTGAAATATTCGTGGAAAGAGCATGCTCGGTTGTACCTCAAGAGTTGTGAAATGTAGACACTGAAGGCTGGAGCTGTTGGAATAGAAGTATACAAAAAGGGAAAGTTGACAATTGGAAAGTTGAAGTCATACCTCTTGTAATACAGTCTTATTGATAGCGAATTGGCTGTTTGAGAAATCGTTGTAACATTGTGTCTTAATACCAATGGGAAAAATACTGTGCTTCACACAAAGTTCAATAAATATACATTTATCCTGAAAATAAATAATGCAGGTTTGAATACATATTCATAAAGACATCTCTTCGATTTTATGGTAGTGAGTCACAAGTTACACGTGCATGATATGAATGTTTGCGTGTTTGAGAGCATGATTTTGTTACATGTTTTCTTAATGTGAACAACACACAATGATTTGTGCTCATATAAACACTCGTGATATATAGTAAATAACGCTCACGCGCTGCCTCGGCTTGCTGCAAAGCGACGTCGACGTGCCGTGGTGATGCTGCAAACAAGAATGGCCCAAAACGAGTCCTGTCCACGTTTGGCGTCACCTAAAGAGGATAACCATATTCTCTTTTTATCATTTTATTTCTTTCTGGAGAACACAAACAATAAGTTTACAGAATATAGTTCACATGCAATCTTTGCTATAAAGTTATAAAATAGATCTACTGATAACAAACAAAACAATTCCAGCGTCTGGGTGGCAAGACATCTGTGTTGGCTTGTGTAAGGTCGTGGAGTTTACACGAATAGTAGGTGACAGAGCGACCAAACCTTCATGAACTGTGTGTATTTACATTGTGAATATGTTAATATATTTCTGTCGCTGTAATGAACATTGGTTATTTGTTTTTATGTGTTGGACATTTGGTAGGGAGACGGAAATGCTTGATTTGAATATGTTTTGCTTTGCTACAGTTAAATATGATTTAAAACATCATTTCGTTTTTGTCGATATCCTAATAAAATTGTCAATTTTGAAAATTCTAGTTCTATTCCAGTTGTCTTCGATTTTGCAAGGTTGTTCCAGATGTTTTACAATTTCGCACTCAAAGAACATGTGCATTTAGGATTGAGTTCTCGTTAACAAAAATTGCAAAGAAATTATTCTTTATATCCCATTTTGTACTGTAACTCGTTTGTTGGTATGATTCTATGAATAATACTGTATTGGAACCATTTTGGTTTTGAGCACACATGTCTGTGGGGGCTACAAATAATCATTTGCAAATCTTTTTCCGTCATGCTAAGGCCAAGATCCAGTTGCCAATTTAGAATGTATTTTTGGGATATCATATTGTTGGATAACTTATTTAATATATCATAAAATATTCTACATCTCCCACTCTCCACCAAGCTTTTAAGGAAGTATGGTATTGAGGGCAGATGTAACTTTGATGTTAGGGATATACTCTTACGCTTGAGATTGTTTTATTACTTGGGTAAGACTAGAATATTCCAGAAAATGTGTTTTACAGTCGTACATCTGTTTTAGGTCTAAACGATGTAGAGAAAATGTCAACTCGTCTGTCAATTCATTTAAAAGATTATACCTTTTCCCGAGTAATGTTTATAATGTACCCGAGTGTCCCCGATTCTTATATTCGTATTTTGCCATTAAGGTTGTGATAATATATCTTTTTCGTCTTTGATAGAATTTCCTTTTTTTATCTACTAAGAATCCCGATGCACACAGGACATCTTGCTAGAATACATTGGTCCTGTCATTAACAACCTTTCCCGAAATATAGAATTGGTATTTTTGCAGAAAATCACCTTGTGTTGGGAGTTAAATTATTAATCAAAAGGTAGTAAGTAAGTTTCTTTAAGAAAGGTGAGGATGTGCATGAAACAAACGTTTAGTCTAAGATATTCTGTTAGAATTGATTGTATTATTAACATCAGGAACTCTGATACCTCACTCTTCTTAAGGTTATATTATAATATTTCTTCTGATTTTGTCTGATTTATTTTTTCATATAAAACGAAAGCACTGTGATTCGAATTCTTTTATAAATCTTTCACTTGTATTAGGTAGGGTTGAGAAAAGATGGGCTAGTTTTGGTAAAATAAGACTTTAGTGGTGTAATCCTATTTTAGGGGATCGGGTCACGTGCTTACAAAGAGTTCATGATGACTTTTATAGTTTTATGTTTGCCTTTATAATTTCTTTCTACCATTGCTGCCAAATTGTGAGTAAACATAATACCGAGAGAAGTAAAATTTATTTTTTACCAATGTAACTTCGAACTTTTGCGCAAAGTTTTATCCGAGAAGCGCTGTGAGCCTATCAACAACACTTGCGTTTTGCTTGTGTAAATGTTTAAGCCTGAAAAAGAAAGTTTGAAGAGTTGTCCTTGTGTTTTGGAGACATTTTTCAGTTCCATCTATGCTTGACCTCTCATCAACATTGGTGTTTAGAACAAAAGTTGGTCATCTATATTAAATCTGGAATTGCGATGTTCATCGACACCTGTTAAATATTGTTTTATTTTAGTTTTAATATCTTCTTTAGTTAATTCAACAAACTTTGTCGTTCAGTTGGGAATAATTAACTCTTAAGTGAGTGAGTATGGTTTTACGCCGCTTTTAGCAATATTCAAGCAATATCACGGCGGGGGACACCAGAAATGGGCTTCACACATTGTACCCATGTCGGGAATCGAACTCGGGTCTTCGGCGTGACAAGCGAACGCTTTAACCACTAGGCTACCCGACCGCCCCTTTAACTCTTTTAATAAGAGGGATCTTGTCTGTAAGCAAGGTCTATACCAAAACGGACTTTTCAAGGTCCCTTGTCAACATTTTTCAGACAGACAAGTTCAGGTCCGCGTGGGTTCACCTCTGTCTGATCATTATAATCAGGATCAGGGTGCCCCACAGGGCAGTATTTTATCTGTTACATTGTTCAGCATAAAAATGAATAGTCCTTCAAAAGTTTAAAACCATTCAATTGATGGATGATTTTAACATATCATGTCCTGGTAAAAACATGCAGACTATCGAAAGACAATTACAACTGTGTCTAAATAAAATAAATAAAAGGTCGCTGGAAAATGGTTTTAAGTTTTCAAAATCCAAAACAAATTGTAGACATTTTTGTAGGGACGACAAACCTCATAAAGACCCTAATTTGGTTTTGTAATACCATTCAATTAAAGTTGTAAAAGAGGCTAAGTTTCTTTGTATTTTTTTAATCACCATTTAACCTTTTTACCACACATAAAATATTTGAAAAATAAATGCCAGAAGGCCCTTGACCTACTGAAAGTAGTTTCAAATTCCGATTCGGGAAGGGGGGTCTGAAAACCCTCCAACTGTACAGAGCAGTTATTTGCTCTAAACTGGAATATGGCTCCATGATCTATGGTGGAGCCTGCAAAAGCAATCTTAAACTTTTGGATTCTATCCATCAAGGTCTAAGACTGTCTTGGTTCTTTCCGAACTTCTATTGACAGTCTGTACGTCGCGGCTGATGAGCCATCTCTTAAACAACTCCGAATTAAATTATCCTTACAGTATATCTCTAAATTATGTTCTAATAACTCGAATCCAGCATTTGACTGTTTTTAACTCCCTGTACGAAAATCTCTACAATAACAAATCATCGGTTCTCCCTCCACTTGGAATGAGACTGATATTTCTGCCGCTAAAATTAGTCTTGAAAATTGAAATCAAAATAATTTAATTATTTAATAAACTTGCTACTGACCATTGTTTCCCAGCCATGTTGGAATCATTGGAAACAATGGCTGATGCTGCAGCTAAAGCAGCACTCAACAAATCTGTGACACCACTTTTGCTCCCATACACTAATTACAAGCCAGTGATAAGATCCCATATCTATGATTTGATGCAAAAGAATTGGGACACCCAAGTAGGTATAAATAAATTACATGAAATAAAACCAACTACTAGTTACACCTACTTGGGATGTCAGTCCAGATTTGAGGTGAGGTGAAATGGGGTTTAACGTCCAAGATTATTGCACTTAGATAACGACGTGCATGTACGTGTGTTAGTTCGTGTGGCTACTTGTACTAGTCCGGACTGATGCCGATTTATAGTGCTAGCTCACTGAGATACCATGCCGCAGTTTAACATGAATACCCCACTCAGACACAGTATACTGACTCCGAGCCGACCATACTTGTTTTAGCCCCTTAATGCCGAGCGCCAGACAGGGTAACAACAAGTACCATCTTTTTTTAACGTCTTTTGGTATGACGCGGTCGGGGATCGAACCCCGGACCTTCCGCTATCCGGGCGGACGCTCTACCACTAGACCACGGAGGCGGTCAGCCCAGATTTGAAGAGTGAGTGAGTATGGTTTTACGCCGCTTTTAGCAATATTCAAGCAATATCACGGCGAGGGACACCAGAAATGGACCCAGATTTGAAGAGATCATAATACGACGATGTCGTACTTGCCATAGCAGGAACACACATGAATATTTATTGAAAGGTGAGGATCCCCCATTTTGTATCCCTTGTGATCAGAGATTCAAAGCCAAGCACGTCCTGCTTGACTGTATTTATTTTGCCATCACGAAGGATAAATATTTCAAATCATCATCTATTAAGGATATTTTTAATATTATTAATTCTCGTTCAATCAATGGTGTTGTAAAGGAAATAGAGTTGTTTGAAAAAGTTTGATTGTGTCTATTTTATGTTAAAATTAGCACCTGATATAGTTAGTAGCTGTATCCTCGAGGGGGGTTGAAGTACTGTAAAATTATTGTTATCCTAGGGTACGTAAGTTGCACATCTTTCTAAGTAAATTTAGAACTACCACGTTTTTAATCGTAGAATATGTCATTTTAAGATGTCAGGCTAACTTTGCCAATAATCGACAACACTTGAAGGGATGGTGTAAATCCTGATCTACCTTCAGTGGCTGGCGATCTATAGCCCGTTTTTACCAACTTATTGTTATGTATAGTGTTATCCTTTTTATGATTCCATACCAGATTTATATCTTTTTCTGTGATACGTCTAGTTATTGTACTGTCCTTCGTTGGCAGGTTTTATATACGTTTAATTGTATTTATTGTGTTTAACCCTTGATAGTCACGATATGGCTAAAATATTGCCGATGTGACTTAAAATTTTAACTCGCTCTCACTCCCACTCACTTTAGTCAACAAGAGGCCATTTTATCTGGCTTGCTTTATGGGTTTGGTTTGGTTTGTCTCCACGTATATCGTCTCTCGTCTGGATTCGTATCTCTCCAAGGGCCCAAAAAGAATTGTTCATCCATGAATTCTTAAACAATATGTCTGGCGTTTGGGTTGTTTACGTCTTTATAGTTGTACAGATCAGTGTCTGGGTTGAGGATAAAATTCCAGTCTCCACAGATGGACCCGTGATCCGACTTAAACTCCCTTTTCAACGAATAATGCTGGCGTGTTAGTATTTGAACCGTACAGGTTTATCAAAATATATGTTTATTCTCATTATTTCATTCTTAGAGCAGGAAAATTACCAAATTCGTTATCATGAACTTATTTTAAGTTTTTATATTTTTTCAAAGTTTTCTTCAAACATAATAGCTACCCATCGGGCGTTACTTTTGTAACTAAATATACAATGTTTTGATCCCCATTCTTGTTTAATTTTATTGTCTATGTTCTTAGTGAAATGGCAATACTGCACAGTATATATTTCCTTTTTTCTCTTGTTCAATATCTTGTTTTGTTGGGGTTTTTTGTTTTTTGTTGTTGCTGTTGCTGTTTAACGCCGCTCTCAGCAATATCCCAGTTATATGACAGCGGTCTGTAAATAATCGAGTCTGGACCAGACAATCAAGTGATTGATGTCATGAGCATCGATCCACGCAATTGGTATACGATGACAAGCATCAACCAATTCAGCGAGCCTGACCACCCGATCCCGTTAGTCGCCTCTTACGACAAGCTTAGTCGCCTTTCACGAGACATGAGTTGCCGAAAACCTATTCTACCCCGGAACTTCAAGGGGTTTGAAAAACATCAATGCGTTTTTTTATTGTTCAGGCCTTGGCAGTTTGTGCTGATTATTTTTTCATTTATTATTTTTTTTTATTTTCAGCCATTATCAATCTTACATTATAATGTCTTTGCATGTGAACCCGGCAGATGAGTGTATGTTGTGTACACGGTATATTCTGTAACAAGAATGGAAAGAAAAAAAAAGGACGTAAGAAACAGACAAGCAACAAAAAGTACACTTACTTACAAGTTGATGGGGTCTGCCATCATGCGGAGTTGATGTTTTCAAGTGTTTTTGACATTTCTTCGTATGCTATACTTTTGGACACAAGGAGACAGGCGGCGTAGTTGATTTGTCGTCGTTGAGTGCAGGCTCGGTGAGAGTGGCGTGATCAGATCCGCACGAATGCAGATCGAGAAGAAGGGTACGGCACGTGCGTCTCGCCGAACCCGCAAACCGCACGGGGGGTCTCAGATCTAGGTCAGCATATCTTTGTCGGGGTCGCTTGTGGTAACTGTGCTTACAGTGAGTGAGGATTACTGTGTTATATCAATACCGGTTTGGAATGAGTGAGTGAGTATGGTTTTACGCCGCTTTTAGCAGTATTCAAGCAATATACGTCGGGGAACCCCAGAAATGGGCTTCACACATTGTTCCCATGTCGGGAATCAAACCCGGATCTTCGGCGTGACGAGCTAACGCTTTATATTAATTAACCACTAGGCTACCCGACAGCCCCTATACCGGTTTGGGTTGACATTATTAAATTAATTGTTTGTGATTATGTTGACTGTATTATTCGAGTGTTTGTTTTCAAGTTGAGCGAGAGTATATTCTATTTAGATTATTTCAAAAGAGTTATAACTGGAATTATAAATTCTGGAAGATGAAAAAAAAATAATTTTAATCTACGATTACCTATTACAATAAAAAAAACAGTAGAAATGTAAACAACATTTATTACAATATTATCCCCAAGTACCATGCTTTGGTATTAAATTAGTTGCAATAATTCATATCATTTGTGGTCATTGTTAATATGTTTTATTTATTTTTGTATGCATATATTTTTGTACTGTAGGAGACTTGTGTTGTGTGTATATGATGTTTGTTGTTGTTTTGTTATGTGCATGTTGTTTTTATGTACAGTTTTTAATGATGTGTGGAAATCAATTTACTGTTGTTAGCTGAAGAGCATCTATTCAATTGTGCATTTGTGCAGTGAAAAATGATCTCACCAGTGGAAGTATTTGGCTGCAAGATGAAATAATAGAGGGATACAGGGGGAAATGATCTCACCAGTGGTGGGTATGGGCCACAGTACTTTACTGATGCCTCCATACTATTTAATCAGGCCATACCAGCCTTGTTCTCTCGTCAGCCTGCCATGATGCAGGAATTATAACATAAACGTTGCCAAGTTCATTTGAAGTTCATTCCCTGAAAACCGCTTTTGAAACAAAAATGAAATCTAGCATATTTTCAAGACAAAGTTTATCAAATCAATCACTAATCAATTAAAATGATAAAGTCTTCTACATTTGTGAACTTTTGGTCAGACTATAAAAAAATCCATTAATATTGCTATCTGTTGCATATAGAGATGAATTTTTCCCAATACAGAAGGAAGACATGCATTGCCTTCTTTTTTTTCTTTTCTTTTTTTTTTTCTTTTTTTCTTTTTGCATTGCCTTCAACATGTGTCATTATGCAGGTTATCTGACATTGCTAATTTGTGAGGCCACAATTTTTCAATTGTTTGGTTCACAGATTTATTCCAGCTTTTCCGCACAAGGTTAGCTGAAATAAAAATAAATAGCTATGTCAATTACGTGTATTTATTAATCTATTTATGTGAAAGTCATTCTGCTGTGGAGTTAAAACTGCAGCAGCTTTGAATCACTGATACTGATCTAGATATGGAAATATTTTTTTTATTTGACGTTTGCACGATATACGGCTTTTCCATTGAAGGGGAGAGGACGGTCACATGACCGCGAAATTGACGTTCATAAGTGTATGAACTACACAATTTGACGTTCATACGTTTTTCACGAGACCGTGTTCTTGAAATGACGTAAACACTGACGGACTACTTCCACATTCCTGGGTAAACCCCTGGGAATTCCCTAGCACGAAAACATACATAAGCATTATTTCTGATCATTTAGAACCTTAAATCTTGGTCTCAGCATTTCAGTATACACTGAGAAGCGTAAGAGAGCTTGACTGCATAATTGTTCACGAATTTCATCGCTACGGCCCATCCTAATGGACACACGAAGTAATGCACATCCAAACTATCGTAAGTATCGACTCAATCTGTGTCTAGGCTGACAGTGTCTAGGCTTTCAATAATCGGTCAGTTGATCAATGATGACGAACATATGTAACTGTCACAGGTTCATGTCACATCCTTTGAGGTAAGAAATTGTGATAAAAAATTATAAGAATTGACTTTCACTTTGTGGAGTATGGACCTTCATAGAGTGAATCGCAATATGGCTGCAATATTGCCGATGCGATGTAAAATTTTAACTCACTCACTTCATAGAGTGAGGGCCAAACTGTATGAACGTCGTCGAAAGCTCAGACGTTCATACAGTTTGGCCCTCACTCTATGAAGGTTCATACTCCAATGAACTCACACAAAGTGAAAGTCAATTCTTAATTATATATCATACTTTTTACTGTATAAGAGGGTATATATATTACTAGTGGGAGACATGAATAAATAATAAATATAAATATTGTTATGTTTACTTTTTTCGTGGACTGCCGAGGACCCGTCAAATGGAAAATAAAAAAAAACCCGTGGCCTGAGGGACACAGAAACTGTAACGAGTTTGTTTTTTATGTAATTGAGTTAGTGAGTGAGTTTGGCCGCTTTTAGCTATATATCAGCAACATCACGGCGGGGGACACCAGAAATGACGAGCGAACGCTTAAACCACAAGGCTACCCGACCGCCCCTTATGTCATTGAGAGAACTGTTGTTAACGTTGATGTTGTCTGTTTAACCATAGCTCATTCCTGCCACAGTTTTTAAAAAGTAATTTCGTGTAAAATATATTGGTTCAATAAAGACATGGGTAAAAAATAAATTTGCATTCACTTTACCTGTATGATGTTTGAAATGTAATTTTGTGCCGAAAAAAGGCAAAATTATTGGTTTCAAAGATAAGGTGTCCAAGTTAGCCATAAGAAGTTTGAATTGTGACAACATTTTCTAAAGAATGATTAAGAGCTTTAAATCAAATTATAGTTAAGGAAATAAAACCATGTAGAAGTATTCTTTAAGTGCTGACTATGCAGCAGTTGTGTATTTGATATAATGTATTGGATATTATACCGCTAACTTGAGATAGTTTCAACTGAAAAAACCCATGATAAATCAACTGAGAGGTATAGTTTCTTTTGCTCCTCAGTATAGATAAATGATGTTTGTTTGAATATGTATATATAATGTTCCTTTTCTGGAATATGTTTCTATAATGTTATTTTTCTTAAATGTGTGTATAGTCTTATTTTCAAACATGCCACTTTCTTCAAGCAAGGGTCAGATCAGTACACACTGAGTCTAATTCAGGAGTCCAGCAGGTAAAACTGTGTGGGACAGTAAGGAGGGGAAGAGACACAATGGTCGTTACTGAACACAGTTGCTGCTTGGTCCAGGTGTTTGTGTTTGGCTAGAATAGAAGACATGCATGCTGGGTGTTTATGCTGATGAAAAGTGAAAACCAAGAATATTTTTATGTCGGTATAGCTGATGCATTTTAAGAGGTTAAATGTACATTTGTAAATATTTCGATACTGATTTGAAATATTACATGTAGGCCAAATTGTTATGTTTGAATCACAAGTTGTTCCCTTAATAAACTCTTATACAAGGAGCTGAGTGCACTATGCAGAGAAAAGTGAGTGAGTGAGTTCGGTGCCAATGGCCCAGTCTGGTTGTCCTCCCCCATCAAGCTGACGCTCAGAGCTGAAATTCAAATAGGATTCAATCTCAGCACGGATGGCACCGTTTTCTGTGGCGCCACAATTCACTATGCAAAGTTGAGTCCATTGGGCACGCCAGAAACCTATGATTGTGGGTTTGAATCCTGGTTCGCGGTATTATTTTTGTGGTGTTTGTCGGCACCAAATGTGTGCAGAAGTTTGTTTGTTTGTTTGTTTGTTTGTTGTTAAACCTTGAACTCAGCAATGGTCCAGCTATATGACGGCGGGCTGTAAATAATCAAGGTTGCATCGCCTCTTACAAGCATGGGTTGCTGAAGACAAACTCTAACCCAGATCTTCACGGAAGTGGTAAGCATCATAGACATGCTTCACATCAGGCTTTCCCCCTCACATCTACCTGACACACCCGACAAACGGGATCACTCACTTCGTCAGTGAACAAATACAGTGAATGTGCCAAAGATAAGAAGCGGCAGTAAAAGCTATCTATGTCACACTCCATTTAACTGTTAAGCGAGTTTTGTGATAAAGTAGACACAATAACAAGGTGACGGGAACCAGTGTCAGTGTTGAAGAGGACATACATGTGTAGGAATGTGGAGGTAGCTAGGGGGATCCTGTGGAGGTAGCTAGAGGGATCCTGTGGAGGTAGCTAGAGGGGTCCTGTGGAGGTAGCTAGAGGGGTCCTGTGGAGGTAGCTAGAGGGGGCCTGTGGAGGTAGCTAGAGGGGTCCTGTGGAGGTAGCTAGAGGGGTCCTGTGGAGGTAGCTAGAGGGGTCCTGTGGAGGTAGCTAGAGGGGTCCTGTGGAGGTAGCTAGAGGGGTCCTGTGGAGGTAGCTAGAGGGGTCCTGTGGAGGTAGCTAGAGGGGTCCTGTGGAGGTAGCTAGGGGGATCCTGTGGAGGTAGCTAGGGGGATCCTGTGGAGGTAGCTAGAGGGATCCTGTGGAGGTAGCTAGAGGGGTCCTGTGGAGGTAGCTAGAGGGATCCTGTGGAGGTAGCTAGAGGGATCCTGTGGAGGTAGCTAGAGGGGGCCTGTGGAGGTAGCTAGAGGGGGCCTGTGGAGGTAGCTAGAGGGGGCCTGTGGAGAGCCTGGAAGGCGGGGAAATAGTCGAATCTCAAACCTCGAATGAACAAGCCCTGCTCATAATATCAATCACTGAATTGTCTGGTCGGGTTATAGCTTACACCGCCCCTAACACATTTCGTTCGGGAAATACAAAAATTCTAACACTCGTTTCGTAAAATCAGTATGACACCCATGATCGTATAATTATCTCTATTTATGATCAGTTAGAGACATTTGACATGATGTTTGTACTCAATAAGAACACCTATATTATCTTGATTAATTATTTTCTGGGACTATTTTGGTTAAGAAAATGTGATGCAAAGATTGAAATATGTATGTTGTCTGTTCTTTTCCGGTATTTGGTTTCATTTAAATATAGTTTACCCTAGTCATAACGCCAAACTGATCATAACGCAAAGGTTGCAAGAACAGATTTCCCGCCTTTAAATTTCCCTTGATATAATGCCAACTGGTTCTAACGCCTGAACTTTTTTTTCATCAAACTATATATTTAGTAGTATCTGCTCTCAGCTAAGGGATCATTAGTCAAATAAATAAACTGAAATGGGAGTCTTGTCGAAAATTAAGTGAAGCTAAAAACGTATTATCCCACTAAATGTTAGCAGCATGGACATTGACAAAAGATACAAAAGGTTTCATTTAGGGAATCGAGGACAACAAAACTCTCTCCGAGTGTCCTCAAAACATCTATGGTATAATCTTCGAACATTATTTAAATGCATACAAAGACATACACAAAAACTATTATTCACACAAAGGAAAACTGAGGTCAAATATTAAGTAACCTCATATACTGAACAACAAAAGTTCCTGTGACGTTGAATAAGATTTAATGCAAAGTTATGTTTTTTTACCAAATCTGAAACAATTTCGGTTTGCAACAGATAAAAGACCGCTGTAATTGTTCAAATGGTTTAATTTGCCATACTGACTTTAGAAAATGCGTGATTTCATATAAAAAATATGAACATGCCAAAATGTCAATTTACAAATCAATAGCGTGTGTGTCCACCTCTGAAAGCAACACATCTTCGTCTCATGGAATGGACCAGGCGTCGCACAAAGTCCTGTGCGATATCTGTCCATATCTGCAGCAGCATGTTTCGAAGTTCCTGGAGTGTCTGTGGAACACGTGCTTGACGTCGAAGGCGCCGATCCGATGGATGACATTCACGTTGTTTTGTTGTTGAGAATTCTGAACAAGTTGAGCAATATGAGGCCGGGCGTTGTCATGTTGAAAGGTAATGCCTGGGCCATGACGACGCAAAAACGGTAGAACAACAGGGCCGATGATCTCGTTGCGGTAGCGCTGTCCTTTGAGATTTCCCTCTACCACTATCAAACGGGTCCTCTGTCTTGCTGTAATCCCACCCAATACCATAACGCTGCCTCCCCGAACCGATCTTCTTCCATGACGTAACGTTCACCTCGACGTCGGTACACTCGAATCCGTCCATCGCTGGGGTTGAGGTGAAAACGAGACTCGTCAGTGAATAGAACTTGTCCCCACTGCATGGCCGTCGAGCGTTGACGCTGTCTGCACCACTTAGACGTGTTTGAGGGTGGTTTTCTGTCAAAATGGGACGTCTGGCGGGTTTTCTGGCGACAATCCCTGCACATCTGAGGCGACGACGTATGATTTGTGAAGATATTTGTCGAAGGCCAGGGATGCTTCTTGCGGTCACTGTTGCTGGCTGGAATCGATTTCGTAGGCGTGTTGTTCGAATCCAGTTGTCTTGTCGATTTTTGGTTACGCGTGGCCTGCCACTCCGAGGATGGTCTCTGACTGCATTCGTATGTTGACAACGTTGCCATAAACACCAAATGGTGTTTCTGTGGACGTTAAATTGTCTTGCAACATCACGTTGACTCGATCCTGCTTCAAGCATACCAATGGCTCGCAGACGCTCGTTTTCGGACAGGCGTGGCATTTCCTAGTGTTGAATATCTGCGTAATTTTGTTGTTTTTCTGAGTGGTTGTTGTCAGCACGATGCTAAACAATACATATGGAATCCCGTGAACGCACGTGGTTTTATACCCATTCTTGGGTAGTGAAATGCATGGGGCTTGCATAAAAGTCAACTTTTGCATGGAATGCATGCTTTTCTGTAGCAGTTGCGTTTTTTTTACTTGATTCCATACATGTACTACAATATTGAAAACCAAACTTTACTTGTTTGAAAAATACACTTAAATATTGGTGTCACAGGAACTTTTTTTGTTGAGTATATATACATATATACTGTTACAAAAAATCTGGATATTGTTTGTTAAAGTTTCTAAGATTTAACGCTACCTTGTCCAGAAAAATGAAATTTGATGAGAAAAAGCAAAGCAGATGACAATAAAACCGATCGCCTAAACGCATCAGGGCAACAGACATGGTTCCGTGCAAATTGAATTCACATGCGTTCCTCTATTGCCCTATAAAAGCCACCCAGATCGGATAACATTCATTCGTTATTGAATTGCTACCACATGCCTAGATTGACAAGAAATCAATGGACACCTAGCCCTTGGACGATTGCAAGCTGGACAAACCGCCCAGCAAGTAGCCTATGCATTTCAAGTCCACGTAAGGACCATATACAGGCTCCAGCAACGGTACCAGACCACCATGACCGACCACGTAGTGGAAGACCAAGGGTCACCACCCAACGTCAGGATCGTCAGATTGTGCGACAGCATCTTCAAGATCGCTTTGTTACTGCTGTGGAAACTGCTCAACAGACCATGGGGACACACCAGTGACACATTAGTGCGGACACCGTACGTCAATGATTGACGAGCAGACACCTCCACTGTCACAGGCCACACCGAGGACCCATTCTGACACCACGTCATCTGACACGACCGTCTTCAGTGGGCAACACAGCACCAGCATTGGCCCCACCAGCAGTGGAGAAGAGTTCACTTCTCAGACGAGAGCCGTTACTGTATCTCAACAGCAGATGGCAGAGAGAGAGTCTGGCGACGCCGTGGGAAACGTTATTCGGATGCTTTTGTTGTAGGGAGAGACTCCTGGGGTGGTCCGAGCATCATGGTGTGGGGTGGAATTGGTCTTGCACCCTGTGATCTTCCAGGATATCGGTCCAGGGAGAGGCAATGGTGTCACAGCAGCTCGGTACATTGATCAAGTCCTGAGACCACACGTCATACGTCATTTGGCACGTCGCCGCAACCACGAGTTTCAGCATTATAACGTCCGTGCCCACACTGAGAGAGCAACAGGAGACTTCCTCCAGCAGAATAGCATAAGAACCATGCAGTGGCCTGCCCTCAGTCCCGATTTAAATCCCATTGAGCACCTGTGGGACGAGATTCGAAGGCGGCTGAATGACGTCCGACCACGGCCAACAACTGCAGCTGAACTGCGTCAGGCGTTCCTCAGAGCGTGGCCTCAAGTGCCTATGGCCTTCATCAACCGCCTCATCACGGCACGTCATCAATGCACATGGCGGACACACGAGATACTGACTTGTGATGTCCAATATATGGCTGAGATCGTATGGCAGTGCTTCCCACATACTGTACACTGAAATTACTTACAAGAAGTCGACATCAGCCAATTAGAAAGCAGCTTTCTCAAGCTTTACGCCACTTGTTGCAACCTGGCGACTTCTTGGCGACCTTGGGAAAACTCAGTAGATATGAGTGTGGGAGATTCAGCCTGTCCAATCAGATTGGGAGCTCGGTCAACCCCCCAGCTAATCACGAAGTACAGACTATACATGCTGTCACAGGCTTGTCTCCAGATGGTGCTATAACTGTTACCCCACAGGACGTCCCAGTTGTCACAGACCTGTCTCCAGATGATGCTATAACTGTTACCCCACAGGACGTCCCAGTTGTCACAGACCTGTCTCCAGATGATGCTATAACTGTTACCCCACAGGACGTCCCAGTTGTCACAGGCCTGTCTCCTGATGGTGTTATAATTGTTACCCCACAAGACGTCCCTGTTGTCACAGGCCTGTCTCCAGATGGTGTTATAACTGTTACCCCACAGGAAGTCCCAGTTGTCACAGGCCTGTCTCTAGATGGTGCTATAATTGTTACCCCACAAGACGTCCCAGTTGTCACAGGCCTGTCTCCAGATGGTGCTATAATTGTTACCCCACAGGACGCCCCAGTTCAAGAGGGCAGTCATGAGTTGCTGTAATAATCTGACTCATTGGGCAATGAATCTCATGCACACCGCCAAGGGAGACACTGACGAATGGCACTTGGCTGTAACGCAAACCTACCATTCTTCTATGCTCATAGTAAACTGTAGATCTTTAGCAACCCATGCTTGGCCTAAAAGGGGACTATGCTTGCCGTAAGTAGGCGACTAACGGCATCGGGTGGTCAGGATCGCTGACTTGGTTGATGCATGTCATCAATCCCAATTGTGTGGATTGATGCTCATGATGTCTATCACTGGATTGTCTGGTCCAGACTCGATTATTTACAGACCGCCGTCATATAGCCAGGATATTGCTGAGTGTGGCGTTAAACAACAGACAAACAAACAACAGCTATGTCAGCCCAGGAGGTCGTGAAGGCAACAACGTGGAGACCGTAAGGAACAAGGAGGATCTTGTCCGTCAGCTAGGGGCTAACAAAACAGAAAAGGCCATACAGCGAGCATCCTTGGCAGTGGACACAGTGGCAAAACTTACAGCATCACAGAACCGGAGCATTGGTGCCAGGTGCAAATCATCTCGACACACAAAGCGCGAATCGGAAGCAGACAAGAAGACAGTTTAAGATGTCTTTCGGCAGGTGCATCCATTTCAATTCATGGCTGGAAGAAGGTTTGATGGATTTTTCATGACATTACCCTGCAGGCCATGTGAAAGGACATGGAACGTGTCATCACCAGGCTGTGTGGATGACAAATACCTGAAGTAGAACTTGATGGTAAATGGGAAGAGAATGATGGCTTGCCATTAACTTAATGCTGTTTCTAGGGACAATCCAAGTGTATGCTATATATTCATTCATCTGTAACTGCAATGATTTGTTGCCTACTGACATGGAACTTTGAATGTACATGTTTCTTCATACCACACCAATGTCTCAGAATCAAACTCCACTACCAGCACCAGTGTTTTGAGTTCAGCCGCATGGCTTCAGTACATCAAATTTATATGTGCATTTAAAGAGTTGGTGCTAATTACAGTTGCACTTACACATGCAACAAGTTCATTGGTTCAATATTGGATGTTATGAAAGTTGTGTATGCATTGAACATGTACTTAAGACATTGAGTGAGTGAGTGAGTGAGTGAGTGAGTGAGTTGGGTTATAAAGGCCACTTAAGTATTCCAGTTATATCACAGCGTGTCAGCTTAATGTGGGAGGAAAGCCCGAAATGATGCAGGTCTCAGACGTTTACCACTTCGGTGAAACCCACGAGCACGGGTATGGTGCTGACAAACCTAGAAACATAATCGGGGCGAACCGGGATTCCAACTCACTATCATAGGTTTCTGTCGTGCCCAAGGGACGCAACTCTGCACAGCGAATCGCGGCGCCTTAGACGACTGGACCGCCCGTGAGATGTACATGACATAAGTTATGATTTATTTAGAAAACATTACTGGTCAGATGCAACAAACTGAAAATATATCTCAATTGGCTGTGAATAAGAAATGGTTCAACTTTCCTCTCACATAAAACTGCCAGTGTCGACATGACAGGAACAAAACATACAGTTGTCAGAACCACTGTCTATTTGTGGATTGGGACAACTGAATTAATAAGTAACAATTGTTATCAACTGTCAACATGATGAAATTTAGTACAAATTTTAATCTGAACTATTATGTATTATGACATTATGAATTATTATTCATTATGACATTATGAATTATTATGCATTATGACATTATGAATTATTATGCATTATGATATATTAGTTACATAACAACAGATAGAAGTAATTACATCAGGCAGATCGATAATTGTAGTTTCAGTGCAATGGGAACTATCAACAATCATTGGATAATTGACACTATTATGATATTAGTCTGCTTCTGTTATTATTGACTCAGATGGGGTCAAACATTGACTCAGATTGGGTCAAACCTTGACTCAGATGGGGTCAATCATTGACTCAGATGGGGTCAAACATTGACTCAGATTGGGGCAAACTTTGACTCAGATGGGGTCAAACATTGACTCAGATAAGGTCAAACATTGACTCAGATAAGGTCAGACATTGATTCAGATAGGTCAAACATTCACTCCAGTAAAATCAAACATTGGCTCAGATAGGGTCAAACACTGACTCAGATAAGGTCAAACATTGACTCAGGTAAGGTCAAACATTGACTCAGATTGGGTCAAACATTGACTTAAATAGGGAGAAAAATGTCATAACAGTATATAACAGTCTCAACATGTTCATAGATGAAATAACCAAATATTCAGTTATTACAATTAAATGAAGAAATATACTTTATGATATTGTAGTAGTATGTAATATTGTATATATCATCAAGTGTATTTTAAGGTCAGCTGTTATTTTAATACCTAAGTCTTAGCCCTAGTTTAACCACCCAATCTAACCTGCTTCACTTTTACAATAGCACAGTCACCCTTGCGCTTGCCTTCTCTATTGTTTCTCTGGTCTCTATTGTCTAGCCCCAGCCCCTGACTTTCAGTGACAGGGTGCATTATGGGATTGGTAAGTTTGAATTTACACTTGTATTTGACTCTGCATGGAAGCAGGTTCAGTTCATTGCTGAAACAATTCAGTCAACTGTCACAGGTTAGTTTGTTTGAATTGTATATTTATGTGTTCTTATTTAGTGCTTTGAAGGGTTTGCTAAGGTGCATATGTATTGTTTCTTAACTTCTTTTAATAGTACTTATATCGTCAGGTGTGAGAAATATATATCATATCAGTCATTGTATTCAGGTAAATGTCGTTAGACTAAATTTGCATAAATACTTTAAGTATGTGAGTATGTTCATTATAGCTAATCTTAAATAGCATTTTCAAGTTGATATTACTGAACTTATTGTGTAACTAAGTATAATGAGTACATATATTGGTAGACTGGAGCTATTTACCTTTAAATTAAAGTTTTACACCTAACTGCACGTGTATGAATGTAAGTCTGTATAATGAGGTGAGTGATTAGAATACATATTTTAGAGTTATTGTATATACCTAAGAATGTAAACATATTGATATATATAAATATATATGTATTTATGTTCAGTTGTATCCCGGTAAATCAAATGATGTATATGATGTTGTGACATCATAGGGCACAGTGCCATACACTTGGCGAGGATAATTATATTTAGGTTGATATGTACTGAAATGGTGTGTTATGTATTAAAGTATTTATTACCACTCTCCCATTTTTGCTAAGCTATGTTTGTCAATTTATTATATGACAAATGTTCTTTTATATTTAGAGCAATGTAAGATAAAACTAATTACTGACCATAGCAATGTATGTGATCATATAAGATTCTAATATTTATAAATAAGTTTTAATGTTATGTTTTATTTGTATGTGTAGGTATTGTGCATGTTAAATTTCTAACTATTTATTTCCACAGGGCCTCTTTTCATTTAATTCTGCTGAATTAAACAACTGTCAACTACAAATCAACCTGCATTTGCCTGATTCATTCACCAAAACCACTCCGGTTACAATATGACGAAACATTACCCGCAATCTTGTATCAGCTCCCCGGGTCTGGAGGACCAAGATGAGTAATGCCACACTGTGGCGTCAGTCGTCCGTCAACATCTTTTTTTAAACGGCTTCTTCTTCTGAACCACTAATTGGAAATTAACAAAATTTCCTGGAAGCATCCCGACGTGGCCCTATTGCTTTCAATGACTTCTTCTCTGGAGATAGATATCAACCATATTTCGTTGAAAGCATTCTCTGGTGGTAAGGTGGTGTGAGCCTCTTGTATACATGTACAATGCAAGTGTATATTTTGCCATGATTGCGTTCATATCCAGGTGCGCGATACTGACCCTATGGGCCTCTTGTGTACATGTACAATGCAAGTGTATATTTTGCCATGATTGCGTTCATATCCAGGTGAGCGATACAGGCCCTATGGGTCTCTTGTACACATTTACAATGCAAGTGTATATTTTGCCATGATTGCGTTCACGTCCAGGTGAGCGATACAGGCCCTATGGACCCCTTAGTATACATGTACAATGCAAGAGTATATTTTGCCATGATTGCGTTAATATCCAGGTGAGTGATACAGGCCCTATGGGCTTCTTGCATATGTGTAAAATGCAAGTGTATATTTTCTCCTGATTCCATTCATGTTCAGGTGAGAGATACAGGCTCTTTGGGACTCTTGTGTACGTATACAATGCAAGTCTATATTTTGCAATGATTGCGTTCATATCAAGGAAAGCAATATAGGCCCTATGCGCCTCTTGTATACATGTACAATGCAAGTGTATATTTTACCATGATTGCGTAAATATCCAGGTAGGCGATAGAGCTCCTATAGGTCTCTTGCACACATGTACAATGCAAGTGTATATTTTGCCATGATTGCGTTCATATCCAGGTGGGCGACACAGGTCCTATTGGTCTCTTGTACACATGTACAATACAAGCGTATATTTTGCCATGATTGCGTTCATGTCCAGGTGAGAGATACAGGCTCTATGGACCCCTTTGAATACATGTACAATGCAAGTGTATAGTTTGCCATGATTGCGTTCATGTCCAGGTGGGCGACACAGGTCCTATGAGTCTCTTGTGTAGATGTAAAATACAAGTGTATATTTTGCCATGATTGCGTTCAAATCCAGGTAAGAGATACAGGTCCTATGGGTTTCTTGTACACATGTACAATACAAATGTATATTTGCAATGATTGCGTTCATATCAAGGTGAGCAATCCAGGTCCTGTGGGTCCCTTGTACACATGTACAATACAAGTGTATATTTTGCCATGATTGCGTTCATACCCAGGTGAGTGATATAGGATCTATGGGCGTCTTGTGTACATGTACAATACAAGTGTATATTTTGCCATGATTGCGTTCAAGTCTAGGTGAGAGATATAGGTCCTACGGGTCTCTAGTACACATGTACAATACGAGTGTATATTTTATGATTATTGCGTTTATATGCAGGTGGGCGATACAGGTCCTATGGGTCTCTTGTACACATGTACAATTCAAGTGTATATTTTGCCATGATTTCCTTCATGTCCAGGTGAGTGATACAGGATATATGGGCCTCTTGTGTACATGTACAATCCAACTGTACATTTTGTCATGATTGTGTTTATGTCCAGGTGAGAGATACAGGCCCTATGGACCCCTTTATAAATATGTAAAATGCAAGTGTACATTTTGTCTTGATTGCGTTAATATTCAGGTTGGCGATACAGACCCTATGGTTCTCTTGTATACATGTACAATGCAAGTGTATATTTTGTCATGATTGCGTTAATATCCAGGTGAGCGATACAGGTCATGTGAGCCTCTTGTATACCTGTACAATGCAAGTGTATTTTTTGTCATGATTGCGTTAATATCCAGGTGAGTGATACAGGCTCTATAGGTCTCTTGTACACATGTACAATGCAAGTGTATATTTTGCCATGATTTCGTTAAATTCCATGTGAGCTATACAGGCCCTATGGGCGTCTTGCATATATGTAAAATGGAAGTGTATATTTTGCCATGATTGCGTTCATGCCCAGGTGAGAGATACAGGTCATATGGGTCTCTTGTACACATGTACAATGCAAGTGTACATTTTGTCATGATTGCGTAAATATCCAGTCGAGTGATACAGGATCTATGGGCCTCTTGTGTACATGTACATTTCAAGTGTATAATTTGCCATGATTCCGTTCATATCCAGGTGGGCGATACAGGTCCTATTGGTCACTTGTACACATGTACAATACAAGTGTATATTTTGCCATGATTGCGTTCAAGTCTAGGTGAGAGATACAAGCCCTATGGACCTCTTGTATACATGTACAATACAAGTGTATATTTTGTAATGATCGTGTTCATGTCCAGGTGAGAGATACAGGTCCTATGAGCCCCTTGTATACATGTACAATGCAAGTGTATATTTTCTCCTGATTCCGTTCATTTTCAGGCCAGCGATACAGGCCCTATGTGCCTCTTCTATACGTTTACAATACAAGCGTATATTTTGTCCAGATTGAGTTCATGTTCAGATGAGTGATACAGGCCCTATGGACCCCTTTGTATACTTGTACAATGCAAGTGTATAATTTGCCATGATTGTGTTAATATCCAGGTGAGAGACACAGGTCCTATGGACCTCTTGTATACATGTACAATGCAAGTGTATATTTTTGTCATCATTGCGTTAATATCCAGGTGAGCGACACAGGCCCTATGGGCCTCTTGCATACATGTACAATGAAAGTGCATATTTTTGTCATGATTGCGTTAATATCCAGGTGAGCGACACAGGCCCTATGGGCCTCTTGTATACTTGTACAATGCAAGTGTATATTTTCCCATGATTCCGTTAATATCCAGGTGAGCGAAACAGTCCCTATGGGCCTCTTCCATACATGTACAATGCATGAGTATATTTTGTCCAGATTGCGTTCATATCCAGGTGAGAGATACAGGCCTTATTGGCCTCTTGTTTACATCTACAATGCAAGTGTATATTTTGCCTTGATTGCATTCATGTACAGGCGGGCGATACAGTCCTTATGGGTCTCTTGTACACATGTACAATGCAAGAGTATATTTTGCCATGATTGCATTCATGTACAGGCGGGCGATACAGTCCGTACGGGTCTCTTGTACACATGTACAATGCAAGTGTATATTTTGCCATGATTGTGTTCATATCCAGGTAAGCAATACAGGCCCTATGGACCCCTTTGTATACATGTACAATGCAAGTGTATAATTTGCCATGATTGTGTTAATATCCAGGTGAGTGATACAGGCCCTATGGACCCCTTTGTATACTTGTACAATGCAAGTGTATATTTTGTCATGATTGCGTTAATATCCAGGTGAGCGACACAGGCCCTATGGACCTCTTGTATACATGTACAATGCAAGTGTATATTTTGTCATGATTTTGTTAATATCCAGGTGAGCGACACAGGCCCTATGGATCCCTTTGTATACATCTACAATGCAAGTGTATCTTTTGTCATGATTTTGTTAATATCCAGGTAAGCTATGCAGGCCCTATGGACCTCTTGTGTACATGTACAAAGCAAGTATATAATTTGCCATGATTTCGTTCATATCCAGGTGGGCGACACAGGTCCTATGGGTCTCTTGTACACATGTACAATGCAAGTGTATATTTTGCCATGATTGCATTCATGTAGAGCCGGGCGATACAGTCCTTATGGGTCTCTTGTACACATGTAAAATGCAAGTGTATATTTTGCCATGTTTCCGTTCATATCCAGGTGAGCGACACAGGCCCTATGGGTCTCTTGTACACATGTACAATGCAAGTGTATATTTTGCCATGATTGGGTTAATATCCAGGTGAGTAATACAGGCTCTATGGGCCTGTTGTATACATGTACAATGCAAGTGTATATTTTGCCATGATTGCATTCATGTACAGGCGGGCGATACAGTCCTTATGGGTCTCTTGTACACATGTACAATGCAAGTGTATTTTTTGCCATGATTGCGTTCATATCCAGGTAAGCTATACAGGCCCTATGGGACTCTTGTACACATGTACAATGCAAGTGTATATTTTGCCATGATTGCGTTCATATCCAGATAAGCAATACAGGCCCTATTGACCCCTTTGTATACATTTACAATGCAAGTGTATATTTTGCCATGATTGCATTCATGTCCAGGTGGGTGATACAGTCCTTATGGGTCTCTTGTACACATGTACAATGCAAGTGTATATTTTGTCATGATTTTATTAATATCCAGCTGAGCGATACAGGCCCTATGGGCCTCTTGTACACATGTACAATGCAAGTGTATATTTTGCCATGATTGGGTTAATATCCAGGTGAGTAATACAGGCTCTATGGCCCTCTTGTGTACATGTAAAATGCAAGTGTATATTTTGTCATGATTGCGTTAATATCCAGGTAAGCTATACAGGCCCTATGGGACTCTTGTACACATGTACAATGCAAGTGTATATTTTGCCATGATTGCGTTCATATCCAGATAAGCAATACAGGCTCTATGTGCCTCTTGTATACATGTACAATGCAAGTGTATATTTTGCCATGATTGCATTCATGTAGAGGCGGGCGATACAGTCCTTATGGGTCTCTTGTACACATGTACAATGCAAGTGTATATTTTGCCATGATTGCGTTCATATCCAGATAAGCAATACAGGCCCTATGGACACCTTTGTATACATTTACAATGCAAGTGTATATTTTGCCATGATTGCATTCATGTCCAGGTGGGCGATACAGGCCCTATGGATCCCTTTGTATACATCTACAATGCAAGTGTATCTTTTGTCATGATTTTGATAATATCCAGGTAAGCTATGCAGGCCCTATGGACCCCTTGTGTACATGTACAAAGCAAGTATATAATTTGCCATGATTTCGTTCATATCAAGGTGGGCGATACAGGTCCTATGGGTCTCTTGTACACATGTACAATACAAGTGTATATTTTAACATGATTCCGTTCATATCCAGGTGAGTAATACAGGCTCTATGGGTCTCTTGTACACATGTACAATGCAAGTGTATATTTTAACATGATTCCGTTCATATCCAGGTGAGTAATACAGGTCCTATGGGTCTCTTGTACACATGTACAATGCAAGTGTATATTTTAACATGATTCCGTTCATATCCAGGTGAGCGACACAGGCCCTATGGGTCTCTTGTACACATGTACAATGCAAGTGTATATTTTGCCACGATTGCGTTAATATCCAGGTGAGTAATACAGGCTCTATGGGACTCTTGTATACGTGTACAATGCAAGTGTATATTTTGCCATGATTCCGTTCATATCCAGACAAGCAATACAGGCCCTATGGACCCCTTTGTATACATGTACAATGCAAGTGTATATTTTGCAATGATTGCGTTAATATCCAGGTGAGTAATACAGGCTCTATGGGCCTCTTGTGTACATCTACAAAGCAAGTATATGATTTCCCATGATTGCGTTCATATCCAGGTAAGCTATACAGGCCCTATGGGACTCTTGTACACATGTACAATGCAAGTGTATATTTTGCCATGATTGCGTTCAAGTCTAGGTGAGAGATACAGGCCCTATGGACCCCTTTGTATACATTTACAATGCAAGTGTATATTTTGCCATGATTGCATTCATGTCCAGGTGGGCGATACAGTCCTTATGGGTCTCTTGTACACATGTACAATGCAAGTGTATATTTTGTCATGATTTTGTTAATATCCAGGTGAGCGACACAGGCCCTATGGGCCTCTTGTGTACATGTACAAAGCAAGAATATAATTTGCCATGATTGCGTTCATGTCTAAGTGACCGACACAGGCCCTATGGGTCTCTTTTACACATGTACAATACAAGTGTTTATTTTGCCATGTTTCCGTTAATATCCAGGTGAGCGACACAGGCCCTATGGGTCTCTTGTACACATGTACAATACAAGTGTATATTTTGCCATGATTGGGTTAATATCCAGGTGAGTAATACAGGCTCTATGGCCCTCTTGTGCACATGTAAAATGCAAGTGTACATTTTGTCATGATTGCGTAAATATCCAGGTGAGTGATACAGGATCTATGGGCCTCTTTTACACATGTACAATTCAAGTGTATAATTTGCCATGATTCCGTTCATATCCAGGTGGGCGATACAGGTCCTATTGGTCACTTGTACACATGTACAATACAAGTGTATATTTTGCCATGATTGCGTTCAAGTCTAGGTGAGAGATACAGGCCCTATGGACCCCTTTATAAATATGTACAATACAAGTGTATATTTTGTAATGATTGTGTTCATGTCCAGGTGAGAGATATAGGTCCTACGAGCCTCTTGTATACATGTACAATGCAAGTGTATATTTTCTCCTGATTCCGTTCATTTTCAGGCCAGCGATACAGGCCCTATGGGCCTCTTCGATACATTTACAATGCAAGCGTATATTTTGTCCAGATTGAGTTCATGTTCAGATGAGTGATACAGGCCCTATGGACCCCTTTGTATACTTGTACAATGCAAGTGTATAATTTGCCATGATTGTGTTCATATCCAGGTCACCGATACAAACCCTATGGGCCTCTTGCATACATGTACAATGAAAGTGTATATTTTACCATGATTGTGTTCATATCCAGGTAAGCTATACAGGCCCCGTGAGCCTCTTGCATATATGTACAATGAAAGTGTATATTTTTGTCATGATTGCGTTAATATCCAGGTGAGCGACACAGGCCTTATGGGCCTCTTGTATACATGTACAATGCAAGTGTATATTTTGTCTTGATTGTGTTCATATCCAGGTCACCGATACAAACCCTATGGGCCTCTTGCATACATGTACAATGCAAGTGTATATTTTCTCCTGATTCTGTTCATATCTAGGTCAGCGATACAAACCCTATGGGCCTCTTGTATACATGTACAATGCAAGTGTATATTTTACCATGATTGTGTTCATATCCAGGTAAGCTATACAGGCCCCGTGAGCCTATGTATACATGTACAATGCAAGAGTATATTTTGACTTGATTCCGTTGATATCCAGGTGAGCGATACTGACCCTATGGGCCTCTTGTATACATGTACAATGCAAGTGTATAATTTGCCATGATTGTGTTAATTTCCAGGTGAGTGATACAGGCCCTATGGACCCCTTTGTATACTTGTACAATGCAAGTGTATAATTTGCCATGATTGTGTTAATAACCAGGTGAGCGACACAGGCCCTATCTGACTCTTGTGTACATGTACAATGAAAGTATATATTTTTGTCATGATTGCGTTAATATCCAGGTGAGCGACACAGGCCCTATGGTCCCCTTTGTTTACTTGTACAATGCAAGTGTATATTTTGTCATGATTGTGTTCATATTCAGGTCATCGATACAAACCCTATGGGCTTCTTGCATATATGTAAAATTCAAATGTATATTTTCTCCTGATTCCGTTCATATCCAGGTCAGCGATACAAACCCTATGGGCCTCTTGTATACATGTACAATGCAAGTGTATATTTTACAATGATTTTGTTAATATCCAGGTGAGTGATACAGGCCCTATGGACCCCTTTGTATACTTGTACAATGGAAGTGTATATTTTGTCATGATTGCGATAATATCCAGGTGAGCGACACAGGCCCTATGGGCCTCTTGTATACATGTACAATGCAAGTGTATATTTTGCCATGATTGCGTTCATATCCAGGTGAGCGAAACAGTCCTTATGGGTCTCTTGTGTACATGTAAAATGCAAGTGTATAATTTGCCATGATTTTCTTAATATCCAGGTGAGCGACACAGGCCCTATCTGACTCTTGTGTACATGTACAATGAAAGTATATATTTTTGTCATGATTGCGTTAATATCCAGGTGAGCGACACAGGCCCTATGGGCCTCTTGTATACATGTACAATGCAAGTGTATATTTTGCCATGATTGCATTCATGTACAGGCGGGCGATACGGTCCTTATGGGTCTCTTGTAAACATGTACAATGCAAGTGTATATTTTGCCATTATTGCATTCATGTACAGGCGGGCGATACAGTCCTTATGGGTCTCTTGTACACATGTACAATGCAAGCGTATATTTTGCAATGACTGCATTCATGTCCAGGTGGGCGATACAGTCCTTACGGGTCTCTTGTACACATGTACAATGCAAGTGTATATTTTGTCATGATTTTATTAATATCCAGGTGAGCGACACAGGCCCTATGGGCTTCTTGTTCACATGTACAATGCAAGTGTCTATTTTGCCATGATTGCGTTCATATCCAGGTGAGCGACACAGGCCCTATGGGTCTCTTGTACACATGCACAATGCAAGTGTATATTTTGCCATGATTGGGTTAATATCCAGGTGAGTAATACAGGCTCTATGGGCCTCTTGTATACATGTACAATGCAAGTGTATATTTTGCCATGATTGCATTCATGTAGAGGCGGGCGATACAGTCCTTATGGGCCTCTTGTACACATGTACAATGCAAGTTTATATTTTGCCATGATTGCGTTCATATCCAGATAAGCAATACAAGCCCTATGGACACCTTTGTATACATTTACAATGCAAGTGTATATTTTGCCATGATTGCATTCATTCATGTCCAGGTGGGCGATACAGTCCTTATGGGTCTCTTGTACACATGTACAATGCAAGTGTATATTTTGTCATGATTTTATTAATATCCAGGTGAGCGAAACAGGCCCTGTGGGCCTCTTGTATACATGTACAATGCAAGTGTATATTTTGTCATGATTTTGTTAATATCCAGGTGAGCGACACAGGCCCTATGGGCCTCTTGTATACATGTACAATGCAAGTTTATATTTTGCCATGATTGCGTTCATATCCAGGTGAGCGACACAGCCCCTATGGATCCCTTTGTGTACATCTACAATGCAAGTGTATGTTTTGTCATGATTTTGTTAATATCCAGGTAAGCTATGCAGGCCCTATGGACCTCTTGTGTACATGTACAAAGCAAGTATATAATTTGCCATGATTGCGTTCATATCCAGGTGGGCGATACAGGTCCTATGGGTCTCTTGTACACATGTACAATACAAGTGTATATTTTAACATGATTCCGTTCATATCCAAGTGAGCGACACAGGCCCTATGGGTCTCTTGTACACATGTAAAATGCCAGTGTATATTTTGTCATGATTGGGTTAATATCCAGGTGAGTAATACAGGCTCTATGGGCCTCTTGTATACATGTACAATGCAAGTGTATATTTTGCAATGATTGCGTTAATATCCAGGTGATCGACACAGGCCCTATGGGCCTCTTGTATACATGTACAATGCAAGTGTATATTTTGCCATGATTGCGTTCATATCCAGATAAGCAATACAGATCCTATGGACCCCTTTGTATACATTTACAATGCAAGTGTATATTTTGCCATGACTGCATTCATGTCCAGGTGGGCGATACAGTCCTTATGGGTCTCTTGTACACATGTACAATGCAAGTGTATATTTTGTCATGATTTTGTTAATATCCAGCTGAGCGACACAGGCCCTATGGGCCTCTTGTATACATGTACAATGCAAGTTTATATTTTGCCATGATTGCGTTCATATCCAGGTGAGCCACACAGGCCCTATGGATCCCTTTGTATACATCTACAATGCAAGTGTATGTTTTGCCATGATTACGTTCATATCCAGGTAAGCTATACAGGCCCTATGGGCCTCTTGTGTACATGTACAAAGCAAGTATATAATTTGCCATGATTGCGTTCATATCCAGGTGAGCGACACAGGCCCTATGGGTCTCTTGTACACATGTACAATACAAGTGTATATTTTGCCATGTTTGCGTTAATATCCAGGTGAACGACACAGGCCCTATGGGTCTCTTGTACACATGTACAATACAAGTGTATATTTTGCCATGATTGGGTTAATATCCAGGTGAGTAATACAGGCTCTATGGCCCTCTTGTGTACATGTAAAATGCAAGTGTACATTTTGTCATGATTGCGTTAATATCCAGGTGAGTAATACAGGCTCTATGGGCCTCTTGTATACATGTACAATGCAAGTGTATATTTTGCCATGATTGCGTTCATATCCAGGTAAGCTATACAGGCCCTATGGGACTCTTGTACACATGTACAATGCAAGTGTATATTTTGCCATGATTGCATTCATGTCCAGGTGGGCGATACAGTCCTTATGGGTCTCTTGTATATTTTGTCATGATTTTGTTAATATCCAGGTGAGCGACACAGGCCCTATGGGCCTCTTGTATACATGTACAATGCAAGTTTATATTTTGCCATGATTGCGTTCATATCCAGGTGAGAGACACAGGCCCTATGGATCCCTTTGTATACATCTACAATGCAAGTGTATGTTTTGCCATGATTGCGTTCATATCCAGGTAAGCTATACAGGCCCTATGGGCCTCTTGTGTACATGTACAAAGCAAGTATATAATTTTCCATGATTGCGTTCATATCCAGTTGAACGACACAGGCCCTATGGGTCTCTTGTACAAATGTACAATACAAGTGTATATTTTGGCATGATTGGGTTAATATCCAGGTGAGTAATACAGGCTCTATGGCCCTCTTGTGTACATGTAAAATGCAAGTGTACATTGTCATGATTGTGTTAATATCCAGGTGAGTAATACAGGCTCTATGGCCCTCTTGTGTACATGTACAATGCAAGTGTATATTTTGCCATGATTGCATTCATGTACAGGCGGGCGATACAGTCCTGATGGGTCTCTTGTATACATGTACAATGCAAGTGTATATTTTGCCATGATTGCATTCATGTACAGGCGGGCGATACAGTCCTGATGGGTCTCTTGTACACATGTACAATGCAAGTGTATACTTTGCCATGATTGCGTTCATATCCAGGTAAGCTATACAGGCCCTATGGGCCTCTTGTACACATGTACAATGCAAGTGTATATTTTGCCATGATTGCGTTCATATCCAGATAAACAATACATGCCCTATGGACCCCTTTGTATACATTTACAATGCAAGTGTATATTTTGCCATGATTGCATTCATGTCCAGGTGGGCGATACAGTCCTTATGGGTCTCTTGTACACATGTACAATGCAAGTGTATATTTTGTCATGATTTTGTTAATATCCAGGTGAGCGACACAGGCCCTATGGGCCTCTTGTATACATGTACAATGCAAGTTTATATTTTGCCATGATTGCGTTCATATCCAGGTGAGAGACACAGGCCCTATGGATCCCTTTGTATACATCTACAATGCAAGTGTATGTTTTGCCATGATTACGTTCATATCCAGGTAAGCTATACAGGCCCTATGGGCCTCTTGTGTACATGTACAAAGCAAGTATATAATTTGCCATGATTGCGTTCATATCCAAGTGAGTAATACAGGCTCTATGGCCCTCCTGTGCACATGTAGAATGCAAGTGTACATTTTGTCATGATTGCGTTAATATCCAGGTGAGTAATACAGGCTCTATGGGCCTCTTGTGTACATGTACAAAGCAAGTATATAATTTGCCATGATTGCGTTCATATCCATGTGGACGATACAGGTCCTATGGGTCACTTGTACACATGTACAATGCAAGTGTATATTGTAACATGATTCCGTTCATATCCAGGTGAGCGACACAGGCCCTATGGGTCTCTTGTACACATGTACAATGCAAGTGTATATTTTGCCATGATTGGGTTAATATCCAGGTGAGTCATACAGGCTCTATGGGCCTGTTGTATACATGTACAATGCAAGTGTATATTTTGCAATGATTGCGTTAATATCCAGGTGAGCGATACAGGCCCTATGGGCCTCTTGTACACATGTACAATGCAAGTGTATATTTTGCCATGATTGCGTTCATATCCAGATAAACAATACATGCCCTATGGACCCCTTTGTATACATTTACAATGCAAGTGTATATTTTGCCATGATTGCATTCATGTCCAGGTGGGCGATACAGTCCTTATGGGTCTCTTGTACACATGTACAATGCAAGTGTATATTTTGTCATGATTTTGTTAATATCCAGGTGAGCGACACAGGCCCTATGGGCCTCTTGTATACATGTACAATGCAAGTTTATATTTTGCCATGATTGCGTTCATATCCAGGTGAGCGACACAGGCCCTATGGATCCCTTTGTATACATCTACAATGCAAGTGTATGTTTTGCCATGATTACGTTCATATCCAGGTAAGCTATACAGGCCCTATGGGCCTCTTGTGTACATGTACAAAGCAAGTATATAATTTGCCATGATTGCGTTCATATCCAAGTGAGTAATACAGGCTCTATGGCCCTCCTGTGCACATGTAGAATGCAAGTGTACATTTTGTCATGATTGCGTTAATATCCAGGTGAGTAATACAGGCTCTATGGGCCTCTTGTGTACATGTACAAAGCAAGTATATAATTTGCCATGATTCCGTTCATATCCATGTGGACGATACAGGTCCTATGGGTCACTTGTACACATGTACAATGCAAGTGTATATTGTAACATGATTCCGTTCATATCCAGGTGAGCGACACAGGCCCTATGGGTCTCTTGTACACATGTACAATGCAAGTGTATATTTTGCCATGATTGGGTTAATATCCAGGTGAGTCATACAGGCTCTATGGGCCTGTTGTATACATGTACAATGCAAGTGTATATTTTGCAATGATTGCGTTAATATCCAGGTGAGCGATACAGGCCCTATGGTCTTCTAGCATATATGTAAAATTCAAGTGTATTTTTTCTCCTGATTCCGTTCATGTTCAGATGAGTGATACAGGCCCTATGGACCTCTTGTATACATGTACAATGCAAGTTTATATTTTGCCTTGATTGCGTTAATATCCAGGTGAGCGACTCAGGCCCTATGGGTCTCTTGTGTACGTGTACAATGCAAGTGTATAATTTGCCATGATTGCGTTAATATCCAGGTGAGAGACACAGGCCCTATGGACCCCTTTGTATACATGTACAATGCAAGTGTATATTTTGTCATAATTGCGTTACTATCCAGGTGAGCGACACAGGCCCTATGGGCTGCTTGCATATATGTATAATTCAAGTGTATATTTTCTCCTGATTCCGTTCATGTTCAGATGAGTGATACAGGCCCTATGGACTCCTTTGTATACTTGTAAAATGCAAGAGTATAATTTGCCATGATTGCGTTAATATCCAGGTGAGAAACACAGGCACTATGGACCCCTTTGTATACTTGTACAATGCAAGTGTATATTTTGTCATGATTGCGTTAATATCCATGTGAGCGACACAGGCCCTATCGGCCTCTTGCATACATGTACAATGAAAGTGTATATTTTTTTCATGATTTTGTTAATATCCAGTTGAGCGACACAGGCCCTATGGCCTCTTGCATACATGTACAATGAAAGTGTATATTTTTGTCACGATTGCGTTAATATCCAGGTGAGCGACACAGGCCCTATAGGCCTCTTGTATACATGTACAATGCAAGAGTATATTTTGCCTTGATTGCGTTAATATCCAGGTGAGCGATACAGTCCCTATGGGTCTCTTGTGTACATGTACAATGCAAGTGTATAATTTGCCATGATTGCGTTAATATCCAGTTGAGAGACACAGGCCCTATCGACCCCTTTGTATAGTTGTACAATGCAAGTGTATATTTTGTCATGATTGTGTTAATATCCAGGTGAGCGACGCTGGCCCTACGGGCATCTTGCATATATGTATAATTCAAGAGTATATTTTCTCCTGATTCCGTTCATGTTCAGATGAGTGATACAGGCCCTATGGACCCCTTTGTATACTTGTAAATTGCAAGTGTATTACTTGCCATGATTGCGTTCATATCCAGGTGAGCGACACAGGCCCTATGGGCCTCTTGTATACATGTACAATGCAAGTGTATATTTTGCCATGATTGCATTTATATCCAGGTGAGAGATACAGGCCCTATGGGCTTCTTGCATATATGTAAAATTAAGTGTATATTTTCTCCTGATTCCGTTGATATCCAGGTGAGCGATACTGACCCTATGGGCCTCTTGTATACATGTACAATGCAAGTGTATAATTTGCCATGATTGCGTTAATATCCAGGTGAGTGATACAGGCCCTATGGACCCCTTTGTATACTTGTACAATGCAAGTGTATATTTTGTCATGATTGCGTTCATATCCAGGTGAGCGATACCTACCCTATGGACCCCTTTGTATACATGTACAATGCAAGTGTATATTTTGTCATGATTTCGTTAATATCCAGGTGAGCGACACAGGCCCTATGGACCTCTTGCATACATGTACAATGCAAGTTTATATTTTGCCATGATTGCGTTCATATCCAGGTAAGCTATACAGGCCCTATGGGCCTCTTGTGTACATGTACAAAGCAAGTATATGATTTGCCATGATTGCGTTAATATCCAGGTGAGCGACACAGGCCCTATGGGTCTCTTGTACACATGTACAATGCAAGTGTATATTTTGCCAAGATTGGGTTAATATCCAGGTGAGTAATACAGGCTCTATGGCCCTCTTGTGTACATTTAAAATGCAAGTGTATATTTTGTCATGATTGCGTTAATATGCAGGTGAGTAATACAGGCTCTATGGGCCTCTTGTATACATGTACAATGCAAGTGTATATTTTGCAATGATTGCGTTAATATCCAGGTGAGCGATACAGGCCCAATGGTCTTCTAGCATATATGTAAAATGCAAGTGTATATTTTCTCCTGATTCCGTTCATTTTCAGGCCAGCGATACAGGCCCTATGGGCCTCTTCTATACATTTACAATGCAAGTGTATATTTTGCCATGATTGCGTTTATATCCAGGTGATCGATACAGGCCCTATGGACCTCTTGAAAACATGTACAATGCAAGTGTATATTTTGCCATGATTGCGTTAATATCAAGGTAAGCAATACAGGCCCTATGGACCCCTTTGTATACATGAACCATGCAAGTGTATATTTTGCCATGATTGCATTCATGTCCAGGTGGGCGATACAGTTCTTATTGGTCTCTTGTACACATGTACAATGCAAGTTTATATTTTGCCATGATTGCGTTCATATCCAGGTAAGCTATACAGGCCCTATGGGCCTCTTGTGTACATGTACAAAGCAAGTATATGATTTGCCATGATTGCGTTAATATCCAGGTGAGCGACACAGGCCCTATGGGTCTCTTGTACACATGTACAATGCAAGTGTATATTTTGCCAAGATTGGGTTAATATCCAGGTGAGTAATACAGGCTCTATGGCCCTCTTGTGTACATTTAAAATGCAAGTGTATATTTTGTCATGATTGCGTTAATATCCAGGTGAGTAATACAGGCTCTATGGGCCTCTTGTATACATGTACAATGCAAGTGTATATTTTGCAATGATTGCGTTAATATCCAGGTGAGCGATACAGGCCCAATGGTCTTCTAGCATATATGTAAAATGCAAGTGTATATTTTCTCCTGATTCCGTTCATTTTCAGGCCAGCGATACAGGCCCTATGGGCCTCTTCTATACATTTACAATGCAAGTGTATATTTTGCCATGATTGCGTTTATATCCAGGTGATCGATACAGGCCCTATGGACCTCTTGAAAACATGTACAATGCAAGTGTATATTTTGCCATGATTGCGTTAATATCAAGGTAAGCAATACAGGCCCTATGGACCCCTTTGTATACATGAACCATGCAAGTGTATATTTTGCCATGATTGCATTCATGTCCAGGTGGGCGATACAGTTCTTATTGGTCTCTTGTACACATGTACAATGCAAGTGTATATTTTGTCATGATTTTGTTAATATCCAGGTGAGTAATACAGGCTCTATAGCCCTCTTGTGTACATGTAAAATGCAAGCGTATATTTTGTCATGATTGCGTTAATATGCAGGTGAGTAATACAGGCTCTATGGGCCTCTTGTATACATGTACAATGCAAGTGTATATTTTGCAATGATTGCGTTAATATCCAGGTGAGCGATACAGGCCCTATGGTCTTCTAGCATATATGTAAAATTCAAGTGTATATTTTCTCCTGATTCCGTTCATTTTCAGGCCAGCGATACAGTCCTTATGGGTCTTTTATACATTTACAATGCAAGACAGTGTATATTTTGCCATGATTGCGTTAATATCCAGGTGAGCGACACAGGCCCTATGGACCCTTTTGTATACATGTAAAATGCAAGTGTATATTTTGTCCAGGTAGCGTTCATATCCAGGTGAGCGATACAGGCCCTATGGGTCTCTTGTACACATGTACAATGCAAGTGTATATTTTGCCATGATTGCCTTCAGATACAGGTCAGCGATACAGTCCCTATGGGTCTCTTCTGTACATGTACAATGCAAGTGTATATTTTCTCCAGATTGCGTTAATATTAAGGCCAGCGATACAGGCCCTGTGAGCCTCTTGTATACATGTACAATGCAACAATGCAAGTGTATATTTTGTCTTTGCTTAAATATCCAGGTGCGTGATACAGGCCCATGTTCTTCTTGCATATATGTAAAATTCAAGACTGTATATTTTCTCCTGATTCCGTTCATGTTCAGGTGAGCGACACAGGCCCTATGGGCCCCTTTGTATACATGTACAATCCAAGTGTATATTTTCTCAGGATTGAGTTCATATCCATGTGAGTCATACAGGCACTCTGGGCCTCTTGTGTACATGTAGAATGCAAGTGTATATTTTGCCATGATTGCATTCACGTCTAGGTAAGATATACAGGCCCTATGGGCCTCTTTTGTACATGTACAATGCAAGTTTATATTTCTCGTGATTGCGTTTATATCGAGGTGAGCGACACAGGTGCTATGGGCCTCTTGTATACATGACTGTACAATGCAAGTTTATATTTTGCCCTGATTTCGTACATATCAAATGCAGCGATACAGGCCCTATTGCCCTCTGGTATATATGTACAAGTGTATATTTTCTCTTTGCGTTTATATCGAGGTGAGCAATACAGGCCCTATGGGCCTCTTGTGTACATGTACAATGCAAGTGTATATTTTGTCATGATGGCGTTAATATCCAGGTGATCGATACATGCCCTATAGGCTTCTTGTATAGATGTACAATGTAGGTGTATATTTTATCATGTCAGTGTTCATATCTAGGTGAGCGATACAGGCCCTATGGGCCTCTTGTATACATGTACAATGTAAGTTTATATTTTGTCATGATGCCGTTGATATCCAGGTGATCTATACTGACCCTATGGGCCTCTTGTACACATGTACAACTTAAGCTTAAATTTGTCCATGATTGCGTTTATATCCAGCTGAGTAATACAGGCCCTATGAGCATCTTGTATACATGTACAATGCAAGTGTTTATTTTGTCTTGATTCCGTTAATATCCAGGTGATCGATACTGGCCCTGTTGGCTTCTTGTATGTATGTACAATGCAAGTGTTTATTTCTCATTGCGTTCATATCCAGATGAGCGATACAGGCCCTGTGAGCCTCTTCTATACATGTACAATGTAAGTGTATATTTTGCCATGATCGTGTTGATATCTAGTTGAGCAATACAGGCCCTGTGAGCCTCTTGTATACATGTACAATGCTAGTGTATATTTTCTCATTGCGTTCATATCCAGGTGAGCAATATGGGCCCTGTGAACCTCTTGTATGTATGTACAATGCAAGTGTATATTTTGCCATGAATGCGTTAATATCCAGGTGAGCAATACAGGCCCTATCGACCCCTTTGTATAGTTGTACAATGCAAGTGTATATTTTGTCATGATTGTGTTAATATCCAGGTGAGCGACGCTGGCCCTACGGGCATCTTGCATATATGTATAATTCAAGAGTATATTTTCTCCTGATTCCGTTCATGTTCAGATGAGTGATACAGGCCCTATGGACCCCTTTGTATACTTGTAAATTGCAAGTGTATTACTTGCCATGATTGCGTTCATATCCAGGTGAGCGACACAGGCCTTATGGGCCTCTTGTATACATGTACAATGCAAGTGTATATTTTGCCATGATTGCATTTATATCCAGGTGAGAGATACAGGCCCTATGGGCTTCTTGCATATATGTAAAATTAAGTGTATATTTTCTCCTGATTCCGTTGATATCCAGGTGAGCGATACTGACCCTATGGGCCTCTTCTATACATGTACAATGCAAGTGTATAATTTGCCATGATTGCGTTAATATCCAGGTGAGTGATACAGGCCCTATGGACCCCTTTGTATACTTGTACAATGCAAGTGTATATTTTGTCATGATTGCGTTCATATCCAGGTGAGCGATACCTACCCTATGGACCCCTTTGTATACATGTACAATGCAAGTGTATATTTTGTCATGATTTCGTTAATATCCAGGTGAGCGACACAGGCCCTATGGACCTCTTGCATACATGTACAATGCAAGTTTATATTTTGCCATGATTGCGTTCATATCCAGGTAAGCTATACAGGCCCTATGGGCCTCTTGTGTACATGTACAAAGCAAGTATATGATTTGCCATGATTGCGTTAATATCCAGGTGAGCGACACAGGCCCTATGGGTCTCTTGTACACATGTACAATGCAAGTGTATATTTTGCCAAGATTGGGTTAATATCCAGGTGAGTAATACAGGCTCTATGGCCCTCTTGTGTACATTTAAAATGCAAGTGTATATTTTGTCATGATTGCGTTAATATCCAGGTGAGTAATACAGGCTCTATGGGCCTCTTGTATACATGTACAATGCAAGTGTATATTTTGCAATGATTGCGTTAATATCCAGGTGAGCGATACAGGCCCTATGGTCTTCTAGCATATATGTAAAATTCAAGTGTATATTTTCTCCTGATTCCGTTCATTTTCAGGCCAGCGATACAGTCCTTATGGGTCTTTTATACATTTACAATGCAAGACAGTGTATATTTTGCCATGATTGCGTTAATATCCAGGTGAGCGACACAGGCCCTATGGACCCTTTTGTATACATGTAAAATGCAAGTGTATATTTTGTCCAGGTAGCGTTCATATCCAGGTGAGCGATACAGGCCCTATGGGTCTCTTGTACACATGTACAATGCAAGTGTATATTTTGCCATGATTGCCTTCAGATACAGGTCAGCGATACAGTCCCTATGGGTCTCTTCTGTACATGTACAATGCAAGTGTATATTTTCTCCAGATTGCGTTAATATTAAGGCCAGCGATACAGGCCCTGTGAGCCTCTTGTATACATGTACAATGCAACAATGCAAGTGTATATTTTGTCTTTGCTTAAATATCCAGGTGCGTGATACAGGCCCATGTTCTTCTTGCATATATGTAAAATTCAAGACTGTATATTTTCTCCTGATTCCGTTCATGTTCAGGTGAGCGACACAGGCCCTATGGGCCCCTTTGTATACATGTACAATCCAAGTGTATATTTTCTCAGGATTGAGTTCATATCCATGTGAGTCATACAGGCACTCTGGGCATCTTGTGTACATGTAGAATGCAAGTGTATATTTTGCCATGATTGCATTCACGTCTAGGTAAGATATACAGGCCCTATGGGCCTCTTTTGTACATGTACAATGCAAGTTTATATTTCTCGTGATTGCGTTTATATCGAGGTGAGCGACACAGGTGCTATGGGCCTCTTGTATACATGACTGTACAATGCAAGTTTATATTTTGCCCTGATTTCGTACATATCAAATGCAGCGATACAGGCCCTATTGCCCTCTGGTATATATGTACAAGTGTATATTTTCTCTTTGCGTTTATATCGAGGTGAGCAATACAGGCCCTATGGGCCTCTTGTGTACATGTACAATGCAAGTGTATATTTTGTCATGATGGCGTTAATATCCAGGTGATCGATACATGCCCTATAGGCTTCTTGTATAGATGTACAATGTAGGTGTATATTTTATCATGTCAGTGTTCATATCTAGGTGAGCGATACAGGCCCTATGGGCCTCTTGTATACATGTACAATGTAAGTTTATATTTTGTCATGATGCCGTTGATATCCAGGTGATCTATACTGACCCTATGGGCCTCTTGTACACATGTACAACTTAAGCTTAAATTTGTCCATGATTGCGTTTATATCCAGCTGAGTAATACAGGCCCTATGAGCATCTTGTATACATGTACAATGCAAGTGTTTATTTCTCATTGCGTTCATATCCAGATGAGCGATACAGGCCCTGTGAGCCTCTTCTATACATGTACAATGCAAGTGTATATTTTGCCATGATTGCGTTCATATCCAAGTACGCGATACAGGCCCTATGGGCCTCTTGTATACATGTACAATGTAAGTGTATATTTTGCCATGATTGTGTTGATATCTAGGTGAGCAATACAGGCCCTGTGAGCCTCTTGTATACATGTACAATGCAAGTGTATATTTTCTCATTGCGTTCATATCCAGGTGAGCGATATGGGCCCTGTGAACCTCTTGTATGTATGTACAATGCAAGTGTATATTTTGCCATGAATGCGTTAATATCCAGGTGAGCAATACAGGCCCTATGGGCTTTTTGTATACATGTACAATGCAAGTGTATATTTTGTCATTGCGTTTATAATCTGATCAGCGATACAGGCCCTGTGAGCCTCTTGTACACATGTACAATGCAAGTGTATATTTTCCCATGATTGCGTTCATATCCAAGTACGCGATACAGGCCCTATGGGCCTCTTGTATACATGTACAATGCAAGTGTATATTTTGCCATGATTGCGTTCATATCCATGTGAGCCTCTTGTACACATGTACAATGCAAGTGTATATTTTCCCATGATTGCTTTCATATCCAGGTGAGCGATACAGACCCTGTGAGCCTCTTGTATACATGTACAATGCAAGTGTATATTTTGTCTTGATTCCGTTGATATCCAGGTGAGCGATACTGACCCTATGGGCCTCTTCTATACATTTACAATGCAAGTGTATATTTTGTCATGATTGTGTTGATATCTAGGTGAACAATACAGGCCCTGTGAGCCTCTTGTATACATGTACAATGCAAGTGTATATTTTCTCATTGCGTTCATATCCAGGTGAGCGATATAGGCCCTGCGAGCCTCTTGTATACATGTACAATGTAAGTGTATATTTTGTCATGATTGTGTTGATATGCAGGTGAGCGATACAGGCCCTATGGGCCTCTTGTATACATGTACAATGCAAGTGTATATTTTGCCATGATTGCGTTCACATCCATGTGGGCGAAACAGGCCCTATCTGCCTCTTGTATACATGTACAATGCAAGTGTATAATTTGTCATGATTCCGTTGATATCCAGGTGAGCGATACTGACCCTATGGGCCTCTTCTATACATGTACAATGCAAGTGTATATTTTCTCATTGCGTTTATATCCAGGTGAGCGATACAGGCCCTATTGGCTTCTTGTATACATGTACAATGCAAGTGTATATTTTCTCATTGCTTTCATATCCATGGCAGAGATACAGACCCTATTGACCATGTGTATACATGTACAATGCAAGTGTTTATTTTGTCATGATTCCTTTAATATCCAGGTGATCGACACAGGCCCTGTGAGCCTCTTGTATGCATGTACAACGCAAGTGTATATTTTGTCATGATTCCGTTAATATCCAGGTGATCGATACAGGCCATATGGGCCTCTTGTATACATGCACAATGCAAGTGTATATTTTGTAAGTGTACATTGAAGGGTAAATGGAGGATATAGATACAGCTGTGTCATTTGACAGTGAAATTGCCTGTGTGCCATGAGCGACTGGTATTGTCAAACTTTATTTGAACTATATTTACCTATAAATGGAAATTAAGGTTGAAATAAATACAATGTGAGTTTTAATCAACCAAACTGGTATAAATACAACAACACATAATACTCAAGTTTATCTACAATAACAAGAATGTCTTTTTTCAGATGAATTGTTACTGTCCATCAATAATACACTATGCTGATTCATATTATAAATAATATGATTATCTTCGCACTTGTGAATGTACACATGTGAATTGTAAATGTGGCAAGGAATCCAGAAATACAAAACAATGAGTATTAATAACTGACCAAGCTGGTAAATAAAGTGACTGAATGTTTCCAAATCTTACTTCTCTTTTTTTACCTTTGTTTGAGAAGTCCTTGTAGAACTTATGAGCACTTATTCACAGCGCCTTTTTGATTGATATTTGATTTTCTTTTGACAACCTGAACTACTTAAGTTGAATATCAAGCATCAGATGATGAATAGGTTTATGTTAATGAGTACTCTCTAATAGGTACTCTCTAATTAGAACTCTCTAGTAAGTACTCTCTAATAGGTACTCTCTAATGAGTACTCTCTAATGAGTAATCTCTAATAAGTACTGTAATTGTACCAAATAAATACACTTAACAAGTTAAACTGATTAATGAAATTTTATTGTCTACATTGCACATTGATTCATGAGTGTATGTCATAAAATATCTTCATGGTTGAGCAATAGGTAAAAAAAGTTCTTTGCTTCATTTATTCCTTTGTGCACAACTCACGCTGACATTGTATTGCACAGTTGGAACAACATCTACATTTATCAAGTGATGCGACATCCTCTCAAAACCAAACACCTTCAACGTTTCAAGCCTCAAGCAGTTTTTCGAACGACAGTAATTTATTATGTTTTCTGCAATGTGCGGTACATTTTTGGCAATATCTTTATCATTAAAATGTAAATCCACTACTTCACTCTGCCCGTCTACCACCTCGTCCTATTTGTTGAATATAATCAATGATCTTATAAGGAGGCTTCCCATGGGTAACCTTGCAAACACATGGGGAGTCAAACCTCGTGCAAACACTCGGTGAGTCAAACCCTATACCAACACTAGGTGAGTCAAACCCCATACCAACACTTAGTGAATCAAACTCCATACCAACACTTGGTGAATCAAACTCCATACCAACACTCGGTGAGTCAAACCCCATACCAACACTTGGTGAGTCAAACCCCATACCAACACTCGGAGAGTCAAACCCCATACCAACACTTGGTGAGTCAAACCCCATACCAACACTTCGTGAGTCTTACTCCATACCAACACTCGGTGAGTCAAACCCCATACCAACACTCGGTGAGTCAAACCCCATACCAACACTTGGTGAGTCAAACCCCATACCAACACTTCGTGAGTCTTACTCCATACCAACACTTGGTGAATCAAACCCCATACCAACACTTGGCAAATCAAACTTCATACCACCACTTGGTGAGTCAAACCCCATACCAACACTTGGTGAGTCTTACTCCATACCAACACTTGGTGAATCAAATCCCATACCAACACTTCGTGAGTCTTAGTCCATACCAACACTTGGTGAGTCAAACCCCATACCAACACTTGGTGAATCAAACTCCATACCAACACTTGGTGAGTAAAACTCCATACCAACACTTGGTGAGTAAAACTCCATACCAACACTTGGTGAGTCAAACTCCATACCAACACTTGGTGAATCAAACCCCATACCAACACTTGGTGAGTCAAACCCCATACCAATACTTCGTGAGTCTTACTCCATACCAACACTCGGTGAGTCTTACTCCATACCAACACTTTATGTACAGAAAATTAGTCTGATATGTGGATTATCTTTCCTAAGTTCATTTGTTGTGAAAGATAAAACCTCTTCATCCTGGAGAGAGAAAATGGTTATGAATGATGTTGAATGCAGGCTTTGGTGATCAAATTTGTTTGGTGTTCCCAAGTCCAGATTTACACATCAATCAATGGGCATATACAACAAAGTTACATGAAAATCTAGACACAAGATATACAATTCATCTACAATGATCATATAAACAGACTCTGCCCATGCAGTGATGTCATACTTAGACATTTTCTTCTGACTCCTTAAATGTCACCGAACTTTTAAAGTGCGTACAAACCAAACTACAATTTATAACCACAATCTTGAGTGAATGAGTGAGTTAGTTGGGTTTACCACCGCTTTTAACAGTATTCCAGTTACATCATGGTGTGTCAGCTTAATGTGGGAGGAAAGCCTGAAGTGATGCAGGTCTCAGACGTTTACCACTTCGCTGAAACCCACTAGGTGCTGACAAACCTAGAAACATAATCGGGGCGAAACCAGGATTCGAAACCACAATCATAGGTTTCTGGCGTGCTCAAGGTGCGCCACTCTGCACAGCGAATCGCGGCGCCTGAGACGACTGGGCGACCCGTGCCCCCCAATCTTGAAGGTACTCAAGTTGAGTTACTTGCATATTTCATGCTCATATCAAACAATACCAACATACATATACAGATATATAGAATACACATCGGATGTCACCAGACGTTACAAGGCCTGACTCTGCTATCATCCACATTAACATTAAACAAGCTGGTATTATGCTACAGGCAATTACAACTTAAGGGGGTTTTTTTTATAAAAGGGTGTAATTGGTGGCTAAAAATTATAATGTCTACCATGTATACTTACCATTTATCAACTTTGTGACATTCATCAGTGACAACTGCAAGAACATTATCCTGGCCGGCCGGCCGGTTCAGTAACATTCATCAGTGACCACTGCCAGAACATTATCCTGGACGGCCGGCCTGTTCAGTAACATTCATCAGTGACAACGGCCGGCCTGTTCAGTAACAATTATCAATTATCAATTTATCTATCGCTTTGGTTTCCGATTGTCCATTGCTAATTACCAATCAGTGCTAATTTACTCCTGGCTTCCATTTGTCCATTGCTAATTACCAATCAGTGCTAGTTTACTCCTGGTTTCCGATTGTCCATTACTAATTACCAATCAGTGCTAGTTTGCTCCTGGCTTCCATTTGTCCATTGCTAATTACCAATCAGTGCTAGTTTACTCTTGGTCTCCTTTTGTCCATTGCTAATTACCAATCAGTGCTAATTTACTCCTGGTTTCCATTTGTCAATTGCTAATTACCAATCAGTGCTAATTTACTCCTGGCTTCCATTTGTCCATTTCTAATTACCAATCAGTGCTAATTTACTCCTGAATTCCATTTGCCCATTGCTAATTACCAATCAGTGCTAATTTACTCCTGGTCTCCATTTGCCCATTGCTAATTACCAATCAGTGCTAATTTACTCCTGGTCTCCATTTGTCCATTGCTAATTACCAATCAGTGCTAGTTTACTCCTGGCTTCCATTTGCCCATTGCTAATTACCAATCAGTGCTAATTTACTCCTGGTCTCCATTTGTCCATTGCTAATTACCAATCAGTGCTAGTTTACTCCTGGTCTCCATTTGTCCATTGCTAATTACCAATCAGTGCTAGTTTACTCCTGGTCTCCATTTGTCCATTGCTAATTACCAATCAGTGCTAGTTTACTCCTGGTCTCCATTTGTCCATTGCTAATTACCAATCAGTGCTAGTTTACTCCTGGTCTCCATTTGTCCATTGCTAATTACCAATCAGTGCTAGTTTACTCTTGGTCTCCATCTATATTTTGCTTCCTTTCGAAGCTCATGTTATATTAGGCCATACTCTAGTTGAGAGTGGTTTCCCTTTGTGTTTGCCTGCGAGACTAAAAAGATCATAAGGGTTTCGCATCAGTTTTTACATCTGAAATCGTGTGGAACGAGTGTCTCTAACAATTGAATTTTAACTATACACTGTAGTATTTATTGACTAAACAAGGCAATACTTGTGATCAAATATTTGTATACGATATTTAATATTTTGTCTTGTTTTAAATACAATACCTATGTTATCTATATCTTATTGAAAGACAACTATTTAGTGATTAAAAACTGTCTGTTGAAAATTGCATTCTTTAAAAACAGGTGATTAACGGCATATAGATGTATTCCATTACATGTCACAATTTATTTAAATGTTAAGAGCAAAGGTGAAGTACAGATTTTCGTATCGTCAAATAATAAAAAAACGGATTCCCATGCTCGTTCGAGTTTAAAATGAAGTCAAAAAGTGGCATATTTTGAACATTGTCCAAAATTTACTTTCCAATATATGAACGCAGAAAACGTTTATTGAATGAAATTTACTGATCAATATAAATTAGACATTTTCAACACAACTATCTTTGAATTTTGCATTCAATAAACCGATTTTAAAATAATAATGGATTTTGGTCTTTTTAATACTTAGGTGTACATGTACCCGTTTTATGGTAATAAGAATATTGATACTTGAGACCATTCAGACAATAAAATCGTTGTAACGTAAAGGGTCAACGGACAAATACTAGTAAATGATCCTCAGCAATGCTGTCAGGCAAGCCAAACATCATCGAACTACGTTCTGGAATAGATTTGACACATTGACAATGTATTTCGCTCCTCAGCCAGATTTAAATGAAATCAGACAAATCAGTTCATTAGCCCTACTTGAATTAAAAGGATAGATAATAACTACATTATATGTATGTTCACGTTAACTTGTGGCGTGTTCCATGACACAACATAACGTGACAATTCCTAACCTATCTCTCTGCTTCCTGAACAATTTTTGTTTTGAGTGTTTCCAAGTATAATGTTGGTGTTTACTCTATAAACTTGACTTTTGACATGCAGAATTGTCAAACTGTACCCAGTATACATCACTTAACATCAGACTTGAACACGCATCTTAAATGCTGAACGATTATGCTGTTCCATCAAAGGTCTCGTTATTGACAATTAGAATAACGTCCCATACTTTGTACGCGATGTGTTTATATCATAAAGTTCTGCGCGTGACGTCATTGGGAAACACCCCGCTTTTCCAATCTCTAACACAAATGAGTTCTCTGTCAGAGTTACGATAGGTATCGTAGCTCTAAACGATCTGCGACAGGTTTACGATAGTTCCGAAAATCTATGATCTTACCTTAACCTTAAAATGTCTAATCTTTGAACGTAAGTTGTTATAAAGATTTATCTCAGCTAAGGTCGTTTCGAAAATCTAGGCCTAGGTGTTCAAATGATAGAGGGTGCCAACTCACCACATCCTCATGACGCCCCAGTTACTGCACAAAGGCAGGTGAGGTGCCAGCAGCTGTCATCAGGAAGCATGCTTTCAATCGTGTTTAGATAGCGGTAGATAAGGAAGCTGCAATTTCGGTTGGCCAATCAGTTTTGCACAGAAGTCCGTGCAGAGACAGCGAACACTCATTACATACCATGCACAATCCTCTCTCCCAAATGATCCAATATCGGGTGGGAACCTGGACACCAAATATGTTGCCAAGCCCATGCTTTCCTCCTGACCGAAAGACCTTTCTGTATATCCGTCTCAAGGTTTGAGAGGTTTAAAACAATTTTGGTACCCCTAATTAAAATCTTGTACAACAGTATAAAATCGTGTGTTGTTGTAAGCAATGAAATATCAGCTTTGTTCTCAAGCCTTTCGGGAGTTAGACAAGGGGAAAGTTTATCCCCATTACTATTTTCATTGTACATAAATGACCTCGAGCAATCTCTAGTGGAACATAACTGTCACGGTGTAAATGTTGATTATAATCTTGATGGTGACGCAAACGTATTATTACAATTTATAACTTTACTGTATGCTGATGATACAGTCTTATTTAGTAGTTGCCCCGCCGATTTACAGAAAAACCCTCGTTTTGAATATACTGCACTAAATGGAAACTAGATGTGAACATTTCAAAAACAAAAATTGTTATATTTGGCAGTGGCCCTGCTATACAAATAAACTCCAGTTCATGTTTTGAGGAAAACACCTCGAGATAGTAGATAGCTATGTTTACCTTGGCATAACATTCCATAGAAATCGAAGGATGATAAGTGCAATCAAATCTATTGCCTCGAATGCCAAGAAAGCTATGTTCTGAGGGCAAGAACTATTAATTTACCTCTCGACTGCCTTATCGGCTTTTGATTCTATGGTATCACCTATCTTGTTATATGGTTTCAGAAATATAGGGATATGGAAATTTACAAATTATTGAGCGTGTTCATTTAACATTTTTAGAATTTGCAACTGGATTAAGAGCATCAACTCCAAACTTTATGGTCTATGGCAAATTAGGCAGGGAACCTCTACGCATAACTATCTCAAAACGTGTTATTAAATTCTGGCATAACATCGCAACACCTATGTGTGATAAGAAACTTTCACAAAAGATTTATCACTTTGTTTAAAGGAATCATGATGTAAGTAATCCCTGGCTAGAATGGATAAAAACTATATTAAATAACTGTGGACTAGCACACATGTTCTGTGACCCTAATACCCGTAATACTACCAAGGCCGCAGTTAACTTTTTTTGACAGGGGGTGGGGGATGGGGGTGCGCAAATATTTGTACAAGTATCACTTGTCCCCAACTTGATTCAAATAAAACTGTTTTCTATAAAAACAAAATCCAGCACCCCCCTGTGAACTGTGCAACTCTCCTTCAGTTGCAGACGAATTTCATTATCTGTTGAGATACCAGGCTCTGTCAAAACATAGATTTGTATACTTACCATGTTTAGTACTCTTTTGTACCACTGCCGGTGGTTTGGAGAGAAATTAACTGTTCACACCTTACAAAAGGGTACAAAATGTGTCTTCAGTAAATTTTCTGAAATGTTTACCGTAGGTTTGCACGGGATATGAATGTTTTGAATTTAGATCCAACTTTAACATCTATTTTATTATTTCTTATTTTGTGCAATTTCGGTTACTGTAAGCAAGAAGTTTCATATGTGTTTTAGCGGTACGTTTTTTAGGTCGCACGACATTCATGTTGGCTATAACTGTTTCAGCATGCGATTTATTCCATTCATACCAGACAGTACATGCTGTATTTTCTAATCGTACAGTATCCTTTACATTATCTATGGAATATAAGATTACAGGCATATGATTAGTCTCAACGCTGTTGACTACTGATATTTTGTTTTTGTAGCAGAAAACAGTTCAACCGATAATGAAATAATCGATCACACAACATCCTTGTTAAGTGATACAAGTAAAAGAACCACCGCTGTCTCCGACAACACTACCATTGAGTATTTACAATCTTAATATATAGGAAATGTTCAAAAGTAAATATCTAAATGTATTAAGCCAACTATCGCTTGAATATTGGCTATTGATAAAAGGCAAGGGTTCATCTGGAAAAAAAATATTTGTACCGCTTCATAATGTACAGAAACAGGAAGATGTCAAATCCTTTTGGATGCTGGGTGCTTTGACATCAACTCAGTCTGAATAACATCGTCTTTGGTCTTCCAAGTTAAACCATCACCATCAACAGTTGGAAGATCGTGCATGGCTTGCACTGCCCCTCACCAAACATAGGGTTGGTAGTTTGCTCGGTGCAAGTGTTGAATAAGGCAGTTTGAGGCCGGTGTAACCTTTGGTTGTTGAGCCGCATCTTACAGTGAGTTGTTTAAATATTACTGAAGGTATCCGGAAGGTTTCTAGAAGGATGCAAATATTCTCCATGTTTTGTTTCTACTAAATAATATGGGCCTGGGTATCAGATAGCTGTTGTAATCATGTGTCATTTTATCCTCTGCAAGCTGAGGTCTCTGTGGAAGTACTTTTGGAGAAGACATTTTCAACGATATATTGTTTTTAGATGTTGACAGCATTTAATAAACAAATATCACTTCTAGTATGATGCTATCCCTAAATTTCACGTTTTTCCTCCAGTTTGTTCTGAGAAAAGGGGGCGGTGGAGTAGCCTAGTGGTTGAAGCATTCACTCGTCAAGCCAAAGACCCGGGATCGAATCCTTACCTGGGTTTGAAGCCCATTGCTGGTCACACACCGCGATGTTGTTGGAATATTGCTAAAAGCAGCGTAAGACCATACACTCTCTGGAAAAAAATTGAAAGAAATAGGCTATGTGCTCACCTTGGGTCCTGATGAGATTATTATAAGATTATTTTAGAACGGTACTTATATCAGTATATCTAGTTTCATTGACGTTCGAAACAGAAAATGATTGCCCCAAATAGGTGTATAAGACTAATGACATACATAGTAAACACCTAAATGAAGAGCATTACATGTTGCGTGTGGCCCCAAAATTCCCCAGACCGATGTGGAACAAGTCTGTTGCTGATGTCTTCGAATGTGAATGTTCTTTGCACCATATTCCAGAGGAAGTATTATTCAGTTACTTTTCATAATAACATCAAATATGACCTTGATCTTTGACATAAATGCAGGTGACAGTTGATGATGTAGGAGTTCCATGTGGGGGTAACCCTGCCTGTGAGGCTTTTTTTATATCTCGTGACCTTGACCTTTGTTCTTTTCATGCCCGAAGAGTTCCCCGGAAGTGCCTAATGTTTGTGTAGTAACCATGAAGCAGTCATTCAGATGTGTACAGTCAGCGTCGGTGTAAACCACCTCGACACAGTCACACTGCTGTGGCATAATTCATTCAGACTTTTTTTTCTTTTTCTTTTTTTAATATTTTTATTTCAATTCAGTGATATATATTTGTAAACATAAGTGTAGCAATTCATAGGATCTTAAAAGAAGATCAAGATGTGGGTAATATACATATATTGGATTGACTAATATATTATAATAAGTTGGCTGATAATTCATTCCATTTTCTGTCAAATCTGTTACTACTTCTATTTTACATTGCAATTTATTTTTTTCTATTTTACATACGTTTTTCACAATTTTATGAAAGCAAAAGTATAATGGAGCTTTCTTAATGCCTGACTGGGGAAGGTATCTTTTTGCAAGTGGAATTATATGGTTGAAAAAAGAGTTCTTTTTTGTTGAAACAAAATAGTTTATCTTGACTTGTAATATAAATATCATATGCAAGTTTCGAGTTTACGTACACTTCAATATCTAACCAAAATTCCTTTACAAAAACACATTCTACATATTCATGGTATACGTTTTTAGATTCAGAGATACAATCAGAGCATATATCATCAGTTAACTTCATTTTCATTAATTCCTTTTTGGTATATAGAGCTCTATTTATGAATCTGTGCTGGAAATCTATTAGTTTAAAATCATCGGTACACATTTTACAGTTAGTAAAAACACGATGATTGTAGCATATTTTTATTCATTAAATGAATCTGGATTAGTAAGCAAGTCATCTGACTTCGTACTTATATTAAAATATGAATTAAGTCTTGAGTTTTTACATCAGTACAAATCTACCAGAACGCAGGATGTACATATGGAGCGAATTCAAAATATCTAAATTTACAGATTTTGTTTCATTTCCATTCCCATAAAGCATTGAATGTAAAAACATTATTCCATAATATGCTTTTATTAAGTTCATTTTCCCATTTATCACACAACAGTGGAAAGTAAGTTGCAGCTAGGAGTTTATCACAAAATATTCTGGAACCCTTTGTTCTTATCAACAAGTCTCCCAAAATGCTATTTATGTATAAATTAGCTTTGATACAAAATCTGTCATTTATTACTCTTCATTATAATGAGTACAGTGTCACGCCGCTTCAGCAATATTCCAGGCAGGGGACACCAGATCTGGGCTTTCCACATTGTACCCGTGTTCAGAATGCAACCCGGGAACACCAACAAAACACTATGTATATTACATAGAAGGGACTGGTCAGGTGTTTGCAGAGGTTTTTGATACACTAAAGTAATGAAAATAATTACCCTCCCTTAATGCATGTCATATTTGGGGGGACCCACCCCAGCCAAAAATGGTCAAAGTGCTAGTCTCACACGTAGTTTGCTACAAGGGAGAATCTAATAAGTACAGTTGAGACATCAGATTGTGTCAAGATAAACTGTTGGATAATTTCAATGGCGGCCTTGGTAGCATCAAGGGATGCAGCTAATCCTAAATTAAAGTTAGATAAGTCACATGATCGCTTCTATTGAGCGCATGATCAAAGCCTGTCCCACCTTTAATGTTTGTTATCTCTCTAAGCTCACAGCAGATCATTAGCAAGATGAACGCAATCTCATCTCGTTGTGGTTTAGGGATTAGCAGGGCAATTAGTGCCGGATGGGTACCAGCACTTGCAATTGTCTGTATAATTATTATTTAACTGAGTAGTGAAGGCTTAGTCAGTTCTGCGTCTACTAATTTGATTTGACTAATTTTTGAATTTAGAATTGGCAGTACACGGTGAGCACCTAGCTGATGACTTTTATTTGTTTCTTAGAGTGAGTATGGTTTTACGCCGCCTTTAGCAATATTCCAACACTATCACGCTAGTTGACCAGCAATGGGCTTTAAACATTGTACCCATGTGGGGAATCAAACCCGGGTCTTTGTCTTGACGAGTGAATGCTTCAACCACTAGGCTACTCCACCGCCCCCTTTTTCTCAGAACAAACTGGAGTAAAAACATGAAATTTAAGGGTAGCATCATACTAGAAGTGATATTTGTTTATTAAATGCTGTCAACATCTTTAAAAAAATATCGCTGAAAAAATGTCTTCTGCAAAAGAACTTCCTCAGAGATCTCAGCTTGCAGAGGCCATTGAGAACTAAAATGACACAGAATATTACAACATATCTGATATGCCCAGGCCGACATTTCTACTAAAAACAAAACATGAAGAAAATTTGCATCCGGATATGTTCCCGAAACCTTCAGAAAATCTTCAATTTTCTTGGTAAGTTTCAAATATTTTTTATGTGTTTCCCACTTCATTGAGCAAGATGCACTCCCCAAATGTTGACAATTTTTGGAAGGTTTCCAGGAGGTATCCGGACTGGTTTGACCTGTGTTCGGCGCTATTCTCGCTGCGCTGCGCAAAGCGACACCTATCGGAGGGTCGAAGAATGAGAAACCGTATATCATTACAAACGATATACAATAAAGAGCTGCTGCCAAAGTGACATGTTTTGTTGTTGATTAATACATACAGGACTTGAAAGGTGAAGCCATCAGTCAACATCATATTATGTACAATAAACAAAAGAGAATTCAGGTAAACGAACTGGCGATAACACACTTATTCAATTAAAGTGTAACATTTAAGATAAATTATCACTAGATATTATGATCAACCAATTTAAATTGTATTTTCTGTTCTGCTCGGCAATTTATTATGTGCAGAAATAAAGATTACCGAGTGTATTTTTTATCGTAACCTAAGCCGGATATGTCAATCAGCTATACGTTTTCTACCAGTCAGTTAAAAAGTACCCAATAATATAACTTCTAAGAATAGTTATATCGTAATTACAACGACAAAAGTTATATATATATATGTATAACATCAGGCTGTTATATTGTTTAGGGAATGTTTCCTTTAATATCCACATAAAGGACAAACATCCCACACATCTGAAGCTGTACAGAAAAATTTGTTCGATGTCACGTGTCTTTGTAACAATGTAATATGTTGAAATATATATAGCGTTTGTTATATCCTGTATTCGTCTATCAGCTGATAAGGTAGGTTTGTTCTGGTGTTGCACACAGTTGTCACGTCACATTGGAATGTGGAATGGCGACCTACAAGGTCGGTGTCCTGGTGTCCTGTCTAGCAAGGAGTGGAATGGCGACCTACAAGGTCGGTGTCCTGTCCAGCAAGGAGTGGAATGGCGACCTACAAGGTCGGCGTCCTGTCTAGCAAGGAGTGGAATGGCGACCTACAAGGTCGGTGTCCTGTCCAGCAAGGAGTGGAATGGCGACCTACAAGGTCGGCGTCCTGTCTAGCAAGGAGTGGAATGGCGACCTACAAGGTCGGTGTCCTGTCCAGCAAGGAGTGGAATGGCGACCTACAAGGTCGATGTCCTGTCTAGCAAGCAGTGGAATGGCGACCTACAAGGTCGATGTCCTGTGTCCTGGTACAAAAGATGGAACACAGACAGGTAAATACTAACAATGACTTTATTTACACCATGACATGTTTGACATATGTTGTCAGTTCTTGTTATAAGAAATATCAAGTGAACTTGACAAATTGAGCGAGTGATTTGTGCAAACCCTTATAACCACTACCCCCACCACCAGGAATTTGATACGGTCAGGCGCATTCAGGTATAGACATTGACCCAGCAATGTGGGACGGAGAGAGTGTTTCATGTTCGGCTGACCGAGTGTGTTCAGGTTTAACGGAGATCTGTGTTCAGATTGAACCGAGAGAGGTGTTCAAAATTGGCATGGTGTTCCGGTTCAGCTCGTAGAGCAGTTCAGCTACAGTGACACAGTGTCTGTGGACACATTCCTTTCGGGCAGAGCAGGGAACACCAGGTGTCCATACCCTCCACGGTTCTCCAGACACCGACAGCTCGACACCCACTCCCAGGTTGTGCCTTGATACCAGATGATGACACCGGAATTGAGGGAACCACCGTTGTTGTTGTTGTTGTTGTTGTTGTTGTTGTTGTTGTTCTTGTAGAGGTACTTGCTCTTGTTGTCGTAGATGTAGATGTTGGGGTGGATGTTGTGGAGGGAGTGTTGGTGGCAGCGATCTGGATGTTGGCGCAGTTGATGAAGTGCTCCTGGGGACCGTGGTTGATTCCCGTGCCACCAGCGTCCGTACCCCAGGCGTTGGCTGACAACAACACAAAAAACATTATTGCAAGTATCATGACAATCATACAGTTGACCCTGACTCGATAAATGTTTATTCTCAATTGTTTAAGTTTATAACTCAACTGGGTGCTAGCCGACATTAAATATTGCACAAGTAAACTTATATTTCTGAAGCACTTCAATGACCCTCACAATGAACATTGGGTATGGAATACCGCCAGGGACGTATTATTAATTCACATACCTGTGACGTATGTCCACTGTAATACACAAAAGTCACATGTCATATCCAACGGTAGTCTGGCTTTCACGTAAAACATCCTTGTTTGGCTTCCAATATAGTACCTCACCAGCGGGCCACCAGGGGTCGCTGGTTGTACCTTGTGGTCAGTCGGGTCGAGGGTCAACAATGTTTTGTTGAGACACTCCAGAAGAGCATCCCCGGCCAACAGGCCATTGTCACATAATCTGAATTCGAAGTAGCCTCTGTGATTGGCTAATATGAGCACGTTCATGGTGATGTTGTCCCCCGAGTGGTAGATGCGGCCGATGGTGTCGGTGTAGTACAGGCCGCCAGGTTCGTTGTTGCGTTGATGTGCGTCGTAAGGGTCCCCACAGGCGCCGCACTTGCCACCAATTGTGTTTGACCACTGGTGCTGAAACAACGAAGTCGATCACAGGTTTCTGGCGTGTCCAACTGAAGGTGTTGCTATGGGGGTTGACAGGGAGTGGTTCTAAAGTGTTGTTTATAGTTTAACGCCGCAAATAATAATAATCCTGCTTTATGAAGGTGTTTGTAAATAACTGGGTCTCAACCAAACAAGCCAGTTATTAATATCATGAGCATCGATTCACGCAATTGGGACATGCATCAATCAAATCAGCGGGCCTTCACCCGATCCCGTTAGTCGCCTCTTACGACAAGCAAAGTCGCCTATTACGACAAGCATGGGTTGCTGGAGATCAATTCTGGCCCGGATCTGGAGCGATTGTTGAAACATGCTCCATGAAAGGAGCGTTGAGTGCAGCGTAAACAAAACAAACAAACAAACATACTTTTAACAATCGACGGTTTAATGCTTGAACATAGTTAATTGAAGAAATTATTCATATTGTATCACGTAAAATATATCTCATACTACACGCATGTGCTCCGGACGGAATGGTATGTGTGAGAGTGGACGACCCCTAATGACCAAACTTGAACTGAGATCTACGACGTGACGAGCGATCACCGGAGTTGTTGGGCTACCGTAGGTCGGACACTCAAGAAGGAATAACGGTACTTACAATCAACCCGCCACAATTAAGTTCGGCGTCGTTGTAGTTGGCGGAAGTGTTGAAGCCAAGCCTCCACATACTGGAACGCTGCGGGGGGTCCATCAACCTTCCGTGACCTGTGACCCCAGGGACGGAAAGTGCGAACACAGCAATCGTGGACAGCAGGTACGTCATCACTGGACAAATATAAACACGACCTATAGAACTGATCCCCATCAATATGTGCTAGCTGCAAGACGAAACTTAAGAACGGGCTCGGTGACGACATAGGTCGTTGCTCATAATATTGATCACTCGATTACTTACCGGCCACGGCCATATAGCTGGAATACAGCTGAGTGCGGCGTTAAACACGAAGTAACGAAACAGTCATTGTGGTAATTGGGAGAATAACGCGACATGGATATTATAATTATATCACGGCGTAGTACAAGTAGCCGTTTATCATTATTGGTAAAAACACGTGCACGGGTACCAACAGACCAGAGATTATTAATAACCCACCTTTTTTGGCAAACCAAGACCTCTTTGACTATTTATAAGTCTAACCTTGTGTTCCGGAGTCCGCAGTGTTCTGGTGTCTGACACCCGGTCGCCTGCACGGGTATTTCTAGAGAGTTGCGCCGCCAAGGGCGACCTCCACGCTGGACAGTGATAACACCCTGGCTGCCCGTGGTGTGACGTCACTATCTGGCCGCTGAGGGCGGCGTGGCTCCGGGCGTCGTGTTGTCGCGTGATAACATTTTATTCCCACACCGTCACGGGGATTAAGGCACCCGGAGTGTGTCTCGGGTGATAACTACAGCCTCGCAGCGACGATCTACCTGTGCCTGCAGAAGCATGTAACTAGATCTCATTACGTGTCGTTAATGAAGATTACACAATGGTTGCATTCACAGCAGGTAAACCAGATATAGCTGCCAGGTAAAAACTAAATGCATATGTCTGGATGACTGTTTAACGCCACAAGTAACGATATACATATAGAGTCATGGGCGTGTAAAGCTACCTGTAACTATATACATATACTGTTTGACTGAATATACCTGTTACTATATACATATACTGTTTGACTGAATATACCTGTAACTATATACATATACTGTTTGACTGAATATACCTGTAACTATATACATATACTGTTTGACTGAATAAAGCTACCTGTTACTATATACATATACTGTTTGACTCAATATACCTGTTACTATATACATATAATGTTTGACTGAATATAGCTACCTGTAACTATATACATATACTGTTTGACTGAATATACCTGTAACTATATACATATAATGTTTGACTGAATATACCTGTTACTATATACATATACTGTTTGACTCAATATACCTGTTACTATATACATATAATGTTTGACTGAATATAGCTACCTGTAACTATATACATATACTGTTTGACTGAATATACCTGTAACTATATACATATAATGTTTGACTGAATATAGCTACCTGTAACTATATACATATACTGTTTGACTCAATATACCTGTTACTATATACATATACTGTTTGACTCAATATACCTGTTACTATATACATATAATGTTTTACTGAATATAGCAGCCTGTTACTATATACATATACTGTTTGACTGAATATACCTGTTACTATATACATATAATGTTTGACTGAATATACCTGTAACTATATACATATAATGTTTGACTGAATATAGCTACCTGTAACTATATACATATACTGTTTGACTGAATATACCTGTAACTATATACATATAATGTTTGACTGAATATAGCTACCTGTAACTATATACATATACTGTTTGGCTGAATATAGCTACTTGTAACTATACAAATACTGTTTGACTGAATATAGCTACCTGAAACTATATACATATACTGTTTGACTGAATATACCTGTTACTATATACATATACTGTTTGACTAAATATAGCTACCTGAAACTATATACATATACTGTTTGACTGAATATACCTGTTACTATATACAAATACTGTTTGACTAAATATAGCTACCTGAAACTATCTACATATACTGTTTGACTGTCTACATGCTACATGTGACATGCTACACCTTTTACACGTGCAAAACATATATTATTGGGCAACATTAGTCAAACAGTAATTATTTATACTTAAATTGATATAAATAATAATGAAATGTGTAATAATTTTTCCAATCAATATAATTGATGCGATACCAAAGCCAAATTAATAGGATTTAAATACGGGACTAGGCAAACAGGCACTGAATGATTCATGGTTCAACGTACATGCACTGGGTATATAATTTAGCTTGTTCGCTCTTGTTAAGAGACAAATTTCTTCTTAAGTAATATAATTATTAAAAAGGTAGTTTCCAGTATTACCAGGGCTCCTGATTATTTCTGTAACCGAATACATTATTTGTTTCTCAGTTAATTCTCGATGGGATTTGTCTGGAAATCAGGTATGTTTCAGCTACAGGTGCGAATAGTGTTTATATTACAACTGTGAGTCCTGTGAATATCCTTTGAGAAAAACACCTTGCAACAATGTAATTTCTGTAGCAGACAAATACTGTATTTTCCCACACTCTGAATAAGAATGTCTTTTTCCAGAATTGTCTGGGTTAGTTAATGCTTTTCGGTAAAACCCAAGCGCACACAGCTTTGCTACAGGCAGGTTAGGCGTACAGTGTACAGGCTTTATGAATAAAATTCGGAAGGAAATTAAAGACAAACTTAATGTTTCCCGGACAGCATTAATTATTGCTCTCGGCGAGAAAGGATTTCGATACACTTCACGTGGCGATGACCGAGCACTCTTCAGTGGGAAAGGTGGCAGTGGTGGCCCAATCGTCTATGGCGCCGCGATTCGCTGTCCAGAGTTGCGTCCCTTGGGCACGCCAGAAACCTATGATTGTGGGTTCGAATCCCGGTTGTCAGCACCATACCCTTGCTTGTGGTAAACGTCTGAGACCTGCATCACTTCGGGCTTTCCTCCCACATTAAGCTGACATGCCGTGATATAACTGGAATAGAGTTAAAAGCGGCGTTAAACCCAACTCATTCACTCACTCATCTTTAGTGGAAAACACTCCACCCTGTCTATGATGTTATATATCTCCTTCCACTGACTACATGTGGCTTCAGTCAGAGGGACGAAAAGCACCCTTGGCACTGTCAGATAAAGGTAATCGGGTCTTTGTTTTGCACGCCGGAACCTGTGATCTGGAGCTTGTTGATGGTTTTGAACTAGCTTTCGAGGCGAAAAAGAAAACTGGTGATTATCATAAGGAAATGAATAGTGACGTGTTCATAGACTGGTTTGGAACTTCAGCTACAGCCCAGTCTAAACATCCCCAGCGTCATTGCCATGCATAACGCCAGTCATCATAACATCCGGGAACCAGATACTGTCGCGCCAACCAGGAGTAGTCTGAAGGCGATCATGCCGAGATATCTGACATCTTGCAATGTCGACTTCAGACCATCTGAAACGAAAGTTTAACTCAAGGAATATATTTTCGCCTCAATGAGAAACCAGTAAAGTACAAGACAGATGCCCTGCCGGCACACCATGGTCACGTTGTCTTACGAACGTCAGTCAGATATTGTGAGCCCAACTCTATTGAGCCTGACTGGACTAACTGTAAAGGGTTATTGATAAGACACAGCACAGCATTCAAACTCACTCATATCAAGTCTAGAATCACACAGAGGTGTGGCAAAAGGTTGAAGATATAGAACGTCAGTACCGCCAACATGACTGCGTGGCCAACGTGAAATCTACAGCCTTATTGCCCCCATTATCATACCTTTGGGCGATAGTACCTCATCGGTCGAGTCAGAAGCTGGCTAAAGAAATAAACTGTAGAACAGGAATTACTCCTTGATTAAAAGTAACAACCTTCTTAATGGCATTGTGTATTCATAACCGTCCAACACTCATCCCGTTTCATAGCTGTTTACTAATCTATAATTTCTCCAAGCAAATATAATGCAGTACATCTCTCATTTGCTACCATCGTCATCGCATATCTGGAAGTACGGTAACGGCAGTAATTTGAGACCGCTCCCAACTCAGGAGACATGGGCACCTGGGAGACTGCACGGCCGGTGTGAGGTCATCATTGACAGGTCTTAGGTAATTACCTCAGACGAAGGCCGTTTCATCCACGCATGGCAAGACATGAATATTTTCTGGGTTTATCATCATTTTACTGTAAAAGTACCTTTTTAGGCCTATCAAAGTAACAGTTGGGATATGCTTCATTGTGTTAATTTGCGTTATTTGGATATATGCTAATTTCTGAGTCTTATGATGCATTTTTCTCGCATTTCCGACAGTACTTTTTGGCATGTACTCTCTTGTGAAATGAAACAACGACTGTTGTTGATTAAGAAGCAATAAGTATGTTAACATGAAATTTTAGTGATAAAAGCTTTGAACTTAGGAGAATTTCTTTGTACCTAATTTGCATGGATCCTCTCAATGGTAACAAACGATGTGACATAGATACACTTAAATACTGGCAGTGTGACCACAGATTTGTATCTATATTTAGGAATCTAAATTAATTGGAAAAGAATTATTTGTTCATAATTCGGAATTTTGTAACTTATCATTTCCTATTAATTCTGGACCGCCTCCGTCGTCTAGTAGTAGAGCGTCTGCCGTGAGAGCGTGTAGGTCCGGGGTTCGATCCCTGGCCGCGTAATTCCAAAAGACGTTATAAGATGGTACATGTTTTTACCCTGCCTGGGGCTCAGCATAAGGGACAAAAACAAGGACTGGTTGGCTGGAGTAGTAATGTTAAACTGCGACATGGTATCTCAATGAGCTAGTACAAGCAGCCACACACACACGCACACACGTGCATGCACGTCGCTATATATATATAAGTGCAATAATCATGAACGCGACGTTAAACCCAATGTCACCTCAACTAAAAATTATTAAAGTTATTCTAGGATGGCATACAATAGTATGTTAAAACTTTTGAAGAGGGAACTTATTTCTGATAATAAGTGTAGATGTGGGGCTGAGCTTGTCATCAGGTCGACATTTATCCCGCGTCACATGCCCAGTCCCATGTTCCAGATGCCAAAATAAAATATAATAACATATGTTATGCTTCTTTAATTATTCAAAAAACGACCAAAGTAACAACGAGAGGAACTTGATTCACTTCTTTCGTCTTACTAACTATTAAACTATTCAACGCTAACTCTATGCCCTTCAGGTTATTGGTTTAACCTTCGAGCACTAGATATAGAACAGCAATGCTGTCACTGTGGACAATGGATTGATAGATATCCTCATGATTCTCAACTTGCGTTTACGGTTTCCACAAAATTACGATAGGACGTATAAAACAGAAGTTCGAAGTTCTCCGCTTCTCACTCTCAGCCATGCTGACTTCTTCATTGGCAGATACTCCATTACATCGGGCAGTTGCCTCATTTCCCCTCACCTTATACAATTATGTCAGACACTGTGTCATTTTCAAATAACTTACTTCTGTTAAAAACTGGACAGGCTATTACAATGTAGTTTCCAAGTCTTTCTACCTCATGTGATCTCATCAAGTTAACATCAATACGCTTCCTTAGATTCTCCATAGTTTTTCCAAACACTGAGTTATTTATGAGCTCTTACAGGTTCTTTTCGAAATCACTAATAGCTTATCTTTACTAAATCTGAGTTCAGCTTTATTTAGGGTTCCACCCAAGGGCTTTGATCAATCTTTAGAACTCTATGTATTTCCATTAGTTTCATACTTATAGATAGATATAACAGGTTTCTACAGTGGACTATATTTTTGTCTTATCCATTAAAAGTTTTTCTTCATTAGGTAACTTTGTCTTTCCCATCAAGTTATGTTGATATTCAGACATCCAATCTCGATTAACCATAATTTTTTCAGGAGCTAATCGACTTGACCATTTTTTAAACTCATACCTGCATTTCCCGTTCACTTTGCATCAGCCTACAGGAGACTTGTTACCTTACAGGCGGGCACGCCAGAAAGCTATGATTCTTGGTTCGAATCCCGGGTTGCTCCGATTATGTTTTTAGGTTTGTCAGCACCATACCCGTGCTCGAGGGTTTCACCGAAGTGGTAAACGTCTGAGACCTGCATCACTTCGGGCTTTCCTCCCACATTAAGCTGACACGCCGTGATATAACTGGAATACATGTACTGTCAAAAGCGGCGTTAAACCCAACTCACTCACTTTACAGGCTAGATTATCTGTTATAGTGGTTCTAAAGTTTGTATATATGTACATGCTTTATGTTTTAATGAATGTCTGTGAATTGTTTGAATGTTTATTGAATGATCCAATGTGTGTGAGAAAGAATCCCGACATGTGTGTGGTGAATAAAGATACTTGTATAATGATTGGGAGATACACTTCATATGTACCGTTCTATTTGGTTTGTGTGGTTTGTGAGTCAATCAAGGACTTTTCGCACCTTGTAGTTAACTTATAAGATCATAATACAATATACACTGTGCTGAAAATAATGTCATAACGTCAGTTGGGTGTTATATACATAGAATTTCAGTCTTTGGAAAAATGTTCTAATATTCTTATTTTAAGAAACATGCCTACTCCCAGTGGTATAAACTGTCATCACCACGGCTAATGTAGACCTACCCACTGTAGTATCAACTGTCATCACCACGGCTAATGTAGACCTACCCACTGTAGTATCAAGTGTCATCACTACGGCTAATGTAGACCTACCCACTGTAGTATCAACTGTCATCACCACGGCTAATGTAGACCTACCCACTGTAGTATCAACTGTCATCACCACGGCTAATGTAGACCTACCCACTGTAGTATCAACTGTCATCACTACGGCTAATGTAGACCTACCCACTGTAGTATCAAGTGTCATCACTACGGCTAATGTAGACCTACCCACTGTAGTATGAACTGTCATCACTACGGCTAATGTAGACCTACCCACTGTAGTATCAACTGTCATCACCACGGCTAATGTAGACCTACCCACTGTAGTATAAACTGTCATCACCACGGCTAATGTAGACCTACCCACTGTAGTATCAACTGTCATCACTACGGCTAATGTAGACCTACCCACTGTAGTATCAAGTGTCATCACCACGGCTAATGTAGACCTACCCACTGTAGTATCAACTGTCATCACCACGGCTAATGTAGACCTACCCACTGTAGTTTCAACTGTCATCACCATGGCTAATGTAGACCTACCCACTGTAGTTTCAACTGTCATCACCACGGTTAATGTAGACCTACCCACTGTAGTTTCAACTGTCATCACCACGGCTAATGTAGACCTACCCACTGTAGTATCAACTGTCATCACCACGGCTAATGCAGACCTACCCACTGTAGTATCAACTGTCATCACCACGGCTAATGTAGACCTACCCACTGTAGTATCAACTGTCATCACCATGGCTAATGTAGACCTACCCACTGTAGTATAAACTGTCATCACCACGGCTAATGTAGACCTACCCACTGTAGTATAAACTGTCATCACCATGGCTAATGTAGACCTACCCACTGTAGTATCAACTGTCATCACCACGGCTAATGTAGACCTACTCACTGTAGTATCAACTGTCATCACCACGGCTAATGCAGACCTACCCACTGTAGTATAAACTGTCATCACCATGGCTAATGTAGACCTACTCACTGTAGTATCAACTGTCATCACCACGGCTAATGTAGACCTACCCACTGTAGTGTCAACTGTCATCACCACGGCTAATGTAGACCTACCCACTGTAGTATCAACTGTCATCACCCCTGCTAATGTAGACCTACCCACTGTAGTATCAACTGTCATCACTACGGCTTATGTAGACCTACCCAATGTATTATAAACTGTCATCACCATGGCTAATGCAGACCTACTCCCAGTAGTATAAACTGTCATCACCCCTGCTAATGTAGACCTACCCACTTTAGTATCAACTGTCATCACTACGGCTTATGTAGACCTACCCAATGTATTATCAACTGTCATCACCATGGCTAATGCAGACCTACTCCCAGTAGTATAAACTGTCATCACCACGGCTAATGCAGACCTACTCCCAGTAGTATAAACTGTCATCACCACGGCTAATGTAGACCTACTCCCAGTAGTATAAACTGTCATCACCACGGCTAATGTAGACCTACTCCCAGTAGTATAAACTGTCATCACCACGGCTAATGTAGACCTACCCACTGTAGTATAAACTGTCATCACCATGGCTAATGTAGACCTACCCACTGTAGTGTCAACTGTCATCACCACGGCTAATGTAGACCTACCCACTGTAGTATCAACTGTCATCACCCCTGCTAATGTAGACCTACCCACTGTAGTATCAACTGTCATCACTACGGCTTATGTAGACCTACCCAATGTATTATAAACTGTCATCACCATGGCTAATGCAGACCTACTCCCAGTAGTATAAACTGTCATCACCCCTGCTAATGTAGACCTACCCACTTTAGTATCAACTGTCATCACTACGGCTTATGTAGACCTACCCAATGTATTATCAACTGTCATCACCATGGCTAATGCAGACCTACTCCCAGTAGTATAAACTGTCATCACCACGGCTAATGCAGACCTACTCCCAGTAGTATAAACTGTCATCACCACGGCTAATGTAGACCTACTCCCAGTAGTATAAACTGTCATCACCACGGCTAATGTAGACCTACTCCCAGTAGTATAAACTGTCATCACCACGGCTAATGTAGACCTACTCCCAGTAGTATAAACTGTCATCACCACGGCTAATGTAGACCTACTCCCAGTAGTATAAACTGTCATCACCACGGCTAATGCAGACCTACCCACTGTAGTATCAACTGTCATCACCACGGCTTATGTAGACCTACCCAATGTATTATCAACTGTCATCACCCCTGCTATTGTAGACCTACTCACTGTAGTATCAACTGTAATCACTACGGCCTATGTAGACCTATCCAATGTATTATCAACTGTCATCACCATGGCTAATGTAGACCTACTCACTGTAGTATCAACTGTCGTCACTACGGCCTATGTAGACCTATCCAATGTATTATCAACTGTCATCACCATGGCTAATGTAGACCTACTCACTGTAGTATCAACTGTCGTCACTACAGCCTATGTAGACCTACCCAATGTATTATCAACTGTCATCACCATGGCTAATGTCGGCCACCTCACTGCAGTGTCAACCGTCATCACCACGTCTAATGTAGACCTACCCACTGTAGTATCAACTGTCATCACCACGTCTAATGTAGACCTACTCACTATAGTATCAACTGTCATCACCACGTCTAATGTAACCCTACTCACTGTAGTATCAACTGTCATCACCACGTCTAATGTAGCCCCACTCACTGTAGAATCAACTGTCATCACCACGTCTAATGTAGCCCTGCTCACTGTAGTGTCAACTGTCATCACCATGGCTTATGTAACCCTACTCACTGTAGTGTCAGCTGTCATCACTACGTCTAATGTAGCCCCACTTACTGTAGAATCAACTGTCATCACTACGTCTAATGTAGCCCCACTTACTGTAGAATCAACTGTCATCACTGCGGCTAATGTAGCCCTGCTCACTGTAGTGTCAACTGTCATCACCATGGCTTATGTAACCCTACTCACTGTAGTGTCAGCTGTCATCACAATGGCTAATGTAGGCCTATTCACTGTAATATCAACTATCATCACGATGGCTAATGTAGGCCTATTCACTGTAATATCAACTGTCATCACCATGGCTAATGTAGACCTACTCACTGCAGTGTCAGCTGTCATCACCCTGGCTAATGTAGATCTACTGACTGTTGTATCAACTGTCATCACGACGACTTATGTAGGCCTTCTCACTGTAGTGTCAGCTGTCATCACCATGGCCAATGTAGACCTACTCACTGTAGTATCAACTGTCATCACCATGGCCAATGTAGGCCTTCTCACTGTAGTGTCAGCGGTCATCACCATGGCTAATGAAGACCTACTCACTGTAGGGTCAGCTGTCATCACCATGGCTGATGTAGACCTACTCACTGTAGTATCAACTGTCATCACCATGGCCAATGTAGGCCTTCTCACTGTAGTGTCAGCGGTCATCACCATGGCTAATGAAGACCTACTCACTGTAGGGTCAGCTGTCATCACCATGGCTAATGTAGACCTACACACTGTAGGGTCAGCTGTCATCACCATGGCTGATGTAGGCCTACTGACAGAGCAGTGGGTGTAGTGTGTGTGTATGTGACAGAAGAATGTTTGTAGTGTGTGAAAGAACAGCGTGTGTAGTGTGTTTGACAGAAGACTGGGTGTAGTGTGCATGAGTGAGTGAGGATGGTTTTACGCCGCTTTTAGCAATATACCAGCAATATCACGGCGGGGGACACCAGAAATGGGCTTCACACATTGTACCCATGTCGGGAATCGAACCCGGGTCTTCGACGTGACGAGCTAACGCTTTAACCACTAGGCTACCCGACCGCCCGTAGTGTGCATGAGAGGAGAGTTGGTGCAGTGTGTGTGACAGTGTGTGTGACAGAACAGTGGATAATGTGCTTGTGATACAAGTGCTCTTCACAAAGTACGTGAATTAAAAAGCTCATGCAAAGAGAACAGATATTTATTCGCGGTTGCTTTACGTTTTCAAGTGCAAATACAATATGTTGCAGGGCAAAAGCCTAAGGAACAATGGACCACACACCACTGGTCCATTCCTTCCCCCTTTCCCCACACACCAACGGAACGGCAACCACGACGAGGACTGGTGGTTGGTCGTGGTGTAGGAGATACTGTAGTTGTCGGTGAAGTCGTTGTCGTGGGAGACGTTGTCGGAGATGTTATTGTTGCAGATGTTGTCGTCGGAGAGGTCGGCTTGGACGTAGTTGGAGATGTTGTTTGTGAAGTTGTTGAGGAACGTGTGAGCGAGATGAAGGATGTCGGGTTCGTGCAGGTACAGTAACCAGGCGGACAGTAGCCGCGAGCACAGTGGTCCACACACCACGACATCATTCCAGCATCTAACGCCCATACGCCAACAGATCGACAACCCTTGGCTGACACAGTAGAAGGCTTGGAGGTAGACTGCGTTGTAGCAGATGTGACTGCAGATGTAGTTGTCAATGTGGAAGTCGCTGTGGTACTTTCAGTCGGTGGTGCGCCGTCAGCTGAGTCAATCCGGATATCGGCACAGTTGATGAAATGCTCCTGTCGCCCGAATCCCTTCCCAGTGCCTTCCTCGTCCGACCCCCAGTCTTTTCCTGTGACACACAACTTTCATGTGTACTAATTTACGTGGTGTATTGTCATGTGTACTAACTTACGCGGTGTATTGTCATATTTATTAACTCAAGTGGTGTTTTGCCATATGTATTAACCTACATGGTGTATTGTCATGTGTATTAACTTACGTGGTGTATTGTCATGTGTACTCACTTAAATGTACGTGGTGTATTGTCATGTGTACTCACTTACGTGGTGTATTGTCATGTGTACTCACTTACGTGGTGTTTTGCCATATGTATTAACCTACATGGTGTATTGTCATGTGTATTAACTTACGTGGTGTATTGTCATGCGTATTCACTTACGTAGTGTATTGTCATGTGTACTCACTTACGTGGTGTATTGTCATGTGTTCTCACTTACGTGGTGTATTGTCATGTGTACTAACTTACGTGGTGTATTGTCATGTGTACTCACTTACGTGGTGTATTGTCATGTGTACTCACTTACGTGGTGTATTGTCATGTGTACTCACGTGGTGTATTGTCATGTGTACTCACTTACGTGGTGTATTGTCATATGTATTAATTTACGTGGTGTATTGTCATGTGTACTCACTTACGTGGTGTATTGTCATGTGTACTCACTTACGTGGTGTATAGTCAAGTGTACTCACGTGGTGTATTGTCATGTGTACTCACTTACGTGGTGTATTGTCATATGTATTAATTTACGTGGTGTATTGTCATTTGTACTAACTTATGTTGTGTACTGTCATGTGTATTAACTTATGTTGTGTATTGTCATGTGTACTCACTTACGTGGTGTTTTGTCATGTGTACTAACTTACGTGGTGTATTGTCATGTGCACTCACTTACGTGGTGTATTGTCATGTGTACTCACTTACGTGGTGTATTGTCATGTGTACTCACTTACGTGGTGTATTGTCATGTGTACTCACTTACGTGGTGTATTGTCATGTGTATTAATTTATGATGTATACTGTCATGTGTATTGACTTACGTGGTGTATTGTCATATGTACTAACTTACGTAGTGTATTGTCATGTGTACTCACTTACGTAGTGTATTGTCATGTGTACTCACTTACGTAGTGTATTGTCATGTGTATTAACGTATGTGGTGTATTGTCATGTGTATTAACTTATGTTGTGTATTGTCATGTGTACTCACTTACGTGGTGTATTGTCATTTTGAGTGAAGTTTAAATTTAAACGAAGTATGGATTTAAGTGAAGTTTAGATTTAAGTGAAGAAGTTTAGATTTAAGTGCAGAAGTTAAGATTTAAGTGAAGAAGTTTAGATTTAGGTGAAGAAGTTTAGATTGAAGTGTTCAGAAAGTATAACCTTAGTCTCGCGTGGTCTTGGTAGAATTCGAATTGTTTGAAAAGTTTATTATCGTCGTTTCCCCTGTTAAGTTTACAGCCGCCCGGTTACGTGGTGTAGTGTCATGTGTACTAAGGTGGTGTAGTGTCATGTGTACTAAGGTGGTGTATTATCATGAGTACTAAGGTGGTGTAGTGTCATGTGTACTAAGGTGGTGTAGTGTCATGTGTACTAAGGTGGTGTAGTGTCATCAGTACTAAGATGGTGTAGTGTCATGTGTACTAAGATGGTGTATTGTCATGTGTACTAAGGTGGTGTAGTGTCATGTGTACTAAGGTGGTGTAGTGTCATGTGTACTAAGGTGGTGTAGTGTCATGAGTACTAAGGTGGTGTAGTGTCATGTGTACTAAGGTGGTGTAGTGTCATGAGTGCTAAGAAGATGTAATGTCATGTGTGCTAATTTATATGGTCGGTACACATGTTTATTAACTAATCTTAACTTTGTTAGATTCACATATGTTAATGCATGTTGTTTTCTCAAGCTGGACACAATATATACCATTATTGACTTTTCCGCTAAAAGTAACCATGGTTACACGTACCTGTTCTGTAGTCCCACTGCAGCACACACCGGCGACACGTGACGTCATGCGGTAAGGTGGCTTTGAACCGGTACGTCTTACTTTCATCACCGATGTAGTACCGCAATGCAGCGCCAGATGGCGTCCCGAGCGTCAGAACGTGCTTGTTAAGACAGATCTGTAGAGGCTCCTTAGACAAGCTGCTGTCTTCACATAGCCGCAGTACAAAATAGCCAAGATGATTGGCCGTTATCACCACGTCGATGTCGATGACGTCACCTTGTCTGTAAACTCGGCCGATGACTCCATTGTCGTACCGGCCGCCGTCATCGTTTGCCAGGGGCCCCTGATAGGGGTCGCCACACGTCCCACACCGTCCGCCATTGTTGCTCCATAGATTCTGAAACACGAGTAAAACCTCGACGGCTTTAGGTCTCTGCAGCGACACACAATGATGAATAACGGAGGATTCAGCCGGGGAAGATACATCCTGTATAAGATAGAGCCTGCCGTTACGTACTAGATAGAGCCTGTATAAGATAGAGCCTGCCGTTACGTACTAGATAGAGCCTGTATAAGATAGAGCCTGCCGTTACGTACTAGATAGAGCCTGTATAAGATAGAGCCTGCCGTTACGTACTAGATAGAGCCTGTATAAGATAGAGCCTGCCGTTACGTACTAGATAGAGCCTGTATAAGATAGAGCCTGCTGTTACGTACTAGATAGAGCCTGTATAAGATAGAGCCTGCCGTTACGTACTAGATAGAGCCTGTATAAGATAGAGCCTGCCGTTACGTACTAGATAGAGCTTGTATAAGATAGAGCCTGCTGTTACGTACTAGATAGAGCCTGTATAAGATAGAGCCTGCCGTTACGTACTAGATAGAGCCTGTATAAGATAGAGCCTGCCGTTACGTACTAGATAGAGCCTGTATAACATAGAGCCTGCCGTTACGTACTAGATAGAGCTTGTATAAGATAGAGCCTGCCGTTACGTACTAGATAGAGCCTGTATAAGATAGAGCCGGTCATTACGTGCTGGATAGAGCCTGTATAAGATAGAGCCGGCGGTTACGTACTAGATAGAGCCTGTATAAGATAGAGCCGGTCATTACGTGCTGGATAGAACTTGTATATGATGGAGCCGGCGGTTACGTACAAGATAGAGCCTGTATAACATAGAGCCGGCCGTTACGTGCTGGATAGAACTTGTATATGATGGAGCCGGCGGTTACGTACTAGATAGAGCCTGTATAACATAGAGCCGGCCGTTACGTACTAGATAGAGCCTGTATAACATAGAGCCGGCCGTTATGTACTAGATAGAGCCTGTATAACATAGAGCCGGCCGTTACGTACTAGATAGAGCCTGTATAACATAGAGCCGGCCGTTATGTACTAGATAGAGCCTGTATAACATAGAGCCGGCCGTTACGTACTAGATAGAGCCTGTATAACATAGAGCCGGCCGTTATGTACTAGATAGAGCCTGTATAACATAGAGCCGGCCGTTACGTACTAGGTAGACCCTGTATAACATAGAGCTGGCCGTTATGTACTAGATAGAGCCTGTATCTCATAGAGCCTGCTATTGCGTACTGGATAGAGCCTGTATAAGACAGATCCAGTGTAAGATGCGTGTGTGTTCAACATGATGTGGAGATCGTGTATATGTGTGTGTGCGAGTGTGTCTGCGTGTGTAATTATGTATGTGCGAGTAATTATACATAATTGCGGGTATGTGCGATTGTGTGCGAGTGTGTCTGAATGTATGCGTGAGTGTGCGATTATGTGCGAGTGTATGCGAGTGTGTGTGTAAGCGAGTGTTTACCTGCGTGTGTGTTTGTGTGTGTTCAACATGATGTGGAGATGATATATGTATGTGTGTGTGCGACTATGTGTGTCTGTGTGTGTGTGTGTGTGCGCGCGCGTTTGTGTGTTTGTGCGAGTGAGTCCAAGTATGCGCGGGTGTGTGTGCGAGTGTTTGCCTTTGTGTATGTTTGTGTGCAAGTGTGTGAGTGCTAGTGTGCGCGGGTGTGTGTGCGAGTGTTTGCCTTTGTGTATGTGTGTGTGCAAGTGTGTGTGTGCGAGTGTGCGCGGGTGTGTGTGCGAGTGTTTTCCTTTGTGTAATGTTCGTGTGCAAGTGTGTGTGTGCAAGTGTCTGCGAAAGTGTGTCTGTGTATGTTCAACATGATGTGGAGATCATACATGCATTTATGTGTATGTGTGTGTGTTTGTGTGTGTGTGCACGTGTGTGTTAGTGCGAGTGTGTGTATGTGTGTGTGCGAGTGTGCGCGTGTGTGTGTTCGAGCGTGTGCGTGTGTGTATGCGTGTGTGTGCGAGTATGTGCGTGTGCGTGTGTGTGTGTGTTTGTGTGTGTGCGCGCGTGCGCGCGCAAGTATGTGCGTGTGTGTGTGCAAGTGTGTGTGTTTCTAAATCCGAAATCGTAATGGATTCGACGTTCGATGTTTTCCGAATTATTTTCTGAAAACGACGGCAACGTGGAGCGATATCACACAAAAATAACAGCATAATACTGTTATTGGTCTATCATTGCATGAAGGACAATTTAGAATATTAAAGATGTTTTTTAAACTTTGAACCCCAATCCCCAGTCTTCAGAACGGTACACGACTGGATAGATGTAGGGCCTATGTGATTTTGTATCTAATACAAACTTGAACCAAAAATAGTTGGTGATTTTGTACCCAAGAAATTTAAATTATATTTCTATGATTATATCTATTTTTTCATGTTTATTGCAAACAATAAGCAAAACATGATAAACTTTTCGTAAAGTTCATAATATGGCTAACTGTACGTGGTCCTTGAGTGAAGTCAGTCCACATTGGCACAACTCAAATTGATTGTTTGGTTTTGATGGGAAAATGACATCTTGTCACTAAAGAAGAGGCCAGTTAAATGTGTTAAACCTTTGTGCATTTTATTGTTTTTATAAGAAAGTGGTAATAAAGTAACTGTTTGATACTAAAAGTAATGTGTATCTTTGGAACTAATACAAACAATATCTTGGTACTAAATCACATACCGGTTTGGGTTCAAACTCACAAGACATTTTAGGTAGAAAAATCACTACATTTCAACTTGATTTCGTGGAACGATGGAATAAAACAAGATTTTTCGTAAGAAGAATTCTTTTTCAAATTTTAAAACGAGTAACTAAGTAGGTAGAAGGCGCATATTTTGTTCTAAAAGTAGATACAAAAATATTGACACCTCAGAAATGAGGGCTTTTAAAGTTATAATTCTATCTAACTTGTCAGGAGGATTGACGTTAGTCTGTCAAAGAGAAAAAACTTCTGAATGTTTACAAAAAAATTCTTTAACGGATACCTGGTACGCTCAGTAACAAGTATGACCACTGTGAGCACTACCGCACGTCCAGCCTCGCCGCCTCATTGATGTTGTCAGCCGCCTGATGAAGTAATCGGGAATCCGATTCCACTCAATTCTTAAAGCGTCGGCAAGTTGTTTCGGGTTTGCTTGTCACGGATATGACGCTTCAGGTGATCCCACACGTGTTCAACTGGGGTCAAGTCAGGTGCGAGTGCTTGTCACGGATCTGACGCTTCAGGTGATCCCGCACGTGTTCAACTGGGGTCAAGTCAGGTGCGAGTGCTAGTCACGGATCTGACGCTTCAGGTGATCCCGCACGTGTTCAACTGGGGTCAAGTCAGGTGCGAGTGCTTGTCACGGATCTGACGCTTCAGGTGATCCCGCACGTGTTCAAATGGGGTCAAGTCAGGTGCGAGTGCTTGTCACGGATCTGACGCTTCAGGTGATCCCGCACGTGTTCAAATGGGATCAAGTCAGGTGCGAGTGCTTGTCACGGATCTGACGCTTCAGGTGATCCCACACGTGTTCAACTGGGGTCAAGTCAGGTGCGAGTGCTGGTCACGGATCTGACGCTTCAGGTGATCCCGCACGTGTTCCACTGGGGTCAAGTCAGGTGCGAGTGCTGGTCACGGATCTGACGCTTCAGGTGATCCTACACGTGTTCAACTGGGGTCAAGTCAGGTGCGAGTGCTGGACACGGAAGAACGTTGACCATGTTCGTTTTCAAGAAGTCCTGGACGAGCCTTGCAGTGTGTGGTCTAGCGTTGCAATGCTGCGGGAGTGTTCCCTGTTGCTGCTAGCGACGGAATGGAAGCACCATGCGTTGAAGAGCATCATCTCTGTATTGATGGCCATTGAGGTTGCCAAGTATGATGACAAGTCTCGTCCGTTGGTTGCCACAGATTCCTGGGAAATAATTGCAGTCTTCGACGTCGATGTCAATGCTATTCCACGGAAGGGACGGCAAGCTCTAATACGTGCTTCACCTCGACGTCGTTGCTGACGTTACCGTCGCCGTGACGAACCTGTTGCGCAGACGGTATGTGCGCAAGTGCCGATGTTCATGTTGCGTTGTCACTCGTGGTCTGCACGATCTTGGCCTGTCTTGTGTCCTGCCAATCTGTCTGAAGCGTTGAAACAATCTGACAGTACAGTTTCGGTTTCTTGTAATCTGGGTGTGGTCGGCTCCCATCTGACCCATACCTATGGCTCTCTCAATGTTCGGCAGTCTTTGGTGGGTATTTTATTACAGGTGATGTCGCCTTTTTATACAAATTCAGCACGTGCAATTTTACGAATACTTGGAAAAGCTTTTGGGTGACTTTTGGCCACTACACGTGCATCTTTACGGTCGACGCGTTGCGTTTTGAAGATTATATTTGCAGTTCCTCGGCAACTCTTTTAAGACTTATAACAGTTTGCTCACTTTAATAATATTTTGGGAAAAAATCAATCTAAAAGTGTAGGTTTTCTTTAGTTATGTGTAGTTTTCTACTAGGAATATATGTGGAACATATCTCTTTAATTGGTCCTTGTTGAATAAAGCACCGACTGTTTGAAATCGTCCACCCTCTTTACAACGCCTATTAATACCATGTAAGTAAAATTTATTAATGTTATTCTCACCCACAAACATCGAAATATACAAAGTTTGCATCGAAAATGATTGTAAAATTATTTTTGAAGTTTCAAACAAAGAACTCGTCAGCTCAACTAAAACGTATGAACCAAAAACTTTTAAACTAATATATGAAGTATTAGAACGCACTAATATTCTGACAGCGTCGCTATATGGCTGAAATAATGCTGATGCTACTTTAAATTTTAACTCAGTCACTTATATATTGACTTGTTTTTTCTTCTCCCCTTACAAATACATGCATAAAAAATCAAACAGAAAAACATGAATTAATATAACTAATGTTAAAGAGTAGAAATTATATTGAACGATTAAATCATTCATGAAACATAAAACAAATCAGGCTGTAATCGTCACATACCCCCAAACCGCCGCAGTTTAGTTCGTTATCCTTCTTATTGATCGGGGCGGAGAACCCCGCCCTCCACAAGCTGGACCGTCCAGGGGGGGGTTTATCAGATAGCCGTGACCTCTGACCTCTGGGACAGAGGCGAGAATAAGTAGCAGACATGGAAGATTAACACCAAAGTAGTGACTTTCCATTGTTAACATTAATTCCAGTCTCGGTCGACGATAGCACTCAAGGTGTGTAGTCGCCTTGTCGCTCGTCACGACGGTGGAGTAACCAAGAGCGAATGCCGTGTTCGGGCTGTTAAAGCCTTGATACACATGGGTGATAACATTATCGTAGAGTTATATCAGGTTTTTTAGGGTTTTTTCGGTGCTTGATCAGTGGGGTGTGGCAATGAAATATTGCCAGGCCCGGTGTCGGGGTCGGAGGAGTCTGTCTCAGGGGCATCACCACATCCCAAACTACTTTGTTGAACCTGGGGACATTTTGTAAAAACTTTATGTTTTTTGCGATAGGTTTTTATCTGAAACGTAACACATAACAGTGCCCATTATGTCTGCAGAATATGTGATGGAATACATTCAGTCGGTGATGATTCTAATTGATTGGATTGATAAATAGAAACTCAATGCTTGAGATGAATTACAAAGTACTGTCACTACATGAAAAATAAATACATTTAAACTGTCATTACTGTCACTGATGGACAGTAAATTAAGTAACTACATTATTACGGATTCCATTTAAGATTAGTTGAGAACATTTAAAGGAATTGATTATCAATCAACGAATCGATATAAAAACTGAAAGTAGATCGCCAGACAGGGGTCCTTATGCGGCTTATATTTCCTGTAGAAATGTCTACAGTTGTTTTTTTATTTAGAAAATTTAACCCCGTTTTTAAGAAACCATTTATGAAATTTATTGAAACAAATTTTAACTGCACGTTTTACGGCGACATGGATCCTTAAAATCATCCATGACAAGTGATCCAGCTAGTGAATCACGTAAAGCCTTTGAAAGACTATTAATGTTTATACTAAATAGAGTGACAGACAAAATACTGCCTTGTGGGACACCCTGATCCTGATTGTACTGGTTAGACTTGAAGTTGTACATGTACTGGTTAGACTTGAAGCTGTACATGTACTGGTTAGACCTGAAGTTGTACATGTACTGGTTAGACTTGAAGTTGTACATGTACTGGTTAGACTTGAAGCTGTACATGTACTGGTTAGACTTGAAGTTGTACATGTACTGGTTAGACTTGAAGTTGTACATGTACTGGTTAGACTTGAAGCTGTACATGTACTGGTTAGACTTGAAGCTGTACATGTACTGGTTAGACCTGAAGTTGTACATGTACTGGTTAGACTTGAAGCTGTACATGTACTGGTTAGACTTGAAGTTGTACATGTACTGGTTAGACTTGAAGCTGTACATGTATGTTAAAACAGTGAAATGAGGTGAACGAACTCTCAAACCCAAATCCTGTAAATCCTGTGAAATGCCGTTGATTGTTTATTCTACCATGAATTTGGAATTTACTCGATTCTGATTGGTCAATCAGAGGCTATTAAATCACAATAATCCCCTCTGATTGTAACAGCTGGTTTGACGGCCGCATCACCGCGGAAGCTAACATTCATAGTATAGTACAATTTTCAGTCATTGTCGGTATACATATTTAAATAATTATATCTACAATTACAGGTTACAAAATGCACAGATGCGGTTACTACAATATTCAAAGGATCTGTGGCAATACATTTCGAGCAGAAAAACACGACAGAAATCAACAACGGGAATGTATTTACATTTTGGAGACAACAGAGAGCTTGGAATTTTGGCGCTTTTCTATATACGACTGTGATGTCATATCTTTTGCGTCACAATGTTCGATATGACGTCATAATGGTGACGCGCGATGTGGTGCGAAAGCCTTGCAAATCTTGCTTTGTTTTCTTTAGGGATACCCACCTCATGTTAGCTTACCAAGTTGCCGTGCTAATATGATTTCAATGCCTTGTCATATGTTCGAGTGAAGTATTACGGTGCAAACAAACTGCTTGAGTACATTCAGCATCATAATTTGTTCAGCGATTCCGTAATTCAGATCGTTAACCCACTCAAAACACTGAACTATCCCGTGCCGCTTCACTCAGTATATTTGCTAACACCAAAGAGTTCGCATTTTATTTTGTCATGGTAGAATGGAGATAAACATACTGTGTTTTGAATGTAGAGCTAGGTTACCTGTAGATTTAACCGCGCTAAATTTAACATTTGAAACCACACGCTACACGTTCGGTTCCAAATTCAATTTAGCGGGGTTAAATCTACAGGTAACCTAGCTCTACATTGAAAACACAGAATGTTTATCTCCTAACTATAGCATTTTTTACAAGTGATTCAAAGCGTACTAATTTGTTATAGTACTTATATTTTCCGGAAACAACATTGAATGTAAGTTATAAGATTGCTGAGTTTCAAATATCATTCTAATATAATATTTACCATTCGTTCCCTAGCTTTACAAACACCACGTGTTACAAATTAAGGGCGATAATTTGAGGAATCTGCATGATATCAGCCTTTTTTGGTATGGGGACTACAATGGCATTATGCAACGAAGGAGGAAAATTCCCTGACGCCCACATTTTGTCAAATATATCTGAAAGTGTCTCAAGACACGATTCAGGAAAATGTTTTAATAACTGATGGTGGATACTGTCATCGCCTGCAGCAGTATGATGAACATGCTCAAGAATGGTATGTAACTCATGTAATGAAAATGCTTCATTGAAATCTTCTCCGTTATGTTAATAAATTACGTTTAAATCATTAACATTTTCTGAAAATGTCAGTTTTTATTTTTTTAGCAAATAATATTGTTTTATACAAAGAGCATTTGGCCTTAGTAAAATTCCACCGTGATGAAGGTGGGTCCTCATCCGGTGTTACAGTTTTTAGGACAGTAGGGTGAACTGATGCTGTCTGACAGTGAACTGTTGCTGTCTGACAGTGAACTGATGCTGTCTGACACTGAACTGTTGCTGTCTGACAGTGAACTGTTGCTGTCTGACAGTGAACTGATGCTGTCTGACACTGAACTGATGCTGTCTGACAGTGAACTGTTGCTGTCTGACAGTGAACTGTTGCTGTCTGACAGTGAACTGATGCTGTCTGACACAGAACTGATGCTGTCTGACAGTGAACTGATGCTGTCTGACACTGAACTGGTGCTGTCTGACACAGAACTGATGCTGTCTGACACTGAACTGATGCTGTCTGACACTGAACTGATGCTGTCTGACACAGAACTGATGCTGTATAAATCGGTTAAGCTGTCCTAACTCAAGAAGCGTAAGAATGTCCTGTTATGTTTATAAATGCGACTAGTTTTCCTTGTTTCCGGTGCAGCTGAACTTTTGCTCATATTTATTTTTTTGCTCAATGGATTAAAACTTATAGTCACTGCATGTAACTTTGTTTTCAATAACAGAAACCTCATTTGGTGTGTTTCCTATTTCCCATGACATATCTGTCTGACACTGAACTGTTGCTGTCTGACACTGAACTGATGTTCAGTGTCAGACAGCATCAGTTCACTGTCATATCTGTCTGACACTGAACTGTTGCTGTCTGACACTGAACTGATGCTGTCTGACAGTGAACTGATGCTGTCTGATACTGAACTGATGCTGTCTGACACTGAACTGATGCTGTCTGACACAGAACTGATGCTGTATAAATCGGTTAAGCTGTCCTAACTCAAGAAGCGTAAGAATGTCCTGTTATGTTTATAAATGCGACTAGTTTTCCTTGTTTCCGGTGCAGCTGAACTTTTGCTCATATTTATTTTTTTGTTCAATGGATTAAAACTTATAGTCACTGCATGTAACTTTGTTTTCAATAACAGAAACCTCATTTGGTGTGTTTCCTATTTCCCATGACATATCTGTCTGACACTGAACTGTTGCTGTCTGACACTGAACTGATGTTCAGTGTCAGACAGCATCAGTTCACTGTCATATCTGTCTGACACTGAACTGTTGCTGTCTGACAGTGAACTGATGCTGTCTGACACTGAACTGATGCTGTCTGACACTGAACTGATGCTGTCTGACACAGAACTGATGCTGTATAAATCGGTTAAGCTGTCCTAACTCAAGAAGCGAAAGAATGTCCTGTTATGTTTATAAATGCGACTAGTTTTCCTTGTTTCCGGTGCAGCTGAACTTTTGCTCATATTTATTTTTTTGTTCAATGGATTAAAACTTATAGTCACTGCAGTCAGCTTATGATAACATATGATCGCCTTGTCAGTTGGAGCATTTCATAGGTTTTGTACATGTACTTCCATCATGAAGAATTTCACCACATCTGAAGCAAGTAGCCTTACTTACCTGCACAGGAACTTACCATGTCCAAAGTTCAGGCATTTGAAACAGCGAGTAGGTCGTGGAATGCAGAGGTCAGCAGGCATAGAGAAACAACCAACTTAATTTGAACTTAGTACTGTAGTACTGTAATATTGTAGTACTGTAGTATCAAAAGTCAGACGATATCTGTTTGGTGGAAGCACACGACCATCTTTACGATATGTGAATGGTTTGGCTTCAGTCAAACCTTGACTGTGATGTTTCGATACAATTTCATCAAATTTCACCAGCTAGACTGCGGTCACGGTCCTAGAGGTAGGCCCTTGTTAAAAATCAAAAGAGCTCCAGATCGCAATTTCTTTACATCCTTCAGCTCACAAGCTTTACCCTGGAGTCCTTTTACCAAAAGAAATGGCGAAGAAAGGGCTAGAGCACGGTCACACTACTGGTGGTTGTGCACAATACTACCCAATACTTGAAAATACTCAGCAATAAGTTAGGTTCAAACACTGGTTGATGACAGTTACATCGATTGTGAAAGGAATTAAGTGTCACACTGGGGGGAAATTATTTTACGGTACTTTAACCTCCTGAGCAGAGCCTTCTATATTCTTTGTTGATCAAAGCATCACACCAAACTTAAAAGCAAGCAAGTAGTTCTTAACATATATCTTTAAAATTTATGATACAGACCAATTTCTTTCAAGTACCTTAAGTTTAGATGCCTGTTTATACGGGTAAAGATATCTTTCAGATTTATTGTTTGATAAAGCGATTCCCTTGCGACTGCAAAGTCTACACAGTTAAGCAATATATGCACAAGGGATACACTTATGACGTTCGTCCTCATTTGTTGTAGAGGTGGTCGGGTAGCCTAGAAGACCCGGGTTTGATTCCCGACATGGGTACAATGTGTGAAGCACATTTCTGGTATCCCCCTTCGTGATATTGCTGGAATATTGCTAAAAGCGGTGTTAAACCATACTCACTCATTTGTTTTAAGGAGATATTCGTGGGTAAACCGACTGTGACTGTAGGTACGACCGATTTTTTTTTAAATTCATGAAATGTATTGATTCCTACCTGTGTGCCCCGCCTGTTTTTGATGAGACCCCGGGTATAACTGTCCGGGATAAGGGGAGGAGATAACGGTTTGCCACGAGCTGCTTCAACTGCAGCATGGGTTTTGAGTATCCAGCTCAAGACGACATCACACTGGCCAGTGAAAAGATCATTGAACAGTTCTAAAATGTCGAGGATCATAGGATGATTGGATGAGACATTTTAAGTGCCTGACGGCAAGATAAGAATCTGAGAAAATGATGACATTTTTAGATTGATTTTGTTGATTGATATAGGTCAAAGTTGTTTAGAAAGCCTTGGCCTCAGCAGTGAAGATTGAACTATTACTTTGGGATTCTTGAGGAGACAGTTCTAGATGTATTGATTGTGGCACTTGCAACTTTGCCACCATCCTTGGACCCGTCTGTAAGATGGATTTTTTGGATATTTTGTTCGTAAATGGTCGTATGCTTGTTGATATAGCGATCGATTTGTTTTAGACCTTCTTAACTGGGTTAGAGCGAGTTCTACCTCTACCTGTACCATCTGCCGGGGAGAAGATAGAGGTCGGTAAGATGATGTAATATTTAGATCTATTTTAGCTGTAGTGACGTGTCTACTCCCTTGATAGGAGTACCATCTAAAATAAATCTGGATCCTTGTGAGGTTTATATTTTCGATAAAAGTGAATACAGTTTGTTTTGGAGTAAGAAAACTTGAAGCCATATTTTCATTGGTCCATTTTTGAATGTTGTTAAGACCTAGTTGTATAAACTGTTTTCTATTGTATGCATATTCATACCACGCCAAAAATGTTGAAATCATCCACAAACAGTGAACCATCAACACTATTGTTTAATACGTTGGTGCGCTAAACAGATAGGATGTTGCCTTGGGGGACGGTCTGATCTTGATCGAAATTATCTGACAGGGTGGAGCTCTGAATGTTGCCAGCTCCTGCTGCAGTGTCAGGAGCTTACCCTAGGGCAGTATGTACATTCATGGAGTAAAAACGTGTCATGACAGTCCTCACCAATATCATATTTAAAATTGACGTTTTACTTTTCCTGCTGTTTTTGTAACATCTGAAAGTGAGGATTATAGTTGGAAGATGAGGAATGGTTTGCCAAAGTTTTACCAATCTTGTTGACAAATTCATATTTAGTTGTTGATAGTGTATTGCCATCTTTGAGATGGTGAACTCCAGATTTTGAACCTTTGTCCTTAATGTTCTCAAAGTTACTGTCGAACCCATGCTACAGACGGACAGACGTCACCAAATGAAATTCGCAATAACTGTTTAACGAGTAGGCTTTGCGTATCATTTAAATTACGAGTGAAATGCATTAATGCTCAGCTTGCAAAATATCAAAACTTTCAGGAGTTTATTTACCTCAAAAAGTAAACACGTTGAGTTAAGAAAGGGTCGGCCAAATGTCTCGGCACATAACTGCCAGAAACGGCGGCCATCGTTGACTTTTACCACCTCACGTTGAGCGGCAAGCAAACCGATATTTACTTTATAATTTTATCAAGTTTCACATTCGATCATAATTTTTTGTTACATGATGAAAAGAAAACACTCCAGGTCTTTAATTTTGAAAAATTAGCAACTTTCGGTATAATTAATTATAAACCCAAACAATCTGAATCGTAACATCATCGATTGAATGAAAGATGTAATGTCATGGCAACGGGGTAAAACAAACAACTCCACGTGCATCGTGATCCCGTTATACTATTACAATCCGTTTTATATATCTAAATTAATTTTCTAGAACTAATTACACGGATGTATGAATCTTTATAAAAAAAATATCTCATTTTTATCGAGTTGGCAAATGATTTCTTGTGATAAACTTTTCGAACATGCTGTTGACAAAGTCAGCAAACACAGGGAATAATGAAAATTTTTGGATGATACGCAAAATCAGAACTGATATATATTCTAGGTAAACCATTCAATTGCAAAATAATGCAGATTACTAAACAGAATCAAATTACTGGCAATTTTATCTGTATCTGTCCTTGCTGATGCCGGAAACAGGCACTGAATGACGTCACACATAAAGGCAAAATACACTGAATTTGGTGAGCTATTGTCACGAAAATACTGGAATAGATGCAATCTTCAGAACGGATGAGGCTAGGCACACGGCGACCGGATGAGTGTAGGGCCTATGTGAATTTGTACCCCAAACAAAATTGTACCCAAAATACATGGTGATTTTCTCCCCAAGAAAACTAAATTAAAATCTATATAATTACATTTATTTTTTCATGTTTATTGCAAACAATGAGCAGAACATTATGACAAAACATTTCAAATTCATAATATGGCTAAAGTCCACATTGGCAAGATTCAAGTCCACATTGGCAAGATTCAAATTTATTTTTTGGTTTGGATATGAAAGTATATCACTATATGATATCATTTAAGAAGAGGCCAGTGAAATTGGTAAACCTTAAGTTAATTCTATTGTTTGATAGGAAAGTGATAATAAATTAACTTCTTGATACTAAAAGTAATGTGTATCTTTGAAACTAATACAAAATTATTCGTGGAACAAAATCACATACCGGTTTGGGTACCAGCTCACAAGAATTTTAAGGTATAAAAATCACATTTCATCTGGATTTCGTAGAACGATTGGATATAAAGATTCTCAGTATAATTCTTTTTCACAATTTAAAACGAGTATTTGTTCACACAATCAAACAGGTAGACGACTTATGTTTTGTCCTAAAAGTGGAAAAACCTCTGAAATGAGGGGTTTTATAGTTATAAATTTATCTAACTTGTCAGATGGTTTGTCGTTGGTCTATCAATGAACGAAAAAAATTAAAAGATCATTTATGACGTTGAAAATTTCAAGCACTTAACCAAAGAGTATTCAAGGAATGACAAATATGTTGTTTTTTAATTGCAAAATACGACGTTTTGAGCAATTCGTGTTCTTAGAGAGGCAAGGGCACTTATACACAACAACTGAAGAACGTGTCACCCACCAACTGAGGTAAGTGTGAAACACCAACTGAACGACCTGTGACACACCAACTGAAGAACGTGTGACACTCCAACTGACGTAAGTGTGACACACCAACTGAACGACGTGTGACACACCAACTGAGGTAAGTGTGACACACCAACTGAACGACGTGTGACACACCAACTGAGGTAAGTGTGACACACCAACTGAAGAACGTGTGACACACCAACTGAGATAAATGTGACACCAACTGAAGAACGTGTGACACACCAACTGAGGTAAGTGTGACACACCAACTGAAGAACGTGTGACACACCAACTGAGATAAATGTGACACCAACTGAAGAACATGTCACACACCAACTGAGGTTAGTGTGACACACCAACTGAAGGACGTGTGACACACCAACTGACGTAAGTGTGACACACCAACTGAAGAACGTGTGACACTCCAACTGGCGTAAGTGTGACACACCAACTGAGGTAAGTGTGACACACCAACTGAAGAACGTGTGACACACCAACTGAGGTAAATGTGACACCAACTGAAGAACGTGTGACACACCAACTGAGGTAGTGTGACACACCAACTGAAGAACGTGTGACACACCAACTGAGGTAAGTGTGACACACCAACTGAAGAACGTGTGACACACCAACTGAGGTAGTGTGACACACCAACTGAAGAACGTGTGACACACCAACTGAGGCAAATGTGACACCAACTGAAGAACGTGTGACACACCAACTGAGGTAAGTGTGACACACCAACTGTAGAACGTGTCACACACCAACTGGGGTAAGTGTGATACTGGGATTGCATACAAGAAAAAAACAGATTTGTACGGAAGCGTAGTAGGGCCACAGTGAAACTTGTTTTGTCTAAGTATCTCCTACGTAGGACTTACTAACTCCTACGTAGGAGATATTAATTCTAGGCCATGCTAAGTCCTACGTAGAAGATACCAAGTCCTACGTAGAAGATACTAAGTATTACGTAGGAGATACTTAGACAAAAAAACAATTTCACCGTGGCCCCACTACGCTTCCTTAGGTTTGCAGCAGCACAGTGTGTGGCTTGTGTCTACTGGGCAGTGTGTGGCTGGTGTCTACTGGGCAGTGTGTGGCTTGTGTCTACTGGGCAGTGTGTGGCTTGTGTCTGCTGGGCAGTGTGTGGCTTGTGTCTACTGGGCAGTGTGTGGCTGGTGTCTACTGGGCAGTGTGTGGCTTGTGTCTACTGGGCAGTGTGTGGCTGGTGTCTACTGGGCAGTGTGTGGCTGGCGTCTACTGAGCAGTGTGTGGCTGGTGTCTACTGGGCAGTGTGTGGCTGGTGTCTACTGGGCAGTGTGTGGCTGGCGTCTACTGAGCAGTGTGTGGCTGGTGTCTACTGGGCAGTGTGTGGCTTGTGTCTACTGGGCAGTGTGTGGCTTGTGTCTACTGGGCAGTGTGTGGCTTGTGTCTACTGGGCAGTGTGTGGCTGTGCCTACTGGGCAATGTTTGGCTAGTGTCTACTGGGCAGTGTGTGGCTGGTGTATACTGGGCAGTGCGCGGCTAGTGTCTACTGGGCAGTGTGTGGCTGGTGTCTACATGGCAGTGTGTGGCTAGTGTCTACTGGGCAGTGTGTGGCTGGTGTCTACTGGGTAGTGTGTGGCTTGTGTCTACTGGGCAGTGTGTGGCTGTGCCTACTGGGCAATGTTTGGCTAGTGTCTACTGGGCAGTGTGTGGCTGGTGTATACTGGGCAGTGCGCGGCTAGTGTCTACTGGGCAGTGTGTGGCTAGTGTCTACTGGGCAGTGTGTGGCTGGTGTCTACTGGGAAGTGTGTGGCTTGTGTCTACTGGGCAGTGTGTGGCTGGTGTCTACTGGGCAGTGTGTGGCTTGTGTCTGCTGGGCAGTGTGTGGCTGGTGTCTACATGGCAGTGTGTGACTAGTGTCTACTGGGCAGTGTGTGGCTGGTGTCTACTGGGTAGTGTGTGGCTTGTGTCTACTGGGTAGTGTGTGGTTGGCGTCTACTGTAATGTTTTTGTTCAGATTCTATATGTATTATCTTAGAGGAAGTGTTTTACAATGCTAATACCGGAATTCTTTCTTCAAACCCCGGAAAGTATTCTTCATCTTCAACTTTTACGATCGTATCAAGGAACGCCAAGAGCTAAAACAAGTTCTTCATAGAGCCTTGCTTCAGGCATTGATTGACATCACCTGCCACAAGTACATCAATAGCCACTCACTGATGGGGGCCACTCTTCCAGGTTGACTGGCCCCAACCAGGCATGTGTTTGATGGTTGATACAACTGTATACGACTTGATGGTATCTTCACAATGTTAACACATCCCGTCTCCAGGTGGCTGTTGTCAGTCTTGCCGTGTGACCTCGGGCGTTGTCTTGTTGGAAAATGACGTTCGCTTGCTGCATAATGAGAAGGACGTGTGGCCGAAAAATCTCATCCGTGTAACGTTGTGCCGTTAAATTCCCCACATCACACCACCGCCAAATATGTCCACTTCCTGTATGCAACGCTCCCCGCGACACCTGTAAACACCATACGCAGGGCGAAGCATACATCGCGACTCGTCACTAAACCAAACTTGTCCCCATCGGTCATTCGATGGGGGTCATACTCTGTGACCTTGACACCATTGACATCGCAGCCGACGATGCAGGTCCATCAACATGACACCTCGAACTGGTCGTCTTCCGCGAATACCTTCAGCGCGTATACGGTTCCTCACTGTCTGGGCTGATATCCTACGAAATCCTGATATTGCCGTAGTTTTAGAGGTGGCCGTGGTGGTTCTTTCACGTGACTGACGTGACCGAATGTATCTACCCTGTTCTCTAATAGTGATACATGGTCGACCGGACCTGGGAAGGTCACGTGTTTTCCAGTGTCTCTGATAACGGTTCCACGGTCTTCTAATGGTGCTTGGTGCCACGCGGAAAATCTTGGCTACAGTTGCACATGATTCTCCTGTTTGCAGTCGGCCGATGGCGTTGTTGCATTGGGCTTCCGTCACTCGTGGCATGTCTTCGTTGTTCACTTGCTGTAAGATTGTGATGGCATGCAAAACTCAACGTTAATATAGCCCAACATGTGATGTTGCACGTGCATGTCATGCTGGTGTGTTTTGGCTCCAGGCTCTCACGTGCTTGTGTTTTTTAGATCTTTTCGCCAAATGTCTGCAGGTCCTCATCCTTTCCACACAAATCAGTCCCAGTCCCAGTTTTGTTATTAATTTTGTATAGATGTCGGCAACACTCTCTGAGATATTTACGATTTTACTTCTTTTACATTTCAATTTTTACAGAGTATGTGTTGTGATTTTCAATAACATATCATTTACACCACTTTAAATGAAGCACAGTTACCTTTTCCGTAACAATACTAAACACGTGACCACAGCAGAAAGGCTCAGACGATGAATAGAGGTCGCAGCAGAATAACCAGACGGCCACCCTCACTAACTATAGGTACACTCTACCAACCAACCAAATGAAGACCTTTTCTAACCCGGATCTTCACGGGTCCATAAGTTAGTACGACCTTAATGTGACCAATTCTACACATACATGACAACCATATATTATTTTATTTATGCAGCACCAACTATTCCGAGCAGAAATGTTTGTGTTCATGTTTCAAGAAAAAAATGAAAAAAATATTCTTTCCAAAATCATAAAGAAAAGCAGCAAACCCCTTTCTATAATCATAAATTACTGTGACAAAATAGTTCCATAATCTCTGTTAAATGCAGGTTATGGTGCACTAAATCACCATCTGCCACATTTACATAGTGTTAAATAGTGTTCACTTATCTAATAACGTATGTATTTTTGTCTTCTTTAGATAAAGACAACTGCTGCCATCCCTGGCAGGTTCTTGGCGACAGTCATCCGGCCATCTCCTACTCGGGTGGTCAGACTCGCTGACTTGGTTGATGCATGTTATCGATCCCAATTGCGTAGATCGATGCTTATGATATTAATCACTGGATTGTCTTGTCCAGACTCGATTATTTACAGACCGCCGTCATATATCTGGAATATTGCTGAGTGCGGCGTTAAACAACAAACCAACCTACTGTCGAGACTGTGAAGTGCCGCTCTGTGAGAGATGTGTGAAGATGCATCCGTCTCTTCCTGCGTTCTGGTGTGATATAGCTGGAGTATTGCCAAAAGCGGTGTAAAATCAAAACTCACTCACTCCTCCTGCAACGTCAAACCACGCGATTGCTGGCCTTGGTGGAACAGTGAAGGTCACTAGACGACGGAGGTGCACGGAACACAACGAAGTCATGGATTTCTGCTGCAAAGACAGTAATAAAGCAATATGCCCCAAGTGTTGTATCACATACCACAGGAGATGCGACTCTGTGGTCACTATTCAGTCCATAATGTGCGGTCGGGTAGCCTAGTGGTTAAAGCGTTCGCTCGTCACGCCGAAGACCCGGGTTCGATTCCCGACATGGGTACAATGTGTGAAGCCCATTTCTGGTGCCACCCGCCGTGATATTGCTGAAATATTGCTTAAAGCGGCGTAAAACCATACTCACTCACTCACTCACTCCATAATGTCTGAGATGAGAAGTGTTCTTACACACAATAAGGGATTGATTACACAGAGCTTTGAGGACACGGACAGATCACTTCAACAACACAAATCACAGATTGATGAGGTCAGCCACAACAAAGACAAAATAAAGTCACAGATCCGACAGGCCTCACAGAAAGCAATGGCCGTGGTTAAACAGAAGGAGAAACAGCTGCTGGAGGAGCTGAATGAGATGACAGAGAAGCAGTCTGGACAACTGAGGGGGAGGATAAAGTCAGGGGAAATAGACATGCAGATGTATCAACAACACATAGAGTACATCACCCAGGTGTTAAAGTCTGGGAGCCGTTCTTTTAAGTTGTAAGCCTTATATGATACATACATACTTATCTAATAATAACAAATAGTTTACATGATTATTGTGGCGGGACACAAATATAACACAGACCCTGCATGGAGCACACACAGTACCCTGTGGGTGAGACTGGGGTGTCTTCCCGACTACACTGACCACAACAACATCTGAATACATCCTGCACTCCTATATCAGCCAGTAATACAGCTGTACTACTGACTCTTTATAATATTACTCCCTATAATAGATACAGTATATTGCACAGAACTAATCACTAGGCATATAAACCCTAACCCGTGAAACAACACTTACACTCTTTTCCCATTCATACCAGAATAAAGAAATAGAAGGGCTAAATATATATTTACATATTTTTAAATCTTTATTCACATTTCAAATAAAATATAATGTGTAGCATTTCATGAATTATAGAAGGGTTAAATATGAGTACTTGCACAAGATTCCAATTTATGAGCCTAGTTTACCACGTTTACTTAAACAGACTTTAGGTGGGATTAGGCTAATATAAACTCGTTTAGTTTACTATAATATCGCAGGTTTAATATAATTTGATATACTGAAAGATTTAGATTCAATACAAATATATTTAAACAAATTAAACTAACATGATTTGTATGGTTTGCTATCAGCTTTGTTATATGACCATGTAATGTATTGTTAAGCAATGTTGTAATTGCATCACATTGTTTCTGTTGAGATTCATTAGAGGTTCATAGCATTATGTTTTGACATTGGTTAGTTGTCCGAAATGTAGTACTATCTAATGTAAGCAGCGGTGTGGAAGTTACTATATCTTTATGCTTTTTGGAGTCAAGTGTAATCGGGAATCTCCTGGAGCAGTATAAACTAATCCAGCATGGAACCTTCTACACGGTATATAGACCATATCTCATCTCACATTACATCAAGACCAGCGGTGGGGTGAAGATCATCTCTTCACCCTGGGTATCCAGCCTATTCCTATTTTGGAAGCTTGACTACTGTTGCTGCTAGGTGAATTATAGTCACTGACTCTGTTGCTATCACCATGGCTATTGTATCTTATACCGCCATTGGAATTTTACTGCCACTCTATTGTGTACTGCATTTGTAATTACTTTGAAGTAATTTGCATTGACACGTAAACCTAGTTAATTTTATAATACAATTGTTAATTGTGTAACATTTCTTTGTTTTTTGTTGATTTCACACTGAATTCTTTGCGTGCAGATTTCTGGGTCAACTTGTCAATGCAGAGGATGTTTGCAGACTTTGGGCATGTGAGACAAAGAGTTAAGTTAGAGGGTTAGCTTGGCCAAAAGGTTGAGCCACAGGAATGAGAAGCTTTACTATTATACTTGAGTCAGTATTGTTTTCATACTTTATTTGTTGTAAAACTACGTATTTCACGTCATGACGTGGGTCAGCTTTCGACTCATGACGGACACTGAACAGCAGACACTTGAGAATAATATAATTTTACAAAATATAATACATGTACAAAGACATCTTCCCGACACAAGGGCGTTAACTGACCATAACAATCCAGTTTTAACCCTTGCCGAACGAGGGTGGTATTCCGGAACGAACTACACATCAGGTTCGTAAACAACGTTCTTCAACGTGCAGATTTCGGTCCACTGCAGGATTTGCAAAGCATGTGTACCGCCAACTGGTCGTCGACAGTTACTTTTGCAAATGTTTTCATGTTTATAATCAAGTTCAAGTGAATTGATGCACTTCGTGGGGTAAGACCCGTTTTATTACAATATAGATTTTGATTATCGATCAGATTGTACTGACTGGGCGCCGCCATTAGGTTTGAAGTAAATGCCAGTGGTATGAGAGATGAAATCTGATTGGTCAATAGGAGGGACATAGAAGGGACATAACTCGTATTACAAACCTATTCATTGGGATCGCTGTTAAGTAAGAGACTTCTTTCTATAGGCATTAAAACCTATTGTGAGGTTTTACTTTCCAGTCGGGTTAAATCTCATAAACAGGGACGTTGTAGTGTCCCTGGGATATTATATAATGTCCTGGGTATTTTATTAATATAACTTCCGTTCAGATTGTAACATGTAATGAAATGTAAAATCAAATGACAAATGTTTTCTTTATATTCCCGAGGATCGAAGTCGCAACTTTCATATCTGTAGCCCAGTGAGTGTACCACGAGGCTACAGAGGTGTTGATAAGCCTCACTGGTTTTGAGATTGTCCTTTTCAAGATCCGTACGCCAGCAACAGATATTTTACGCGTGTTTCCTAAGGTTCATGGAAAGTATTTTCGAAGCATAAAAATGTTGATAAATGTTGTTTTAAGTTTCTTTTTTCGGTTTATAAGCATGGAAAAACACTTTCCCTCGGTTTTGGTAGACAGGGCATGCCCTGGGTTTTTCCCTCTCCCCAGGGCATGCTCTGTCTACCTAAACCTCGTGAGCGTGTTTTCTCCAATACATAACCACTGGTGGCGCTACAATCGAGCCTGGAAATTTCGGCCTAGTTCGGCAAAGGTCGAAACTGAATTTTTACTGTCAGTTAACTCCCTTGACTCGTTAAGATGGTACAAATGTTACATCTGCCACACCGTGGGGTTACCGCTAAATAAAACCCTGGCCACAACAGCCGACAACAGTCTGTGAGTGTTTCATGTGCTGTCATTCGCACTGATGTAAAGCACTATATATAGTGTAGGAGTTAGTGTTTCATGTGCTGTCATTCGCACTGATTTAAAGCACTGTGTATAGTGTAGGATTTAGTGTTTCAGAGTGTGTCAAACCATTTGCGGAAATAAACGTTGTCTTCCAATAAACACTTTCCCTGGGTACTTTGTTCGTAGCCCTGCACTAACTCGGTTACATTAAGTGTATACCATCTAATTTCTTTGGGCACACACACACACACACACACACACACACACACACACACACACACACACACACACACACAGGTGTGTACTTAATGTAACCGGGCTACGAACAAAGTATCCAGGAAAACTGTTTACGAGATGAGAACGTTTATTTCCGCCAATAATATTAATCTTTGCTAAAATGTCCACACACACCAGTATTAAGAGACAAGTGAAATTATCACAAGTAATTCGCCCAGAGACAATGTGAGCTTCGGGGGTAAGATTCTAGACAGGGCCTACCACGAGTGATGTTTTACTTGCAAGGACAAAACTTACAGCGTTGACGCCTGTTTTAGTTTTTAAGAGTATGTAATTGTAAAACGTGTAGTGTTTCAGACATCCATGTCGTTACACACTGTGTAAGATACGCGTTGTGTGTTGTCTTTTGAGTGTATTTACGAGATGTTGACACGATGGCACCTACCTACTTCACTCATTCACGATCTGCAATTATCTGCAGAAGCAGCAGTAAAATCTTTCCAAGTACCAATACCAGTACTAACGGGAAATATGGGCGTGGCATAAACTCCGAGTCGACGGCGAGTCGCATAAAACTATATTTGGAAACTTCACATTTTTCTTTTTATTCCATTTGGAAACAAACTAAAATATAAAAATATATTGAAAGTCCATTGACGTATGACCTGCGTTGTAGTCCTCGCTACTTAAAAGAGAATCACGACATATCGCAATGATTAATGAACGAAGATAGCTGTATGTGTGCTAATTCTTTTATAGCGAAACAAGCCATTCCGCCGATAAGGAGTGTTCCTTGCAGTAATGACAAAAATTGCAAAGTGCGCTTTTCAAGAAATATCTATTTTCTGAGCGATAAACATCATTATTTAGTTTTGATCACGTGGTTTCAATCCAGGTAGGAGTCGACAGCCCGATGACTCTATGTACATGTGGGGTAGGTGTCATCCATGCAGGACGCACCCTAACTTTTTACGAAACATTTCAAGTTGGTGTTGGGTATTCTGATTGTAAATGTAGCGGGACATTTAAGGCCACACTTTTTTATTTGCTTTACGGATTCTTTTTACAGGAAAATACCTGTGGGTAGGTGGGGGGAAAGCAATTCAGTTTTTTTCTCTATTTTCTCCATTACAGGTAGGCTGGTATAAAAAAAAATTAAAATGGTTTAAATTAGGAGGAGAGCCTGCAGCACAGCTGTTGATTTAAGCAATGCTGACCTGGCGAATCACGCGGGAACACTGTTGTGCATCTATGCATCCTATCAATGTCAACAACAACAAACTTAAGGTTGACCCCCATGTTTAATATTTGCCCACATTAGCGGGTCCTTGTTTAGAAAATAATTTTGGGGTGCAATATGCTATCAGCTTGATATGTGAAAAGAGCAAATTCTGAAGAAAAAAAACATTTAAAAATTGACAGTCGGTGCATGGATCCGTAAACAAGTATAGAAACACGTGGCCTAACTAACTCATTCATTTTCGCAAATACCTCAACACATTTCTGCGAAGATTATTTCTATTCTAACAGAATGCAATACCATATCTGAATACTGTGCAAGATTTGTGTGTTTGTTTTTTAACGCCGCACTCAACAATATTACAGCTATATGACGGCGGTCAGTAAATAATATAGTCAGGACCAGACAATCCAGTGATTGACATGAGCAGAGACCCACGCAACTGGGATACGATGACATGCATAAACCAAGTCAGCGAGCCTGACCACCCGAACCAGTTAGTTGCCTCCTATACGACAAGCATGGCCAGTCGCCTTTCACGGCAAGCATGGGTTGCTGGAGAAATCATCCCCAGCCTGCTGCAAGTACATTCACGAAAACCACTATTCCATTCCAATCTGATCTGGAGTTGTTAACTTTAAAAAAACCAATATATCTGTCAATTTTATCTTCCCATTGCATTGAAACAGCAATAAAATCTGTCGCTCCAGACATAGTCTCTCACCTTAGTGTCTTAAAATATCAAATAAAAATACGAGTGAGTAACTCCGAGATTTGCTGAATCGTTCAAACTTTTATCGACTAGTGTTGACATATTTGATATCAGAAAACACGAGCGTGAAATTCCATTTGCCATCCAAAATAATTCTTCCAAATTGTTCAGTTTCTAAATAGTTATAACCAGTGTCTTAAGTGTAAAAGTATTATGATTGTGATGATTTAACAAGTAATATGAATATGATCACAAACTACACACTCCCGCTTCTCACTTTTTCTGGCTCAGTGCGATCAAAATCCCAAGTATCCGTCTCAAAGATACAGCCGCACCGGTCGATTCCTGACGCGACCTTGACCTTCACCGGGGTCAGCGCGTGGATGGTGTTGACAGTGGGAGAGGTTCACGAACATTAGAAGGAAACACGAGTTACTGAACAAAGTGTTATGACTGAGGGATTCAATGAAAGGTGAGTTGAATTCCGTGTTGGTCTTCGTAATAGCGACTACTTGAATGCTCTGGATAATTTTCTGATTTAGCATCCTCTGGAAAGCGATGAGAAAGAGACATGGCACGCGCTGTCAGTCAGTAAGACTCTCCCCGTGGAGTGTTGCCTCGTGAGGGAAGCTGTGTTATTGTGATCAGTATAATCACGGTCCCATAGAGATCCGTGGTTTAATACAATACACCAGTAGTCTACATGCAACACTCACAGTTACATGTGACTTTTTCTTGTGTGTGGTTCTTTTGACGCGATAGAATCGTCACCAAACATGACAGAACAGCTGACAATGGTGTTTAGGGTAAACATTGAAACAATGTTTTCTTGGCAGTCACAGTGATTGTGTTCTTGGTAGTTACGACAAGTATGTCTCATGTGTTGTATGGCGACGAGAGGCGTAGAAATGTTTTATACGATGACCATGAATGTTTGATTGATTGAATGTGATAGACACAAAGTTACTAATATAGTTTTTCACAGGATATATAACTAATATTCTATATTCTATAATATCTTGCAGACGAGCTTCGTGTACGAATTTCTTATTATAGAATATTAGTCATGGGAGTTATCTGATCCACCAAGCATATATTTCCTGACACTTCACTGGTTGTGTTTATTGGTAGTGTTTATTGGTTGTGTTTATTCCTGACATTTTAGTCCGACATTTCTTTCAACGTCATGTACTGGTCACTGACCAGTTATTGCCATTTTTGTCATGTTTTTCCGACATATTCCGTGTACAAGTTGGCTGTACCAATAACTTTAATTTTAGTGAAACTTTGATCAAATGTGCTTATTTCTCTCTGTGGAATAAGATTCAATTGATTTCTGTTATAACGCTACGATAGGGAATAAAAACAGTGGAAATAGAACTTTCCTGTGGACTTACTGTACCAGTTATCGCCATCGTGTTAACAGCGCGTGCCACGTGATCACGGGGACCTCTGCGGTTATACAAATTACATTTTTTTGGTATCTCGGGTATCGCACTCAAATTTTTTATTAATCACAATAAATAAGAAAAGCTATTATCAATTTGTCATCTGCAAAGTGACAAAAACCAATATTCCCCCAATTCGATCTACACATGCTTATCCCTATCCCTATTACTATGTACTATGGATTTCGTGGTAAATACAGGTTATGCATTTTGGAAATACAGCTCAAATAGGGATATGTAGGTGTGCCAAGACAATTCGGCTTCAGACTGTGTGTACATTAGGGCTGTCACGATTCATGGATACCTATGATATCTACGCACAGTACTTAAGTCGTCAGTTTGTGAGATGGCAATACACTATGTATAGGATAGGAAGTCATCATAATAGCAGAAGTAGCATAGCGTAATCTATAAGCAGGGCAGAACACAAGATGTAGTAGCTGAGCAGGTACGGACAAACTGTTACATTTAATAACCTTCGCTTGATTTAAAACTGTTTTGTTCTTGTGGTTTTCTTGTTAAAGTTTTTGAGACAACAATAAATAAATGTATGAAGATACTCAGCTCTAGTGTACATAACAGTCACTTAGAAAGGCAGCCGTGATATTGCTGGAATATTGCCCAAAGCGGCGTAAAACCATACTCACTCACTCACTCACTACTTAGAAAGGTCGCTCCGTCCTTTTCATTGATAAGTCCATTTTTGAAGCCTCAGAATTATATTTAGCCCACTTGCTGGACACATGAGAAGGCCATGTAAATTAATTCTTTTGCAACTTTGCAATCATTCAGCTTCTTCGCCAAAATCACATGGTAGATTCAGCTGAAATTTTGTGTGGATTTAATTTACGGTGAGGGTGTCAGGTTAGTTCAAGGAATCAAAATTAGAATTTCAATCAGGCCACCAGGCAGCCATCTTTTTTTTATAATTATTAAAATCAAGTCTTCTCAAAACTTCGTCCACCAGAGCAAAGTTGGAAATCAGCACTAGTCCAATAGTCCTTGCGCAGCTTCCATAAAGTTAACAAATCCTACAGACGAGTAGACATTTGTCCATTTGAAGGGTTTTACTATGTGTTATCATTATTAGGACAAGTTGGCTGAAAGCTCTGCAGAGACCAAATTTGTTCAAGACATTTTGATTGGATATCAAATATAGTTGTCGGCTGTTCTTGCTCAATACTAAACCCCTCACACTGAAAACCACATTTCAGGTCAGAACTATTTTATATTTTGGGACCGGCCTATTCCTACATCTTAATCCATGGTAGATGCATTGGGATACTCTGTTAGAAGTGTATGTTGACTGATGCCAGCACAAGGAATGGTTCCTGACTGGCAGACATTCCTGGTCAATTCCTGCCTGTGATGCAGACTGGCATGACTCTGACCCTGGGACTCTGACCCTGGCACGGCCAGGTGGGCCACAGTACTAGTTCCACTCTACACGTGGCCCCGACATCAATCCTCACCACACGACAAGCTGTGTCATGAACTTCCCCAACCTCTCAACCTCAATCCCATTTCCTCATAATGCATAACATTTCTACCTAGCACATGACTTTTAGATATTGGCCACAATCAAAGCCCAGGCCAAGTTAAATGTGTCCCAGATTTGGCCCGCATTGAGTCAAGCTTGCTTTAAAAGGATTCTAAATATTTCCATGTTCTGCAAGTTGGTGGAATTGTTTTTAGCGTATGTTTGCATTTACGGCTGGTATTGTGGCCCAGTAGGGCTGTCACATGGCAAACAGAAGTAAAGCTGCTTCCTCGTTCCTGTGTCAGGTGTACACACGGACTCGCTCCTGGCTAAGTAACTTGAGTTGAATTCCTGCTTGGGACTTGACAAAAGTGAGTGGGAACGTTGTGTTAAAACCTTGTTTCTGAAATAATGATATTGTAACTTAAGTGTTCACTGATATGTATTTCCAAAAATCCTTTCTGCAAGGATTGTAAAGTGACTTGGCGTCTGCTACGTTATCATCGTTGTAGGAGATAGCGTCTTGGCGGAATCCTACATAATAATTGACATGAAAAATTGAAGATTGATTGACATACATTTTAGTCGATGAAAACATGCATTGTCTCATCAGTCAGCTGTTCAACAATAACAGAGCTCTTCATGTTTCTAATGGACGAGTTTTTAGTCTCATTAGGCCAATTATGTGGCAGTGTTTGCTAATTGTACCCAACATTTAGAATAATTACCTCGGATTGCATATGGTTATGTTGTTGCTCTGGTTTGGGAGTCTTGGCTTCGATATACCACGTTCTCCGTATGTACATTGTCTATACCATGTTCTCCGTACAATTAGAGATGAGGATGCACATTGTCTATACCACATTCTCCGTACTGTTAGAAGTGAGTATGTACATTGTCTATACCACGTTCTCCGTACTGTTAGAAGTGAGTATGTACATTGTCTATACCACGTTTTCCGTACTGTTAGAAGTGAGTATGTACATTGTCTATACCACGTTCTCCGTACTGTTAGAAGTTAGTATGTACATTGTCTATACCACATTCTCCGTATGTACATTGTCTATACCACGTTCTCTGTATGTACATTGTCTATACCACGTTCTCCGTACTGTTAGAAGTGAGTATGTACATTGTCTATACCACGTTCTCCGTACTGTTAGAAGTGAGGATGTACATTGTCTATACCACGTTCTCCGTACTGTTAGAAGTGAGTATGTACATTGTCTATACCACGTTCTCCGTACTGTTAGAAGTGAGGATGTACATTGTCTATACCACGTTCTCCGTACTGTTAGAAGTGAGGATGTACATTGTCTATACCACATTCTCCGTACTGTTAGAAGTGAGTATGTACATTGTGTATACCACGTTCTCCGTACTGTTAGAAGTGAGTATGTACATTGTCTATACCACGTTCTCCGTACTGTTAGAAGTGAGGATGTACATTGTCTATACCACGTTCTCCGTACTGTTAGAAGTGAGTATGTACATTGTCTATACCACGTTCTCCGTATGTACATTGTTTATACCACGTTCTCTGTATGTACATTGTCTATACCACGTTCTCCGTACTGTTAGAAGTGAGTATGTACATTGTCTATACCACGTTCTCCGTACTGTTAGAAGTGAGGATGTACATTGTCTATACCACGTTCTCCGTACTGTTAGAAGTGAGTATGTACATTGTCTATACCACGTTCTCCGTACTGTTAGAAGTGAGGATGTACATTGTCTATACCACGTTCTCCGTACTGTTAGAAGTGAGTATGTACATTGTGTATACTACGTTTTCCGTACTGTTAGAAGTGAGTATGTACATTGTCTATACCACGTTCTCCGTACTGTTAGAAGTGAGTATGTACATTGTCTATACCACGTTTTCCGTACTGTTAGAAGTGAGGATGTACATTGTCTATACCACGTTCTCCGTACTGTTAGAAGTGAGGATGTACATTGTCTATACCACGTTCTCTGTATGTACATTGTCTATACCACGTTCTCCGTATGTACATTGTCTATACCACATTCTCCGTACTGTTAGAAGTGAGTATGTACATTGTCTATACCACGTTCTCCGTATGTACATTGTCTATACCACGTTCTCTGTATGTACATTGTCTATACCACGTTCTCCGTACTGTTAGAAGTGAGTATGTACATTGTCTATACCACGTTCTCCGTACTGTTAGAAGTGAGGATGTACATTGTCTATACCACGTTCTCCGTACTGTTAGAAGTGAGTATGTACATTGTCTATACCACGTTCTCCGTACTGTTAGAAGTGAGTATGTACATTGTCTATACCACGTTCTCCGTATGTACATTGTCTATACCACGTTCTCTGTATGTACATTGTCTATACCACGTTCTCCGTACTGTTAGAAGTGAGTATGTACATTGTCTATACCACGTTCTCCGTACTGTTAGAAGTGAGGATGTACATTGTCTATACCACGTTCTCCGTACTGTTAGAAGTGAGTATGTACATTGTCTATACCACGTTCTCCGTACTGTTAGAAGTGAGTATGTACATTGTCTATACCACGTTCTCCGTACTGTTAGAAGTGAGTATGTACATTGTCTATACCACGTTTTCCGTACTGTTAGAAGTGAGGATGTACATTGTCTATACCACGTTCTCCGTACTGTTAGAAGTGAGGATGTACATTGTCTATACCACGTTCTCTGTATGTACATTGTCTATACCACGTTTTCCGTACTGTTAGAAGTGAGGATGTACATTGTCTATACCACGTTTTCCGTACTGAAAAAGTGAGTATGTACATTGTCTATACCACGTTTTCTGTACTGTTAGAAGTGAGGATGCACATTGTCTATACCACGTTCTCCGTACTGTTAGAAGTGAGTATGTACATTGTCTATACCACGTTTTCCGTACTGTTAGAAGTGAGTATGTACATTATCTATACCACGTTCTCCGTACTGTTAGATGTGAGTATGTACATTGTCTATACCAAGTTTTCTGTACTGTTAGAAGTGAGGATATACATTGTCTATACCACGTTTTCCGTACTGAAAAAGTGAGTATGTACATTGTCTATACCACATTCTCCGTACTGTTAGAAGTTAGTATGTACATTGTCTATACCACGTTTTCCGTACTGTTAGAAGTGAGTATGTACATTGTCTATACCACGTTTTCCGTACTGTTAGAAGTGAGTATGTACATTGTCTATACCACGTTTTCTGTACTGTTAGAAGTGAGTATGTACATTGTCTATACCACGTTTTCTGTACTGTTAGAAGTGAGTATGTACATTGTCTATACCACGTTCTCCGTACTGTTAGAAGTGAGTATGTACATTGTCTATACCACGTTTTCTGTACTGTTAGAAGTGAGTATGTACATTGTCTATACCACGTTTTCTGTACTGTTAGAAGTGAGTATGTACATTGTCTATACCACGTTCTCCGTACTGTTAGAAGTGAGTATGTACATTGTCTATACCACGTTCTCCGTACTGTTAGAAGTGAGTATGTACATTGTCTATACCACGTTTTCTGTACAATTAGAAGTGAGTATGTACATTGTCTATACCACGTTCTCCGTACTGTTAGAAGTGAGTATGTACATTGTCTATACTACATTCTCTGTACTGTAAGAAGTGAGTATGTAAATTTATGTGTTTTTGTATTATTACTTTTTATAAAGAAAGTATGGTCAAGTGGGGTTTACAAACAGGCCAGGGCGTTGACTTTCTTTAAATTTATGCAAATTGTAGGCCTGTCCCAGTATAATCTCGTGTTGAGACTGTAGTTTCAAATTTGTAGGGGTCTTTATGGCCTGCAGTAAATTTATGTGTCTATGTATTTGTCACAGTTGTCATTTGTGCAGTTTTTTAAATGAGGGTGTTTAGTCAGGGACGTCAGCTTTAGTGGGTCCTGATGATAACCTGGCAATTTCTTTCATTTCAAACACTCTTATATCCCAGTGTGTAACATATATGATTGTATCTACATGCATAACTCTTTCTTGTATATGGGCCGGTGGCCTTTTGTACAACAATCTCATTAAAATCAGATCTAAGCTCTCGCTGCCGCTAAACAAAGATCTGAGGACATCCCATTAAGGGTCACGACAGACCGACCAATGGAATGACCAACAGAAGGCAGCTTTCAGCTTTACGGCATTAATTTCAAATTGGCGACTACGCTTCGCAACATATTTAGACAAATTCTCGATTACAAATTTGAAACCTGTACAAAAGAACATTCCGGAATTGCTAATAGATGGCCTAGATTGTATCGATTCAGTCGTTAAACCAGTAACTATCGTTCTGAATACCCCATGTTAATGTTTTCGAGGATGCATGATTAGAAATCACATTCCGACAGTCACTTTCATGATCTGGTAAGCGACGCTCTGATTGGTCAGATGGAAGGTCGTTTTGACGTGACCCCAACTGGGGTGTCCTCAGATCTTTGTTTAGCGATAGCAAGAACTAAGATTTGATTTTAATGAGATTGAACACTCTTTGACATAATACACCCTATGGTATAGTACACTCTTTGATTTGTTTGTTTGTTGTTTAACACAGTAATAGCAATATTACAGCTATATGACAGCAGTCTGTAAATAATCGAGTCTGGACCAGACAATCCAGTGATTCACATCATGAACATCGATCCACATTATTGGAATTTGATGACATACATCAACCAAGTCAGCGAGCCTGGCCACCTGATCCTGTTTGTCAACTCCTACGACTCCATAGTCGCCTTTTACGGCACAGGTCTTCATGGGTCACACCCGCTGACATAGCACTCCCTTCAGATGATAACACCTTTTCCAAAGTAGGAAGAAGCTAAACTTGTTCTCAAGCTCCCCATCAAGTTGCTTTCAGGGTTACAGGGTTTGTGTGGTCAGTGGATTCAGATGTTGCACATTGTAGTCCATACCCCCCTGACTTGAGTGATATTTGTCATTGTTATTTGATATGTTTGATTATACATAGGTTATGTATAGGTTATATGGTGGGAGAAATATTTCTTGTGGAATAAGTTCCTTCCTGAACATCAAGACCCACCTCAGTCCACCACTCTACACAGGGACTGGTCATGTTCCTCTGATGGCCTCCGACATGCTGCAGTTCAGATCCTTGTGTGGAAATATCGTCAGAATATATTTAAAGTGTTGTTTCTTTTCTGTTATTGATTCTACTCTGTGCCGTCCTCCGTGATCCTCCTCTCAAGCCGGTCGTGGCCATGTTTGTAGCTGGTGTTTGAACAGACATTTGCCAGAGGATACAGTCATACAGTCATGTGCTCCTTCTATCATGTGTCTATTGCACCTCAAACTTTCTAAATATTGACATAGTAGAAAAACAACATTCCGTGACGTTCCTTCAAGCAGAGCTTAGCCTCATTATCATATTTAGCTAATGAGTACCGACGAGTAATGATGGTATGTGAAAAGGTTTTCCTATTTAAAGAAAAAGGAAAATGAAATTTTGAAATGACAACAATTCATGACAACACTATTGTTAGCTTGCTTGGTCTGGGCATCCGTCTGTGACATAGCATATATATCTGCTTTAGTCCTGCAGACACTGGGTACCTGGGTGTGTACAATGTGTGAGTGTGTACAGTGTGTGAGTGTGAACAATGTGTGAGTGTGTACAATGTGTGAGTGTATAATGTGTGTGTATAATGTGTGAGTGTGTACAGTGTGTGAGTGTGTGTACAATGTGTGAGTGTGTACAGTGTGAGTGTGTACAATGTGTAAGTGTGTACAGTGTGTGAGTGTGTACAATGTGAGTGTGTACAATGTGTGAGTGTGTACAGTGTGTGAGTGTGTACAGTGTGAGTGTGTACAATGTGAGTGTGTACAATGTGAGTGTGTACAATGTGTAAGTGTGTACAGTGTGTGAGTGTGTACAATGTGAGTGTGTACAATGTGTAAGTGTGTACAGTGTGTGAGTGTGTACAGTGTGAGTGTGTACAATGTGAGTGTGTACAGTGTGTGAGTGTGTACAATGTGTGAGTGTGTACAGTGTGAGTGTGTACAATGTGTAAGTGTGTACAGTGTGTGAGTGTGTACAGTGTGTGAGTGTGTACAATGTGTGAGTGTATACAATGTTTGAGTCTGTGTACAATGTGTGTGTGTGTGTGTGTCATTGTTCTTGGGTGTGTACACTGTGTGTGTTCAGTGTGTGTGTGTGTGTACAATGTGTGTGTGTGTTCAATGTGTGAGTGTGTACAATGTGTGAGTCTGTGTACAATATTTGTGTGTCATTGTACTTGGGTGTGTACAGTGTATGTGTGTGCAATGTGTGAGTGTGTGTACAATGTGAGAGTACAATGTGTGAGTGTGTACAATGTTTGTGTTTACAATGTGTGAGTGTGTACAATGTGTGTGTCATTTTTGGGGGGTGTACAATGTGTGAGTGTGTACAATGTGTGAGTTTGTGTGTGTACAATGTTTGAGTCTGTGTACAATGTGTGTGTGTGTCATTGTTCTTGAGTGTACACTGTGTGTGTGTTTGGTGTGCAAGTGTGTGTGTGTGTGTGCAATGTGTGAGTGTGTACAATATGTGAGTGTGTACAATATGTGTGTGTGTCATTGTTCTTGGGTGTGTACACTGTGTGTGTGTTCAGTTTGTACAGTGTGTGTGTGTGTGAGTGTGTGTACAATGTGTGAGTGTGTACAATGTGTGAGTGTGTACAATGTGTGAGTCTGTGTACAATGTGTGAATGTATCAGGACATTGATGGTGGCCATCCTTCCATCTGCAAGCTGATGTTTTTGTCTGGCAAATAGACTTAATTGTTTACTTGACACTGACTGCGACAGTTTAAATCCTATATTTCTTCTGCCAGATGAGAAACATGACAAAATGTTGACTTTATATAGACTAATCTTACCAACATATTTGATTGGTTTTCGTTTTAAAGAAAATGCCAGAAATCCTAAAACTGTTTGTTGGGCTCCTATGTAACTTGGGTCAAAGAACTTCTGTAACATTCTGCCACCATTGCATCCAGGTTGTAATTGGCTCTATCCTGCACGATTATGTCAACCCTTAGGCATTGGGTTGGGAGAAAGAATGTCACAGATTTGATCCAAATCTCAACAAAGTGTCCGTGTCATAATTGGAATAAATGTGACACTTCTGGATGGTTGCATGAAGATTTGCGTTGGGAAAGTGTCTGATACTAATAGCAGATTAATCACTAGGGGCAGAATGTGTCCTAATTTCAACACACGGCTACTTCAGCCAGATCAATAATAGCCTGTAATTGCTGCATGAGGGAGATCGGCCTCCTGTGACAATCACAGCGCCAGTCATCTAAGGGGGCACCTGCTGTCTGTGTGGAAGTGTCCACAACAATTCTGTCTTACTCTTGTAGCTGTCTAACAATGAGAGACAACTGTGCATCAGCATGGGTGGAGTCAGGGATGGCCAGTTGTATTACTTTGTGCACAGCATGCAGGGGCTTATGGATGGTGAGAATATATATTGGAGGTACTGTAGACTGTAACTAAAGCCTCTCCTAGTACATGCTGGGTGATCTCATGACTAGATGGCTCTATATCGGTACTGTAGACTGTAACTAAGCTCCGTCTTCTGGAACATGCTGGGTGATCTCATGACTAGATGGCTCTATATCGGTACTGTAGAGTGTAACTAAACGCCCTCTCCTGGTACATGCTCGGTGATCTCATGACCTGATGGCACTATGGCATTCAAAGCCTTAGTAAAGCTTTCAAAAACTTTTATGACACTCAAGTTGAGGACGTTTCCCAATAAACACATGCTCATGCTGTAGTCGAATCATACAGTCGACTTTGCTGTTTTGTCGCTTTTATTCACTTGCGAATATTTGTAACCATTACTTCGGCTCACTCTGCCCCCTCAGGGTTCTGGAGGTGCCCAGTGATCTCATGCCTTGTGATCTCGTGTCCTGTGACCTCGTGTCCAATGACCTCGTGCCCAGTGATCTTGTGCCCAGTGACCTTGTGCCCAGTGATCTCGTGCCCAGTGACCTCGTGCCCAGTGATCTCCTGCCCAGTGACCTCGTGCCCAGTGATCTCGTGCCCAGTGACCTCGTGCCCAGTGACCTCGTGCCTTGTGATCTCATGCCCAGTGACTTCGTGCCCAGTGACCTCGTGCCCAGTGACCTCGTGCCCAGTGACCTCGTGCCCAGTGATCTCGCTAAGCCGTGGGACCTCGTGCCCAGTGATCTCGCTAAGCCCTGGGACCTCTAGACAGAGCAGCTGATGTTCAGTCTGGCTCCGATGAATTCATTTTCGGAGATGCTTCAACGAGAACTATGTCACATGTCAAAAACAAAATTGCCTATAATATTGATAAAACTTTACTTTTCCCATTGTGAAGCATGAAAGGTCGGTTACTCTGCATCAGACCGAGAAACAGCATCCCATCTCTCCAGTGTGGCTTGCCATCCCAGATTGCTCAACCAAAATAACCAGTTGAACATTTTATGATTTTCAATGAATACAAATTAGAGTTTATGGGACTTGCCAGTTTCTGTTTATTGGTTTTTCTTGATTTTTATGGCATTTCCATCATGGTCAGATGGACGTGGCAGTAAAGTTTCACGGGCTGCCAGGTTGCTGAGAGGTTTGGTATTTAATGACAGAATCTGTTAATTTGGCTGATGAATCACGCTGTGGAGAACCAGGAGGACTAGTATCTCACAGTTATGTTGTACATCATCACAGGGCGATGAGGCTGCGGGGAGGCGGGTGTCATCCTCACACTCACACACAGTAACTCTCTCATTAGTTGCACGGAAAGAATTATTGTATTTAATTAACACTCAATTGGCAGATGATGGACCGAATGGGGACAAGAGATTGCAGACAGGTCATAGATAAGGGAACTCAGTGAGTGAGTGAGTGAGTTGGGTTTAACCCCGCTTTTAACAGTATTCCAGTTATATTTTGTCAGCTTAATCAGGCAGGAAAGCCCGAAGTGATGCAGGTCTTAGATGTTTACCACTTTGATTCGAACCCACAATCATAGGTTTCTGGCATGCCCAAGGGATGCAACTCTGCACAACGAATCGCGGCATCTCAGACGCCTGGGCCTGGCGACCTGTGACCCCTAGATAGGGGAAGTGAGATGGGTGTTAACAGAAGAGGATTGTGTGACAGTGTTGCTGATGAAAAACGCTCTCAGGCACAGTCTGTAATGTTATGATTATGCCAAGATGCAGAATGAATGTATACTGATTAGGACATAGCTTTTTTGCTGATTTTGTTTGTTTGTTAAATTGACCTTCAAATAGTGTCGTATGTAGAGAAACTCACCCTTGTGTCTTCTGATATCAAATATAACAACAAGAGTTGATAAAAGTGGAAAGACACCTAGGCTTGCTGAGGATTTTTTCCACTTTTATCAACTCGTGTTGATATATTTGATATCAAAAGACATGAGGGTGAGATTTTATTCATCATCCAACATCAATCTTCCAACTTTTGCAGTTTGTAGACAGTAATAAGCAGTGTCTAAGTGTAAAAAGTACTGCTAACAGCTTCAGTAGCAGGGCCATTAGTGATGTCATTTGATTGTGACATCATGGTAACCAATGATGGTAATTTTACTGATCTGGTTGTCTAGGCACTTTATCTCAATATGGCAGAACGTCCGCCCAGGCTTCGTGACTTGCCAGCAGCATGATGACTGGTAATAAACAGACCAGTATGAAAGGGAACAAAACTAGTCGTTAAAATTGAATAATGTCCAGTATTTTCTTGCTGCCAATATCTGTGACTGGCTTCGTCCATCGGAAACACTCGACCCTGCAGGATCCGCTAACTTGGTCTGTCAGCACACGGAGACTCATGGTCTGTCAGCACAGGGAGACTCATGGTCTGTCAGCATACGTTGACTCATGGTCTGTCAGCACACGGAGACTCATGGTCTGTCAGCACACGGAGACTCATGGTCTGTCAGCATGCGGTGACTCATGGTCTGTCAGCACGTGGAGACTCATGGTCTGTCAGCACGTGGAGACTCATGGTCTGTCAGCACGTGGAGACTCATGGTCTGTCAGCACGCGGAGACTCATGGTCTGTCAGCACGCGGAGACTCATGGTCTGTCAGCACGTGGAGACTCATGGTCTGTCAGCACGTGGAGACTCATGGTCTGTCAGCACGCGGAGACTAATGGTCTGTCAGCACGTGGAGACTCATGGTCTGTCAGCACGTGGAGACTCATGGTCTGTCAGCACGTGGAGACTCATGGTCTGTCAGCACGTGGAGACTCATGGTCTGTCAGCACACGGAGACTCATGGTCTGTCAGCACGTGGAGACTCATGGTCTGTCAGCACGTGGAGACTCATGGTCTGTCAGCACGTGGAGACTCATGGTCTGTCAGCACACGGAGACTCATGGTCTGTCAGCACGTGGAGACTCATGGTCTGTCAGCACGTGGAGACTCATGGTCTGTCAGCACGTGGAGACTAATGGTCTGTCAGCACGCGGAGACTCATGGTCTGTCAGCACGCGGAGATTCATGGTCTCAAACAAAGTCTACTTGAGCTTCTCTGTGAGCATTCTTTCCTGGTCTGTGATACATTTTGTCCCCAGGACACAATCAAACCCCTCTTTCTGTACCCAACACCCCAGTGTTGCCCTGCCTTGCATTGCAGTGAGGTCCTCAGGACACAATCAAACCCCTCTTTCTGTACCCCACACCCCAGTGTTGCCCTGCCTTGCGTTGCAGTGAGATCCCCCAGGACACAATGATACCCCTCTTTCTGTACCCCACACCCCAGTGTTGCCCTGCCTTGCATTGCAGTGAGGTCCCCCAGGACACGATACCTCTCTTTCTGTACCCCACACCCCAGTGTTGCCCTGCCTTGCATTGCAGTGAGGTCCCCCAGGACACGATACCTCTCTTTCTGTACCCCACACCCCAGTGTTGCCCTGCCTTGCATTGCAGTGAGGTCCCCCAGGACATGTCAACATGGTTTTGACTTTATCAACTTTGTGAGGTTGTAAAATTAGACAAATGTTTATTTTATGATATGTATTTGTACAAAGATTCATCAGTTGAACCCAATAAGTCATTGCTGTGTTTAGATAAATACAATGAACAATGCATGTAGGGAGTTTTATTAAGAAAGGAAAACAAACGGTCGGTATGAGACACAGGGTAGACAGAGGTTGCTGCTGAAGGGGCTCTCTGTCTTCCCCGGCCGGTCCCATAGGTCGGGGAACAGTACTCTTGTTTAAGACAATAATGTTATCAGAATTGCATCGTATATTCTTGTACAGAGTACTTGATGTGATCTGTAAATTTTGTATTTTATTCCTTCACAGACTTACTTAATCATGTTGATTAGATTTGTTAAACTCGCTCCCTTTGAAACAGCTGGAATTTAAAAATGTTTATCATATAAGAACAGTTAGGTGAAATGAAACTGTCAAAAAGTTGTAGTCTATGTTGAGCAAAAGCAGGATTTAAGATAAAACTAAGTAAAAAATAATTCAAATGGAATCAATAATGGCACAACTCCATCATGAGGGGAGATTATTTTGTAACCAAATCTGTTTTATCAAGTAAAACATGCCTATGTGGGTTTAATGAGAATCACAGATGCAGAAGAAACAAAGATGGAGTATGCTACTCAGGAAGACGAACCTCCAAATTTATTTGGGAACAAAACTGTGATTCATTTGAATTCCTTCAAAGTGGATGTGATGAGATCTCACTGTCGGATTCAGGGAATAGATTGATCTGGGATCCCTGTGGCTGGCGTACTGTTCACACAGGCTGTGACAAAGGAAGTTGTGACATGTCATCAAAGTTATTTACTCATACAAGTCTACATGACAGTATAAGTAGGACTCTGTTCTAGCGACCGATTTGAGACAACCATTGTCTGAAGGAACAGTTAATTCTGAAGTCTAATTACCCTGTAGCGATGACATATGTATGTTTTGAGTCACGAAACTGTAATTACTTTAAGATACTCGTCCAACTAGATCACTGATTTATTAATGTTGTTGTAATATATTTTTGACTTATAAGTCTAGAGTAAGGCTAGGTGCCCTGGGGCACCAATACGACCACGGCCACTGTGCTGACCTTGGCACGTAGAGCTTTTTGTACACAGCTTCCTGTACAACGCGACCATGTACACACCGCAAGCAATGGTCTCAATGTTGTCACTACCTACTGACACCTATGCACCAACCCCCTGCATATAAGAATATCAGTGATAAACCTAGGATTTTTTAAGGTGGGCCCTTGGGCCAATAGACCTTGAATCTTGTGGGCCTTTCCATGAATGCTGTGGGGCGTGGAGTAAATGCGTATGTCAGTCATTAGTAGGTATGTTTTGTCCTCTGCACAGTAAACAGGCCATAGCTGCCTTCCTTTAGGACAAAAACACATGAAGCATGTAAGACTACATAAAAAAAGCCGCACAATATATTTGTTCTAACAGCATGGTTAACAATTAAGGTTGAAAAATTTAGGCAGCTTGTGTGCATCTGTCAGTGTGGGTTACTGCAGTGAAAAATCAAAGTTAAATCAACACTTGTAAAAAATCGGGCATAGCTGAAGGCAATACTTAAATCTCGGAATCAGTTTTAAATTTGGCATCACACGTAGATCTACGTTATTCGCCCTCGGGCCTACAATATCCAGTTTTGATGTGTTAATTATTACAATAATGTGGCTAGTTTCTGTGGAATATGCATGGGAATAATCTTATCAAAGTCACGTGTGTCTGCAATATAAACGCATTGCTCGTTGTTAAGACTGTGTGACAGAACAGCTTGATACAACACCCTAGACAGACATGTTGAGATTGTTTTTGATCAGTTTTATCTTTGGTGGTGCTTTTGTTGAGCTGTGTGAAGCTTGTGTAACCAGAAAACAGAATCAAAATCTGTACAGATAACTTTCAAAATATCAATTTTGTAAAACCAATGATTTCATGTGGAGACTGTTTTACAAGTGCAGTACAGTCTCTGTCAGGTCTCCTTCAGCAGCTCCCAGAAGCAGGAGCGGCACTTCACTTGCTGCTGGTTTCTGCTGCAACAGAAGCAAATCTTTCTTTTGCTACAAGAAGATAACTGCGTGTTCCGATATTATCACAGTAATTTGGCCAATTCCAACTACAGGAAAAAAGAAATAAACAGCTTCTTTTTATGTCTTCTATGAAAAGAGTTTCCGCAGGGAATTGCGTTTTATTGACAATGAATCTCATCCATCACATGGAGCGGTATGCTGTGGATGCCGCCGCCCTCAGACTGATACTCTCCTTGTGTTCCCAAATACCCCTCATACTCTCTCATATTTCTCCTCTCCTCTCTCATCCCAAGCTGACAGTGTCTCTCCTTATATTCCCCCTCTTCTCTCTCATCCCGGGAGTGTCAGGTCTGGTCAGTGTAGCAGGACCCAGGTGGGCCTCAGTCCCCAGTAGTGTAGTGGGGGATGTCAGGTCTGGTCAGTGTAGCAGGACCCAGGTGGGCCTCAGTCCCCAGTAGTGTAGTGGGGGGTGTCAGGTCTGGTCAGTGTAGCAGGACCCAGGTGGGCCTCAGTCCCCAGTAGTGTAGTGGGGGGTGTCAGGTCTGGTCAGTGTAGCAGGACCCAGGTGGGCCTCAGTCCCCAGTAGTGTAGTGGGGGGTGTCAGGTCTGGTCAGTGTAGCAGGACCCAGGTGGGCCTCAGTCCCCAGTAGTGTAGTGGGGGGTGTCAGGTCTGGTCAGTGTAGCAGGACTCAGGTGGGCCTCAGTCCCCAGTAGTGTAGTGGGGGGTGTCAGGTCTGGTCAGTGTAGCAGGACCCAGGTGGGCCTCAGTCCCCAGTAGTGTAGTGGGGGGTGTCAGGTCTGGTCAGTGTAGCAGGACCCAGGTGGGCCTCAGTCCCCAGTAGTGTAGTGGGGGGTGTCAGGTCTGGTCAGTGTAGCAGGACTCAGGTGGGCCTCAGTCCCCAGTAGTGTAGTGGGGGGTGTCAGGTCTGGTCAGTGTAGCAGGACTCAGGTGGGCCTCAGTCCCCAGTAGTGTAGTGGGGGGTGTCAGGTCTGGTCAGTGTAGCAGGACTCAGGTGGGCCTCAGTCCCCAGTAGTGTAGTGGGGGGTGTCAGGTCTCGTCAGTGTAGCAGGACCCAGGTGGGCCTCAGTCCCCAGTAGTGTAGTGGGGAGGGTCAGGTCTGGTTTGGACAACAGGGTCTTTCTTCCTGTAGCTGTGTCCCTGGCTGGGTTGTTGGCAGGCTGTGGTTATGGTGGATCCCCTTGGTGTGTGAGGTAAAGACCTGTGTGACTGTAGCTGTGTCCCTGGCTGGGTTGTTGGCTGGCTGTGGTTATGGTGGATCCCCTTGGTGTGTGGGGTAAAGACCTGTGTCCCTGTAGCTGTGTCCCTGGCTGGGTTGTTGGCTGGCTGTGGTTATGGTGGAGCCCCTTGGTGTGTGGGATAAAGACCTGCACGTTGCAGTGATTCCTTCACCACACATGGGTTTCATCGGGGACTCCCGTCTGTGAAGATGTTCAGTTTGTTTGTTCAGAAGAAGGGCATGGCTATTAAGCAACAGTGCAGATCTCTTTCCTGGACATATTTTTTCGATTCGTGCTTTCCATAATAAAACATGGTATGATTTGAAGGAGGTTTGTAGAAATAAGTGTGAAAGCATGCCTTCTCGTCTTAATATTCAAGTATTCTCATACTTTCTTGGTGTCATTATGCACCGGTATAAGATAAGATATTTATTGCCTACCATTCCATCAGAAACAGTGGCAATATTCTACAAACTACAAATTTATGGACAGGAAGTACAAAGCAAACAGGTACATTCTACATCTACATGAGATATGTTATAACAATTTCCTTTTGAAACAAGTATAATAGTATGATATAAGGACATGATGTGAGGGTTGATCAAAACTAGGGTAATGTTGGAAATACAAGGGATGTATTTGAAATTGAAAATAAGATCTTAGCAATTGTTTCTGGATGACTGATGGTAAAAATTAGCAAGAATTGTTCTTTTATGGGCAGTGTACCAAATTCTTGTTTATGATTGAGCATTATTTGTAGAAGTCATTCTCTTTCTTGACTATATTTTATTCAGGACATTGCATAGTGTTGCTCGTCTTCTACGACACCGCAAGTTTCACAGTTTCAAAAGTTTGTTGTATTTTATTGAATTTATTAACCAAGGCAACGTTTTGACTTGAAATATTGATATTTGCTTCCAAAGTATGTTTAAGACTGACATTTGTTGAGTTATCTATGTAGGACTGTATACCCAGTTCTGTGTTTTCTTGCCTACTCCTAGTAATGATTTACCAAAACTGAAGCTGTAGTCTCTCTGGAGAAGTGTTTCAATGTTTTAACATTGCAAAACTTACACCCAAAACTTCACAGTTGTATAACATAATTGTATAACATAATTGTATAACACAATTGTTTAACATGATTGGTTCTAGGAAGGGTTGAGAACAATTTTATTGATAACTTGACTGGGATATGATATATATTATATACATGTATAGAGATATTTTAATTTTGTATAGTAACAAATATGACACTAAATAAATTCTGGCAAAATTTGTTAATTTCACATAGAAATATTTGTCTGACAGGTGTGTTTGAAAGCCTAGCTGTAATTCAATGGCAATTCAACCTAGGCAGCATACAGTTCTGAAAAAGCAACACTGTAAGTTCCATTGAGACAGTTAATCCCTATCCACTAAAGATAAAAATACCATGAAGAAGACAAAGATAGCCGGCCAGCTTGTCTCTCTCCCCCCAACACTGGCTGCTCCCATCTGTCGTCTCACAGCAGGGGTTAGGGCTGCCATGTCCAGGATTAACCACTGCCGGCTGCCTATTCTAGCCTTGCTCCAAGGCTGTACTGAATGATAAGTCCATGGGCGTATAGTATTTCTACCCTTACAGTGGGCAAGTCTAGATAAGTGGACAGTACAAGGACACAAGTCTGTTATGGGGACCACTTGTTCTTATTATTCATATAATCTAGAAAGTTTTATTTAAACTAATAATCATTGCCTAAGAGACTTGTGCAAGTCTATGCATGTTGCCGGTTCCTTGAGCAGACTCCCAGTAGGACCCTCTAATCTGGCTCCACTGTGAGGAGCTGAGGCTGTCCTCAAGAACACAAGCTCCTTGTGGGTAGTGAAAGTAGCCTTGCTCCAAGGCTGTACTGCAAGAAAAGTACTTGCACCAAAAATCATACAAAAAAACTTAGCGATCGTACCTAAATAACTTTGGTACCAAGCCAAAGGGGAAATCGTGATGAATGTAAAACTATTTAATTCAGCACCGATGATAGGAACACATTCGTCTGAAAGCATGAGAAAATTAAGAGTTGTGGTGTAATTATTTCGGGAAAAGTCAGATTTAGTCCGATTTCTGGAGTCAAAATCTGAAATTTCGCATCCGCCCTAAATTTGTAAATGGCACTAAGCCAATTTTTAACATATTTCCTTTTTATACACCTTGGTAACCAAGGACTTTCATTGCGAATTAGAGGCCGTTATTGAAAATCAAAATCTGCACTTTTGCCGATTTTACATGTGCGCCATTTTGTTCTCTCGGACAAAGACAAAGCGTGATCACAGCCATCAAATACAGTGACAACGACATGCTTTAGGGCACCAACAAATCTCAGTTGTAATGTTAACAATGTTAAGAAATACATGAGTGTAATTTTGTATTGTAAAATATATATTTTGCATGGGAAAAAAGGCGACAACGATGACTGCAGTGAACGCGTTTCTGCTCGCTGCCGGACAGGCTGCGCAGTACAAGCCGTAGCAATGATGGATTTACGCATAGGCTAGAGGGCCGTCCCTCTATTATATGGTCTCTGATGACACTAAACATAGCGTTCGCTGGTCCTCGGTATCGAATGAAAACAGCAGACAATGTGCAGTGTGTTTGTGTGTTTGTGTGTTTGTGAGGTAAGAGTGCTCTTGACATTAACTCAGCAGAGACGTTTTTTGTAATTAGTTTTGCTAAAACAAAATTTCAAGGTGGTTGCATGTCTCCTTGTTTTTTTGGCATACATAATTAATAAACCCTGGATGGTACACAGGTACAGCTGACAGTTGGGCTGTCATCTGGTGACTAAAAACACTAAGATTGCGTCGCGTACCAACAGTGGAACCAGTTTAGTGTAGGTACACACCAACACCCAAACTCCTGGCAGTGGTGTAGCGGGCGTGGTGTAGACTGAGGGAGTGATGTAGTTACACACCGACACACAAACTCCTGGCAGTGGTGTAGCGGGCGTGTGTAGACTGAGGGAGGGATGTAGTTACACACCGACACACAAACTCCTGGCAGTGGTGTAGCGGGCGTGTGTAGACTGAGGGAGGGATGTAGGAACTCCTGGCAGTGGTGTAGCGGGCGTGTGTAGACTGAGGGAGGGATGTAGGAACTCCTGGCAGTGGTGTAGCGTGCATGGAGTCGACTGAGGGAGGGATGTAGGAACTCCTGGCAGTGGTGTAGCGTGCATGGTGTAGACTGAGGGAGGGTTGGTCGAAACAGGAGCTGAAGGAAGAAAGGACCTAAACTCTCCTGAACTCTCAGCTATTGATTTTAGAGATGAATGTATCAAACATGGCTGTGCTTGGTCTTGGGATGTGTATTTTATTATCATAGTGACAATGAAAATTACTGGAAAATCTTTTTTTCTGACACTGAATCAGTAGTATTGTGAGTAATAAATGTCGACAATAAAGTGTTAGGCGATACGGCTTACATTAATGTCGACAACAGATAGCTTCATGTGCTCTCGGTTTAACATAAGTGTCACATTTACAATGAATGTTATCATGAATCCAGGATTGGTTTGAAAAATCTGATGTTAAAATGAAGGGGTGTACCAATTGCTCCATTGTGACTTGTTTGTGATAATTTTTGTTGTGTGGAAATATTGCTGCTTTGCTGATATTATTCAGTGAATTATTGTGTGGGCCAAACATGGCCGATGTGATCCAACAAATTACTCACTCACTCACTTGCACACTCACTCACACACTCACTCACACACTCACTCACTCACTCACTCACTCACTCACTCACTCACTCACTCACTCACTCACACACTCACTCACTCACTCACTCACTCACTCACTCACACACTCACTCACTCACTCACTCACACACTCACTCACTCACACACTCACTCACTCACTCACTCACTCACTCACTCACTCACTCACTCACTCACTCACTCACTCACTCACACACTCACTCACACACTCACTCACTGTTTGACCTAGAGTTCTCTGACAGATCTTCCTCATCTACAGGTGGTGGATGTCCCCTAGATCTGGGTAGCGACGGCGCCGTGTCGACATGGGGGATGTAGCGGGAGGGGTGTGTGGCCCCGGCACCAGCTCCGCCTCATGTCGCCCTCAGCTCCACCCCGTTGAGCGTCTGTGTGTGACGCTGAAGCCGCCGCCCTTCCCCGGGTGGCTGAACCAGACAGAGGTGGAGACATACAAGAGAGATTGCTCCAGCTGGCGGACATATGAAGGTGAGCTTCAGCCCCTGGCGGAAAGTTGGTAGGGCTGTGTATGATCTGGATTGCACTGCCATGCTCTAACCTGTTTTGCGATACGTATTGCAATATATTTCCATACTCTAACCTGTATTGCGATACGTATTGCAATATATTTCCATACTCTAACCTGTATTGCGATACGTATTGCAATATATTGCCATGCTCTAACCTGTTTTGCGATACATATTGCCACATATTGCCATGCTCTAACCTGTATTGCGATACGTATTGCAATATATTGCCATGCTCTAACCTGTCTTGCGATACATATTGCCACATATTGCCATGCTCTAACCTGTATTGCGATACGTATTGCAATATATTGCCATGCTCTAACCTGTATTGCGATACATATTGCCACATATTGCCATGCTCTAACCTGTCTTGCGATACATATTGCCACATATTGCCATGCTCTAACCTGTATTGCGATACGTATTGCCACATATTGCCATGCTCTAACCTGTATTGCGATACATATTGCCACATATTGCCATGCTCTAACCTGTATTGCGATACATATTGCCACATATTGCCAATTAACATATTCATGAGTTAATCGGTGGCACGAGTGGCCCAGTCGTCTAAGGCGCCGGGATTTGCGGTGCAGAGTTGCTTCCCTTGGGAACGTCAGAAACCTATAATTGTGGGTTCGAATCCCAGTTCGCCCTGATTATGTTTCTAGGTATGTCAGCACCATACCCGTGCTCATGGGTTTCACCGAAGTAGTAAACATCTGTGACCTGCATCACTTCGGGCTTTCCTCCCACATTAAGCTGACACACCGTGATATAACTGGAATACTGTTAAAAGCGGCGTACAAACCCAACTCACTCACTCATTCATTCATTCATGAGTTAATCAGAGTTATACCCTGTATTAATGTCAGATACCATCAGTCAGTGTCCCTCACTATTTTTCCTGTTCAATAAATGTTTAATAAAGAGATTAAAGAATAAAAACAAAACAAGAAATAAATCTGAATCGATGAAAAGATCATCAGAGGCAAGTTGTCTTAGAAAGATACTATTTTCCATCTCCATAGCGATACCTAAATATACTTATTTATTTTTACCCCAATAAACTGCTACATTTACAAACGTATCGCAGTACGTATTACTGAAGATTTTCACCACAATGTACCGGTATACAGGTAATACCGCACATCCTTACAAGTTTGGCAATGACAGCTGTTTGTATGAAATTGGGAAGTAGGTAGGCAGTTGGGTAGGTGAGAATGTGTAAGTGAGATTTGGTAGGTGAGATTGGTAGGTGAGATTGGGTAGGTGAGATTGGGTAGGTGGATATGTGAGATGGGCACAAGTTTTCTCAGAAACTACTGAAGTTACATGATTGAAAGTTGGCGTGCTCATCTAAGAGATACTTGTGAAGACTGAGTTCGAAAATTGGTGCTGTAAATTATTTTTTCACACAGTTACGGCCCTTGGTCTATGTTATTTTACTCAGTGCACAGTGTCTTCAATTCGGACAAGTTTTCTCAGAAACTACTGAAGTTACATGCCAGAAACTCAGCAAGCTTGTATAAGAGATATTTATCAAGACTGAGTTTGAAAATTATTTTTCCAGAGAAGGAGCCTTTTGTGTCTTAAGTTCACCTTGAATCATTTTTCTGATGACATAAAGTGACCCGAGTGCCTGTCTCTTCTTGAGGCTTCATAGGACTCTTTTTTATGTAGATATCATAAACATCCATGATATCTATATGCGCCTATGGCAGGGGATGGTGATATCTGGTTTTCATAAATGTAAGTTGTCCAACTTCAAGAGAACAACTTCTTTGAGTGGCATTTAGTAAGACGAGTTCTATGGATGAACAACTTCTATATTACAATTAGTGCGACGTTTCGGTGTAGATCCTAACACCTTTATCAAGCAAGTGATGGATAGGGCTAAACAACATAGGTATATATATACTTATTGACATGTAAGTTTATACAGTGACTAGTTGATGGACACAGAGAGGTGATTAAGATAATTGGAAGCCAGTGGATGACTAATGAACACAGAGTATGAACACAAGAGAACAGTATGAGCTAGTCTCAGACCCAACAGGAATATGTCACAATATCCTTCATCTATCCTTCACACACACACACACACACACACACACACACACACACACACACACACACACACACACACACACACACACACACACACACACACACACACACACACACACACACACACACACACACCACACCCCTGACACCCCCACCATCGCCACCACCTACACACTTCAATACAAGAAATACCCCTCCCCAAGACAGTGATGAATGCTACAGATTCATAAACACTCTGGTGTAGACAGATGCCCACATCCAAAAGTGATTAAGTCAGCAGAGAATAGGAGAGGTATCTCTTCAGAGAGCATTAAGCAATGATGTGGGAAGATCAGCAATAACCTCACACTGCTGTTGATGTGTGCAAGTATCACCCTAGGTCTGAGAAATACCAGCGTGAAGATAGGTCAATTGTCATGGAGGGTTTATGGTGTGGGTAAATTGTCATGGAGGGTTTATGGTGTGGGTAGATTGTCATGGAGAGTTTATTGTGTGAGTAAATTGTCATGGAAGGTTTATGGTGTGAGTAGATTGTCATGGAGGGTTTATTGTGTGGGTAGATTGTCATGGAGAGTTTATTGTGTGAGTAGATTGTCATGGAGGGTTTATGGTGTGGGTAGATTGTCATGGAGGGTTTATGGTGTGAGTAGATTGTCATGGAGGGTTTATGGTGTAAGTAGATTGTCATGGAGAGTTTATGGTGTGTGTAGATTGTCATGGAGGGTTTATGGTGTGGGTAGATTGTCATGGAGGGTTTGTGGTGTGAGTAGATTGTCATGGAGAGTTTATGGTGTGGGTAGATTGTCATGGAGGGTTTATGGTTTGAGTAGATTGTCATGGAGAGTTTATGGTGTGAGTAGATTGTCATGGAGGGTTTATGGTGTGGGTAGATTGTCATGGAGAGTTTATGGTGTGGGTAGATTGTCATGGAGGTTTATGGTGTGTGTAGATTGTCATGGAGGGTTTATGGTGTGAGTAGATTGTCATGGAGGGTTTATGGTGTGGGTAGATTGTCATGGAGGGTTTATGGTGTGAGTAGATTGTCATGGAGGGTTTATTGTGTGGGTAGATTGTCATGGAGAGTTTATTGTGTGAGTAGATTGTCATGGAGGGTTTATGGTGTGAGTAGATTGTCATGGAGGGTTTATTGTGTGGGTAGATTGTCATGGAGAGTTTATTGTGTGAGTAGATTGTCATGGAGGGTTTATGGTGTGGGTAGATTGTCATGGAGGGTTTATGGTGTGAGTAGATTGTCATGGAGGGTTTATGGTGTGGGTAGATTTTCATGGAGGGTTTATTGTGTGGGTAGATTGTCATGGAGAGTTTATGGTGTGGGTAGATTGTCATGGAGGGTTTATGGTGTGGGTAGATTGTCATGGAGGGTTTATGGTGTGGGTAGATTGTCATGGAGAGTTTATTGTGTGGGTACCGTATATGACCGCAGATAAGCCGATCCCGTAGATAAGCCGAGGTATTAACTTGACCATTGAAATACGAGAGAAAATGATATGACCCGCTGATAAGCCGAACCAGGAAGTGAAAGGCAAAAAACACTGCGAAGTCGGACTGCAAGACATGTGCCGGTACTTGCAGATATTGGAAAATATAACATGGAAAACGTTGTAATTATATTGAAAAAGTCATTATCATTTCTAATAAAGATTTCACAAACCAGTCATCCACTTTCATAATGTGGGAAGTTGTTCCTCTTGTTTTTTTTTTAATCTCATAATGATCGTTATATGTTGTCATCAACAACGAAGCGCCATTTTGTGAATCGGTCTATATAGAATTATGAACCCGTAAGAAAATATATCAGCTAGAGCGAAGACTCGCAGTTTGAATTCAGCATCGTAAGCATGGCGTTTTCGTTTCAAACTCGTGATGAGATTGTCAGTCAGTTAAAATATACCAACTTTTATAACCCCCTTTACACCACTATTGTATGTTAATCCAATTGAATTAAATAAACTATCATACTATGAAAACATTGAATGACCATCTCTTACTCACAGGCTTCTCCAGTTTATTAAACTTATCTCTCGAAAACAAAGGAATTAAGCCCCTACTCCCAACACGATCGCTAAGCACCCACAACTTGAAAATGTTTGTGTAAACAACATGACAATACCAATCGGCCCGTTATGATCAGTGCTCATTTCCTTGTGTACCGTGTTGCTTTTTAAACAACAGTAAGCAATCACAGTGGTCACCATTTGTGACGTCACAGGAAACAGCTGATCACGTTTTTGCAAATGGCGAACGGAATAACTCGCCGATACAGTTGTTTATTTGCCTCTTTCAATAAAGGTAGACATTTGTTCACTATCAATTTATGAACTTTGCAAAACGTACATAATAGCTATTGGCGATTTCTTCTGTAGATTATATATTACAGCTGTGAATTACATATATTGTTACATGTAAAGATTGTGGAGTTCATGAAAAACGATAAACTTTGAACATTCAATTGAAAACTTATTTTCGGAAGTAGTAACATGCATAACATTTTTTTGATAATGACAACATTGGTGTATAATAATAACTTTATTGATAATTTATAACAATAATGGCACTAGTCGTGGCAACTTCCAAACTTTCATGAAGTTGTAATCTATCGGACCGTCATTCAGGCGATGTTTCTGACATGGGTAGATTGTTATAGAGAGTTTATGGTGTGGGTAGATTGTTATTGAGAGTTTATGGTGTGGGTAGATTGTTATAGAGAGTTTAGGGAGGGTTTACGGTGTGAGTATGTATATCTTTCCCAGATGGTGTGTGTGTCTATGTCTCTGTATGTTGTTGTATTCGTTTAGTTCACTGCGTTTCATACAAGGAGTTGTTATGAACTGCAAGTGATTCTATTTGAATAATTTAGTGATCAGTTATCTGGTAATGTCATTTAGTGAATTACTTCTTTGTGATTCATTTGCATGATGAGTATTTTGTAAATGAGATAGTGCTGAGAATGCTAGAGGTGGATGTATTGATGGTCTGTGAGGCAGTTTGGTGATTACTCTAGCTACTTCCTCACCATGACTCGACTCACTGGAGGGGGGCAGTAGAGGGGGGAATGTATTGATGGTCCATGAGGCAGTCTGGTGAATTTTGGAGGGTGGGGTGAGTTTTGGTGAATGGGGTGAGTTTTGGTGGGTGGAATGAAATTTGGAGGGTGGGGTGGGTTTTGGAGGGTAGAGGGTGAGTTTTTGATGGGTGGGGTGAGTTTTGGAGGGTAGGGTGAGTTTTGGGGGGTGGGGTGAGTTTTGGAGGATGGGACGAGTTTTGGAGGGTGGGGGGAGTTTTGGGTGGATGGGGGGAGTTTTGGAGGGTGGGGGGAGTTTTGGAGGGTGGGGCTGGTCCCTTAAGTGATGTATGTACATATGGTTATTCCAATGTTTTCATTGAATCATTGAATCATCGAACCATTGAATGTGTACAAACTGATGTTTGTTTATTTTTTCCAGATATTTGTATTCATGGGAGAGGATCACTTCGATTTGGCTTCGGTGAGTTTTATATTCTTTCCCTATTTACTGTGGTATAGAAGTAGTTTGCTGGTATGTGATAACGATAGTCAATTTTCATTTTTCTTGAAAACAAATGACATTACATCGGTCATTCAATCTGTTTTTGAACACAAAGCTACTTCCTGTAAGTTTGAACAGTGCCAGGGACAGATACCCCGATGACCCTTGTGTCAGTAGTTAGAGAGAGGCTGCCAACATGGGGGCAGTGTCCACTGGTGACAGGAGACTTCGACCCAGGATTATATAACACACGACTGACCGCCTGCATTCGTCTAGTGGTAAAGCATCCGCCCAGAGAACAGGATGGTACTTGTTGTTACCCTGCCTGGTGCTCGGCATTAAGAGGCTAAAACAAGGAGGACTGATCACCTCGGAATCAGTATACTGTGTCTGAGTGGGGTATTCATGTTAAACTGCGGCATGGTATCTCAGTGGGCTAGCACTATAAATCGGCATCGATCCGGACTAGTGCACACACACACACACACACACACACACACACACACACACACACACACACACACACACACACACAACGCACACACACAACACACAAAAACACACACACACACACACACACACAACGCAAACACACAACGCAAACACACAACACACACACAACACACACACAACGCACGCACACGCACACACACACACACACACACACACACACACACACACACACACACACACACACACACACAAAGTCATACTTCCTGTGCCCATACATCCATAACTCCACTGCTTCTGATGTGATGACTGTCACAAAATGATTTCTGAACACAGAGGTTAATTCAGAATATTGGTTTGCACAGAAATAAATTATGAGAACAGTGAAGGAGCAGACAAGATCAATCAACCAACCAGCCAACCAACCAACCAATCAATCGTATTGAAACACAGTTTTAGATTTACAATAAACTTGGGCAATACAAAGGTCAAAGGTCAAATAAGTGGCCTCACCAATAAGTAACTGTTCCTAGAATTCATGTCAGTGCTCTCTCGAATGTCAGCAATATTGTCACGGTCGATTGTTGTCAAACAGGTATGTCTCCGTTTTTTTAATCCAGAGTAGTGTAGGAAGCTTTCACGGATTTTGTGTTTACAACTGAGTACCACATCAGCACTTGACAAGTAGATAAGACACAGGCCGCAAACTGCCCTCTTGTCACTCTTATATACACACAGCCAACCTTCCACCCATCGGTTCTGGAGACCCCCAATACACCCAGCCAACCTTCCATCCATGGGTTCTGGAGACCCAAATACACACAGCCAACCTTCCATCCAGGGGTTCTGGAGACCCCAATACACACAGCCAACCTTCCATCCAGGGGTTCTGGAGACCCCAATAGACACAGCCAACCTTCCATCCATGGGTTCTGGAGACCCCAATACACACAGCCAACCTTCCATCCATGGGTTCAGGGGACCCCCAATACACCCAGCCAACCTTCCATCCATGGGTTCTGGAGACCCAAATACACACAGCCAACCTTCCATCCAGGGGTTCTGGAGACCCCAATACACACAGCCAACCTTCCATCCAGGGGTTCTGGAGACCCCAATAGACACAGCCAACCTTCCATCCATGGGTTCTGGAGACCCCAATACACACAGCCAACCTTCCATCCATGGGTTCAGGGGACCCCCAATACACACAGCCAACCTTCCATCCAGGGGTTCTTGAGACCCCAATACACACAGTCAACCTTCCATCCATGGGTTCTGGAGACCCCCAGTAGACACAGCCAGTAGACACAGCTAACCTCAGCTAACCTCAGCTGCTTCCTGTATGTAGAGAGGAAAGAATGCTTCCTGTATGTAGAGAAGACAGACTGCTTCCTGTATGTAGAGAGGACAGACTGCTCCCTGTATGTAGTGAGGACAGACTGCTTCCTGTATGTAGAGAAGACAGACTGCTTCCTGTATGTAGTGAGGACAGAATGCTTCCTGTATGTAGAGAGGATAGACTGCTTCCTGTATGTAGAGAGGACAGACGGCTTCCTGTATGTAGAGAGGATAGACTGCTTCCTGTATGTAGAGAAGACAGAATGCTACCTGTATATAGAGAGGATAGACTGCTTCCTGTATGTAGAGAAGACAGACTGCTTCCTGTATGTAGAGAGGACAGACTGCTTCCTGTATGTAGAAAGGACAGAACGCTTCCTGTATGTAGAGAGGACAGAGTGCTTCCTGTATGAAGAAAAGACAGACTGCTTCCTTTATGTAGAGAGGATAGACTGCTTCCTGTATGTAGAGAAGACAGACTGCTTCCTGTATGTAGAAATGACAGAATGCTTCCTGTATGTAGAGAGGACAGAGTGCTTCCTGTATGTAGAGAAGAGAGACTGCTTCCTGTAGGTAGAGAGGATAGACTGCTTCCTGTATGTAGAGAGGACAGACTGCTTCCTGTATGTAGAGAGGATAGACTGCTTCCTGTATGTAGAGAAGATAGACTGCTTCCTGTGTGTAGAGAGGAAAGAGTGCTTCCTGTATGTAGAGAGGACAGAGTGCTTCCTGTATGTAGAGAAGATAGACTGCTTCCTGTATGTAGAGAGGATAGACTGCTTCCTGTATGTAGAGAGGACAGACTGCTTCCTGTATGTAGAGAGGACAGACTGCTTCCTGTATGTAGAGAGGACAGACTGCTTCCTGTATGTAGAGGGGACAGAATGCTTCCTTAACTGGATTTGAGTTCCAATGATAGACTCCTGCCATCAATATCTGGACCAGGCAAACAGTCCATTACATTTGAATCCTCCAATTGGAGATGTATCATGATAACGTTGATGTTCCTCTTGAAGTGAAGAAACCCGGCGGCTGAATGTGTTATCACATGGTTCATGGATCCGCCCGTCCAAAGTTCACAGAGATGGAATGAAATTAAGATTTGAAGTACCATGCTTCTTTCTTCCTGCTCGGTCAGAGAACAAATGTCAGACATGAAAAACTCACGAGTAGATCGATATTGGAAGAATTGTGAACTCTTTGACTTGAAACCCACTAGAAGTTCACCCAGTAAGGTGTGATTCAGTCTGTGACCACCCAGTGAGGTGTGAGTCAGTCTGTGACCACCCAGTAAGGTGTGATTCAGTCTGTGACCACCCAGTGAGGTGTGAGTCAGTCTGTGACCACCCAGTGAAGTATGAATCAGTCTGTGACTGCCCAGTGAGGTGTGAATCAGTCTGTGACCACCCATTGAGATGTGAGTCAGTCTGTGACCACCCATTGAGATGTGAGTCAGTCTGTGAGTGAGGTGGGAGTCAGTCTGTGAGTGTTGTGTGAGTCAGTCTGTGAGTGTGGTGTGAGTCAGCCTGTGAGTGAGGTGTGAGTCAGTCTGTGAGTGTGGTGTGAGTCAGTTTGTGACCACCCAGTGTGGTGTGAGTCAGTCTGTGACGACCCAGTGTGGTGTGAGTCAGTGTGTGAGTGAGGTGTGAGTCAGTCTGTGAGTGTGGTGTGAGTCAGTCTGTGAGTGTGGTGTGAGTCAGTCTGTGAGTGTGGTGTGAGTCAGTCTGTGAGTGTGATGTGAGTCAGTCTGTGAGTGTGGTGTGAGTCAGTCTGTGAGTGAGGTGTGAGTCAGTCTGTGAGTGTGGTGTGAGTCAGTCTGTGAGTGTGGTGTGAGTCAGTCTGTGAGTGTGGTGTGCGTCAGTCTGTGAGTGTGGTGTGAGTCAGTCTGTGAGTGAGGTGTGAGTCAGTCTGTGACCACCCAGTGAAGTATGAATCAGTCTGTGGCCGCCCAGTGAGGTGTGAATCAGTCTGTGACCACCCATTGAGAAGTGAGTCAGTCTGTGACCACCCATTGAGATGTGAGTCAGTCTGTGTGTGAGGTGTGAGTCAGTCTGTGAGTGTGGTGTGAGTCAGTCTGTGAGTGTGGTGTGAGTCAGCCTGTGAGTGAGGTGTGTGTCAGTCTGTGAGTGTGGTGTGAGTCAGTCTGTGACCACCCAGTGTGGTGTGAGTCAGTCTGTGACCACCCAGTGTGGTGTGAGTCAGTGTGTGAGTGAGGTGTGAGTCAGTCTGTGAGTGAGGTGTGAGTCAGTCTGTGAGTGAGGTGTGAGTCTTGTCTGTGAGTGAGGCGTGAGTCAGTCTGTGACCACCTAGAGCGACCAGACAAGCAGACACGGAGTGCCAGGGGCTCCATCCTGCTTGTTGTGGACACTCGCTACTCCAGTTCCTCATCTCCAGGCCATTTTGTCTTCACACTTGATGTGTCTTACTTGTCTGTTGAAGACTTACACATGTTCTCAGGAGATTTATAAACCCCAAAACAAATTGCCTTGCATCTATTCTGTCTCGGGAGTGAAGTCCTTAATAAGCGCTTTGCCCACCTTCCGTCTCCCTGATTAACACTGATTAGCATCTCGGGGTCGTCAGAGAGGAATGTACCAATACTTCTCTCTTCCCATCACAGATTCACCATCTTAAATGTTGCAAAAATTGATTTGATGCTCTTTCTTCAAACAGCTCCAAATGCATGCATAGTGTGTAGAGAAATCTGTCTTGACACTTGCTTGAAGAAATTCACTTTGAGACAGGCTTACGTAATGGTCTGAAGATGAAGTTGGCGCTGTTTCTTTAGATTAGCTTATGTCACATCCATCTTCCTATTTGTTCTGACTGGTGGTTTCCGCAGTGTGTATTTATGAAGGTTTTTATATTAGAAGAGAACAGGTATTCAGAACTAAAAATTGCCTGTAAAGTTTTTTTAATGAATATTGAAGAATCATTAACATGAAATTCACTTTGAGCTGGATAAGTGCCTCCTTTTGAATACACTGTAAAAATGTAAAGAAAGATCCTCTAGAAAATGTAAGTCTTTGAATAATGGTACACTTTGCCATGTTCTGTACAGTCTTTAATATACCTCCTGTAACATGGATGTGACTTCTTCAGTGGATGGCACAATTAGGATATGCATTAAATCCTGGAATAAATTTATAGTGTGAGATTTAACGGGACATTAACACCTACTCTGACTAAAGTCTTTGTACAAAATGTCAAGTTTGATGTTTGTTGTGGTATTCAACACATATTCCTTTTTTTGTAAAATTTCACATTTTGACTTTGTTTCAAACATGGTTTCAAAATACATATTTGGCTCTGAAAACATCTTTTCCTGAAAATTGGCAGACTGAGGCTGTCCTTGTATACTCGCTCGTCATATACCAGAACTGTTCACGAGGTACATAAAATTGGTATTACGCGGGAGTGAGTATATATTACTTACTTGTCGCTTATAATTTAACTGTCATGTGTGAATAGACAGACATCTACGCGATCAACAGCTTACTCCAATTGAGTGTAACGACAGACCTATATATTTTCAAGTCTTTGGTTTAACCGAATAATACTTTAAACACATCCAAAGTTGATACTTGATAATTAAATACCATACAACAGCCCACCTTTAGAATTCAGGGGTCTGTTTGACAAAGCTGTGACAGCACTAATCAGAACTCCCATACTTTAACATAGACTTACGACTGTCGTTGGGCTACAGTTGCCTTGTAGAACGGGGCCCTGCACCACAAAGTTTACAATCACGTCACATGATTTGTGGAATGTTTGCAAGATCCACCCTGTGACGTCAGCAAAGCAACAGGGTTCCTCAGGTGTCATCAAGTGTGCTTAAGCTCCTCTCTGTGATCTATCATCTCTACACACAATGTCATTGAAAAAGCCCAGGGATGTTGGGAGTTTTCAATATTTGTTAGTGAAACTTGTTCCTGCAGTACATAAGCATGCGTTTTGGTATCACACAACATGTAGTATAGCTGTATGTTTATAACACAACATGTAGTACAGCTGTATGTTTATAACACAACATGTAGTACAGCTGGATGTTTATAACACAACATGTAGTATAGCTGTATGTTTATTACACAACATGTAGTACAGCTGGATGTTTATAACACAACATGTAGTACAGCTGGATGTTTATAACACAACATGTAGTACAGCTGGATGTTTATCACACAACATGTAGTACAGCTGTATGTTTATAACACAACATGTAGTATAGCTGGATGTTTATTACACAACATGTAGTACAGCTGGAGTTTATTACACAACATGAAGTACAGCTGGATGTTAATAACACAACATGTAAAGCTGGATGTTTATAACACAACATGTAGTACAGTTGTATATTTATTACACAACATGTAGTACAGTTGTATGTTTATTACACAACATGTAGTACAGTTGTATGTTTATTACACAACATGTAGTATAGTACAGCTGAATGTTTATTACACAACATGTAGTACAGCTGGATATATATTACACAACATGTAGTACAGCTGTATGTTTATTACACAACATGTAGTACAGCTGGATGTTTATTACACAACATGTAGTACAGCTGTATGTTTATTACACAACATGTAGTACAGCTGGATGTTTATTACACAACATGTAGTACAGCTGGATGTTTATTACACAACATGTAGTATAGTACAGCTGTATGTTTATTACACAACATGTAGAATAGCTGGATGTTTATTACACTACATGTAGTACAGCTGTATGTTTATTACACAACATGTAGTGCAGCTGTATGTTTATTACACAACATGTAGTATAGCTGTATGTTTATTACACTACATGTAGTATAGTACAGCTGTATGTTTATTACACAACATGTAGTACAGCTGTATGTTTATTACACAACATGTAGTACAGCTGGATGTTTATTACACAACATGTAGTACAGTTGTATGTTTATTACACAACATGTAGTACAGCTGTATGTTTATTACACAACATGTAGTACAGTTGTATGTTTATTACACAACATGTAGTACAGCTGGATGTTTATTACACAACATGTAGTACAGCAGTATGTTTATTACACAACATGAAGTACAGCTGTATGTTTATTACACAACATGTAGTACAGCTGGATGTTATTAAATGGGTCATCTCTTCACAGGCGAGTAATAAATTTGATTTACTGAAATAGAAGGAATATATAACTGCCTGTAGTCAGCAGCTATTATCAGAGGTGTTCAGATTTATCAATGTGCGCTAATGCTCAATCTCTGAACTGTGTTTATAGTTTGTGTTTAGGGTGTTCATCAGCTTGGTTGGTTGGTTGGTTTGCTGTTTTACGCCACACTCAGCAATATTCCAGCTATATGACGGCGGTCTGTAAATAATCGAGTCTGGACCAGACAATCCAGTGATTGATATCATGAGCATCGATCCACGCAATTTGGATCGATGACATGCACCAACCGAGTCAGTGAGCCTGACCACCCAATCCCGTTAGTCGCCTCTTACGTGAAGTTTAATCAGCAGTCCACTTTAATAGTTGTCTAAGCCTGGGGTGCTTATTGCAGTGAATACGGTACCTTCTTCCCCCTGGTTACAACATGTGATCGAAGACACACCACGAGCTGCAGATAAAGAGTGAGCTGTGTCAGAAGGATGGATGATCGACTCATTGACACAGAATGCATGTATCCCAGCATCCCCCATGGTGTGAGGAGGCCGAGACTTGACTATTTATCATCGTCTTGTTACAGGGATGTTTCTTGTCTGGTCCTTCTCAAGATTAAAGGAGTTTCCAGGTTCCCTGACAACAAACTGGCTGCACCATGTTTTCTGGCTCAACACTTGCTGGATGCCTGTATTTGTTCATTACAGCTAATTTAAAAAGAAAAAGCCTTTCTAAAAGTCACAAAGTCTGCTTATTAAAAACTTCAAAGCCTGTGGCTTATTAGTAAAAAATAACCTGATCTGCTTCAAACACCTTTGATATCGTGACCCCATTCTCATATCTTCTCATGGTAAAGTGAGTTTTTCTTGGATTCGTACAAATCAATAAATTCAATTCCAAAACAAATAATAATTTCCTATTGTGCCGGGGGGAAGTTGTGTGTGAAGAACTGTTTTATGAGTGATCATTTCCTGTCCACCATGCTTAATTCTTCGTTTAGGGGCAGGCAGGAGGGGTAAAGTCTCACTCAGCTGGGATCAAGCCTTCATTAGGAAAAAGATTTAATGAAAACACTTTTGTGATTTAGGCGACTAATATCACTGAAAACAAAGGAGGTGTACTAAATAGATGGGATAGCCTTGCTGTCTGATTCCGCGCTGATTCCCTTCCTTGTGGGCTGCAGGTGGTGGGCCAGTCCTCAGTGGTTGTTCACATGCTGGAGGAGCCAGGTTTTGTTGTTTGTTGTAATAGGGGTTGTCAGCATCCGAGCATGTCTCGAGTTGAACCGTGACCGTCAATCAGCTCGCGACTGCTGATTATGATGATCTTCATTCACCATCACTGCGTCCTGTTGGACTCCGGGTTGCACGACCAGATGAAAACTTGCATTCATCTTGCCACTTGTACCCAAATGTCCTCTTGTAAAATGTTTTTTTAATTATTTTTTCTTATTATGTTATAATTTATGATCTATGTTATAAATATTTTAGAAATTATGAAACTGTTTTTTGTCAGTTCATGAAGGACAAAAGTCCTGTGCCTCCACCTCAGCATGAACTTGTCCATAGCTGCAGAAGATGTCATCACACTGTCTACCTACAGACCTGACACTGTCTACCTACTGACCTGACACTGTCCACCTACAGACCTGACACTGTCCACCTACAGACCTGACACTGTCCACCTACAGACCTGACACTGTCTACCTATAGACCTGATACTGTCTACCTACAGATGTGACAACTGTGCCTTGATATTCCACCGCTTTAATTGTTGGCCAATGTTTGTACTGGCTTAACTTACTACACGACTTCCTTGTGTATTGATTACACAGAAAGCTGCCAGGTCTGCTCAGTGGAGAGGAGTAACTAAGTATTGGCCGTGCAGCGCCAGTTGGTCTCAAGTTAGATAGATGATGGCAATATTAACTCAAGTTCACAAGTCGATAGTATGTAACATTTTTCTTGTTTAAGTTACAATTGAGTTGCTGAGTGGCACACAGTCGATAGATAAGTTTCTTTTCCCTTGGAAGATGGAAGCTCTTGCCTGAAAATCTATTTTCCATTCCATTCAATCCAATCAAGTGACTATGGTTCTCTCATCAGTGAATGTGGAGTACAATATGTAGCCATATATATGTCTACACGGACACCGCTACCTCTAGAGGCCTATAGAGATGAAGTGTGAACTGTAGCTCACCTGGTTTGGTAGCATGTACACAGGTCTAGACACCCATGCTTGCATGTCTTCAGGCCTATAGAGATGAAGTGTGAACTGTAGCTCACCTAGTCCGGGAGCATGTACACAGGTCTAGACACCCCATGCTTGCATGTCTTCAGGCCTATAGAGATGAAGTGTGAACTGTAGCTCACCTAGTCCGGGAGCATGTACACAGGTCTAGACACCCCATGCTTGCATGTCTTCAGGCCTATAGAGATGAAGTGTGAACTGTAGCTCACCTAGTCTGTGAGCATGTACACAGGTCTAGACACCCCATGCTTGCATGTCTTCAGGCCTATACAGATGTAGTGTGAACTGTAGCTCACCTAGTCTGGGAGCATGTACACAGGTCTAGACACCTCATGCTTGCATGTCTTCAGGCCTATAGAGATGTAGTGTGAACTGTAGCTTACAATATGTAGGCAAATATATGACTACATGGACACCGCTGCCTCTAGAGGCCTATAGAGATGTAGTGTTCCAGAGCTAAATGCCCAGGTGTGATGAGAGCAGGACTGAGGTCTGTGTTACTTTCTGCCGTTTTGTTTCCTAATCCTCTTCCACAAATTGATACAGCTCAGTTTGAACAGAAGACATCGCAACAAGTGGGAAAATAAGTTAATATGGTGTCAAAATTTAGAACTGGCATGAAGCACCCCTCTGCATTTGAAGGAATCTAAAGACACTGGATTTATAGCATGTTTCATGAAAGTATTCATTCTGTAGACGAGTGTTGATCAAACTGCAATCGATGTTTCCTTTGACGAAAAGTTAATGATTTTGTGTTGATGGGAAATTGAAGTAATTGTCACTGACCTGAGCACTTACAGCTTGTTGCATCGTACGTCGTAAGACTGACTGTGAAAATACTTCAGTCAACCTACAGACTGTCATGGAGAACATCTGTTGGGAGCCAGTGCTCACACAAGGCAGTCTATGTTTCTGCCTCAGTATAACCTGGATGCTTTTCCAGTATGCTGGAAGGGGCGGTCGGGTAGCCTCGTGGTTAAAGCGTTTGCTTGTCACGCCGAAGACACGGGTTCGATCACCCACATGGGTGAAAAATGTGTGAAGACAATTTCTTCACCGTGGTATTGCTTGAATATTGCTAAAAGTGGCGTAAAACCTCACTCACTCACTCCAGTATGATGACTTTGTGGCAGAGTGTGGCGTTAAACAACAAACAAACCTCAGTATGACCTGGATAAATTCCAATATGCTGACTTAGCGGACATCTGCCTGTCATCATGTCATCCTGATATTACTCCATCAGTAGCAGCCTCTTGTGCCACTCATGTTGAGATACACTTCATTTCCTGCTGTGTGTGTGTGGTGGTGGTGGGGGGGGGGGGGGGGGGGCGGCGGGCATGAGGGCTTGTAGAATGTCTGCACAACATCTCTTGACCCAAAGACATTCCCATGTTGCATCTGTAGACTTGATAAGTATTCATTACAGTGCAGGAGGGACTCCTTGAGAAAAAACAGGAGGACTAGTTTCCCTCTCGCCTCGATTGCAGACCACGATCTGAAATTTGAAGAAGATGGACATGATTAGGTGTCCTCATAAGACTTTGACTTGATGTCCTCCGGCTCAGATTGATGTGGGTTCCGTGTGTGATTGAGGGGGGAGCAGGAAGCCACATGTTGTGACTTGAGAAATGTCAGGCTCGTGGAGGACTGCGTGGGTTGCGGGCTGGTAGGGGGGGGGGGGGGGGGGGGGATCAATGATGTCACAATCCCACACTTGTTTCAGTGGATCAAGATTGATATGAAATTTCCCTGTTTCTTTTGAGCCAAGGGAATTGTGTTCTATGAAAGAGTGCAGATCTCTGCGTGTGTAATTGTTGCGTACAACTTTCAATCAATCGGTACTGGGAATTACAAGACGCTCACCCCAGAGCAATCAGAAATGTTCTCATGGCCCCAGTGTAGTTTTCAGATGTTATTAATACTAGTATTCAAGTGAGGGTTAAGAAATTGATGCTTTGTTCTGCAATTTGCAACATTGCCCGGAAATATCCCTCTGAACTCCTCGTCTACCACAGAGAACTCTCTGATCTCAACAACAGATCTTTTCCAAAAATCAGAACATCCACGTTTGGTGAAGATAATGTGAAATTATCTCCTGCAGTCCCTGCTCTTAAAGTCAACCTCAAAACCCTCCTTCTTAACAAATACTATCAATGTTAAGTGCACTGACACAGAGTGTCCTTGCCCCTTCTGCATGCAGCCCAGACGGCGAATGGGACTTCTCTCACGAATGGCTGCCTAGTCAAACCCACCCAGAACTTCTCAGAGAATGTGAAGATTCCCCAACATTGCAACCTTCTGCATTACCCAGATTGTAAGAAGGGCTGTATTCCTGGTAGTCCTGGTAGCAAACCTGGGTACTCTCCCAATGTCATTCTATAGATTGGGAGGTACCAAACCTAAGGCACCGAGAACAATGAGGAGTCAGACAACTTGGTACTTGGGATGCAAGCGTACCATTTCGAAAGTGAGGTCCGCATATTTGGCTGTTATTCCTCAATATTGTCAATCACATTGGTGTCAAAAGGGACAGAAAATTCAATGATATAATTGATTTCATTGGATTTATCAAAAAGGACAAGATCAGGTTTGTTGGCCTGGATATGTCTGAGGCTGTAAACGGGCCTATTCCAAAGGATTTTGTATCTATCATTTTCCATGACGCCCACTACATATTACGGGGCGTACCATGGATGGACCTCTGTGTCAAAACCATAAGCAGGGCGAAGATGGTAGTAAAAATTATTATTATTATTATTATTATTATTATTATTATTATTATAACAGAAATATGATGTAGGAGAGACAACAGAAAACGGCCATTTCTATTGATTATGGAAAGTTGACTGGATTTTCTTCTTAAAGATTCTTGCCATGGATGAAGGATGGTTTCTCTGCTGGTTTAAATTATTTGCTGATGGCGATCACGGGGAGATTTGTCCTTTGATCCCAGCGTCTGTTGTAGAGGAAGCTGATCATCACACGTCATTAAGATTTGGTGAAGTAAAGAAATTTTAAACTGTAATTAATTAACATCTTGACATCTCCTCCATCAAAAGAGATACCATATCACTCTTTAAGAAGGATGTTGTAAATCTGATCTTTACATCAATCAAGCAACAGCATCTGAATCAACCAAACATCTTTGACAACAGGATTGTCTTTTCCTAAGAACTTCAACTCGGGTGTTTCCCAGCAGCACCACAAGACATTGCCGGAAATCTCTGTCTTTTGTTAATTGAGCACAACTTGTGCGTATCCACGTCTCATGTCACTTCAATTTCCTGGGGGTCAGTGTTGGTGAGGGTGACATGGCTGTGACCTGGTCAGCACTGGACACCGAGGAATGACTGCCACTCCAGATTCCTGCCTCATTGGTTCCGTCTGACAATGGTATTACCGGACTCTTCCCATAGATCCACAGATTCGCCTCCTCGTCACGACTCAGTCGGTGTTTGAACACAGTCCTAGTTTGGGACTCGTATTGGTTTACTAATTAGGACCTCATTGAAAGTGCAGCCTTCAAGATGAGGTCAGATTCTCCAGTGGACAGTAACGAGATAATTGGGTTAAATAGTTGATGTTATTCTGTTATCTTGTTGAATGGAACAATAATTGTGTTATTTGGAGAAGAAATTGTAGAGGCTAGAATGAAATCACATTGTCTAAGGATTGCTAAATATTAGTCATATTTCATGAATTATTTCATTAAGCATATGACTACCACAGCAATTTAATCTTTGTGAGATGGCGAATTGCACATTCTCACATTCGCCTTTGTGAGTTTGAAGAAGAGGGCAGTCGACTGAAGGATGGGTCATGTGTAGTCAAGATATGTTTACATTGGCCAGAAAATGTTTACATTAGAAAGGATCTGTTTCGATTATTCAGAATATGTTTAAATTGGCCAGAAAATGTTTAGATTAGTAAGGATCTGTTTGGATATTCAGAATATGTTTAGATTGGTCAGAATATGTTTTGATTGGTCAGAATGTATATAGATTAGTTTTCATCTTATGAACTTTCAGCAAGATATAATATTCTAAACAAGACTGAGATTACACGGTGGATGCAACATTGTTGTATAGAACGGCACCAGGAGGATGTGACGGTCGGAGTGGATGCGTGGTGTGCTGCACCAGACGTTGCATCGGAGGACACCAAGGATGGACTACACACACCCATGTGAGGATTCAGACAGACAGACAGACAGACAGACAGACAGGCAGGCAGACAGATGAACATGGATGTGTAATGACAGCATGGGTCCGATCCCACATGATTATAGCTACTGGCCCCCTGCTGACCTCAACCCTGCTACTTGAATCATGGTGTCCCAGAGGTCAAGTCTCTGTCCCAGAGGTCACGTCTCCAAGTCTTGTAAAGCTGTCATCCACAGGCAGCAGCAATTACAGAAATTTGATTTCCTCAATTTATCAACTTTGATGCTGTGGATTGTATTTGTGGGCCTTGGGCCTCTATGTTGTTTATTTGATTTGTTGCTAAGTGGGCTTGTTGTTGTGAGGAGGCAGCCTGTGGGGCTGTCCCTGCTGCAGTTACAACCAGATGGTTACAGACCTCCTAATGAATTAATCTGACACGGTTAAACATTGCTGCATATTTCTGTTCTCTCTGTGACTGGTGGATTAATGACATCAGCTGTACGATTACAAGAAACACTGGGACCTTCTGTGTTCCTCATGACAATGAGACAGACACTGGGACCTTCTGTGTTCTTCATGACAATGAGACAGACACTGGAGCTTCTGTGTTCTTCATGACAATGAGACAGACACTGGGACCTTCTGTGTTCTTCATGACGGTGAGGCAGACACTGGACCTTCTGTGTTCTTCATGACAATGAGACAGACACTTGGACCTTCTGTGTTCTTCATGACAATGAGACAGACACTGGGACCTTCTCTGTTCATCATGACAATGAGACAGACACTGGGACCTTCTCTGTTCATCATGACAATGAGACAGACACTGGAGCTTCTGTGTTCTTCATGACAATGAGACAGACACTGGGACCTTCTGTGTTCTTCATGACGGTGAGGCAGACACTGGACCTTCTGTGTTCTTCATGACAATGAGACAGACACTGGGACCTTCTGTGTTCTTCATGACAATGAGTCAGACACTGGGACCTTCTGTGTTCTTCATGACAATGAGACAGACACTGGGACCTTCTCTGTTCATCATGACAATGAGACAGACACTGGGACCTTCTGTGTTCATCATGACAATGAGACAGACACTGCGACCTTCTGTGTTCTTCATGACAATGAGACAGACACTGGGACCTTCTGTGTTCTTCATGAGACAGACACAGGGACCTTCTGTGTTCTTCATGACAATGAGACAGACACTTGTACCTTCTGTGTTCTTCATGACGATGAGACAGACACTTGTACCTTCTCTGTTCATCATGACAATAAGACAGACACTGGGACCTTCTGTGTTCTTCATGACAATGAGACAGACACTGGGACCTTCTGTGTTCTTCATGACAATGAGACAGACACTGGGACCTTCTGTGTTCATCATGACAATGTGACAGACACTGGGACCTTCTGTGTTCTTCATGACAATGAGACAGACACTGGGACCTTCTGTGTTCTTCATGACAATGAGACAGACACTTGGACCTTCTGTGTTCTTTATGACAATGAGACAGACACTGGGACCTTCTGTGTTCTTCATGACAATGAGACAGACACTGGGACCTTCTGTGTTTTTCATGACAATGAGATAGACACTGGGACCTTCTCTGTTCATCATGACAATGAGACAGACACTGGGGCCTTCTGTGTTCTTCATGACAATGAGACAGACACTGGGACCTTCTGTGTTCTTCATGACAATGAGGCAGACACTGGGACCTTCTGTGTTCTTCATGACAATGAGACAGACACTGCGACCTTCTGTGTTCTTCATGACAATGAGACAGACACTGGGACCTTCTGTGTTCATCATGACAATGAGACAGACACTGGGAGCTTCTGTGTTCTTTATGACAATGAGACAGACACTGGGACCTTCTGTGTTCTTCATGACAATGAGACAGACACTGGGACCTTCTGTGTTCTTCATGACAATGAGACAGACACTGGGACCTTCTCTGTTCATCATGACAATGAGACAGACACTGGGACCTTCTGTGTTCATCATGACAATGAGACAGACACTGGGACCTTCTGTGTTCTTCATGACGATGAGACAGACACTGGAGCTTCGTGGTTTAATTATGGTGGCAAGGTCCTGAAGGTCCAAAGAAACATACAACATGCAGTAAACTGCAGTTATAAGGGACGACTGATTCTAGTTTGTTATATCCGTAGTTTTGTGCATCCACCTGCAAGACGTGTGTAACATATTGGTATCCCAGATTTTGTTTGGGAGATTGTTATTTGACATGTGTTGTTTGGGAGACTGTTGTTTGACATGTGTTGATGGGGAGATTGTTGTTTGACATGTGTTGATGGGGAGACTGTTGTTTGACATGTGTTGATGGGGAGATCGTTGTTTGACATGTGTTGTTTGGGAGACCGTTGTTTGACATGTGTTGTTTGGGAGACCGTTGTTTGACATGTGTTGTTTGGGAGACTGTTGTTTGACATGTGTTGATGGGGAGATCGTTGTTTGACATGTGTTGTTTGGGAGACCGTTGTTTGACATGTGTTGTTTGGGAGACCGTTGTTTGACATGTGTTGTTTGGGAGACTGTTGTTTGACATGTGTTGTTTGGGAGACTGTTGTTTGACATGTGTTGATGGGGAGATTGTTGTTTGACATGTGTTGATGGGGAGATTGTTGTTTGACATGTGTTGTTTGGGAGACCGCTGTTTGACATGTGTTGTTTGGGAGACTGTTGTTTGACATGTGTTGATGGGGAGATTGTTGTTTGACATGTGTTTATGGGGAGATTGTTGTTTGACATGTGTTGATTGGGAGACCGTTGTTTGACATGTGTTGTTTGGGAGACTGTTGTTTGACATGTGTTGATGGGGAGATTGTTGTTTGACATGTGTTGATGGGGAGATTGTTATTTGACATGTGTTGATTGGGAGACCGTTGTTTGACATGTGTTGATGGGGAGATTGTTGTTTGACATGTGTTGTTTGGGAGACCGTTGTTTTGACATGTGTTGTTTGGGAGATCGTTGGTTGACATGTGACTACATCTTTAAAACTAATAGGTATTTTCCTTGAAACTATGCACACATATGACCAGTTTGTCATCTGGTGCCTTTTGCTATTTATGGATTGTCAGAATTTATATTTTTCTGTTTCCCTGGCAACAAGTTTGACTTAGATTGTTCATGTTGTTGTGTACCTGACATAGAAATACGAAGTCAATAACTACTCTTGTATACTGACAGACAGATCAGATAGAAATTCTTCATCAAGTGGACTTAACAGGCAGATAATTTGTTCTTTCCAATTTGTAGGGTCAAGGGGGGATTTGTCATCTTCTGATGACTCTTGTCATACGACTCCAACCATCCTGACACAACCTTTATCCCCCCCACCCCTCTCTCTCTCTCCCTCAAGCTGCAGGCGTCTATACTGAGCTCACTCTTCTTATGGGGAGATTGGAACCATCCTGGGCGTATGCAAGTGCTGTACAGTCCCCCCCCTCTCTCCCTCAAGCTGCAGGCGTCTATACTGAGCTCACTCTTCTTATGGGGAGATTGGAACCATCCTGGGCGTATGCAAGTGCTGTACAGTCCCCCCTCTCTCCCTCAAGCTGCAGGCGTCTATACTGAGCTCCGCCTGGCTGGGGGATCCTAGATTCGTTCTAATTAATCCTGATGTGTCATATACAAAATTGATTTTCTTTTCAGAGACAAAAATGTAATGGTTAGAGATATGATGGTTTTCAAATCTGAATAGTTTACATAGTTACAAACTTTGCCCGATAAATTACTTCATCTAATAGCAAATCTGTGAAATTTTAGCTTTTCATGCAAACAACATAAAAAGCTTATCTTAAGCATTTTTTCACATTCTTGAGGTACACAGTCATCCCAAGGATTAGCTCAGCGTATCGGAGGAAGGTTTGTGCATAGAGAAGATAAGGACAGTGCTATTTCAACACTGCTTCCTGGAGCGTTATCATAGCACACAGCGTGTTGGATTCTGCACCCACACTGCCAGTGTGTACTGTCAACAGTGTCCCTGTTTGTGTGTTCCGCGGGTAATAGTGGATGCTAATGCTAACAACTGTTGACGTTGCACCGGCCCCTTTAATGTGTTTGTGAGCAGGAGAAACCCATTGCTTTAGGGGCATCTTGAGCTTTGATCACTGCTGGTGTTTGAGATGGGGCGGTGATCCACGTGCCAGTCTGGCCTGGTCAATAGCGTTCTGCTTGTACACAACAGTGCTGGAGCTGAGGCATTCAGCCGTCATGTTGTCTTGTTTGGGTTGCTGCTGTTCCAGCTTTTAGGTTAAAAGATTCAGACACATGTTTCTTCCACTCCACTGCACAGGGCTCTTCTGATGCCACCGTGTGTTCTACTAATGTACTAATGTGTGCTGAGGTATTAGATCACTAGGGTTACAAAATCAGCCAGCCCCACCCCCCCGGCCCCACCACTTCTGACCACATATACTCCAATCCCCCCCACACACACACACACGCACACACACCAACCCATCTCATTTCATTTCTCACCATTCTTTCTATTTAATCCACCCAGAATTCCCTTAGAGGATTCCAAGACAAAGTATATCCCCAGTACCCAATTCCATTTTCTCCAGGCCCCTATGCTTGTCTCTCCATGTGGAGTCCAGAACCCTATGCTTGTCTCTCCATGTGGAGTCCAGGACCCTTTGCTTGTCTCTCCATGTGGAGTACAGGACCCTATGCTTGTCTCTCCATGTGGAGTCCAGGACCCTATGCTTGTCTCTCCATGAGGAGTCCAGGACCCTATGCTTGTCTCTCCATGTGGAGTCCAGGACCCTATGCTTGTCTCTCCATGTGGAGTCCAGGACCCTTTGCTTGTCTCTCCATGTGGAGTCCAGGACCCTTTGCTTGACTCTCCATGTGGAGTCCAGGACCCTATGCTTGTCTCTCCATGTGGAGTACAGGACCCTATGCTTGTCTCTCCATGAGGAGTCCAGGACCCTATGCTTGTCTCTCCATGTGGAGTCCAGGACCCTATGCTTGTCTCTCCATGTGGAGTCCAGGACCCTATGCTTGTCTCTCCATGTGGAGTCCAGGACCCTTTGCTTGTCTCTCCATGTGGAGTCCAGGACCCTATGCTTGTCTCTCCATGTGGAGTCCAGGACCCTATGCTTGTCTCTCCATGAGGAGTCCAGGACCCTTTGCTTGTCTCTCCATGTGGAGTCCAGGACCCTTTGCTTGTCTCTCCATGTGGAGTCCAGGACCCTATGCTTGTCTCTTCATGTGGAGTCCACGACAGACAGGTCCCCAGTACCCAATGCTTGTGCATTAATCACCTGTGCTAACTTTAGTGCTTATGCTACAGTTGAGCACCAATGCTACAGCTAAGTGCTTATGTCATATGTGATAACATTAGTTTTAACTCTAGATGCTCACCTCTCTGATGTGTACGTAGTCACACCGTGTTCACGTGTGGCAAGTGTCACTGTACTAAGGGACCTGAACATAACGCTTCGTTGTGATTGATTCAAGTTAATGTTCACAATGAAAAAATCTATTAGGTCCCCAAGAATACAGCCAAGTAATTGACTGAACTAAAAGAATTACCGTATTCGACATAATAAGGGCCCAGGGTGCTCTCAAAATAAGAAATAGGGGGCTCTTATTAGAATATTATTTTGGTGAAAAAAACAGAGTTGAAAGATAAATTTTGTGGTTTACGCTGACAGCCTGAAGTGTTTATATACGACAGATATATTTTTCCAGAATCTATTTGCCCATTATTAAGGGTGCATATTACACAAGAGTGCATATTATACACGAATAAATAAGTCTTGTGTACATTGATCAATCGGAAGGGGTGCTAATTTGGATTGTTCACTAGACAATATATTAGCAAATATCACCGTGGCCGCTTATTAGAGCAGGGCGCTTGTTACGTCGATTACGGTAATGCAAATTATAGTATGTCAGCTTTATGGCTTCAATTGTTTGATTGGCTCAGAAGTAGCCGGATGACAACGTAGACACTATTCATGGTTCTTGTCCACAAACTGAGTCTACTTTGATTATGGTTTAAACTTTCAACTGGACTGACGGTATCAGTAGGAAATCAAACTGAACCCAAATTTATCTGCTTTTTTAAACTCAATTCCATCATTTAAATTCTATTGATTTTGAATGAAAAGTTTCTGTGACAAGATTATTTGAATTCCTCTTCAACCTGCCGGCAGCTTTCCCCGTTAGATGATTCCGATATAATAAAACATTGAATAATCCATTGGCCAGGAATCACGGGGGGATAATATTTACATATTTTCTATTTGTAGAATCAGTACTCACAGATATTTACACAAGAATCCAGGAAAATGTGAAAAGCGCCCCCTGTAGGCCTCTTGAGGACAGTTTTATCTGGAATTTCATGATGTGACATTTTTAAGCGTCAGGCCTGTCATGGAGAAGATTGTCACCGCACTGGGCAGCAGAGCCAACATCGTCTTGACCACAATGACCATTTCTTCATGGGCCCCCGTTGAGTCACTTGAAGTGGGCAGCCTTTAATTTCCTAGTCAATCCCTCTGAATGCAGGCCCACGATAGTTATTGAGAAATAATCGCCACAAGCTAATTGCCTCCCTGAACCTGCGGGATTGAACCCAATGACTTTTGATGTTGGCGAATAATGTGCGACCCGACCCACTGGCTCAAATTGGAATTAAGTTGAATCCTAATCTTGATTTCCCAAAGGCTCAAATTTGGAAATGAATTTCAATTAGCAAACTGGAATGATTTAATTGAAGTTCCCTAACAGCACAACTGTTTTTTCAGCATGATCACAGAATTACGTTTCTATGGTAATTACAGAATAAAATAGATTCCTATGTAGCGGCTCTGGGGAGGGAAGTCTGATTGTCTGTAGTAGGTGCTCTATGGAGCCTCATGGACCTGATCGGAGATGGCTGGATGCAGCAGACCTGGCCCTGGCTTCATCCGCTACAATCATCACGTTATACACTTTGTACATGGGGAGTTGAGGCACTACAATCATCACGTTATACACTTTGTACATGGGGAGTTGCAGCACTACAATAATCACATTATACACTTTGTACATGGGAAGTTGCAGCACTACAATAATCACGTTATACGCTTTGTACATGGGGAGTTGTGGCACTACAATAATCACATTATACACTTTGTACATGGGGAGTTGCGGCACTACAATAATCACGTTATACACTTGTACCTGTGTCATGGCAACTTTGTACACAACACTAATGTAGGGATGTGTCATGGCAACTATGTACCAGTACAACATTGGCTGAACGTGTCACTAAGTACAACATTGACTGAACCTGTCACTAAGTACAACATTGGCTGAACCTGTCACTAAGTACAACATTGACTGAACCTGTAACTAAGTACAACATTGGCTGAACCTGTCACTAAGTACAACATTGGCTGAATCTGTCACTAAGTACAACATTGACTGAACCTGTCACTAAGTACAACATTGACTGAACCTGTCACTAAGTACAACATTGACTGAACCTGTCACTAAGTACAACATTGACTGAACCTGTCACTAAGTACAACATTGACTGAACCTGTCACTAAATAGAACCATGGCACATGTTGTTCATTTGATATTTTATTAACATCATTGCCATTATGAAAACATATAGATACAAGTATTGACTATGAATGGTTGAGAAATATCCAGTCTTTCTTCTGTGTATCAGAGAGGTGTTACTTGACATGTTGTAATCATTGGGACGAAGTCTCCCTGATGCAAGGCTCGGCACTGGGTCAGTATGCATGGATTGTGTCCTTGTTAAGACATCAAGATGAATTGTCTTGTATTTACTGAAGATGGAGATTCAGGGGGGATTTGTTTAAATTGTTTGATAGGCATTACTTAAAAGTTGACGGATGACAAAGTAGACACAATTTATGGATAACAACTTCTTTATTTACAGCAGAGGCGACGTTTTGGTATAGATCCTAATTATACCATTGTCAAGCTAGATTGATAATGGTATAAGGATCTATACCGAAACGTTGCCTCTACTGTAAATAAAGAAGTTGTTATCCATAAATTGTGTCTGGTTTGGGATTTGTTTAGTCTCCAAAATTCAAGAGATGCTCAGTGCTCCTTACTTTTAAATATCTAAAGACACTTTAAGAATAACAAAAACCTTAACTGAATGCTACTCTAGCCATGACCCTGTTCTCCGTGTAATCTGTTGCTCTCGGGGGAATCCAAGTCTCGTGATCAGAAGGCAACACTAAAATTGAAGGAAACATCCTCGAGGATCTGTAGCAGACCTCCGAATTATTCAAATATTCTCTAATGGAATATAAAGGTGGTATCTCTCATCCAGCTGATGTCATTAAAGGCCCCGTGACAGAATCACACAGGATGATATTGTCGTTATCTCCCGGCGCTGGGCTCCGTGTCCGTTTGCAGGAGTCGTCACATCACTTGTGAAGCTGGTTAGATTATCTTGATTGTCAGGGGAATATACACAGAAACATGAGTCCCATCTGTTCAGAATTTGATAGGAATGTGTTTATGATGGTCTTTGGACAAGATAATTGAGGAATGCAGGAAACACATTACAACTCTGCTGCTCGGGATGTCAAATATGTCTGATGGGTGATTTAGCTTCATGTATTGTGTCACTGCCGCAGGGCTAGCATAGGATGCTTTTTTGACAACTGTGCAGTTCGGAGATAAAGTATCATGTCATAAAATAAATAGTTAAATTCAATATTTACACTGGTACCACCCGATACTGAAGATGTAATTAGTTTTAGAATAAAATATGTGTTTGATAAGGCAGCTACATTATTTTTAATGAAAAACAGGGAAAGTTTGTGTTTGTAATCTGCATGATTATCATAAAGTGTCAGTTTTCCAGTTTGACAAAGTAAGTGCATAAATGGTTTATGTAAAAGTTGGATTGAAGGCGGAACCTACACTTGTTGATGAGCCGTGGGGCAATAAAGATGAGGTTCTTGTTTCTGCTGTAAAGAGGATGTTATTACACAAGATTTATTTTATGATGATTTGCGTGAAGTTGGTTTGGTCTTCAACATCTCCCCGTGTTGATGTTGATTGCTGTTGCAGCCGCTGCCTGCTGAGAGCAGCTGATACTGCATGTGGTGCCTTCAGCACCAAGGCAAAAAAAAGACTTCATTTATTTTCTTGTATCTTTCACTTTTTACATGTTTTTGTTCCTGCTCTGATTTTGTTGAGGATTTTACCCCAACATTTAACTGAATGAACTACAATTCCTTTGAATGAACAATTTAATACAAAAATGACAACATACCAAAGAAAGACAACATTTTCCAGTATTCCTGTTGACATCTGAATATTTGGGTTAGAATTGGTCTTCAGCAACCCATGCTTGTCATGAGAGGTGACTATGCTTGTCATAAGAGGTGACTATGCTTGTCATAAGAGGTGACTATGCTTGTTGTAAAAGGTGACTAACGAGGTCAGGTGAATGAGGTCGGGTGATCATGCACAGTAAATTGTTTGATGCAAGTAACCAAAATGCTTAGATCGACGCACATGACGTCAATCACTGGATTTGCTGCTCCAGACTTAATTATTTACAGACCACTGTCATTAGCTGGAACATTCCTGAGTGCGGCGTTAAACAACAAGGAAACAAAGAAAGTATTTCTTTCTATCAGAGAGAGTTCGCTAGTGAATGTTGTTCAGTGTACTCCTATTGGGGTCAGGAAGCACGTCGGGAGCCTGACCACCGGAGACCAAGTCTAACCCACACTGTATCATCATCAGACAGCATGTGCTGTCGTTGTTCTGACCCAGACTGTCCTTCTGACTGGTGCACGTTATTCCCAGGAGTTTGCAGCTGTGATGCTGGTGAAAGTTCCTGGTGAATGTTCCTGGTGAATGTTCCTGGTCTTTCATCTTCACAGGCTGAAGCTGCTGATGGGGGCAGCGGTAGAAATTTGCTCTGAAGAAAGGAAATTTGCTCCATGCCTGCTTGGCACCTTTGCAGGTGATAATATCCACAGCATGATGTGCCCCACACTGATGTCTCTCCCACCACCTGAATCCACAGGTCTTGGCACATGATGTCACAAAGCCAAATATCAGAATAAAAAGAAACTTGTGATGAAAAATTAGAAATAATGAGCAAGGTTCGTAGAAACATTAGATAGAACCTGCAGGTTTGTTAAGAGATAAGATACAAGCCGCAGGTTTGTTAAAAGATAAGATACAAGCCGCAGGTTTGTTAAAAGATAAGATACAGCCCGCAGGTTTGTTAAAAGATAAGATACAAGCCGCAGGTTTGTTGAAACATTAGATACAGCCCGCAGGTTTGTTGAAACATAAGATACAGCCCGCAGGTTTGTTAAAAGATAAGATACAAGCCGCAGGTTTGTTGAAACATAAGATACAGCCCGCAGGTTTGTTAAAAGATAAGATACAAGCCGCAGGTTTGTTGAAACATTAGATACAGCCCGCAGGTTTGTTAAAAGATAAGATACAAGCCGCAGGTTTGTTGAAACATAAGATACAGCCCGCAGGTTTGTTAAAAGATAAGATACAAGCCGCAGGTTTGTTGAAACATTAGATACAGCCCGCAGGTTTGTTAAAAGATAAGATACAAGCCGCAGGTTTGTTGAAACATAAGATACAGCCCGCAGGTTTGTTAAAAGATAAGATACAAGACGCAGGTTTGTTGAAACATTAGATACAGCTCGCAGGTTTGTTAAAAGATAAGATACAAGCCGCAGGTTTGTTGAAACATTAGATAGAACGTGCAGGTTTGTTAAAAGATAAGATACAAGCCGTAGGTTTGTTGAAACATTAGATACAGCCTGCAGGTTTGTTAAAAGATAAGATACAAGCCGCAGGTTTTTTTAATCATTAGATAGAACGTGCAGGTTTAAGAGATAAGATACAAGCCGCAGGTTTGTTAAAACATTAAATAGAACGTATAGGTTTGTTAAAAGATAAGATACAAGCCGCAGGTTTGTTGAAACATTAGAAAGAACGTGCAGGTTTAAGAGATAAGATACAACCCACAGGTTTGTTGAAACATTAAATAGAACGTACGGGTTTGTTAAAAGATAAGATACAAGCCGCAGGTTCGTTGAAACATTAGAAAGAACGTACAGATTTGTTAAAAGATAAGATACAAGCCGCAGGTTTGTTGAAACATTGGATACAACCTGCGGCTTGAGATTGAGTTACATGAAGGAAGAAAGTTCTTAACTAAACCAGGATTAACAAACCACCCATCTTGTTCCCAGAATCTCCGCCAATGTCTCCCACCACCTGGATCGCCCCTGGCATCGCATTCTCAGCATCGGCCATCTTGATCATTGGGACCATCGTCGCCTACCTCTGGCACCGGAAATACAGGTAGTACATCCTTTAGTCAGTGTGATACAGGTAGTACATTCTTTAGTCAGGGTGATACAGGTAGTACATCCTTTACTCAGGGTGATACAGGTAGTACATTCTTTAGTCAGGGTGATACAGGTAGTACATCCTTTAGTCAGGGTGATACAGGTAGTACATCCTTTAGTCAGGGTGATACAGGTACAACATACTTTAGTCAGGGTGATACAGGTAGTACATACTTTAGTCAGGGTGATACAGGTAGTACATCCTTTAGTCAGGGTGATACAGGTACAACATGCTTTAGTCAGGGTGATACAGGTACAACATGCTTTAGCCAGGGTGATACAGGTAGTACATCCTTTAGTCAGGGTGATACAGGTAGTACATCCTTTAGTCAGGGTGATACAGGTACAACATCCTTTAGTCAGGGTGATACAGGTAGTACATCCTTTAGTCAGGGTGATACAGGTAGTACATCCTTTAGTCAGGGTGATACAGGTAGTACATCCTTTAGTCAGGGTGATACAGGTAGTACATCCTTTAGTCAGGGTGATACAGGTACAACATGTTTCAGTCAGGGTGATACAGGTAGTACATCCTTTAGTCAGGGTGATACAGGTACAACATGTTTCAGTCAGGGTGATACAGGTAGTACATCCTTTAGTCAGGGTGATACAGGTACAACATGTTTCAGTCAGGGTGATACAGGTAGTACATCCTTTAGACAGGGTGATACAGGTACATCATGTTTCAGTCAGGGTGATACAGGTAGTATTTAAGTCAGGGTGATACAGGTACAACATACTTTAGTCAGGGTGATACAGGTACAACATGTTTCAGTCAGTGTGATACAGGTAGTACATCCTTTAGTCAGGGTGATACAGGTACAACATGTTTCAGTCAGGGTGATACAGGTAGTACATCCTTTAGTCAGGGTGATACAGGTACAACATGTTTCAGTCAGTGTGATACAGGTAGTACATCCTTTAGTCAGGGTGATACAGGTAGTATTTAAGTCAGGGTGATACAGGTACAACATCCTTTAGTCAGGGTGATACAGGTAGTATTTCAGTCAGGGTGATACAGGTAGTACATACTTTAGTCAGGGTGATTCAGGTAGTACATGCTTCAGTCAGGGTGATACAGGTAGTATTTCAGTCAGGGTGATACAGGTAGTACATGCTTCAGTCAGGGTGATACAGGTAGTACATGCTTCAGTCAGGGTGATACAGGTAGTACATCCTTTAGTCAGGGTGATACAGGTAGTACATCCTTTAGTCAGGGTGATACAGGTAGTATTTCAGTCAGGGTGATACTGGTAGTATTTCAGTCAGGGTGATACAGGTAGTCCATGTGTCTGTGTAGTATTTCAGTGAAGCCCAGGAGGTATTATATCTGTGACCTGAAAGGGTAGGGATATATTGTAATACCAAGGACTTCTGTCCATTTGTCCAGCCGCCCTTCCGTCCAGCCGCCCTTCCGTCCAGCCGTAAACATTTGTGTGACTTATAACTTGAGAACTAATTCATTTCTTCTTTTCAAATGTAAGGAACACTTTCTATACTAGTAGGAGAGGTGACGTGCAAAGTTTGATTTTGATTTGTGTAGTTTCTGAAAAGATATGTAGTCAGGGGTATTAGTGAGCCCCGCCCACTTCTTGCCTAGAGATCCTTGTATTGCTACATGCCTCCATGGTCGTCTCCCTCATTTGTTTGTTGTTTAACGCCGCACTCAACAATATTCCAGCTATATGATGGTGGCTTGTAAATCATCGGGTCTGGACCAGACAATCCAGTGAATGACATCATGAACATCGATCCACGCGATTGGGATACAATGACATGCATCAACCAAGTCAGCGAGCCTGACCACCCGATCTGTTTAGCCTCCTCTTATGACAGTCAGGTAGCTGGGATCAGTATTCTGGCGAAACCACATTATCGGTGGTTTGAGAAGGGAGCTAACTCTGTTTGCCTAATCGAAAGTTCGAGGTGGGCCCACATTCGAAACTAAACGCACTTGTTGTTGAGAATATGTACAATGTAAACTAACTCGCATTACGAACTGTTATTTTGTCTATTAAAAATAAGTATTATGACTTATAATTGGATTAGAATGTAAAAATGCGATGACAATACAGCAGAACTCACTTCTACGAACATCGCCAAACTAGGTCGTGGGGTCATTGATATTCATGAGTTATTCCTTTGAGGCTTGTATCATGACTGTCATGTCCGAGATCAATTCAAGTGTAGACATATTTCCAGCGGGAGATTGATGTGTTATACTGTAAAAAGTAGAATGAGTGGTATTGCCTCTGTAAATTTAATTTGAAGTAGATCAAAGTTTCTTGCTTTGTAACTATTTTTGCAAAACTAGTGTGGTCAGCTATGATGACGTTATTCAAACTTCAAAGACTTTGTGTGCATTTATAAAGATATTTCCCATCAATATTACAAAATGAGAATAATATATAATGTCACATACCCATGCAAATGTGAGCCCACTAGTCTAAATGATTCAGTCAACCCAATGAAGCCCAGCGATTTACAAATGTGGGCCCACCTGTTTCGATCACTATAAGACGGGAACAATGTGGACCCACATTTTACAAAATGGTTATCAGCACTAAACCAATCAAAGAAGATGTACGGATGGAAACATAAATATATAATGCATTCAAACATTTAATTAAGAATACGTTTTACCTTAGGGATAAGCTGGGCATTTAATAGCTAGACCAACAACGTACAGCGTGACTGACGCCATTTCTTGCAAATACTAAAACAACGGAGATAGCTCCCGTTTGAATTTAGAGTGACCTCCCTTTCCCAATATGAACCACTGATAATCTGGTTTTGCCAGTATTCTTCCCTGGAATCCCCACGGGGTCTCCCTAAAGCACCAGGTGTTTAGTGGCAGTCTTGTACTCTCACCATGGTAAGGTAATGAACCTGTCCTAGAAGTAGCCCTCGGCCGGACGCTCCAGATCGGGGTGGGCCTGGATGTTCAAGGGAGAGAGGTAGCACCAGTGCCAGGCAACAGGTGACAGTTACATCCAGTTACAACCAGTTAGAACGACGTAATTGTGCCATCTCTCCCTCCACCTTCTGTTCCTGGACAGTTAGTGAGTGAGTGAGTGATTGAGTGAGTGAGTGAGGGAACGCTTGAACCACGAGGCTACCCGACCGCCCCAGACAGTTAGTAATGAAGGATGATGTATGGTCGCCTTGAATGATTAAAATAGTCTAGTCACGAAGAGTTTCTTTCGTTCTAAGGCCCACGCCTCTTCCTCTACCATCTGCAGCCTTCTTTAACTGAAAAAACTTTGATTGAGAATATGTTTATTTTGAGCATGTTCTCTTTAACGTATTTTTTTCAAGTGTTTCTTTTTTCAGGAAATCAACCTTGTTTTATTTAAGTTTTACATTTTTACTTTTAACCACAACATTATGTAAATGAAGAAAACCCTGTGCTGGCCTGATCTGATATGTCAGTTATTGTAATCTAATCCCACTGTGTGTGTTTGTCTGTAGGAGCAAGTACACCGTGGACAGTCTGCGATACCACAGCTACAAGAACGGCCAAGGCACCACCACGCCCCCTGACCACACCCACAAGGTGGAGAGCTACTCCGTGACAGTCATCAGCACCGGAAAGGTGGTTGATATCGTCGAGTGCGGTGAACATGAGACACATCTAGACTCAGACGAAGGCATGAAGGTGGATGTGATTAGTGAACCAGATATTACATCAGAGCACGACAAGTTGGACGTGACTTCCAGCCCCGATCTGTCTCCGGACCAGGACTACTCCAGCTTCGTGCTGCCAAATGTTGTGCCATACCAAGACATGTTCCCTTATGGTGACCTCGGCCCGCAGGGGGGGTCACGTGACCCTCTCAAAGACGGTAAGGGAGTTGGCAGGAGTGAGAGTAGCGAGCCCATCCGTCCCGCTGGAAGGGTGTATGAGGTCGGGTATGTTAACCCAGCGTATGATGGTAATGACAGTCTTAAGGAAGGACGCTCACCAAAGAAGAAAAAAAAGAAACCTCTGATGTTTTTCAGTGATAGGAAGGCATCCAACAAACAAATGAAGTATTAGGAGAACTTGATGCAAACACTGAACTGAGCGGTTTGATATTGAGCTGTGTGGAGATCTTGTGCGGCATTACACAGGTGTACAGGCTAACGATGTACCTGTGTATTGTACAGGGAGAGGCTAACGATGTACCTGTGTATACGGGTGTACAGAGAGAGGCTAATAATGTACCTGTGTATACAGGTGTACAGGGAGAGGCTAACGATGTACCTGTGTATACAGGTGTACAGAGAGGATAACGATGTACTGTGTATACAGGTGTACAGGGAGAGGATAACGATGTACCTGTGTATACAGGTGTACAGGGAGAGGCTAACGATGTACCTGTGTATACAGGTGTACAGGGAGAGGATAACGATGTACCTGTGTATACAGGTGTACAGGGAGAGGCTAACAATGTACCTGTGTATACAGGTGTAGGGGGAGAGGCTAACGATGTACCTGTGTATACAGGTGTACAGGGAGAGGCTAACGATGTACCTGTGTATACTGGTTTACAGGGAGAGGCTTATCATAACCTATATATCTGCAGGTCTATAATTACATATGTTATATATTGCCACTGTACAGCATTGTAAGCAAGAAATCCTGAAATATTCGGTTCCCAGATTTGAAGTGGGTAAGAAAGTTTTTTTCGGTTGATGCAGTATCCGAAGCCTGTACACATCCTCACCGTTGATTCAGCCATTCCTGAAGCTGATTCAGACTCTGTATCTTTCAGTCTTGTTCATGTCAAGTCAGCACAGGTGTCCGTTGTACAATCTTGTGTCATTGCATCTAAATTTACAATATGTTTTAATATGAAAGTCTTCCACATTTGTTTTGTACAATTTACATATTCACCATTCTTCCAGAAATTATGAAACTTATTCTTAACTGTTTATAAAGTCTTCCAAGTTGATCCTGACAGGATCCATGTACACAGGATCCGTGTGTGAGATCTGGGTACAGGACCTGGTCAAGACAAGATCCATGTCTGTAGACAGGATCCGTGTGTGTGAGACCTTGGTACAGGACCATGTCAAGACAAGATCCATGTCTGTAGACAGGATCTGTGTGTGCGAGACCTTGGTACAGGATCATGTCAAGACAAGATCCATGTCTGTAGACAGGATCCGTGTGCGAGACCTTGGTACAGGACCAGGTCAAGACAACATCCATGTCTGTAGACAGGATCAGTGTGTGCGAGACCTTGGTACAGGACCATGTCAAGACAACATCCATGTCTGTAGACAGGACCCGTGTGTGTGAGACCTTGGTACAGGATCATGTCAAGACAAGATCCATGTCTGTAGACAGGATCTGTGTGTACGAGACCTTGGTACAGGATCATGTCAAGACAAGATCCATGTCTGTAGACAGGATCTGTATGTGCGAGACCTTGGTACAGGATCATGTCAAGACAAGATCCATGTCTGTAGACAGGATCCGTGTGTGCGAGACCTTGGTACAGGATCATGTCAAGACAATATCCATGTCTGTAGATAGGATCCGTGTGTGCGAGACCTTGGTACAGGACCATGTCAAGACAAGATCCATGTCTGTAGACAGGATCCGTGTGTGCGAGACCTTGGTACAGGATCATGTCAAGACAAGATCCATGTCTGTAGACAGGATCCGTGTGCGAGACCTTGGTACAGGATCATGTCAAGACAAGATCCATGTCTGTAGACAGGATCCGTGTGTGCGAGACCTTGGTACAGGATCATGTCAAGACAATATCCATGTCTGCAGACAGGATCCATGTGTGCGAGACCTTGGTACAGGATCATGTCAAGACAAGATCCATGTCTGTAGACAAGATCCATGTCTGTAGACAAGATCCGTGTGTGCGAGACCTTGGTACAGGATCATGTCAAGACAAGATCCATGTCTGTAGACAAGATCCGTGTGTGCGAGACCTTGGTACAGGATCATGTCAAGACAAAATCCATGTCTGTAGACAGGATCCGTGTGTGCGAGACCTTGGTACAGGATCATGTCAAGACAAGATGCATGTCTGTAGACAGGATCCGTGTGTGCGAGACCTTGGTACAGGATCATGTCAAGACAAGATGCATGTCTGTAGACAAGATCCATGTCTGTAGACAAGATCCGTGTGTGCGAGACCTTGGTACAGGATCATGTCAAGACAAGATGCATGTCTGTAGACAAGATCCATGTCTGTAGACAGGATCCGTGTGTGCGAGACCTTGGTACAGGATCATGTCAAGACAAGATGCATGTCTGTAGACAAGATCCATGTCTGTAGACAGGATCCGTGTGTGCGAGACCTTGGTACAGGATCATGTCAAGACAAGATGCATGTCTGTAGACAGGATCCGTGTGTGCGAGACCTTGGTACAGGATCATGTCAAGACAAGATCCATGTCTGTAGACAGGATCCGTGTGTGCGAGACCTTGGTACAGGATCATGTCAAGACAAGATGCATGTCTGTAGACAGGATCCGTGTGTGCGAGACCTTGGTACAGGATCATGTCAAGACAAGATCCATGTCTGTAGACAGGATCCGTGTGTGCGAGACCTTGGTACAGGATCATGTCAAGACAAGATGCATGTCTGTAGACAGGATCCGTGTGTGCGAGACCTTGGTACAGGATCATGTCAAGACAAGATGCATGTCTGTAGACAGGATCCGTGTGTGCGAGACCTTGGTACAGGATCATGTCAAGACAAGATCCATGTCTGTAGACAGGATCCGTGTGTGCGAGACCTTGGTACAGGATCATGTCAAGACAAGATGCATGTCTGTAGACAGGATCCGTGTGTGCGAGACCTTGGTACAGGATCATGTCAAGACAAGATCCATGTCTGTAGACAGGATCCGTGTGTGCGAGACCTTGGTACAGGATCATGTCAAGACAAGATGCATGTCTGTAGACAGGATCCGTGTGTGCGAGACCTTGGTACAGGATCATGTCAAGACAAGATGCATGTCTGTAGACAGGATCCGTGTGTGCGAGACCTTGGTACAGGATCATGTCAAGACAAGATCCATGTCTGTAGACAGGATCCGTGTGTGCGAGACCTTGGTACAGGATCATGTCAAGACAAGATGCATGTCTGTAGACAGGATCTGTGTGTGCGAGACCTTGGTACAGGATCATGTCAAGACAAGATCCATGTCTGTAGACAGGATCCGTGTGTGCGAGACCTTGGTACAGGATCATGTCAAGACAAGATGCATGTCTGTAGACAGGATCCGTGTGTGCGAGACCTTGGTACAGGATCATGTCAAGACAAGATCCATGTCTGTAGACAGGATCCGTGTGTGCGAGACCTTGGTACAGGATCATGTCAAGACAAGATGCATGTCTGTAGACAGGATCCGTGTGTATCTCTCCGCCTCATGGAGGGAACCCAGCCATCAGCTGAGCAGCCTTCTCTTCTGTAACTGTATTACGTTTATAGAATTTCTGTCATTGCACCATACATTCTACTGAAGTTACCACTGTAAGAGCAGCACCAACATGACTGCCATAAGGATCTCGAGGATCAGTTTGTCACAACTCTGTTTATGTTTACCGTTTCAGTATTATGAACTGTTTTTATTGACTGTGTATTGATGTTATAACCCTCCTAAGTGTCAGTGTCTCTGTGAATGACTGTATATACAGAGTTATTTATTATGGAGTCTTGTTTGTATGTAACAACATGAAATAAAAACAATGTGTAAACCATCAAACCAGTCTGATTTTGTAGGTTATGGCTAGGCTATTAACTGTGCATGTGTGAGTGAGTGAGTCCAGATTAATGCTGGTTTTGTAGTGCTCTTCCCCACTGAGATACCATGCCATAGTTTAACAAGGATATTATCTGTACAGAGACATTCTCCATCAGGTCTGCTACAGAGGACAAGGGACATCCTGGTCCATCAGGTCTGCTACAGAGGACAAGGGACATCCTGGTCCATCAGGTCTGCTACAGAGGACAAGGGACATCCTGGTCCATCAGGTCTGCTACAGAGGAAAAGGGACATCCTGGTCCATCAGGTCTGCTACAGAGGACAAGGGACATCCTGGTCCATCAGGTCTGCTACAGAGGACAAGGGACATCCTGGTCCATCAGGTCTGCTACAGAAGACAAGGGACGTCCTGGTTCATCAGGTCTGCTACAGAGGACAAGGGACATCCTGGTCCATCAGGTCTGCTACAGAGGACAAGGGACATCCTGGTCCATCAGGTCTGCTACAGAGGACAAGGGACATCCTGGTTCATCAGGTCTGCTACAGAGGACAAGGGACATCCTGGTTCATCAGGTCCATGTTGGGTGATTCAAGTTAAGCGAGGGAGGCTGGTCTGCAGGTTGTGCTACATATTGCCATCATGACGTGCTCTCCTCTCAAAAGAAATAAGCAGGACAATAAGAACAAAACACCAAAGTTGGATTTAAATTTGTATTTTAATCCTTTAATACCCAAGCAGACATCACATATTCTCTCAGAATCACTCACAGTATACAGATGCTCATTTACATATGGTGGAGTTTGTACAAACATATCCGTGACCCACAGACGCTCTACATAAATAACCATGATCCACGGATCCTCTACATAAATATCTGTGATCATCAGATGTTCTCTATACATATATATCTGTGATTCACAGACACTCTACACAAATATCTGTGATCCACAGACACTTGACACATATATTGGCGATTCACTCACGCTCTACACAAATATCTGTGACCTAGGCATGTCCTACTTAAATATCTGTCTCAACTCTCAACAGTGTGCAGGAAGGAACCCAACACCTACACCCTGGGGTCATTCTAGCATACAGGAAAACAACCAAGAGTGATTCTCTCTGCTTGAGATGAAACTGAATATCAGAAAGCCAGGTTGAGGTCGGCATCATTAGGTTCCACCCTGGTCAGTATGACACACAACTGGCAGCGAGTCAGTAGGACACACAACTGGCAGCGAGTCAGTATGACACACAACTGGCAGCGAGTCCGTATGACACACAACTGGCAGCGTGTCAGTATGACACACAACTGGCAGCTAGTCAGTATGACACACAACTGGCAGCGAGTCGGTATGACACACAACTGGCAGCTAGTCGGTAGGACACACAACTGGCAGCGAGTCAGTATGACACACAACTGGCAGCTAGTCAGTATGACACACAACTGGCAGCGAGTCGGTATGACACACAACTGGCAGCTAGTCGGTATGACACACAACTGGCAGCTAGTCGGTATGACACACAACTGGCAGCGAGTCAGTATGACACACAACTGGCAGCTAGTCGGTATGACACACAACTGACAGCGAGTCAGTCGGACACACTACACCGAGTCAGAGGCCTTTGATGACCAGGACAACCACAGTCCACATCCAAGATAAATATTAGTATCTAGTATCACACAGACAAAGCATAGAGCATTAAAGCACCTCACGTTTGCCTGACTGCTCTTGAACAGGGCAGTGGTAACCAAGTCTGTGGTGACCACATCACTCATCCCGGGAGGGAGTAACTGCTCCATCTACAGGACAGAACTCAAAGCTAATACTGCCATAAATAACATAGGAATGACACAGAATGTGACAACTTGCAATAGATGTGGATCTTGTGTAGAAGACACACAAAAAATCCAACCCTTTCAGTTTAACACAACTGGCATCGCACATTGCACCGTGGGCGGTCGAGCCAGGGTGAGAGATGCCGAGGTAACACACCGCTAGGGGGTGAAGACGTGTTCTGCCATGTCTGTTGAGGTACAGCAGGAGATGAGGATGTGGTATACAGGTAAGTACGGACCAGCATGACAACTGTGTGGAGGCTGTGCAATGCTCACACACAGACAGGGGGTTGGTCCTGCCTCATGTCACACAGAACTCCGTCTTCTACTGCTCACACACACAGGGGGTTGGTCCTGCCTCATGTCACAGAACTCCGTCTTCTACTGCTCCACAACACAGGTGGTAGCAAGCAAATACCCAAAACCTAAACCTCAGTGGGTCCCAGGTAGTTCTGCATGACCAGTGGAGTGAATTACTTTCCATGTTATCACTCCTTACATCAATTAGTGACAACTCAGCTACGCTGTTCAGTGTCACCTTCCTTCACTATAGCATCGTGTGTTCCGCACAGCTCTGCAGCTAGACCACTCCTCTAATACTGTCCCAGCATAACACTCTTATCTGCCAGGTTAATGTAGCCATGTTGGGGAGATCATTAAATGCTTTGAAAGGCTTGAATGATAGTGAATCAACAACATACTGTAGACACTACTCGTACACACAAGCTCGGATCTCAATGTAGAATAATAACAGGAGGAAAAGGCTCAGATCTTGCTCTAAAAACAAACTTTTTACATGGTTATTTTTGTGCTTAATTTGCCTACCATGTTTAAAGCAGTATTTAACGTATCGTCTCCATGCAAGATGCTGTTTTATATATGCAGTAATGTTACAATAGTAGTACAAGTTTCCAGTTGGATTATTTGGCACATCTTTTTCTTATGACTATTTCTCACTACATCTCTCCCAAACCATGCTCCTCGCAGCTAGCTAGGAATATAAATACTGAAGAGAAACTACAGAAAAACAAGAAAATGAACAGAAGATAAACAGCAGTGGTCCAAACTACACACACTCACACACCACACACACTCTTACTCATCAAATTTGATAATCTGACAAACAAAATAAATCCCTCTAATGAGAATCATCAATATCATTGGATGATAAAAAGGATATGGAATAAAAATGCCTTTCCTAAAAAGATCATGTGAAATGGATATACTCTGATTGGCCAAACTATTGATTATTTCTGAACAGAAGCGCAATGATAGTGTGGTGTAAGCATTGCTCTGCACTCGTCCCGTGTAGAATCGCTGCTGATGTTGTGGGTGTAGCTGACATCGGTCACCACAGTATTGCCCCAGTCCCCAGAGAGTAGGTTCCAAGCAGGAGAAACACACAGAAATAAATAGACAGCTGCAACAGCTGGTAAAAAACATAGAAAACTTCAAACACAATCATCGACGGCACTGATATGATTAAATTAAATAGGGGCACATTATGTTGACACGGGAGTGATGGAAGCATCACTTGTCTAGGACGTCTACACCTCCCTCCACCCTGGGAGGGAGGCTGTCTAAATGTACACTATATACAGGGTCCATGTGGCACACAGTGTCATACATACACGTCCCCATCACAGCCAAGAGGACTCACCTGATGTAGTTAGGTGTGTAGGTTTATTTACGGAGGCCATTCCTTCTCAAACCTGCTACAGCGTATCCCCCTGACTCACGCCAGCCAGGTGGAGCTGGCACAGCACTGTCTTACATGCTGTGTCAGGAGGTAGTCCCACCCTAGTTTGTACATTTATATCAATCCTTGCAGAATATGTAACACTTGTCATTGCACAAAGTACTAGAAGCCATGTGTGGAGCTGTTTCAGTTGGCCAGAATACCAGCAGCTGTGAGAACATGACTAAGGTCAACTGACTCCAGACACAGCTTTGCTTGAAGAAACATGACTTAAATAAACTGTTGGTTCTCTGACAGCCTGAAGGAACCGTACGACGACAGGTGGTTCCGGTCCGTAGGTGACTGGGATGAAAGCCCACATCATGGCTGAACACAGTAATGCCCTGTGGATCAACTCTTCATAAATGCAGGGGCAAATATATAACATGATTTCCATTTAATTGTGACTCGTCCTTCTCGGCACAAAGGTGAGAACATCCTTCAACATTCCATGTGTCCGATATTATGGTCACTGAATCCACGTCTGAGTTGGCAGGTGTGTAGATGGGAGTCATCTTGCTGTGAACCTGGTGCAGGAGTACCATGAGATCCATGTCTAGTTTAAGTGGAAGCCTTTCTCCTTGGTGGCATCCAACAGTCTTTCTCGTAGGATGCACTCCGAGGAGTACTCAGGGAGCTTCAGGTAGTGGACACAGGTGTTCACAGAGGGGTAGCTGCTGTCATTGCCGTCCACCTTGCGCACAACCGTCAGTCGAGGATGGAGGTTAGCGAGGCCACCTGGTGGCAGTGAGGAGCAACCGGTGGTGAACTGAAGGAACGCTTTACGTTCATCCGCTGTTAGGCCAAGCAGGACGATGACCAACCTCTGGAAGCCCGGACTGGAAGCGAAAACAAGGCAGCGTTACTTTTCAGAAGCTTTGTGAAAATATTGATGAATTCTGTCCTGTTGTGAGTGAATAACTGGTACCGACTTGAGGATGTAGCAAGAAAGTAAAGAAGAGGATGAAAGAGCATGTGAGAGGATGGGAGAGCATAGGAGAGGATGGAAGAGCATAGGAGAGCAAAGGAGAGCATGGGAGAGCATAGGAGAACATGGGAGAGCATAGGAGAACATGTGAGAGCATAGGAGAACATGTGAGAGCATAGGAGAGGATTGGAGAGCATAGAAGAGGATGGGAGAGCATAGAAGAGAATGGGAGAGCAAAGGAGAGGATGGGAGAGCAAAGAGAGAGCATAGAAGAGGTTGGGAGAGCATACAGCAGGATGGGAGAGCATAGAAGAGGATGGGAGAGCATAGAAGAGAATGGGAGAGCATAGGACAGGATGGGAGAGCATACAGCAGGATGGGAGAGCATAGGAGAGGATGGGAGAGCATAGGAGAGGATGGGAGAGCAAAGAATAGAATGGGAGAGCATACAGCAGGATGGGAGAGAATAGAAGAGGAGGGAGAGCATGGAAGAGGATGGGAGAGCATAGAAGAGGATGGGAGAGCATAGGAGAGGATGGGAGAGCATAGAAGAGGTTTTGAGAGCATAGGAGAGGATGGGAGAGCATACAGCAGGATGGGAGATCATAGAAGAGAATGGGAGAGCATAGGAGAGGATGGGAGAGCATAGAAGAGGATGGGAGAGCAAAGAATAGAATGGGAGAGCATACAGCAGGATGGGAGAGAATAGAAGAGGAGGGAGAGCATGGAAGAGGATGGGAGAGCATAGAAGAGGATGGGAGAGCATAGGAGAGGATGGGAGAGCATAGAAGAGGTTTTGAGAGCATAGGAGAGGATGGGAGAGCATACAGCAGGATGGGAGATCATAGAAGAGAATGGGAGAGCATAGGAGAGGATGGGAGAGCATAGAAGAGGATGGGAGAGCATAGGAGAGGATGGGAGAGCATGAGAGAGATATGTCATTTGAAATCTTTTACTGTCATCAAGCCAAGTGTTTTGGAGCTGGAAAATCTATTAAACCAAAAGATTCATTTACCCAGGTAGATGTGATTCACCTCCCCCGTGTGTAGCCAAGCTTGGGCTCGGTGTATGGGACTCACCTCTCCCGGGTGTATGTGACTCCCGGGTGAATGTGACTCACCTCTCCCTGGTGTATGAGACTCACCTCTCACGGCTGTATGTGACTCCCGGGTGTATGAGACTCACCTCTGGCGGGTGTATGAGACTCACCTCTCCCGGGTGTATGTGACTCACCTCTCCCGGGTGTATGAGACTCACCTCTCCCGGGTGTATGTGACTCCCGGCTGTATGACTCACCTCTCCCCGGGTGTATGTGACTCCCGAGTGTATGAGACTCACCTCTCCTGGGTGTATGTGACTCCCGGGTGTATGAGACTCACCTCTCCCGGGTGTATGTGACTCCCGGGTGTATGAGACTCACCTCTCCCGGGTGTATGTGACTCCCGGGTGTATGAGACTCACCTCTCCCGGGTGTATGTGACTCCCGGGTGTATGAGACTCACCTCTCCCGGGTGTATGTGACTCCCGGGTGTATGAGACTCACCTCTCCGGGGTGTATGTGACTCCCGGCTGTATGAGACTCACCTCTCCCGGATGTATGTGTCTCCCGGGTGTATGAGACTCACCTCTCCCGGGTGTATGTGACTCCCGTGTGTATGAGACTCACCTCTCCGGGGTGTATGTGACTCCCGGCTGTATGAGACTCACCTCTCCCGGATGTATGTGACTCCCGGGTGTATGAGACTCACCTCTCCCGGGTGTATGTGACTCCCGGGTGTATGAGACACACCTCTCCCGGGTGTATGTGACTCCCGGGTGTACGAGACTCATCTCTCCCGGGTGTATGTGACTACCGCGTGCATGAGACTCACCTCTCCCGGGTGTATGTGACTACCGGGTGTATATGACTCACCTCTCCCAGGTGTATGTGACTCCTGGGTGTATATGACTCACCTCTCCCGGGTGTATGTGACTACCGGGTGTATATGACTCACCTCTCCCGGGTGTAGCCCAGCTTGGGCTCTGTGTATGTGATGATGTCCTCCCTGGTCCAGCAGGGGGCCTGGTCGCCACACAGCAGACTTCCGAGCTCCGTGGGGCTGAAGGAGTGCAGCTTCTCCATGGGGAACACCAGGTTAAACCCAGCTGAAACACACACACAGTGGGGCTGTCACACGGCTTCTACATGGGGAACATCCGGTTAAACCCCGATGAAACACACACACACAGTGGGGCTGTCACACGGCTTCTACATGGGGAACACCCGGTTAAACCCAGCTGAAACACACACAGTGGGGCTGTCACATGGCTTCTACATGGGGAACACCAGGTTAAACCCAGCTGAAACACACACACACACAGTGGGGCTGTCACACGGCTTCTACATGGGGAACACCCGGTTAAACCCAGCTGAAACACACACACACAGTGGGGCTGTCACACGCTTCTACATGGGGAACACCAGGTTAAACCCAGCTGAAACACACACACACACAGTGGGGCTGTCACACGCTTCTACATGGGGAACACCAGGTTAACCCCAGCTGAAACACACACACACAGTGGGGCTGTCACACGCTTCTACATGGGGAACACCAGGTTAACCCCAGCTGAAACACACACACACACACAGTGGGGCTGTCACACAGCTTCTACATGGGGAACACCAGGTTAAACCCAGCTGAAACACACACACACACAGTGGGGCTGTCACACGGCTTCTCTGGGCAGACCTCACACAGCCTGCTTGCAGTCTAGGATACTCCCTCCCTATCTCCAGATTCAGTTAATGAGTGAGTGAGTTTGGTATACTGCTTCCTACAGTGCGTCAGTAATGGGGAGTCAGCTTATGTGGGGAGGATAGCCTGAACTGATGCAGGTCTTAGACATTTACCACTTTGGTGATGGACACAAGCGCAGGCATGGCGCTGACAAACCTAGAATCCCAATCACAAGAAAGCATGAGTTAACCGTGAGTCAAACCCACAACCTTTGCCTGCTGGCATGCCAGGGGACGCAACTCTGTACTGCAAATTGCAGCATAGAAATGTCTAGTCCACCCACGTATATATGAAGAAATGTGATGAAAGCATCACTTGACTTGTATGAGAGATGACTGTTCCCTATCAATGGCCCTACCTCTGAATCCATCCATCTGCCTCCTGATGCCGTTGTTGAAGCAGAAGTCTGTGACCAGCTCGATGTACTCCTCAATGTTGTCCAGTGTCACGTCCTGTGGGAAGAGTGTAAGTTCAGACGTCACAAGTCAACATATGATGCACTTCATCTGAATGCCAACTGTTTCTTCTCAAACTATTGCTGTGGAGTCAGGAGCTATTCTGTGTACGCATAACAAACTTACCTCATTTTCTCCATTGTGCTTGAGATCGTAGGAGGTGTAGCCGTAGACTTTAGAGGACGGGTTGAACTGGAAGGTCAAGCTGCAACAGACATGAAGATTGTGGTTGACTGAAGGTGAGACTCAATTTAGAAACAAAATGACTCACTGATTCACCGCGATCTTCACCAAACATCCCCCCATCTACCATCACAGATTCACCACCTAGACCCACCAGCCTACTCTCATGGTCCACTTACTCTTGGGATCCACCTATATCAGACCCACCAGCCTACTCTTGTGGCCCACTTACTCTTGGGATCCACCTATATCAGACCCACCAACCTACTCTTGTGGTCCACTTACTCTTGGGATCCACCTATATCAGACCCACCAGCCTACTCTTGTGGTCCACTTACTCTTGGGATCCACCTATATCAGACCCACCAGCCTACTCTCGTGGTCCACTTACTCTTGGGATTCACCTATTTCAGACCCACCAGCCCTCGGCCCACCGACCCCAGTGATCCACCTACCCTAGATCCTCCAGTCTGACTGCCATGCAAGGGTCGGCGGGGTTCGGCAGGGCCAGTTCCTCCAAGAGGATGTTCTTCTGGTCCTCCGACAGCGACTTGTCTTTCAGGATCCTCTGCTTCTTGGCCGACAGGTCGCGCAGCTGCCTCAGGAAGGCCGCCCTGTGTGGGTTGACGATCTCGAAGTCCTCCTCCGTCAGGATGCCAGCAAACCAGGGCGTGAGGAGATTGTGGCGAGACTTGGGCTGGTCCATCTTCATCTCCTTCTCGATCTCCTCGATGCTGGTGATCATGTCGCTGCTCTCGCTGTGCCAGGACTCCAGCATATTGCCGTAGCCCTTCTGGGAGAGGTCGTGGTACTGCTGGGCAATGTTGTGGCCCACCTCGCCCATACACATCAGCTTGAGGAAGGGGCGGGAAAGGGGCAGGTCGATGAGGCGGTTGTCCTGCAGACACTTGGCGAGGAGGGTGCCCAGGAAGAAGAAGATTCTCTCCACTCGATCCATGTCTGCACTGTCTTGAGGCAGCGCCGCCGGGAACAGTCCCCCGATTCTCTGCACGTAATAGCCAGGAGGACGTACGCCATGACCAATATCAACCTGACAGGAGAAGAAATATTACGAGATTTAACAACATGAATCTAAACCCCAAACTAGCAATGTCACAAATCAGCTTCAGAGAACAGGAACCTCATAAGTCATTGTTTTATCCATAAGATTATTTCAGTGTACATATATGTTCAGTGTAAAAAAACTGGGATGCAATGATGACATTTTCTAATTTAGCAGTAAATCAAAACACCTGCCAGCACATTTATCGGGGAGGATACAACATGTCACACATTTATGAATCTAATGAAACAGTCAGTCAATGGAGACTGTATCTTTTCCATAGTTCTTATAGAGATTTCTTATTGATGGAATGTGATGAGACAGAGAAATGCCCCCAACATGTTAACACAACTTTCAGACAACAATCCAGATGAGGGAGTCCTACCAATCGTTCTGAAGTATCCACAATATCATCATCAAGACAACCCACATGAGGGAGTCCTACCTCTTACTCTGAAGTATCCACAATATCATCAAGACAACCCAGATGAGGGAGTCCTACCTCTTGCTCTGAAGTATCCACAATATCATCAAGACAACCCAGATGAGGGAGTCCTACCTCTCGTTCTGAAGTATCCACAATATCATCAAGACAACCCAGATGAGGGAGTCCTACCTCTTGCTCTGAAGTATCCACAATATCATCAAGACAACCCAGATGAGGGAGTCCTACCTCTCGTTCTGAAGTATCCACAATATCATCATCAAGACAACCAACCCAGATGAGTGAGTCCTACCTCTCGTTCTGAAGTATCCACAATATCATCATCAAGACAACCCAGATCAGGGAGTCCTACCTCTTACTCTGAAGTATCCACAATATCATCATCAAGACAAACAACCCAGATGAGTGAGTCCTACCTCTCGTTCTGAAGTATCCACAATATCATCAAGACAACCCAGATGAGGGAGTCCTACCTCTCGTTCTGAAGTATCCACAATATCATCAAGACAACCCAGATGAGGGAGTCCTACCTCTTGCTCTGAAGTATCCACAATATCATCAAGACAACCCAGATGAGGGAGTCCTACCTCTCGTTCTGAAGTATCCACAATATCATCATCAAGACAACCCAGATGAGGGAGTCCTACCTCTCGTTCTGAAGTATCCACAATATCATCATCAAGACAACCAACCCAGATGAGTGAGTCCTACCTCTCGTTCTGAAGTATCCACAATATCATCATCAAGACAACCCAGATGAGGGAGTCCTACCTCTCGTCCTGAAGTATCCACAATATCATCATCAAGACAAACAACCCAGATGAGTGAGTCCTACCTCTCGTTCTGAAGTATCCACAATATCATGATGAAGACAACCCAGATGAGGGAGTCCTACCTCTCGTTCTGAAGTATCCACAATATCATCATCACTCAGCCACAGGCCCAGGGACTTCCTCTGCATCTCCGCGGCAACTAGAGCATAGAACTCCAGCGTCGGTCCAAGACCAGTGCCTTCTTCTCCCTCAAACTCAATCTGAAACAGTCAGCATCATCCTCAGATCTGTCCTACTCCATAATGCATACATAGTAACACAAGACAGAAATCTAACACATCAGGGTGTCCTAAAAGTCAAGACCGGCTATATGTGGTCAAGGCAATCAAAGACCAGGTGCTCGTCATCAAAGGCTATGTCCACAAGACAGCTGGCAGGGTTGCAGCATTCAATGGTGAGAGCATGTCAGCCAGTGAGAGCCGGTCACCGGAGCATGTCAGCCAGTGAGAGCCGGTCACCGGAGCATGTCAGCCAGTGAGGTGAGGTGAAATTGGGATTATTGCACTTATATAGCAACGTACATGCATGTGTGTGTGTGGCTGGTTGTACTCGTCCGGTCTGACGCCAATTTATAGTCCTAGGTCACCAAGATACCATGCCACACTTAACATGAATACCCCATGTGTTTTTATGTGTTGCTTCAGTGATTGAGAGCCAGATTAAAAAATTGAAACTGATTTATCTTTTAGTCATTGATTGGCTGGGATCCTTACACAGTAGATGAATGTATGGAGTGGTTGTTTTCCTACCTCGAGCACGGCCTTCCTCTGGCCATGGTGTTTCATGACCTGCATCGCCCACTCCAGGAGCTGCACCCCACGCGGAACCTTGATCCTCTCATGCTTCAACCTCCCCACACGGAACTCATGGCCGTCGTCTCGGCGGGGCAGAGGGCCACGGTTCCGCTCTATACTGGCGTCACGTTTGTTCTGCAGCCACACGATTGCTCTGGAAAACAACAAGTTGACAAGGAGTAGGCTAGTTAGTAGCTTCATCGTTCTGATCTGTCAATAATTACATCTCAACCAGTGACTTAGAACATAAGAAAAGATCAGGGCCTGATGACATGGAAGCAGCCAAGTCACAGAGTCTGACCCCCTCCAACTGAGTCATCTCTAATGACAGCATTGGGTGCTGAGGATGTGTTCTATCTCAGGCCCCCTGGGTCACGTTGACATCATCAACTTACTGAGTAAACGCCGGAGCAGATGATGAGCAGGTATCAGTGCCAGACACAGCCTAGTGTCTCCACACATGAACCCTTCTTGAACTATGTGTAGTGGAGAACTAATGAACACACTAAGTGAAGTTACCTGGAGGTGCCGAATGCTGTACAGGTGAAGTACAGCTGCCGCGTCTCGAAGGGGAACAGCATGGGGCACCAGCGTGTGAGATGCTCACACCACTCCGGCAACGCATGACTTGCTAGCACCAGGGGATCCTGCACACAGACAAATGTAGCTGAATGCTGGGTAGTCACACAGACACTTTACTTGTAATCTATCAAATTTTGTTTGTTTGTTTGTTTGTTTCTAGTTTAATTCCACATTTAGCAATATTCCAGCTAAATGACGGCAGTCTATAAATAATCTGGACCAGACAATCCATTGATCGACATCATGATCATTGATCTATGCAATTGGGATACGATGAAATGCATCAACCAAGCCAGCAAGCCTGACCACCTGATCACTTTAGTTGCACAGTTGCCATTTACAGCAAGCATGGGTTGCTGAAGACCTATTATACCCGGATCTTCACGGGTCAAGGAGTAAATAAACTCATTGAAAACCTCCCAGGGTTATCAATTTAATCATTACACGTGACTTCTGGTGATTTGAAAGATACCAACACTCACCTGAATTTGTTGCACAACCTTGTTAGTGATCTTCTTGCTGATGAACTCATCAGCTGGAATGTTTAACTGAACCTCGCTGTTGTCTGTGAGAACAAAAGTAACACTCAGTATATACACCATTCTGTTTCCAACATATATGTCAGATACAACATCGGATTCTCTTTCATGGGAGTGGCCTGCTCCATGGTGATACAGACTACGTGAACTCACCATTCCTCTTACTGGGCGTGGCCTGCTCCATGGTGATACAGACTACGTGAACTCACCATTCCTCTTACTGGGCGTGGCCTGCTCCATGGTGATACAGACTACGTGGACTTACCATTCCTCTTACTGGGCGTGGCCCGCTCCATGGTGATAAAGACTACGTGGACTCATCATTCCTCTTACCGGGCGTGGCCCGCTCCATGGTGATACAGACTTCGGGGACTTACCATTCCTCTTACTGGGCGTGGCCTGCTCCATGGTGATACAGACTACGTGGACTTACCATTCCTCTTACAGGGCGTGGCCCGCTCCATGGTGATACAGACTACGTGGACTTACCATTCCTCTTACTGGGCGTGGTCTCTCCATGGTGATACAGACTACGTGGACTCACCATTCCTCTTACTGGGCGTGGCCCGCACCATGGTGATACAGACTACGTGGACTTACCATTCCTCTTACTGGGCGTGGTCTGCTCCATGGTGATACAGACTACGTGGACTTATCATTCCTCTTACTGGGTGTGGTCTCTCCATGGTGATACAGACTACGTGAACTTACCATTCCTCTTACTGGGCGTGGTCTCTCCATGGTGATACAGACTACGTGGACTTACCATTCCTCTTACTGGGCGTGGTCTCTCCATGGTGATACAGACTACGTGGACTTACCATTCCTCTTACTGGGCGTGGCCTGCTCCATGGTGATACAGACTACGTGAACTTACCATTCCTCTTACTGGGCGTGGCCTGCTCCATGGTGATACAGACTACGTGGACTTACCATTCCTCTTACTGGGCGTGGCCTGCTCCATGGTGATACAGACTACGTGGACTCACCATTCCTCTTACTGGGCGTGGCCTGCTCCATGGTGATGGCAAACATCCGCTGCAGCAGGTTGAGGACGTGGTCGACGGTGCAGCTGGTGATGTCGCCGGCGCGAGGCAGGTCCCAGTCAAGCAGACTCTGCCGCAGAACCCCGAACTTGTCCACCGGGGAGGACGTCTGAAACAAGGGCCGGCCGGCCTGCATGTTAGGAGTGGGAAAAAGCAGGGCACAACATACAAGTAATTGTTTTTAGTGTTTCTTCACATTAATAACGTTGTGTTGGATGAAATATTAATTTAATCTTCTGACACAAATAAAGGCCCTTGTTGAAAAAATGAGTAAAATCTAAATATTTTCACATTTCAATACTTACCCTGCTTTTTTACCTTAATGCACTTTAGACAAAGTAATGCACGATAAGTAAAAACATTTAGTAAAATCGGCAGTATCTGCAAAATCAGTATCCTACATTATTACGTCTAACTTGCACTAAGGTTGTAATGCAGGATAAGTTAAAAAATTGTACAAAGTAGGTCAGACAAAAAGCAAGCAAGATATCAGCAGTCTGTCTGTCTGTGACATGTTGGTGGTGTTACTTTCCAGGATGTGTAGCCATGGTAACAAGACAGGGACACACCAGCGCCAGCAGGACTTGCTCACCTTGCTGCCCTTGTCCGAGTCCTTCTCCTCCTCCTCCTTCAACTCCTTGTAGATGATCCTGTAGGGACAAAGTGTTGCAGGGTCAGAGGGGGCAGGAACCAAATCAGCTTACAATGATACAGATCACCCTATTTACAATGGTACTGATCCCTGCACGGAATCAAGTTTCTCACATGCTGTGCAGGAAGTTAGGTGTATACCCTGACAGATGCTTTGGGTTGTTTGTTTGTTTGTTGTTAATCACCACCTTCAGCAATAATGTACCTATTTGACAGCTCTAAGTCTGCAGACAAGCTGTTATAAATCCAGGCTGTCTGAGCCTACTGACATGGTTATTAAGCAAGTCCCAGTACATGCTCCAGTTACGCCAAGCCTAGGTTGCTGGGGACAGTTCTAACCCTGTAAGAAGCTTCTATCATGCAGTGTTTGACGTACGTTTATGTGCTTCTATCATGCAGGGTGGTGACGTACTTGTATGTGCTTCTATCATGCAGTGTGGTGACATACGTGTATGTGCTTCTATCATGCAGTGTGGTGACATACTTGTATGTGCTTCTATCATGCAGTGTGGTGACGTACGTGTATGTGCTTCTATCATGCAGTGTGGTGACGTACTTGTATGTGTTTCTATCATGCAGTGTGGTGACGTACGTGTATGTGCTTCTATCATGCAGTGTGGTGACATACATGTATGTGCTTCTAACATGCAGTGTGGTGACGTACGTTTATGTGCTTCTATCATGCAGGGTGGTGACGTACTTGTATGTGCTTCTATCATGCAGTGTGGTGACGTACGTGTATGTGCTTCTATCATGCAGTGTGGTGACGTACTTGTATGTGCTTCTATCATGCAGTGTGGTGACATACGTGTATGTGCTTCTATCATGCAGGGTGGTGACGTACGTGTATGTGCTTCTATCATGCAGGGTGGTGACGTACGTGTATGTGCTTCTATCATGCAGTGTGGTGACGTACGTGTATGTGCTTCTATCATGCAGTGTGGTGACGTACGTGTATGTGCTTCTATCATGCAGTGTGGTGACGTACGTGTATGTGCTTCTATCATGCAGGGTGGTGACGTACTTGTATGTGCTTCTATCATGCAGTGTGGTGACATACTTGTATGTGCTTCTATCATGCAGGGTGGTGACGTACGTGTATGTGCTTCTATCATGCAGGGTGGTGACGTACGTGTATGTGCTTCTATCATGCAGTGTGGTGACATACATGTATGTGCTTCTATCATGCAGTGTGGTGACGTACGTGTATGTGCTTCTATCATGCAGTGTGGTGACGTACGTGTATGTGCTTCTATCATGCAGTGTTTGACGTACGTGTATGTGCTTCTATCATGCAGTGTGGTGACGTACATGTATGTGCTTCTATCATGCAGTGTTTGACGTACGTGTATGTGCTTCTATCATGCAGTGTGGTGACGTACTTATATGTGCTTCTATCATGCAGTGTGGTGACGTACTTGTATGTGCTTCTATCATGCTGTGTGGTGACGTACGTGTATGTGCTTCTATCATGCAGTGTGGTGACGTACTTGTATGTGCTTCTATCATGCAGTGTTTGACATACGTGTATGTGCTTCTATCATGCAGTGTGGTGACGTACATGTATGTGCTTCTATCATGCAGTGTTTGACGTACGTGTATGTGCTTCTATCATGCAGTGTGGTGACGTACTTGTATGTGCTTCTATCATGCAGTGTGGTGACGTACTTGTATGTGCTTCTATCATGCTGTGTGGTGACGTACTTGTATGTGCTTCTATCATGCAGTGTGGTGACGTACGTGTATGTGCTTCTATCATGCAGTGTTTGACGTACGTGTATGTGCTTCTATCATGCAGTGTGGTGACGTACTTGTATGTGCTTCTATCATGCAGTGTGGTGACGTACGTGTATGTGCTTCTATCATGCAGTGTGGTGACGTACTTGTATGTGCTTCTATCATGCAGTGTGGTGACGTACGTGTATGTGCTTCTATCATGCAGTGTGGTGACGTACTTGTATGTGCTTCTATCATGCAGTGTGGTGACGTACGTGTATGTGCTTCTATCATGCAGTGTGGTGACGTACTATATGTGCTTCTATCATGCAGTGTTTGACGTACGTGTATGTGCTTCTATCATGCAGTGTTTGACGTACGTGTATGTGCTTCTATCATGCAGGGTGGTGACGTACGTGTATGTGCTTCTATCATGCAGGGTGTTGACATACTTGTATGTGCTTCTATCATGCAGGGTGGTGACATACTTGTATGTGCTTCTATCATGCAGGGTGGTGACGAACGTGTATGTGCTTCTATCATGCAGTGTGGTGACGTACTTGTATGTGCTTCTATCATGCAGTGTGGTGACATACGTGTATGTGCTTCTATCATGCAGGGTGGTGACGTACGTGTATGTGCTTCTATCATGCAGGGTGGTGACATACGTGTATGTGCTTCTATCATGCAGGGTGGTGACATACATGTATGTGCTTCTATCATGCAGTGTGGTGACGTACGTGTATGTGCTTCTATCATGCAGGGTGGTGACATACTTGTATGTGCTTCTATCATGCAGTGTGGTGACGAACGTGTATGTGCTTCTATCATGCAGGGTGGTGACGTACGTGTATGTGCTTCTATCATGCAGGGTGGTGACATACTTGTATGTGCTTCTATCATGCAGTGTGGTGACGTACGTGTATGTGCTTCTATCATGCAGGGTGGTGACATACTTGTATGTGCTTCTATCATGCAGTGTGGTGACGTACGTGTATGTGCTTCTATCATGCAGGGTGGTGACGTACGTGTATGTGCTTCTATCATGCAGTGTGGTGACATACTTGTATGTGCTTCTATCATGCAGGGTGGTGACATACGTGTATGTGCTTCTATCATGCAGGGTGGTGACGTACGTGTATGTGGGTTCCCAGATCCTCTTCAGCCGCTCGTTGCGTCCGGCGTGGGAGCCGAGTGTCAGGAGGTGTTGTACGTACTTGAAGACGCACGATCCTGCATCCGCCAGCAGGAACTCCTCGTCATTCATCTGGGAAGCCAACGTCAACATTGATACATTCATTTAGGAAGCCAACGTCAACATTGATACATTCATTTAGGAAGCCAACGTCAACACTGATACAACAAGCAAGAAATACTCATATCCCCCGCCAATATGACATGTAGGGTGTGTGCAATGCATTAGCTCCTGTGAACTATGTTCACTGGGCCTTTTTGTAAATGGCCTAATTGCAGCACTAAAAAAAATTATCACTGGTGTTGTTTTGCCATCTGCAGTTAATGAGAGAATATGTAACTGTATTTGTGATGAGTAAGGATGAGACATATGGACAAACAACCTCTGTATTACAATTAGGATCGATGGTTTCGGTGTAGGTTCTAACACTGTCATCAAGCAAGTGAAGTACACAGTATGGCTGACAAGAATATATACAGGATAGGAGGCAGTATATATACAGTTGAGTAGGTTAAAGATGCAGTTACACTGTTGTATTTGTAATGAGTTGTGTTTCTGCATGAAGTTAGTCAGTGAATGCAACAACTGTGTCCATGACACTTTTGGAGGAACATACACGAAAGCAATGCAGAACTTACCAACAAGAAAGGAAATGTATTCAATACTGTGAGATGATATTATGTGCCAACGAGGACAACCGCCATTTTCGGTCTAAGTCAAAGTCGTTGCCATGGAAAGTCAAAGACGTTGCCATGGAAACTCGAAAAATGATTCTTTTTTTAAAATCCCAAACTATCAAAAGGCACCAGTTCACCACTAGACCTATCTATGTGACACCACTAGCAGCTTGACAAGGATGGGAATAGAACTCAGGACACCATTAGCAGCTTGACAGAGATGCTGATAGAACTCAGGACACCACTTGCAGCTTGACAAGGATGGGAGTAGAACTCAGGACACCTCTAGCAGCTTGACAAGGATGGGAATAGAACTCAGGACACCATTAGCAGCTTGACAGAGATGGGGATAGAACTCAGGACACCACTTGCAGCTTGACAAGGATGGGAGTAGAACTCAGGACACCTCTAGCAGCTTGACAAGGATCGGAATAGAACTCAGGACACCATTAGCAGCTTGACAGAGATGCTGATAGAACTCAGTACACCACTAGCAGCTTGACAAGGATGGGAATAGAACTCAGGACACCACTTGCAGCTTGACAGAGATGGGAATAAACTCAGGACACCACTTGCAGCTTGACAGAGATGGGAATAGAACTCAGGACACCACTAGCAGCTTGACAGAGATGCTGATAGAACTCAGGACACCACTTGCAGCTTGACAAGGATGGGAGTAGAACTCAGGACACCACTTGCAGCTTGACAAGGATGGGAATACAACTCAGGACACCATTAGCAGCTTGACAGAGATGGGGATAGAACTCAGGACACCACTTGCAGCTTGACAGAGATGCTGATAGAACTCAGGACACCGCTAGCAGCTTGACAAGGATGGGAATAGAACTCAGGACACCACTTGCAGCTTGACAGAGATGGGAATAAACTTAGGACACCACTAGCAGCTTGACAAGGATGGGGATAGAACTCAGGACACCACTTGCAGCTTGACAAGGATGGGAGTAGAACTCAGCACACCTCTAGCAGCTTGACAAGGATGGGAACAGAACTCAGGACACCATTAGCAGCTTGACAGAGATGCTGATAGAACTCAGGACACCACTAGCAGCTTGACAAGGATGGGAATAGAACTCAGGACACCACTTGCAGCTTGACAGAGATGGGAATAAACTTAGGACACCACTTGCAGCTTGACAGGGATGGGAATAGAACTCAGGACACCACTAGCAGCTTGACAGAGATGCTGATCCAACTCAGGACACCACTTGCAGCTTGACAAGGATGGGAGTAGAACTCAGGACACCACTAGCCGCTTGACAAGGATGGGAATAGAACTCAGGACACCATTAGCAGCTTGACAGAGATGGGGATAGAACTCAGGACACCACTTGCAGCTTGACAAGGATGGGAGTAGAACTCAGGACACCTCTAGCAGCTTGACAAGGATGGGAATAGAACTCAGGACACCATTAGCAGCTTGACAAGGATGGGAATAGAACTCAGGACACCATTAGCAGCTTGACAGAGATGCCGATAGAACTCAGGACACCACTAGCAGCTTGACAAGGATGGGAATAGAACTCAGGACACCACTAGCAGCTTGACAGAGATGGGGATAGAACTCAGGACACCACTAGCAGCTTGACAGAGATGGGGATAGAACTGGGAGGACACCACTAGCAGCTTGACAGAGATGCAGATAGAACTGGGAGGACATGCAGAACTGAAGACAAGTTAGAGTCTGAAGGAAATGTATAATACAAAAGTTTAAGGCAGACCAAACAGCCGAGTAACATGAGCGGTGCCAGGTGACAGGTCCTACAGTCCTACAGTCCTCCTTTCCACACTTACCCCAGGCAGACAGGGCGCTCGGAGAGCCAGCACTAGTCGGGGCTGAGCCACCATCTCCCTCTGTTCCCCAGCTCCGTTATCTGCAGCACCTGCAGGCACAACAACATCATCAGATACACCTGCAGGCACAACAACATCATCAGCTACACCTGCACATACAAGAGCATGTCCCATGCTATTACAGGTCATTGTCAAATCATTACCTGACATGCATGGACCTGATACGGATGCATAATTTACTTGGCAAGTTGAATAGCCTGAAAAGTCTTGTAGCAAGAACAACAGACCTCAGTGTTATATACAGGGTCTGTGTTGTCTATCTATTGTAACTGACTGAGGGCTATAGGGCCTCTGTAGTCTACCCCTGATATTGAGGATTATAGGGCCTTTGTAGTCTACCCCTGATATTGAGGATTATAGGGCCTTTGTAGTCTACCCCTGATATTGAGGATTATAGGGCCTTTGTAGTCTACCCCTGATATTGAGGACAAGAGGGCCTGTGCTGTCTTCCCCTTATACTGGACTGTGGGCTGGAGGGAGACTGCACTCAGCGGAAACACAGGGTATCCCATGATGCAACTCACCTGGAGCAGGGATCTCAAAGTCCTGAGTTTGGTTGACGTTGGTCCGCCCTGGGCGGGGATCAAATGCCGGAATCAGAGCGGAGAACTGACGCTTGAGAACAAACTCATCATCCCAAGTCCGTCTATCACGGGTGTCCAGCTCATCTTCCTCCTGAAACAACACACCTCACATGTGTTACCCAGTGACACACCTCACACGTGTGACCCAGTGACACACCTCACACGTGACCCAGTGACACACCTCACACGTGACCCAGTGACACACCTCACACATGTGACCCAGTGACACACCTCACACGTGTGACCCAGTGACACACCTCACACGTGTGACCCAGTGACACACCTCACACGTGACCCAGTGACACACCTCACACATGTGACCCAGTGACACACCTCACGGGTGTAACCCAGTGACACACCTCACAGGTGTAACCCAGTGACACCTCACACGTGACCCAGTGACACACCTCACACATGTGACCCAGTGACACACCTCACAGGTGTAACCCAGTGACACACCTCACACGTGACCCAGTGACACCTCACACATGTGGCCTAGTGACACACCTCACATGTGACACAGTGACACCTCACAAATGTGTCCTAGTGACACACCTCACTCGTGTGGCCCAGTGACACATCTCACACGTGACCCAGTGACACACCTCACAAGTGTGGCCCAACTGACACACCTCACACGTAATCCCAGTGACACACCTCACAAGTGTGGCCCAACTGACACACCTCACACGTAATCCCAGTGACACACCTCACACGTGACCCAGTGACACCTCACATGTGACCCAGTGACACCTCACATGTGACCCAGTGACACCTCACATGTGACACACCTCACACGTGTGACCCAGTGACACCTCACATGTGACACACCTCACACGTGTGACCCAGTGACACACCTCACACGTGACCCAGTGACACCTCACAAATGTGTCCTAGTGACACACCTCACACGTGTGGCCAAGTTGACACATCTCACACGTGACCCAGTGACACACCTCACAAGTGTGGCCCAATGGACACACCTCACAGGTGTGGCCCAACTGACACACCTCACACATGAGGCCTAGTGACACACCTCACAGGTGTGACCCAGTGACACCTCACATGTGACACACCTCACACGTGTGACCCAGTGACACTCACACGTGTGACCCAGTGACACACCTCACATGTGACACACCTCACACATGTGACCCCGTGACACACCTCACATGTGACACACCTCACACGTGTAACCCAGTGGCACACCTCACACATGTGACTCAGTGACACACCTCACATGTGGCCCAGTGACACACCTCACACATGTGACCCAGTTACACACCTCACACGTTTGACCCAATGACACACCTCACACGTGTAGCCCAGTGACACACCTCACATGTGTGACTCAGTGACCCACCTCACACGTGTGACCCAGTGACACACCTCACACGTTTTTGTTGTTTAACGCTGTACTAAGCAATATTCCAGCTATATGACTGTGGTTTCTAAGTGGATATCCACGTTAAACTGCGGCATGGTATCTCAGTGGATATCCACGTTAAACTGCGGCATGGTATCTCAGTGGGTAAACACAATAAAACCAACATTAGTCCAGATTAGTAAAAGCATCGAAATACAGCCACAGCCACAGCCACAGCCACAGCCACAGCCACACCCATACCCATAAGCCCGTCACAATATAAGTGCAATAATTTTGAACACAACATTCAACCTCATTTCACCTCACTGGGGACATTAAAGTCTCAAAATCTTCAAAGACATATTGAGGTACTGGAGTTCAGATTTCAGATTTCCTCCTCAAGAAATAATGTTGACATAATCAGTCTGCCCAGTATCATTCAAATTATTCATTATTCCAATAAACAAGTACTCAATTTAGTGTGACCTTATTATGAGGAGGAGGAGGAGGAGCAGAAGTGGAGCGGTTCGCTGGACATACCAGGACATCATCATAGTCCTCGTCATCTTCATTCTCGTCCTCATTCTCATCGTCGTCATCGTCCGGTTCCGGCAGCTCTTCGTCATCCTCCAGTTCTGCCAGGAGCGTGGTTGCCCGGCAACTGTCCAGGAACTCGTTGTCACTCTCGCTGGAGGTGGACGTGAGGCTGCGTGTGAGGGCCTGGCTCAGTGACGTCACATTGGCCATGGTCTGGGTGGTGGTCAGTGTGTTGGACGTCTGACCCGCAGAGGACGTGAGGCTGGGGTAGCTCTGGGCCGCACTGAGGAGATTGCCTAGGTCAACAGCAGAGTGATAGGACAGATACATTCTCCTGATCTCACAGCGTACAACAGCAGAAGGTAGAGTGAGTGAGTGAGTGAGTGAGGTTTTACACTGTTTCCAGCAATAAGTCCCAGCTAGTCACAGAATGGACAAACAAAGCGTAATTAGGAATTCAACAAGAATCTAGGAGCCAAAGCCTTAACTATTGGTCCCACCTAAACAAATTGTACTTCCTGTTTGCTTAAATCATGTTACCTCTTTAATTGTGTTATTTTCACATTGTGATAGAAAAACTATATATGTTACGTTTCATGACTTGAAATAAAACAGTATAAAAGCATTACGTTTCAAAACTAAGATTACCCCTATAGTTATCAAACAGAATGCTTGTAAACTATGTGCTAATGGACTGGAGCTAATAGACTCTTTGGATGGAACATCCAGGGAATTCCAGATGAAACAGACGAGATAATGATTTTCTCATTTAGTGCAGCAGCACCTACAACATAAGAGCTTCACTTACTGGGAGAGTTGGACAGTGCAAGTCGGACCAGACTACTAGCGTTGGCATTGCGGACGATGTTGCTGCCGCTGCCTCCAGAGAGATTGCGGCGCGCTGCGGCAGCAAAAGTGTCGAGGAGGCTGGCAGTCTGCTCCATGCTGGTGGGGAGATTGGGGACGCTGACGCTCATCAGGTTGGTCGGGGAGCTGCGTGTCTGGGAGTCCGCCTTCTTGGCCGCCTCGTTCTTCGCCTGCTTTTCCCGGTTGGCGTTGGAAAGGTGGTGGACCTCCTTCACTCCACCCACGGCGCCCCGCACCGGCTCCTGGGCCACGTCCATCTCGCACGCCGTGTCCATCAAACCACACTCGCTGCTGCCCGCCATGTCCTCGCTGCCTCGGTGCACCACCACCACGGGGTCATTTGTCAGAGTTCTATCAGAGGACTCATCGGCCTGGTCCACTGTCACCATGACGATAGCATCCGAGCTGGCTCGATTCACCATACTCTCAGCAACATTCTCAGCGGCCTGCAAGGACAACAAGGACAACAACCCTGAGTGTCTTGTACCAAGGATCCAAGGGAATAGTAGAATCAGAATGTGGGTTGGTACATGTTATCACTATAAGAGCTGGTAAATGTTTTAGTTCAAGTGTATCCCTGCAACACTCAAATATCTCCTACCTTCGAATGTCACACTATTGCCTATTCTTAATACTAGCAATACTGGGAAAATACTAATCATTACTATCTCACAACTTAACAATGCCTAACAAGTAGTGAATGTCTTAGCTACACAATGGCAACTTCTCTTGGATGTAGTGAAGGGCCCTCACCTCCCTCACAGCCTTCATACTGGCCGTCAGATTCTCCGCAGAGGACGCCTGCTCTGTGCTTGCCACGGACGCCTTCGCCTCCGACACCTCGCTCAGACTCGGGGTCGAGCTACTCTTCCTGCTGGTCAGCACACTCACCTGGGAATAAGACCAGCGGGGCTACAATAGGACATTATCACAAAACAACACACTCACCTTTACATCATATGTAACAAAAATACTGCCTGTCAGAACATAATTGTTGACTAATTGTATTTATCATATTTTGACAAAAAGTGGGTGTTGAAAGAACCCTTAAGATCAGCTTCAGATTGTTATCCTAGGTCAATATTGATGGTCAGATAGACTATATTGAAGGTCCTCAGATATTTCTACCAGTTCTTTCAAGCAAGTGTAACAGATTATTAAATGCAGATCTCCTTGATAGAAGCAGATCAAGCCTAGGACATTACCGGTGACCCTGTAGCCATGAAGTGTTGACCTCACCTTGACCTTGTCAGACACAGATGACCCAACTGTTCTGTTCTTGGCCATGCCTGTCGCAGTCTGCTCTGTCTTGGTGAACCGCAACTTGTCGGGGTCATGTGATGGAGCAAGGGCAAGGTCAAATTTCCCCTCGGCTCCCATCCTGTAGGAGTTGGAGCCACCAGCATCCCATGTAACATCCACCCAGCCTGCAGCAGACAACACCATCTACATCACCACCAACTTCCACAACCGTGACACCTCTTACATCACCACCATCTTCCACAACGGTGACACCTCCTACATCTACACCAACTTCTACAACGGTGACACCTCCTACGTCTACACCAACTTCCACAACGGTGACACCTCCTACATCTACACCAACTTCCACAACGGTGATACCTCCTACATCTACACCAACTTCCACAACAGTGACACCTCCTACATCACCACCAACTTCCATACCAGTGACATCACCATCTACATCAGCACCAACTTCAACAACAGGGACACGTTCTACATCACCACCAATTTCCATACCAGTGACACGTCCTACACCTCAATCACCACCAACGTCCACGCCGGTGACACCGCCTACACACACATCACCACCTACTTCCATGCCGGTGACACTGCCTACACACACATCACCACCTACTTCCACGCCGGTGACACCGCCTACACACACATCACCACCTACTTCCATGCCGGTGACACCGCCTACACACACATCACCACCTACTTCCACGCCGGTGACACCGCCTACACATACATCACCAGCTACTTCCATGCCGGTGACACCGCCTACACACACATCACCACCTACTTCCACGCCGGTGACACCACCTACACATACATCACCAGCTACTTCCACATAGGGACACCTCCTACACACACATCACCACCTACTTCCACGCTGGTGACACCCCCTACACACACATCACCACCTACTTCCACGCCGGTGACACCCCTACACACACATCACCACCTACTTCCACGCCGGTGACACCCCTACACACACATCACCACCTACTTCCACGCCGGTGACACCACCTACACACACATCACCACCTACTTCCACGCCGGTGACACCCCCTACACACACATCACCACCTACTTCCACGCCGGTGACACCGCCTACACACACATCACCACCTACTTCCACGCCGGTGACACCGCCTACACACACATCACCACCTACTTCCACGCCGGTGACACCACCTACACACACATCACCAGCTACTTCCACGCCGGTGACACCGCCTACACACACATCACCACCTACTTCCACGCCGGTGACACCACCTACACACACATCACCAGCTACTTCCACGCCGGTGACACCCCCTACACACACATCACCAGCTACTTCCACGCCGGTGACACCCCCTACACACATATCACCACCTACTTCCACGCCGGTGACACCGCCTACACACACATCACCACCTACTTCCACGCCGGTGACACCACCTACACACACTTCACCACCTACTTCCACGCCGGTGACACCACCTACACAAAACATCACCAGCTACTTCCACATAGGGACACCTCCTACACACAATGTCTGCCTGAGCAGATGTTCAGAGGAGTGAGTGAGTTGGGTTAAGGTAGCTTTTAACAGTGTTTATGTCAACTCCCAGAATGACTGCTTGGTGTGGGAGGAATGTCAACAGTGACACCAGTCACAGGAATGTCCTGGTGCAGCCAACTGGGACGCCTCTAACTACAAGCCATCAGCAGTAGCTCCCCCACCCTGGTCCATCACTTAAGATGAACATCACCATGACGACCACCCAAACATGGTTCAGCAGATGAGACCAGGGTCCGCCAGTGAGACAGACAAGCAGTAGAGATGAACCGACGGTCAGGCTCCTCACCATTATGTAGCTCCCCCGTGACCAGCCCCTCCCCTGGGGGACTGCCGTCCTGGTCCCGCCACTTCCAGTCCATCCCTCGCACCACCCTCGCACCCGGCATCATCTGCTTCAGCACGTGGGTCCGCAGGATCCGCCGCTGCCGTCGCAGGTTTGCCTCTGCTTCGCGGGCTGCCTTGCCTGAAACATGTTTTGTTTGTTTAATTTGTTTGTTGTTTAACACCACACTCAGCAATATACCAACTATATGAAGGTGGGCTGTAGATAATCGAGTCTGGACCAGACAATCCAGTGATTGACATGAGCATTGATCCATGCAATTGGGATATGATCACATGTATCAACCAAGTCAGCGAGTCTGACCACTCATTCCTGTTAGTCACCTCTTACGATACGCATAGTCACCTTTTATGGCAAGCAAGGGTTGCTGAAGACCTATTCTACCCCAGATCTTCACAGATGTACCTGAAACATGTATAGTACTGTGACAGGTGAATATTCTTCAGTGTCCAGCATCAAGCTGGGTCCTGGAATGCTTGAAGTTTGTTCCATTAGTATTTGTGTCTAGGGATCCCCTGAATGTATAACCTTATACAAAAGGGTTATCTCCCTTTGGAAAATCTTGGTTAGAAATGGTCATCTTTGTCATAAGAGGTGACTGACAGGATTGGGTGGTTAGACTCTCCGACCTTGTTGGTGTAGATTGATGCTCATGATATTATTACCGCCATCGAACAGCTGGAATATTGAGGAGTTGGGCATTTAGACGAAGAAGTGTTGTGACAAGGACATCCAGTGGAACACTGGTATTCCAGTCCGGGCATCTTCCCGAAGCGAGAGACTTAACTGACTATAAAAGTCCAGTTTCCATCCGTGCCAAACTAGGCTGGTGTTATGGAATTACAGTTTGGCTGGACTAAAGAGTTTTATCACAATACAGATCTTGATTATCGATCAGATCATCTTGACTAGGCGCCACCATTTTGTTTGAAACAAATGAAAGTGATACGAGAGGTGGAATCTGATTGGACCATAGGAGATCGAGCCCAGGAATTCCAGGCTAGTTCGGCAAGGGTGGAAACTGGACTTTTAAATAAGTTAACTCCCTTGCCTCAGAATATGGTGTTCAAGGTACTGACAGCACCTTACACCAAACAAGTACAACCAGGAATTCTCTGCGAGAAAAGGAAACATTTTATGTAATCTTATCCCTCACCACCAAATATGAGTTAATGTGTGCAAGTCTGTACTTTTCTACTAACACAACCTTAAGGATCTTGTCAAAACTGGGAGGTTATGAACCAATACTATTTTGATAGAGCTGTGTAGACAACTACCTATATCATCACAGACACCTACCTATATCATCACAGACACCGGTGACAGTTCCGTAGATCTCGAAGCCTGACAGGGAGAGGTAGTGAGTCTGGCCACTAGCGTTCTTCCCGGTCTGGTGTAGACGCACGTGACGCCAGCCCTGCTTCTCATCCTTGGGAGCCTCGACCGGCCACGACGCTGTCGACCTGCACAGGAACATTTCTATAGAAACAAACTCGCCCGCTTCACCGTCAGATTGACACCGACAGGCTGAAACACCATCGTCTGAATGACACCACCAAGAGGTTGACAAGAGGCATGATACAGGCCATATACAACCCTCCATACATCATACAGGCCACATACAGCCCTCCATACATCATACAGGCCACATACAGTCCTCCATACATCATACAGGCCACATACAGCCCTCCATACATCATACAGGCATACACAGCCCTCCATACATCATACAGGCCACATACAGCCCTCCATTCATCATACAGGCCACATACAGCCCTCCATACATCATACAGGCCCAGGGGTCCGGAAAATTTAAAATCCCAATCGGACATTTACATTTATGCCACGCCCCCTTCAAACAGTGTGTTTTAGTACTTTTTACACACAAATTACAAGTTGTTACGTATTCATAATATGATGAATTATGAATTGTTTCAATTTAAATTGTTTAATTCACCGGACAATTAATAACAAATAATATCATTTTAGATATATATGGAAAACATACGTTTGTTTCTGTTATAATAACGATCTGTCAACGTTGTGAACGGTCTAATTAATATTCATGAGTCTGCTCAAGTGTACGCGTTCTAACATTTGGATCGAGACTATTATCCCATATTTGGTTATCACGTGACCTTATGGGAAAGTTTGTTTTTTTAAACTAAAGATTATTTAAAAACAAGACAGATAATATAATCATAAATCCTAAACTATCGTTGATAGCAATAGTTATTTGAATACTTTTTTATCTGTACTTAATTATTGACCATAAAAAAAATTTGATATCGATCGTCACAGAAAGCAAAATGGCGGTCAATCAAGATTCAATATACGACTAGCTACTGAAAACAATAAAATCTGCAAATCCTCGTTGTATGTCAACCAAGTGAAAGTCGTTAGCCACGACTTACAAAATGATCACTCAGACTTTGAGGGTTTGGCAGATCCACTCGACTGATCTGCATCGGTCGACTGGCTGTCGTCACGCTTTCGCTTCGTAGCATTGTGAGGATAATGAGGTACATCGATGATGCAAGGTATTTATGTACAGTTGTAAACACACTTTACTCAAATTAACAAGATGTTCTCAGTAATAGATCCTCGATTAATCAGTGTCAACTCAGTTTATTGCCTATCACAGTGATTGACCGATTGGACTATCATTCTAGGTACGATGTATTTACAGCAATCAAAACAAACAAAGCTTGTCAGTGTAGATAATCTTCTTTGTGTTACAACTGCAGACAGAAATTGCTCAGTCCTAACTGTTGATCATGTCCGGTCAAAATTTAAGAATGTCCGGACAGAAAAATTTAAATGTCCGGTAAGCAATATTTTAAACCGGACATTTGAGATTCCCAATCGGACATGTCCGGCGCATATGACGGTTTCCGGACCCCTGTACAGGCCACATACAGCCCTCCATACATCATACAGGCCACATACAGCCCTCCATACATCATACAGGCATACACAGCCCTCCATACATCATACAGGCCACATACAGCCCTCCATACATCATACAGGCCACATACAGCCCTCCATTCATCATACAGGCCACATACAGCCAGCCCTCCATACATCATACAGGCCACATACAGCCAGCCCTCCATACATCATACAGGCCACATACAGCCCTCCATACATCATACAGGCCACATACAGCCCTCCATTCATCATACAGGCCACATACAGCCCTCCATACATCATACAGGCCACATACAGCCAGCCCTCTATACATCATACAGGCCACATACAGCCAGCCCTCTATACATCATACAGGCCACACACAGCCCTCCATACATCATACAGGCCACATACAGCCCTCCATTCATCATACAGGCCACATACAGCCCTCCATACATCATACAGGCCACATACAGCCCTCCATTCATCATACAGGCATACACAGCCCTCCATACATCATACAGGCCACATACAGCCCTCCATACATCATGCAGCCCACATACAGCCCTCCATTCATCATACAGGCCACATACAGCCCTCCATACATCATACAGGCTACATACAGCCCTCCATACATAATACAGGCCACATACAGCCCTCAATTCATCATACAGGCCACATACAGCCCTCCATACATCATACACGCCACATACAGCCAGCCCTCCATTCATCATACAGGCCACATAAAGCCCTCCATTCATCATACAGGCCACATACAGCCCTCCATACATAATGGCAAAAACATCAAAATGATTGCTTGTGTATAACACTACAATGCTTTTTCATCACTGTGGAACTTTTCACCTTTCACTCACAGAATCACCAGGGGGCAGAGATCGACAAGTGAACAATGTCAACGTTACAAGGAGCCTTTGGGCCATGAACAACTTCATTTCTGACTAATACCGGGCTGTTATCTGAAAGAGGGTCAGAGGTTACACAGGTCCCCATGGTTTTAACATCGATCCAAAGCTCTAGACATGCTTCTCTGATACAATGCCTTCATTCAACAAATGATTATCTTCAACTCGTGTACTGACCCTGGTTCATTGAGTGAGCAGTCGTCGGTGTGGTGGTAGAGTGTCTGCCAGGTGATTCCATCCTTCGACATCTGGTAGTTCCAGTTGCGCAGTGCCGATCTGTAAAGTTAATGATATCATGGTCAGACCAACTCCCTTCAACACTGATATTTGGCAAGAATATTCAATGACACAAATACTTGCCATTTGACTATATTTAACTGTTCACATTCTCACTGAACCAGAGCATCATCTCCTCTAAAGACGAAGACACAGCAGACAGCAGCACCACCGGGATATCACCCTCACACTAGCAAAAATCTGGACACAATCTGGGTCATTTCTTTTTAGTCTGCTATGCTCAGCTTATGACAGCCAATACACTGAAAGTAACATTCATTGACTATGGTGTCAAAGTACAAGTTCAGGTTTGTGGAGGATTGTAAATTAACAATAGTGTTACAGAAAGAACAACAAACGTCAGTGCGAGTGTACTTACTTTCCGTATCCCCTGGCGTGGCGGAGCGTGTAGCACGTTGGGATGATCCACACGCCCAGGTCGATGGCAAACCACGCTTTCCTGCAAGTACCAGTCAGCAGCAATGTAGACGTGTAATGTGTGGGTGGGTGAAAACTGGGCATCACGCCTCTACAGTACTTCAGTTACATCAATGTGTCAGCCTAATGTTGGGGGGAGAGCCTGGACTGATGCAGGTCAAAGATGTGTACAACAATGTGGTGAAACCCAGGAGTGTGAGCTGACAAAACCATGGATCATAGATGTCCTTGTGAACACCCAATACTTTATGTCTGATCACCCAGAACTTTATGTATGATCACCCAGTACTTTATGTATGATCACCCAGTATGTTATGTATGATCACCCAATACTTTATGTCTGATCACCCAGAACTTAATGTATGATCACACAGTACTTTATGTATGATCACCCAGTATGTTATGTATGATCACCCAATACGTTATATATGATCACCCAATACTTTATATATGATCACCCAATACTTTAAGTATGACCACCCAGAACTTAATGTATGATCACACAGTACTTTATGTATGACCACCCAGTATGTTATGTATGATCACCCAATACTTTATGTCTGATCACCCAGAACTTAATGTATGATCACTTTATGTATGATCACCCAGTATGTTATGTATGATCACCCAATACTTTATGTCTGATCACCCAGAACTTAATGTATGATCACTTTATGAATGATCACCCAGTATGTTATGTATGATCACCCAATACTTTATGTCTGATCACCCAGAACTTAATGTATGATCACACAGTACTTTATGTATGATCACCCAGTATGTTATGTATGATCACCCAATACTTTATATATGATCACCCAATACTTTATATATGATCACCCAATACTTTATGTATGATCACCCAGTATTTTATGTTTGATCACCCAGTACTTTATGTATGATCACCAAATACTTTATATATGATCACCCCATACTTTATATACGATCACCCAGTACTTTATGTATGATCACCCAGTACTGTATGTATGATCACCCAGTACTTTGTGTATGATCACCCAATACTTTGTGTATGATCACCCAGTACTTTATGTATGATCACCCAGTACTTTATGTATGATCACCCAGTACTGTATGTATGATCACCCAGTACTTTATATATGATCACCCAATCCTTTATGTATGATCACCCAGTATTTTATGTTTGATCACCCAGTACTTTATTTATGATCACCAAGTACTTTGTGTATGATCACCCAATACTTTATGTATGATCACTCAGTACTTTGTGTATGACCAACAAGTACTCTATGTATGATCAGCATCATCGTTGGTGTGGTGTGTATATACATACTTGTCATCATTGGTGTGGCAGTTTAGGGCAGCACTGTCCCTACACAGTATGTCCTCCAGTTTGCCGTACGGCAGATTGCGGCCCTCGGACGACGTGACGACCACCAGGCCATACTGAGCAGGGTTCACCCACTCGTAGGCAGTTCTGGAACAAACAAAGATTCCGATTGGTCCAATTATTAAACAAGCAGACCTAAGCCCTGTTCCACAAAGTGACCTTAGAGCTACGGGCATCGTATTGAAAGTATAGGACTGACGATCTTACAGTTTTATCATAGAGAGAGTTCTGGCTGACACAAGTGTCAACATTTATCACGAAAGTGTTACTACTAAATGTTCGACCAATACAAAACATTTGCATCTGCTAACTGTAAATCAACTTTCAGAGTTACTTTAGTTTGATATTGGCCACTTTACCTATTGGCAGCAGAGATTAATGCTCAACTTTGGGTCATCATTTCTACTTGTAAGGTGATTAATGCATGTCTTCAGTAAACATCTATCCTAAAATACATCCTTGGTATGATGGTCTCATGGGAAAAAACATTCATGTACCTACTTTTTATATTTAGGGGACAGTTCTCATCCTCAGAGAACATTAAATGTTAAATGTTGATACATTTCTGGGAACCCTCTGCCTCAAGGAAACATGGAAGCTAAGCCTTTGTGAATATATTTACACCTGGCTGTATAATGAAGTGTTTAGTGTTTGTCTGAAGATACCATGTGGTCCCTACCTTGCGTTGGTGTCTTACACCTGGCTGCATAATGACGTGTTTACTGTTAGTCTCAAGATACCATGTGGTCCCTACCTTGCGTTGGTGTCTTACACCTGGCTGTATAATGACGTGTTTACTGTTTGTCTCAAGATACCATGTGGTCCCTACCTTGCGTTGGTGCCGACCCAGTAAAGGAGGCCGTGTTCATCAAAGTCATGCTGGTGGACGAACGTAATGGGGCAGTCATTCTCCTTCAACTTCTTCACAAAGTTGAAGGTCACCCGCTCGTAGTCGTACCATTGCTTAGCAACCTGTACACAATACAAGTAAGTCATTCCATTGCTTAGCAACCTGTACACAGTACAACGGTCAGTCATTCCATTGCTTAGCAACCTGTACACAGTACAACAGTCAGTCATTCCATTGCTTAGCAACCTGTACACAATACAACGGTCAGTCATTCCATTGCTTAGCAACCTGTACACAATACAACAGTCAGTCATTCCATTGCTTAGCAACCTGTACACAATACAACGGTCAGTCATTCCATTGCTTAGCAACCTGTACACAATACAACAGTCGGGCATTCCATTGCTTAGCAACCTGTAGACAATACAACAGTCAGTCATTCCATTGCTTAGCAACCTGTACACAATACAACAGACAGCTAGCTAACACATCATTATTTCTTTCAGGGTGATACATAGATCATTTTGTGTTTAATAAAAAATCACAGACAATTTATGATTTAAATTTCTTTGTCACCTGGACAGACTGATGCTCACCATTTTCAGCAAGTATCTCTCCAGGTCTGACACCGTAGTCAGTGGCTCCATCTTCAGACTGCGGCCGGTTCTGTCTATCAGAGTAGTCTCCCCTGTTGACCTCTCCAGCCTGAACCTCAGCCTCCTTGTTAATATCTACAGAAAACAGCTGTGTGAGACACCTACAACCACGACATCTTCCAACTGTTGCACAAATCCTATCTGTCTGGACCGGTGGTCAACACTAAGTTTGCAACTTTGGAGATTATTCAAGGATACAAACAGTATTTCAAAGGAACGAAAATCCAGACTGAGGTCTGTCAGCGTGTGCATTATCTCCAAGCACTGTCTCTAGGCTCCCTCACTCTATCAAGCACTGTCTCTAGGATCCCTCACTCTACCCAGCACTGTCTCTAGGATCCCTCACTCTACCCAGCACTGTCTCTAGGATCCCTCACTCTACCCAGCACTGTCTTTAGGCTAGGCTCCCTTACTCTACAAAGCACTGTCTCTAGGCTCCATCACTCTACCAAGCACTGTCTCTAGGCTCCCTCACTCTATCAAGCACTGTCTCTAGGCTCCCTTACTCTACCAAGCACTGTCTCTAGGCGCCCTCACTCTACCAAGCACTGTCTCTAGGCTCCATCACTCTACCAAGCACTGTCTCTAGGCTCCCTCACTCTACCCAGCACTGTCTCTAGGCTCCCTCACTCTATCAAGCACTGTCTCTAGGCTCCATCACTCTACCAAGCACTGTCTTTAAGCTCCATCACTCTACCAAGCACTGTCTTTAGGCTAGGCTCCCTTACTCTACCAAGCACTGTCTTTAGGCTAGGCTCCCTTACTCTACCAAGCACTGTCTCTAGACTCCATCACTCTACCAAGCACTGTCTCTAGGCTCCATCACTCTACCAAGCACTGTCTTTAAGCTCCATCACTCTACCAAGCACTGTCTCTAGGCTCCATCACTCTACCAAGCTCTGTCTCTAGGCTCCCTCACTCTACCCAGCACTGTCTCTAGACTCCATCACTCTACCAAGCACTGTCTCTAGGCTCCATCACTCTACCAAGCACTGTCTCTAGGCTCCATCACTCTACCAAGCACTGTCTCTAGGCTCCATCACTCTACCAAGCACTGTCTTAAGGCTAGGCTCCCTCACTCTACCAGCACTGTCTCTAGGCTCCCTCACTCTACCAAGCACTGTCTCTAGGCGCCCTCACTCTACCAAGCACTGTCTTTAAGCTCCATCACTCTACCAAGCACTGTCTTTAGGCTAGGCTCCCTTACTCTACCAAGCACTGTCTCTAGGCTCCCTTACTCTACCAAGCACTGTCTCTAGGCGACCTCACTCTACACTAACAAGCTCCCACAGTGGGTAGGCACCTTGTCTTACCTGCAGTCCGTACCCAGACCCTGGCAGGTCGTATGTAAACACCGGCAGCTTCTCGATGGACTCCAGTGCCGAGATGAGTTTCCTCGTCAACTGGATTGCTGGAGCGACACTGGATAAACACATATCACATCAAACCACCACAATAGATTTGTGACGTCACCTCGTCATGGACTCTTGGACACAACAAAAAGGGAACTATTGCCAACAAGAGTCATCAGAAGATGACAAAACCCCCCATCTCCCACAAAAGGCACCACTTCAGCCCCTGGTTAATACATGTACTAAGTTTTGATTAAAAATGTTTAAATTACACTGTGGAAACAAAATACGGACGGATGTTGGACAGACAGACAGACATGATGACTCTATCCCCACACATATGCTGTGTGTGTGTGTGTGTGTGTGTGTGTGTGTGTGTGTGTGTGTGTGTGTGTGTGTGTGTGTGTGTGTGTGTGTGTCTGATATCAATACACTTGCAACATGCAGTCAGTGAGTAGAATGACAGTTCTCCTGCCACAGTTGTATCACTACTCAGCAGAGAGCTCCAGTCAACAAGGACCCTGATAACAGCACAGGTTTGACCATTCTGAAGTCTACATCTTGCAGTTGAACTAAAATGTCCGATCCGATCTGGATGAACTACATGAGCAATGGTCTAACTATAACTAACTTCTATACTAGTAGTGTAATGTATCAGTCATAAATGTTTTCTTTATATAGAAGCAAGCAAGAGAGAAGATGTATTGACACAAACATAAGGTATTCCAGACACGACAGAAGATGTGGAGTAATGGTACAGAATCTGACAACATGCGCAGTACTGAATACTGGAATGCAAGCATCAAACTAAAGGAGATGAAATAACGGAACAGTACAGGAAGTATCAATACTGAAATGTCCTACTGCCATACAAGGAGAAGACAGCAGGGAGAGAGTGAGACAAGTCTTACCCGTCCTCAGTCAGTCTTGAAACAAAGAAATTCCCCATCAATCACATGTATTAACATACACAGGAACGGTGAAGCACACTCATTACACAGTTCTCTTCAAAAAACAACTTGTACAAGTACAATTAATTTGACTCAGAAAAAACTTCAGGGTTGCCTACCTCTCCTTTTCGTGAAAGACCGTCTTGAAGATGTTTATTCTATCTTTAGTCCTCTTCTTGCTCTCCTTGGTCTGAATATCTTCTATGTTCTGAGGAGTAGAAAACCAACACACAGTAACCATGTGCACAGATTGTACATCTGTTTACTGATGACTGTGTTAGTGTAACGAAGGAGGTGAGGTGAGGTGAGGTGAGGTGAGGTGAGGTGAAATGGGTTTAACGTCGCGTCCAAGATTATTGCCCTTATATAGCGACGTGCATGCACGTGTTTGCGTGGCTGCTTGTACTAGTCCGAACTGATGCCGATTAATAGTGCTAGCTCACTGAGATACCATGCTGCAGTTTAACATGAATACCCCACTCAGACACAGTGTACTGACTCCAAGCCGACCAGTCCTTGTTTTAGCCCCTTTATGCCGAGCGCCAGACAGGGTAACAACAAGTACCATCTTTTAACCTCTTTTGGTATGACGCGGCTGGTGATCAAACCCCGGACCTTCCGCTCTCCGGGTGGATGCTCTACCACAAGACCATGGAGGCGGCTGTGTTACAAAGGAAGAGAAGGAGGGAGGGAGGTACAGCTAGCACTTCACATCAACATCTTGTCTAGTATGTTTACCTAATACATCGGCTGTTAGAATAGTGGTTCAGGTTGTAGAGTGGACGTGTCGCCTGTACACAACTCCAAGTCATGCTTCATGCCACAATGAGGTCTACAGATGTCAGTACTTACGTTGTTGAGGACGTTGAGCATGGTCTGGACGAGGCCACTACTGTAAAGTTCGAAGGAGGAGATGGTGTGCTCATCCTTCAGCAGCGACACCAACTCCTCCAGCGCACTGCGCATCTCCTGCCGCCATGTCACGTCTCCATTTGTACACTGCACAAACACAACAATCATAATGAAGAGAGTTAGGTAACAACAGTGATTCAGTTCCACTTAAAACAGGGCGGAGTCGGAAGTGCTGCAGACCCTAGATGTCACCACCTTGGTGCATCCCCCGGATGGGATGACATTCAGCAATCAGAAGGCTGCCGAATCTGGGATGGGAACCCACATAACTACGTTTGTGACTGGCATGTAGAAGCTGGCACAATATGCCGACATGACACTGAAAACCTCCTTCTTGGTTCTGGCTATGTCTTGCAACATCTTTGTGATCAAAATGGTAAAAATAATTTGTAGTTTTATTGAAGTTCAAACAAACTTAAGCCTACCCAAAGGGTTTTCTTGACATAAAGGTTACTGAGTAATCCATATTCATGAGATGTGTATTTGCATACTTAACATTTAATAATAATTGTAATACATATAACCTATAATGATGGCATCTATGGACTCCAGAATGTGAGTGGGTTATCTCCCTTACCTTGATCTGACTGATCTGTTTTGCACAGGAAGATTCCAACTGTTGAACGATCCCGCACAGCTTGGCAACAACGCCCCTCGGTGTGGCCTCCGCGGCCTTGAAGTAATCTTCATACAACTCTCGAGCTAAACTCTTCACCTAATGGGGAGAGGAAGACATATTGTAAGGGATTATCATTGTTTTCATTGATATCAGTAAGCCTGGTTTACAAGCACACATATACCTCCGACGCAAAATGTACCCTGAGGGGTCAATTTGTCATATAAACATGTTCTTTAAAATTGACCCCAGGGGTTAAACACCCCACCTCGATAGGTGGGGCAAAGTAGTGCATCTGAACTCCTCCCATGATGCAAGAAGGGTAAAAGAAACAAATTGTTGTAAACATCTTAATGTGATAATATTTTCTCAACAAGCAAAGAGGCTTTGACTTCAAGGAGGTGATATAGGATGTTACAAGACTTCTTCAAATGTCACCCACCTTCGACCTAATGGCGTCTACTTTTGATCTTAGTTTCTTGCTCTTCTTGCCTCCCCAGCCCACGGCAAACTCAGGTCCGAGTGACGTCTCCGCAGTGAACGAATGTTTGGTGCCGCGATTTGATTCAAAGATGAACCCAGGAAGATCTTCTCGTAATATTGTGGCCTGAAAAAAAAAGATTTTTGATACGAGCACATTCCAGAAACAAGAACCGGACCAAGAGAGCGGTATATACATACATGACAATTTCCAAACAGATTGTTCATAATTAAATGTATGTCAAACTGATTTCAACAAATTGAATCAAAATTGTTACACAAACACAACAGAAACTAACCCACATCAGTACATAATGAACAATATTTGGAAATCAACCTTCATTGTCAGCAGCTCAATCCGTACATGCCACAACGAATGGTTCAACTCTGCTCACCTACTGTCTCCACAGCACATTGATAGCTGCCTTCCTCTAGTGGTACATTTAGTAATTCTGACCATCGTCCCCTACCTACTGTCCACACAGCACATTGATAGCTGCCTTCCCCTAGTGGTACATTTAGTAATTCTGACCATCGTCCCCTATCTAGTGTCTCCACAGCACACAGCGCCCCCTTGTGGCCACCTACCTGTTGGCCGTCTGAGTTGTGGATCTGGACCTCGCCCTCCTTCTTGCATGTGAGTGCCCAGTTCCCGACCACCAGCCGGTTGGCGCACTGGTGGGTCATGATAGGCTGGCTGGGGGTGCCCGCCTTGATCTGACTGCGAGCTCGCTGCAGCTTCTCTAGGAACTCCCCGCGGTTCTCTGTACACATGAACGATGTATTTTAGACACTTCAATTCATATTCCATCAGTTACCATGGTTACAATATACTCCACCTAGGGCACAACAAGACCTGTATTAAAGATGCCTAACTCGTACACTGCAGTTATTAAAATCTGATAACATTTAATGAAAGAAGGACAAATGGACACCACCGTGCCCCACCCTCACCTGAGCTATCGGAGCCCCCCTCTGGGCTGCCGCTGGAGTACATGGTGGCCAGTTTGCTGTCCAGGATGAAGCGGAACCAGCCGTTACTGCCGTTGGAGAGTTCCAGGGCGGCAGCGTCGCTCCACAGGTAGAGGCAGTCGCGGCCGCGCACAATGCACCAGTCCCGCCAATGGTAGGGCTTCCCCTGCACGATCTCCCGAGCATCCTCCACCACGGCCTCTTCCTCCTCTTTGATGCAGAACTGAAGGCAAAAACACACAACATCAACACAGATACATCACAGACACATCGACACACAACACACAACACATCAACATCAACACTGTCTCTCCCGTAATATATCAAAATGAGCCCACTTCAAAGTCACTTTGGTCAGTTTGAATGTACACTGTGGCTGTGAGACAAACATCGCGGAACAATGAACAATGTTCATGCAGGCGACTTACAGTACCTTAATCTTTGGAACTTTTAGCGGCAAAATCCTGTGAATTACAAAACCTTCTAAAATCATAATCTTTATTTTCAAAACCTGATAATTCACTGCATGTACCCTACCTTCTCATCCTTGGCTTTCACTACAGTCTCATCTTCCTCAGGCGGTGGACCAGCCAGTCCGAGGACACGGCCAAACAGTCCAAGGCGAGCGAAGTGTTCCAGGAAGGTGCTCTGTCCCTTCTGCATGAGGTCTTGTGTGATCTGCAGCACTGTGTAGTGACCATCGTCATCGTCCTGGACACAGATGTAGAGGGAGTGAAACGGTGGGGGTATACTGGCTGGGGGTAGGGATACAATCTGGGGGTGGGAATACAATCTGGGGGTGGGAATACAACCTGGGGGTGGGAATACAATCTGGGGGTGGGAATACAATCTGGGGGTGGGAATACAATCTGGGGGTGGGAATACAACCTGGGGGTGGGAATACAATCTGGGGGTGGGAATACAATCTCGGGGTGGGAATACAATCTCGGGGAGGGGGAAGATACACAGTTTGGGGGAGAGGATAAAGTCTGGGGGCAGGAATACAGTCTTGGGTGGGGATACAGTCTGGGGGAGGATACACAGTTCGGGGGAGAAGTTAAAGTGAGGGCAGGAATACAGTCTTGGGTGGGGATACAGTCTTGGGTGGGGATACACAGTTTTGGAGAGAAGAAAACGTCTGGGTGTAGGTATATAGTCTGGGGGCGAGGATACAGTTTGGAGGGAAACAGTCTTGGGGAGGCGAGGGGGCTTTAGAGTCTGGGGGAGGGGACACAGTGTTTGGGGAGTGGGGTTTACACTCTGCAATGATACAGACGGGAGGGGGGGGGGGGAGACAGTCTTGGGTGCAGTTACAGTGTGGTGGCAGAGATACGTCTGGGGGCAGGGGTTCAGTCTAGGGCAGAGTTACAAATAATCCTTCATGAATTTAACCATTTTAGATCATGAGAATACATATTTGCAGTCATTTTATCTCCCTGTCAACCATATTTACTGTCAACTAGAAACAGTTTCTCTCTTGCTGATGGGGTCAGGTCTTACCTCTGTGTCGAGGACGGTGGCAAGGACTTCAGTGAGCGATGAAGCAAAGTTGGGGGAGGTGAACTCCGGCCCACACATCTCGTCCAGCAAGGGGGCCCCCATATAGTGCAGCATCTTGCGGATCAGAGACAAGCTGGCTTTCCTGCAACAAACACATTGTTACACTTCATTATTACCTGAACAAATGGCATGTGCGCTACCTGACATAATCAGAGAATTGAAGTACCCCACCTGCCTGAGACCAGTATGTAACTGTTTAATAATATTTCCCCCTACCTGACTTACAGCTATGGACGAGTGTTCCCCCTACCTGACACATAGCTGTGGAATAGTGTCACCCCTACCTGACACATAGCTGTGGAAGAGTGTCCCCCCTACCTGACATATAGCTGTGGAATAGTGTCCCCCCTACCTGACACATAGCTGTGGAAGAGTGTCCCCCCTACCTGACATATAGCTGTGGAATAGTGTCCCCTCTAACTGACATATAGCTGTGGAATAGTGTCCCTTCTAACTGACATATAGCTGTGGAATAGTGTCCCCCTTACCTGACACATAGCTGTGGAAGAGTGTCCCCCCTACCTGACATATAGCTGTGGAAGAGTGTCCCCTCTAACTGACATATAGCTGTGGAATAGTGTCCCTTCTAACTGACATATAGCTGTGGAATAGTGTCCCCCTTACCCGACACATAGCTGTGGATGAGTGTCCCTCTTACCTGACACATAGCTGTGGAAGAGTGTCCCCTCTAACTGACACATAGCTATGGACGAGTGTCCCCCCCCTACCTGACATATAGCTATGGACAAGTATCCCCCTACCTGACACATACCTAAGGACGAGTGTCCCCCACGTACCTAAAACATAGCTATGGACGAGTGTCTCCCCCTACCTGACACATAGCTGTGGACGAGTGTTCCCCTCCCTGACACATAGCCATGGACGAGTGTCCCCCACGTACCTGACTGAGGCTAGCATGGAACTATGGACGAGTGTCTCCCTCTACCTGACACATAGCCATGGACGAGTGTCCCCCCTACATGACACATAGCCATGGACGAGTGTCCCCCATATACCTGACTGAGGCTAGCATGGAGGTATGGACGAGTGTCCCCCATGTACCTGACATATAGCTATGGACGAGTGTCCCCCACATACCTGACACATAGCTGTGGATGAGTGTCCCCCCTACCTGACATATAGCTGTGGACGAGTGTTCCCCCCCTACCTGACATATAGCTATGGACGAGTGTCCCCCACGTACCTGACTGAGGCTAGCATGGAACTATGGACGAGTGTCTCCCTCTACCTGACACATAGCCATGGACGAGTGTCCCCCCTACATGACACATAGCCATGGACGAGTGTCCCCCATATACCTGACTGAGGCTAGCATGGAGGTATGGACGAGTGTCCCCCACGTACCTGACATATAGCTATGGACGAGTGTCCCCCACATACCTGACACATAGCTGTGGATGAGTGTCCCCCCTACCTGACACATAGCTGTGGACGAGTGTCCCCCACGTACCTGACATATAGCTATAGACGAGAGTCCCCCACATACCTGACATATAGCTGTGGATGAGTGTCCCCCATGTACCTGACATATAGCTATGGACGAGTGTCCCCCACATACCTGACACATAGCTGTGGATGAGTGTCCCCCACGTACCTGACATATAACTATGGATGAGTGTCCCCCATGTACCTGACATATAGCTATGGACGAGCGTCCCCCACGTACCTGACATATAGCTATGGACGAGTGTCCCCCACGTACCTGACATATAGCTATGGACGAGCGTCCCCCACATACCTGACATATAGCTGTGGACGAGTGTCCCCCACGTACCTGACATATAGCTATGCATGAGTGTCCCCCCCTACCTGACATATAGCTGTGGATGAGTGTCCCCCCTACCTGACATATAGCTGTGGACGAATGTCCCCCACGTACCTGACATATAGCTGTGGACGAGTGTACCTCACGTACCTGACATATAGCTGTGGAAGAGTGTCCTCCACGTACCTGACACATAGCTGTGGGAATAGTGTCCCCTCTAACTGACATATAGCTGTGGAATAGTGTCCCCCACGTACCTGACATAATGCTGTGGAAGAGTGTCCCCACTACCTGACACATAGCTATGGAAGAGTGTCCCCCTACCTGACATATAGCTGTGGAAGAGTGTCCCCACTACCTGACATATAGCTATGGAAGAGTGTTCCCCCTACCTGACATATAGCTGTGGAAGAGTGTCCCCCCTACCTGACATATAGCTGTGGACGAGTGTCCCCCCTACCTGACACATAGCTGTGGAAGAGAGTCCCCCACGTACCTGACACATACCATATTTTCTTGAGTATAGTGCACACTTTTTTTCCAAAAAACACAGCTGTGTAGAAGGGGGTGCGCATTATACACAAATTAATGAGTTTTGATGTTTTTCCCCCCATGGAAAGACATCACCGTGAGCACGTAACACCGGAAATACCATGTCAACAAATCCATACTGAAGTTCGCAAATCATTCATGTAATTACACTGTCTGGCTATAAAAAGTGTTCTTTGTTTATCTGGACTTATTTAATTAACTTTATTCAAAATTCATTTTAATATTGTTTGAATTAATTTCGGCGAAATTGTGTGTGAAGAGATCGGAAGATTGCACAACTCACCGTTATTAACAGCAACCACGGTCAGATTACCGCTACTGACGCCTTGAAACGAACTTTAGTTGATAGAGAATGGATACATATATCATAAATGCCATACTTTGATTCGTTAAAAGTCATATTTGTTTTTGTTGGACGATTCTATGTCAAGACATAATTCTCGCGATCACGCAATCACGTGCACGGGAGCCTTGACGGTGACTGGTCAGACTGGTTCCATGTAAAAAATAATATCCGGCAATAGCGATCAGCTGCTTCGCTTAGGGTTATTATGATTTTAAATATGTTTAGTAAAAGCTGCATCTAAATTAACAAGATATTGGAATATATTATTCCTGATAAAAAAATTAGTTTCAGATACAACTTTTGCCGATCCTTGCATTAAAATCCTGTAAAGTTATATCATTGGGTGTGTTTTGACCAAATCACCGGTAGATTCCAAGAAAACGTGTGTACAGCTGATGGCTGTGTTCTGCTTAGTGTACGAGAAAATACACAAGGTAATCTTAATCCCTGGATATAAAACAATGCCTAGCTGAACAAAAAATACAATTTAAACGGTAAATCAACATGTCTGGGGATTTTTTATCTCAAATTTCAAATTTGTACTGACAAAGTTTCTCATCACCTGTTCGTTTGCCGGACTTCACTGAAGGGGTGCGGTGTAATTTTTTTCTGCGCATAATATTCAAATTTCTTTTTTTCCAAAATACTGAACCCGCTAGAGGGGGGTGCGCATTATACATTGGTGCGCACTATACTCAAGAAAATACAGTAGCTGTGGACGAGTGTCCCCCCTACCTGACATATAGCTATAGACGAGTGTCCCCCCTACCTGACATATAGCTATAGACGAGTGTCCCCCCTAACTGACATAGAGCTATAGACGAGTGTCCCCCCTACCTGACATATAGCTGTGGAATAGTGTCCCCTCTAACTGACATATAGCTGTGGAATAGTGTCCCTTCTAACTGACATATAGCTGTGGAATAGTGTCCCCTCTAACTGACATATAGCTATAGACGAGTGTCCCCCCTACCTGACATATAGCTGTGGATGAGTGTCCCCCCTACCTGACATATAGCTATAGATGAGTGTCCCCCCTACCTGACATAAAGCTGTGGAATAGTGTCCCCTCTAACTGACATACAGCTGTGGAAAAGTGTCCCCTCTAACTGACATATAGCTGTGGAATAGTGTCCCCCCTACCTGACATATAGCTATAGACGAGTGTCCCCACTACCTGACATATAGCTGTGGAATAGTGTCCCTTCTAACTGACATATAGCTGTGGAATAGTGTCCCTTCTAACTGACATATAGCTGTGGAATAGTGTCCCCTCTAACTGACATATAGCTATAGACGAGTGTCCCCCCTACCTGACATATAGCTGTGGATGAGTGTCCCCCCACGTACCTGACATATAGCTGTGGAATAGTGTCCCCCCTACCTGACATATAGCTGTGGAATAGTGTCCCCTCTAACTGACATATAGCTGTGGTTGAGTGTCCCCCTACCTGACATATAGCTTCGGACGAGTGTCCCCCACGTACCTGACATATAGCTGTGGATGAGTGTCCCCCCACGTACCTGACATATAGCTATAGACGAGTGTCCCCCCACGTACCTGACATATAGCTATAGACGAGTGTCCCCCACGTACCTGACTGAGGCTAGCATGGAGCTGTGGAACACTTGTGTGAAGACAGGTAGCAGTCGTTGCACATATAGTGGCGCCACCTCAGGATCGCCCTTGGGCTCGGCCGAGTCGACTCGCTCCGATTCACTGTTCTCTTCCTTCTTCTCCTTCTCTCCTTCTGTTGTGGCCTGGGCGCCTTCTCGGTTCACGGGCACCATCCACTCACCTGTCAGACACAACACAACACAACACAGGATGTCACGACGGCAGACACTGAGCTCACTGATTATCAGGTTTACCTTATTCACTACACCCAGAAGTACACCCTGGAATACACCCAGAAGTACATCCCAGACCACAGCCGGGAGTACACCCAGAAGTACATCCTGGAATACACCCAGAAGTACATCTCAGACCACAGCCAGAAGTACACCCCAGACCACAGCCTGGAGTACACTCAGAAGAACATCCCAGACCACAGTTTGGAGTACACCCAGAAGTACATCCCAGACCACAGCCAGTTCAACCAGAAGTACACCCCAGACCACAGCCGGGAGTATACCATGAAGTACACCCCAGACCACGGCCGGGAGTACAACCAGAAGTACATCCCAGACCACAGCCAGGAGTTCAACCAGAAGTACACCCCAGACCACAGCCGGGAGTACACCCAGAAGTACATCCCAGACCACAGCCGGGAGTACACCCAGAAGTACACCCCAGACCACAGCCGGGAGTACACCCAGAAGTACACCCCAGACCACAGCCGGGAGTACACCCAGAAGTACATCCCAGACCACAGCCGGGAGTACACCCAGAAGTACACCCCAGACCACAGTCGGGAGTACACCCAGAAGTACACCCCAGACCACAGCCGGGAGTACACCCAGAAGTACACCCCAGACCACAGCCGGGAGTACAACCAAGATGTGACTGCTGACTGACTTACCTGGCGACTGCAGGATCTGGATGACCTCCCTGTGACCCTCGTCCCCCCTCTCACGAGCCTTGTCCAGCGGGGTCTTGCTGTCTTCATCACGCAGGTCGGGATTGGCTCCATACCGCAACAGCGTCTACAGGACAAATGGGACATTGTATGCATGAGAGTTTGTTGTTGCTTAATGACACACTCAGAAACATATCAGCTACATGACGGTGGCCTGTAAATAATGAAGTCTGGACCAGACAATCCAGTGATTTGTATTATGTGCACCATTATTATCATCAACCAAGTCACCGAGTCAGACCACAAATTAATTCATTAGCCTCTTACACCCAGCATAAATTCCTAGGTTCCAAATCTAACCCAAAATTCCATACAGGTTTCCAATTAAGTCGCCTCATGAAACTAGCAATGGGGTGCTGGAGACATATTCTACCCCAGGTCCCCATTGAACACACCTCAGCATGCTATCGACTGGGGGCCGATCTACCTAGTTGCCACTGACAACCAACACTGGGACACCCAACCCAGGGTGAAGGAATCACATGGTGATCTTACTTTGACAATCTGTGGTCAACACTGGGACACCCAACCCAGGGTGAAGGAATCACATGGTGATCTTACTTTGACAATCTGTGGTCTGCCAAAACAGGCTGCATAATGGAGAGAGGAGGAGCGCAGGCCTCGGTTGACATCAGCTCCTCGTTCACACAGGAACTCCACCTGAACAGAAACACAAGCAGTCAACACAGAGATCAGGGAGTTAGGTCTGCATGGCCTACAAATGTCAGTAACACATCGTGCAAGATACTAAGGCTGTTACCATGGTTACAATTGACTCGTGTATTCGGTGAATCAAACCGTATCCCTTCAGGAATTGAATTCGTTATTTGGGGTAACTGAAATCGAATATTTATGAATATTTGGTTGGCTGGTTGGTTTGTTGTTTAACTCCCCACTCAGCAATATTCGAGCTATATGACGGCAGTCTGCAAATAATAGAGTCGGGACTAGACAATCCAGTGTTTGGTATAATGAGCATTGATCCACGCAATTCAGATCGATGACATGCACCAACAAGTCAGCGAGCCTGACCAACCAATCCCGTTAGTTGCCTCTTACGACAAGCATAGTCATGATTTACGGCAAGCATGGGTTGCTGAAGACCTGTATCTTCACAGTCTATTTATAAATATGCAATTTACATACCCTCTACCTAAAAATATCAATAAGAACACGGTATATGCATAGATTTCTTCAAAGACAACTCTTATAATATTTAATTTGACAGTATGGTGGTCACTGGTCATTGTCACATTTGAGCAGATACTACCTGGATAAGTGAAGTATATAAAAGTATAAAAAATGATTAATTAACAAACCATGTCAAATAATTTATGTGGTTAATGTTTCACTGAATATAACAAGTAATACTTCAGCTACTGTTTTGTTATAGTATTTCGTGAATTAATATTCGTATTTGTAACCCTATATTCATGATACGAATCGTATTCGCCTCAGTGTATTCGTTGCAGCCCTACAAGACACCCACCATTTCTTGGGTTCCGAATGCAGAGGCCCAGTTGAGGAGAGTCTGTCCCACGTCATCCATGAAGTTGACTTCAAAACCTGGAGATGGAAACACAGAGGTCAGTGACACGGAATCATACCTCCACTGGATCACTGCCATGCTTCTTGAACCAATCCTATTACCAAAGTGAACACTTATTACCTCCCTTAGTACCTTCTGGCAGTGAATATCTGATAGTTTAATCCTGTCAAGGAGATATCTTCCACAGTGAGTGCGTGAATGCTACTTCATCATGTACATGCAACTTTTATTTGTGGTATCTAATTTCTAAACATTTAAATGATGATGATGATGATGATGATGATGATGATGATGAACAGCCATCAAGACTGGATCTTGGTTTCCTTTGGACACACTTACCAACCAGCAATCATTTGACACAAACTGATCATGTTCCTGGTTCAAGAGTCTGAACATTTCAAAAAGGGTTCACAGCTGAGACTTGATTTTACCAGTGACAGAGCTCTCGGTACATCTTACCATTATCTATCGCGTCTATGAGAGCGTCAGTGTCCTTGCTTCGTATACAGTCAATGAGCTGGCGGTGTGACCTCTCTCCGGCACTGTCTGTGCGCCTCAGCCCCGGCAGGCGACTTGTGATGCTACACACGCCCGTCTTGGGCAGCGCCTTCCTCCCCTCAAACAGCAGCACCAGCAGCAGGTCCACCAGCCTCATCGTGTCCAGGCAGCATCTGCAACACAACGCATCGAACATGGAACAGAGAAGTACTTTCAAATTTTAGATACCTAGTATTATTTATATTTGCTGCATAACTTACTTCACTGGTAACACATCCATTGAATGACCTGAGTTAGCAATGGCGGATCCAGCATTTTTAAAAGGGAGGGGTCCAAAATATGAAAATCCTCTCTCAGATAATGTTACTGCCTACAACATTCTATATTTGGTTTTCCAGTCCATTCCCGACTCCCTGGACACCCCCCTCCCCATCTGGGGATTAAAACATGTCAAGTTACTGCAGATCATAATTATGGCAAACCTGTGAGTCCCCGTGACCCCCATCCAACCCCTACCATTTCATTTGCTTTTACTCGTCTAAGATCTACTAGCTTTGGGCTAAGGGGAAAGCGTCAGACCCTGCAATGTATATAAATGCAGTTTCACATAAATAAGGTGTACCCAAAGTTCTGTTACCATAGTTACCAAGACAATAGGACATCTCTCTCTACATGAAACAGATACCAAGTTGATCCTCCTGTAATACCTGCTTGACCTTTTCTTATGTTAGACTTAAAGAGTTTCACGAAGTTCTCATCATTTGGTTCACCAGAGTTGCCTCCAATCCACCTCCGATGTAGTAAATGTATACAAACACTGAGCCTAATGTTATTGATCACTGACTGTAATTAAATCAATAGCAGAGAAAGTAAGGGCAGATGAGGAACATTAATCATTCATAAGATGGCACGCCCAGTGACACACAATCTATGGTTTCCTTGGGGTCGGTGGAAGGTCGCCTGCAGTCTTGATACACCTGCACTTCCGGCCAGATACACCTGCACTGCCGGCCCGATACACCTGCACTGCCGGCCCGATACACCTGCACTGCCGGCCCTATACACCTGCACTGCCGGCCTTTACTCCGAAAACAGGCTTGAATTAGTCCACCTAGTTATCACCTCAGTTTCAGGCTTGAACTTGGACTGAAGCCACCGACTACACTGACATATTGGTAGCTCCACGCATGTAGTAAATGTGTTGTTGCCTTTGGTAAGTGAGTTTGTTTGAAATATGCCTCCGTTCACCCAGCAGTGAAAGGGTACCCAGTAGGATGAGATGGTCATGTGACTTCTAACCTTCCAATGCCTCGCGGGCAGTTTGGGTGCTCAGCATGAAAATCAAGGGCACACTGATACACTGCCCGGGATAAGGATAATGTAGCACTTTGAGATTGCCCCTGTGTTATGCGGAATTAAAGCGCAATATTATTATTATTATTATTATTATTATTATTATTATTATTATTATTATTACCATTCACTGATCCACCAAAAGGTTTCCTTGTCACGATTTTGTTTCCAAATTCCTTTCCACTGTAAGCTATAAATAACTTTGTGCAATTAATGAGCCAGTGTCCGGCCTGCACCAGATTAATGGCTGTCAGCAGGGGGTATAATTAGAAGATTAATGTCTCCAGGACCCCCCCACCATGTGTCCTGTAGTTGCCAGGTTGTTCAGGGTTCAGGTACCGCGACATGCATCTGATGACGTTTGAGAGGCAAACCACAGTCAGTCTACAAAACGCCCGACCTACATGATGAATTACTCCAGGGCAGCACCCCGAATTCCACCTCCGACACACTGATTTCCTTACTCCTCCTGACACCTTCACACCCACGCTAGTCCCTCCCCAACACCTTCACACCCACGCTAGTCCCTCCCCGACACCTCCTCTTCCTCCTATTCCCTCCGACACCCTGATCTCCTTACTCCTCCTGACACCACACCCACGCTGGTCCCTCCCCGACACCTTCACACCCACGCTGGTCCCTCCCCGACACCTTCACACCCACGCTGGTCCCTCCCCGACACCTCCTCTTCTCCCTATTCCCTCCGACACCCTGATCTCCTTACTCCTCCTGACACCTTCACACCCGAGCTGGTCCCTCCTCGACACCTTCACACCCACGCTAGTCCCTCCCCGACACCTCCTCTTCCTCCTATTCCCTCCGACACCCTGATATCCTTACTCCTCCCGACACCTTCACACCCTTGCTAGTCCCTCCCTAACACCTCCACTTCCCCCTATTCCCTCCGACACTCTGATATCCTTACTCCTCCCGACACCTTCACACCCTTGCTAGTCCCTCCCTAACACCTCCACTTCCCCCTATTCCCTCCGACACTCTGATCTCCTTACTCCTCCTGACACCTTCACACCCACACTGGTCCCTCCCCGACACCTCCTCTTCTCCCTTTTCCCTCCGAAACCCTGATCTCCTCTCTACTCCTTGTGACACCTTCACACCCTCGCTAGTCCCTCCCCGACATCCTGATCTCTGTTCTACTCCCTCTGTCGACACCCTGCTCACCTCTCATCCCCTCTCAGTCCACTCTCCACTGCTTCCGGCAACTCTGAGCGCAGCAGGTCGTGGGTGATGACAGGAGATCCTCGACACAGTGTAGACAGGAGACTGATGACAGTTGACATGCTGGGACTGGACTTGGACTCGGCGGCCATGTTAGCCGTCCCCGGGGTACTGGTGAGGGAGACGTTGTGCCCCGCCTCCCCCACGCGGTGCAGGCGTTGCAGGAGCTCCTGGATCAGACCATGCTTGGCCAGGGGGGCAGGGTCAATTCCACGTCGGGTGAATCTGTCAGCCAGTGAGGCAAAGCAGCGAAGCGCTCCATCAGCAACCTGTAAAACACATCCACACGTCAGTAAAGACAATACATTTTATGGATGACAACTTCTTTATTCTATTATGATGTGATGTTTAAGTATAGATCCTTTTACCATTGTCAAGCAAGAGTGACAATCTCACATCACTTGATAAACACACATGATGATGGGGAGACTACTCACGTATGGTTCATCATGTATGATATATAACTGGAAGAGGAGAATACTCATATATTGTTCACCATATGATGTACACATGTAAGGGGAGATTATTCACGCATTGGTCACTTTGAGACATACAGATGTAAGGGGAGACTACTCATGTATCGTTCACTTTGTGACGTACACATGTAAGGGGAGACTACTAATGTATCGTTCACTTTGAGACATACAGATGTAAGGGGAGACTACTCATGTATCGTTCACTTTGTGACGTACAGATGTAAGGGGAGACTACTCAGTGTGTGATGTACAGCAAGCTCCTTCCCAGCGCGTGACATCTTTGTTACACTCTCGGTAACATCGCTGCCACCAGTGTGGGCACGGCAATTACAAGAAATTTGCCCTCTAACCCCAAATGGAGTAGCGTTTATACTTTTGTTTATGTCTTTCGTCATGCCATCATTGTGAATTTTGAAAAAGTTTACGACTGACCATATTTCCCAGATGAATTTAACTTCTTGTTTGTTTGATCAAATTGGTTCGAGATCGCAGACGAACAGAAAATCACCCCTTACATTCTTACTATACCAATTACATGATAGTGGAAATGAAATAGAAATTCAAATTGACAAACACAGAAAATAATTTAGTCAGCGTAAGTGTATTCGGCATCATGGCAGTCATCGCTTGTTTGTTAACACAACGGTCCGTCGGTTGCGAAATCAACTCCAAGCATGGTTGTGGTCACCTGTCACAATTGGGAGCTCCGCGAATGGAATATCTCTGAGGAGCTTGGATGTACAGATGTAAGGGGAGGCGACTCACGTATTGGTCGTCGTGCTCCAGCAGGGTAGACAGAGACTCTACACACGTCTCCTGCGAGGTGTCCTGGGGCTCCATCTTGCCACACAGCCGGGACACGACGGACATGGCGGAGTGGAGGGTGTCCTTGTGTACCTGGGAGCCATGCTCACGGATGAAGGTCAGGACACAGTTCAGCCCGCCAGACTCGAACACTGCACCCGACTCTCGAGTACAGATCAACTCCAGGACCTGCACACACAAGTAAACAACATCTCATTAATTAAGTATAAAAGTTAAATGTCCTCCTCCTAGGTTTCAGATTAGATCAAATTCGTGGACTCAGGCTGTCAAAAAAATTCCTAAAAGTTCAGTCAAAATTTGCAATGATGTGGAACAATGCCCTCTCAAAAAAAGTGATAAAATCATGAAGAGAATGTCCTTGACATATATTCCGAGTAAAATCACTGTGACCATATCGTTAAATAAAATGTGAACAAAAGTTCACAAGACCCACAACATCCTTACTGGCTCCAAACAACATCCTTACTATCTCCAAACAACATCCCTACTGTCTCTAAACAACATCCTTACTGGCTCCAAACAACATCCTTACTGTCTCTAAACAACATCATTACTGTCTCCAAACAGCATCCTTACTATCTCCAAACAACATCTGGTTCAAATGTAGGAATTACTGTCAAGCACTGTAATTCTAAAACTAGATGAATTTAGACACGGTCATGTTGTGAGGAATATGGTTGAGATCTGTCACGTGGAAGGAAGGCAGGGTCTACGTACTTTGATACACTGCTATATGAATATGGTTGTGATCTGTCAAGTGGAAGGAAGGCAGAGTCTACGTACTTTGATACACTGCTATATGAATATGGTTGTGATATGTCACGTGGAAGGAAGGCAGAGTCTACGTACTTTGATACACTGCTATATGAATATGGTTGTGATCTGTCACGTGGAAGGAAGGCAGAGTCTACGTACTTTGATACACTGCTATATGAATATGGTTGTGATCTGTCACGTGTGGAAGGAAGGCAGAGTCTACGTACTTTGATACACTGCTCGGCCAGGTCCTTGCTGGTGCGGGAGGACATCTCGGCAACAACCAGCCGGTTGCACAGAGCCTTGATGGCGCCATCTACAGCCACGATTCTGCGAGTGCACTCAGCGGAGACGTCCAGGTAGTAGGTGATGGCACGGGCCGTCACTTCCAGCACGTTGTCTGGGGCACACTCATCCAGGAAGATGCGGCACAGAGCTGGTAGGAAGGTGCGTGGAGGGCAGCTGGAAGACAGAACACACGGGTCAGACGTACGGCAAGATTGGGAAACAGAGGCAAAGAAAAGCACAGATCATGTCAGTTTAGACATACTTCAGGTGTAGCTCAGATCATGTCAGTAAGGACACTTCAAGTGTAGCTCGGAACACGTCAGTAAGGACACACTTCAAGTGTAGCTCAAAATTTGAAAGAGCCACTGCTTGTTCTATGGGGGCAATACTTCTCACAGTGTGTCAACCTAGTGAAAGAGGCCAGTCCAATACATGTAGCAGTGTTAGAAAACTGGCACTTGTCATATAGCATGTGTAGTGCCCAATAGTCAAGGTATCATAAGGACTAGAAGAAATTTACCTTTTTTTAAGGGGTTTGCCGTATGTTATCATTATAAGGACTAGTGGACTAAAACTGTTACTTTCTATCGCTGGAAGGTCATAGACTAGGGAGAGTTAAGGCTAATAGTCTGCTGGTTTCTCAGAAAATCTAGTCAACTTTCATAAACCACCAATGAGTTGCGGACTAGTTATATATGGCCAAAGGTTTCTACTACACCTGTAGAAATCAGAGCTCATATACAGGATACTTGACAATTGACTTCACAAAGACTGGATTGACCAAAGCTGACACACTCCTCTGACAGTAGGACTGCAGCAGCACCGTTAGGGACACGCCATGTTCCTACACCACATCAAGGGGGACACCCATCATAACTGACCACATCCGGAGATACCCATTATAACACATCACATCCGGAGATACCCATCATAACACACCACATCCACTGATACCCATCATAACACACCACATCCGGAGATACCCATCATAACACACCACATCCGGGGATACCCATCATAACACACCACATCCACTGATACCTATCATAACACACCACATCCACTGATACCTATCATAACACACCACATCCGGGGATACCCATCATAACACACCACATCCACTGATACCTATCATAACACACCACATCCACTGATACCCATCACAACACACCACATCCACTGATACCCATCATAACACACATTCAGGCAATCAACAATTGGAAACATGTGGGCAGAATCCTTACTAAAGGAACATATGTGTTAGAAATCCCTCTGGCGAGTGAACTGTGTACAGAACTATGGCACTAATCCCGTGATACAAGCAGTCTCTCCAGCTCAGCCTCAACGTGCTGGTAATTACAGCTGGGGATTTCGGCACCTACAGAGGTAGGGTGCACCTGTCTTGTATTGATGTTTGAAGAAAGTAGACATGGAAACACTGATTACTGTTACCATCGTACTCTACGTAACTGGTGCCCCCTTCTGTAATAATGACCACCTGTCAATCACTGGATTGTCTGGTCTAGACTCAATTATTTACAGGCCGCCGTCATATAGCTAGAATATTGCTGAGTGCGGCGTTTAACAAACCATTTGGAACGTTTAACATGGTGGCTGTGATATGGACCCATTAACTTTGTATTTATTTGGAACACTGTTTATTATTAACATTTTTTATAAATGCTGATAAGGATTTGAAACAAACATGTAACAAAAACATAAGGAAGTGCAACAACAATATTATCATGATTATCTGTAGGAAAAGTAAAATATATTTCAAAAGTGCTTGTCTGAGTAAAGCTTGTGCTGAGCAAACAAACACTTCACACAAAGTTCCTCCATGTCTGCCATGACACGGAAGATGATTCATCACCAGGAAACTCCATCAAGATGAATGTAAAAATTAAATGGGAAACTTCCTCGTCAAGAAATGTTACAACTATAATCTGTATAATTTCCAGTGAAAACCTGGTACGAGCTGAAGGTACAGTATTGTCTGACAATATATATCATAATTACCCTATCTATCTTCTCTAATATAACTGGACTTACGAGCTGAAGGTACAGTATTGTCCAACAATATACATCATATTACCCTATCTATCTTCTCTAACAAACCTGGACTTCCAACAGACACTCGGTCAACACAATCTGGAACACTAGAGGCTGGGTCAGAGAGACACTCAGATTCCAATGCACAATGGGGCCAGGAAAAAACATTTATGAATGATCCCCTTTGTATAATGAGTGAGTGAGTGAGTATGGTTTTACGCCGCTTTTAGCAATATTCCAGCAATATCACGGCGGGGGACACCAGAAATGGGTTTCACACATTGTACCCATGTCGGGAATCGAACCCGGGTCTTCGGCGTGACGAGCGAACGCTTTAACCACTAGGCTACCCGACCGCCCCCTTTTGTATAATGAATAGACCCTGATGCGACGTCCAGTGTAGGAATAAAAGATAGATATTAACCTAATAGTGTCTGAGGATATCTTGAGGAATGACAATATACAGCAAGTTGACAGTCTCATCTCATCAACAGCATCCATACTCATGATGTTGTTCTCCAATTGGCATTGTAAAATGAATGTATGTGTGTGTGTGTGCTGCAATCCATCTTCCCCATGCAAGGGAGCTAACTGACTGTAAACAGGTAAAAATCCAGTTTCCACCGTTGCCGAACTAGGCTGGAATTCCTGGGTTCTATTGTAACGCCACCAGTGGCTATTACGAGTTATGCCCCTTATATGTCCCTCCTATTGACCAATCAGATTTCACCTCTCATATGACCATGATGACTTGCATTTGCTTCAAACAAATTGGTGGCGCCCAGTTTAGACGGTCTGAACAATAATCACAATCTATATTGTAAAAACACAGATCTTACTTCACAAAGTGCATCAAATTACGCGAGTAACTTGATTAAAAACATGAGAATATTTGGAAAATATATGTTGATGTTTTTAGTTGACGTTAGACATGCTTTGCAAATCCTGCAAACGACAGATTTTGATTGGAATATGCATAGACTCGTTAGTCCAGCCAAAATATAACTCCATAATTCCAGCCTAGTTCAGCAAAGGTGGAAACTGGACATTCATAGTCAGTTAACTCCCTTGCCTCGGTAACATGACGGCAATCTGACTTGTTGAACATAATCATGTTAAATGAGTTTGGATCAAAGACATTTTTTTATTTTTTTTCACTGCGAAAGAATAATTTTCTTGAAAACATTTTAATTCAAAAATACATTTATAAACATCTGATGCCATGAATGGATGACACATTTAAAAAAATATCAAGATAAATATCAATATTTATCAGAACAACTTCAATAAAAAATCTTATAACTAGGCTAAGATCATCAGGTTCGATATAGATTTTCCAGGAATTGAATTTATCTGATAACAAACCTGCAAATCAGAAACCACATGTTTATCTCTAAATTTGAGCATGACATATGGCCTGGGTATGACATGATGTGTGGTATGGGTATGACACGACATGTGGTATAGGTATGACATGATATGTGGTATGGGTATGACATGACGTGTGGTATGGATATGAGATGACATGACATGTGGTATGGGTATGAGATGACATGACGTACGGTATGGGTATAAGATGACATGTGGTATGGATATGAGATGACATGACATGTGGTATGGGTATGACATGACGTGTGGTATGGGTATAGGATGACATGACATGTGGTATGGGTATGAGATGACATGACATGTGGTATGGGTATGACATGACGTGTGGTATGGGTATGAGATGACATGACATGTGGTATGGGTATGACATGACATGTGGTATGGGTATGAGATGACATGACATGTGGTATGGGTATGAGATGACATGACGTGTGGTATGGGTATGAGGTGACATGACGTGTGGTATGGGTATAACATGACATGACATGTGGTATGGTTATGACATGACATGTGGTATGGGAATAACATGACATGACATGTGGTATGGGAATGACATGACGTGTGGTATGAGTATGACATGACATGTGGTATAGGTATGACATGATGTGAGGTATGGGTATGACATGACGTGGTATGGGTATGACATGATGTGTTGTATGGGTATGACATGACGTGTGGTATGGGTATGACATGAAATGTGGTATGGGTATAATATGACGTGGTATGGGTATAACATGGCATGACATGTGGTATGGATATGACATGACATGTGGTATGGGAATAACATGCAATGACATGTGGTATGGGTATAACATGACATGTGGTATGGGTATGACATGACTTGTGGTATGGGTATAACATGAGGTATGGTATGGGTATGACATGACGTGTGGTATGGGTATGACATGATGTGTGGTATGGGTATGACATGACGTGTGGTATGGGTATGACATGACATGTGGTATGGATATGAGATGACGTGTGGTATGGGTATGACATGACATGTGGTATTGGGATGATATGTGGCATGGGTATGACATGACGTGTGGTATGGGTATGACATGATAAGTGGTATGGGTATGACATGATGTGTGGTATGGGTATGACATGACATGTGGTATGGGTATGACATGATATCTAGTATGGAAATGACATGATGTGTGGTATGGGTATGACATGACGTGTGGTATGGGTATGACATGACATGTGGTATGGGTATGACATGACGTGTGGTATGGGTATAACATGAGGTATGGTATGGGTATGACATGACATGTGGTATGGATATGACGTGTGGTATGGGTATGACATGTGTGGTATGGGTATGACATGACATGTGGTATGGGTATGACATGATGTGTGGTATGGGTATGACATGACGTGTGGTATGGGTATGACATGACGTGTGGTATGGGTATGACATGACATGTGGTATGGATATAACAAGATGTGTGGTATATGTATGACATGACATGTGGTATGGATATGACATGATGTGTGGTATGGGTATGACATTACATGTGGTATGGGTATGACATTACATGTGGTATGGGTATGACATGATGTGTGGTATGGGTACGACATGACGTATGGTATAGGTATGACATGACATACGGTATGGGTATTACATGACATGTGGTATGGGTATGACATGACATGTGGTATGGATATGACATGATATGTGGTATAGGTATGACATGACATATGGTATGGGTATTACATGATGTGTGGTATGGATTAATGACATGACATTTCAAAGACACAGCATCTTAGCATGACATCACCAGATACATACTGAGTACAACATCTTAATATTCCATAACACATTGACACAGCATATTGACACAGCACATTGACCTGTGACACCTGCTACGTAAATGGGAACAGTTTACTCAGCACACATCATTCAGCAGTCCATGTGGGGGTCGGGTGACTGCACCTGGTGGAGTGAGACAAAGACAGCCGTGGTTCCAACACACAATGACGAAGTACTCCTGGGACACGAGATCCCTCGCAGGTGATTTGTATCAGTAACTGTGTCAGTGGAACACCAACAGTCATACAGTGTGTCCGACTACAGCCATTGTCCAGTGCCGGCCACCTACAGTTCATACAAGTACATCCTGATCAACGGGGTGAAAATACTGTTGGAATGTTCCACACTCCGGAGCTTGTTATAGATTGTATGTAAGTATATACTGCGATAATATCCCACACTGGCTTTGTTATGTACAGTTTGCGTGTTGGCATATACTAGAATGCTGATGAAACATCGGGCATGGAGCACAGGGCACCAAGAAACTGGCATGGAGCACAGGGCATCAAGGAACTGGCATGGAGCACAGGTCACCAAGAAACTGGCATGGAGCACAGGGCACCAAGAAACTGACATGGAACACAAGGCACCAAGAAGCTGACATGGAGCACAGGGCACCAAGAAACTGGCATGGAACACGGGGCACCAAGAAACTGGCATGGAGCACAGGGCACCAAGAAACTGGCATGGAGCACAGGGCACCAAGAAACTGGCATGGAGCACAGGGCACCAAGAAACTGGCATGGAGCACAGGGCACCAAGAAACTGACATGGAACACAGGGCACCAAGAAGCTGACATGGAGCACAGGGCACCAAGAAACTGGCATGGAACACGGGGGAACCAAGAAACTGGCATGGAACACAGGTCACCAAGACACTGGCATTAAGCACAGGTCACCAAGAAACTGGCATGGAGCACAGGGCATCAAGGAACTGGCATGGAATACATGGCACCAAGAACCTGGCATGGAACACGGGGCACCAAGAAACTGGCATGGAGCACAGGGCACCAAGGAGTTGGCATGGAACACAGGGCACCTGAAGAAGCTTTTGTTGAACGCATGCATGAAGAAAGTGTGAAATCAGTATTCTTAGCAAGAGATCTGATTCCGGTTGGAATTCTGGGCCAATAAACTGCTCCATCCTCGCACCTTCAGCTGATGATACTGGATGCCAAGTCCACCACGTCAGACTGTACATAATGGATGATGTTAATCATGTATATCTATTTGTGTCAACTAACACCAGCACATACAGGAGGGAATCAATGCCATCAATAGCAGGTGGCTGAGAACCAGCAGTCTTAGGCTCTGCAGATACAGAGTAGTGCATACGGTACCAGTAGATATGGCACCAGTAGATAGACACCAGTAGATACGGCACCAGTAGATATGGCAACAGTAGATACGGCACCTGTAGATACGGCACCACGAGGGTTATGACAGCAGTAGATTATACAACACAAGTAGATACAACACAAATAGATACGACACCAGTAGATATGACACCAGTAGACATGGCACCAGTAGATACAGCACCAGTAGATATGGCACCAGTAGAAAGACACCAGTAGATACAGCACCAGTACATATGGCACCAGTAGATACAGCACCAGTACATATGGCACCAGTAGATAGACACCAGTAGATACGGCACCAGTAGATATGGCACCAGCTGATAGACACCAGTAGATATGGTACCAGTAGATATGGCAACAGTAGATACGGCACCAGTAGATACAACACAAGTAGATACGACACCAATAGATACGGCCCCACTAGGGTTATGACAGCAGTAGATTATACAACACAAGTAGATACAACACCAGTTGATACGGCACCAGTAGATACGACACCAGTTTATACGGCACCAGTAGATACGGCACCAGTTGATACGACACCAGTGGATACGACACCAGTAGATACAATACCAGTAGATACGGCACCAGTAGATACGACACCAGTAGATAGGACACCAGTGGATACGGCACCAGTAGATACAACACCAGTAGCTACGGCACCAGTAGATACGACACCAGTGGATACGACACCAGTGGACACGTCACCAGTAGATACGACACCAGTAGATACGACACCAGTAGATACGGCACCAGTAGATACGACACCAGTAGATACAACACCAGTACATACAACACCAGTGGATACGACACCAGTTGATACGGCACCAGTAGATACGACACCAGTAGATACGGCACCAGTTGCTACAACACCAGTGGACACGTCACCAGTAGATACAACACCAGTAGATACGGCACCAGTAGATATGACACCAGTGGATACGACACCAGTAGATACGACACCAGTTGATACGGCACCAGTAGAAATGACACCAGTTGATACGACACCAGTAGATATGGCACCAGTAGATATGACACCAGTAGATACGACAACAGTAGATACGGCACCAGTAGATATGGCACCACGAGGGTTATGACAGCAGTAGATTATACAACACAAGTAGATACGGCACCAGTTTACACGGCACCAGTAGATACGACTCCAGTAGATACAACACCAGTGGATACGACACCAGTAGATACCACACCAGTAGACACGGCACCAGTAGATACGACACCAGTAGATAAGACAACAGGGGATACGACACCAGTGGATTCGACACCAGTAGATACGACACCAGTTTATACGGCACCAGTAGATACGGCACCAGTGGATACGACACCAGTGGATACGACACCAGTAGATACAATACCAGTAGATACGGCACCAGTAGATACGACACCAGTAGATAAGACACCAGTGGATACGACACCAGTGGATACGACACCAGTAGATACGACACCAGTTGATACGGCACCAGTAGATACGACACCAGTTGATACGACACCAGTAGATACGGCACCAGTAGATACAGCAGCAGTTGATACGACACCAGTAGATATGACAATATATGGCACTAGTTGATACGACACCAGTAGATATGACACCAGTAGATATGGCACCAGTAGATATGGCACCAGTGGATACGGCACCAGCAGGTACAATGGCACCAGCAGTTTTCGTAAGCGAAAGTTAGTGCTTCTGCCCTTTACTCACTTCAGTGTTCATGTATGTGAAACCTCAGGAAGGAAACATCAGTTATACAGATACTATTGATAATATTGATATGAATATTGAAAAGTCTACATCGGGTAATTGCAAGAATTATTGTTATACTATTTTCTTTTATTTACAAATTAAGAGTGTTTCCATTTGTATCCTCAAGATAACTATCCCCAACAGGATTTTATTCCCACCTACTAAAATCCATACTATCCATGACAAGAAACCTTCAAGCCACGACAACGAAAACTGCAGACTACATGAAACGGAGACTGGAAATCCTGGAGTCACTTTTTCAACAAAATCAGTTTTGCTGGAGCAGAGTACCAGGAGACAGGGATGATCCAGTAGAAGCCTGTACAGCTGTCTCTACTGCTGAGAGCAGTGATCAGGAAACATGTGTCTGAGTCAGGCATCCCATCACTGCTAATTACATTCACAGCGCCACGCGCACACACACCACTTGGTCACGCTGAGTCCACTGTACTGGTCCAGGTCATTATCAGCAGGGAAGCTTCACAAAGTCAGAGAACACTGCAAGACAAACTTCCTCAAATGCCAACAGACAGATCACTTGTGGCATGCCTTAGATGGGCTGTGAAATGATGGTGATGGTTTGGCCTGAGCCTCACATGAGCTAAACACCAACCTTTAGGTCATGATGATAATGATTGACCTAGTGTGTCATATAACTACCTGCATGTTCAGCTGTGTTTCCAACAGTCCAACAAATGTATGTACAGGCCTTAACCACTCCAGCACCAGTGTCCTTAATGAGACACAACATACGACAAAATCATAACAACCCCTTCCTCCCACACACACAGACCAACATGATTACTTAGCAAATAGAACTAATATTACTGTTCAAATCAGCAACTACATATCCCACAATAGGTCATCAACATCAGACTAACATGGTCATTGACCCAGCCCAGGTCATCATGACCTAGCCATCCAGGTGGACTTATGTGGTACACCACTGAGTATATTTCATCAACAATTACCCCAAGCCAGTTACATGCAACAACAGCATGAAAGTCACACCAGCCAAGTGGCTGATTCTAATAATAGCCTGATATATGGTGTGCAGCTAGGCCACACTGCTCCAACCCCTCTAATGTAGAGATGCCACGACAGCCCCGCTCTAATGTAGAGAGGCCACGACAGCCCTGCTCTAATGTAGAGAGGCCACGACAGCCCCGCTCTAATGTAGAGAGGCCACGACAGCCCCGCTCTAATGTAGAGAGGCCACAACAGCCCCGCTCTAATGTAGAGAGGCCACAACAACCCTGCTGCAATGTAGAGAGGCCACAACAACCCTGCTCTAACGTAGAGAGGCCAAGACAGCCCCGCTCTAATGTAGAGAGGCCACAACAGCCCCGCTCTAATGTAGAGAGGCCACAACAACCCTGCTCTGATGCAGACAGGCCACAACAACCCCGCTCTAATGCAGAGAGGCCCCGACAACCCCGCTCTAATGTAGAGAGGCCACAACAACCCCTCTCTAATGTAGAGAGGCCCCGACAACCCCGCTCTAATGTAGAGAGGCCACAACAACCCCGCTCTAATGTAGAGAGGCCACAACAACCCTGCTCTAACGTAGAGAGGCCACAACAACCCTGCTGCAATGTAGAGAGGCCACACCCTAATTTATGGTCACCCCCTAATTAATGGTCTCCTCTTTGCCCCCCCCCCCCCCCCCCCCCCCCCCCCCCCTAAAAAAACAACAACAAAAAACAAACCCACCTATCCTCCATCACTTATTTGGCCATGTTTTTTGTTCACAAAAGTATTTCTTTCTGAGCCAACAATCATTCCCATCATAAGCAAGTGTCAGGAACACAAACATCTAGGCCACAAGTCACAAACAGCTGGGGGGAGGGGTCACAAGTTTACTGCTTCACCATGTTCACTGTTTTGCTGGTTACACACAATAAACCCTGTTTTATGTGCTTATCCTCTACCCTGCACACTACACTACACTACACGAGGTAGGTGTTTGCTGGATACAGTCATGATGCCCATGACACATTTCAAAGGGTGAGAGACATGTTTACATTTGTCCCCAGCTGTAAATAGCCACCTGGCCATCAGCGGAGTTATCACATGTGGTAATGGAGACAAAGAGATGCTTCTTTTGTCCTCTGACCTGAGGACAGTTGCTGTCAGTGCTGCTAGTTGGAGGATCAGTGCTATCTCTCAAGGGTTCATGCTTTGTCAGCAAGTATATTTCACGTCCCCAGAGACATGCATCTACAACACAGAGTACTGCAGAGGAGAACTAGTGCTTTTGTCTGTCTGTTTCTTTGTCTTGTCTGTTTCTTGTTTAACACTGAACTCAACAATATTTCTGCTGTACGACCATGATCTGTAAATAATTGAGTCTGGACCAGACAACCCTGCGATCAACATTATGAGCATTGATCTATGCAAATAGGTTGGATAACATGCATCCACAAAGTCAGCCAGTCTGACCAACCAATCCTGTTAGTCGCCTTTTACAATAAGCACAGTCAGCTGAAGCCAAATTCCCACCCATATCTTCAGGAGGGAGTACTAGGGAGTACTAGGTGTACTAGGTGTACTAAGTATACTAGGTATACTAGGGGGTACGAGGGGGTACGAGGGAGTACTAGGTGTACTAGGGAGTACTAGGTGTACTAGGGGGTACTAGGGGGTACTAAGGAGTACTAAGGAGTACTAGGTGTACTAGGTGTAACAGGGGGTACTAGGGAGTACTAAGGAGTACTAGGTGTACTAGGGAGTACTAAGGTGTACAAGGGAGTGCTAGGTGCACTAGGTGTACTAGGGGGTACTATGTGTACTAGGTATACTAGGTTAACTAGGTATACTAGGGGGTACTAGGTGTACTAGATGTACTAGGTGTACTAGGTATACTAGGTTAACTAGGGGGTTCTAGGGGTTACTAGGGGGTACTAGGGAGTACTAGGTGTACTAGGTATACTAGGTATACTAGGGGGTACTAGGGAGTACTAGGTGTACTAGGTATACTAGGTATACTAGGGGGTACTAGGGAGTACTAGGTGTACTAGGTATACTAGGTATACTAGGGGGTACTAGGGAGTACTAGGTGTACTAGGGAGTACTAGGTGTACTAGGTGTACTAGGTATACTAGGGGGTACTAGGGAGTACTAGGTGTACTAGGTGTACTAGGTATACTAGGGGGTTCTAGGGAGTACTAGGTGTACTAGGTATACTAGGTATACTAGGGGGTACTAGGGAGTACTAGGTGTACTAGGTATACTAGGTATACTAGGTATACTAGGGGGTACTAGGGAGTACTAGGTGTACTAGGTATACTAGGTATACTAGGGGGTACTAGGGAGTACTAGGTGTACTAGGTGTACTAGGTATACTAGGTATACTAGGTATACTAGGGGGTACTAGGTGTACTAGGTGTACTAGGTATACTAGGTATACTAGGGGGTACTAGGGAGTACTAGGTGTACTAGGTGTACTAGGGGGTACTAGGGAGTACTAGGTGCACTAGGTGTACTAGGGAGTATTAGGTGTACTAGGTGTACTAAGGTGTACTAGGTGTACTAGGAAGTGCTAGGGAGTCAATACAGTCTTTGCCAAAAACATCTGAGTCTACCAAACTTTTACAAGACTTGATCTTCGGCCTAGTAGCTACAATTGCACGCAAGATGTTGTAGTCGATTATCATGCCCTCTCGCTGGAATTGAATCCCAAAATATATAACCATGGTAACTCACAATACAGATTTACTCCTTGTAGAATTCTGGAAGCCATCAGTTAAATCTTCCAGGTGACTGGCAACCAGATTTCTCCACAAACATAGGGACACCAAGGCATCATCAAGCATCAACATGATCCAGTGACTGGACACTGCATGTTCTTTGTTGAAATGTAACCTCAATTTCTAAATTCTCTCTCTTTTCTGGTGCTTGGCATGGGGAGTTTGAGGTAGGTAAGTTAGTCTGCTTAATATTAATGAGCACACTCTGACGACATTTATAACATTCTTTTGCTTCAAAATATGGTACTGCTATTGTCCTACTGACCACCATGCCTTTTTTGTCAATACCTCAGAATTTAGAAAATTGTGGCAGACCAAAACAAAATTCCTACACAACCTACAATTCCTGAATGAGAAAACCAAACCACTGAACAGACAAACAACAATGTTTTCTTTGCGGTACTATTAAGTCTGTATAATTGTAACTGCTCCACAGGTTATCAGTGGTAATAACAATGGCAGCCTGGACTCAGTGTTGTGGAAGCACTAGGGCACTGGGTGGTGTGAGGCTGGTAATAACAATGGCAGTCTGGACTCAGTGTTGTGGAAGCACTATGGCACTGGGTGGTGTGAGGCTGGTAATAACAATGGCAGCCTGGACTCAGTGTTGTGGAAGCACTAGGGCACTGGGTGGTGTGAGGCTGGTAATAACAATGGCAGTCTGGACTCAGTGTTGTGGAGGCACTATGGCACTGGGTGGTGTGAGGCTGGTAATAACAATGGCAGCCTGGACTCAGTGTTGTGGAGGCACTATGGCACTGGGTGGTGTGAGGCTGGTAATAACAATGGCAGCCTGGACTCAGTGTTGTGGAGGCACTATGGCACTGGGTGGTGTGAGGCTGGTAATAACAATGGCAGCCTGGACTCAGTGTTGTGGAGGCACTATGGCACTGGGTGGTGTGAGGCTGGTAATAACAATGGCAGCCTGGACTCAGTGTTGTGGAGGCACTATGGCACTGGGTGGTGTGAGGCTGGTAATAACAATGGCAGCCTGGACTCAGTGTTGTGGAGGCACTATGGCACTGGGTGGTGTGAGGCTGGTAATAACACTGGCAGCCTGGACTCAGTGTTGTGGAGGCACTATGGCACTGGGTGGTGTGAGGCTGTCGGTCTGTACTGACACCTGGTACAGAGGGTGCCAGCTCCCTGCCCACACGTCACACCACAACAGACAGGCTTCACCCAGTTCACATAACAACAACACAACCAAAATCAATTTCAATTTCTCGTGTGTGACAAAAATTGATTTCCTTACGGTGTTACCTGCTGATGCCCACGAAGTTGCAGCTATGAGGTTTTCATCACGGCCAGCAGTCAACTATACCCAGGACAGTAAAATACAGGAAAAAATGGAACTGTTTTATTCTAAAGCCTTATGAAAATAATGTTGTGATTCTAAATACATTTATTGTCAAAACAAGGTAGTAGCCTAGGTAATAGGTACAGTTTGTTGGATGTGTTAGTTATTTTTAAAACTGCATCTATGTTGGAGAACAACTGAAAATGTCTGGTACATTTTCCCATGTCCGTTGGTTACAACTGACAAGAGTTAGGGTCAGTCTGGGTATTAGAATCCCATGTTTTTCAGGCCTACAAACAGTAATTGTGGTCTGGGTATAAGAACCCCATGTTTTTTCTGGCCTACAAACAGTAATTGTGGTCTGGGTATAAGAACCCCATGTTTTTCAGGCCTACTAACAGTAATTGTGGTCTGGGTATAAGAACCCCATGTTTTTTCTGGCCTACAAACAGTAATTGTGGTCTTGGTATAAGAACCCCATGTTTTTTAGGCCTACAAACAGTAATTGTGGTCTGGGTATAAGAACCCCATGTACCTCAACTATGCCAACAAACTCATTCCTCAACTATGACAACAAACTCACTCCTAAACTATGACAACAAACACACTCCTCAACTATGACAACAAACTCACTCCTCAACTATGACAACAAACTCACACTGGGACCACACTGTTGAATGTAGGCATGGCAGATATAAGTTGAATGTAGGCGTGGCAGATATGTGTTGAAAGTAGGCGTGGCAGATATGTGTTGAATGTAGGCGTGGCAGATATGTGTTGAATGAAGGCGTGGCAGATATGTGTTGAATGTAGGCGTGGCAGATATGTGTTGAATGTAGGCGTGGCAGATATGTGTTGAATGAAGGCGTGGCAGATATGTGTTGAATGTAGGCGTGGCAGATATGTGTTGAATGTAGGCGTGGCAGATATTTGTTTGAAGTAGGTGCGGGCCTGGTGGTCACCCAACACTGACCGCAGCCAGGTTACTGACCTCCACTTCACGGCCAGCCTCAGGGACAGAAATGTCCTTTCTTTCAAGTGTGCCACAGGCCAGGCATACAGATGTTTACAGGCCTTTGGTATTAAAGTATGTCTGCTAGAAGAATAATCAATGATATTTCACTGAGGCTAGATAATAAGTAGTTGTAATAATATCCTTCTTTTCATTTCTGAATACCAAAATATTAATTTTATTAGGATATCAACAAAAACAAAATGATGTATCAAGTCATATCATAACTGTAACAAAGCAAAACATATTCAAATCAAACATTTCATACCAAATTTCCCACACATCAAACAAGAAATAACCAATTTATATTACATCGACAGAAATATATCATATTCACAATGTAAATACACACAGTTCATGAAATTTTGGTAACTCTGTCACAACCTATTCATGTAAACCCGCGAACTTGCACAATCCAACAATATGACACCGGAATAGTTTTTGTTTGTTATCTTCTATAGATATACTTTGAAACTTGTATGTATTTAAGATTGCATGTGAACTATATTCTGTAAACTTTTTGTTGTGTATGTCCAAAAAGAAATAAAATCTAAACTTGTATCCAGGTCTGTCGTTCATGTTTTTGGAGCTGATAACATAAGGACCAGATGCCATGGGGTGGGGCTGATAATATAAACCACTGGCTTGCCTGTCACAGACTTCATTATTTACAAGCTGAAATAATTGTGGGGGTAAAACTGGAATATTGGTGATAGTGGCATACACAAATAGGCACTCACTCACCCACTCACTCACTCACCCACTCACTGGGTGCTCAGGACACAAATGGTAGGATATTTTTGTCGTGATGCAAATCTCCAAGTATAATGAACAATTATACTATATCGAAACAGGTATAGATGCATTGTAGTATTCTAGAATACAAATCACCTACTTGAACAAACGCATCACAACATTAACAACCAATGACGCAATTTCAACCAACTGCTGCCATTACGTGCAACACAGATGTGTTCATTCTGTTATTCTGGAACTTGCATTGCGCTATGACCATGTCAAGTACTGTAGTTTATGGCCATTCAACGACAGATGTTGTCTCCTGTCACAAAGGCTCGGCTATAATGCAGTGTACATACAGACTTCCACGGAGGGTGACAGGAGACACACAAGCTACATTACCTATAGTGCCTTACCATGCTTAACTTTAGGATAAGAAACGTAATGTTTTCTTCTTTGAAAAAATATCTGAGAGATAGACCGAGGGTGTGAGTGAGCTTATTCTTTAATGCCATTAGGGATTTATGTAGGATGATTTAACTGAGTCCCCCTCACAGGCAAATTGGGAAAACTTGTTATCTTGTCTAAATTTGGATTTTTCATTAGTTTTATATTTTCATAAAGTCAGAGGTATTTTGAGATAGCATTTAATGCAATAATATAAAACACAACATTAAAAGCTGTACCTATTTATCGGAACAAGTCAACTCCTGGAACAAGTCAACAACTAGAACAAGTCAACTACTGCAACAAGTCAACTACTGGAACAAGTCAACTCCTGGAACAAGAACAAGTCAACTCCTGGAACAAGTCAACTCCTGGAACAAGTCAACTCCTGGAACAAGTCAACTCCTGGAACAAGACAACTACTGCAACAAGTCAACTCCTGGAACAAGTCAACTCCTGCAACAAGTCAACTCCTGGAACAAGTCAACTCCTGGAACAAGTCAACTCCTTGAACAAGTCAACTACTGCAACAAGTCAACTTCTGGTGTATTGCTGATGACGCCGACCCTCCCAGGTGTAAGAGTGGCGCTGGAGTATCGCTGATGACGCCGACCCTCTCAGGTGTAATAGTGGAGGGGGTGTATTGCTGAAGACGCTGTCCTTCCCAGGTGTAATAGTGGAGGTGATGTATTGCTAATGACGCCGTCCTTCCCAGGTGTAATAGTGGAGGTGGTGTATTGCTGATGACGCCGTCCTTCCCAGGTGTAATAGTGGCATTGGTGTATTACTGATGACGCCGTCCTTCCCAGGTGTAATAGTGGAGGTGGTGTATTGCTGATGACGCCGACCCTCCCAGGTGTAACAATGGGGGTGGTGTATTACTGATGACGCCGACCCTACCAGGTGTAATGGTGGAGGTGGTGTATTACTGATGACGCCGACCCTACCAGGTGTAATGGTGGAGGTGGTGTATTACAGATGACGCCGGCCTTCCCATGTGTAATAGTGGAGGTGATGTATTACTGATGACGCCGTCCTTCCCCGGTGTAATAGTGGCGGTGGTGTATTCCTGATGATGCTGACCATCTAAGGTGTAATAGTGGCGGTGGTATCTTACTGATGACGCTGACCATCACAGGTGTAACAGTAGTGGTGGTGTATTGCTGCTGACGCCGACCCTCCCAGGTGTAAAAGTAGTGGTGGTGTATTGCTACTGCTAGTCATGCCAATATGCTCGTCCTCTGCAGTAGGTAATCATGGTAATTACCTAATATTTATTTCATGATGGGATCAAAGTGATTAATTACCAACTTAGGAGAAGGCCATGTAAACCTTAGGCAAGGTGGACATGACTAGGATGATGGATAGATCGGACTTCAACCTTTAAAGGCCACTAATGACATTCTTGTCTAGCTTGCCATTTCCCAGCACCTGTGACACTATGACATAACCAGGACTGTCAAAGGTCAACTCGAGGTTGTATCAAGGTCTGCCAGCCCCACTGCTAGATGATGGTCGGGGCTCACTGCTGCAGAGGTGACACCACATGCATGATAGTGATAGTGATGAACACTGTTAGCATTCCAGGAATGCCATCTGAGCCAAAAGACATCCATTACCTTATTCAATCAATGGAAACATTTTTATTAAAGATATGCAAAAGATGACAATAGAAACATTATTGAATATTAACTGAACATTGTACATAGCCACACCATACCATGTATACATGATGTAGGTATGTGGAATCAGCATCATGGTTTGTTTAACAGCTACAAGACAGGAGGCCCCTCCTCGTGTTGTATTAAACACCATCCATTAACCTCTTAATCTACACATGTTAAATTAGCACTTGCAATATTAGATATAGATGTACTTCACATAGATATTCAGGCAGTCTGGTATTTAGACTGCTTCTATACTGAAACAACTGCTTGTATACATATTGGAGCGACCATGAACATGATGTAACTGGAACTGATCTGGGACCACTCACCTCCGGGGTGTCTGAGCCGGTGACTCCACTCTATTTAGTGTCTAGCAGGTATTCAGCTCATTCTGTATTTGTTGTTTTATTGTTTATTTGTGAATAAAATGTTCCAGAACTGTGATGACAATAATTTCCTTCATCCCCCTACCTCCCCCCAAGAGCACCCTCTCAAGATTTATTCATCACCAGCAATAGATTTGTTAACAGGTAATATGAAAACCCTTGACATTCATAGCCAAGAATACCACAGCCTTTGGATGTTAATTTCACCTATCTGACATACACAGGTACCATCACCATGGTTACTGCAAAGTACCACAATAAAGAAACATTCAAAGTGTTCATAATGTTCCCTGCATGGTCTGTTATTAGCAAGACAATTTATTGGTTCAGGGTTTTACTCGTCTCATAAGTGTCCAATGTGCACAAATAAACAAGCTTCACAAAAATATGGAATGGATGCAAACAGAAACAATATCGCCTCCAACGGTACGCACAATAATTCTTGACAAGAAAAACAAAGGTTGTATAATTCAAATAATTATCAAATCTTACACAGCATTAGAAACTGGCACTTGTCCTATAGTCCTTGCCAAACTGCCCGATAGTTAAGGTATCATAAGGACTAGTAGTAGAAGTCTGCCCCTTCCAAAGGTTTTGCTATAGGCTATTATCATGATTATTATGAGGACTACTGGACTAAAACTGTTGGTTTCAGTCGCTGCTTACAGTACAGTTCAATACACCATTTCATTACTTTCTGGACCCTTATATACAAAATAGTGAGTCTGTACAAACTCCACTGAGTAGCCGAATTTTATGGTTGAATATGTACATGGTACCTGAAGCGTGTTTATGGTAAAACCTGTAGTAACCTTGGTACCTGAAGCATGTTTATGATAGAACCTGTAGTAACCATGGTACCTGAAGCATGTTTATGATAGAACCTGTAGTAACCATGGTACCTGAAGCATGGTTATGGTAGAACCTGTAGTAACCATGGTACCTGAAGCATGTTTATGGTAGAACCTGTAGTAACCTTGGTACCTGAAGCATGGTTATGGTAGAACCTGTAGTAACCATGGTACCTGAATCATGTTTATGGTAGAATCCGTAACCATGGTACCTGAACCATGTTTATGGTAGAACCCGTAACCATGGTACCTGAAGCATGTTTATAGTAGAACCCGTAACCATGGTACCTGAAGCATGTTTATGTTAGAACCTGTAGTAACCATGGTACCTGAAGCGTTTTTATGGTAGAACCCGTAACCTTGGTACCTGAAGCATGTTTATGGTAGAACCTGTAGTAACCATGGTACCTGAAGCGTGTTTATGGTAGAACCTGTAACCTTGGTACCTGAAGCATGTTTATGGTACAACCCGTAACCTTGGTACCTGAAGCATGTTTATGGTAGAAAACGTAACCATGGTACCTGAAGCATGTTTATGGTGGAACCCGTAACCATGGTACCTGAAGCGTGTTTATGGTAGAACCTGTAGTAACCGTGGTACGTGAAGCGTGTTCATGGTAGAACCCGTAACCATGGTACCTGGAGCGTGTTTATGATAGAACCTGTGGTAACCATGGTACGTGAAGCGTGTTTATGGTACAACCCGTAACCATGGTATCTGAAACATGTTTATGGTAGAACCCCTAACCTTGTTACCTGAACCATGTTTATGGTGGAACCTGTAGTAACTATGGTACGTGAAGCGTGTTTATGGTAGAACCGTAACCATGGTACCTGAAGCATGTTTATGGTAGAAAACGTAACCATGGTATTTGCTACGGACTGGCCAGGTCTACCTACGAGTACCACTATGAGCAGGATAGGCTGGGGTCAGGTGTTGCTCTACAGCCTCATGTTTACCTGAGATGGCAAACAAAGTGACCATCAGATACTTCCTGATCATTTGTTCAACACCTGTCCAAATACATGCAGGCTGTAGGCATGCTACAGGGTATACAACATGCTGCACTGACTGGAGGAAGAAATAGGTCCTTGCATCTCAGAGTCTACCTAACCATTACAAAGATCACTTCTAGGTTCCTTGACAGTCCTCGTTTACTAAACGATACCAGGGTACACAACATCATGATACAGACTGAATTCCTCACATTGCACTAGGAATTGTTTGAGGTATAAGTGCCATGACAACAGACTGATGCATCGTGTCTCTCATGAACATGATTCCCTGGCAATACACAGTTGATGTGTTATCATCAGATATTCGTATGAATAGTTTCACAGATATAATGAATTAAAAACATTTTGACAACCAACAACACAAGCACATACTTCACAGAAAGACTTTGCCCAAACCATGTATTGTAAGTATCCATGCAGAGTACATTCACAACAGTCTAGAATGAAAGCCACAAAAGTCTGTCTGTGTCAACTGTTTGATCACCTTTTTTGTTTCTTTGTATTTTCAGAGGATGCTGGCTGGCTAGCTACTGGAATGTCTGTTGGCTCTTTGATACATGCTAGATGCAGCAATTTGCTCGTAGTGAACACATAGTGTAAAAAGATACTTGGGGAGTTGGGCATGCTGAGGGCAACAACTTGGAGTCTCAGGCTTAGGACAGCAGAGGTGCAGGCTGGGGGGTGTAAACTCTCCACCACTTTCACCGAGCACCAGCCATCGAATGCACCTACGGAATGGTTGACTTGCAAACCTGTGACATGTACAAACAGCACAGCAATCTGCACCTTGGTACAGGAAAGGAAGACACCAATCTCTCTCCAAGCAAACAAAGTTTTAACATCACAATATTCATGACAACTGTTCAGTAAATGAAGTGCTACAATCTCGATAAGGACATAAATAGGTCCTCCCTTGTGCACATGGTTCAGACTTATCACTGGACATTTGACTGATTCTACCCGGCGGGTAACCTGTAATATATATATCTACATGATATAACATTGATTAAACACTAGAGGTGCTCGGTGTTACCGGTATATGAAATCATAATGAACATGTATTAACATTATGTTTGGAAAATGCTTGTATGTTGAGTTTTTCAAAATCTTGCATATCTTCATCTTGTTGGAAAAGTTTACGTAAGTGACAACTAAGACAAGTCAATTAAAATTTTGAACTTAGCAACTGTTTGCTCTGATCACAAAAGCAACCTGTTTCCTGTACATAATGTGTCTATTACCTCATCCATTGTTACCATAGCTACATCCAACAAAATACTAAGATGTAAAAAATATGCAAGGAAAGTTTTTTTAATTCAGGTTCATAACCAATAACACATGAAAGACTGCATGCATATAGTGTGCTATGTATTGCAATACATTAAACATTATTGCAATAAATTAAGATACAAAATTCAGGCCAATACCATCACTATTTAGCATTAAACACACTTGATCTTGAGTGAATATGTGAGTGTGTTCTTATGCAATTAACCAGCAATATCATGGCAGGGGATACAAGAAATGGGTGTACCCATGTAAGGTAACACAAATCTGGGCCTTTGGCAATTTATCGAAGCCTAACCTCACAGTTTCTTGAGATTAGTTGGAAGTGGTAGAATTATATGACATAATCATATTACATAATTAATAATATGATTCCAAACTCTAACAAATCTATAACATACAATTGAGGAAACAACTCTAAGGGAGTAAGTGTCTGTCAGACAGAACAATGTTTTATCTAATCATATCTGCATGCACAATACGACACAAATCCTGATACAGAAGCCACAATATAAGTATCTAATAAATCTTGACACTGCATATACATTTTGTGCAGAAAATCCAATCATAAGACTGAGAATAGACATGATAGAGTCCGTAGACTCGCATAAAGGTAAAGAAGGACAACTGACTAATACACACTGACATGACACTAAGTCAAGTCAACTATTTTGTATGAGAAAAAATAAGAAACAAACAAGTTTATGTACTGCATTATGACGGCAGCAAGGAAAAGCTGATCGATCTTGTTATCGAGCCGGTTTCTTATCCGACAGGCGACTAAGAAACTTTGAGGACTTAAAAAATCATTTGTTCTTACTTATCATGCTTATTGACATTGATTCGAGATCTACAAGGACAATTGATATGGGGTTAAATGTGAATGAATGCCAAATTAAGTGTATCGGGTATCATATCGTGCAAAGTTCGCCGACAGTGCACCGATGTACTGGTGAATCACAATATCACTAATGCATATAGTGAAGGCCCAGAGTTTTCACACAAGACACAAGGGATATATGTAAAACATTTTTCAACATCAAGAATGAATTCAAGGATTCCCTTGGCCATCTCGATGATGATCAACATTCAAGGACTGTGGGATCCCTAGACTAAAAATGACAGAAATCCTCAAGTAACCTCCCTAATTTCTTATCTTATTTGTTGTAAGTAAACATAAAACTACTTATTGAGATAAATATCCAACATATTAATTAATTGTCACACCAAAGTTGCCATCTTTACAGACTGCTAGGAACCAACATTGTTGACATCATACAGCAGGTACAGGGAGATGTATGGATTATTACATACAAATACTTTGCATCCTAAGTTATGGAAATCAAAACAATGATTCAAATAAAAGAAGTATTATTTCTTTTATCATAATGTTATGAGCCATATGTGTAATATTCGCAGGATTGGGAGTATGACGCAAAACTAATTTTAGAGTACACGTATGTTTTCACCTGATGTGAACTATACCAGCTGATCTCTCTCTGAAAGGAACCACATCTGCGTGCCAAACAAAAGGAAATACTTCTTACCTTTCAAAACATCTATCCACATTATCCGACATCAGAAGCAGCATACAAAGTTGTTCGAGTGCGATCAGCTGCATATCTCTCTCGTCTCCTTGGCCCATCTGTAGCCATTCTAACAAGGTTTCTGGATCTACATCCGCCATTTTGTTTCCTCTGCTCGAGAAAAACCCACCAAAACAAAAGTAATGAGGCGAGGTTTGAGGCTGTTTTGGACGGTTATATCCCAAAGAATAAACACAATGTACACAGAAGCCTATGAGAATAGGCTACTGTCAAACCAGTTCGTCAGATACGTCCATAATATGCGTAGTACGATCTTTCCCCAGACGATACTTTTGTCTTTCCGTACTATCGATGACTCGTCTAACACCGTTCGATCACACTTCCTGCATTGATGTTCGAGTCTGGTGACTCCTACGGCGAACCGTAGGTTGTGGCCACCACCCAGTACACTTATCCCGAAAGAGGATAACAACTGCTTTCATATAATCATTGTAAATGCAGAAACTGCCAAATTATAATGCGTATAGGGGAAATCCTCGAACACTGTGCTGAGAAATGCAGCCTCGATCGGAATAATTTTGAAAGGTGAAGGTCAATTTCATTTGAAGGTGAAGGTTTGTCTATGCGGACAACGCCATTATTATGTATCTGGTAAACAAAACAAACTAACAAACACGTGATACGCTTACGCAAGACTAATGACAATGCAAAACATATGACATGTAGTCTTATCCCAATGTATTAATGTTATCATGTAAACACAGAGACCATACGTTTTATGTACAACAGCTATTCCCTGTCATAACAGTTGAATGTGGGCCCAAAGGATATGCACAGAGACGCAGAAGATAAATATGGATTTTAACTTGTGTATTATATTACACGCCACGTTGCATTTCAAGAGTACATAAATGGGAATACATATATCCTGTGTCATTATGGACTTCGAATCAAATACCTATTAAAGATTTGTGAGTTGCTAATTTGTGTAAAACCTACACTACTCATTGGATCTATCTCAACGGGTATGTACAAAGACGTAGAAAGGAAAAAATGTGTTTTAATGTCACGCGATTTATAGTTGAATAAATACAACAAGACACTATGTTACAAACATTCACAATTCCATGAAATAGTTCCTACAAAGCTCTGAATGTGAATATATGTTTAAATATATGTTTGTGGAGTTTAAATAAAGTACGCACACTGGCAGGGAACGGGTACCCTGGCCAATTCACTGTGTAGTGTCTGCTGTATTTATAGGGCTATAGATGGGCCAATTCATTGTGTAGTGTCTGCTGTATTTATAGTACTAGATGGGCCAATTCACTGTGTAGTGTCTGCTGTATTTATAGTACTAGATGGGCCAATTCATTGTGTAGTGTCTGCTGTATTTATAGAACTATAGATGGGCCAATTCACTGTGTAGTGTCTGCTGTATTTATAGAACTATAGATGGGCCAATTCATTGTGTAGTGTCTGCTGTATTTATAGAACTATAGATGGGCCAATTCACTGTGTAGTGTCTGCTGTATTTATAGAACTATAGATGGGCCAATTCACTGTGTAGTGTCTGCTGTATTTATAGAACTATAGATGGGCCAATTCACTGTGTAGTGTCTGCTATATTTATAGTACTATAGATGGGCCAATTCACTGTGTAGTGTCTGCTGTATTTATAGTACTAGATGGGCCAATTCACTGTGTAGTGTCTGCTGTATTTATAGTACTAGATGGGCCAATTCACTATGTAGTGTCTGCTGTATTTATAGAACTATAGATGGGCCAATTCACTGTGTAGTGTCTGCTATATTTATAGTACTATAGATGGGCCAATTCACTGTGTAGTGTCTGCTGTATTTATAGTACTAGATGGGCCAATTCACTGTGTAGTGTCTGCTGTATTTATAGAACTATAGATGGGCCAATTCACTGTGTAGTGTCTGCTGTATTTATAGAACTATAGATGGGCCAATTCACTGTGTAGTATCTGCTGTATTTATAGTACTATAGATGGGCCAATTCACTGTGTAGTGTCTGCTGTATTTATAGAGCTATAGATGGGCCAATTCACTGTGTAGTGTCTGCTTTATTTATAGTACTAGATGGGCCAATTCACTGTGTAGTATCTGCTGTATTTATAGAACTATAGATGGGCCAATTCACTGTGTAGTGTCTGCTGTATTTATAGTACTAGATGGGCCAATTCACTGTGTAGTGTCTGCTGTATTTATAGAGCTATAGATGGGCCAATTCACTGTGTAGTGTCTGCTGTATTTATAGAGCTATAGATGGGCCAATTCACTGTGTAGTGTCTGCTATATTTATAGTACTATAGATGGGCCAATTCACTGTGTAGTATCTGCTGTATTTATAGTACTATAGATGGGCCAATTCACTGTGTAGTGTCTGCTTTATTTATAGTACTAGATGGGCCAATTCACTGTGTAGTGTCTGCTGTATTTATAGAACTATAGATGGGCCAATTCACTGTGTAGTGTCTGCTGTATTTATAGTACTAGATGGGCCAATTCACTGTGTAGTGTCTGCTGTATTTATAGTACTAGATGGGCCAATTCACTGTGTAGTGTCTGCTGTATTTATAGTACTATAGATGGGCCAATTCACTGTGTAGTGTCTGCTGTATTTATAGAACTATAGATGGGCCAATTCACTGTGTAGTGTCTGCTGTATTTATAGTACTAGATGGGCCAATTCACTGTGTAGTGTCTGCTGTATTTATAGTACTAGATGGGCCAATTCACTGTGTAGTGTCTGCTGTATTTATAGTACTAGATGGGCCAATTCACTGTGTAGTGTCTGCTGTATTTATAGTACTATAGATGGGCCAATTCACTGTGTAGTGTCTGCTGTATGTATAGAACTATAGATGGGCCAATTCACTGTGTAGTGTCTGCTGTATTTATAGAACTATAGATGGGCCAATTCACTGTGTAGTGTCTGCTGTATTTATAGTACTAGATGGGCCAATTCACTGTGTAGTGTCTGCTGTATTTATAGTACTAGATGGGCCAATTCACTGTGTAGTGTCTGCTGTATTTATAGTACTAGATGGGCCAATTCACTGTGTAGTGTCTGCTGTATTTATAGTACTATAGATGGGCCAATTCACTGTGTAGTGTCTGCTGTATTTATAGTACTAGATGGGCCAATTCACTGTGTAGTGTCTGCTGTATTTATAGAACTATAGATGGGCCAATTCACTGTGTAGTGTCTGCTGTATTTATAGAACTATAGATGGGCCAATTCACTGTGTAGTGTCTGCTGTATTTATAGTACTATAGATGGGCCAATTCACTGTGTAGTGTCTGCTGTATTTATAGAACTATAGATGGGCCAATTCACTGTGTAGTGTCTGCTGTATTTATAGTACTAGATGGGCCAATTCACTGTGTAGTGTCTGCTGTATTTATAGTACTAGATGGGCCAATTCACTGTGTAGTGTCTGCTGTATTTATAGTACTATAGATGGGCCAATTCACTGTGTAGTGTCTGCTGTATTTATAGAACTATAGATGGGCCAATTCACTGTGTAGTGTCTGCTGTATTTATAGTACTAGATGGGCCAATTCACTGTGTAGTGTCTGCTGTATTTATAGTACTAGATGGGCCAATTCACTGTGTAGTGTCTGCTGTATTTATAGTACTAGATGGGCCAATTCACTGTGTAGTGTCTGCTGTATTTATAGTACTATAGATGGGCCAATTCACTGTGTAGTGTCTGCTGTATGTATAGAACTATAGATGGGCCAATTCACTGTGTAGTGTCTGCTGTATTTATAGAACTATAGATGGGCCAATTCACTGTGTAGTGTCTGCTGTATTTATAGTACTAGATGGGCCAATTCACTGTGTAGTGTCTGCTGTATTTATAGTACTAGATGGGCCAATTCACTGTGTAGTGTCTGCTGTATTTATAGTACTAGATGGGCCAATTCACTGTGTAGTGTCTGCTGTATTTATAGTACTATAGATGGGCCAATTCACTGTGTAGTGTCTGCTGTATTTATAGTACTAGATGGGCCAATTCACTGTGTAGTGTCTGCTGTATTTATAGAACTATAGATGGGCCAATTCACTGTGTAGTGTCTGCTGTATTTATAGAACTATAGATGGGCCAATTCACTGTGTAGTGTCTGCTGTATTTATAGTACTATAGATGGGCCAATTCACTGTGTAGTGTCTGCTGTATTTATAGTACTAGATGGGCCAATTCACTGTGTAGTGTCTGCTGTATTTATAGTACTAGATGGGCCAATTCACTGTGTAGTGTCTGCTGTATTTATAGTACTAGATGGGCCAATTCACTGTGTAGTGTCTGCTGTATTTATAGTACTAGATGGGTCAATTCACTGTGTAGTGTCTGCTGTATTTATAGAACTAGATGGGCGAAAACACATACTTTTTGTCGTCATTGAATTTTTTTTTATTGTCAGTCGAACTTTAGTAAACCTGGAATAGTGAATGCAGTAGGCCTCCGTAAACCAACTGACGATGATATCCACGCACGTTCATAACTTACGTGTTGTAACCTTTCCGTCTGTTGCCTTATAAGGTAGAACTAGTATTGTATATTTTATGAATGCTTCAATTTGTAAACGCTCCCCATCGATGTTACTTACCAACACATACCTATTTATGGAAGATTTATTATCACGAACCTTGCCATAGTCCCCGTGCTGTAGATTCGTGGCGGTATGGACTCTATATACACAGACGACTTTATGTGGAATGTGTTGGTCACAATTGCCGCGGAGTATTAACGGAGCACATCCGAGAATAAAACCAACTCTCTATGTTGTACAATAACTCTCTGTGTTGTACAATAACTCTCCGTGTTGTACAATAACTCTCCGTGTTGTACAACAACTCTCCGTGTTGTACAATAATTCTCTGTGTTGTACAATAATTCTCTGTGTTGTACAATAACTCTGTGTTGTACAATAACTCTCTGTGTTGTACAATAACTCTCCGTGTTGTACAATAACTCTCTGAATAAGCGCAGAACCTGTAACTATTCATTTCGGAAGATTATTTGACACGGCGTAAAGTCCGGGCAGATGTTTTTTGTTTGTCCAGAGTGAGTAAGTATGGTTTTAAGCCGCTTTTAGCAATATTCCAGCAATATCAAGACGGGGGAACACCAGAAATGGGCTTCACACATTGTACCAACGTTGGGAATCGAACCCGGGTCTTCGACGTGACGAGCGAACGCTTAACCACCAGGTTACCCACCGCCCCGTTTGTCCAGAGACACATCTGGATATGGACTCTCAGTTCCATCCAAGGTTGGATCAGGCGACAGTGCAAGGCAGACGTTTAGTAGATGTTCCTGATGTGTGTCGTTGCAGGACACTCTGCGTGACGTGTGTGTGTGATGTCGCCGTGTTCCACGTGACGTGTGTGTGTGTGTGTGATGTCGCCGTGTTCCACGTGACGTGCGTGTGTGATGTCGCCGTGTTCCACGTGACGTGTGTGTGTGATGTCGCCGTGTTCCACGTGACGTGTGTGTGTGATGTCATCCACTCACAACATGACGGTATTTGATATAATGCTTTTTACCGTCATCATATTTGGCAATATTGAAAATACATTCAACCTGTCAGACGCTGTTAATCGTGTACTCAGTAAACCACGTGATTGTGGGGTTAATTCGCCAGACTTACAGGGAGAGAACCGAGTGGATCCGACTGCAGTGTTTTAGGGGCGACTGGTTCCGAAGAGTCTTAATACATAGTTGGCTCCTGTAGATGTTTATATCTTGTGAAAACACATTCTGAGTGGTTTCTCAGATGGGATCTCGTCGAACAACACAAGACGAACAGCTTGGCATCGACATGTTTCGTTCGCCTGTGTCTCGGGGTCTTATGTATCAAACATGATGATGATGTTTAGTAGGTAAAGCGAGAGATGAACGGGTAACCAAATCTGCCCCTAGAAACATCCCATGTATCCCTTTCGCATGTATCTCGGATTGTGAGAAAACGACTTACAAACTGATCCATATCTGTGTTCATAGGTTTGCATCAGCTGGTGCAATACGAGCGTGATGTTTGTTTACATTTTGTAGATCACGTGATGGGATATTCTGGAAACGACCCAACGCTTGGTACGCAGAGAAACGATGTGAATGTCAGTAGATATGAAACATACTACAGCGGTATACATACACACTACAGCTGTATACATGCACACGACAGCTGTATACATGCACACGACAGCTGTATACATGCACACTACAGCTGTATACATACACACTACAGATGTATACATACACACTACAGCTTATACATGCACACTACAGCGGTATACATACACACTACAGTGGTATACGTACACACTACAGCTGTATACATACACACTACAGCTGTATTCATGCACACTACAGCGGTATACATACACACTACAGCTGTATACATGCACACTACAGCGGTATACATACACACTACAGCGGTATACATACACACTACAGCGGTATACGTTCACACTACAGCTGTATATATGCACAGTACAGCTGTATCCATACACACTACAGCTGTATACATGCACACTACAGCGGTATACATACACACTACAGCGGTATACATACACACTACAGCTGTATACATACACACTACAGCTGTTTACATACACACTACAGCGGTATACGTACACACTACATCGGTATACATACACACTACAGCTGTATACATACACACTACAGCTGCATACATGCACACTACAGCTGTATACATACACACTACAGCTGTATACATGCACACTTCAGCTGCATACATGCACACTACAGTGGTATACGTATACACTACAGCGGTATACGTACACACTACAGCTGTATACATACACACTACAGCTGTATACATACACACTACAGCTGTTTACATACACACTACAGCGGTATACGTACACACTACATCTGTATACATGCACACTACATCGGTATACATACACACTACAGCTGTATACATACACACTACAGCTGTATACATACACACTACAGCGGTATACATACACACTACAACTGTGTACATACACACTACAGCTGTATACATACACACTACAGCTGTATACATACACACTACAGCGGTATACATACACACTACAGCTGTATACATACACACTACAGTGGTATACATACACACTACAGCGGTATACATACACACTACAGCTGTATACATACACACTACAGCTGTATACATACACACTACAGCGGTATACATACACACTACAGCGGTATATATACACACTACAGAGGTATACATACACACTACAGCTGTATACATACACACTACAGCGGTATACATACACACTACAGCTGTATTTATACACACTACAGCTGTATACATACACGCTACAGCGGTATACATACACACTACAGCGGTATACATACACACTACAGCGGTATATATACACACTACAGCGGTATACATACACACTACAGCGGTATACATACACACTACAGTGGTATACATACACACTACAGCGGTATACATACACACTACAGCTGTATACATACACACTACAGTGGTATACATACACACTACAGTGGTATACATACACACTACAGCTGTATACATACACACTACAGCTGTATACATACACACTACAGCGGTATAATACACACTACAACTGTGTACATACACACTACAGCTGTATACATACACACTACAGCGGTATACATACACACTACAGCGGTATACATACACACTACAGTGGTATACATACACACTACAGCTGTATACAAAGACACTACAGCTGTTTACATACACACTACAGTGGTATACATACACACTACAGCTGTATACATACACACTACAGCTGTATACAAACACACTACAGCTGTATACATACACACTACAGTGGTATACATACACACTACAGCTGTTGTACCTCTGGCAGCTGTACACGTAGCCGGTCTATACCTAAGTTAACGTGCTAGGTTGAGTAGCGTTGATGTAAACATATTAAAATGTCCTGATTTAGATCCACTCGTCAAGTACTGGGATGATGAAAGTGCAGATTTAAAAAAGTTAATAAGAACTGACCTCAAGATGTATTGCCGGTGTGGGAGTATAAAAGAAAAAACCGATGTTCTCACATTGTAAATCCGTATCGCAACTACCACTAACTTGCAATTGTTTTATTTACGACAATATAATAATATGATATAAGAAAATAAACAACAACGCAAATGTGATTATTGTAGTCTCTAATTTATCCTGAAAATTTTAACCCATTTTCCTCATTGTAACAAAATAGAATATGATGCTTTTAACTTAGAAACAGTCATGTTTTTATTCGAATTAAACCTACCATATATAGCTACATATACATGGTATCACGTGATCTCAGGGGCCTTACCACAAACAGCATATACGGATACCACATGAAGCATATAAACAACTTATATCATATATAGCGTATAAACAACTGACATATAGCATATAAACAACTGACATAAAGCATATAAACAACTAATATCAAATATGACATATAGACAACTATAACATCATAAATAGCAACTAATACCATATTTAGTCTATAATCAAATAATTTATGGATAGAAAAGACACATTTGTAAGTGGCGATCTAACGTTAAACAATTATCTTGTATTAATAATCGTGAATAACAGTAAAACAGAATCTAATGATTTACAAAACCAAAACCAAAAAAACATTCACAGGGTTTGGTACATCTTCCTGTCAGTTAACTCTCTTGCCTCGGGAAGATGGGTTTGGTTCGAACCAAGAACGTGAGACACGACGTTTGCCAGTCCCTTTCACAGTGAGAAGCAGCCCTGACAGCAGACGGGACGTGTTATCGGGGGTTCCACTCACCTGCATGCCTGCTCTACTTTCCTCATAATGTCCATAACTGATGTGTGTAATTTGGAACTAGATCTACAGATTATAAACTAAAAGTACAAGGGGCCGTTAGGCGCATAGCTGTACGAAGTAAATATATTATTATTAGCTGACTTTGCCAACGAGAGAAGAGGGGTTTTTTTCCCGTTAACCCTCTGGATGCCGAGGGGTTTTTTCTGATGCACATTGTCCTAAGATCGGAAAAGTGAAGGTTGTGCGAGAACTACGCTCACGCGGCACTGGATCTACCTCTGGCTATAAAATTACGCAGAGGTGGAGAATATTAAATTTCCTATTTGATAGTGTAAATTTAACTGCAAATATTAAACCGGTTTTAAAAAAGGACACTACTTAGTGTTGTCCGAGAATTTATTCTGCGTTGAAAAACAGTAAAATTCCCCGCTTTTTATCGTACACCGATAACAGTACTGTGCGACGACTATTTTCATTTAGAAGCTTTACGGAAACTGTGAGCCAACAAAATACTGCCTAATATCTGAACGACATAACTATATATCAAATGGAGTTATATGCGTATGTATAACGACATAATTCAATGCCAAAAATACCTGTTTGGCATCAATTTACGTACATTTGTTTGTTCATTATTATGTTATTATTTCTCTTCATCTCGTCTCAGAATTACACACTAAAAGATGCGAAGAAAGCTCTATTGGTATAGAATTATCAGGATAATCGTATACGGTCGAACCAACGGCATGGCATGGGTTTTATTTTTATACATTTTACAATTCCTGGAGAAATACAGTAAACAGTTTAATATCCTGTGATCACAATACTGAAAAAAAGAATGAACCCATTGATTATATAATGCAAACCGAGAGGAATAATTCGAAAATTGTTTGTGACTAACGCGCACCTGGCGAATCGTTAGATATCACTGTTCTGTGTATCAAACGACCTAGACAATTGTTTCAGAAATGTGTGCACATATTTTACGAAAAATATTATCCATTTTGTTAAAGTAATATATTCAGTTTTAGTTCTAAAATAAATTAAACGGCTATTCATGGACATTGGTTATATGAACTTATAATATTGACTATTACACATCCCAAGAAATACGTACATGCTGCAGTTACATTTACACTTCATCTTGTAATACTTGTGTAAAGGAAAGAAATATCGTATTTGACTCTAAAAACCTATCCATTGTTATGTAAACAATGTTCAAACAAACAGGAGATTATCAAAGGTTCGTTCATACATGTTGTGGCCTATATTTAGGTTTGATATTATTTTGAACACTGACAAATATCCAAAATGAAATTACTTGTGTGAAAAAATGTATTACAGATATGCAAAATCTACATCATAACTGAAACTGTAAACAGCATAGTACAATGATCGTGTGCATTCTCATTCAAGGACCTTCACCTCAAAGAAATTACCAAATATGTACAACAATGTTGACGTATGACATCACTACCTGTGACCGACTTTTACAAAATGGCGTGTTCACTGTCAACAGTAGGCGGAATTTTACGAGGGGACTTTCTTTGATTCAGGGATCGTATATACATAAATGTGACATGTAAGTAATCAGAAACATTCTGACAATCTGTTTACTGTTATTCGTTGTTATAATGTTCATTGAAACCAACGGAAATAGTAAGAAATTCCGATAAATACCGTTGTCGTTGTGTGTGATTTTGCGTCAGTAATGGCGTCACACTGGACGCGAACTTTGACAATTTCTGTTGAAAATATCATATCATTGCAATGTATCTATTTTAAATTCCTTAATTCTTCCTACGATTCTCTTCCCATTCATGTTCTGAAAATGTTGAGCCAATATCTTGAACGAATAGACAAATGGATAGCTCAAAATGGGAGAAAAATGCTACACTGTGTAAAATCTGTATTTTACTTTGTTTACATTTCAAACAAAGGCAGTTTTTCGAGCACAGCGTTCGTTTTCACACCTAACATATTTTGCTTGATTTCAACCAGCCACTTTGTATTGGTGACAAAGACCATTGGTCATTTGATTCTAACATGTATGAGGAATTCTAGGATGTGCGTATCGCTGCTAAGTTTGAAATATACGTGACGTTACAGCCTTACATGCGCCTCATAACCGGCGTACCTGAAACGTGATTTTGTAAACACTATCAAATATGCCGGAAAGTTCACTTCGGCGTTCGTATTTGCGTATTTTCCAAAACATTCTAAACGATTCTAGAGTTATCGGAGACGTTTTGGAATGATCATATTTTTTAAATTCAGTTCTCCGAGTAAATATCCGAAATTTAGATTCCAAAACATGCTGTAAATAACGCCGTGAGTGGTGATTTAGTAATGTGTAAAAAATGGCGACATTTACGATGTACCTAATTTGCAGAGGTCATTTTTATTATTTTTGCTTGGCCTAAAATGCCAGTGGATGATATCACAGAACAGGGAATTTTATTCGACTTCAAAGTGAGGGTTGTAGAGCAGGGACATATATGTCCATGTGTCATCCAGGGGGTTAGCTTGTCATCAAAAGCATCTTGGTGTAACGCAAAAGATGTAACTTTACCTTTTGTTATTATTATACTTTATTTATTGTAGATGTAATTTATATATGTGTACATAACCATGAATAGCGGCCATGGCGCGTTCTCAAATTTCGGAAATATCCCCGGAGATGGCGGTTTTTTTTCAAAGCTAATATTAGAGCGACAAAGCGTTATGCCTCATGATGTCATATATGTCCTGATGTCACAGAAGAATGACGTCACAACGCTAAATGACAGTCTCTTGGTAACAGCATGATTGAAATAAACTTCCTGCTTTGCAGATGCTGAGTAATATGTGAGTATGATTGTGTAGACATTGTAGAGTAGTTGCCCCTCACGAATATATCTGCTAAGATCTGCGTGTTAGGCCGGTTATTCATAACATACGTCTGTTTACCCACTGAATACCACAGGGACATATATATGTCCCTCCTCTCCAACCCTCACTTTGAAGTAGCATTCAACATAAATCACGCACACAAATACGCTTCACAGTTTCAATTCTGTGTCATTTTAGGCAAAGAAAAACTACTGAAAAAGACCTCAGACAATTAGGTACATCGTCAATCTCGCCATTTCTGACACATGTATTATTCACGGCGTTATTTACAATATGTTTTTAAATCTAATTTTAAGATATTTACTCGGGGAAATGAATTTAAAAAATAACCTATGAGTGATCATGGGTATGTCTTTTATAGAATTACCAATGATCATTCCAAAACGCCGAGAATGTTTTGGAAAATTCACCAAAGTGAACTTTCTGCCATAAGCCTATTGGACAGTGTTTACAAAATCACGTTTCACGAATGCCGGTTATGAGACGCCTAGTATATCAGGTATAATTCAAACTCAGTTGCGCTACAAATTTAAGATCTTGAATTCCTCATACATTTTAGAATCAAATGAAAAATGGTCTTTGTCACCAGTATAAAGTGTCTAGATGAAATCAAACGAAATAAATCAAGCGTAAAAACGAACGCTGTGCTCGGAAAACTGCACTTGTTTGAAATGTAAACAAAGATTTCAAAATGTATTCCACATTCTCCTATTTTGAGCTATCCTTTCGTCTTTTTGTTGCTTACATTGGCTCAACATTTTCAAAAAATGCATGAGAAGAGAATCGTAGCAAGAATTAGGGAATCAAAATTAGACACAGGGCAGTGATTTTGGTAAATTCAACAGAAATATTGTCAAATCTCCCGTTCTGTGTGACGCCATGACTGACGCAAATTCACGCACAACACATCGGTATTTATCGGAATTTCTAACTATTTCTCTTGGTTACAACGAATAACATTAAAACTAACAACAGTACACAGCTTGTCAGAATGTTTCTGATCACTTACTTGTGGCATTTATGTATATGTAACCGTGCTTGTGTTGGCCGATAGTGGAGTAGGCGATCTACTGGCCAAATAATCACAAACAGCTGTAGAGGGTGAGGCTGATGACGTTTATTTTATTATCGGTACGAATGTACGTACGTACTTAATTCAGTCTGAAACAATGAAAGTACAACATAAGCAAATATAACATAGAAATAAATATATACAATCCGTTATAGTTACTCTTTAAATTTCTAAAATATAGATATCACTTCCATTAAAATGAATAGCGTTTACTTTACATTACACAATACATCAGACGTATCCGTACAATACATAGATACACAGATACAAAATATATTAAGATGATAATAAAGTGATAATGAAGATAACATACCAGATAGGTTAAACCTGAACTGGTAATACCGTGACAATGAGTGTACGATGAACGTTGCCACTGAGAAATCTGCCTAATAAAGAAATACAAATGCAGAATACTATATACAAGTGATATCCTATGGTAAAATAGTGTATAAAAATATATAGTACAACAGCCACTCATTTCAGACATACAACACTCATACACTTGCACTTACCAACATACATCAAGCATACAGACATACATTTACTTTCCATGACTGTCCAGAGGGGTTTATATTACTTAGTTTATATATATATATATATATATATATATATATATATATATATATATATATATATATATATATATATATATAGGTTTTGTGTTTAATACTGTTTTATACAGATAATAATTACTCACTGAACTGTAAGTTCATCAAGCACTATAAATATATGCAAGATGCATTATGTTTCTAATAAATCAAATTAAGAATACATTCTACAATATATATTATTTCTAATTGCAATAATTAGAAAACATCCATATATACAACATCATAAAATAAATAATCAACTAACCTTACATATAGTCAAGGACCAACCTGTAGGTCCCGGGACCAAATCATGGAAACAAAGGTTTGAAAGTGTTTTTGAGTTTCCTGATGTATACTGAACAATTTTGACTTGGGCTGCCCGGTCGAAAATCCCGTGCATTTTGGGGAAGGGTCAACAAAGGTCAAACAGGGGTCAAAGTTCAAAATTGTGTCGATATGCATATCAAATTACTCGTCCAGTCATAAGGAACCTAGAAATATATAGTTTGTTATACTTCCGACCTTAAATGGGGGAGCTATGACCAAAAACGTTGAAAGGTCAACCACTTTTGGCAGTCGGTGAAATTCCCAAACACAGTTAACATTGTCCGATAGTCATGATTTTAGTGTCTAATAATATATTTTCTGACATGACAAATTCAACCAAGAAACTTTTAAAAGTAAAAAGGGTTACCTTGACCTTGAAAATCGAAAATATTCTAGTAATATGAATAAATCCCTCTACAAATCCAAATCCTCACATAGAAAAGAATGTGGCAAAAAATCTCGCTGAGTATATGGTGTTTCCTTGTGAGGTGACAGTAGCAACTGATTTTCTAAAATTCAACAACAAACATTGTTGTAGCTATGGCCAGCTTGGCCTATCAACAAGACCATAGACTGGGCCGGGGCGCGCTGGGGCAAAGAGTGCTGTAAGTCAAAAGCATGCAGTGTGACAATTAGTGGAAGTTAGACTGAGGGTAAGCTTACTTAATGTTACAGAGCTATGGAATGAATGTTTAAGATATAAAATACTAAGGTATAAAACATAACTAATATTATAACTATAATAATATATTCTTATAATATAAATATCGTAAGAAACTAATTAGTTAAAATGGTAACAAGGCCATATAACCTTACTACTTACTAATAAATCTTAATTAAAAGTTATGTACATAACTGAGCCTGCCACATATATACGATTCCTGAATCTACGAAAGTCCCCTCGTAAAGTCCTGCTTACTGATGTCAGTGAACACGCCATTTTGTTAAAGTCGGTCACCGGTAGTGATGTCATAGGTCAACAGTGTTGTACATATTTAGTATTTTTTTTATGAGGTAAAGGTCCGTAAATGAAAGTACACACGATCATTGTATCATGCTGTTTACAGTTTCAGTTATGATGTAGAATTTGTATATCCTTTACATATTCTTTCCACACAATTAATTTCCCTATTGCATGGATATTCGGATATTTGTCAATGTTCCTTATGATATCATACGTAGATATAGGCCACAAAATGTATGAAATTTGATAATCTGTTTGTTTAAACATGGTTTACATAAGAAACTCATACGTTAATAGTGTCGTAACCGATTTTTCCCCCTTTAGACAAGTGTTGGAAGATGAAATGTAAATGTAACTGCAACATGTACCTATTTCTTTGGTTTGTAAAAGTCAATATTGTAATTTCATATAAACAGGTTAATGAATAGCCGTTTCATTTTATTTTAAACTTAAAACTGAATATATAAATTTAATAATATGTTTTGTTAAATATATATGCGCATATGTTTAAAAGAATTGTCTTGGAATTGTTTTATGTCGTTTTGCGTCGGTAATGTCCAACGATTCTCCAGGTGCGCAATTTACGAATTATTTCTCACGTTTTGTATTATATAATCAATGGGTCCACTCTTTCAAAATATTGTGATCACAGGATATGAAACTGATTTCTTCATTTCTCCAAGAATTGAAAAAAGTATGAAAAATATAAACCGTGCCATGTACCCCGCTGGTTGAACCGTACACGATTATCCTGACAATTCTATATCAAAAGAACTTTCTTCGCATATTTTATTGTGTAATTTTGAGACGAGATGAAGAGAAATAATCACATAATAATGAACAAATAAATGTCCAATATTGAAAATATTTTTGTGTTTTTGAAATATTCATTCGGGTATTTGATTACGTAAACTTGTCCAGTTGTGTCGAAAAAACTTCAAATTCCGTTTTACACATGCAGAATTTCCATACCATAAACCAAAGTTAGGTGAGATATATATTTATCAAAATACCAATGTCGTCTTTTTTTCGACGTAGTCAAAGACATAAAAATTGACTTCAAATATAATGGTGTCAATCATTTTAGTAATTCATTACATTTGATTGAAAGGCTAGTTCTCCATTAATAATGGTGCAACATTAGTCAAATTACATTTGCAAAATGAGGGGATTGAGTTTTGCCCCATTTCCTTTGTATGTGTGTTACGTCATAGAGGAAAATCAGTTTTCATCATTTACGGCAAGCTATTTTTTGTATTGAATGCATAACGTTATGCAAAAGTTTATAAATCCATTTGATATATATTTGTCATTCAGATATTAGGCAGTATTTTGTTCGCTCACAGTTTCTGTAAAGCTGCTTAATAAAAAATATCGCCGCACAGTACTTTTATAAATACGATAAAAAAGCGGAGAATTTGCTGTTTTTCAAAGCAGAACAAAATCTCGGAACACTTATCAGTGTCTTTTTAACAAGCCGGTTTAATATTTTCAGTTAAATTTACACCAATTTATATCAGACAGGAAATTTAATGTAATAAATGTTGTATTTGGGATAACACTTCCTCAGTAAAGTACAAATTCAAATACTGTTTGGGGTTGAGACCCATCCGGGATTCGGACCCACACTCTCAGGGTGAGGTCAGCGATCTAACCCACTCGGCCTCCGAGGCTTCCACACCTCAAACATGAAAGTCCGAGAACTGGTAGTCTAGGTAACGTACTTTGTGGATCCCCCTGATAAGTGTAGACTGGCCCGGCTCCCATAGCCGACAGCCACGAACACACAATGCCATTTAGAAAATGGTCAAATGTAACGTCTGGCGTTGGGTGCCTCAGTCTGAGAGTGTGGGTTCGAATCCCAGATGGGATTAAATCCAAAAGAGTACCAGAATTTGTACGTTACTGAGGAAGTGTTATCCCAAATACAACATTTGTTACAAATGACCACTTTCTAAATGGCATCGCGTATTCAACGGAAATTTAATATTCTACAATTCTGCGTAATTTTGTAGCCGTAGGTTGATCCAGTGCCGCGTTGGCGCAATTCTCACACAACCTTCACTTTTCAGATCTTTTGAAAAACTGCGTCAGAAACAATAACTCGACATCCAGGGTTAAATGCACATTCATCTGACACACAACAATCTTATATATTGTTTACATATTTATCTGTTCACTTCTCGACCACCATCAACAAGTGAAGTGAAACAGTCATTCGCCTATCTGCCCGTCTTTCTGCCTGCCTGCCTGCCTTTCTGTCTGTCTATTCTGTAAGGGTGTCTTGTTTTTCAATCAAACGTGTTTTGACAGCGATGTATTAGAGACGTTTTGGGTTTCTGTATGATCCATGATATGACAGGTGAGTGGAAACCTTAAAAAAAGGTTAAAAAACAACAAAATAAACACAAACTCACATAGTTCCGGCACCAATAGCACGGCATTCTTCAAAATTCCAATTTTCTCCACATTCAATGAGCAACCCTAAAGTCTCTCTCTCTCTCTCTCTCTCTCTCTCTCTCTCTCTCTCTCTCTCTCTCTCTCTCTCTCTCTCTCAAATAGTTCTGACTGTTAGGAGCTGTGACAACTGGTTAACTTGATACATGTGTTATTTTTAACATTGGGATGAAGAGCGAGATTCCTGATATTGTTGCAGAGGGTGAGTATGGAATGATGTCGGCTGATGCCCAGCGGGAGATCGATGCGTACCGGAAGGACAGAGATGATGCGGTGGCGGAGTTGACCAAGGTCAAGGCGGACCTGGAGCAGGTCAAGAAGAAGCTTGCTGAACTTCAAATTCTTCAAGAAATTGAGAAGGGTATCAAGGAAAAGGTACAGTCGGATCCTCTCGGCTTGTTCCGTTACCTACGTAATACGTGGGGCGGTGGGGTAGCCTAGTGGTTAAAGCGTTCGCTAGTCACGCCGAGGGCCCGGGTTCGATTCCCCACATGGGTACAATGCGTGAAGCCCATTTCTGGTGTTCCCCACCGTGATATTGCGGGAACATTGCTAAAAGCGGCGTAAAAACATACCCAATCACTCACTCGTAATACCTTGGCTAGCAATTTTGTGTTATTGAATTATGCCACTGTAATAATGAGTCATATCATATCATATCATATCATATCATATATCATGTCATGTCATGTCATGTCATATCATACCATGTTTCACGCAACATTAATCGTGCCTGCTGGCTTATTGTGTTGTGTGATGTGGTCGTCACACGAACCATTGAAATAGTGAGTCCAGTTCCAATATAGGTTACTTGGGGGACTGCGAGTTGGATGAGCAGCCCGGGCAAGATCACAGGGCACGAACCTTGGCATGAACCTTGGCACGAACCTGGTACATGACTGTTTTGCGAAAAAACACTTTCCAAAATTTGATGGAAATAACCAAATATCTATTAATAAATTTATTAACAATGCCCCGTATGTTGACGCTTTCGCTACAGTACTACAGAAGTCAATTGTCACGTGACCAGGTTATAACTTGTAGCGTGTTTGAATTCGGACGATAGATCAATAAAAACTGATGCATTTGAACCAATTACATTTTAGATACTTACTTTCAAATACGACCTGTATTTGAATAGTAAGTCTCTAAAATGTAATTGGTGACATGATAATAAATACACCAGCTATGTGTTGAGATAATCTGAGATAAATGTTGACGTAATCCAACCATGTTTGGTTATTTATACCTGACGTAAGAGAAAACCCCAGGCGAGAAAATCAAATGGCCGGTCCCAAGACTTCCATAATTGGTATCCGATATAGAGCTACAACACATTGCTACAATTCATACAGCTACAACACATATATCTACGTCACACATTGCTACAGCTCAAAGATCTACGTCATACATTGCTACAGTACATATATCTACGTCACACATTGCTACAATACATATATCTACGCCAATGGCTGCAAAAACACATATATCTACAACACACATTGCTACAGCTCATATCTACGTCACTGGCTCATTTATTTTCGCCAAACACTGCTACAACACATTTATCTACGTCACACACTGCTACAACACATTTATCTACGTCACACACTGCTACAACACATTTATCTACGTCACACATTGCTACAACACATTTATCTACGTCACACATTGCTACAACACATTTATCTACGTCACACATTAAACACAGAGTTACAACACATAGTCACATGACACAGTATGACACAATATTGTAGTCACGTGATATTAAACTGTAAAATCATATAGTTGCCATTAATTTCACACCCTCAAATAGAAAATTTAATATTCTACGTTGTGTGATGTGGTCGTCACCCGAACCATTGAAATAGTGAGTCCAGTTCCAATATAGGTTACTTGGGGCACTGCGAGTTGGATGAGCAGCCCGGGCAAGATCACAGGGCACGAACCTTGGCATGAACCTTGGCACGAACCTGGTACATGACTGTTTTGCGAAAAAACACTTTCCAAAATTTGATGGAAATAACCAAATATCTATTAATAAATTTATTAACAATGCCCCGTATGTTGACGCTTTCGCTACAGTACTACAGAAGTCAATTGTCACGTGACCAGGTTATAACTTGTAGCGTGTTTGAATTCGGACGATAGATCAATAAAAACTGATGCATTTGAACCAATTACATTTTAGATACTTACTTTCAAATACGACCTGTATTTGAATAGTAAGTCTCTAAAATGTAATTGGTGACATGATAATAAATACACCAGCTATGTGTTGAGATAATTTGAGATAAATGTTGACGTAATCCAACCATGTTTGGTTATTTATACCTGACGTAAGAGAAAACCCCAGGCGAGAAAATCAAATGGCCGGTCCCAAGACTTCCATAATTGGTATCCGATATAGAGCTACAACACATTGCTACAATTCATACAGCTACAACACATATATCTACGTCACACATTGCTACAGCTCAAAGATCTACGTCATACATTGCTACAGTACATATATCTACGTCACACATTGCTACAATACATATATCTACGCCAATGGCTGCAAAAACACATATATCTACAACACACATTGCTACAGCTCATATCTACGTCACTGGCTCATTTATTTTCGCCAAACACTGCTACAACACATTTATCTACGTCACACACTGCTACAACACATTTATCTACGTCACACACTGCTACAACACATTTATCTACGTCACACATTGCTACAACACATTTATCTACGTCACACATTGCTACAACACATTTATCTACGTCACACATTAAACACAGAGTTACAACACATAGTCACATGACACAGTATGACACAATATTGTAGTCACGTGATATTAAACTGTAAAATCATATAGTTGCCATTAATTTCACACCCTCAAATAGAAAATTTAATATTCTACGTTAGAGGTAGTCCCAGTGAGGCAATTCTCGCACAGCGTTCACTTTTCAGAACTGGTCAGTGAAACAGTGACGAGGCTAGGGGTCATATAGTAACACCATCTACTGTCCAGGACCATTTCCCGTAATATGATTGCGTCACATACAGAGAGATGTTAACATTTGTAAACAGTTTCACCTCACACAGGAGTCTCACCACTTCTGTTATCGGTACGAGCGCTCAGTAACAATGCCAGCAATAAGCTACAGGCGGAAAGGTCTTACTCTTTCTGGCTCACTAACATTTGGAACTGTGCCGTGCTTGAACGTTGTGATGGCATGTGGAAACAAAGACTACCCACATACTACGCATAGACTACGACACAGACTACGACACAGACTACCCACAGACTACGACACAGACTACGACACAGACTACCCAAATACTACCCACAGACTACAACACAGACTACCCACAAACTACGAAACAGACTACCCACAGACTACGACAAAGACTACGACACAGACTACTCACATACTACCCACAGACTACGACACAGACTACGACACAGACTACCCACACACTACCCACAGACTACAACACAGACTACCCACAGACTACGACACACACTACCCACAGACTACCCACAGACTACCCACAGACTACCCACAGAGTACGACACAGGCTACCCACAGACTATGCCACAGACTACCCCACAGACTACCCACAGACTACACACAAACTACCCACAGACAACGACACAGACTACGACACAGACTACCCACAGACTACGACACACACTACCCACAAACTACCCACAGACTACGACACAGACTACGACACAGACAACATCACAGACTACGACACAGACTACCCACAGACTACCCACAGAGTACGACACAGACTACGACACAGACTACCCACAGACTACGACACACACTACCCACAGACTACAACACAGACTACCCTCAGACTGCCCACAGACTACCCACAGACTACTACAGAGCCTACGACAGAGACTACGACACACACTACGACACACACTACCCACAGACTACACACAGACTACCCACAGACTACGACAGAGACTACGACACAGACTACGACACCGACTACCCTCAGACTGCCCACAGACTACCCACAGACTACGACAGAGCCTACGACACAGACTACGACACAGACTACGACACAGACTACCCACAGACTACGACCCAGACTACGACACAGACTACCCACAGACTACGAAACAGACTACCCACTGACTACGACACACACTACCCACAGACTACGCACAGACTACCCACAGACTACGACACAGACTACGACACAGACTTCGACACAGACTACGACATAGACTACCCACAGACTACGACACAGACTACAACACAGACTACGGACAGACTACGACACAGACCACGGACAGACTACGACACAGACTACCCACAGACAACGACACAGATTACCCACAGACTACGACACAGACTACCCACAGACTACGACACAGACTACGACACTGACTACCCACAGACTACGACACAGACTACGCACAGACTACCCACGGACTATGACACAGACTACGCACAGACTACCCACAGACTACGACACAGACTACCCACAGACAACGACACAGACTACCTACAGACTACGACACAGACTTCGACACAGACTACGACACAGACTACCCACAGACTACGACACAGACTACGACACAGACTACCCACAGACTACCCACGGACTATGACACAGACTACCCACAGACTACGCCACAGACTACCCACAGACTACGACACAGACTACCCACAGACATCGACACAGACTACCTACAGACTACGACACAGACTTCAACACAGACTACGACACAGACTACCCACAGACTACGACACAGACTACGACACTGACTACGACACAGACTACCCAGAGACTACGACACAGACTACCCACAGACAACGACACAGACTACCCACAGACTACGACACAGACTTCGACACAGACTTCGACACAGACTACACACAGACTACGACACAGACTACAACACAGACTACAACACAGACTTACCACAGGTCTACGACACAGACTACCCACAGACTACGACACAGACTACCCACAGACTACCCACTGACTACAACACAGACTACGACACAGACTACGCACAGACTATGACAAAGACTACCCACTGACTACGACTCACACTACCCACAGACTACGACACAGACTACCCACAAACTACGACACAGACTACCCACATACTACACACAAACTATGCACAGACTACGACACAGACTACCCACATACTACCCACAGACTACCCACAGACTACGACACACACTACCCACAGACTACGCACAGACTACCCACAGACTACCCACAGACTACCCACAGACTATGACACAGACTACGACACAGACTACCCTCAGACTACGACACAGACTACGACACAGACAACGCACAGACTACCCACGGACTACGACACAGACTACGCACACACAACGACAAAGACTACCCACAGACTACGACACAGACTACGACACTGACTACGACACAGACTACCCAGAGACTACGACACAGACAACGACACAGACTACCCACAGACTACGACACAGACTTCGACACAGACTTCGACACAGACTACACACAGACTACGACACAGACTACAACACAGACTACAACACAGACTACAACACAGACTTACCACAGGTCTACGATACAGACTACCCACAGACTACGACAAGACTACCTACAGACTACCCACTGACTACAACACAGACTACGACACAGACTACGCACAGACTATGACAAAGACTACCCACTGACTACGACACACACTACCCACATACTACGACACAGACTACGACACAGACTACGACACAGACTACCCACAGACTACCCACAGACTACCCACTGACTACAACACAGACTACGACACAGACTACCCACAGACTACGACACAGACTACGACACAGACTACGACACAGACTATGACAAAGACTACCCACAGACTACGACACAGACTACCCACAGACTATGACACACACTACCCACAGACTACCCACATACTACGAGACACACTACACACAGACTATCCACAGACCACCAATGTCTGTCACATTTTACCCTCCACGTCAAAGTTGGTTAACAATAAAAAAAATGAAGATGGCAAGGAAAGTGTTGTAACTATCTATGGGAGGTAACTCTTGTCAACTTGTCGGACATTTCACATTTGAAAGTATATATGAAAGTATTATGACAATTATGGTAAGTACAATACTTTCACTTTTCAATAGATATAAGATGTGTGATAAGGCCCTTTTTGGTCCACGGGATATGCTTAATTGAAGAAATGAGGAAAAATAGAGATCGTTATGAAAGTTATCAGATGTATTCGTATGAATAAGAATTAGATTTTATTTGTTTCAACACTTGCATGTTTGGGATTTACAACATGACTAAATGGATACTAAAGTACTTTAGTAGTTAGGGTCAGCGTGTGTCGCCAACACTGGTGTGTTAGGTTTTGCTGCACTCATGGGTTTTCAAATCAGTGGACGACAGGTTCATCTCGCCTAATGACCGGCCGGGTATGTACGCAATGTGGCGGTCCGAGTGTATCTATGTAAGTATACGTGCCTCGGTATAAGATTTGGTGACACACACACAACAAAGGAATGTCAGTTAGGCAAATGAGTCAGACAGGTTGGGTCGCGTTATCTCGGGGTGTCGCGTTATCTCGGGGTGTCGCGTGACCTGAGGTTGCATCCGGGATTGGGGGAATCCCTTGCCGGTGTCATGCGGGTAGTTCGTGGCTATTATTGGGATTACTTCTATATATGGGCATACCGACGTCTTCTGTTCATCTGCAAATCGGGGTGCGTGATGGTGGGCTGATGTTGTGATGTGGAATATTTTTTCTCTCGAAAGGTCATATATATATAGATACATAGATACATAGATAGATAGATATACTGTATGTGGGGGGGGGGGTGGGGGGGAGAACCCATGCTTCCTGTAAAAGGCGACTATTCTGGTAGTAAGAGGCGACTAACGGGATCGGGTGGTCAGGCTCGCTGACTTGGTTGATGCATATCATCGTATCCCAATTGCGTGGATCGATGCTCATAATGTCAATCACTGGATTCTCTGGTCCTGACTCGATTATTTACAGACCGCCGTCATATATCTGGAATATTGCTGAGTACGGCGTTAAACAATAAACAAACCAAACAATGTCTGTGTGCGTGCGTGAGTGCGTGCGGGTTGGGTGTAAACGCTACTTATTCCAGTATTTCATTAAGATCCCGTCGTCTCAGTGTAATGTCGGACATCAGACCAGAGTCAGGCAGGCCGTACATGCTGATCTTGAAATAACCCGCACGGGTCTGGCACTGGAGGACTAATGATCAAATCGGGCGAATGTGGGATTCGACCCCATGATTCTCAGTGATAGATGCTGTGGTTTATCAGAGTTAGTTCAAGCTATATAGGTCCACCAGAAATTATCTTCCACTTCTTTGAAATACTCTTATCGACAACTTTGACACAGTGACAATGTGAGGCAGTTCGACTCATTTGAAACCAGCTGCAGCCTGGGGCTGTTACAACATGGCGTCCCACACACTATCACGTGATAAAATAACAAACAACTGAATAAACTAGAACTATATTTAATTATGTGCCCAATCTAAGCAATATCTTAATGGAAAGTGATGATTCGAAATGGCCTCTTTAAGGGCAAGTAAAGTGAAAAAAATGATTGCGATGTTTTTGCGAATATCACTTTTCCTTGATACATTTAGTCATTTTCCGAGAAACCTACAAGGGGGCGTGTCCTAAAGCTACCGGCGCAGCGGTGACAGCTGTTTTCATTGGCTGATAGGGGCGGTGGGGTAGCCTAGTGGTTAAAGCGTTCGCTCGTCACGCCGAAGACCCGGGTTCGATTCCCGACATGTGTACTATGTGTGAAGCCCATTTCTGGTGTCCCACGCTGTGATATTGCTGGAACATTGCTGAAACTCGCTCACTCATTGGCTGATAGGTTTGCCGCGTTTATCTATCTTGAAATTCTTAGCCCTTCTCTGTCTACTCTTTCTACAACTGCTGCTAATCCTACCAAAAAAAACACATTTCATACATGTGTTGAATGTGTGAAACGACCTTTGATCTTGACATTGGATGAGCAGACAGAAACAACACAATGTTTTACAGAATCCGATGCAGAAGCAGGCAGACTGGGCGTCGGCCCGTTCGTCATGATCGTTGAAATTGCGCAGCGCGTGAAACACCGGGAACCCGTTTTAACCTGCACTTAGGGCTATCCTCTTACTGGGGGAATTTTTCGTTTTGGGGACGATTTCGCGTGGTTTTTTTATCGTCAGTTTAACGCTATTTCAGTTTTTCAAATTTCATTTTGGTCAGGCATTTATAATAAAGTAGGTCCTAAAGTATAAAAATCTGCAAAGTTGCTTCGTTGACTTTACTTGGCATTGAATATAACAAATGATGGGGGGTCGTAATGTATTCAAGTGATGTATTGACGATGCTAGTTTCATTGATAGAGATTATTATACGAGCACGAGTGTCGTCAAACCAGTAGGACACAAATGCGAGTATATGTACTTCTTTAGTACCCATTCTTTCTTAATCATTTTGAGCTCCCCTTTAGAAATGCACTGATCACGACCGCCGTCTGAGAAATCAAAGCGACAAAACCCTTCCATATTTATCTCTGCCAAAAGCAAAGTCAACTGTTTGATTCCGACTATATCACGAGGATGTGTTTATGAATCACTATCAAATATAATAGTGATGATACCAGGTGTTCGCGAAAAGGTGAGCGTATCCTGCCACATTGATGACACCCGTCACAAACACAAGTAGAGGCAAGTCAATTCTTCGCCTGAAACAAATACAGGAACATATGGAAGGGACTGCCTAAAAGTCGGGCCAAGAAAAGTCGGGCCTGGCCGGGCCAGCGGGTAATACTAAAAATGGATTGCAGAATAATAAAACGAAACGTGCATATCTAGGCAGATCTCAAATGTCCACAAACGTATAGTTTTGCTCATTTAATTGAGTTTGAATAAAAATGCACCTTCAACAATGTAATAAACTGATGATTATGACTACATACCGTGAGTCTCGTAGAAAAGTCAGTGTCTTGACTGTGTGTTTTCTTTGATTAGAATGCTTCTCACCGACCTTAGCGTGTAGGGGTGTGATGTCCTAGGCAGGAAACGACAGTGTTTTGACTACTCTTCTTTGATTAATTTACGTGTTAAGGTAATTAACCTTTACTAATTCGTGTAAAACCAACACAGGATGTTTCCTGGAAGTGGATATTCGCGAATGTCAAAGGACTGACACGACACGTGTTCATAACTGTCCAAGCACTTCTAAAGTTCCTAACATTCTATATATCTAAAGACTAGTATAACATCTAATTATATACCACTTTATTGTCTCATATTTCAGTAGTTTAAGAAAACACAGAGCTCAAAGTGAAGCCTTTTTCACTCCACATTCTCAACATAGTCTCTATCAGAAGTGTTTGACTTGTGTTGGGTCCGACTTGGCCCGGGCTGTCAAAATGCACTTTAAACACACAAATGTATCTTCAAATGTCTTTAAATCTATAGACTAGCATTATATCTACCTATATACCACTTTATAGTGTCTCAGTTCGCTGTATTTAAAGAAAACAAGGTGCTCAAAGTGAAGCCCTTTTCCCTCTACATTCTCAACATAGTCTCTATCAGAAGTGTTTTGTTTGTGTTGGGTCCGACTTGGCCCGGGCCGTCAAAATCAACTTTAAACATACACATGTTTCTTCAAATGTGTTTACATCTATAGATTAGTGTTATATCTACCAATATACCACTTTATAATGTCACGGGAAATCGTATTTAAAGAAAACAAGGGGCTCAAAGTGAAGCATTTTTACTTTATTTTCTTAAGAAAATCCAAGTCAGAAGTGTTCGGTCCGACTTGGCCCGGGCTGTCAAAATCAACTTAAACCTCACAGATGTATCATCAAATGGATCCACATCTTTCGATTAGTATTATATCTACCTAAATACCACTTTATAGTGTCTCAGATCGCTGTACTTAAAGAAAACAAGGGGCTCAAAGTGAAGCCCTTTTCCCTCTACATTCTCAACATAGTCTCTATCAGAAGTGTTTTGTTTGTGTTGGGTCCGACTTGGCCCGGGCCGTCAAAATCAACTTTAAACACACAGATGTATGTTCAAATGTGTTAACATCTATAGATTAGTATTAAATCTACCTATACACCACTTTATAATGTCACAGATCGCAGTTTTTTATAGAAAACAAGGGGCTCAAAGTGAAGCCATTTTCCCTTCTACATTCTCAACATAGTCTGTATCAGAAGCGTTTTGCTTGTGTTGGGTCCGAGTTGGCACGGGCCGTCAAAATCAACAGATGTATCAAATGTATTTACATGTATACAAAGTGAAGTACATTTTTGCATACGCTCACTCTCAAAGTAGTGGTTGTTTCGCCTTGTGAGCCCCTTGTTTTCTTTAAGTACAGCAATCTGAGACACTATAAAGTGGTATTTAGGTAGATATAATACTAATCGAAAGATATGGATCCATTTGATGATATATCTGTGAGGTTTAAGTTGATTTTGACAGCCCGGGCCAAGTCGGACCGAACACTTGTGTGACTGTTGAGAGTATAGGGAGAAGAGGTCTACTTTAACCAACGTGTCTGCTTTAAATACGACGATCAGTGACATTATAAAGTAGTATTTACTTATATATAGTACGTTCCTATAAATATAAACGCTATGCCGACAGATGGAAATTTGTATCACGATAGCTAGAAGTATTTGATACGTTTCAAATCTTATTTCGTTTAACGATTGCTCTTTTACATGTTACCAAGATCTGCGACGCTTACACACAGCTCCACTTTCTGGTTTTCAAGCGATTTACTCCGAATTACTTATTTATGGTGCACTTTTTTTGTTTGGTGATTGTTCATTAATGTCATGTGTGTATGTTTCATCAATTATATGTAGGTATGATCGCTCGCCGATAATGAAGTAATTAGCCAGTAACACTTTGGCCCGTCTTGGCCCGGCCCGGCCCGACTTTTAGGCAATCCCCATGCATGTGGAACAAGTCAAAATAGAGAATTGCATCGGACATCATTTTTGGCACTAATGCGTCAAATTTGGAAATGTCCTCCACGTGTCTACCATAAACCTTTTTGAAAACTTTACTGTAGGCCTTGAATGTTTTAGCCTTGATCAAACAACTTCTAAACAAGAGACTATGACGCTCATTGAAATCTTGGTAGAAATGCTCGATTTTTACCTCAAAAGTTGTGAAATGTAGACGTCAAGGGCTTGAGCTGCGGGAAAACAACAATTGTCAAGTGACGTCAATAATCTTCAGCTATGACGTTGTTTCTTGTGGGACGACCTTACGTCACAATAAGATTCGAATGACGTCAACAATGCCGTCCGGATGACAGAAACAATACACTGTTGTCTCGTGACGTTATATGACCCTAGGGCACATATGGTTCTTATGAACCCCGATATGTTTGCCCTCGTAGGTAATAAAAAGAATTATTACACAATTATTATTGTGTTGTCACGCAGGCGAATAAGTCTTCTAGCTTGGCCAGCAAGAAAAAGAAGAAAAAGGAGAAGGATAGTCTGGGACTGAGCACGTCTCCTTCACTCAGCCCCTCAGCCCAGCTCCTCCTCAGCCTGTCCAACCCGGCCTGCAAACACCCAAAGATACCCGGGCTAGAAGATGACGAGGATTCCAAGGCATTCTACACGGTATGTATAGATTGACATTCTACACGGTATGTATAGATTGACTTTCTACACGGTATGTATAGATTCACATTCTACACGGTATGTACAGATTCACATTCTACACGGTATGTATAGATTCACATTCTACACGGTATGTATAGATTCACATTCTACACGGTATGTATAGATTGACATTCTACACGGTATGTATAGATTGACTTTCTACACGGTATGTATAGATTCACATTCTACACGGTATGTACAGATTCACATTCTACACGGTATGTATAGATTCACATTCTACACGGTATGTATAGATTCACATTCTACACAGTATGTATAGATTCACATTCTACACGGTATGTACAGATTCACATTCTACACGGTATGTATAGATTCACATTCTACACGGTATGTATAGATTCACATTCTACACGGTATGTACAGATTGACATTCTACACGGTATGTATAGATTCACATTCTACACGGTATGTATAGATTCACATTCTACACGGTATGTACAGATTGACATTCTACACGGTATGTATAGATTCACATCCTACACAGTATGTACAGATTGACATTCTACACGGTATGTACAGATTGACATTCTACACGGTATGTACAGATTCACATTCTACACGGTATGTACAGATTCACATTCTACACGGTATGTATAGATTCACATTCTACACGGTATGTATAGATTCACATTCTACACAGTATGTATAGATTCACATTCTACACGGTATGTACAGATTGACATTCTACACGGTATGTATAGATTCACATTCTACACGGTATGTATAGATTCACATTCTACACGGTATGTACAGATTGACATTCTACACGGTATGTATAGATTCACATTCTACACGGTATGTATAGATTCACATTCTACACGGTATGTACAGATTGACATTCTACACGGTATGTATAGATTCACATCCTACACAGTATGTACAGATTGACATTCTACACGGTATGTACAGATTGACATTCTACACGGTATGTACAGATTGACTTTCTACACGGTATGTATAGATTCACATTCTACACGGTATGTACAGATTCACATTCTACACGGTATGTATAGATTCACATTCTACACGGTATGTATAGATTCACATTCTACACAGTATGTATAGATTCACATTCTACACGGTATGTACAGATTGACATTCTACACGGTATGTATAGATTCACATTCTACACGGTATGTATAGATTCACATTCTACACGGTATGTACAGATTGACATTCTACACGGTATGTATAGATTCACATTCTACACGGTATGTATAGATTCACATTCTACACGGTATGTACAGATTGACATTCTACACGGTATGTATAGATTCACATCCTACACAGTATGTACAGATTGACATTCTACACGGTATGTACAGATTGACATTCTACACGGTATGTACAGATTGACATTCTACACGGTATGTACAGATTCACATTCTACACGGTATGTACAGATTGACATTCTACACGGTATGTACAGATTGACATTCTACATGGTATGTACAGATTGACATTCTACACGGTTTGTACAGATTGACATTCTACATGGTATGTACAGATTGACGTTCTACACAGTATGTACAGATTGACATTCTACACGGTATGTACAGATTAACATTCTACACGGTATGCATAGATTGACATTCTACACGGTATGCATAGATTGACATTCTACACGGTATGTACAGATTGACATTCTACACGGTATGTACAGATTGACATTCTACATGGTATGTACAGATTGACATTCTACATGGTATGTACAGACTAACATTCTACACAGTATGCATAGATTGACATTCTACACAGTATGTACAGACTGACGTTCTACACGGTATGTACAGATTAACATTCTACACGGTATGTACAGATTGACATTCTACACGGTATGTACAGATTCACATTCTACACTGTATGTACAGATTGACATTCTACATGGTATGTACAGACTAACATTCTACACAGTATGCATAGATTGACATTCTACAAGGTATGTACAGATTGACATTCTACACGGTATGTACAGATTGACATTCTACACGGTATGTACAGACTCACATTCTACACGGTATGTACAGATTGACATTCTACACGGTATGCATAAATTGACATTCTACATGGTATGTACAGACTGACATTCTACACGGTATGTACAGATTGACGTTCTACACAGTTTGTACAGATTGACATTCTACACAGTATATACAGATTCACATTTACACAGTATGTAGAGATTGACATTCTACACGGTATGTGCTGATTGACATTCTAAACGGTATGTATAGATTGACATTCTACACGGTATGTACAGATTGACATTCTACACGGTATGTACAGATTCACATTCTACACGGTATGTATAGATTCACATTCTACACGGTATGTACAGATTGACATTCTATGCCGTTTGTACAGATTGACATTCTACATGGTATGTACAGCTTCACATTCTACACGGTATGCATAGATTGACATTCTACACGGTATGTACAGATTGACATTCTAAACGGTATGTACAGATTGACATTCTACATGGTATGTACAGATTGACTTTCTACACGGTATGTACAGATTGACATTCTACACGGTATGCATAGATTGACATTCTACACGGTATGTACAGACTGACATTCTACACGGTATGTACAGATTGACGTTCTACACAGTTTGTACAGATTGACATTCTACACAGTATGTACAGATTCACATTTACACAGTATGTAGAGATTGACATTCTACACGGTATGTGCTGATTGACATTCTAAACGGTATGTATAGATTGACATTCTACACGGTATGTACAGATTGACATTCTACACGGTATGTACAGATTGACATTCTACACGGTATGTATAGATTCACATTCTACACGGTATGTACAGATTCACATTCTATGCCGTTTGTACAGATTGACATTCTACATGGTATGTACAGATTCACATTCTACACGGTATGCATAGATTGACATTCTACACGGTATGTACAGATTGACATTCTAAACGGTATGTACAGATTGACATTCTACATGGTATATACAGATTGACTTTCTACACGGTATGTACAGATTGACATTCTACACGGTATGTACAGATTCACATTCTACGCCGTTTGTAAATTGCGTATGTAACATTCGTGTAACACCCACCCTGTCTGGAGGCCAGAAAGAGTATATCATTATGTTAGGTTTGTTGGGTGTGGTGGGTAACATCCTCGAAGTGTGTCAATTTTGGCAGAAAGAAACAGTCAACTGTATAGTCTATCTCACAGTCCCTGAACCATATTATTTTCCCTTCCGCCTACTGTCATGCAAAATGCTCTAAATGAAGCATGTCTAGATTTTCCGCAGGTTCTGAATCTCCCATCTCAGTGGGTCTCCTTTCAATTAGAATAGTAATTTGATTCTAGAGAGACTAAGCGTTAGTCTAGTAACTGTAACGGAGGCAAATTATTGTCTGTGAATACAATGAGGTACTTATGTATGTTTCCAGTGATTGTTGCGTCTGTGAATACAATGAGGTACTTATGTATGTTTCCAGTGATTGTTGCGTCTGTGAATACAATGAGGTACTTATGTATGTTTCCAGTGATTGTTGCGTCTGTGAATACAATGAGGTACTTATGTATGTTTCCAGTGATTGTTGCGTCTGTGAATACAATGAGGTACTTATGTATGTTTCCAGTGATTGTTGCGTCTGTGAATACAATGAGGTACTTATGTATGTTTCCAGTGATTGTTGCGTCTGTGAATACAATGAGGTACTTATGTATGTTTCCAGTGATTGTTGCGTCTGTGAATACAATGAGGTACTTATGTATGTTTCCAGCGATTGTTGCGTCTGTGAATACAATGAGGTACTTATGTATGTTTCCAGTGATTGTTGCGTCTGTGAATACAATGAGGTACTTATGTATGTTTCCAGTGATTGTTGCGTCTGTGAAGACAATCATGATGTATGTATGTTTCCAGCGATTGTTGCGTCTGTGAAGACAATCATGATGAATGTATGTTTCCAGCGATTGTTGCGTCTGTGAAGACAATCATGATGTATGTATGTTTCCAGCGATTGTTGCGTCTGTGAAGACAATCATGATGAATGTATGTTTCCAGCGATTGTTGCGTCTGTGAAGACAATCATGATGTATGTATGTTTCCAGCGATTGTTGCGTCTGTGAAGACAATCATGATGAATGTATGTTTCCAGCGATTGTTGCGTCTGTGAAGACAATCATGATGAATGTATGTTTCCAGCGATTGTTGCGTCTGTGAAGACAATCATGATGTATGTATGTTTCCAGTGATTGTTGCGTCTGTGAAGACAATCATGATGAATGTATGTTTCCAGCGATTGTTGCGTCTGTGAAGACAATCATGATGTATGTACTAGTATGTTTCCAGCGATTGTTGCGTCTGTGAAGACAATCATGATGAATGTATGTTTCCAGCGATTGTTGCGTCTGTGAAGACAATCATGATGTATGTATGTTTCCAGTGATTGTTGCGTCTGTGAAGACAATCATGATGAATGTATGTTTCCAGCGATTGTTGCGTCTGTGAAGACAATCATGATGTATGTATGTTTCCAGTGATTGTTGCGTCTGTGAAGACAATCATGATGAATGTATGTTTCCAGTGATTGTTGCGTCTGTGAAGACAATCATGATGTATGTACTAGTATGTTTCCAGCGATTGTTGCGTCTGTGAAGACAATCATGATGAATGTATGTTTCCAGCGATTGTTGCGTCTGTGAAGACAATCATGATGTATGTATGTTTCCAGCGATTGTTGCGTCTGTGAAGACAATCATGATGAATGTATGTTTCCAGCGATTGTTGCGTCTGTGAAGACAATCATGATGTATGTATGTTTCCAGCGATTGTTGCGTCTGTGAAGACAATCATGATGTATGTATGTTTCCAGCGATTGTTGCGTCTGTGAAGACAATCATGATGTATGTACTAGTATGTTTCCAGTGATTGTTGCGTCTGTGAAGACAATCATGATGTATGTATGTTTCCAGTGATTGTTGCGTCTGTGAAGACAATCATGATGAATGTATGTTTCCAGCGATTGTTGCGTCTGTGAAGACAATCATGATGTATGTACTAGTATGTTTCCAGCGATTGTTGCGTCTGTGAAGACAATCATGATGAATGTATGTTTCCAGCGATTGTTGCGTCTGTGAAGACAATCATGATGTATGTATGTTTCCAGCGATTGTTGCGTCTGTGAAGACAATCATGATGAATGTATGTTTCCAGCGATTGTTGCGTCTGTGAAGACAATCATGATGTATGTATGTTTCCAGCGATTGTTGCGTCTGTGAAGACAATCATGATGTATGTATGTTTCCAGCGATTGTTGCGTCTGTGAAGACAATCATGATGTATGTACTAGTATGTTTCCAGTGATTGTTGCGTCTGTGAAGACAATCATGATGTATGTATGTTTCCAGCGATTGTTGCGTCTGTGGAGACAATCATGATGTATGTATGTTTCCAGCGATTGTTGCGTCTGTGAAGACAATCATGATGTATGTATGTTTCCAGCGATTGTTGCGTCTGTGGAGACAATCATGATGTATGTATGTTTCCAGCGATTGTTGCGTCTGTGAAGACAATCATGATGTATGTACTAGTATGTTTCCAGCGATTGTTGCGTCTGTGAAGACAATCATGATGTATGTATGTTTCCAGCGATTGTTGCGTCTGTGGAGACAATCATGATGTATGTATGTTTCCAGCGATTGTTGCGTCTGTGAAGACAATCATGATGTATGTATGTTTCCAGCGATTGTTGCGTCTGTGAAGACAATCATGATGTATGTACTAGTATGTTTCCAGTGATTGTTGCGTCTGTGAAGACAATCATGATGTATGTATGTTTCCAGTGATTGTTGCGTCTGTGAAGACAATTATGATGTATGTATGTTTCCAGTGATTGTTGCGTCTGTGAAGACAATCATGATGTATGTATGTTTCCAGAGAGTGGCGGAAGCGTTTCCAAACATGAGGTTGTCTGATGTCTTGGAAGCAGAAAAGAAGTTCCTAGCTGCTGACAAAGATCACAATGGGGTTAGTGCCTACACACACAGGGTAGTGATGGTGTTCTGGGGTTGTAGTGAGAGGGGTTCTGATGGTTTCCTGGGCTGCAGTGAGAGGGGTTCTGATGGTGTTCTGGGGTTGCAGTGAGAGGGTTCTGATGGTGTCCTGGGCTGCAGTGAGAGGGTTTATGATGGTGTTCTGGGGTTGCAGGGGGTGGCGTTCTGATGGTGTTCTGGGGTTGCAGTGAGAGGGTTCTGATGGTGTCCTGGGTTTCAGTGAGAGGGGTTCTGATGGTGTTCTGGGGTTGCAGGGGGTGGGGTTGTAGTGATGGTGTTTGGGGTTGCAGTGAGAGGGGTTCTGATGGTGTTCTGGGTCTGATGGTGATCTGGGGTTGCAGTGAGAGGGGTTCTGATGGTGTTTTGGGGTTGCAGGGGGTGGGGTTGTAGTGATGGTGTTTGGAGATGCAGTGAGAGGGGTTCTGATGGTGTTCTGGATCTGATGGTGACCTGGGCGTGCGGCGAGAGGGGTTCTGATGGTGGCGTTGGCTGCATTGAGAGGGGTTCTGATGGTGTTCTGGGGTTGCAGTGAGAGGGGTTCTGATGGTGTCCTGGGCTGCAGTGAGAGGGGTTCTGATGGTGTTCTGGGGTTGCAGGGGGTGGGGTTGCAGGGGGTGGGGTTGTAGTGATGGTGTTTGGGGTTGCAGTGAGAGGGGTTCTGATGGTGATCTGGGGTTGCAGTGAGAGGGGTCCTGGTGGTGTTCTGGGTTGCAGTGAGAGGGGTTCTGATGGTGTTCTGGGGTTGTAGGGGGTGGGGTTGTAGTGATGGTGTTTGGGGTTGCAGTGAGAGGGGTTCTGATGGTGTTCTAGGTCTGATGGTGATCTGGGGTTGCAGTGAGAGGGGTTCTGATGGTGTTCTGGGGTTGTAGTGAGAGGGGTTCTGATGGTGTCCTGTGCTGCAGTGAGAGGGGTTCTGATGGTGCTCTGGGGTTGCAGTGAGAAGGGTTCTGATGGTGCTCTGGGGTTGCAGTGAGAGGGGTTCTGATGGTGTCCTGTGCTGCAGTGAGAGGGGTTCTGATGGTGTCCTGTGCTGCAGTGAGAGGGGTTCTGATGGTGTTTTGGGGTTGCAGGGGGTGGGGTTGTAGTGATGGTGTTTGGATTTGCAGTGAGAGGGGTTCTGATGGTGTTCTGGGTCTGATGGTGTCCTGGGTTGCAGTGAGAGGGGTTCTGATGGTGCTCTGGGTTGCAGTGAGAGGGGTTCTGATGGTGTCCTGTGCTGCAGTGAGAGGGGTTCTGATGGTGTTCTGGGGTTGCAGTGAGAGGGGTTCTGATGGTGTTCTGGGGTTGTAGTGAGAGGGGTTCTGATGGTGTTCTTGGGTTGCAGTGAGAGGGGTTCTGATGGTATTCTGGGTTGCAGGTAATTGATGTGGATGAGCTGGACCGAGTGCTGATAGTGAGCGTGACCGTGTTCACCCCCGGCAAGGTCGAAGAGATCCTCAAGGAGATGGACACAGACGGGAGTGGAACCATCGAGTTCCTGGAGGCGCTCACTGTAAGTAATGGCGAATCCTGTATGTGTTGTCATAGAAACGCAACCTTAACATCTTAAGGTGAATGTTTGCGCTTTTCTCAATCAAATCAAAGTTGCCGTTGTCAAAGTTGCGTTCATTGTTTGGAATTTTGAAAAAAAAGGGGGAATCATATAATAGGGCAATTTCTCCACCTCCGGTCTGTTAAATCTAAATCGTTAAGGTTGATCCATTATTAAAGTTCTGAATGAAGAGATACCCTCTGGGTGTGTCATGGCGGACCTGGTGTCTGGTGTCTATACAATACTCCTCCAGCAGTGAACAGGCTCCTGGTGTCCCGCATGTCCCGCATGTCGCGTGGGTCAGGCACGCAGCGCGGTGGAGTTTGTCCATGGGGTTGATGTACGGAGTTCCTGACGGCCATTACAACTCGAGCATCAACACAGACTGGACTTGACAGGCAGGCATGTTTTCACCATATTAAAACACAATCGATCGATGCACATCAGAGGGCTTGCATGGCGCTGGCAGCAGAACTGGAAAGTCTGCATTGTGAGTGGGGGATTTGGAGGTTTCGTCAGCGCTATGGCGGCTGAAGTAGGTGTTTAAGAGCGGTTTCCCGTCCGACTTATATCCCTAGTACCAGCCATTGTGTCCCCCGATCCCCAAAGGGAAACTGGTCTGCTGGGTTTTTGACATACACCAGCATTCACAGAATCACAGAGTGTCGCCACAGAGATACTAGGCGATACACAAACAAGTACAAAATTCTGTTCAATTGTGAATGGTGTCTCTCTGGACAACTCAAAACTGTTTATTCATAAACTTTAATGTAAATCAAGACATTCGCCGCAACCACGATGAACAATATGAATCCGATTCTATTTGAAAATGACTAAACAATGTTCGCGTAGCCAAACAAACCACCCGTGTCATTCCGGGGGAAGTCCCAGTGTGCACGGAAAGGCACGAAAGGAGACGAGTGTATGCATATTGTTTCCGAGTGTTAAACGTCAACCGGAGTTTACGTAAGCCCCCACATCATATATCGGAGGTGAATGCGGTGCCATGTGTACAGATACGAAATCTGACCAGAGTAAATCAATGTAAGCTGTCTCTGTCACGACGAGAGATGTTGCCAGCCGTTCATTATTATTTGTCTTCGCCAGATTGCTCTGTAATGGCGATTCACCAGATTAAACTAGAATAACTGAACTGAACGACCGTAGGGACGACAGGAATAACAGGCGTTGTGACATCATCATATGTAACCTCGCCCATCCACAGCGACCCCCTCCCCCTCCCCTGGGCTTACTGGCCCCGGGGTCAGCGCATACACGTGCATGGATCGATAGCCACCAGTCGAAACAGTCCGAAAACATTTGTTACGATCGCCTACAGCTGATAGAGACATTGTAACCATGGGAACCTTGGTTATTTCAGAACAATAACATATTTATTGGTGTTAGCGATATTGAATCAATATACTGCAATGGCCAGGGACAATAGTGTATGGGTCTATTATATACGAGTGCCAGTAAAGGCGACTGCATGCTACTTTATTGGTGTGACTTTGGCGATCTCCTGATGCTATTGTAAAACACTGCATTGAACATGTCATTTTATGCAGGTTTTGAACACCCCTAGGGCCTCATTGTTCGCGTTAAACTGATTATAGCCAAGCACCTGTTCGAGCAATATTGTTTTAAACTGGGTATTATTATATGTGTTGGCTACGGACGATGCCATTGCCTTACGTCTAATGTTATTGGGAATTGTTTAGGGCGGTTGTTGGATCGTGAGGGGATTGTTGATACCCACTTTCTTCATCACTAGTCCAGTTGTGTGACGGCCATCTGTGAACACTCGGACAAACCAGTGGTTTTGGGCGCGAAGATACACAATTCGCAAGACTACACAATAACCAACCAATTCCCATTTCTGTCTGCTCTTACGACCTGGGGGCAAGGGTCCTGTTCTACACAGACCAGCTTTAGGAAATAAATCAGGACATCTTTCCCCTGACTTTTCCAGTACCAGGAACGACTGCGTTTGCTAGGGATGACACCCCAACCGATGTCTCTCCGGGAAAGAACAATGGTTCTCCTCGAATATTCAGTGTGTTATATCTACTTTTTATCGTGGGATAAATATCCTGGATCCATTCGCTTTCAGAGCTTCGATTTAGGCACGAAAAACAACAATTAGCATCGTCGAAAGTGCAGTGTGTTATATCAGATGCAATATTGGCTATTGTTGAGAAAAGTATGGGTTCTTAACTGTTCAGGGTCCCGTTCCACAAAGCGATCTTAGCGCTAAGATGATCGTAACGCCCATTCTTTAATATAAGCTTACGAAAGTCGTGGCTCTACGATAGCTTTGTGGTACGGGTCCCAGTTTGTTAAAGCCAAATACATAGCGTCTTCAGTTGCCATGGGTACTGGTCGGGAAGTCGACAGGGTAAATGAAATACACGCAGGGGTTACCAAACGGCATCATCACCAGAGGCAGTGTAAGGTGTGCTACTCTCGGCTGGGCAGATGTCATCCCTGGTCCTGTTTTCAGGTGATGGAGAAACTATCACACAACCGGCGGACAAACTTACCAGATCAGGTAAAGCACCAACAGGGGAAGGTCTGCTCCGTCCAATGATGGCGGCCGCCGTCGTCGTGAAGACAGCGCGCAAATAAATGTTTGATATATATATTGGATATCGTTTTTTTGTTGTTCGCAAAGCACAACGGGGGTATTAATCCTAATCACATTAATGTGGGGGTCTCTGTGAACCAGCATTAAGCCTACTGATGGACGGCCACACTATGGTCTGGTGACCACACGTCAGACCTCAACTAGATCAACAGTGTCACATCGTGTCCTAGCAAAATGGGAATGATAACTTCCGTTCTACTCCCAAACGAGGCACCAATATGACCACGCCGTCGTTGGGCACAGAGGATTGCGGTTTAGTTGTACCACCACCGTTCATACCGGCCCTCGCGTCTGTCCATATATGGGAGTCCAGCTTGTTTTTTTGGTTGGGAGTGAATTAGGTGTTGTAAGTTTCTAACCAATATGAAGTGTGCGACCAAGGGGCTTAGTTCCCGCTTGTTTCTGGAAAAACATGAGTCAGTGAGTGAAGTAGGTCTCACTTGTTTGACCAATATGCAGCCATGCTGGCTCCCACCAACATCCTTTTTAGCTAACAAAACACATTACAACAGTGTAGTTGCAACAGCATCGACTTTATTCACAATCATATGGACTAGTGCACCTGTAGCTCTCCCCTCCACGTGAGTCACATGACCAGTCGTTGTCTGCCACGCCCTCACTGCAGTACAGTGGCACCTGACCCTACGGCCACGTGGTCGGTCCGCTGTGTGGCAGTGTGACAAAAACCTTTATAACAGAACCTAACAGCATTTATGTGTTTCTCCTAACTTGAATACACTTTTAATCTAAGTCTGGCTAGTGGTGGACAAGGCCTGGAATAACATGACCACTTGTTAAAAACAGTAACATGAGTAGAATATCAAAGATGCACACATACAATATAATTAAACCAGAGCCTTAGAACTTCATGCTTGAAACCCCTACATACATGGTTATTTTAATATTTTACTGATGACATAAATACATCCATGAGGAGGAACGGCTTGGAGAGTATGAAGACGTAACCCTGAAGCGTACATAATTCAGGAAGCATGTAAATTCAACTGACTGACAATGTTAAGTACGTGTCACTGTTATTTTCAAGCTCCATTTTGGTAGATGTCCATAAAGTTTAATAAAATGTGTTACAAAAAGTTATTCAAATATTATTTTTTATATAAAAAGCATAAATCGTATAAAAGTGTACTGATTATGAAATAGTGCTAATTGACTTCCACCTGCATAATTAGCATTAATTTGAACTACTTGCAAACAAAACAAATAACAATAACACATAAACACAAAATAGCAATGGACATTCAAACTTCATATAGCAATAAGCCTGTATGGCCATTCAAGCGTTGTGATAGCCAATTCAATCCAACACAATGTCTGAAATTGCATCCAAAGTGTTATAAAAACGACCTCACAATTACAACTACATCTTTTGTGAGAGCAGTCCATTATTATTTCAAAGCACTGACAATAAAACACAGCATATTCAAAAACAACTATCACAGCTATACAAGTTAATTAGGTGCGGCAATAAATAAATACTATATTAGTTGCAAACAGGAGATTTACAAAACATGGAATTATGCTGTTCTTCAACTGGAATAAAATGCACCAAATAAAAAGAGAATTTTACAATATTACATATTCCCTATTTGAGATGCCAAGCTGACAATGCCCCAGAATTGTTTTGATTTCACAGTAAAATGCATCCATGAGTCCGTGTCGGGGAGGGAGGGGGTGACAGGATGACAGGACAGGATGTATCTCCTACTTCAAAGTATTTGATTATATTTGATGAAACGCTTCATTTGCATCATGAAGAGTGAGTGAGTGAGATGGGTTCTACACCAGTAATATCATGGCGGGAAAACCAGAAATGGGCTTCACACATTGTACCCATGTAGGGATTTGAACCCAGCTCTACCACATTACGAGTCAACACTTTGCCCATTTGGCTACCCCACCAACCCATTGGAAGTCCGAGAGATTCCTGATTACCATTCAAACTATTCCAAGGTGCCTCCTGTTGCATTGGTGTTACATCGATAACTTGAGCCAAGACTCCACCTCCATAGGATCCCAAACACACTGGATGCCTGGATATTTGAAATAAATGCACTCACATTTTTTATTGGCAGTTAGACCTTGGATGAATATGATAACATCATTGTTCAGTTGAAGCAGGGGCAAGAAACAGCCCTGGTGTTAGTTACAAATGATAAACAACATTGCTGTCCATAGTTTCATGTCGAAGTGACACCAGACATGATACATGGGCAATATAGTATTATCACAGAAATTATTCGAAGGAGTCTTGTCAACACATATCAAAGTGAAAAAACACACCAAGTTCATCAAAAGTTAACAGTTGAGTAGCTTGATTCAATTATTTCCAAACTTGAAAGCTATACAAAATGACAATAATCTATTAATGCCAAGCAAATGCATTTACAAATTTATGTTCAAACTTACACAAATTAGTTTTGTAACTAACAGTTATTTCTTAGGCCTTGAAAAACGTGTCTTTAGAGTATCCATTACTTTGTGCAACTGGTCACCTGCCCATGCACTCTGACTCCTATATATGTGTACACCGAGTGTGGTCAGGAGCATGGAGTCATGAAAATCAAAACGTTTTAGTTTGGGACATACAAAAACGATCAAAGAGTACACTACCATCTAACAGATTTCTGGAGAAAACCAAGGGTCTGAGATCATGCATATTCAACAACCCGAATGCATAACAAGATAATATATATATAATAAGGTAGGAAACAAACAAATCTGTAACAGCAACACCTTGTAAAAGACAAACTCACAACTGTGGAATGGTAGGGAAGTAAATAGTACTTCAAATATTTGTTGCTACAATTCCTCATCAATGTCAGTGGTTAGAACACACACTGATGCCCCACGACCGGCACCTGGAACGAGGGAGTCTGCCCCTGAATCCATCTCATCACACTGTCCACTTCCAGGTACTGAATGATCAAGGTAGGTCTTGACCAAAACCATATGAAAACAGGACCCATCCGAAAGAGTGAGTGAGTTGTTGGATTGAACGCCGCTTTTAACAGTATTAGTTAAATCGTGGCGTGTCAGCTTAATGTGGGAGGAAAGCCCGAAGTGATGCAGGTCTCAGACGTTTACCAGTTCGGTGAAACCCACGAGCACGGTATGGTGCTGACAAACCTAGAAACATAATCGAGGCGAACCGGGATTCCAACCCACAATCATAGGTTTCTGTGTGCCCAAGGGATGCAACTCTGCACAGTGAATCGTGGCACCTTAGGACGACTGCCCCCAAACAAACAGGTTTTTTACACAGTTGACATGCATACCAGGCAATTACTGGTGCTTCGTCAGAGAATGACTGATGCTGTAACCTCCACATGTACGAGAAGTGACTCGAGGCAAACATACGAAGCTGGTGTTGTGCAAGTAGCCAATGCATGTGGCCTGGATGGGGACAGGGTATTTATCATACTGCGTGCTACGAGGTCACAAGTCAAGTACCTCCTGGCTATCAGGCCCGACCTGCTGTAAGTGTCGACAACACAAGGATAATTATGTACACAAAATTAACTAGTAACATTTGGCTGTTTTGTGAGTATAGATTATGGCAAATATTGGACTAACAGGGTACAAATATCAAACATTCCTGCAGTAATTGTGACATTCACAGCACACACATCCAACTCCATCATAGCATTCAGTCATATATAAATCCTCAAATCCTCACCAATCTATTTCCACCGTCATGGAAAATATATCTTATCTACAAAAATTCTAAGCTACTGAAAAAAAACAGATTTCCAAATTTTCTTAGTTCAAAATATATCACTTTGGTCTCTTTATCTTGATTTTAGTGAAGATGTGTTTTTAAAAAAATAAAAAACAAATACGCTACCATGTAGTCGATGTTCCTGTAGATCAACTGGAATAGCCTGACAACCAATGGGATATGGTGGTCACATTCGCTGACTTGGTGGATGGTTTTCACAGTATCCCAGTTGCATAGATCGATGTTCTGAATGTCAATCACTGGATTGTATGCTCCATTCTTGATTATTTACAGACCGCTGTCATATAGCTTGAATATTGCTCGGTGCAGCGTTAAACAAAAAAACAAATAAACTCTGAAATCATCATTATTACTATGCTTACAGATAAACGTAATTTTATGTTGTTTCCATGGATTAACTTTTAGAGTTTACAAACGGGCCAGGTGGAATATAAATATTTTTTTTAAATTAACCACCAAACCTTGCATCACCTGTGCGAGGACACGTCCCTGGATACAGACATGTACTGTATGCATTCTGGTTCATGTAACACATTCAAGCTACCATGGCTACAGGATCATCTTTCGTTGAAGTTGAAGGAAAACAGCAGACAAGGAAATAACAAATTCCTAACACACATAGAACATGCTGTAAAAATATCTCTCTCTGTAGACAACACATACTAACTGAAATGAAATATGCACTTTGCAAATGGAAGGTCAACGACATCAGATGTCATGTATGGTTTCAACTGCAAGCCAAAAGAGGAAAGAAAAGTTTCAATTCTTCCTGGCTTATATAAGTCTCACCTGCACTACACATACTGGCTTATATAAGTCTCACCTGTACTACACAGACTGGCTTATAGACGTCTCACCTGCACTACACAGACTGGCTTATATAAGTCTCACCTGTACTACACAGACTGGCTTATATAAGTCTCACCTGCACTACACAGACTGGCTTATATAAGTCTCACCTGTACTACACAGACTGGCTTATATAAGTCTCACCTGTACTACACAGACTGGCTTATATAAGTCTCACCTGCACTACACAGACTGGCTTATATAAGTCTCACCTGTACTACACAGACTGGCTTATATAAGTCTCACCTGCACTACACAGACTGGCTTATAGACGTCTCACCTGTACTACACAGACTGGCTTATATAAGTCTCACCTGTACTACACAGACTGGCTTATAGACGTCTCACCTGTACTACACAGACTGGCTTATATAAGTCTCACCTGTACTACACAGACTGGCTTATATAAGTCTCACCTGTACTACACAGACTGGCTTATATAAGTCTCACCTGTACTACACAGACTGGCTTATATAAGTCTCACCTGTACTACACAGACTGGCTTATATAAGTCTCACCTGCACTACACAGACTGGCTTATATAAGTCTCACCTGCACTACACAGACTGGCTTATATAAGTCTCACCTGTACTACACAGACTGGCTTATATAAGTCTCACCTGCACTACACAGACTGGCTTATAGACGTCTCACCTGTACTACACAGACTGGCTTATATAAGTCTCACCTGTACTACACAGACTGGCTTATAGACGTCTCACCTGCACTACACAGACTGGCTTATATAAGTCTCACCTGTACTACACAGACTGGCTTATATAAGTCTCACCTGTACTACACAGACTGGCTTATAGACGTCTCACCTGTACTACACAGACTGGCTTATATAAGTCTCACCTGCACTACACAGACTGGCTTATATAAGTCTCACCTGCACTACACAGACTGGCTTATAGACGTCTCACCTGTACTACACAGACTTTACCCCCTGCGTTGGCCCCATACATGGCCTGTGTGGCATCGTGTATAATGCTGACTTCATTTGATTTTAATTCATCTGTTATATAAGGCCACAACAAATTAACTTTCCATCCAAAGTGAGATGGGAAGCGGTGTATCCCGGACATTATGTTTTCCTGGATAGACAGACCTGTGGAAATACGGCATATGGTTGAAGAAATCAAGGATGGTGGACAGTGAAGAAAACAACATATTCATCATGCTCATCAATCATGTCAACACAGCCTACTGTTTTGTTTCACAATAATTTCTTAAGTTTCAGTGGGTGGTGCAACAATATGAGCACAGAATAATCTCGACTGTCCAATCCCACACACAATATCCCTGTAACACATATTACACACACGACATCTGGACAACAGCACACATTAAATCCTGAAGACACACATTAAACACACTATATCTGGATAATATTACATCCTCAAGATATCCTGAAGACAAACATTACATACACATACTAAGTTTGGATAATAACACACATGATCTGATCTGATCTGATCTGATCTGATGAGATCTGATTGTTCAAAGTGATCTTGATAAAATACTATGTATCCCACTTTGGAGGGAAATAAATTGCTCAGCGAGAGAAAAAATCCCTTATACCCCGCCATGAACAAGACAGATTTCTGAGAGGCAGAATAAATCTCATATATCCAGCTTTGAAGCAAAAAGTCGCAGGCTTTTTCCGAGTCAATGAAAGTCATGTAACATAGCACAAGTTAACAGCTCATACAAACAGCTGTTTTCTATCAGTTTTGAATTTGTCTTAATTCTTTTACAATGTCATATTAAAAGATGTCAGAAAGATAAATTTGTTGTAGCAGTTTCACAAAGGGTACATGTGGTTTCATGCGTCCTGTGTTTGGATTTATACCACTAGCCTCCTGCTCATGGCATAAAACCTAAGGCGGGACGCACGAAACCACATATATCCCCCGTGATACTGCTATAACTTATACTATAACCTGAAGACATGCACTACACACACTATGGCTGGAGAGTAACACACATCATATCCTGAAGACACACATGACATGCAACATAGTAACAACAGCAACAATGCAGATGTGTGAACACACCAAGCACCTGTCACACACAATTAAACGTCATGCACAATTCTCAACGTAAGATCCACACAGCCTCCTACTGAGCAGCTGCTTCTTGCTTTTGTACTTCTCCGAGTCTGAGCCAAGTAACCGATGTAGCCACAGATCACACTACAAAGCTCTTGTGATTGTTCTTAAACAAGATATATAACAGTGGAACTAACACAAGCACTGTGGATAAATATGCAGAAAACATCTTCCAAATGAGTTGACACTAGAACAGGCAACTTCAACTATCACTTTTGAGCAACAGAAATACGATGCAGTGTAAACTACAGCTGATCTTCCCCTGATAACGTCAGCCGAGACAAGCTCGGGTTTCTGATTATAGGTACACTGAACCTTGGTTCCTGATGTCCAACATACACTATCTGGGTGACTAGCTCTCCTCTGTTGGCAATCACTGGGTAAAGGTGCAAATTCCATGACTATCGATGGGACACTCGGGTGCAGTGGTTGGATCATGCATCCTGACTAAGCTGAATGAAGCTGATTGGCTCCTGTGCCAGTCTGTCGGTCTCCGATTCGCTGGGTGCTGCAGATGGTCCTTCCTCCTCCGGCTGCAGATCGGCTCCATCCATGGGCTCGTATCCCTGGGGCTCCCTGCTCTCCAGATAACGAAGGGCTCTATAAACACACAAATACATCCTCAACAAGTCATCAACAAGTAGTGAGTTGCTAATATATCTCACAGCATCGGCTCAGTTAGGAAATAACGAAACAACTTCACATTTTGTATGCCAACACACTGGAGCAAGGTGATTTGTAAAACAAGATACCACAGAAGTTCCCCGCTAACTCACTACTGTTTTGAAACATTGGAAACCTGCATAAACAAAGATAACAAGCCGAAACGTCTGCAAAACTGTTCCCATGCTGTGAATGAGCGAGTGAGTGAGCTTAACACTGGAAAATATGTCAATCAGATGAGCATGTTTATGGTGTTAACAAACATACAGACATAATCATGGCAAACTGGTACAATTACAACCAGTGATCATAGGTTCCTGGCATGCCCAAGGGATGCAACTCTGCACAGTGAACTGCTGGGCCACCCGTGTCCCCCTGGTGTGAACTACCTGCCACAGAGTGATGTACTTACACTGTGAACCCCTTCGGCAGACACACCAAGATGATGTACTTACACTGTGAACCCCGTCGGCAGACACACCAAGATGATGTACTTACACTGTGAACCCCGTCGGCAGACACACCAAGATGATGTACTTACACTGTGAACCCCGTCGGCAGACACACCAAGATGATGTACTTACATTGTGAACCCCATCGGCAGACACAGGAAGATGATGTACTTATATCGTTAACTCCATCGGCAGACACAGCAGGATGATAAACTTACATCATGAATCCTGTCGGCAGACACACCAAGATGATAAACTTACATCGTGAATCCTGTCGGCAGACACACCAAGATGATAAACTTACATCGTGAATCCTGTCGGCAGACACACCAAGATGATGTACTTACACTGTGAACCCCGTCGGCAGACACACCAAGATGATATACTTACGTTGTGAACCCCAACAGCAGACACACCAAGATGATGTACTTACATTGTGAACCCCGTCGGCAGACACACCAAGATGATATACTTACGTTGTGAACCCCAACAGCAGACACACCAAGATGATGTACTTACATCGTGAACCCCGTTGGCAGACACACCAAGATGATGTACTTACACTGTGAACCCCGTCGGCAGACACAGTAAGATGATGTACTTACATTGTGAACCCCAACAGCGGACACACCAAGATGATGTACTTACACTGTGAACCCCGTCGGCGGACACACCAAGATGATGTATTTACATTGTGAACCCCGTCAGCGGACACACCAAGATGATGTACTTACACTGTGAACCCCGTCGGCAGACACACCAAGATGATGTATTTACATAGTGAACCCCGTCAGCGGACACACCAAGATGATGTACTTACATCGTGAACCCCATCGGCAGACACACCAAGATGATGTACTTACACTGTGAACCCCGTCGGCAGACACACCAAGATGATGTACTTACATTGTGAATCCCGTCGGCAGACACACCAAGATGATGTACTTACACTGTGAACCCCGTCAGCAGACACAGTAAGATGATGTACTTACACTGTGAACCCCGTCGGCAGACACACCAAGATGATGTACTTACATTGTGAATCCCGTCGGCAGACACACCAAGATGATGTACTTACACTGTGAACCCCGTCAGCAGACACAGTAAGATGATGTACTTACACTGTGAACCCCGTCAGCAGACACACCAAGATGATGTACTTACATTGTGAACCCCGTCGGCAGACACATTAAGATGATGTACTTACACTGTGAACCCCGTCAGCGGACACAGGAAGATGATGTACTTACATTGTGAACCCCGTCAGCAGACACACCAAGATGATGTACTTACATCGTGAACCCCGTTGGCAGACACAGTAAGATGATGTACTTACACTGAGAACCCCGTTGGCAGACACACCAAGATGATGTACTTACACTGGGAACCCCGTTGGCAGACACACCAAGATGATGTACTTACACTGTGAACCCCGTTGGCAGACACACCAAGATGATGTACTTACATCGTGAATCCTGTCGGCGGACACACCAAGATGATGTACTTACATTGTGAATCCTGTCGGCGGACACACCAAGATGATGTACTTACATTGTGAACCCCGTTGGCAGACACACCAAGATGATGTACTTACATCGTGAATCCTGTCGGCAGACACAGCAGGATGATGTACTTACATTGTGAATCCTGTCGGCAGACACAGCAGGATGATAGACACGATGAAGACGAAGCCACCAAAGTAGTGCAGCGAAGAAGCGTAGATTGCCGTGAAGGTGAAGGGAGCCAGGAAGTAAATTATACTCTCCCCACAATGCATCACAGCAAACAGCGACCCTGCAACAAGAGCAAATGTTAACCTGTAATCATGGTAATAACAAGAAATAAAATCATGAAGAATAAACGGACCAAATGAGTGAGCATGAAAAGGGAGTTGGCTGAATTCTGTTTTAAGCTGTATTGGAGTTATACCCTAAAGTTGGAGCAATGTGCTAAACTCATGATAATCTTTTGGTTATTGGGTGTTTTACGCAGGGGTTTGATTTTGATTGGAAAGCCACAATTTTTAGGTATTCACATTGTTTTTACCCACTTGTATTTTAACTTGAAAACCTGTTTCATACCAATCCCTGTAAATCCTCTAAAACTAAATGAACAGTAGCTTAAACTTCTGCATCTGGTTGCATCTCGCTCTCCGGGAAGCTGTTGTTGTGTGAAAACCTGGCACTGTGAAAGAGGCCCTTTGTTTTAATCACCAATCAGCTGCTGTTTAAGATATATTGACTAAGCATGATGAACTTCTACTTACATTTCCCTGCATTAATTATTATACAGTCCATAGTGTGTCAGAGACACGCTGTAATGTTGGGTTTCTGTGAAACTCTCGCTGTGCATGACATCGCAAGACAACAGGAAATGACTATTGTCATGAATCCCACCTATACCCGCTCCCTAAACACTAAACAGTAGTGCTGGCTATCGATATAGATCACAGAGATTGATAATCTCTAACTAAGTATCGATCAATTTTCGATAAATATCGGAGAAGTAACATCGAGCAAATGTGCAAGAGTGGGTGAGTGAGTGAGTGAAAAGGGTTTTAACGCCGCTTTTAACAGTATTCCAGTTATATCACGGCGTGTCAGCTTAATGTGGGAGGAAAGCCCGAAGTGATGCAGGTCTCAGACGTTTGCCACTTCGGTGAAACCCACGAGCACGGGTATGATGCTGACAAACCTAGAAACATAATTGGGGTGAACCGGGATTCGAACCCACAATCATAGGTTTCTGGCGTGTCCAGGGGACGCAACTCTGCACAGCAAATCGCGGCGCCTTAGACGACTGGGCCACACGTGCCCCCAAATGTGCAAGAAAGTCCCCAAACTAATCAACATATTTTCCGCCACTGGTGAGTTGTGACACATTTATGCATAGATTGCTTTGTGGACATTTAAGAAACAACAAAAACAGTTGCTTTCTGTCCTCGACAATTGACATGATTGACAATAACAAGTCTGTGTCAAGGAGGGGCCCATGACGAAGCAATCCCATTCTTGTCCTGTACCTGCCTCACGTTGTCACGTTGTCCCGCTGTCCTGAATCAGAGGACCTGTGTGACAATGTCATCATGCCCCCACTGTAAGCTGGGGAGGGAGGGGCGGGCAGAGCAGATAGTCATTGTAGAGAGGGAAGTGCAGTCATGTGTGACAATGTCATCATGCCCCCACTGTAAGCTGGGGAGGGAGGGGCGGGCAGAGCAGATAGTCATTGTAGAGAGGGAAGTGCAGTCATGTGTGACAATGTCATCATGCCCCCACTGTAAGCCAGGGAGGGAGGGGCGGGCAGAGCAGATAGTCATTGTAGAGTGGGAAGTGCAGTCCTGCCTTGAGGCGTGACGGCACATGTTGCACAACTGCTAACTTCCTGTTACAGCTGTCACAGATTATCTAGCAGGCAACACACAGTCAAGTCAAATGTCATTTTGTGCTGAGAGTCGACTATTGAGGTGAGTTGAAATGGGGTTTAACTTTGTGTCCAAGATTATCGCACTTATACAGCGATATGCATGCATGTGTGTGTTTAACATGAATACCCCACTCATACACAGTATACTCCAACCGAACAGTCCTTGTTTTATCCCCTTAATGCCGAGCCAGGCAGGGTAACATCAAGTACCATCTTTTAATGTCTTTTGGTACGACCCGGCCGGGGATGAAACCCCAGACCTTCCTCTCTCACTTGACCATGGAGGTGGTCAGTCGACTATTGATGAACAGACTGTAACAGACAGGTGAGTCGGGGGATGACTTGACCCCAGTGATCTGCTCAGCTGACAGGTGTCACAGACAGGTGAGCCGGGGGGATGACTTGACCCCAGTGATCTGCCCAGACGACAGGTGTGACAGACAGGTGAGTCGGGGGGATGACTTGACCCCAGTGATCTGCCCAGACGACAGGTGTCACAGACAGGTGAGCCGGTGGGATGACTTGACCCCAGTGATCTGCCCAGCTGACAGGTGTGACAGACAGGTGAGTCGGGGGGATGACTTGACCCCAGTGATCTGCCCAGCTGACAGGTGTCACAGACAGGTGAGTCGGGGGGATGACTTGACCCCAGTGATCTGCCCAGACGACAGGTGTGACAGACAGGTGAGCCGGTGGGATGACTTGACCCCTGTGATCTGGCCAGCTGACAGGTGTCACAGACAGGTGAGTCGGGGGGATGACTTGACCCCAGTGACCTGCCCAGCTGACAGGTGTGACAGACAGGTGAGTCGGGGAGATGACTTGACCCCTGTGACCTGCCCAGCTGTGACAGAAAGGTGAGTCGGGGGGATGACTTGACCCCAGTCACCTGCCCAGCTGACGGGTGTGACAGACAGGTGAGTCGGGGGGATGACAATTAAGAAAGAAGTCTGTTTTGCTTATCTAAACTTTATTTCATCACAAATGGCCGGCACCAAAAATTAAGTTTGTTGTATCCATCAGTTCGTTGCAAGTGTGTTCATTATATAAGTATTTTACTGTCTGTTCATGTAGGGGAGACTCTCACCTTGTTCCGATGGGGAAATTCCTCTTGACACGATGGACCTCATCATTGGGAATGGTAGAAGTTCAAACGCCAACAGCAGAATGGCTGGAAAATAAGGAAAAAATCTTTTAACATGACAAGAAAATGCAGTGAAGCAGTCGTGTTCCCGTTTACTGGTAATTACCAGTCTTTTAGCGGTAGTATTAGGCTTGGACAAGTAATTCATGTGACCATGGTGACTGTCAGTCCCTGTGGACCGGACAATACCTTATAAATCTTTTTTGTTCAAGAAAACATCAGGAACATACCTGTAAGTATTTTTTTTGAATGAATTCAGCTTGTCTGTTACCATGGTTACCATCATGGCTTCCCCTTGACTAACATTTCGCTTTGTTTCGTAGTAAAGCGACTTAGTCTCGAAATATTCACCAAAAACAGAGAAAATTGTGACTGAAGTTTGTGTGAATGACATGTAGATCTAACTAAGTTTCTTCAGAGATGATGTATTGCATTGAACATGATGTTGAAAGAATTAAAACCAGGTACTTTTCATACATTTTGTTATTTGACAAAAATTAGGGGGACTTGACAATTTTTAGAGTTGCCAGTCCACCAGGACTGGCAGTTTCAAAAGGTTGCAGGAACACTGCAGCTTGACTTGAGTGAAGGGAAACTGAGAGATGTGTGTCCACGACATCAGGTTCACTGTCTTGTCCTTCTGCTCCCTGATCAATGGTCACCTGATTTAAATTAATTGATTCTGGCAAACATCCCTGCCCATTGCTTCCATGCCTGGGGCACATTAAGCACAAGCTATCACCTCGGCAAAGTTTAATCATTAAACTCTCTGCAATATGTATGTGTCAGACACGGAAACAAAAGCCTAATTCCCCCAACTGACTGCTGTCACCAGCAGCAGAAGCAACTTGGGGCACATTCAAGTTACCTGCCACATTCAAGTTACCTGCCACATTCAAGTTACCTGCCACATTCAAGTTACCTGCAACATCATTTCCCCATTGCCTCAGTTGTAATGCAGATCGTTCAGTCTGCCAAATCAATAATTTAATTGCACTACATTGTCAGAACATTAAAATTAAACTGACAAATTATGTGACGATATTACTACCAATATCAGCTTTGTTTAAATGTGGAAAAGCCAACGTCTATATACAAACAGCCTTCTAACCAAGCTATCAGTGGCAGCCAATCAGAACTACGTTGGATTACTTGCCTACAGGGGTGCTTGTGTTTGCTACATCACTTGGAACTCATCACAGGGAACTCCCACATCAAGCCAATCAAGAAAATATACGTCACCACATTTCAAGTTTTGATGTTAAACCGAAACGTCGTGGATTCCAATAAACAGCAAATCGTAATCATAATACCTCAAAGTGCGAGACAACAAGCCAACCCCTGATATTGTGTTGATGTTTGCAAGTCAATTGAATTTATTTTTGTTTCAGATCATGATTTGTGGTTCAATCAATAACAACATAATTTATTGTGTACTGAACTGTGTACTGAGTGTGGCGAGTCACATGTGAAGGGTTATGATATTATATAGAAGCTGCAGGATTAGGGGGAGAAGAGAATATGTTTTAGATTAAAAAAATAATTTGTGGTGTGAGTGAGTTGGTATGCCGTTTTAACAGTCTTACAGTTTTATCACGGCGTGTCAGCTTAATGTAGAAGGAAAACCAGAAGTGATGCAGGTCTCAAATGTTTACTACTTTGGTAAAACCCATGGGTATGGAGCTGACAAACCTAGAAATATAACAGGGGCAAACCAGGTCCGAGTCCACAATCATCGGTAATTTATTATAAAAGAAGGACATCAATAAATATGTTGTAAGAGTGACCCATACAAAGACCTATGACTCCCTGTGACACAGCTTGGGGGCCATGTTGACCCAAGTTTTAAAAGGCCAGGCAAACCCTGCATTATCTCCACTATAATATATCAACTCCCTAAAGCTGTAAATGTAAACCGATGTTCATCTGCAGACACAAAGACTTGAAACAATGGCACATGCTTGAAGTGGCCAAGTTTTGCCTTGATGGATGACCACGTCTCATCAGTAATATTTCTTATGTTTATCCATTAATCCATCCTTGATATAAGACAGCATCACCCTATATTACAACAAATACGGCACTTTTCTCTGGGCGAGATCATTTCTGCATCATCACGATCGTGACATCCTATTTAAATTCTGGAACATACACAAAATACTTTTTTTTACCAAATATCAAAGATCAATAGTTAACACGTCCAACTGATACAGTACATATATGTTCTGGTCCTGCAACTTTCCAACTGCCACCTGAGCGGTGAGCCGACAATTCCGATTCCGTGGCGTACAGGGCAGGCTCCCCTGCGCAGCCGGCAAACGTGCGTGGCAAGGCAAGCATGGTACGCTTTATAAAGGGAAATACTCAAACTGGAATATAGCATGGACATTCAACATGGCCACCTATGGTGTAAATATGCTTTGTTATTTTCCTTCAACGGTTACAGCTTAATCAAACAAGCAGGATGGAAATTGTTCAACAGGGAGCATTTCAGTAATGCTAAGCTGCTTCTGAGGCCTGCAGAACCTGTTTCAGTTAATTCTTGACGTAAATACCAGTTCAGACTAAAATAGTCACATGAGGCATTAAATGTTGAAAAAGATTGATGAAACATTTCCTCTCATATATGAGGCTTGCAAACCACATTCATTGTTATGAATTTTAATATTAAGAAGCTATAGAAGATTAATAAAAAAACAATTAAAAAACTGAAATAACCATTCAAATATTGTAGATTGTTTGAAGACAATAAGTAGGCCAGTGCCTCCAAAATTGGACAACATGACGGATCAACAGGATGAAATACCCTGTCCCAGTGTCTCCCAGACTGGACAACATGACGGATCAACAGGAAGAAATACCCTGTCCCAGTGTCTCCAAGACTGATCAACATGACAGATCAACAGGAAGAAATACCCTGTCCCAGTGTCTCCAAGACTGGACAACATGACAGATCAACAGGAAGAAATACCCTGTCCCAGTGTCTCCAAGACTGGACAACATGACAGATCAACAGGAAGAAATACCCTGTCCCAGTGTCTCCCAGACTGGACAACATGACGGATCAACAGGAAGAAATACCCTGTCCCAGTGTCTCCAAGACTGGACAACATGACAGATCAACAGGAAGAAATACCCTGTCCCAGTGTCTCCAAGACTGGACATGACAGATCAACAGGAAGAAATACCCTGTCCCTGTGTCTCCAAGACTGGACAACATGACAGATCAACAGGAAGAAATACCCTGTCCCAGTGTCTCCAAGACTGGACAACATGACGGATCAACAGGAAGAAATACCCTGTCCCAGTGTCTCCAAGACTGGACATGACAGATCAACAGGAAGAAATACCCTGTCCCAGTGTCTCCAAGACTGGACAACATGACAGATCAACAGGAAGAAATACCCTGTCCCTGTGTCTCCAAGACTGGACAACATGACAGATCAACAGGAAGAAATACCCTGTCCCAGTGTCTCCAAGACTGGACAACATGACGGATCAACAGGAAGAAATACCCTGTCCCTGTGTCTCCAAGACTGGACAACATGACAGATCAACAGGAAGAAATACCCTGTCCCAGTGTCTCTAAGACTGATCAACATGACAGATCAACAGGAATAAATACCCTGTCCCAGTGTCTCCAAGACTGGACAACATGACAGATCAACAGGAAGAAATACCCTGTCCCAGTGTCTCCCAGACTGGACAACATGACAGATCAACAGGAAGAAATACCCTGTCCCAGTGTCTCCAAGACTGGACAACATGACAGATCAACAGGAAGAAATACCCTGTCCCAGTGACTCTAAGACTGATCAACATGACAGATCAACAGGAAGAAATACCCTGTCCCAGTGTCTCCAAGACTGGACAACATGACAGATCAACAGGAAGAAATACCCTGTCCCAGTGTCTCCAAGACTGGACAACATGACAGATCAACAGGAAGAAATACCCTGTCCCAGTGTCTCCAAGACTGGACAACATGACAGATCAACAGGAATAAATACCCTGTCCCAGTGTCTCTAAGACTGATCAACATGACAGATCAACAGGAAGAAATACCCTGTCCCAGTGTCTCCAAGACTGGACAACATGACAGATCAACAGGAAGAAATACCCTGTCCCAGTGTCTCCAAGACTGGACAACATGACAGATCAACAGGAATAAATACCCTGTCCCAGTGTCTCTAAGACTGATCAACATGACAGATCAACAGGAAGAAATACCCTGTCCCAGTGTCTCCAAGACTGGACAACATGACAGATCAACAGGAAGAAATACCCTGTCCCAGTGTCTCCAAGACTGGACAACATGACAGATCAACAGGAAGAAATACCCTGTCCCAGTGTCTCTAAGACTGATCAACATGACAGATCAACAGGAAGAAATACCCTGTCCCAGTGTCTCCAAGACTGGACAACATGACAGATCAACAGGAAGAAATACCCTGTCCCAGTGTCTCCCAGACTGGACAACATGACGGATCAACACTGATCTCGATTCTAGATTCTAAAGTTAATAAGAAGAGCCAGATCTTTTGTATATGACAGTTTTTCCTGTTACTTTGTGAATGATTTTCACCAAAATCTATTGATGCATATCACCTGTAGGCCACATCAAGTCCTCACAAGGATGTCAGTTCATCTGACTGTCATATCATGGTATCATGAACTGAGTGATTCTATCTTGACTTAAGTAACCACACACCGATCCACATCATAGTCCAGTGGACCATGGCACACTCTGTAACATCACACTTAGATTCTCTAATGTCTTATACAAACAACAGAGCGAGCAGTATGAATCTCATGCAATGCATTTGTTCAGGCAGGCATTCTTATACAGGTCTCATTATCAATACTCAACAGGCCCAGGGCACCTTTCCACAAAGCGATCTTAGCGTTACGACTATCGTAAGCCAGTGTTAAAGTATGGGACATATGATAACCTTAGCACTAAGATGGCTTTATGGAACGGGGCCCAGGGCCCTTCATCATATACACAGAATCAGACAGTTTAAAGCATTATCAAATAGTATCATTAACATTCATAACACTAACTTGCCAACAGTGGTTTGGACTAATGACATCATTGTCCCCATAAGAACAAAAACACCTGTTTCTCCATGCAGAAAGAATTGCCCAACCTGTAACCATGGGTAACTCTGTATTTGTGAAAGCTGACCACTGCCATGCCCCAGGCAGCGGAGGCCCCATCACTCCTGAGCTGAGACACAAGTCAATCAATCTTTATTCATGGTACTTATGAGGCCAAAGGCCTATAGTACAATGTGTGGGGCATGTTACAAATTCATACATTTTCTTAGTTTCATGGCGTGATAAATGAACATTGATAGATTTCTAATAGTTTCTGTACAATCACAAGTCATTAATTTACAAAATTTGTTACCGTTTGGGTTGCGGTAGAAATAGTTATTTAGATATTTTGCTCTTAAATCTTCATACACTGGACATACACATAAAAAGTGATATTCATCTTCAGTACAATCAGTTTTACAAATCCTACAAGGTCTGTGTTCTCTTGCAATACCTTCATATCTGCCTGTTTCAATAAATAGATCATGTGAGCCACAACGGAATCGAGAAAGAGCTGTTCTAAACTTATGTAAATTTACACTTAATAGATAAGGTTCTAGTATAATAGTAGTCTTAAATGTAGTGTAATAGTTTGCTTTTCTAGAACTAAGCAAAGAACAATGCCATTTTTGAATGTACATATCTTTTAAAGTCACAAGTCATAGATATGATGCACAATCCATCTGTGATGTCAGCTTGCCCGAATACATGTACTTATCCAGTGTATCAAGGACCAGGTCCTCCTCCTGACCACAGTCCCTGCCTTGCGGCATGATCGTAAACATTAACCCTACACATTGCCAGCCAACAGCTAGGTGTGTACATCTAACCATGATAACTACATGTGAACCAACAAACAACCCTGATTACAACACAGTAACCAAACTGAGAAATTATCTTGGTCCCCAATGTCAGGAGTACAAACAATATTAACTGAACAGTGACTCGAATATCACACACAGAGTTTACTGAAACCTTGCATCATGATGATGGACTGTACTTGAAGGAGCCCTCGAGGTATTTCCATGCCCGTCAGTGAACGTAATACATCTACCTGACCTGGTCTTGACTGGAAACTGTCCACTGACCAAAATGATGGATTACCAGCCCACAAGTGACACTGATAAAGTCTATCTCTTGACAGTCAAGTTGACAATATATGCACAGACCCTTGAGTCTGTTGTGGGTTTGACAAATCTCCTCTGTCCACCAACAGGAGCTGCCTCTCAGAAATATTACGTAGAGGGGAATGTCCGAGTAACTCTCTATTATTTAAAAATAATGGCGCAGTGGAGAGTTATGAGGATATTCCCCTACTTTAAACACATCTCTACTTTTACAATTTGACAAAACATTCTAAAGAGCCATGAAACATGCAGAGTATTGATCAGCCTTGAAGGAGAACACAATCAACTCTCCATTCCCTGAAACTAATGGAGCGCTCAAACAATAGAATGACGTCACAGGTGTGTTTTAATAATCCCTGAACACTTGCTAGACAACTAAAGTTACACATTTTCATGGTTAATCATGTGTTACTGTGTCAGCCAGTCTGTGACTTTAGCCACTTGTTCGAAGCCTCTGTGCAGTAAACTATCTTGTAGTCTTGTATCAGCCCATACACATGACACAGTAACACTAAGATCTACTGAGAATGATGTTGATTGACAGGTTTAAGCTGGTAGCCTCAAAAGATTTTGGCACAGACTGTTAACCATGTACTTCCAAATTATGTTGTATTCTGTTTGAAAAGTACACTAAACATGGCTAAATAAGGAGACCTACATTTCATATTTTCATTAGTCAGTTGGATCAAAATTATTTGTCTTGACTGATTTTTTATCATGTTAAGTTTAGTTGTGCTTTTCCAGTGGGTCAACAGATTTGTTCAGTGGGTCAACGTGTTTGTCAGGCCTGCTTTACTCCCTGCCTATAGCCTTATCAAGTGACCTCCTCTGAATCCAGGGAAGTTCTGCTATCAGGGGACACCGGAAATGGCAGGGGACACCGGAAATGGCAGGGGACCCCGGAAATGGTCGGGGACATCGGAAATGGCAGGGGACAACGGAAATGGCAGGGGACACCGGAAAATGGCAGGGCACCCCGGAAATGGCAGGGGACATCGGAAATGGCAGGGCACACCGGAAATGGCAGGGGACACCGGAAATGGCAGGGCACACCGGAAATGGCAGGGGACAACGGAAATGGCAGGGGACACCGGAAATGGCAGGGCACCCCGGAAATGGCAGGGGACATCGGAAATGGCAGGGGACGCCGGAAATGGTCGGGGACATCGGAAATGGCAGGGCACCCCGGAAATGGCAGGGGACACCGGAAATGGCAGGGGACATCGGAAATGGTCGGGGACAATGGAAATGGGCTTCACACATGGTCCCCTTGTGGGGATTCAAAAGGGAGCACTTTAACAACCATAGAAATTCCAAGGGAGGGACAGGGTAGGGTTAGGGGTGGGGGCAGTAGTGTGGGTGTTAAGACAAGTCAGGGTTAGGGGTGGGGGCAGTTGTTTGGGTCTTAAGACCAGTCCAGAGTACCAGGGTTAGGGTTAGGGGTGGGGGCAGTTGTGTGGGTATATGGACCAGTCCAGGGGCCTGTTTCACAAAGCGATCGTAGCGGTACGACTACCGTAATTCCTATACTTTAACATAGACTTACGACCGTCTTAGCGCTACGATCTCTTTGTGAAACGGGCCCCAGAGTACCAGGGTTAGGGGTGGGGGCAGTTGTGTGGGTGGTAAGACTAGTCAGGGTTAGGGGTGGGGGCAGCTGTGTGGGTGGTAAGACTAGTCAGGGTTAGGGGTGGGGGCAGCTGTGTGGGTGGTAAGACTAGTCAGGGTTAGGGGTGGGGGCAGTTGTGTGGGTGGAAAGACTAGTCAGGGTTAGGGGTGGGGGCAGCTGTGTGGGTGGTAAGACTAGTCAGGGTTAGGGGTGGGGGCAGCTGTGTGGGTGGTAAGACTAGTCAGGGTTAGGGGTGGGGGCAGCTGTGTGGGTGGTAAGACTAGTCAGGGTTAGGGGTGGGGGCAGCTGTGTGGGTGGTAAGACTAGTCAGGGTTAGGGGTGGGGGCAGCTGTGTGGGTGGTAAGACTAGTCAGGGTTAGGGGTGGGGGCAGCTGTGTGGGTGGTAAGACTAGTCAGGGTTAGGGGTGGGGGCAGCTGTGTGGGTGGTAAGACTAGTCAGGGTTAGGGGTGGGGGCAGCTGTGTGGGTGGTAAGACTAGTCAGGGTTAGGGGTGGGGGCAGCTGTGTGGGTGGTAAGACTAGTCAGGGTTAGGGGTGGGGGCAGCTGTGTGGGTGGTAAGACTAGTCAGGGTTAGGGGTGGGGGCAGCTGTGTGGGTGGTAAGACTAGTCAGGGTTAGGGGTGGGGGCAGCTGTGTGGGTGGAAAGACTAGTCAGGGTTAGGGGTGGGGGCAGTTGTGTGGGTGGTAAGACTAGTCAGGGTTAGGGGTGGGAGCAGTTGTGTGGGTGGAAAGACCAGTCCAGAGTACCAGGGGAAACCTTAGTTTGCACTTTTCACCTGTCAAGAGTTTGTAGCTAGTCCTGAACCAGGACAAAATGTTTACAATGTTATGAGATCTTTACTTGTCCTCAGCACAAAATATGTAGCAGTGTGAATTTCGAAGGCTGCCTTTAACCACTACGCTACCCAGCCATCCCTCACCGTTGGTAAGTTGAGTGGAACAGTCTTACCATGGCATATATAACATGTCAGCTCACAGACTTCTCTGCTGCCCAGCTTCAGCATGTATTCAGCATAGCTTCAGGTCAAGATGTAATTACTTCATTAGTGTGAAGCAGACATAGTGTCTGAGATTAGGGTAATCATTAACTGTAAGATTAATTGATATATAATAAGATACTCAAGTTGGCAGAGACATGACTTGGTGTTTAAATGACCTAAAAGAAACTTGCTGCAACCATTGTAACTGCTTATTTGCCTTTAAAAAGGGGAGGAAGGCAAACAAGGCACAAGTTTTAGATTTTAGCACTGGTGAAAGTGTTGAGTACACATGTTACAAGTATGGTGCTCACCAGGACCCCAACACACTTGATGCAGCATCAGTGGATCCTGACACGACAAGGGGATGCCAGTATCTAACACAACTGTGCCATAGAGATGGTAGATGAATGTTTTGATACATACATGATTGACAGTTGTTCAGTTTTGTTTGTTTCTTTGTTGTTTATCGCCACACTCAGCAATATTCCAGCTATATGACAGTGGTCTGTAAATAATTGAGTCTCGACCAGTGATTGACATCATGAGCATCGATCCACGCAATGGGGATGACCACTCGATCCTATTAGTTGCCTCTTACGACAAGCATAGATGCCTTTTACGACAAGCATAGATGCCTTTTACGACAAGCATAGATGCCTTTAACGGCAAGCATGGGATGCTGAAGACCTATTCTACCCTGGATCTTCACAGGTCAACAGTTGTTCAGTCTTCATTTGATCCCAATGATAGAACTTCTTCTAACTTACAGAATTAGGGAGTGTTGAAAGCAAATTGTTAATTTCTATACAGACTTGACCTTATTTGACTTACCAAAATATAAAATTGTTTCATTATGAACAACAGCAATCCAGAGGGTGCCCAGGGCCTTGGAGAAGTATCCAATGAAGGCGATGTTTGATTCTGTCAGAAACCTCCTCATTATCGGTGGACTCAGCGCTACGGCCGCAGCTGCCACAGCCATGATGACGGACAAGAACAGGCCGATCTTCACGTACGGCCCAGGCCCCGTCACATCCGTACGCCAGGAATACAAATACGGCTGTCCACTAAGATACAACACTAAGACATTCTCCTGCCCAATATGCACTGCGGCGTACGTCTGGAAAGCTAAAATGGCCATCCAGACTTTAATCAGGCCTCGGTTTTTACAACAGTTGAATATTTTGGCCATCGGTGCAAACAAATCTTTGCAACAATTTCCAGTCCTTCTGTGTCGAACCGGTCGGTCTGCTTCGCTGAGTGGGCACTCCTGTACCAGGAAGAAGGATATCAAGAAGGCGATCACTCCACAGATCAAAGTGAACCAAAATGGTTGCAAAAATCCACTGGACTTGACCCAGAATCCAACCATGATATTACCAAGAGCATATGCACCGCCGTTCAAAAACTCCTGGATAGCAAGGCGCGAGGCTCTTTGATTTGGTTTAACACTGTTAATCGCAAAATAAGTTGATCCCGCCAAGAAGGCAGTCATACTCCCACTGATTCCCCTGAGGGCCGACGCCATAAACAGGCCATCCAGGTTCCATCCGGTGTACAGAATCAGAACATAGATGAGAGAATGTGCAACACTCCCCAGCGAGGGAAGCCACAGAAGGATCTTCCGTCTGCCTGTTCTGTCACTGACAGCCCCCAGGATGAGGACGGTGATGATGGCCGGTAAACCCTCCGCAATCTGGAGTCCTAACACTGCGAGCACACTTTCCTGCTGAGCCTCGTGCCAGGAGCTTGTCTCATTCCCACTCATGCCTTTCTGGATGTCTATCAAGTTGAGGTTATGTTTTTTGTGGATTTGATCTTGAACATATTCCTGGAATAACGGCAGAGACATGTGCCGCGAGAGAAAGAAACAAAACAGGGCAGCGTCTACAAAATAGCCCTGAATAAAATCCACACACTGAAATAATTTCCTTGTTAAACCCTGTACGGGTGTCGTCTGCTCCTCGCCTTGCGACATGTTGTCCACTCCACAATACTGACCACGCTGCTCGGGTTTTAGAGAGTCATTAGTAATCCACTGTCTCACTCCTGAAACTAACCACACAGCATATTCGTTACGTCACAGTATTTACCATCCTCCGGAATGACTCACGGCCATATTTTGAATTGAAGCGTTGAGGCCACTAGATTAGATTGTGTCATCGCAAGTTCATTCATGGAGAACATCTGGCACGCCCTCTGGCAGGTGCCCGCTAAGAACGATAACTCTGGGAAATAGAATTTGCGCATTGCAGCTGCTTTGACATTTGCAAAATAAATTGTCGGTTACTGTAATTATTGTTAAAAGTGACAAACTTTGAATCACAAAATGAGCAATTCATACATTAAAAACAACAATAACTATTCCCCCATAAAATGTTTATGGAAAATGGAAAATCATAATTCTGACCAAACAACGAAGTTAAGCGTACCATACGTTTGTGTTCAATAAAACAAATATTTCACTGCTCTCTTTCAAATTATACTTTTTAGATACATAAGAAAGTTACCAATAATACCAAAATACTTTTTCCCAAATGAGAACAACATTATCACGTAAGCTCAAATAGATTTTACGTCCTCTTTAAACAATACATGCGGGATGCGCTGAGAAAGCGCCGACACAGGCATTGGGTGGTTGTATCCGCATTGCTCCTGCCATCAGCCACATTGGTTTATGTGGCCGAAATATGGCGACTGGTCATCGTCATATAACAAATATAGAACACGTCTAGAAACGCTTCCTATTTTCGATCATGGGTTCAACGCATGTATTCACGTCGACCTCTATATCGTAGTCATGTAGTTGTTCTGACTTGATAACATGTTGTATTGCCTGCCCTCTCATTCCCCATGCGCGGGAAACATCCCAAATGTAGGTCAATCGTTATTTTATTCTTCAAACCACCCATAACATCACTCGCTACACTTTCCTCCGTGTATCTAACCATAATGTACCCAACACCCACATAACCTTACCACATACATAAACGCATCCACCCATCTTACTCCATCACATCCACCAATCTAACTCCATCACATCCACCAATCTAACTCCATCACATCCATCCATCTTACTCCATCACATACACCCATCTTACTTCATCACACACACACATCTTACTCCATCACATCCATCCATCTTACTCCATCACATCCACCAATCTAACTCCATCACATCCATCCATCTTACTCCATCACATACATGCATCATACTTCATCACACACACCCATCTTACTCCATCACATCCATCCATCTTACTCCATCACATACATGCATCATACTTCATCACACACACACACATCTTACTCCATCACATCCATCCATCTTACTCCATCACATCCACCCATCTTACTCCATCACATCCATCCATCTTACTCCATCACATCCACCCATCTTACTCCATCACATACATCCATCTTACTCCATCACATCCACCCATCTTACTCCATCACATCCACCCATCTTACTCCATCACATCCAGACACATTCTCCGTCACGTGAGAGAAATCCAGACACATCTCACTCAAGTAATTGATAACCTCACTGTAATGGTTTATAATCTCACTGTAGTAATTGTTAATCTCACTCCAATAATTGATATTCACACTGTAACAGTTTATAATTTCACTGTAACGGTTGTTAATCTCACTCCAGTACTTGATAATCAAAATCCAGTAATTGATAATCTCACTCTAATGGTTTTTAATCTCCTTCAGTAATTGTTTATCTCGCTGTAGTAATGTTTTATCTCAGGGTAGTAATTGTTAATCTCACTTAAGTAATTGACAATCTCACTGTAATGGTTGTTAATCTCACTGAAGTAATTGACAATCTCACTCGAGTTATTGACAATTTCTCTGCACTAACTGATAACCTCACTGCAATCATTGTTAATCTCACTGAAGTAAGTCTTAATCTCACTCCAGTAATTGACAATCTCACTGTAATGGTTGATAATCTCACTCCAGTCATTGATAATCTCACTCCAGTTATTGATAATGTCACTCCAGTTATTGATAATTTCACTGCACTAATTGATAACCTCACTGCAATTATTGTTAATCGCACTCCAAAAATTGTTACTTTCACTGCGATAATAGATAATTTCACTGAAATAATCGAAACTCACAATTATAGCTGATGTAGAGAAATGAGACCACGTACTGTCCAACTGCAGGCGCGCGGTGACGCCGAGACTGAGCTAGAGTTGGAGAGGTTTCTTAACTGATATTGTAGCAGAATTATGTGTGTGCATCGCTAAATGATGTCAAAAACACAGCTACGGGTGTGATTCGTTTATTAGATGACGAGTGGTATACCCTTTCTTTCACACCCTGAAATGCACAATAACACTCAATAAGAATCTTGTAAATTATGACAATTAAAATGAGAACATGATGCTTCATCAGGAATACCTTATACATATATAGAGGATATGTATACGTCCTAACATGCTACACCATTAGAATTACATTATACATACATATAGTATATGCATACATCAAATCAAAATACTTCTTAGGTGGTGTAAAACGTGATCAATAGATAAACATAATAATAATAATAATAATAATAATAATAATAATAATATTAATAATAATACTAATGCCAATACTAACTACAGTATGTATTATTTACACTATATACTAATACTGACACAAAAATCTAATGCTAATATTAATACTAATACTAACTACACTATGTATTATATACGCTATATACTACTGGTATATTACTGGTTAGTTGACAGTCAAACAAAACCTGTAACTGCCACAATATTTCTTCATGTCGTCTAATGATATTAATCACTGGATTGTCTTGTCCAGACTCGATTATTTACAGACCGCCGTCATATAGCTGGAATATTGCTGAGTGCGGCGTTAAACAAAAACCAACCAATCATGTCGTCTAATCACAGGAATCCGTAATTCTGGTTATAATAGTGAAATATAATGTATTTTGTTATCATAAGAAAGAGTGAGAGGTTACCACGGGCACTACTCCCCTCCCCCATGCTGCCCCCCTCTTCTTCTACCAGGACACAGTAGACTGTGAGTTCTAATTCAACTTTATCATCCAAAACTGGCTCCTACAGGAGATATCGCTCACTGGTTACCATGACGTCACAATCAAATGACATCACTAATGGCTGTGCTATTGAAGCTGTTAGCAGTACTTTTTATACTGAAGACACAGCTAATTACTGTCTACAAATTGAAAAAGTTGGAAGAATGATGTTGGATGATAAATAGAATCTCGGAGTTTTAAACTTGTATCGACTTTATCGACTCATGTAGATATATTTGATATCAAAAGACACTTGGGTGAGATTCTCCATTTCTTCCCGACAAAGCTCCTTTGTTTGTCAGCATGATTTTCTTAAGGTCGTGGCTTGCACCACGCAGTGGTATAACTGAAATACTGAATGGCATTATCACTCACTCACTCACTCACTCACTCACTCACTTACTCACTATTTGTCCGTCGGGTTATACTGCTAACACCCTTTACGAATCATCACATTATAACAAAGAAGTGGACAAATTACTATATTTGTACTTTCAGTGTAAAAGGATTACACCACCTAGACATGTGATGTGTTAAAAGTGTGAAGATAGCATCAAGTCATAAACAGTATATATCAATATCATACACATGCCTGGTTGGGGCTAGTCAACCTGGAAGAGTGGCCCCGATCAGTGAGTGGCTTTTGATGTCATATCACTGCCTGAAGCAAGACTGTATGAAGAACGTGTTTTAGCTTATGGCTTATACCTTGTAAAAGTTAAAGATGAAAGCGTACTTTCTGATGTTTGAAAAAAAGAATTCTTGGATTAGCATTACAGGATGTTGTGAATCTCTTTATTTGTAAAATATGTCTTCTTAGAATTTGAATTAAAAAGCGATAATGGACACGTTTGCTTGGTTGAAAGACATTGTTTTCTCATTATTTGATATCTGTGAGGTACCGGTATTCAGACTGACAGTGCTGACATGGACGAGAGTATAACAATAGGCGGACGAACCACATAACGGTTGTGTACAACAATAGGCGGACTAACCACATAACAGTTGTGTACAACAATAGGCGGACTAACCACATAACAGTTGTGTACAACAATAGGGGGACTAACCACATAACAGTTGTGTGCAACAATAGGCGGACTAACCACATAACAGTTGTGTACAACAATAGGCGGACTAACCACATGACAGTTGTGTGCAACAATAGGCGGACTAACCACATAACAGTTGTGTGCAACACTAGGCGGACTAACCACATAACGGTTGTGTGCAACAATAGGCGGACTAACCACATAACGGTTGTGTGCAACACTAGGCGGACTAACCACATAACAGTTGTGTACAACAATATGCGGACTAACCACATGACAGTTGTGTGCAACACTAGGCGGACTAACCACATAACAGTTGTGTACAACAATAGGCGGACTAAACACATAACAGTTGTATGCAACAATAGGCGGACTAAACACATAACATTTGTGTGCAACATTAGGCGGACTAACCACATGACAGTTGTGTACAACACTAGGCGGACTAACCACATGACAGTTATGTGCAACAATATGAGGACTAACCACATAACAGTTATGTACAACAATAGGCGGACTAACCACATAACAGTTATGTACAACACTAGGCGGACTAACCACATAACAGTTGTGTACAACACTAGGCGGACTAACCACATAACAGTTGTGTGCAACAATAGGCGGACTAACCACATAACAGTTGTGTGCAACACTAGGCGGACTAACCACATGACAGTTGTGTACAACACTAGGCGGACTAACCACATAACAGTTATGTGCAACAATAGGCGGACTAACAACATAACAGTTATGTACAACAATAGGCGGACTAACCACATGACAGTTATGTACAACAATAGGCGGACTAACCACATAACAGTTATGTGCAACAATAGGCGGACTAACCACATAACAGTTGTGTGGAACAATAGGCGGACTAAACACATAACATTTGTGTGCAACATTAGGCGGACTAACCACATAACATGTGTGTACAACAATAGACGGACTAACCACATGACATGTGTGTACAACAATAGGCGGACTAAACACATAACATTTGTGTGCAACACTAGGCGGACTAACCACATGACATTTGTGTACAACAATAGACGGACTAACCACATAACAGTTGTGTGCAACAATAGGCGCACTAACCACATAACATTTGTGTACAGAGGAATTTGTGAGGTACCAGCCAGCAGACTGACATTGCCCAGTACACGTCAGCCACACACTCCCCAGTACACACCAGCCACACACTGCCCAGTAGACACAATCCACACACTGCCCAGTAGACACCAGCCACACACTGCCCAGTACACACCAGCCACACACTGCCCAGTAGACACCAGCCACACACTGCCCAGTAGACACCAGCCATACACTGCCCAGTAGACACCAGCCACACACTGCCCAGTAGACACCAGCCACACACTGCCCAGTAGACACTAGCCACACACTGCCCAGTAGACACCAGCCACACACTCCCTAGTAGACACCAGCCACACACTGCCCAGTAGACACCAGCCACACACTGCCCAGTACACACCAGCCACACACTCCCCAGTAGACACCAGCCACACACTGCCCAGTACACACCAGCCACACACTGCCCAGTAGACACAAGCCACACACTGCCCAGTAGACACCAGCCACATACTGCCCAGTACACACCAGCCACACACTGCCCAGTAGACACCAGCCACACACTCCCCAGTACACACCAGCCACACACTGCCCAGTAGACACTAGCCACACACTGCCCTGTAGACGTCAGCCACACACTGCCCAGTAGACACTAGCCACACACTGACCAGTAGACACTAGCCACACACTGACCAGTAGACACCATCCACACACTGACCAGTAGACACCAGCCACACACTGACCAGTAGACACCAGGCAACAAATCACAAGTTCACATCATACTAATCAACCTATCATAAACTTACATCACATTGACCAACTAATCAAACGAACATTATACTAATTAACCAATCTCAACCTTACAATATACTGACCAACCAATCACAAGCTAACATCGAATTAATGAACCAATCACAATGTCTGCAAATGGACCTGTACGTTGAAATATCCCTGTTAGCGTTCCCTTCAGCGGAGCAGCATATATCTTCGACATACGTGTACTTTGTAATTCATCTCAAGCAATAAGTTTCTATTTATCAATGCAATCAATGAAAAGCATCACCGGATGAATATATTTTATCATATATTCTGCAGACATAAGCACGTCTGTGTTACGTTTCAGATAAAAACTTATCTAAAAAAACATAAAGTTTCTATAAAACGCCTTCCAGGTTCAACAATGTTGTTTGGGATGTGGTGATGCCCCTGAGACAGACTCCTCCGACCCCGACACCGGGCCTGGCAGTATTTCATTGTTACACCCCACTGATCAAGCACCGAAAAAAACCCTAAAAAACTGATATGACTGTAAGATAATGTTATCACCCATGTGTAACAAGGCTTTAACAGCCCGAACACGGCATTCGCTCTTGGCTACTCCACCGCCGTGACGAGCAGCAAGGCGACTCCACTCCTTGGGTGCGATCGTCGACCGAGACTAGAATTAACAATGGAAAGTCACTGCTTTGGTGTTAAACTTACATGTATGCTACTTATTCTCGCCTCTGTCCAAGAGGTGAGAGGTCACGGCTATCTGATGACCCCTCCTGGACGGTCCAGCTTGTGGAGGGCGGGGTTCTCCGCCCCCATCAATTACAACGACATGGAACTGAACTGCGGGGGTCTAGGAGTGAGTTACAATTGGAGCTTGTTTTGTTTTCAAATATTATTTCATCGTACAATATATTTTCTACTACCAAAGTAGACACAATTTACGGATATTTTTTTATATTTGCTGTTATAGCGACTTTTTTACTCAAGAGTTTCTAATCTTTAACATTAGTTATATTAAGTTATGTTCTTCTGATGTATTTTTGATGTATGTGTTTGTAACGGGAGAAGAGGAAAAAAGTCAATACATCAGTGCGTTCTGATACTTCATATATTAGAATATTTAAAAAGTGTTTTGTTAGAATTTATGTGCGGTTTGGAAACATACGGAAACAATTTGGTATGTTGGATAAATGAAGAATTCCGTTGAAGGGGTTTGCACTATAACAATACCCCTGAACGCCTTAGAGCGTTTGTCCTCAAAAGCGTTTTAAAAATAGTGACAAAACTGAAAGTCAAGTCTTTGAAAGGCATCAAGAAGTGATACACATAAGGAAGAGAAGTTATGGATGTCAGCTTCTTTATTTTGAGGAACACAACGTTTCGGAGTATATGCTTACTCCTTCATCAGGTGAATGAATGCTATGAGGCAGACAGTATATACACTCTTCAAAAAACACAAAAAGAAACGCACAGGTATGTTGTTCATTTATCCCGACTACACAAAAAAACGGTATATAAATTGGATATATGTTATTGGAAAATGGTGGTTGCCTGATATTCGACAAAAGGTGGGTCAAAACGCAGCCATTGTCGATTTGCAATGTCTTAAACGGCATTGTTTTCACACTTGTTAAAAAATTTCATGGAGGAAAACAGTAAAGCAAAATGCACGTGCAAGTTATGGCATTCGTAACTCGTGGTAGTGGCTATAAAAAGGCAAGCATAAGCCAATAATTTGTTATTCAATTGTCAACATTTTTCAAGTTCGAAAATGCCGAGACTCTGCCGATCGGAACATCGCCATAGGACGTATCCAAAGAGGGGATTCGCAGTCTTCTGTTGCACGCCACTTCAACGTCCACCACAGCACCATTTGCCATCTTTGTGATGGATACACACAGTTCAGTTCCACTGCAGACCGTCCGAGAACCGGCCTACCAAGAGTTACCACCCCTGCACACGATCGCTACATTCGACTGCTCCACCTACATGTACGTCATCGCAATGCCACAGCTACAGAGACTGCAGGACGCATCCATGGTTTGAGGAGGATCTCGAACCAGACTATCAGGAACCTTCTTCGCGAGGCTGGAATCCGACCCAGAAGACCAGTTATCGTCCATGTTTTGCAACAGATCCATCGACAGCGACGCTTGCGTTGGTGCCACACCTTACAGCCTTGGAATTTGAGAAACTGGAGACGGGTGTGGCTTAGCGATGAATCACAATTTCTTTTTCACTGGCGAGATGGAAGACGACGTGTTTATCGTCGTCGAAGTGAGCGTTTTGCCCCACATTGTGTACCTGAAGTCGACAAATTCGGTGGCGGTAGCGTACTGGTGTGGGGGGCCATACCCTTCACCACGAGATCTGACTTGGTTGTGATTCAAGACAATTTGACAGCAAATCGCTACATGAATCAAATTCTTCAACCTCACCTTCTTCCAATCATTGACCGCCAGTGAGAGATGTTCCAACAGGACAACGCTCCTACACACACAGCTTGTGTCACGGTAGACCACCTTCATAATGACAACATCAATGACTTGTCCTGGTCGTCGAAATCTCCAGATGTCAACCCAATCGAACACCTCTGGGAACTCGATCGACGTGTACTTCAACGTCAGAAAACGCCACATACGCATCCACAACTGGCCAGCGCGTTACAAGCAGAATGACGCAGAATTCCGCAGGACAGAATTCGTACACTTATCCAGTCAGTGCTGAGGAGATGCAGAGCCGTGATTGCTGCCCGGGGCGGTCACACGAGATACTGAGTTCAGCGCCACTTTGTGGCCTTATGTGACATGACAACATGTGACTATCGAGCTCCAGAATTTCATATTTGTACCTATGATATTAAACATATCGAGTTTATTAGGCACAATATAATTACTAAAAATCTGCCTATGCGTTTTTGTTGTTGTTTTTGTGTGTGTGTTTTTAGAGTGTATATATACATGTAAGAACAAAAAAGCAATAAGATAACAAAAGGTGGAAACTTAACTTAACATTTGTCCTTTGCTATTTCTATTGTTTTACCTATCAGTGCTAATTACCCCCGGCCTCCCGTTTGCCCATTGTCAATTGCCAATTACCAATCAGTGATAATTTAGTCCTGGCTTCCACTTGTCCAGACTATCAGCGCTAATTACTGTACAGTATTGGCTTCCATTGTCTATTGCTAATCACCTATCAGTGCCAGTTATCCGTTGGCTTCCATTGTTAAGTTTCCACCTTTTGTTATCTTATTACTTTTGTTGTTCTTACGTGTACATATATATGCTCTCTGGTTCATGGCATTGGGGTTAGGCCGATTTTTTTACTTACACAATATTATGAGCTATGGGGTTTGATTGTTTGTTTGTTTAAGAAACGCATCACCCCCACCCCCTAGAAATCAAAATGTTCGGCCCAACGAGTTAAAACTTCCAAAAGGTTATAATCATTTTAGATTAAAATGTTGTTTAATTCGATGGTTGTCGCTTAGTATAACGTTAATTATGTTTACTTATATCGCATAAATATACAACAAAGAAATATATTTTAGATTATTTGACTTAAAGTTTAATTTTGGGGGAGCAATAGTGAAATATGAGTGTGTTTGCAAACATAAATTGTGTTTTTAACTCCTCAAAAGGTCCCAGAATAGCTGAAGAATACTTGTTGACTATTTCCATCACCGCATTAAGATGGTTCCCACGTGTCACAGGCAAGTGAACCCGAGTTTGCACTCTGCTTTACGTCAGCAGCAGGTTCTACCCAGCACGTAGCAGCAGGCTGTATCCCCTTGCTATTCTCGTGTTTCAGAATCTGTGGGGCAACAATGGCGGGCGATGTGGGACGTGTGGCGACCCCTATCAGGGGCCCCTGGCAAACGATGACGGCGGCCGGTACGACAATGGAGTCATCGGCCGACTTTACAGACAAGGTGACGTCATCGACATCGACGTGGTGATAACGGCCAATCATCTTGGCTATTTTGTACTGCGGCTATGTGAAGACGGCAGCTTGTCTAAGGAACCTCTACAGACCTGTCTTAACAAGCACGTGCTGACGCTCGGGACGCCATCTGGTGATGTATTGCGGTACTACATCGGTAATGAAAGAAAAACGTACAGATTCAAAGCCACCTTACCGCATGACGTCACGTGTCGCCACTGCGTGCTGCAGTGGGACTACAGAACAGGTACGTGTAACCATGGTTACTATTTGCGGAAAGGTCAATAATGGTATATACTGTGTTCAGCTTGAGAAAACAACATGCATTAACATATATGAATCGAAAAGACTTAACATGGTGGTTGTAAACTCGACAGGGGTAACGACAATAACAAACTTAGGTGTTAAAGGACATATTGATTTTAAACTTTCTGAAGACTTAAAACTAAACGTTATAAGTTAATACACATGACAATACACCACGTAACACCCGTGAAATCCGGTTTGAGAATAGGTCTTCAGCAACCCATGCTTGCCTTAAAAGGTGGTCGTCAGAGGTCGTAAGAGGCGACTAACGTGATCGGATGGTCAGGCTCGCTGACTAAGTTGATGCATGTCATCGTATCCCAATTGCATGGATGAATGCTCATGATATCAATCACTGGATTGTGTGGTCTAGACTCGATCATGTTTCAGACCGCCGTCATATAACTGGAATATTCCTCAGGGCGGCGTTAAACAACAAACAAACAAATAATACACCACGTAAGTTAGTACACATGGCAATACACTACGTACGTTAGTACACATGACGATACACCATGTTAGTTAGTTCACATGACATTACACCACGTTAGTTAGTACACATGACGATACACCACGTTAGTTAGTACACATGACATTACACCAGGTTAGTTAGTACACAGAACATTACACCACGTTAGTTAGTACACATGACATTACACCAGGTTAGTTAGTACACATGACATTACACCACGTTAGTTAGTACACATTGCAATACACCACATATGTTAGTACACATGGCAATACACTACGTAGGTTAGTACACATGATAATACACCACATACGTTAATACAGGTGACAATATACAACGTAAGTTAGTACAGATGACAATACGCCAAGTAAGTTAGTACGTCCACATGACAATACACCACGTAAGATAGTACACATGGCAATACACCATGTGAGTTAGTACAAATGGCAATACACCACGTAAGTGAGTACACGTGACAATACACTATGTATATTAATACACATCACAAAACACTACGTACGTAAGTACACCTGACAATACACCACGTAAGTATGTCCACATGACAATACACCACGTCAGTTAGTACCTATAGCAATACACCACGTAAGTTACTACACATAGCAATACACTATGTAAATTACTACACATGGAAATACTGCATGTAAGTTGGTACACATGATAATACACCATGAACGTTAGTACACATGACAATACATCGCGTGAGTTAGTACACATGGCAATACACCACGTTAATTAGTACACATGGCAATACACCACGTATGTTAGTACACATGGCAATACACTATGTAGGTTAGTACGCAAGATAATACACCACGTAAGTGAGTACACATGGCAATACACCACGTAAGTGAGTAAACATGACGATACACCATGTCCGCTACTGCACATTGCAATACACCACGTAAGTTAGTACACATGACAGAACACCATGTCAATTAGTACACGTGACAATACACAACGTAAGTTAGTACAGATGACAATACACCAAGTAAGTACACATGACAATACACCATGTACGTTAGTACACATGGTAATATACGACATATGTTAGTACACATGACAATACACCATGTACGTTATTACACATGGCAATACACCACCTAAAATAGTACATATGGCAATGCGCTACGTAAGTTAGTACACGTGGCAATACACCACGTAAGTGAGTACACGTGACAATACACCACGTATATTAATACACATCACAAAACACTACGTACGTAAGTACACTTAACAATACACCACATAAGTGAGTACACATAGCAATGCACTATGTAAATTACTACACATGGAAATACTGCATGTAAGTTTGTACACATGATAATACACCATGAACGTTAGTACACATGGCAATACATCGCGTGAGTTAGTACACATAGCAATACACTATGTAGGTTAGTACGCAAGATAACACACCACGTATATTAGTACACATGGCAAAACACTATGTAGGTTCGTACGCAAGATAATACACCACGTTCGTTAATACACATGACAATATACAACATGAGTTAGTACAGGTGACAATTAACCAAGTTTGTTAGTAAGTACACATGACAATACACCACATGAGTTAGTACATATGGCAATACACCACGTATGTTCACATGCCAATATACCACATAAGTAAGTAAACTTGACAGTACACCACGTAAATTGTTACACATTGAAATACTGCACGTAAGTTAGTACACATGGCAAAACACCACGTAAGTTAGTACACATGGCAATACACCGCGTACGTTAGCACACATGACAATACACCGCGTAAGTTAGTACACATGACAATACACCACGTAAGTTAGTACACATGAAAGTTGTGTGTCACAGGAAACAACTGGGGGTCGGACAAGGAAGGCACTGGGAAGGGATTCGGGCCTCAGGAGCATTTCATCAACTGTGCCGACATCAGGATTGACTCAGCTGACGGCGCACCACCGTCACAGACGACAACGACATCAATGTCCACTACAGCTTCACCGACTGAAAGTACAACATCAACTACCACATTGATAACTACATCTGTTGCCACATCTGCTACAACCTCTTCTACCTCCACGCTTTCTACAACGTCTGCCACGACAACGACCAAGCCGACCTCTCCGACGACAACATCCACAACAATAACATCTCCGACAACGTCTCCCATGACAACGATTTCACCGACAACTACACCACCATCAACCACCAATCCTCGTCGTGGTTGTCGTTCCATCGGACTGTGGGCGGGGCAGAAAGGAATGGACCAGTGGTGTGTGGTCCATTGTTCCTTAGGCTTTTGCCCGGATACACATTGTATTTGCTATTGAAAACGTAAAGCAAAACCGGGAATAAATATATGTTCTCTTTGCATGAGCTTTTTAATTCACATACTTTGGCACGAGCACTTGTATCACACACACACTGCACACACTGTTCTGTCACACACACTACACCAACTCTTCTGCCACACACACTACACACAGCGTTCTGTCAGACACACTACACACACTATTCTTTAACACACACTACACACACTGTTCTGTCAGACACACTACACACACTGTTCTGTCACACACACTACACACGCTGTTCTGTCAGACACACTACACACATTGTTCTGTTACACACACTGTTCTGTCACACACTCTACACACACTGTTCTGTCAGACACACTACACACACCGTTCTGTCACACACTCTACACACACTGTTCTGTCAGACACACTACACACACTGTTCTGTTACACACACTGTTCTGTCACACACTCTACACACACTGTTCTGTCAGACACACTACGCACACTGTTCTGTCAGACACACTACGCACACTGTTCTGTCACACACTCTACACACACTGTTCTGTCACACATACAACACACGCTGTTCTGTCAGACACAGTACACACACTGTTCTGTCACACACACACTGTTCTGACACACACACTACACACACTGTTCTGTCACACACTACACACACTGTTCTGTCACACACACACTACACACACTGTTCTGTCACACACACTACACACACTGTTCTGTCACACACACACTACACACACTGTTCTGTCACACACACACTACACACACTGTTCTGTCACACACACACTACACACACTGTTCTGTCACACACACTACACACACTGTTCTGTCACACACACTACACACACTGTCCTGTCACAAACACTACGCACTTTGTTCTGTCACACACGCTGTTCTGTCACACACATCACATCCACTGTCTGTCACACGCACTACACACACTGTTCTCTAACACACTACACACACTGTTCTGTCACACACACACTACACACACTGTTCTGTCACACACACTACACACACTGTTCTGTCACACACACTACACACACTGTCCTGTCACAAACACTACGCACTTTGTTCTGTCACACACGCTGTTCTGTCACACACATTACATCCACTGTTCTGTCACACGCACTACACACACTGTCTGTCACACGCAAACTACACACGCTGTTCTGTCACACACACTGTTCTGTCACACACATTACATCCACTGTCTGTCACACGCAAACTACACACGCTGTTCTGTCACACACACTGTTCTGTCACACACATTACATCCACTGTCTGTCACACGCAAACTACACACGCTGTTCTCTAACACACACTACACACGCTGTTCTGTCACACACACTACACACACTGTTCTGTCACACACACTACACACACTGTTCTGTCACACACATTACATCCACTGTCTGTCACACGCACTACACGCGCTGTTCTGTCATACACGTTACATCCACTGTTCTGTCACACACATTACATCCAATGTCTGTCACACGCACTACAAACGCTGTTCTGTCACACACACTACACACACTGTTCTGTCACACACATTACATCCACTGTCTGTCACACGCACTACAAACGCTGTTCTGTCACACACACTACAAACGCTGTTCTCTAACACACACTACACACACTGTTCTGTCACACACATTACATCCGCTGTCTGTCACACGCACTACACACGCTGTTCTGTAACACACACTGTTCTGTCACACACACTACATCCACCGTCTGTCACACGCACTACACACACTGTTCTGTCACACGCACTACATCCACTGTCTGTCACACACACTACATCCACTGTCTGTCACACGCACTACACACACTGTTCTGTCACACGCACTACACACACTGTTCCGTCACACACACTACATCCACTGTCTGTCACACGCACTACACACACTGTTCTGTCACACGCACTACATCCACTGTTCTGTCACACACACTACATCCACTGTCTGTCACACGCACTACACACACTGTTCTGTCACACACACTTCATCCACTGTCTGTCATACGCACTACACACACTGTTCTGTCACACGCACTACACACACTGTTCCGTCACACGCACTACATCCACTGTCTGTCACACACACTACATCCACTGTCTGTCACACGCACTACACACACTGTTCTGTCACACGCACTACATCCACTGTCTGTCACACACACTACATCCACTGTCTGTCACACGCACTACACACACTGTTCTGTCACATACACTACACACACTGTTCTGTCACACACATTACATCCACTGTCTGTCACACGCACTACACACACTGTTCTGTCACACGCACTACACACACTGTTCTGTCACACACATTACATCCACTGTCTGTCACACGCACTACACACACTGTTCTGTCACACGCACTACACACACTGTTCTGTCACACACATTACATCCACTGTCTGTCACATGTACTACACACGCTGTCCTGTAACACACACTACACACACTGTTCTGTCACACACACTACATCCACTGTCTGTCACACGCACTACACATACTGTTCTGTCGCGAGCATCCGGGGTGTATTAGAAACATTGCCTTACTGTATCAGCACATATCAACGCGAAATGTAAAGAGCCGCGGAAGACGTTTGCTTCCACGTTAAGAAGCTGGCGTAACACAGGTTGGGGCGTGGCCGCCTTAATGTCTTTGTACCTCACTCAGTCTCATCATTCCAATAAGTCTTTCAGTCCTGTGAAGTCGAAAACTCACATACGGAGCACGGGAGGTCAATATATCTTAATCGACGCAAACCGTTCTGCCGAGTCGCATTCTTCGTATGTGCCATGACAATTTAATCGTGAGTTCGAATCCCAGAGTCGACCTGTTTATGAGAGCTTGATTGTCCCCGCCATATCTGTGCTGTCGGGTTTCACAAAAGTGGTAATTGTCTAAGAACAAAAAACCTTCGGCTTTCCTCTCGCATCAGGTTGTCACAAGGTGATATGACTGAAATACTGCGTTAGATGTTATAACAAACTCACTCACTCACTCAATTTCCTGGTTTCACATTATAGATGGCGTACTTGTTTCTAACCAAACTCTGAAGACCAGCGAGTTGAGTGGCGGCCCCCGCGTTACCCAGGGGGAATATTGCGTGGTCAATGATCGCTGCAAGGAGTAGCACATGGGAAGATTGCTAGAAGTCAGGGTAGTCTGGGAGTTTACTCCAAAAATTACATTGTCCCGGAAAAAGTCATTACGTCAGTTTGATGTTATACAATTCAGACAGCTTATGAACCTTTTTTGATGGGATAAATTCAGGATCGACTCATACAAACCAAATAAATATAGTTCATAGAGACGGACATCTTAATTCAACGCACATGTCCAATTCAATATCACAGAAACATGATGTCTATGATACAAGAACAACTATGCCCGACTTCACATTTCGTACAGAGACAGAGATGAACAACATAATCATATCTAAAAAGGAAATTGAAGACATAATACAAACAAAGCCTCCGGACCGGACAAAATTTGTAAATTATTAAAGAAAACTGTATATGCTATTAGCGAAGCATTGTGTTTACTGTTCAATATGTCACTACAATCAAGTATATTTCCATCAGTGTGGAAAAAAGCAAATGTTGTGCCATTATTTAAGAAAGGTGATCACACTATCGTTTCTAATTATAGACCGATATCACTTATTAGCTGTTTAGGAAAATTGTTTGAGAGATTTGTGTTCAAACATTTATATAATTATTTTCATGAGAACAAATTGTTGTATAAGTACCAATCTGGGTTTCAGGCTGGTCACTCAACTGCCCATCAACTAATAGAACTTTACCACCAAAATTGTACAGCGTTAGATAACAAAGAAAACTATTGTTTTGTATTCTGTGATGTATCAAAAGCCTTTGATCGTGTATGGCACAGTGGGGATGTGTTTAAATGAGAGAGGTATGGTATAAAGGGCTATTTGTTAAAATGGATTACCAGTTACATAAGTTATCGTAGCCAAGGCGTATTTGTGAATGGGGAAATATCCAAACCAAGATACATGAAGGCTGGCGTGCCACAGGGGTCCGTGCTTGGTCCTATACTCTTTATTGTTTATGTAAATGACATTGCTGATACATTAGACTGTATGACAAGGCTGTTTACCGACGATACATCGATTGGCATGTCATATCCAATGATAACAGTGTACTGGAACGTTCCTTAAGCACAAATTTAGCAATCTTAAGTGAATGGGCGAAACTTTGGCTAATAACTTACAATCCCGAAAAGACTAAATCGGTTCTTCTATTCTCTCGCAAAGACAACAATGGAGGTCTAAAACTATATTTCAACGGAAAGGAAATCAGCTCTGTCATAAGAATTTGGGTGTTATACTTGAAGCCAGTGGCAAATGGTCTTGTCATATAGATACCATAATTAAAACAACTTCCAAGATGATTTACTCAATCAGAAAACTCAAACATCTACTTCACAGAAATACTATGAACAATATATATAAAATGTTCATAAGATCCCACGCATGTGAGGTTAGGGATGGTTGCACCGAAGGACGAAGTGAGAAATTAGAACAATTACAATTAGAAGCTGAAATCATTGTAACTGGTCTACCTAAATATGCCCCCAGGCATTCATTATATTACGAAACCGGTTGGGAACCCTTAGTTGAGCGTAGAAAGAAACGTAAGCTTTGTCTTTTCTTTAAAATTAATCATTACATGGCCTCTTCCTATCTAACATATATTCTACCCAAAACCGTTGCTGCAAAAAACTCATACAGTCTCAGAAACTCTGAAAACATCAGTGTTCCTCTCACAAGACTAAGACATTCGTGTGAATCCTTTTACCCATCGTCTATCCGATTGTGGAACTCTATTCCGTTATCAGATCGAAATTCTACGAGTTCTTGTTTTAAAAATCCGTTACAAAAGCACCACCCCACGTCAACTACGTACTTTGCATACGAAAAAGAAAATATGATATCTTACACACAATACTGAGGTACATGTGCAGTCAATTGAATTATGATTTATATAGAATTGGTATAAAAGATCACCCGAACTGTACATGTTCGAATACATGTGAAAATGCATATCATTATTTCAGGGAATGTACATTGTTTAGTCATCAGCGTGAAATTATGTTAAACAGCCTTAAAAATATTGTTCATAACATACCTGTTGATGTACACTTACTGTTATACGGCAAAGCAGATCACGTTGTTACAGAAAATGAAGCTATATTTAAGGCAGTACAACATTCTATATGTACAACTAAAAGATTTGAGTAATGAAGTGTTCATTCAATAATGTATATTGTATATATATATCGCTCTCCCCCCCCCCCCCCCCTCTCTCTCTCAATTTGAAATTGTGAAATTTAAAAAACAAAACAAAAACAAAACAGTGTGTGTGTGTGTGTGTGTGTGTGTGTGTGTGTGTGTGTGTGTGTGTGTGTGTGTGTGTGTGTGTGTGTGTGTGTTTGTTTTGTGTGTGTTTAATCACCACACACAGTTTAAGCTGATGGTACATTTAAATTAACATTTCACATGTACTCTTTCGTTTCTCTCAAACATGAATTCATTCAGTAAAACTACAATAATTCACTCGTTGGGAAATACTTACATGAATTAGATAAGTTATTTCAGACGTTCTACTCAAACCAGTGTAGCTTTAACTAAATTGAAACTTGAGTCAGTGATGATTTACTCGTAGATTACTTTAGCAATATTTAGTTGAATTTACTTGTTTTCCTTACACGCATACAGTACAACATATAGCATGTACATATATAAAAACTTATGAACCACCGTAACAGATTAATCTCGCCTGTAGGGTGATACGTCTACACTCAGGCAGCACTGTAACACAAAACCTCGCCTGTAGGGTGACACGTCTACACTCAGGCAGCTCTGTAACACATAACCTCGCCTGTAGGGTGACACGTCTACACTCAGGCAGCTCTGTAACACATAACCTCGCCTGTAGGGTGACACGTCTACACTCAGGCAGCTCTGTAACACATAACCTCGCCTGTAGGGTGACACGTCTACACTCAGGCAGCACTGTAACACATAACCTCGCCTGTAGGGTGATACGTCTACACTCAGCGGGTAGAGATAACTCGCCTGTAGGGTGATACGTCTACACTCAGGCAGCACTGTAACACATAACCTCGCCTGTAGGGTGACACGTCTACACTCAGGCAGCACTGTAACACATAACCTCGCCTGTAGGGTGACACGTCTACACTCAGGCAGCTCTGTAACACATAACCTCGCCTGTAGGGTGACACGTCTACACTCAGGCAGCACTGTAACACATAACCTCGCCTGTAGGGTGACACGTCTACACTCAGCGGGTAGAGATAACTCGCCTGTAGGGTGATACGTCTACACTCAGGCAGCACTGTAACACATAAAATGGCCTGTAGGGTGATACGTCTACACTCAGCGGGTAGAGATAACTCGCCTGTAGGGTGACACGTCTACACTCAGGCAGCACTGTAACACATAACCTCGCCTGTAGGGTGACACGTCTACACTCAGGCAGCACTGTAACACATAACCTCGCCTGTAGGGTGATACGTCTACACTCAGCGGGTAGAGATAACTCGCCTGTAGGGTGATACGTCTACACTCAGGCAGCACTGTAACACATAACCTCGCCTGTAGGGTGACACGTCTACACTCAGGCAGCACTGTAACACATAACCTCGCCTGTAGGGTGACACGTCTACACTCAGGCAGCTCTGTAACACATAACCTCGCCTGTAGGGTGACACGTCTACACTCAGAAAGCACTGTAACACATAACCTCGCCTGTAGGGTGACACGTCTACACTCAGCGGGTAGAGATAACTCGCCTGTAGGGTGATACGTCTACACTCAGGCAGCACTGTAACACATAAAATGGCCTGTAGGGTGATACGTCTACACTCAGCGGGTAGAGATAACTCGCCTGTAGGGTGACACGTCTACACTCAGGCAGCACTGTAACATATAACCTCGCCTGCAGGGTGACACGTCTACACTCAGGCAGCTCTGTAACACATAACCTCGCCTGTAGGGTGACACGTCTACACTCAGGCAGCACTGTAACACATAACCTCGCCTGTAGGGTGACACGTCTACACTCAGCGGGTAGAGATAACTCGCCTGTAGGGTGATACGTCTACACTCAGGCAGCACTGTAACACATAAAATGGCCTGTAGGGTGATACGTCTACACTCAGCGGGTAGAGATAACTCGCCTGTAGGGTGATACGTCTACACTCAGGCAGCACTGTAACACATAACCTCGCCTGTAGGGTGATACGTCTACACTCAGGCAGCACTGTAACACATAACCTCGCCTGTAGGGTGATACGTCTACACTCAGGCAGCACTGTAACACATAAAATGGCCTGTAGGGTGATACGTCTACACTCAGCGGGTAGAGATAACTCGCCTGTAGGGTGATACGTCTACACTCAGGCAGCTCTGTAACACATAACCTCGCCTGTAGGGTGATACGTCTACACTCAGGCAGCACTGTAACACATAAAATGACCTGTAGGGTGATACGTCTACACTCAGCGGGTAGAGATAACTCGCCTGTAGGGTGATACGTCTACACTCAGCGGGTAGAGATAACTCGCCTGTAGGGTGATACGTCTACACTCAGCGCTTACAGGGGGAAGGGGAAGTCCAGGTAGGAATCAGAAAAGAGGTCAAGCAGTTGGAATATTACAATCAGAGTGATATGTTCTACTCCTATCTGATCAATCTTAATTACATTAGATTGACACTGGTTATGGCTTGATGCAGAGTGCTGTCAACTTAAATCTAAGAAATACATGCTACTAAATCGTTTCAGATCATTCAAGAGTGACTCAAACTTAAAAGACTATTTATGTGCAAAAACTGAATTCAGAAAGAAGTGTAAAATTAAACAAAATGAGTATAAAAGACATATGAGTCAGAAATTAACCGAGGCTGCAAATATGAATGATTGTAAAGAGTTCTGGAATACTATAAAGCTCTATTTGAGAAGTAACGCACGACAAGGTGATATAACCCCTGACACTTGGTTTAGATATTTTAAGAATTTATTAAATCCAGATTTTAACAGAGATGTAAATGAATTTGATAAATCAGTTCAGGAATGTTTAGATTCCCATTCATGTCAACATTGTAATTATATGCCTTTTACTGACCGGCTCTTATCGGGTGAAATTACTGAAAATGAAATTAAACAAGCTTTAAATGAGTTAAAAGTGGGTAAGGCGGCAGGTGAGGATGGTATACCCCCTGAATATCTGAAAAGTATAACAAATTTCATAAACCCTTATCTTGGGCAGCTTATTAATAAAATTCTAGGTACTGGTGTTTTTCCAGATTCCTGGAATACAGGAATGATTATTTCTTTACATAAATCTGGAAACATATCTGATCCAAGCAACTATCGAGGTATTTCTCTCTTAAATGTGACTGGCAAATTGTTTTCTGTTGTAATTGAAAAACGTATTAGAACATGGTTAGATGTGAATGACCTGTCCCAAGCTGGATTTAGACCCAACTATTCTCCATCAGACAATATATTTATTCTTCAATCTGTGTGGACAAAATATCTTATTAAATCCAAGGCTCGTTTTTATTGTGCCTTTATTGATTTCAAAAAGGCTTTTGACTATGTGGATAGAAAGAAAATGATGGGTTTTTTTATGAATTACTAAAGGATTACCAGGCAAGTTGTCAAACGTTCTACAGAGCATGTACTCATCAGTTAAGGCATGTATCAAGACAGATAAAGGAATCACTGAATGTTTCAGAACTTCAGCTGGTGTAAGACAGGGATGTGTACTCAGCCCTGTCCTATTTATATTTTTCATAAATGAACTTGTAACTGAAATGTCTTTGTGTCACAAGATATAATTGATATAATGCTGTTACTATTTGCTGATGATATTGCTTTATTATCATTTTCAGTCAGTGGCCTCCAGAAACAGTTAAATGTTCTCCAGCTATATTGTGAGAAATGGGGCCTTGAAGTAAATTTGAAAAAGACAAATGTTATTGTTTTCAGAAAGATGGTATTTTACATAAATTTGAAAAATGGACGTATTGTAATAAGACAGTCAATGTTGTTTCATATTATAAATATTTAGGATTGACTGTATCTTCTCGATTAGCATGGTCAACAGCATGTAAGCAGTTGGCTCTGCAAGCATCTAAAGCCTTGATTTCTGTCTATAGAGTTTTTAAAGAAAACAAATTTATATCTTTCCGAGTTGTTTCGGACATTTTTGACAGAAAAATAGCACCAATTCTTCTGTATGGTTCAGAAATATGGGGATGTCATTATAACGATTCGATAGAAAAACATTTAAACGTTTTTTAGGTGTCGGTAAATATACCTCTAACAAAGCCATTCTAGGAGAAACTGGTCGTACCAGTCTTTTTGTTTCATCCCAGCTACGGGCAGTTAAATACTGGATAAAGCTCAAATAGATTTCCTCTTCATTGTTATAATATGTTAAAAGCCTTGGATGAAAAAGGTAAATATTGTTTATGGGTGTCTGATATCAGGAATATTCTTTGTATGTCTGGTTTTTCTCTTGCATGGATATCTCAAGATGTTGGAAATGGTAAATTATTTATCTTCATGCTTAAGCAAAGATTACTTGATATATTTTCACAAGATTGGCACTGTCAAATATCATCCTCAAGGTTTTTATGCCATTATACGAATATAAAATCATTACTTGTTCCTGAAATATATGTATCTGTACTTCAGGATAGAACTTTGAGAAGATCTTTGTGTAAATTACGTATATCATTACATAATTTTAATGTTGATAATCTTAGAAAGATAATGTACAAAAATGTACAAGATAAAGAAAGTAGTTTATGCCGTTATTGTAATGAAGGCTATGTTGAGGATGAGTTTCATGTACTTCTCATTTGTAAATATTATCAGTTTCTTAGAAATAGATACCTCCCTATGATTTCAACTATGTACAAAGATGAACAACTAATGAATGGTTTTTTTTGAACTCCCGCAATGCTAATACAATATCATCTCTGTCAATATTCTTGAAGAAGATTTTTGAAATTAGACGTTGATATTATATGTAAACTTATTATGACCTACACGGGTCTGTACAATGTTGATACAAAAAACAAACCACTGTCTGTCTGTCTGTCTGATTGACACTGAACTATTGAGCTAAACAGATATCAAACTCTTCAATCTTCTTTGTTCTAATGGGTAACTGTTGGTTTCAAAATGATCAAAACGTTGATTAGTTCTAATAGGAAACAGTACACCTGCTGTTGTAACATCAAATGTTAATACACATGGTAATGCGACCTTTCGCGAACTTTGACCGACCAATGAAATCATTAACAAGTATCGTCATTAGCCAATCAGAAGCATGTTTTTCGAGCTTTACAGCACTAGTTTCGAACTGTTTGAATTCCATTCCCTGCTGAGCTTTGAAACATAGTTTGACAATGTTCACGAAATAAGAAAAAAAAGACATTTTTGGAATAGAAGATATCTAAAGTTGTTTCTTCTGTTTCAAATGTTTATCCCACTGAAGCAAGAGACAGACGATGGTTTTTGACGGAATCACTTCAAAGGGAGGAAATGAATTTAATGAGATTGGAATATTACATTCAGTATTGATTGAATCAGCCGACATACTGATGTTCAGACTCTGCCTCACCACCCTTGATAACATTGGAATGAGTAGTTTGTGCGTAGTGTAGTCTTAAGTTTTATTAACTATGTGGATCGCCAGCAAGATGCCATCCCATAATGACGAAACTTTTAAACCACATAATAATGAAAATATTCTCTGTTATTTTACTAATATACAATTGATAACCTTATTTGCATGGTTTTACATCCGTGATAAGATATTTGCCTTGCGGTAATTCTCACTATTTGATCATTCTGGAGGGGCACATGAACGCCCTGGCAGCATTCTCAAGTTCTTTTGTTGTCTAGTAATTGTCCATTGTTATACACTAATGTAACATTTATCTTCATGATTTTTTTCGTTGTATTAAAGGAAAATCAATAGTAATTAACATGGATATTGGAAAGGTAAAGGATACAATACAAAATTAGTTGCAGTGGCTAAAGTATCTAAAGATGTTGCTAAGGATTGGTTAAAGAAACAAGCAATAATGCAAATATACTTGCCACCCCAACGATATATTCTGAGGAATAAGTTATTCCAAGTAAATCCTGGACGCGAGTTTATGGGATCAGTAACTAAACTATTAACAAAACACGATGTTGCAATCAGGTGTGGCGAAAAAGAGCCCACCGTAGCAAATCTATTGTTGAAAGATTTAACTGAACATTATCAGAATGCTTGTTTTGGATATCAATATGCTCAGGAGATGATGATGACTGATTGAAAAAAATCAACGGAATGGATGACCTCTGATGCTGTTAAAATGAAATCTGTGACTTCTGAATCTTCAACACCACGGAGAGGTAAAGAACAAAAACGTCCAGGTAGAGTAAGTGTAAAATATTTATACCAGCCTGGTGAACTTGAAGGAGGCCAACGTCCTGCAACTGATCCAGTTTGGCATCTTAAGATATAAAACATTAGTCTATTGGTTATGAAAAAAGGTGGGCCTTTTTTATATCATCTTAAAGATGGGCCAGGCAGAGGATTTGTGCGAGAAGAGTTGCTTATATTTCCAAGCGATACAGTAATACCTCCCTAAGTAACCATAAGCATAGGTAGTGACACCGTCATTGTCAATCCATGTCTTTGTATCAAAGGGGGATAATGATGTCTTGTTCATTCTGAATCTATATATCCTGTGATTGACACTTCTTAAAGTATTCCACTCATGTTTGAATGTTCTACCATTGAATAATGCCTCTTTATAGTATTCTTGTTTTACATGTCTTGTAACCACATACTTCTTAACACCTTTAGCGTTTCTTATCTACTCATTATCAGACTTCTTTATATACTCACACGCCTCCACTCACGATGACGCCAATTGCGATGACCCTGTGCCCACTGAAGTCGTGCCGTGTAGAACAGGACGGCGTGCTGGTCGGCTACATCTGAGGTTGTTGGAATGGAGACATCGGATCATAGTGTCCCCGCTAATGTGTCGATTATGTGTTCCTATGGTCTGTCGAGCACTTTCACTTGCAGTTAGAAACGGATGTCGCTGGTGTTGACGGGTAATCTGCCGATCTTGTTGAGGTATGTTGACCCTAGGCCGACCGCTCCGAGGAAGCTCATCTGTGGTCTGTGTAGCATTGTATCGATGCAGGAGACGGTAAATTGTGGTTATGTTAACGTTGAAATGACGGGCAACATCTTGGTTGGACTCTCCAGCTTCCAAACGTCCGATAGCCTGGTTTCTCTGAATTTGAGTTAGGCGTGGCATTGTTGACCAAGGAGTGGTAGGCCCAAGAATCGGCTACAGTTTTATACCCACTATAGTTCGTGACAGTTCGTGCATTATCGATTTCGCGAGAAATGGGCGCATGATACCCACATATACATTGAAATGGTGCGTTTTGGCGATTCGTTTTTTATGTTGCGTCTTTACTCAGGGGCTTCCAAAATACAACCAAAAATATTGATAACACCTTCAGGTTTCACTGCATGTTAAAACTCGTATCAATTTATGGTTCCGTGTTTGTTACCTATTTGCTTAAAACCACTTGCGTTTCTTTTGCGTGTGAGTATAGAATACATCTTCGGTCTTAATCCAACATTCTCAGCAATATGAGTTCTAGCACATTCGCCCTTCATCTTACATAATACCTTTATATTGACTGTGCTGAGCAATGGATTATCATTTGGGTAGTAACTTGGATATTATGTATTCATTTTTTCTGTCATACTTCTATACACATCATCAGTTTGTATTTCCATTAACAAAGACTCTGTATCGGTATATAACACCTCACACCTATCATCATATTGCTTTTTGAGTTCATTGTAATACAAGTCATACATTAATTGTTTTGACAATTCAAGATTACTCATACCAACGTTTACTCGTCTGTTGCAGTTTGTATTACTCTTCCTCGTATGTAATGCTGCTAAGTCATCATCAAATATCTTACTTCTGTTAATAGCTGGACTAGTCATTAGTTTACTAAATCGTTCTTCCTCGTGAGATCTGGCAAATTTAACATCAACACGTTTCCTTAGATTCTCCATAGTTTTACCAAATACTGAGTTATTCATGAGCTCATACAATTTCTTTTCGAAATCACCAGTTGCCTGCTTTCTTATCTGTGTTCAGCCTCATATAGCGCTCCATCCAAGGGATTTGATCAAACTTGAGAGCTCTATGATAGATATAACTAGAGATTTCTACAGTAGACTATATATTTTGTCTTATCCATCAAATTTGGTACGAGTTTTTCAGCATATTGGTTTGTTATAGCAAAGTCTTCGGGATTGTTTGCATTAGCTGAACTGTCCAGAGAAGATAACAGAAACTGTATGCTATCTATGAATCTATGTTCATTACCTTGTTTTGTTCTTGCTTTCGCATCCCTGTCTGAATTATGTATAGTTTGACTCAAAAGGAGGATATATGTCTTTCCATGTTATTAGGAATACATGTTAAACTTCCATCAGTCTCTGAGATAGCTTGTATGAGGAGATGAGATGAGAAACATAACCTCGAAGATGAGGAAATACAAGGGGCATTGGTCTTGTTTGGGGATTTATTTTAAGCTTTATGTTACACTTATAATGCCGGGCTCCTCTGTTTTTGACCTGTGATGTGGCAATGATCTCTTACAGTATCCCCATTCATGGGTTTATTACCAGCTGACAACTTGTTGCCTTCTCACAGGTTCCCTACCCGTCCTTGTCACACTCATGGGCTTCGAATGCGATAAATTATCCCTGATTATTATCTGTTTATTTGGTAGTGATTCTAGGAACGTTTCTGCTGCATCATGTAAATCACAGGGGCATTTGCTTTTCTGTCGTACTTTACAACCATATATCCAAACCCACAAGCCTTATACACAGACATATTTATTTGTATAAAGGCCAATTGACCCATTGTACAAAATACATTTACATCACATATATTTTTATCTGGGAGTTAGGTAATTGATCATTTCTTTGGTTGAGAACACGTACATTAGAAATCTTGCTAAATGTATCATTGTATCAATGTTATATAATTGACAGAGTCTTTCTTAACAAAAAGGATGATTAACTGATTTGCATAAAGAGGACAATTGTAACTGTCATGGCGTTCATCCTTAATTACTGACAGTGTTAACATACGACGACGGTATCACCCTCAAATTTAGCAACACCCCTACGGACAAGTTGAATACCAAGAGTATTTTGTCCACATCTAAATTTGGTTATTAACCTGCTATATACACAGTGCTTAATATTTGCTCAATATTTTTCGCAAACAGTGTAAGATTTATCCAGTTTAATGATTGATAGGGCATTGCTGCCTAGATATGCATGCCAATCTTGTACGAACAATCTTTAACTCTTTCGCTGAACATATGTACAAATATTTCTGTATTGCCAACGCTTTGTGCAGCCCATACATCCCCAAAACCATAACGACTTAGCAAAAGTCTGATATGCGATGCCCAGTTAAGACGTTTTCTATAAGCAATGGATAACATTTTATAACACTGGTGTGGGTATCTGTTTGGAGTCATTTGCAAAATCCAACATTTAGTGTATTTGTAAGGTAAATAGTATGAAGTGGATACCTGCCACATTCACCATAGGCCACTGCATCTGCAGTTCTGTAGCCCGTGTGAAGTAAAAATGTACAAAAATGTGTAAAGCATTATTTCAATACCATCCCATTATTTGCATCCCCAAATCTAAGCATCCTACATGAATATCGGAACAATTTGTTTATCAAATATTAAAAACGGCTTCCGGAACCGAGGTATCCTAATGTCTTATACACGGTTTAACTGGCCGAAATGCTTGTTTGCTCTCTTCCTTATGCTCATGTAAAGTTTCATATAAAGCTCCAAATTAATCTGGGAGAGAAAATAAGTTCCAAATATTTACAGGCATTAATTGTTTTCATTCGCTCACCATTAGAATCCCATTTTAAAAACAATAATTTTACCCTTCTCAGTATCAATATCCATACCCCATTCATAACAGTATGAATATATACTCCTCACAAAAGGTTAAGCAACAAATATATTATGTTTAAGTCCATGTTCATATATTCCAATACCTAAAAACTGACTAAAGCAATACAAAGAAAGATCACAAACACACATTGTCCTCAAAGAGAACTGAAAAGCGTTTATGCCTAACAGGTTAACAAATGATCAAAAACAGTATCATGAAAACACTCGTGTAAAATGTGCTGCACTTAAAGATGAAAATCTTTAAATTTGAGTTTAAGTCATTTTGAAACAATGATCCAATGTTCAGTAACGTGTATGTCCACCATTGGCTTGGATGCAAGCTTCTACACGTCTTGGCATTGACCAGATTAGCCTATCAAGTGTCTGTTGTGGAATGTTCTGCCATTCTCTCCTTAAGGCCTGTTCAAGTTGATCCAGATTCTGAGGACGAACATGAAGACCATAAACACGCCTTCCAAGAATGTCCCATGCATGTTCAGTGGGATTACGATCCGGAGATCTTGCAGGCCAGTCCATATGCGTGATGTTGTTGGTCTGAAGAAGATCAGTGACAACTCTTGCTCGATGTGGACGAGCATTATCATCCATAAAGATGAAGTTAGGACCTGCTTGTTGTGCCAGGGGAATGATCACAGGTGTGACAATCTCGTCCCTGTACCGTACTACAGTCATGGTACCACGTCTGGTGACCACAAGATCAGTTCTGTGTCCAACCCTGATGCCAGCCCAGATCATCAAACTTCCACCTCCGTACTGGTCGTGTTCAACAATTGTACAGTTGGCGTATCGTTCATTACGGTTTCTCCACACACGTGCCCTACCATAGTTGAAGTCAAGGCAGAATCTTGACTCGTCTGTGAAGAGAACGTTACGCCAGCGATTGACCCTCCAGTTACGGCGTTGATTGGCCCAAGCAAGTCTCTGTTGTCGATGGTGTGCAGGCAGTGGGATACGTCGTACTGGTCGTCTTGACCTCAGATCCTGAGTGTGAAGTCTCACTGTCTGTGTTGAGACTCTGTTTCCTGCAACTCTCTGAAGGTCATTCTGGAGAGATCTGGCCATAGTAAACCTGTTTCTCCGGGCCAGGGTGGCTAAATACCGGTCCTCACGAGGAGTTGTCACCCTTGGACGACCTGTGCGTGGTCTCTCTGTCATCGGTCCAGTTTGATGGTATCGAGTTATCACTCTTGAGATGACACTGCTGTGAACATTAAAATGATTGGCAACAGCAGTTTGGGTGAGACCCCCCTGTACCATTCCAACAATCTGAGCAACCTCAGTTGGCGTTAAGTGACGCCTAGCCATGTCTAAAGTGTTAATGTGGACAAATTGCCCTTGCTGGCAGTTTTTAAGCAATCAGGGTGCATGGGTGAAGTGTTTAAAACATGCATGTCGTGCATTTTGCATGTGTGTTTGTGTTCAGGCGATGTTATCAGTGTTATCAGGAAACTCTACATGGAGAAGGCTTTAAGTCGAGTATTCGTAGGTAATTCTCCTGCCTGAATTTGTTCTCATTGGATGGCATTCAACACTGATGAGAATGTTGCACGGAAAATAATACTTGTTGTTTAACTTTTTGTGAGGAGTATAATTCATAAAGACGTTTTTTGTAATTTTAAGACACTGTCTGCAACAAGTTATAAATCGCCAGAAAACAATATGGCAATAATATTTTACATTTCCTCTGAGATGAAAAAACGCCATCATCGAATTTACTTACCAAAAGTATAACTTATTCGTTGATAAACAAAGAAAGCAGTACTGGACTAAGAGTAAAACCTTGTCTTACCCCACATGAACTATCAACATACTCATCGAATGTTACAGTTGCGTTAACATCATTGTACTTGCTCCGGATAATACCAAAACGCCGTGAATACCATTTTGCAATAAAATATAAATGAGTGAGTGAGTGAATATGGTTTTACGCCGCTTTTAGCAATATTCCAGCAATATCCCGGCGGGGGACACCAGAAATGAGCTTCACACATTGTACCCATGTCGGGAATCGAACCCGGGTCTTCGGCGTGACGAGAGTGTGTGTGTCCAAAATTAGCCTTCTACCAGTAATAAGCACATCACTGGACACAATAAAACACAGTCAACCTATTCGTCATGTATCCGTGAACAATAGGATGAAAGTTTATCACTAACACATACCGCGACACCTCCACTGTTGTGACCTGTCTTTTTCTCTGTAGGTCGAACTGACTGAAATTAAACAAAATAAGTAAAAACAAACGCGGTAGTTCCCTTTAACTGCTCTTTGGCCTTGAAGTTTACAGATGCTTTATCATCCCTTGACACAAACCTTACAATTATAGGCGGGTTCCACCGTTGTTTGCGTTAAGCACGCAGTCTATGAAGCGCCTTATGTTCTTGTGCGTTGTATGTGTGACTGCGTTCAGTACTGTATTCAGTATTTTCAACTTTTGTTATAAGTGCTTCAAATCGGCATTTATTATGTTATGTCACTGGCTTTTGATTACAATAACAATCATTTTTTTTATATTTTTATCCTCTTTGGACATATTGATCCTGACAGCAGTCTGCCCAACACTTCTACAGTCTTCTTTATGCAAAGATCTTGCCTGCTGTATCCATGCAGACATCTTTCACAGAAATATTTCTTTTTTTTGTGTGGGTTGATTGACCGTATAACAGCTCACTTAAACTCTTTATCCACATATAATGATATTTACCATCTTTTTTTAACCAGAAATAAATTTATTCTGGGAATATTTTCTAGGGCAGAGCTTCTCTTGTGTACAACAGATTTAAATGTCTGAATACATTTATACCTAAATTATTTTGCTTTTCTACATTATTAATTTGCGAGATTGCTGTAGGTGCATCTATACTTTTAAAGTTGAGTCCATCATTTTGGGGGGTAGCTCGTAGGTCTATCGGAATGTTTGTTTGCAGGAAATAAGGCAGATCCTAATGCCCAATATTAACAATTATTATCATTATTTTTTACTTTAATTATGGCATGTTTTTTCTTATGATATGGGGGTAAATCTATATAAGATCCACCTTCCAAGGCATATAATCTGCTATAACTAAATATAAAGTATCAAATCTATCCACAACTCCACCTGAACCTCCAATAGTCCATTCCTCCAAAGTTTCTTGTTTCTGTTGAAGTGATGTACCTAATGATGAACTTATTGAACTCGATTCAGTTGTTACTTCATGGTTGTTCATGAAATAAGGTTCAGTATATTCAACGCTATCTTCGGTGTTATTTTTAGACATTATAACAGTTAGCTGATATTTTATACTTTTCAAATCATCTACCTCCTCGTTAATTTTCCTTGAAATGATGGGTTTAACTTCATCAACATCCGTGTTGGAATTAATATCCATCTTCCAACCTCCTAGATATCTACCACCAGTATGGTTTGTGGGTACAAATCTTAACTCGACTGGTTCATCATTTGGTTTTTTGTTGTCATTCAGTAAATCAATCAATTCAGCTTTTCTCTCTTAAGAATATAACCTCTCAGCCCACGACTACTTGCCTGGGCTTTGAGTTTTCTGACAGTCGGGGGTTTGTTGTAGTTCAGACCAAGTAAGGTCAGCTTTTCTCATTCGTGAATAACCTCTCAAGTCATCCCAGTGTTTTGCCAAGGCTTTCAGCTCTCTGACAGAAGTCATGGTACAGTATAATTACATGTGAACTGTCTGGTTTATTTTCAATGTAATAAAAAATATTGATTCCACACAGACTATTTCTCTCATTGACGTACTCCCTCTTACTATCGTAATTAATCTGGAGCCGTTTTTTGTCAGACCCATGGGCCTTGCTTAAAGGGGATATTTTATGCCTAAAGATTCAGAGTGACAAAACACTCACCACAAGACTGTACGGCAAGAGGGATGACTTCAACTTTCCAATAGTCAACTTTCCCTTCATGTCGAGCAATATTCTAGTAGCTCCAGCCTTTGGTGTTTACATTTGACAACTTTTGAGATAAAATCGAGCATGCTCTTTCTAACAAGATTTCAAAGAGCGTCATACCCCTCTTGCTCAGAAGTTGTTTGATCAATGTTACAACATTCAAGGCCCCAGAAAAGCTTTCAAAATGTTTTATGGTAGACATGTGGAGGACATTTGACGCATCAGTGACAAAAATTGTGTCCGATGCAATTCCCTATTTTGACTTGTACCATATGTTCCCATGTGTTTGTCAGGTGAACAATTGAATTGCCTTTGCGTGTGTTTGTTATGGGTGCCACAGGTGGGGCAGGATACGCTCACCTTTTCGCGAACACCTGGTATCATTACAATTCGAAAGTGATTCATAAACACATGCTCATGATATAGATATAGGAACTGTACAATCGACTCTGCTTTATGCAGAGATTTCTATTGGACGTGGAAAGGGTTTAGATCGATTTATTTAATTAAACAAAACTGACCTTTGACCCCACTTCCACACACAGAGTATGGATAGCTAATATGTCCTTTCCTTATTGCCATGACATGTATTCCAGTTCTAGCTTTAGTAGTCATCTTACCTATTCGAGCATAGTCGATAGCTAAACTGCTGGCAACTGCTGAAGGATACCAACATTCTACCATTCTACAACCGTAGCGAGTGCATATAGAGCCCAAGTTGTAATCCACTCAGTGTATGAACTGTGTTGTAGTAGTTTTGCCTTTTTATCCGTAACCACTTCTTTAACCATTGCTACTTTCTTAGGGTCTCAGTCATTCTTTCCACCAGTGTTGGTATTTACACAACTTGTTGTGTCAGTGTTTCCGCTTCCAGTACTATTAGGTGGGTACTTATGTCTAGGAGCAGTTGTTTTAGAAGTTGATTGCATTCCATCTTCTTAGCGTAATACAATAGCTTATATTTAATATTTTTTTAAAATGAAATTAACAATACAACCAGACATAATAACCTGTTGAAAAGGAATGAGTATTTGCCACAACATTATTGTATAAGCAAATGGTTGTAGGTGTTCAATTGGCTAAGCAGTTGTTATATTTTGCTAAGCAGTTGCTAAGCAATTGCATAAGCAGGTGGTTGGTCAGTTTTTCATATGAGTTTAGAGTGCCTGGTTTCCGCTAACAGTTTTCGAAATTGTTGTCGCTCGCTCTTAGTAGGAATAACATCATTTTCACGTAGACGTTCCTCAAATGAATCTTGATCCTTGCAATGAAACAGGACAATCCAACGCGTCTGCTCTCTGAGATCTTTCAGGGCTGAATTGCATTTTTGAGAAAGTACCCAAACACTATGTTTCATAGGTTAACCTGAGAAAGTATATCTTCTTTTTTTTGAAAGTTTTGTTCTCGCATTGAAGTCGTCTATAATAAAATGGGTTGGTTCTCCCGTTATTCTTGGAGATGTTCACCTGGGTCAATTTTGTACACCTAGGGAACCTCCATTCTCCATTTTCTTCATGGGTATGTTTTATGAACGTTTATGGTTGGACTTTGAATAATGACACGCACAAAAAATTGTAAAAATGGCCTCATAAAATTTCGAGAATATAAGCTGTTTTACCAAAACCAATTTGCCCACATATGATAGTGCAGTGAGGATCCTATAGTAAAAGAATATTAATAGAATGTTCCATCCATTTTGTTTATTAAGTTGAACATCCATAATCACATACAAATATAAGTTTTATTTACCAGCCTCACACTCCAGTGAGATATTGTTAATGTAAAGCTAGCTTCTTCACCGGTGGTTTTGATTACTCTGTGGTAGTCATTAAAAGTAAGTTCATATTCTAACATATCACCTAGTGATGCTTTGTAGAAGGGCATGTGCCTCTCTACTTATTCAAATTCAAGTGGAATATAGAATCGGTTACCTGATGCATCATGTATAGCCTCGTCTTCTCAAAAACGATCAGCGGAAGGTCCGGGGTTCGATCCCCAACCGCGTCATACCAAAAGACGTTAAAAGATGGTACTTGTTGTTACCCTGTCTGGCGCTCGGCATTAAGGGGCTAAAACAAGGACTGGTCGGCTCGGAGTCAGTATACTGTGTCTGAGTGGGGTATTCATGTTAAATTGCCGCATGGTATCTCAGTGAGCTAGCACTATAAATCTGCATCAGTCCGGACTAGTACAAGCAGCCACACAAACACACACACACACGTACATGCGCGTCGCTATATAAGTGCAATAATCTTGGACGCGACCTTAAACCCCATTTCACCTCAACTCAAAGATGATCAGGGCCAATAGAGGAACCTACACGGAGTCTCGTTGAATTTCCGGTGATTGCTTGTATCTATACCTTGGTAATGGAAGTTTTTCCGTTTTCCTGCCGTTCTCCAGAGATCCATATAACAGTAGTATACATCACTGTCATCAATACTCAAGACCTCATAACCACTCATTTTAATCGGGGTTTTCTTTACAGTTGCTCGACCTATGTATTGAACAAGCTCCCTGCTATCATCAGTATACATCAAACTTAAAGCTAGTTGCGCAGTTCCTGGAAGCATCACATAATGAGTACCGATATTTGGAAAGCGAACCAGAAGTGTCTGATTCTGATCAATGGTACTCGGATTATTAAGTATAGTTACAGACTGGTGAATAGCTTTGGCACCTGATGGGCTGTGCAGTCTGCGTTGTGGATTTAACTTGCGTCTGTATTGCAAAGACATGATTGTGTTAAACACATATTTTTAATATCTAATATAAAACGGATTTTAAACTTGATGACCTAACAGACACTGCTGCTTCAACTGAAGTTAATACTCAATACTGAAATGTGTAAGCCTTATGGTGCTAGTATCACACAAAATGCAAAATATCAATACAAAATAGTATAAAACTTGCTGGTGAATTTGCAAATATACTTGGATTTGCAGGAAAAGAAGTTGGACCAAGCACAAGTAAGAGTGGGGAAAGACTAACCAATTTAGTTCCCTCTCCAGACTTGTGCATCCCTTTGACCAGATCAGTACAACAGATAATATCCAACATGAAAGTCTTCCAACTCTGCTGAGGGCTATTCCAGTCAAAGATGAAAAATACAACAGTGATAGAACAGAATCTTTCTTATCTTTGCAGTATAAGAAGTTAAGGAAAGGCATTAATACAGAACTCAAAGTTTCTGTTTTAGATATAAAACATCAACCTGTCCATATAGGATATTTGAGCGTGTCACTTCATATTATTAATAATGGTTGATTCTGCAGGTCCTGGAATGCATCACCTTAAACAATGTAATACAATTGCACTTTCTGATCTTGGAGACACTGAAGGATTTCATAGACCTGTAATTCAAGACATGTTATATGCTTTACACTTGCAAGATGGTATAAACAAGTGGAAGAGGTTATATTTACTGCCGCTAGTGTGGCAAGTTATATAGGAGATTTACAAGATCTTGAGGTTTGAACTCCCAGTTATAACACCTTGTACAATCTTGCCCTCAATGATGTTATCAACGGATTATGCTTGAAGCAAACATCGACTGGCTACTAAATATCACCGTTAGTCAACTACATGTAATGCCAAAGGGTAAGACACATGATTGAGATAAAATAATGAACAGTGGGAGGCTTATATCCCAACAGAAAAAGTGTTTTCATTGCTCCAATGCCAAAGAAACCATATGTTGATGAGCCGCCCAACATTAAAAATATTGGCTTAAGTTTGATCTTTAGCTGGAGGCTCTACACTTTTTATCGAAGTCTTGCTTGGGGATCCACCAGAAGATTATCTCGAGTTATGACTGGGTCTAAGGCTTAACTGAGACAAAAAAAAACAAGAGTGACATATTTGTAGCAGTATTTGAAATCATCAAGAGTTACCATATACGTTTGTTTTTTATGCAGGGATCATTTGACTCACTAAAATATTTATGCCTTATAATATAATAATAAGCTTAATGCATATATCTCAGTAAGAAGTTCGTGTTCTACCGGGTATTTCTGCAACACAAGTCTGTCTGAGGGCCAACAATGTTTATTCTCTGATAGTATCCTGCTACATCATATCCATGTAGTAAGCCTCTCGGAGACGTAAGCTAGAGGGTCCACCAGCCTAGCCACTGTCCAAGGGTCAAGTCTCGACTCACAGACTGCCATGTATAGTTTTACGTTACATTAATTGTCAGCATGCAGTATCCCGCACCTCATCCACAATTACAACCACTTGACTCTGTGCTGCTGGCCATGGTAATGATACCCCAGCCGCTGTTATAATTTGTATTGGCAGCACTGTGAATACTTAAATAGATATGAGCAACTTAACTTAACAGAGGGAATACATGAAACTTATAGACTCCATGTTAAAACCTATACCCCGCCAAACTGCCTATGATGCATAGTCTCAAGAAATTGCCATTGGAACAGTTGAACACTCTTATATATTATACATAATGAATTTATATCCTGCACTCCATGAAGTGTTTGAAAAGATGGATACTGTAAATGAATTTCAATTACAACAAATAAGTGGAATTAAAGAGCAACTGGAGAATTGAGTTGTATATAAAGTATCATAGAGCTGTGACTGCTCTTCATGGAAAGGACACTGTACTTTTAGTAACTAGTAGGGTCTTGGTGAAGACGGTGTTGGCTTTTAATCAGCTGTTATCGCTGTGCGTGTCGTACTTGGAAGGGAAGTAGCAGCCAGAGTCTCTGGAGTGGCAGGAACAGCTCTTAATATATTTCCCCCTGGATGCAAAAGCAAGCCTTAAAACATGATAGTATTTGTGTGCTGACTGAAGTAAAATTAAATAGCATTGAGGATCATATCTCAACAGCACAAGCTAATGGTAAGATATCTGAGGAAGAGCTTCGTTTAGTATTGTCAGAGCTCACTAATTACAACACAGAGATTCAGACAAATTCTCACTAGACTGTGGCACTGATGAAGATGAGAAAAACAACTTCATAGGACAAGCATGCTACGCATTCCGTACCAAAACCAAGGAATACGAATAAATTATTTCCTCAATATAGGTCATCTTGATAATATGACGATCATTAGATCGTCATCACATAATTAATCAAACTTAAGACCTGAGCATTTTCAGGAGCTGGACCTGGTCCAAGTGGGATGGTTCAGTATCCCCATCATCAATGCTACTGAATAATACTAAACTAAAATAGATTGAACCCTCAAACCTTCTTTGGTCTATTGAGTATAATCTGTTTCAAAATGGTAAAAACCCGTTGATAGAAAAAGCGTTCATTAGTTTAAAAATACTTGCATTTGTAAATCAAATGCTAATACAAATATTGCTACATAATTTAAATTGAAATACAGTCTGTATGTACATGAATGTATAATACAAGATACAATGCATCTGTCACACTGATACTAAACTGACAACAGTAAGAACTTCAAGCAGAAAATGATATCCGCCTTCAACTCGTTGAATGAATTACACAGTGAACATTTTCTTGAGTTTTATGTGTATATCCAGTGAGGAACATCTACATTGTTAACCATTAATGGGTTAAGGAACACACACACCTCGAAACAGAAAATGTACCAGAAAGCGAAGCCTAGTTTTCCAACGACGTCTGAATATTGAATATTCCTGTATAAATCACAGGACCATAAAGATTTTTTGAATACATTTTGGAATTTGAAATACAAGTTAACATTCTCATATACAAATACACGTGATGAAATTGGTTGATTATGTTAAAGAAACTACATAAATGTGTCTTCTGATGTTCGGCTCACTCCTCGACCCCTCAAGTTACACAATCTTCTTGGATGTCAGCTTCACATAAACTGACAGGTCCTGAGACATGGTCCGAGGGTTTGCTGTCTCGGTGTAACTGACGTCTCACTGGGGTGTATTGCAGATGAATACCTTCACAACATCTCTATTTTATCCCAACACATACAGTTTATGTCCACAGAGAAACAAGCTGTGTGGGTTTTCTATTCCATTTTGTGACGTCAGCAGGTCTCTGACAAACTCCCCTGCTTGTGTCAGTAGTACCACCTTGTGTGCCCAGAAGTCCGCCACCAGGATGTGTCCTGTGTCGGTAGTTGTCATACTCTGTAGTCTGTCCAGTCTCCTCTCTCCTGCAGGGGTGTAGGTGAACACAACATCTCCCTCCGGTGTGATGCAGTAGACAGACTGTGAGCCAGTATCTGACACCAGGATGTCGCCCCTGTCTGTAGCACAGAGGAAAATAGGATTATATATCAGGTTATCCCGTGTGTTGAGTGTACTGACTGACCTCATTACTCTCCCCGATATATCAAGGATATCAACACAGGGAGGATCCCAACAACCTGCTGCTAATGTTGAATGACTCAAGTCTGTTAGACATGTGTACTTCTTCTTTGTTGTGACACGTGACCTTAGTACAAGGTCAGGGGTCACCCGTACTATTACAATCTCATTGTGTGACCAGAATGATACAGCCACCTGGTTGTCCCTCAGCCTCGTCACAGAGCTTGGCTTACTTGCAAGATCCAGTTTACTGTGTCGTGATATGTTATTCTTTGTGTAGAAGGATTTCAAACATGTATTGTTGCAGTCAGTGACCACCAGTGTCTCCTCACCATCCACAACCAGGACTGTGACGTCAGATGGATACGGCTGCTTCCTGTCACCATCAACCTTGATGCCGACTGTCTTTTGTAACACCGGTCTGCACATGACGCCAAATGTGCACTCTGGATTTTACCAATTTCCGTATATATGACGTCATAAACTTTCTGTTGAATCCTACCAAGTTGTACATCCTTGTGTAATTTCCTCTCATATATTTCACTTACAAATATAAGTTTTGAATCAGGGACACTGTCTGTGAAAGTGACATCCCTGTCTGTTGCCTCCTTGATTGCCCCAGACTGACACATCTGGTAAATGTCAAACATGTCAGTCTCACTCCCAGACTTCAACACCTGGGTGATGTACTCTATGTGTTGTTGATACATCTGCACGTCTATTTCCCCTGACTTTATCCGCCCCCTCAGTTGTCCAGACTGCTTCTCTGTCATCTCATTCAGCTCCTCCACCAGCTGTTTCTCCTTCTGTTTAACCACGTCCATGGCTTTCTGTGAGGCCTGTCGGATCTGTGACTTTATTTTGTCTTTGTTGTGGATGACTGCATCAATCTGTGATTTGTGTTGTTGAAGTGATCTGGCCGTGTCCTCAAAGCTCTGTGTAATCAATTCCTTATTGTGTGTAAGAACACTTCTCATCTCAGACATTATGGACTGAATAGTGACCACAGAGTCGCATTTCCTGTGGTATATGATACAACACTTGGGGCATATTGCTTTATTACAGTCTCTGCAGCAGAAATCCATGACTTTGTTGTGTTCCGTGCACCTCTGTCGTCTAGTGACCTTCACTGTTCCACCAAGGCCAGCAATCACGTGGTTTGACGTACCAGGAAGAGATGCATGCATCTTCACACATCTCTAACAGAGCGGCACATCACAGTAGGAGTCGGCCGGATGACTTTCTCCCAGGTCCTGGCAGGGATGGCAGCGGTTGTCTGTATCAATACATGTAATGGATAAATATTTCATATCATCAAACGAGCAATGTTTAACACACTAATGAGACGGCTGGCATGGCAAAATGTTTGTTGGGAACATATAAACGTAATGAGGTCAATCAAATAAAAGTGCAAATTCTGACCATTGTGTGGTTTAACATATCCATTCTCCACACAGACACATTACCCTGGGACAATCCACCTGTACAAAAGTTTAGCATCTGCTGAGATAAAGAGTTACAACATGTCACCATTAACTTCGGTTGTATTGGCATCATGACAATGTGGATTATGACAAGAATGGAGTTCCATAGTACGGATCCGACCGTTCATGTTTGAAGGTGACATCAGAATTCACCATGGCATGCACGTGCAGCTTGCCACTCATGCATTCTCCAAATTGCATCAGGCATCAAGCGTCAAGTGTGGGTATTTAAATCCTCTGCCTTGCAAGGGTTCATGATTCCCTGTGAACATGTCTCGAAGGAGGATATCAGAGGCAAGGGTTCATGATTCCCTGTGAACATGTCTCGAAGGAGGATATCAGAGGCAAGGGTTCATGATTCCCTGTGAACATGTCTCGAAGGAGGATATCAGAGGCAAGGGTTCATGATTCCCTGTGAACATGTCTCGAAGGAGGATATCAGAGGCAAGGGTTCATGATTCCCTGTGAACATGTCTCGAAGGAGGATATCAGAGGCAAGGGTTCATGATTCCCTGTGAACATGTCTCGAAGGAGGATATCAGAGGCAAGGGTTCATGATTCCCTGTGAACATGTCTCGAAGGAGGATATCAGAGGCAAGGGTTCATGATTCCCTGTGAACATGTCTCGAAGGAGGATATCAGAGGCAAGGGTTCATGATTCCCTGTGAACATGTCTCAAAGGAGGATATCAGAGGCAAGGGTTCATGATTCCCTGTGAACATGTCTCGAAGGAGGATATCAGAGGCGCAAGATGACAAATACTCGGAATGCCTTCTCCTTCAAAGGTATGGGGCATCAACCGGGCCACCATTACACTGTAAGCAGACGATTGGTGAGAAAGCATGCTCAAACCAATGCCGTGAAGAACCTTCCACGATCAGAAAGACAGGGCACTGCTTCGATTAGTACAGCGGCAGGCATTTGCAAAGTGTCGTGTCATCAAGTGACAATCGGTGTATGTTGAATGTTCAGGAACCGCTTCAGAGCAGCAGGAATGGCGCCCAGGGTGTCATCAAAAGCCCCCTTCCGGCAGATCAGAGGCTCCATCTGGCATGGTGATAAGCACCTCGGGCTTGGGATCTGAGAACCTGGAGGACGATCCATTGGTTGGACGAGAGCAGGTTCTGCTTGTGTCAGGGAGGCACCTGAATACGGCCCATACACCCAGGAACATCAGGCCAACGTGCGCCCCTTATGGCAGAGACTCAGTACTGATTTGGCGTCCAGGTTCAGCATGTTATCGCGCGAGGAACGTGAGACAAGCTGAACCTGTACGCAATACAGTACAATCTCACGGGGAATCAGTACATCCAAGATGTTCTGGAACCAGTTCTTGTACCCGGGGATAGAACCACCGATGTTCCGTTCTCCAGGCTTAATTCAAGAGAAGCTTCAAGAATGTTGAGATGATCTTTCGCCTTTTTTCATTACGTTAACTTACCATCAGTGGTATTTCCCCCACAGGCTAGAGTGTCCAGAAGTCCCCGTATGAGGAAACTGGGCTTGATCTGTTTCACCCACTCCTCCACTGGTCTGTCAGGCTGGGGAACTCATCTGACGACAGTAGGGACATGGGATGGACTTGGCTCTGATGGCGTCTTGTCTGGTCTTCAGGAATTTCCCCAGGCAGCCCTTACAGAAGGTGTGTCTTTGTATCCCTCCGTACAAATGGAACAGGTCAAGAAGTTCTCATTCAGACTCTCCAGCTTTCTGGCGGCAGCCATCTGAAACAAAAGAACATGTAATGTTTCAGTTCGTTTATGTATTCCTGGTACATTGAGGTGGCCTGGGTATTGCCCACAGAGTAACAAACAGGTAATGAACGTAGTACAACCGAGTCAGTGTCAAAGTTTGATAAACCATCCGGGTTCTACACACAGGAACCTATTCTTCACGGGTCGCATATATATATATATGTATATATATATGTGGCAGTCAAATAAACACGCATGAAATGTGTTTTCTTGTTATTTTATTCTTTTTTCAAGTACAGTCAATCATATATATTACAGGTTTCCTAATGTTATCGGACGTTGAACTAATCTCAGAAACACATCTTTGAAGGTGTTTCTGGCAGTAAACGCATCTAATCAATACAACGAGCTTGCTTTTTCCAAGGTTTTCAAGGGTTTATATGATGGGTTGGCAGAGTGTACCTATAGTTGTTGTTTTTTATACCAACGGAAAAAGTAACTGTGTAAATGTTATGTTATTGAAAATAACAACATAATGTTTGGTCATTCGTCTGATAACTGTTTTTTTTCAGAACAAATTCATCGTCAAATTCCATACCTGGGTAACAGGACACAGAGCGCCACGCCTTTAAAGAGAGGTGGTATCACAGCTCAGTGAGTGAATACCATTTTCGTTGATACAGGCGAGGCAGCAGCGGGGCATTGAAGACACCAGATGGTTAACCAAAATCCGGTCTAAATCAGCGATGCCGGCAGGTTCTGGTGCTGTCGTAGGTGTCTCTCTCTATCTCATCCCATACATGTTTTTTTGAAGGGAGATGTCGTGAGAAACAGCCAGTCAAGGCAGTACAGCAATGTTATGCTGCCTGTCTGTTACAGCACGTGCAACGTATGGGTTGGCTATATCTGCTACAACGTGGACGCCTCTAGACCCCTGCACGAACATCAGAGCTGTCTAGATAAAACTTGGACCAATCTGTGAACAGGATACTGTCCCAGTCTTGTCTTCTGAACATCAGATGATTTCTTCACCAAGCAAGGCGTGCCTGACGATGACGTGGAAGCACAATTGGGCGTATCGCTGGACGTCGGGACCGGACGTTGTGCTCCCTCGACCAGTTGCGGACGGTTCTGCCACTGATTGCTCTCAGCCCAGGAATTGCCCGAGCTGTTCATGTGGCAGTTTGGTATAGATTTCGTAGATGCACCAACTGAATATGGTTGTCTTGTTGACGTGACGTCACATGTGGACATTCGGCCCGTGGCAAGTCCATGAGTGTTGCCCTGCTGTAGTTCCAAGGATATGATATTGTGTGTTATGATAAAAAATAAAAGGTCTGCCATCTAAAAAATGTCCTGTTTGCAGCATACGCACGGCGCGTAGACGTTGGTTTTCAGGAAAGCGTATTGGGTAAACAATGTACGGCTGAACAAAATTGTTTTAATGAGCACCTGATACCTCAGTGGTCATGGTGTGCATGTCACTGTTAGAAAAAAAATACGTGTGCGAGTCTAAGGCTCCCAAGAAACAGGTGTGCGAGTCTCAGGCTCCCAAGAAACAGGTATGCGAGTTTCAGGCTCCCAAGAAACACGTGTGCGAGTCTCAGGCTCCCAAGAAACACGTGTGCGAGTCTCAGGCTCCCAAGAAACAGGTGTGCGAGTCTCAGGCCCCCAAGAAACACGTGTGCGAGTCTCATGCACCCAATTAACAGGTATGCGAGTCTCAGGCTCCCAAGAAACAGGTGTGCGAGTCTCAGGCTCCCAAGAAACAGGTGTGCGAGTCTCAGGCTCCCAAGAAACAGGTGTGCGAGTCTCAGGCTCCCAAGAAACACGTGTGCGAGTCTCAGGCTCCCAAGAAACACGTGTGCGAGTCTCAGGCTCCCAAGAAACAGGTGTGCGAGTCCCAGGCTGCCAAGAAACACGAAAATTGTGCGCCGTAGATTAACATGCACGGCCAAATTGTGATTCACCACCTTGAAGTCGAGATGATTTATGATTTTATTGTCATAACATTGTTGAACAGTTTACAATGTTAGTGTTTTGACATTGCACTTGTATTTAAGTATTCCTTGACGTGTTGCTTGGTCAAGTGTCTGTTTTATTTATGAGTAAAGATCATGTTTTACTTTTTCAAGTCGTGTCATTCTGCTCGACTCCAAGAGATCAGGGCAACAATGGATGTCATTGGCGTTACTCACCTATCTATCCGATTGCGTAAGGCTGACATTTCTTAATTCATGTTGCTAATAAGCTTCAAACTAATATTATTCGAAAACATGTTTCATTCACTGCCTCCTTCAATCACTGCCTAACCGCCTCCCTTCACTGACTCACCCTTCATTGAATCATCCTTCACCCATTCCTTTACTCATTCCTTCACCCACTCCTTTACTCATTCCTTCATCCACTCCTTTACTCATTCCTTCACCCATTCCTTTACTCATTCCTACACCCACTCCTTTACTCATTCCTTCACCCACTCCTTTACTCATTCCTTCACCCATTCCTTTACTCATTCCTTCACCCATTCCTTTACTCATTCCTTCACCCACTCCTTTACTCATTCCTTCACCCACTCCTTTACTCATTCCTTCACCCATTCCTTTACTCATTCCTTCACCCATTCCTTTACTCATTCCTTCACCCACTCCTTTACTCATTCCTTCACCCATTCCTTTACTCATTCCTTCACCCATTCCTTCACTCATTCCGTCACCCACTCCTTTTCTCATTCCTTCACCCACTCCTTTACTCATTCCTTCCCTAGTATTTCTGAAGAACCACATACCTCCACATTTTGAGGAACTATCGTATGTTCCACCAGAATTCTGTCTCCCTTCATGTAACACTCCCACCTACCTTGTGTCCTGCTGCCGGTGTCTTTCTACTGGTGTCGGGGGATGTACGTGACACCAGTGTCAACAAAGTCATGTGCATGATTCAGAAGACTAGCCTCCTTGTCCCGACCTAATTTGTACAGAGTGGAGAATATTTCTGGAGAACAATGGACCTCTACCCACGTCAGTGTGACACAGCGAGGTCATGTTGGGTGGGATACAGCGAGGCCATGTTGGGGGCTACTGGGGCTGCTGCTACTGGGGCTGCTGCTACTGGGCTGTTGCTACTGGGGCTGCTGCTACTGGGGCTGCTGCTACTGGGCTGTTGCTACTGGGGCTCCCGTGGAGAACAGGTATGGCAGGTGGAGGAGAGGCATGACAGGTGGAGGAGAGGTATGGCAGGTGGAGGAGAGGTATGACAGGTGGAGTAGAGGCATGACAGGTGGAGGAGAGGTCTGGCAGGTGGAGGAGAGGTATGGCAGGTGGAGGAGAGGTATGACAGGTGGAGTAGAGGTCTGGCAGGTGGAGGAGAGGTATGACAGGTGGAGTAGAGGTATGACAGGTGGAGTAGAGGCATGACAGGTGGAGGAGAGGTATGACAGGTGGAGGAGAGGTATGACAGGTGGAGGAGATGTATGGCAGGTGGAGGAGAGGTATGACAGGTGGAGTAGAGGTATGACAGGTGGAGGAGAGGTATGACAGGTGGAGTAGAGGTATGACAGGTGGAGGAGAGGTCTGGCAGGTGGAGGAGAGGTCTGGCAGGTGGAGGAGAGGTCTGGCAGGTGAAGGAGAGGCATGGCAGGTGGAGGAGAGGTATGACAGGTGGAGTAGAGGTATGACAGGTGGAGGAGAGGTCTGGCAGGTGGAGGAGAGGTCTGGCAGGTGGAGGAGAGGTCTGGCAGGTGAAGGAGAGGCATGGCAGGTGGAGGAGAGGTCTGGCAGGTGAAGGAGAGGCATGGCAGGTGGAGGAGAGGTCTGGCAGGTGAAGGAGAGGCATGGCAGGTGGAGGAGAGGTCTGGCAGGTGAAGGAGAGGCATGGCAGGTGGAGGAGAGGTCTGACAGGTGGAGGAGATGCATGGCAGGTGGAGGAGAAGCATGGCAGGTGGAGGAGATGCATGGCAGGTGGAGGGCTTACACGTCCATCATGAAAACTTTGTCGCCATATGGCTGAAATAATGCAGATGCGACATTAAATTTAACTCACTCACTCACCACCATTACAAGCGTCTGCTATGGATATGATTCTGTCAGGATGATCATAAATATGTTTCCATCAACTCTTTACCTTACTTCTCACGACGCAGAGATGAGATGTTTGTTCCCTGTGTGAATATCTACACAAGGTGAGCTACAGAGCAATCATTACTGTGAAGATCCAGGGCAGAATAGGTCTTCAGCAACCCATGCTTGCCATAAAAGACGACTATGCTTGTCGTAAGATCTGGTGGTCAGGCTTGCTGACCTGGTTGATGCATGTCATCGTATCCCAATGGTGTGGATCAATGCTCATGGTACAGACTTGATTGTTAATAGACCCAGGTCATACAGGTGGAATATTGCTGAGTGCGACGTTAAACATGACAAGAAACACACGACAAGAAACACATGACAAGAAACACACGACAAGAAACACATGACAAGAAACACACGACAAGAAACAAGAAACACATGACAAGAAACACACGACAAGAAACACATGACAAGAAACACACGACAAGAAACACATGACAATACTGGTGAAACATTTTATTACAGAAGGAAGTAAAAGTTATTTCCAAACTGAGTTTTACCAGATCACATACAACAAAAAGCAATATGACGTGGTGTAATACACTCAATCATTCATAGTTTTCTCGTTAATCACATGAACAACTGTAAAACATCTCGTTCACTTATAGGCTATCTTAATCTTTATCTTTATCTTAAAAAAAAAAGCCATCATCTGACGGAGTATTTACAATTTCTATGTGACACAACACCCCTAGTTAAAGTGCAAATATTCATGAAAGAAAACGTTTGATGTCCGAAAACCTATGCTGCTGAAAGCTCTGATCAAAAACAGTACAACCTGCGGCGGTTGTCTTGTTTTCAATCATAATTTTTGGAATGTTTTTTTTAATTTATGATTATATGCCCGAGGACCACTGTTTTAAAAACCGTGATTTTCTGCGTTTCCGTGGAGATGGCACATCCCTGTGTATACAGATGTTGTGATGTAGCACAGCAATTTTCATCCTCAAGTCAGAAGAAAGAGAAGAATGTCACACGTGTCAACTATTAATCAAATGTCAACGACAACATGTATACGGAAGACATTCCCTGAGGCACATGAAGACTGAACTCACAGCTTTATGAGGGTTTTACATTGTACTAGTTCAAACAGTTGTCAAGGGAACAAAAAGTTGAAAGTCACCAGGAGATTGACCTTGAATCATCCAGGTCAAGGTTGTGACCTTAGTCCTTTATTCTTGACCTTTCATACACAAGAAAATCGTAATGGATGACAGCCAAGTATTTGCCTGAAAACAGAAATCAAATTACACATTATTAATCATGTTATAAATGTGTTATAGTTTAATGATAACACGCATCAAAGGGCACACACTAAAGAAGTGACATGAATCAAATACCCATCGGTCCAACATGGGGGCAGGGCTGAGATCCGGATGACAATTGAAAAGAGCCTTGCAATTCATTGGCACAGTTAAATATACCTTAACGAACCCAAATCCAAAACACACGTTTGTCTTTACAATATTCTGTTCAGCTACAAAGACATGACACTATACAAGCAGTAATCATAAGTTATGAACCTCACATAGACTTCACATTAAGAAATTAAACTGATATATATTTAAAGAATAATCCCCTTCAAGTATGCTGATGATGTTGGAGGGATTTTATCCCAGTTTCGTAGAAGTCCTTATCTTAGCTGTCCAAAACATTCTCAACAGCTATTATATCATCATTCAAGTCAAAATGGGTTCCGGCTGGAGCTTTCGTTATGTTTGAGAGCAGAGGGAAGTCGGACACAGCCAGGAGGAAGTCAGACACAGCCAGGAGGAAGTCAGACACAGCCAGGAGGACGTCAGACACAGCCAGGAGGAAGTCGGACACAGCCAGGAGGAAGTCGGACACAGCCAGGAGGAAGTCGGACACAGCCAGGAGGAAGGCGGACACAGCCAGGAGGAAGTCGGACACAGCCAGGAGGACGTCAGACACAGCCAGGAGGAAGTCGGACACAGCCAGGAGGAAGTCAGACACAGCCAGGAGGAAGTCAGACACAGCCAGGAGGAAGTCGGACACAGCCAGGAGGAAGTCGGACACAGCCAGGAGGAAGTCGGACACAGCCAGGAGGAAGTCGGACAGAGCCAGGAGGAAGGCGGACAGAGCCAGGAGGAAGGCGGACACAGCCAGAAGGAAGTCGGACAGAGGCAGGAGGAAGGCGGACAGAGGCAGGAGGAAGGCGGACACAGCCAGAAGGAAGTCGGACACAGCCAGGAGGAAGTCGGACACAGCCAGGAGGAAGTCGGACACAGCCAGGAGGAAGGCGGACAGAGGCAGGAGGAAGTCAGACACAGCTAGGAGGAAGTCAGACACAGCCAGAAGTAAGTCGGACACAGCCAGAAGGAAGGCGGACAGAGGCAGGAGGAAGTCAGACACAGCCAGGAGGAAGGCAGACACAGCCAGGAGGAAGGCGGACAGAGGCAGGAGGAAGTCAGACACAGCCAGGAGGAAGTCGGACACAGCCAGGAGGAAGGCGGACAGAGGCAGGAGGAAGTCAGACAGAGCCAGGAGGAAGGCGGACACAGCCAGAAGGAAGTCAGACACAGCCAGAAGGAAGTCGGACACAGCCAGGAGGAAGGCAGACACAGCCAGGAGGAAGGCGGACAGAGGCAGGAGGAAGTCAGACACAGCCAGGAGGAAGGCGGACACAGCCAGAAGGAAGTCGGACACAGCCAGAAGGAAGTCAGACACAGCCAGAAGGAAGTCGGACAGAGGCAGGAGGAAGGCGGACACAGCCAGGAGGAAGTCGGACACAGCCGAAAGGAAGTCGGACACAGCCAGGAGGAAGGCGGACAGAGGCAGGAGGAAGGCGGACAGAGGCAGGAGGAAGGCAGACACAGTCAGAAGGAAGTCGGACACAGCCAGAAGGAAGTCGGACACAGCCGAAAGGAAGTCGGACACAGCCAGGAGGAAGGCGGACAGAGGCAGGAGGAAGGCGGACAGAGGCAGGAGGAAGGCGGACAGAGGCAGGAGGAAGGTAGACACACCCAGATCAGGAGTTGTTCCTGATGGAATCATGGATTGTAGCCATAGCAATGACTGATTTGTGCACTGGTGCATTGTCCTGATAGGAGAGCACACCTTTTCTCACGTTCCCAATTCTCTTTATCTTAATTTGATCTTGTTATTGCCTCAAAAGTCATATCAGTTCCATCAGACCAGTAAGGGACATCCATGGATGTCAGTTCCATCAGACCAATATAGGACATCAATGGATGTCAGCTCCATCAGACCAAAAGGTCCATCCATGGATGTCTCTTCAATATAACATCCTTCCTCCTCAATATAGCACTAACCACATGACAGGCCACTTTAACCCACTCTGTGCAGGGGACTATTTGGTTTATACACCAGTGGCGAGATAACTGTACCGCCTGGGCAGGAATGAAGCCACACCAACATGTCGTCCAAGTAGATGGTGAGCCTCACCTCTTGAGCATCAGGACATGGTTAGTGCACCTGTATGTCTACCCCTGCAGGGCCGCACGGACTCCAAGGATGATCCGCTGCATTTTATCTTCGGAGTCAACATAGCCATCCCCATTCTTTAAACAAAACATGAATCAATGTTACCTCAGCATAAAAACATAAATAATAATAATAATGATCAGCTCACACTTAAACCAAAGGCTTCCTGGACATCCTAGAGTGCAGGAGTTTACTGTAAACAGCTTTATTTCTGCGCCATTAAAATATTGCGAGTACCACACTAAAGACAAAACTGCGACGAGATATTTTTGCGAATTGCCGTGTTGATATGACCCCTCGATTACCAAACAATAGACAGCTTCTCTCTGAAGCTAGTTAATCTGAGTTGGCCGGAAAGTTGACCGGAAGGGATTGCAACCAATTATCAAATACGATAATTGACTCAACTCAGTGCCATGACTGTGAGTTTGAATGCAAACTATATAAGAAGACACTAATTGGTCTGTTTACACTGTCATTTGTGATGTATTGTGTGACCATTCCGCATTCATTTGTGTTCTGGTTGATGATTTCAACATTTGATGACTTGTTGCAATGAATAAAGAATGTATGTATTATCTATACTTATTTTTGTGTTTTTAATTTTTGCGATTGAGTCTTGTTCGCAAAACTCGCAATAATAAAACGGTCGCAAAAAATTCCCTGTTTACAGTATACAACCCACCTTCTTAGAGTGCAGCAGTTTATACAACCCACCTTCTTAGAGTGCAGCAGTTTATACAACCCACCTTCTTAGAGTGCAGCAGTTTATACAACCCACCTTCTTAGAGTGCAGCAGTTTATACAACCCACCTTCTTAGAGTGCAGCAGTTTATACAACCCACCTTCTTAGAGTGCAGCAGTTTATACAACCCACCTTCTTAGTGTGCAGCAGTTTATACAACCCACCTTCTTAGAGTGCAGCAGTTTATACAACACACCTTCTTAGAGTGCAGCAGTTTATACAACCCACCTTCTTAGAGTGCAGCAGTTTATACAACCCACCTTCTTAGAGTGCAGCAGTTTATACAACCCACCTTCTTAGAGTGCAGCAGTTTATACAACCCACCTTCTTAGAGTGCAGCAGTTTATACAACCCACCTTCTTAGAGTGCAGCAGTTTATACAACCCACCTTCTTAGAGTGCAGCAGTTTCCCTCCGACAATCTGGACCTCCAACCAGCCGGTCATGCTTGGTGTCCCTTCGCCAGTCTGACAAAGAGAAACGGTTTCACACGAGGTACTCTCAATTTACATTTATTTACGTAGACACGAGATATTTACGATTTATGTTTACTTATGTAGACAGGCGGTACTTACGATGTCCAGCTTGCCAGGAAACTCTCTCTCTAAACGTCTCTTCACTTCATGATACTGGAACATGAAAAGCAAGATTTTATATCAACACAACGGACAACAGTAACGTCTTGATCATTCAAAACTGTGTCACAATCCACACATCAGCAAATACACTACGGAATTGATGCCAGATGTTTGGATTCATTTATTCATTAACCATCTTAGTGCAATATTGACTTTTGCTATTTCAACAAATGCCAAATGTGATCCTGGTAGTGATACTTAGCAAACTTTGAGTAGTATAATGGAGTCAGGACCAGACAATCCAGTGACATCCCACACCATCAGGGGAGGATGACACGCAGTGAAGTAGGTCACGAGCAGTGAAGTAGGTCACGAGCAGTGAAGTAGATCACGAGCCAAGAGCCAGACCCCCCAACCGATCTAGCCGCCTCATAATCACAGGGCTGGCTCAGTCTGCAAGGTCAACCCAGTCACATACTGAATCGCCTTCAGTAAATAAAAACTGATATTCAATCAATCAAGTATGTTTGACTGACGACATACCTTTGGGGCGTATCCTCAGGCACCACTGAAATAAAAGAAATTTCATATTAAAAAATGATTTAAAGATGTTGTTTGTTGTTGCCTCTTCTACCAACAAAATCTCTTCCAGGCAAGGCAACAATAATGCATCTTCCGGGGGCAAGGGAGGTAACTGACTTGCTGAACTAAGCTGCAAATTACATTAACAAGAGTAGTAAGTAAGTTTGGTTTTACGCCGCTTTTAGCAATATTCCAGCAATATCACGGCAGGTACACTAACATTAACAAGAAAACATTTATGCTGAGCATCAAAGTTCCCCGCATACGTGATGCCTCACAAACGCATAATTATTTAACGCCCACTCAGCATTATTTCAGCTCTTTGACCATGGACTGTAAATAATCGAGTCTGGGCCAAATAATCAAGTGATTGACATCAAGAGCATCAAACTAGTCTACACAATTGAAATATGAAGTCATGCATCAACCAAATCGGCGAGCCTGACTACCCAATCCTGTTCGTCGCCTTTTTACAGCTGGAATGGGTTGCTGAAGACCTACTCTAACCTGGGTCTTTATTCAAAAAGTAGATCGAAGGAAATGGAAGCAATTTCTGGCACAAATGTAAACATGTGGAAATAGTATCAAAACTGCCAACAACACTGGCCAATGCACATACTCAAATAATAGGTCACATTCTTCTTACACTTGGCAAAATGAGGTATTTGGTCATAATAATGTAAATGAAAATACTAAGGGCTCCATATGATTAAAAAGTCATTCTAGATAAGATCTTTTTGTCACAACCACAGATAGATATACTCAAAATATTATCTTGTAGTTGGAGAAGATTTCAATACCAGAACTAATTGATAACGGAGATTCCTCGTCTCTTGTTTTACTGTTTTGGTCTTTCTTTTTTTTATTACTTTCCTTCAAAGAATAGTAATTATGATCATGATGAGTTGAGTTACTTGGTCTTTTTCTATGTACTGTTTTTTATCCAGTGTCAGTAACTGTTGTGGAATGTGGTTTACTTGTAACAATGACTGGTGTGACTTCATGTGATGATGATTGATGTACTGTTAAGATGTAACATAACAATTCATCCGTACTACGACATGGGTACAATGTGTGAAGCCCATTTCTGGTCTCCCCCGCCGTGATATTGCTGGAATATTGCTAAAAGCGGCGTAAAACCGAACTCACTCACTCATCCATAGTACCAGACACAAGTAAAACTGCTTGTCCCTGAGAGGCAAATAATGCATACGAATCAAAATCCGTAAAAATTGCAATGGAGACATCATCAACAGTTACCAAAAGTGATTGGGATATCAAATTGCTTGTTGAAATTATTCCAGGACTTTTGTTTCCCCCCTTCAATATTTGGAGCACCTGTCACTGGGCCATAAACTGATCTGTTATGTGGACAATATGGCTTGAGTGAGTGAGTGAGTATGGTTTTACGCCGCTTTTAGCAATATTCCAGCAATATCACGGCGGGGAACACCAGAAATGGGCGTCACACATTGTACCCATGTCGGGAATCGAACCCGGGTCTTCGGCGTGAGGAGCTAACGCTTTAACCACTAGGCTACCCGACCGCTCCTATGGCTTGAGGCAGTGGCTGCTGGGAGCTGATTATGACCTAAATACCCCTCATAGCCTTCGTTGTTAACGATGTGACTGACCATAGACACCTGTGTCTGCATGCAACAGATTATAGAGGTCAGTGGAACACGGTACATAGATTTGAGTCATGGGACACAAAATATATGATAGCGACCAGAGCTACGGCTGTACATTGTATTCCATTAAATGGCTGAACTGGGTTAATTCAAAATACAGAATATAACTATTCCAAATATTTCCAGTGAACATGAGCTTCCAAACAATCAAGAGTGTGGTATGTAGAATGTGGAATTCAGCGGTATTACATAATCTGAGATGATGTCGTCATTGTTCATGAATAAGCATATTCAGAACATATTTCATATCATGCTGTTATTTACGATGTCCGGAGTACAGTTCTTCTTTTGTATACACTGTGCAAATCAGAAAATTAGTCCTTGAGGAAAAAGGACATCGGATTACACATGAATGGTTTAATAATGTCAGCTAATGACCAGAAACGGTCAGATGCATCAATTAACGACTTCAAGTTTTATTGCTGGAAAAGATTAGCATCCACATTTCACACACATGATTTGTATGTTTCATTTCGGTATCTGTGTGGCTTGAAATTTCAAATAAACCAACAAGTCGACATACATGCTATAAAATTAACCTCTCCCGTATCATCACAACTGGCTTTATTGGCTAGAACTGTATCATATTTTGTTTGGGAAGTGACCCGTGAAGATCCCGGCTAGAATAGGTCTTCAGCAACCCATGCTTGTCGTAAAAGGAAACTAACGGGATCGGGTGGTCAGGCTCGATGACTTGACTGATGCATGTCATCGATCCCAATTGCGTCGATTGATGTTCATGATGTAAATCACTGGATTGTCTGGTCCAGACTCGATTACTTGCAGACAGCCGTCATATAGCTGGAATACTGCTGATTGCGGCGTAAAACAACAAACCAAACCAAAATGTCTCACGTCCTACAAACCTTTTAATACTGTAAAAACTGAGGTCCAAAGTGCTTGTCAAATACGGTGATATTTTTCAATGAAGCTGGGCTATGTGCCTAATTGTGTGAGGTTGACATGCAGGTGACCTAGCGGAGAGCAGCGATTGTGTCCTTCAGTCAAGACTACCCCGCGACCCAGGCAGTTTGGATTCAGATATAACCAGATCGCTTCCGAAACGCAACCTTGCCGATTCGCCTTCGGGACTGAATAACATTACTTACCAATAAACAACATGAATCTTTAAAGCCATTGAATCAGTCACAGCGACGCCTTGTCTCCAAGATACAGAAAACTTTATCTTCTATTGCGATGAACAAGCACCCCAGCGAGTTGCACGAGGCCAATCGTCCGCCGGCTTATACGCAAACATATCTTGAAGGTTGATGGAGCAGTACGTCAGGACGATGAAGAAAGAGCAATATATAGTTCATTTCAAAATACATGAAGTGATTTTGATAATGTTTCGAGTTTTTTTACTGTTTGTGTGGTCATTTCTAAGATATATGCGTTTTTGTAAAATAATTAGCTGCAAAGTTTCCTTTAGAATTAAATCAAGGAATAAATGGACGGAATCTTATCTGCGACCATCCCTCAAGTACATGTGTAGTAGTATGTAAGTAGATCTATGTATATATTATCAAGTTTGTTTAAGCTTTTATTTCAAATTCGTAAGTTTTAGTCAAAGTTCACACACACACACGATTTTACACGTATACTTTATATATATATCATACAAATTATCAACAGATGGTAATCGATTCTTCAAAATTGGCGCACTGATCCAGGTTCCATATGGCATACACATGGAACAGTAGGTTTTCAAGGTGAAGGTCATCTGTTCTCAATATACTGTGAGGCCACCATAAGTGTCCAAAAATGATAGGCATAGACATCTCAGGGAAGCAATCAGATCCCGAAGACTGGCCTGGGGAATGTTTACCCACTCTGCCTGCAGTGCTTGTGCCAACTGTCGGAAGTTCTGTGGTTGTTGCTGACGTGCTAGCAGACGTTGGTCCAATTCATCCTGGATTGGGTTTAAATCTGGAGACCTGGAAATCCATTGCAGGACCTGGATGTTGTGACCGGGAAAAGGCTGTTGTCAGTCTTGTCGTGTGAGGTCGGACGTTGTCGTGTTGGAAAATGACAATCGCTTGTTGCATATGGGAAGGACGTGTGGCCGAAGAATCTCATCCATGTAACGTTGTGTCGTCGAATGCCCCAGACCTTGCACTAAGTCTGTTCTACCAGTGTAGGAGATGGCTGCCACCACTAAACCTGTCCACTTCCTGTATGCAGTTTCGTACATAGCGTTCCCCGCGACGCCTGTAAACACGGCGTCTACCATCAGCTCGACGAAGCATAAAAACGTGACTCGTCACTTAACCAAACTTGTCTCCATCGCAGTTGTGGCTATACCCTGTTACCTTGACACCATTCACGACGCCGCCGACGATGAAGGTCCGTCAAAATGACACCTCGAACTGGTCGTCTGGCGCGAATACCTTCCGCGCGTAAACGGTTCCTCACTGTCTGGGCTGACATCCTTCGAAATCCTGATATTGCCGAAGTCGTAGAGGTGGCCGTGGTGGCCTTTCACGTATTTATAAGTGACGTACGTGACCATGTGAATCCGCTCTTTGCTCTATTAGTTAAACGTGGTCGACCTGATCTGGGAAGGACACTTGTAATGGTGCTTGGTGCTTTTTGGGAATACCTGGCCACAACTGAAGATAATTTTCCTGTTTGCAGTCGGCCGATTGCGTCGTCACGTTGAGCTTCCGTCAGTTTTCGCTGTATATACATATACATATACATAAAAGGGGCCTTCACATGCTACATACACATATACATTAAAGGGGCCATCACACGCTACATATACATATACATAAAAGGGGCCATCACACGCTACATATACATATACATTAAAGGGCCTTCACAAGCTACATATACATATACATTAAAGTTGCCTTCACAAGCTACATATACATATACATTAAAGGGGCCTTCACAAGCTACATATACATATACATTAAAGGGACCTTCACACGCTACATATACATATACATAAAAGGGGCCATCACACGCTACATATACATATACATTAAAGGGGCCATCACACGCTACATATACATATACATTAAAGGGCCTTCACAAGCTACATATACATATACATTAAAGTTGCCTTCACAAGCTACATATACATATACATATACATTAAAGGGGCCTTCACAAGCTACATATACATATACATTAAAGGGGCCTTCACACGCTACATATACTTATACATAAAAGGGGCCTTCACACGCAACAAATAATTGCTCACGTTATTATAAACCAAATCAGGGAAATTGCTGGAAAATGTGATTTGTACCTATCTAAAATGTTGTTGCTTTTGAAGCGATTATATACACGCTTCAAAAAAGGAAACGCACAGGTAGTATGTAGTTTACTGAATCTGACTACACAAAAAACCCGGTATCTTACTTGGATATATGTTACTGGAAAATGTCGGTGGCCCGATATTCGACAAACGGTACATCAAAAGGCAGCCATTGTCGGTTTTCAATGTCTTAAGCGGCATTGTTTTCACACTTGTTCAAAAATGTCATGGAAGAAAACAGTAAAGCAAAATGCACGTGCAAGTTATGGCAGTCGTTACTCGTGTTAGTGGCTATAAAAAGGCAAGCATTAGCCTATAATTTGTCATTCAATTGTCAACAGTTTTCAAGTTCGAAAATGCCGAGACTCACCGCTTCCGATCGGAACATCGCCATAGGACGTATCCAAAGAGGGGAATCGCAGTCTTTGTCGCCTCTTTGACCGATACACACAGTTCAATTCCACTGCAGACCGTCTGAGAACCGGCCGAGGATTGCTACATTCGACTGTTCCATCTACGTCATCGCAATGCCACAGCTACGGAGACTGCAGGACGCATCCTTGGTTTGGGGAGGATATCGGACCAGACTGTCAGGAACCATCTTCGCGAAGCTGGAATCCGACCCAGAATACCAGTTATCGTCCCTGTTTTGCAACAGATCCATCGACAGCGACGCTTGCGTTGGTGCCATACCTTACAGCCTTGGAATTTGAGAAACTGGAGACGAGTGTGGTTTAGCAATGAACAACGATTTCTTCTTCACCGGCGAGATGGAAGACAACGTGTTTATCGTCGTCGAAATAAGCGTTTTGCCGCACATTGTGTTCGTGAATTTGACAGTTTCGGTGGCGGTAGTGTCATGGTGTGGGTGGCCATATCCTTCACCACGAGATCTGATTTGGTTGTGGTTCAGGGAAATTTGACAACACATCGCTACATGAATCAACCTCACCTTCTTCTAATCATTGATCGCCAGAGGGAGCTGTTTTAACAGGACAAGGCTCCATCGCACACAGCTCGTGTCACCGTATACTACCTCCATAATGCCAACATCAACGTCTTGCACTGGCAGTGGAGATCTCCACATCTCATTCCAATCGAACACCTCTGGAAAAGAACTCGATCGACGTGTACTTCAACGTCAGAACACGCCGCAGACACTCCCACAACTGGCCAACGTGTTACAAGAAGAATGGCGCAGAATTCCGCAGGATAGAATTCGTACACTTATCCAGTCAGTGCCGAGGAGATGCAGAGCCGTGATTGCTGCCCGGGGCGGTCACACGAGATACTGAGCTCGTCGCAACCTTGTGGCCTTATGTGACATGACAATGAACAGTTTTCAATGCCACTGTACAATGACAACACGTGACTATCGAGCTCCAAAATTTCATATTTGTATCTATGATATTAAATTAAATATATCGACTTACAATAAATTTACTACAAATCTACCTGTGCGTTTCTTTTTTTAAGAGTGCATGTACATTGTACATTCTTAATAAATAATTATTTGAATATCTCACAGAATACTGACTAAATCTGGGATGTCATTAATCAGATTTGATTGTTTGTTGTGCATACTTCTAACATTTTGGTGGAACATTGTAATTAAAAGTTAATAAACCCTTCATAATTATAAGAGAATCTCTGCTGAAAACAGCGTCTGTTGTACGAGTTCGACTGTATCACATGCAGGTGTTAATAGTGTTTATATGGAATTGCATCGGACATCATGTTCGTCACCTATGCGTCAACTCAGGAAGAAATGTTCTCCACATGTCTATTCTAAAACGTTTGGGAAGCTTTTCTGAGGCCTTGAATGTTTTAACTTTGATGAAATAACTTTGCTCGCTCGATTGCACCTCAAAAGTTGTGAAGTGTGGAGCTGCTGGAAAACTGTGTTGGAAGATTAGGTGGCGCTGTACTTTGCCTGACATCACGTGACAAAGAAATGAAACAATGATACTCTGTGAATTACAAGATGTGGGCCTCTAGATAACCAGTATAAGACGTTCCAGAAATTAAACCCTGAATGAAACATTTCTTTTTTAAAGTTAGAACAGTAACACTTTTTGTAGGCGAGACCAATAGAGGCCCATGACAATCAGATCTGCACTAAGGAGTTACTAGGGGCTAAGGCCGCAGTTGTCGAGGCATAAGGTATGGAGGCAGAATGGCAAACCTAGCGGACAGTAGCTCATGTTTATTAGTTTTAGCAGAGACCATATAAAATATGGCCTCTGGTTTAACTATGTAGTGTTAAGGTTTCTGAGTGGTTCATTCTGGCGGCCAGTCAGCATAAAGCTATTTTCTTGTTGACAGTCCAGGTAATGGAAATGTTAAGTGAAGGTGCACACGTCCGACGATCTTTTTTTTTAAAGATTTTGCAAACGCAAAATTACTTTTTTAGTCGCTAAGTGCAAGGGGTGGTGAACCGTTCCCGTGTGTTAGGTAGGGAGAATTTACGTTTCAAGGTTTCACATATGTAATGAAATAATTTAATTTTCCAGGAGACAACTACATAAAAAGTATATAATAAATAGGATATTCCATGAGTAGAGTGAAATATCATGTTTCTCTCTCATCTCGTGACTGGGGAAAAGGAGATAGTTTCACGAGTGGCGTAGAAACTCACCCTTGTGTTTTGTGATATAAAAAGATGAAACGCAAAGCCAGATTTGTGTGAGGTTGGAAAATACATTCATACGAGGAGCCGTACCAGGTATTGAGCCAAAACGTTGTGGAGAGAACACTTGGTGATTGTAGTCATCTCAGTTATCGGTACATAGGAAAAGTCCCAAGGTGAAGGTCAGCTATCATTAATAACGCGTATTTCCCCCGTTGGAATCGATAGCGGCCTGACATCTCTTGCACATGGAAGAGACGAGTATGCGAATCACATCCTGGGGAATGGTAGCCCACTCGGGCTGCAACGGAAATGCCAACTGCTGCAACGTCTGGTGTTGTGGTTGACGTCGGCGTAGCCGTCTATCCATGTCCAACTATTTGTGCCATGGCTCACTTGGCGCTCCATGCACACAGATGTGCAACCAACCGTGCAAACAAGGGCATGTTACTCGTCTTGTCATAAGAAGCGCGGTTCTACCCTGTGCTTATTTTAATGCCCTTCAATATAGACAACAGCACAGTCATGTGGTTTGGCTTAGGACCAAGAGCCCATGACCAGACCCCTGCAGTGTGCCTCATCACGGCAATTCATCCCATATGTGCTCTATCGGGTTCAAATTGGGGGATCTGGAGGGCCAGGGGAGAACATCAACGTTGTTATTATGTAGACAGACTCTTGTGATCCGTGCTGTATGCGGTCGAGCGTTGTCCTGCTGGAATACACCGTTGCCGTTGGCTGCAATTGGGAGGACGTGTGGTAGGAGAATGTCGTTGATGTATCGTTGAGCCGTAAGATTGCCCTGGATATGGACCAAACCTGTCCTGCCATGCTGAAAGATACCCGCCCATATCATAACGCTACCCCCACCAAACCTGTACGCAGTTTTCCGACGTAACGTTCTCTCTGACGTCTGTAGACCCGTGCTCTTCTATCCCCTCGACGGAGGATTCGTCGCTGAACCAGACATCTCTCCATCGCAGTTGAGGCCATACCCTGCGTTGACGACACCAATGCAGTCGTTGTTGACGATGTTGTCGACTAAATATAACGCTTCGAACAGGAAGTCGTGCTCGTAGACCTGCTGCTCTTAAACGGATTCGTACGGTCTGGTCGGGGATTCTGCGCAGTCCGGGTATTTGGGATGCGGTTGAGGTGGCTGTGGCCGTCCTTTCACGTAGGTGGCGCAGTCGGATGTTGCGATCTTGGGCGGGGGTGGTTACTCTTGGTCGTCCCGACCTTGGCCGATCACGTGTTGACCCATGCTGCACTTTAATAATGTTCATAGTGCTGCTGCACTATTTTTGTTAATTTTGTTAATACACTGGGTGCGTTTTTCCGAATAGTAAATTTGTCACTGACACTATAACACATTAAACCTCTTGATTTTGCACCTCTTGGTCCGCTAATTATGCTTTTATGGCCAAACATATCCGTATTGCGTTTCTTTTTTAGGAGTATATTTGATATCAAAAGACACGAGGGTGATTGTATTTATCATCCAATATCACTCTTAAATCGAAATACGCGCAAACAAATCAGTGATTCATAAAAGGAGATATCTACAATGTATTTCGGAAGTTGTTAACGAACCTGTGGCGGTTACATGTTTTAGTCATCATTGATCAACTGGCCGATCATTGAAAGGTGATTCAAGATGTGTCAATCAGACATTAAGGTAAATTCATAGATTGCTGTAGACTGTCACTGTCAGCCTTGACACGGATCGAGTCGATACTTCGATAGTTTGGATGTGCATTTCTTCGTTTAGGTCACTATAGGTTCGGTCGTAGCGAGGATATCCGTAAATGATCATGCAGCCAAACATTCTGACATTGCTCAATGTATACTGAAACGTTCAGTTCAAGATTAAAGGGTCTAAATGATACGAAAAAAACGTTTCTGTATGTATTCGTGCTTGGGAATTCCCAAGGGTTGTCCCAGGAATATGGAAGTAGTCAATCAGTGTGTACGTCATTTCGAGAACACGGTCTCCTGAAGAACGTATGACCGCGAAATTGTCGTTCATGCACTTATGAACGTGACCGACCTCTCGTCCAATGGAAAAGCCGTATATCGTGTAAACGGTAACCTCCCATTTGTCAGACAGCTTATACCAGGACTAGTCAAGGTTGGTTAGTCAAGCAATAGTTACCTGTTTGACTTTCATTAAAGTGGAACAGACCAAAAAACACATTTTAAGGAATTTACAGGATAGGTTTCTTATGTACTTTTAATCATCAAATCATACCAGATATCACACTTTTTGAAGTATTCATTACATTGTTGCAAAAGACAATAACATCTCCAGTGTGTGGTCTGGCCTCTGGTTTGATTATTAAAGTAAGTGAACCCATCAAGAAATACTCTGCTTAGACCAGCCATGGTGGTGATACCTTACTTCTTCTTCTTCCTGTTGTTGTTGTTGTTGTTGTTGTTGTTGTTGTTGTTGTTGTTGCATAAGGTGTTCAAGAGGTCGCCTTCTGCCTAAGCAATTTCGGCTGACCTGTCCCTCTTTGGGACTCGTGTGTGTGAGTAGGGTACACATATCTATTGTGAGTTTGGTATTCACATAATTTCTGTTTTTGTATTGATATGATTTCTATTTTCGTAATACCTTACTGACTTAGAAAAAATGTTACATAAAATGGTGGGTTGGGGTGCGGCAAAATATAATACAGTCCTTAGACCAATCCCATCCCCACCCTACCACCCTCTACCCTAAGTCTATAATAACTGACCAGGCCATTTTATAAGTGCAACTCTAAAACAAAATCTATACACCATTCTTTGGAAACGGACTATAAATGTTAGTCAAAGGGAAATAACTCTCGTTTTGGAAACAGACCGAAGCCAAAACACGCGCCAAATTTCATTGTGGTTGTTGTCGGCGGATGAAATCGGGAGGATCAAGTGCTGCCTGAATGTTGAGAAAACTGAAGACATGAACGGTTTAAAACTATATCTGTTATCAGACATTCAGTCGCCTCCTGTGGAACTTACACGGTAAATATGTTCAGTTCGTTTGCTTGTTGTAAAATCCAGGGTAATAATTCATTTAATTGTGTTGAACAGTGTTGACGGACGCGACCCTGTACACAAGACAGTCTTGTACACGATAAAAAAAATGTTATTTCGTAAACATTAATAAATTTAACCAAGTATATTTGAAGGGAAACAACAGGCCAGGATTGAAAGGAGTTGCACCCGACTCGCCTAAAAAAATCTGACCCGACTCGCCTAAAAAATATATATAATATTTTGGTATGCGTTTGGCAAATACAACTTAGGTTAGGCCTAATGATCACAATTACTAGTATATTCATACACAATTATGGAAATAATATTTAAAAAAACGTATCATCCATACCATGCTAAACGCGCTGCGCTTCATGTTGAGGCGGTGAGCCAGAGCCCAGTCGGTTACGCTATTGGGACCGAGACTACAACACTAACACTAACATTTAGGTACATTATGTGTATAAAATGCATTACTAAGTATTTCTGATAGTTTCATACTTATTCTAAAATACAATAAACGATTTTTTTAGGCGAGTCGGGTGTATCCCATTGAAAGTATTGAAATATGGATCTAGGAATTCATACTCAGGGTTTGAAATTACACTGCATAGGTCTAGCTAGTTAACTTGTAATCAAAAAAATAATTTGTTGCCATGGAGATTTTTAGAAACTTCCAGTTCGTAGACAAAACAAATAAAATTGCAAAATAGACTTGAAAAATTATAAATGAAATGAACACTTAAGTTAATGTTGCATGATCATACGTTTTCGGACTACAATTTTTATCGTGATTACTCGTGCTTTAACAGGGGGTATCAAAACTCAGATGTGGCTTGTTTTTAAGAGGAAGTTGTCTTGTATAAGTGAGTGAATGAAATGCTTTCCAGTTATTCGTGCGATTAGAGAGAAAACAATGAATGTTTTGAAAGCGTCTGATAACACGGGTATAATATATTAGATCTAGATCTAATTATAAATATAAAAAGTGTCTGAAATTTACCCTCGGTTTTTCTTTGAATTTACTGGAAATTGTGTCTACGAGTCAGCAGTGTCTACAAACTGCCTTGAAATTAACATCAGGGCCTCTAGTTTGGGACAAGTAAACTTGGGGATGTGATGTCCTGTGATCCGGCGTACGTGTGAACAATCACAGGCTGGATCGGAACGATGCTCCAACATGTCTGACAAGTCAATATAAATGCACTAGTGGCCTTGGCTGAAATTGGTTTCAGCAAGACCAAATATGACCTTGACCTTGTTTGTGTTGATGTTCCAGGTCCGACGGCAGTCTGTTTTTCTACAGCAGGCTCCCGGTGCCACTCCCAGACTCCGTGGTGCTTTTCTCACTGGGAAAGTTTCCCAGCAACAAAGAATCCAAGAAGACTGGCACAACACTTGATGTGAGCATCACCCTTGGGGATGACAGGATACAGTTTGGTTCACTAGACAAACACACGAGGTATGTGCTGAATTAACCCATCGCAGTATAACCACAGAACCTAGTACTAGTCTGTAACGTGGGGATACTGGGTTTGATGGCGATGCTACAGTACGTCGAGGGCGACCATGTAGCCGATCGATTCAAGTGTTTGCTGGTCGTGTTTTATTCCACCTGTTTTGGTCCAGTGCAAGACCCTAGAAACTCAACTTGCTAGGTGTACATGGTGTAGAAGATTGCTTCAGTCAGCCAAATACAAAAGGTTCTCTGGTCAATTTGTGTAAATTCTGCAACAAAATTTGATAACTGCAAACTCAATTCTGCAATTTTAAGCTCAATTTTTGTGAATTTCCTCGTTATGCACTGTTTTACTCGTGGCAAACATTTTTATGATAAATATAAAACTCACGCCAATAAAAGTGTATTGAAGTGAATCAGATCACTAGTGTAAACAGAGTTACAGATAAGCTGTGTATTTGCATAAAATACCCCCCAAAATATTCAAAACCCAGTTACTTTCAATTAACTTGTGTACAGAAACGTATGTATTAAATGAAAAACTTCAATGTATTAAAAACCTCACATGTAAATACCCAATGAAGCTTTTTCAACATGCGCACAATGGAGCTAATTCCCAAACATAATTACGAGTTACTTTCTGAGCCAAGCCTATATTTAGAATTGTTATGTACATCTAAAACATTTTTTGATATTATTTTTTAAATCTCAAAATGTTTACTCATTTTGGGATTAACCCAATTGAGTGATGAATAGATGAGTGAAAAAATATTGGTTACACAATGAAAAATGGAATAAACCAATTAAAATAAAAACCGTCGAGTAGAAATTCAATTGCTCAAAATATTACCTGCAGCTCTGTGTGCACTTTCGGTCAGCAATAATTCAAAAGTATAAAATGAAATAAATATCCATTTACACGTTTAGAACATGTAGCCTTTGACTCACTTTTTAAATTTTGCTGTGGATTTGACAAATTCTGCACAAGTTCTGCACAAAGTGTGATTTTCTGTGGGGTGGGGGACACTTTATACACCAGGTCATTGATAGAGTGGGGTGGGGGACACTTTATACACTAGGTCATTGACAGAGTGGGGTGGGGGACACTTTATACACTAGGTCATTGACAGTGGGATGGGGGACACTTTATACACTAGGTCATTGACAGAGTGGGATGGGGGACACTTTATACACCAGGTCATTGACAGAGTGGGGTGGGGGACACTTTATACACTAGGTCATTGATAGAGTGGGGTGGGGGACACTTTATACACTAGGTCATTGATAGAGTGGGGTGGGGGACACTTTATACACTAGGTCATTGATAGAGTGGGGTGGGGGACACTTTATACACTAGGTCATTGACAGAGTGGGGTGGGGGACACTTTATACACCAGGTCATTGACAGAGTGGGGTGGGGGACACTTTATACACCAGGTCATTGACAGAGTGGGGTGGGAGACACTTTATACACTAGGTCATTGACAGAGTGGGGTGGGGGACACTTTATACACTAGGTCATTGACAGAGTGGGGTGGGAGACACTTTATACACTAGGTCATTGACAGAGTGGGGTGGGAGACACTTTATACACTAGGTCATTGACAGAGTGGGGTGGGGGACACTTTATACACTAGGTCATTGACAGAGTGGGGTGGGAGACACTTTATACACTAGGTCATTGACAGAGTGGGGTGGGAGACACTTTATACACTAGGTCATTGACAGAGTGGGGTGGGAGACACTTTATACACTAGGTCATTGACAGAGTGGGGTGGGGGACACTTTATACACTAGGTCATTGACAGAGTGGGGTGGGGGACACTTTATGTCATTGACAGAGTGGGATGGGGGACACTTTATACACCAGGTCATTGACAGAGTGGGATGGGGGACACTTTGTACACCAGGTCATTGACAGAGTGGGGTGGGGGACACTTTATACACTAGGTCATTGACAGAGTGGGGTGGGAGACACTTTATACACTAGGTCATTGACAGAGTGGGATGGGGGACACTTTGTACACCAGGTCATTGACAGAGTGGGATGGGGGACACTTTATACACTAGGTCATTGACAGAGTGGGGTGGGAGACACTTTATACACCAGGTCATTGACAGAGTGGGATGGGGGACACTTTGTACACCAGGTCATTGACAGAGTGGGGTGGGGGACACTTTATACACTAGGTCATTGACAGAGTGGGGTGGGAGACACTTTATACACTAGGTCATTGACAGAGTGGGGTGGGGGACACTTTATACACTAGGTCATTGACAGAGTGGGGTGGGGGACACTTTATACACTAGGTCATTGACAGAGTGGGGTGGGGGACACTTTATACACCAGGTCATTGACAGAGTGGGGTGGGGGACACTTTATACACCAGGTCATTGATAGAGTGGGATGGGGGACACTTTATACACCAGGTCATTGATAGAGTGGCCTGGGGGACACTTTATACACTAGGTCATTGACAGAGTGGGGTGGGGGACACTTTATACACTAGGTCATTGACAGAGTGGGGTGGGGGACACTTTATACACTAGGTCATTGACAGAGTGGGGTGGGGGACACTTTATACACTAGGTTATTGACAATGGGGTGGGGACAATCAGGTCATGTACAGAGTTGTTGGGGGTGGGGAGAGAGAATCAGGTCATGTACTGAGTGGGGGGGGGGACAATCAGACCAGTCAGGTTGACATGAAGATCAAGTTGCTCCAATCAAAACCAGGTTGTTTCTTGGTTCAATAAAATTTGGAAAGTTGAAGCAGGCCATTCTTCTGCCACATAAATTATTGACACATTGCTGTAAAATGTAATAGGAACATATGCTATTTTTCATTTTTTTACATCAACATTTGTGCGACCTATAACTTGAAAACTACTTCATGGATTCTTTTGTAATTGAGGGAACAGTTTCTATACCAATAGGAGAGGTGCAGTGCAAAGTTTCACTTCGACAAGTGAATTTTCTGAGAAGATATTGCTTTTTTTTTCATGATTTGAATTAAGAGATATTTTTCGACCCCGTACCTATGATGACCATGACAGTGCATCTTTAAATGATGACATTAGATTGTGTCATTGTGCTTTTTAAGAGAAACTGGCTGAAATGTTAAGGCATCTGTATATCTCCATTATCAGTATTGTTCTTCATCTCATGTTGGAGTCAAGGTCGGGGTATTAGTGAAGCCTCCTCACTGTTTGTTGTGTCCACCCCGTTATCTGTGGTAGACAGGTCACCCTCGGCTGTAACAGGAGTAACCTCAGAGCCGGTCCAGACAAATCAAGACACATCCTGGAGTGACAACACTAATTTTCATAAATTGGAAACTCAGTGGACCATTTAGTTTTCTAAGTCAGGTGAAGAATTACTTGCAGTTTATTTGGCTTTGATGACATTTGGAAAATAATAATTTATGATTGCATCGTTTTGTGCAGATGTATTCTGTGGGAGAAGACCAAGGACACAGCAAAGCTGGAACACAGCAACAGCGCTGTGTCCCTGGCCAAGCTGTGTGTGGAGGTGCAGGGGGGTGACCACAGCTACGACAGCAGCCTCGCAACACCGACCACGGAGGAAGAAGTGGTCAAGAAGCAGGAGAACATACAGGAGGAAAACGAAAACACACCACAGGTCAGCTGGCAGACGGCGACAGTTTGGGAAGAATACATTGTCTGGGGAATGTTGGAAAAGGTTTAAGTTTGAAGATCCGGGGTAGAATAGGTCTTCAGCAACCCATGCTTGCCGTAAGAGGCGACTAACAGGATCAGGTGGTCAGACTCGCTGACTTGGTTGATGCGTGTAATTGTATCCCAACTGTGTGGATTGATGTTCATTATGTCTCTGGATTGTTTGGTCCAGACCACCGTCATACAGCTTGATTAATGCTGAGTGCGGCATAAAACAACAAACAAACATCAAGATAAATCAAAATAAGCCTGCTCCTTCAGCCACTGCGCTGAGTCTACAAGGTTTATGTCCGTATTCTACAACATGTTGAACAGAAAGCCAGAGGCTGGTACCAACTGCTGCTTAGTAATAACTTCAAGGCTTATCTAAACCGGAATTGTTATTTTGATGTGGATCTCCCTCAGCCAGCCATTGTCCCCCTTGCCGTGCTGCTCATGATGCCATGTCAGACCCACATCCCTGCCGAGTGATGAGCTGAACATTCCATTGTGTCTTGACGTGTAGGCTGTCTGCAGGTGATGTTCCTACATTCAGACAGTACATTGTGTACATGTATCTAGACTCTCTGTCTTGACGTGTAGGCTGTCTGCAGGTGATGTTCCTACATCCAGACAGTACATTGTGTATATGTATCTAGACTCTCTGTCTTGACCTGTAGGCTGTCGGCAGGTGATGTTCCTACATTCAGACAGTACATTGTGTACATGTATCTAGACTCTCTGTCTTGACGTGTAGGCTGTCGGCAGGTGATGTTCCTACATTCAGTCAGTACATTGTGTACATGTATCTAGACACCCTGTCTTGACGTGTAGGCTGTCAGCAGGTGATGTTCCTAAATCCAGACAGTACATTGTGTACATGTATCTAGACTCTCTGTCTTGACGTGTAGGCTGTCGGCAGGTGATGTTCCTACATTCAGACAGTACATTGTGTACATGTATCTAGACTCTCTGTCTTGACGTGTAGGCTGTCAGCAGGTGATGTTCCTAAATCCAGACAGTACATTGTGTACATGTATCTAGACTCTCTGTCTTGACGTGTAGGCTGTCAGCAGGTGATGTTCCTAAATCCAGACAGTACATTGTGTACATGTATCTAGACTCTCTGTCTTGACGTGTAGGCTGTCAGCAGGTGATGTTCCTACATTCAGACAGTACATTGTGTACATGTATCTAGACTCTCTGTCTTGACGTGTAGGCTGTCAGCAGGTGATGTTCCTACATTCAGACAGTACATTGTGTACATGTATCTAGACTCTCTGTCTTGACGTGTAGGCTGTCAGCATGTGATGTTCCTACATTCAGACAGTACATTGTGTACATGTATCTAGACTCTCTGTCTTGACGTGTAGGCTGTCAGCAGGTGATGTTCCTACATTCAGACAGTACATTGTATACATGTATCTAGACTCTCTGTCTTGTTGCAGCTGTCCACACCCTCACCGTTGCCAAGGAAACAGAAGAAGCGCGGCCGTGAGAGCACAGACGAGACTCCGGAGGCTCCCAGCGCACGCAAACAGAAACTTAACACCAGGATGAGGGCTCTGAAGAATGAATTCAAAACTCCAAAGAAATATGGCAAGAAAAATTCTGAAACTGTAGGAACACCTGTACTCCAAGTCAACAATTCTGCCATACTGCCCAAGACCGGTCCAAGACTCTCACGGTGTAAAGATGTCTCAATAAGGGGTATGTTCACATTTAGACGAGTTTCAGCTCTAGAATGAATAAAGTGTCCAGGTTTAGAAACATGGTCATGGGCATGATGGAGGTCAGACATCTACCTGTGATACGTCCGAGTACTGGAAATCTGGAAATCATTGCGTCACCAAATTTATACAACTGCTGAACCCTAGTATAGCAACTCAATATCAATAGCACCGCTTATTACCACTGAGTAAAGCACTTCCGTCAAAACAATAAACAGTGTTTTCCTAAAAACAACACTCAGTTTATATGTTTACTCTGCAATCACATTAAAATCAGATCTTAGTTCTGGCTACCACTACACAATGATCCAAGGACATCCCATTGCAGGTCACATCAGACTGACAAGATGTCGACATTAGCCAATCAGAAGGCTGCTTTCTCATGCTTTACATCACTAATTTCAAATTGGCGACTACGCTTCAAAACATATATTGACAAATTCTCAATTAAAAGTTTGAAACCTGAACAAAAGAACATTCTAGAATGGCTAATGACCGGTCGTTCTGACGTGACCTAATGGGATGTCCTCAGATCTTTGTTTGGCGGCAGCGAGAACTAAGATCTGATTGTAATGAGATTGGTTTACTCTGTTGACTGGCATTGAGGAAGTTCAAAGGTACTAAAACAATGGAACCAACAACAGTTCACTGATTGGTACGCGGAGAAGGTGTCAACAAGCTTGACGCAAGTGGGTAGAACTCTTGACCCCAGCAGTGATAACTCACCGGAATACCCATTGTGTAATTCCTATTTTTTGAATGACATTTATATATTCTTGTTACAACTGCTGCTAAATAAACCGTGTTTGTGTTTATATTCAAGTTGGTATATTCACTATCCAACGTGTGCAGTGAGGCCGTCTTATTGTTGGTAGTCATTTTGGAGAAATAAATGTGAAGTTAATTAATGCGCGCAAAGACCTCTCAATTTTTTCACATTTAATTCACGCTCTCTTTGACTTGGAAGATTTACGGTATTTTATTTTGAGAATTCCCATGTAGCCACAGATTTATCTGGAGATATTGACTCAAAGATACAAGATCTGTTGCTATGGCGACAAGATCAACTCGGTCTTTACATTCAATATAGGTGAGTGAGTGAGTTTGCTTTTACGCCGCTTTTAGCAATATTCCAGTAATAGCAAGGCGGGGGACACCAGAAATGGGCTTCACACATTGTAACCATGTCAGGAATAGAACCCAGGTCTTAGACGTGACGAGCGAACGCTTTGACAACGAGGCTACCCGACCGCCCCAAATATAGCCAAGATTCATTCCTTGTTTCATGCCTTGGTTGACAAGATGGCGCGGGTTACAGCTGCTCGTCAGTGGTAAGTTTGTGACTCACTAGGAGTGGGGTGATACATTGAAGCATTGCGATATTCCATTGTGCCTTACTGGACACTGACAACTGTAAACCATCAGTGTCCAGGTTAAAAAGATGGAAAATATGCTTACTCACCACAGATAAGAGCAAATGCAACTATGGTGCTATGTATGGGATCACACAGTTGGTGTACCGTCCCCGTCCTAGTGATAACTCTCGTGAGGTGACATCAGGATGAGACTTCTGCATGTAAGTTTTGTATGCACAATGTGCTAGGTTGTTTGTATGTGTGTGTTGTGTCTTCAGCTCCGAGTCCCAGCAGCCGATGGGGATCGTCCATGTGCATGATCCACAACAACCGCGCAGTCTTGGTCGGTGGCCAGGGTGATCGGCAGCAACTCAGCCGCGACGCAGTGTGGACGCTCGACCCAGGTACTCAGTGCTACGGATATTGCACCCCCTTGATAAAGGCAGACCCCCCACATTTATCTCTTGACATCACCAGCTAATAGTCTTGGTTCTCAGGCACCGCCCACATCAAAGTCTGCCGCATGTTTTTTATTTTTATTTTCATTTTGTTTTTAAAAATCCTTAGATATTCAGCATCTCAAACACATGACCCCATCAGTGAAATTCTACAAAACTTTAAAAAATGTGATCCAATGTAGTGCGCAGTTACTTCCCTATTCATGCACAATGTTTTACTGAGCATCTCATGTTATGGTCATGGCGGCAATAGGAGTTTGTGTGTTTGTTTTGCTGTTCACAAATTTGTTCAATGAAAATATGAAATTTACACAATGTTCAATCATCCAACCGTAGTTTACGTATACATAGCCAGCCTTGCTTCAATGGGTGACTGTCACCAGGTATTTCTGAAACATGCTTCAATATTGCAGCACCCCCTTAGCCCGGTTTGTTAAGCTTGGGTTGTGTTGTTTCGGGTTGTGTCGTGACAGGTTGTGTTGTGACAGGTTGTGTTGTGTCGGGTTTTGTGTAGCTTGTGTTGGGTTGCAGACACCAGGCGATGGAGGTCGCCAGAGTTGACAGTGGAAGGTCAGAAGACTGAGTACCGCATGGGACACAGCGCCACCTATGACCCCACGGCGCGGTGTATATATGTATACGGGGGATCTAAAAACCTGAAGTGGTTCCATGACGTGCATATGCTGGATGTGGACGAGTGGAAGTGGCAGCTCATCAAGGTGATTGTCCAGTTTTAGATAATGTCTCCGCCTTCACTGAGGGGTGGGGGGGACAGACGATAATGTCTCCGCCTTCACTGAAGGGTGGGGGGGACAGACGATAATGTCTCCGCCTTCACTGAGGGGTGGGGGGACAGACGATAATGTCTCCGCCTTCACTGAGGGGTGGGGGGGACAGACGATAATGTCTCCGCCTTCACTGAGGGGTGGGGGGGACAGACGTTAATGTCTCCGCCTTCACTGAGGGGTGGGGGGGACAGACGTTAATGTCTCCGCCTTCACTGAGGGGTGGGGGGACAGACGATAATGTTGCATTATAAAGATCAGCATTAGAAATTTGCTCTCGTCCTGTAGTCCTTGCCAAATTGCCCACTAGTCAAGATATCATAAGGACAAGTAGAAATTTGCCAGTTTGGGGAGTTTGCTGTCATGTTATTGAAAAGACTAGTGGACTAAAACTGTTAGTTTTACCACTGAAGATGTCAGAAAGTTAACAGTCGAAGCTCTGACATCGTTATGGCTGGCTATATAGATTATAGAGATTGATAATTGTTCACCTTATATCTGTCAATCATCGATGGAAAAGTTTTTACTGTATTTTTATGGCTTCATTTCCGAATATGAATGCCAAAGCATCATTTAGCAGTTGCCAGCTGTAATCACATACAGGACTGAAGGCAGATGTCGGCATGGTTTGTGATTCTTTGCTCAGGGAATTGTTAACCAATTCGTAAATCTCAATTAAGGAATTCTATTTTCAGTATTTAGCTTTACTAAGAGTATGAGTTAAGAAAATAGTACATGAATAGCAAGTAGTGTCATCACTCAGTTTGTTGTGATCAGCAGATTGCTTCTGTCTCGGGCAATTGACAATAACAGGTCTGTTTTCGGTACATTACAACTTTGATGTCACAAAGTTTATGTTAGGTATAGTATAATCAATGACAATTTTCATTTTGATAATCGTTATCAGCCAGCCTTAGAAATCGTGCACAGTTCCCGTGGTGACAAAACGTGACACAATCAGCCTATCATACTGATACTGTTATACAGGCAGACAATTCACACGTTGAGCCGAGGTCTCACCCAGTCTAACCTGTCCCAGGACAATCCCTACTGAGTGTAGTATTTGACAATATGTTGTGTGACGAGTAGTCTAACATTGTCTCCAGATGAGACGCCGGTGTAACTCTTCTCTTCCTCACTCAGGTTAACGGCAAAGCCCCAACGAGATCATACCACAGCGCGACACTGTATCGCCATGAGCTGTGGATATTTGGTGGGGTGTATCCCCGACCTGACCCAAACCCCGACGGTTGCAGTAATGAGATCCACATCTTCAGCCCAGTCATGGAGAACTGGTACTGCCCCATCGTCACCGGGGATAAACCTGCACCTCGCTCCGGGTACGTGACAACGCATGTCAGTGTTGTGTTGATGAAGTGTTTGCGGTGAGGGGGTGCTTTTATGGATTGGAGTGGTGACTTAGTGAGACGTCCATCCGTCAGTCAGGTATTGGGAAGGGGTGGTTCAAGATACTCCCAAGTTCTACAGTAAAGTAAGGTGTTACAGCCTAAAACAGTTGCTCCCTCGTCTGGTAACTTGTTTTTTGTTTATCGGAGGAAAATAATATTGATATGCTGAAGAATGGCTCTAATTTCAAGTGATTATTTTGTGACCACATTCCTGATGTCCTGTGTACCCATCTTGTCTGCAGACATTCTGCCACGCTCATCAAGGACCAGTTGGTTGTGTTTGGAGGATGGGACGCCCCGATCTGCTTCAACGACTTATACATTCTGGATATGGGTGAGTTGATCTGAAAATCTTTGATATGGGTGAGTGGATCTAAACATCCTTGATATGGGTGAGTGGATCTAAACATCCTTGATTTGGCTGAGTGGATCTAAACATCCTTGATTTGGCTGAGTGGATCTAAACATCCTTGATTTGGCTGAGTGGATCTAAACATCCTTGATTTGGCTGAGTGGATCTAAACATCCTTGATTTGGGTGAGTGGATCTAAACATCCTTGATTTGGGTGAGTAGATCTAAACATCCTTGATTTGGGTGAGTGGATCTAAACATCCTTGATTTGGGTGAGTAGATCTAAACATCCTTGATTTGGGTGAGGCCATCTTGTGATCCACTGGTGTCTAGTGACAGTGATCTGAGCTGAAGGACGGTTGATATAATATCCGAAATATTTTATTGTGAAACTATGTGACCCCTGCTGCTGTAAAACAGCCTTGACCCCCCCAAACTGACATTTGACCTTGTTTTCAGGTACTGTTGATTGGTCCAAGCCAGAGGTCAAGGGGATGCCACCAAAAGCACGAAGGTGAGGCTATAGGATGAACCTGACCGGAAGCTACAGTTTCAAATGTTTTGGTTATGCTCATACAATAGAAGTTACACTGTGTTTGCTTGTTTGTTTGCTTCTTGTTTGACGCTGCTATCAGCAATATTCAAGCTGTACAAGTTTTTGTTTGTTTATTTTTTAACGCCACCGCAATATTCAAGCTCTATAAGTCTGGACCAGGCAATCCAGTGATTGATATCATGAGCATTAATCCATGCAAATTGGGATACAATGACGTGCAGCAAACCAAGTCTGCAAGCCTGACACCCCACCCCTGATCCCTTGAGTCGCCTCTTACGACAAGCATGTTTGCTAAAGACATATTCTACCCTGGATCTTCATGGGTAATGACTGGCTTCATCATTTTGTAGATTCTGTCATGGATTTGGTTTCAATTGATGTGGTCTCCACAAATCTATCGTCTCGCTTTACAAATGGTCTTGTTTCAGTTGGCATGCTTCCTGCGCTCTCAGCAACAACCGCATCCTCATCCATGGCGGGTATGACGGCAACAACGCACTGGACGACACCCACATCTTCAACCTAGGTGAGACATCAATACAGTCCAACCACATAGGAAGGGGAGGGGGGGGTGTCTGGTACATCAACACATGCAAAAGCGTTTGGGGCTGTGTCATGATTACATCTTCAGGATAGTCAAATACCTGGTACACTGACAGGCAGTATCAAGTATGGGGCAATGGATGACAATATTTAATTTTCACTAATAATTTCTACTAATAATTAGTGTTTGGTGTAACAGGCAATAAAGTAAACATTTAAGGTATGAATCAATATTTTTAACTAGTAAGATATCGCGATCCACTGATGCATCTTTGTATCGTCCAACCACTTATATCAGCTGACTTCTGCTTTCAGTGGAGAGGAGCTGGAGCTGTATCCGTGTTGACGGTGCGCCCACTGCCAGGGCTGGCCACCTCTCGATCTGTCTGCCGTACAGCCATGAGAACCAGGAGGAGGACGAGGTCATCATCTTCGGGGGAGGAGACAACGACGGCACATTCTTCAACGATCTGTTCAGCCTCTGCATCCCCTTCAAGCCAGTCATGGAGGAGCTGGCGGCGGGCCAGAAGGGAGGGAAGGCTTGATGGAACGAGGCAGATTGTCACACACTAAATCACTAGGCTCAACTGTCATCCTAACCACTCACCATATTCCCCCATCACTACCATGACACCTCAACCACACCCTTATCCTCATCAGCCCTCATCCTCATCACAATCTACACCCACACACTACCCCCCCCCCCCCCCAAGAATCCCTCTCCCTTCCCCAACCCCCTCCACCCAGTCACAAGGTACTTCCCCCCCCCCCCCCCCCCCATGGCAGGAGAGTATTCTCTCTCTTCCCCCCATCTTGCAGTGTGTCACGGTGACAAGGCAGCACGGATCTTTCGGCCAGCTTGAATGGAGATAGATCCAACACAATTATACACTTAATGGTGTGTTACTCATTCTTTTATTGATGATGCTTGAATGAATATGAATGAATTGTGTTTTATTTGTACATTATGAATCTTACTCAGTATACAGATCTGCTACTGATTATTGATATATGAAAAATTAATTCACGTTTATCAACAGCAGAATCAGACAGTGTTTTACAACCATGATGCATGTGCTTGCTGAATATTCCTGTAAATAATTCAGAGTTCATATGATATTAAAGTCAAGTGCATTTGATTTTAAGCGGCTATTGTCCTGCAGTTGTTACCCGTGCACAGGCCTCCCTTCTGGACAGTGCTATTTACCCTGTTTATATGTAGGCACTCATAATTAATATATATATATATATATATATATATTTGTTTTAGTCCAACAGTTTTATTGTCCATGATTTTAGGTTGTCTGACTGTGTAATGGTCACAGAGATCTGGGTATGTAATCTAAAAACATGGATGATATATGTAATATCCATAATTTTACTGTTTATTTGTATTTTTAGTGGTTTTGCTCGTTGATTTGCTCCATGTGTAAATACTACATCTTCACCTTGGCCATTCACGGAAATGTATTTTTAAATCATTTGATTGTCCTTTTATGATAAATAAAACTTTTAGTGCCTTAGACTTTTTTTCTCAAAGTACATTTCATAATTTGCATTGATTGGAAAGACATGGAAGTCTCTGACACATTAATCCCACATTCAGACTGTTCCAAGTACTGACATGGTGTCTCAGTGTGGTGTCCACTGACATGGTGTCTCAAAGTGGTGTCCACTGACATGGTGTCTCAGTGTGGTGTCCACTGACATGGTGTCTCAATGTGGTGTCCACTGACATGGTGTCTCAGTGTGGTGTCCACTGACATGGTGTCTCAATGTGGTGTCCACTGACATGGTGTCTCAGTGTGGTGTCCACTGGCATGGTGTCTCAATGTGGTGTCCACTGACATGGTGTCTCAGTGTGGTGTCCACTGGCATGGTGTCTCAGTGTGGTGTCCACTGGCATGGTGTCTCGGTTTGGTGTCCACTGACATGGTGTCTCAGTGTGGTGTCCACTGACATGGTGTCTCAGTGTGGTGTCCACTGGCATGGTGTCTCAGTGTGAGAAATCAAACAACAAACCATGGTATCTAAATGCAAGTCAACTAATTCTGACAGTCTCAATGTTGTTTGTTGTTTAATGCCGCACTCAGCAATAATCCAACTATATGGAGGCGGTCTGTAAATAATCAAGTCTGGACCAGACAGTCCAGTGATTGATTTCATGAGCATCGATCCATGCAAATGGATACAATGACATGCATCAACCATGTCAACGAGCATGACCACACGATCCTGTGAGTCGCCTCTTACGACAAGCATAGTCACCTTTTACAGCAAGCCTGGGTTGCTGATGACCTATTCTGCCCTGAATCTTCTCAGGTCCTCATAAACAAAACAAAAGACAACATGAAAGAATATGATTTCTATAATAGTAACATGCATCAGTCATATTTCAACAAATATATTCAGTAACTTTGTTAACTCAAAATAACATTTTCATACTTTTGAAAGCTTTTATTACGTGGACTTGTTTTGGGGGCAAGTCCCACATCAATTAAGTGGAACGGCTAAAAGTGTCAGCTGACCAACTTTAAAAAAAACTCTACTAAGACAGGAGCTTGCACCCATCCCTCATCAGAAGGGAGGGAAGGCTTGATGGAACGAGGCAGATTGTCACGCACTGAATCACTAGGCTCAACTGTCATCCTAACCACTCACCATATTCCCCCATCACTACCATGACACCTCAACCACACCCTTATCCTCATCAGCCCTCATCCTCATCACAATCTACACCCTCACACTCCCCCCAACAATCACTCTCCCTTCCCACCCTGTTCACTCTCCCTTCCCTATTCTGCCCTGAATCTTCTCAGGTCCTCATAAACAAAACAAAAGACAACATGAAAGAATATGATTTCTATAATAGTAACATGCATCAGTCACATTTCAACAAACATATTCAGTAACTTTGTTAACTCAAAATAACATTTTAATACTTTTGAAAGCTTTTATTACGTGGACTTGTTTTGGGGGCAAGTCCCGCATCAGTTAAGTGGAACGGCTAAAAGTGTCAGCTGACCAACTTTAAAAAAAACTCTACTAAGGCAGGAGCTGGCACCCATCCCTCATCAGAAGGGAGGGAAGGCTTGATGGAACGAGGCAGATTGTCACGCACTGAATCACTAGGCTCAACTGTCATCCTAACCCAGGAGCTTGCACCCATCCCTCATCAAAATGGCAGCATGTATCCAGGATACTGAAGTCTAGCCTTGCGCTTTTGGGACTGGGGACTTGACCATGTCACTGACATTCCTGATACAAGGAGTTGAGACATTTAGTTTATGATTTACATAACAAACAACACAATACCAAACAAATTTCTAAACTAAGACACAGCCATGGCTAGCACAGGAACAAACCACATTCATGCCAATATTCCATTTAACTCATCATCTGAACCAAGCGTTTATCCATCCAATGCTCTGCAGAAATTATACACATTTTTGCCATTCCAGTGTGTAATGTCTTCATGAGTGACCTTGCACAAAGTCATCTTCGCATTACGTCCCTGATGTAGCACCAAGAATGCTGGATCAGGGCCCTCCTTACACTGCTTCCTCCTCCAGGCCCCAAATCTGAATTGTTACTCGGAAACCCCTGATAACTACAGTGTTGTTTTGCTTTTAAGAAGGTAATCGTTCAGGCAGACACTGCATGTTTTGACCTGATCAATGTGAGAGATTTGGCCTCCTCTGAAGGCCAAGTTACACTAAACCTTTGCACAGGGAAATTCCTCACAAGCAACATTTTGACAGCAAAATCTTCTGAGGAGCTGGACTTGGCTGTCTTGATGAGTAGGGAGAGTGGGGCTGTAGGGAATAATACCGTCAGCCTGGCAACAGCCTCCGTCAGAGACATCTGCTGCCATGGCAACTGACTAGATACACTCTCAAATACTTCTTCACAGTCCTCCAGCTTTTCTTCGAACATGGTTTTCATTTGCTCTACATGAGCCAGTGCAGCTGCTAGTTTGCCAATTCTCATTGCCTCGGTGTGTTCATCTGGTTTCTGTTTGAAAAACAGTGATACAGTGACTGCAAGAGCTGTAGCTAAGAGAATGCCCAAGATTATGTAATACCAATATTTACGGAACCAGATGCCAACATTTACTACAGTTTCCTCACCAAACAGTTTATTCAAGTCATCATAGATACTCCTACTACTCAGAATGCACTGACCAGCTTCATCACAGAATCCTTCATAATTAAAACACGGATCACCTTTATGCCGAATCAGGTGAGTTTTGTCACTCTGATAGGTGCTGATGGGGGCGCAGTCGCAGTTGCTGATGTTGGTTGCGATGCAGCAGACGAAGCATGCATCTCGCAATGTTCTGGAACATTGACATTCCCGGAGACCGAGAGACACACACACGCTGTCCTGGCATCTCCCTCCCCTGCACAGCCTCCGACCTGCGTCGCACAGCGTTCCATCGGGGTGATGTGTCGGGGACGGGCAGGTACCATTTCCAGGCTGACAAGTGGCGGCCAGTTGACACTCTGTGGCATGTTGACACACAGTGCTACCCTGGGAACTGACATACTTGCAGCTTGCGGTGCAGCAGGGGGAGACCTTGGGGGAACACTGATAGCCCAAGGAGTTCCGCACTCTGCAGGGGGTGTCAGATAAGATGGAAGGGTTCTGGGGAGTACAGCATGGATCAATGTCCTGACAAACATCATCCGACACTCCACAGTCACACTCCTCCGAGTCCTCTACAAGGGAGTTGCCACAAACTGGACCCAAATCGACCTTGAAACAACCCACGCTCTTCTTCACCAGCACAGGGTAAATGCTGTTGATGCTGCAGAAAGACAAGCGTCGATGGTTGGCCAGATTACCATCACTTGTGTAGGGGTGCATTAAGTAGTTGCCAAAATGACCACCAGGGGAACAAGATGAATTTCCTTTAGGATCATGGCTGCTGCCAAAACTATGTCCAAATTCATGAGCAAGGATCAAACCTGTTGAGTAGGACGAAATCATATTGCCATGATTAAGCTGTGTGACCAGTGCTGTGTTAAAGCTATAGTATTTATTGTCAGGTCGATACCAAATTCTCCTTTGGCATATTCCACCTGCAGCTGCATTTGCATTGGAACTACCAATCCATGCAAGTCCTACAATATTATCCTCAAAGTCTCTGTAAGTATACGCCACTCCTAAACAATAATTACTGAAGTCATATTGAGAGAATCTGTCCAGGTAGGTGTACACATCCATATTTTCATCCTTCAAACTGTACTCCTGGTATTCTTTGTAAATAGTGATATGTCCTACTTTGAAGCCTATATTGTCCCCAGCTCCATCACCATCAAAGTCAGTCTGCCGAAATATCATGTCAGCCTCAGCCAAACTCACAGCCATTTCTGCAATGGTTTTTCTGACGTCACCTTTCCCAACATGTTTGAAGTACAAGTGATCCGCCACAAGCTTAATTACACAGTTTCCTGTTGGACGTGTTGAACTTCTTTCAGGCTGTCCGCCATGCAGACCCTTTTGAGGGGCATACTCTGTGTTTTCTGGCATAGTCTTGTACCTAAAATCTTTAAACTTTCTTGATTTCAAGTCACAACTGTCAATTCCTCTCATAACCTTGGACATTTTGGAGTTGTGCCATCGATAAACACGACATTTATCCATAGTATGTTGCATAAATCCATATGTAGAATACAAGATATTGTCATTGTCTTTAAGATAACACTCGAGAGAGTAAGACATATTTCCTGTGTGAATGAATACTTCAAATTCCTTGCCAACAAGTTTTCCAAGTGATATATATGCTGGGGAAGTGTCAGCATGTGAAGATAGGCCTACATATATTATCGGCAAGTAATCATTCTTCATGGCATTTACTTCTATTAGTTGCTCGCTACCCGCCAGCAACTGCATGTCTTTGTGAAATATTGAATATCTCCTTAGAATAAGATGAAACGTCTCGCCAAAACTCCTGAAATATAGTTTCCTCACATAAGTGTGGCTATCCTCAAATTTTGTAGGAATGACACTGATCAACACTTTCCCCACTTCTTGGTACTCATCAAACGCTTTCTTTCGATGTTCCATAATGTTTACAGACGCTCTTGCAGTGAAACACGAGTTGCTTGTCTGTTCCTTGTCCGGGGTCGTGCAGGTAATCAGACAAATCACATAGTTAAAGAATAAAAAGATCGGAAGAACCGCCATCGTAAGAAAGAGCAAAATCTGTGTAATGTCGTTCACATTTTTGAACCCCGCGCTCTTCTCACTTTGAGCGGAAGTGATTGACTCGTGTCTTACGTTACCATCTCCACATCGAGGCTCTACTTGTGTTTATCTTCCTTCCGGTTTATTACTGCGACGATCAGAAGGCGACTCGTCGAAGTCAACTGCGACATCACAATGTCTTCGCCACTCTTAGTTATTCATTCCTTTCCACGACAAACTTTTGTGATCTCTTCTCATTTGCACAAGATATCTGACGTGAAAGATGTGTTACTTTCAAAGGTACCTTATCTTATTTTCTCCAGCAAAGATGTATGATTCCTGTCTTTCGTGGCTTGTGTAGCTGTGATTTCAAATGTTTTCAAAAACTACTTTGTATGAAAATAACATGTCATAACATATATCACAATATCGGTTTTATGAGGATAGTCGTATGATAGTATCCCATGAACTGTGACTTATCCTCATCAATTCAGCGTTTATTGGGAAAAGTCTTTGTACTGGCTCAATCATTTTAGCCATGAAATTGCGGAATAGCAGCTAATAGCGATGAACCAGGTTACATAGTGTTGTGAACATGCAACACTCAGTACATTTACGTATATCAAAGTGTAACGAGGGTACATTCCGAGTAAAGATGGCGACCAGAAGGAGCGTTATGAATGCATTGTTGGGATGTCATTGTAGAGGCGTAATGTGCCTCGTGTTTGGTGTTGCAAGTAGCATGTCAGGCATTTAGGGATGTTTTACAGTTGTTCTCGAGATTAGAGAGAAAACTATGAATATTTCTTAAGCAACTAAAAACCCAAAACATGGAGATAAGTGAAAAACAATAACTTACCATTTACATAGGATGCAGAGTACTATTGATTTCTAGTTACACTATCTACTTTATGTGAAATAAACTACTTATGATTAAAGTACACACAAATAATCAATACAAAATTACTTGCTCTCATTCAGATTGATCTAGAAGTATGACCTCTGAATCTTTGTTTTGCCTTCATGATTACTGAACATGAGTGTTTTCTGTGATGTTGCAGTTATTTCAAGAGACGGGTTTCTATGTGACATGTAACGGTAGCATCTCGCAGGATCAGGAGGATGTGGCTGAAGGCCAAGTTTATCACTGTGTCCCGCGACTGCTGGCAGGGAAGGGAGGTAACTGTGACATGGCTACTGAAGTGTATACAAAGGCTAGATTTAGGACCCTTGCACTATGGAGTTTCTGATTGATCCTCAGTGATAAGTAAATATACATCAGGAACCATATGTTTTCTTTCACTGGCAATGCCATTATTGTCATTTTATACACAAAATGTATTGAATCACATTTCATTTCATGCTAAAGAAACCTTTGCCTGGTTTTGTTATAAACCTGATTATTTTTGCAGATGTGTGTGTATCACGCTCTTATGAGATACATGTTAACTGGCAATGTCATGGTATTGCATTATTTCTCCCTCCCAGATCAATGATACATCTTTTAGTAATGACAGTTGTATGTTCCAGGTTTTGGGTCTATGCTGCGAGCAATCGGAGCTCAGATTGAAAAGACAACGAGCAGAGAAGCGTGTAGGGATCTGAGTGGGCGTCGGATGAGAGATGTCAACAATGAGAAGAAGTATGTACTCAGCTGCTGGAACCTTTGGAAACCCCCCCGAACCCCCATCCCCCTTCCCAGCCCTCTACTACATACACACACATATCCACTTGAGTAACTGTAAAAGTAACGCCATGACCATGCAGTGGCCAGGTGTATGTTGCGCAGGCTCGAGTGTCCATCTGACTTGAACCACAAAGTCAAGGCAGAGAAGAATAAACATTCACATATCATCTGTATGAACACCTGCAAATGAATACCTCATCTTCCGGAGGCAAGGACTTCAACTGACTATAAAAGTTCAGTTTCCACCCTTGCTGAACTGGACTGGAGTGTTCAGGCTCGATCATGGTGCCACCAGTGGCTGTTACAAGTTATGTCCCTTCTATGTTACTCTTATTGACCAATCAGATTCCATCTCTCATATCGCTTGCATTTGCTCCAAAGAAACTGACGGCGCCCAGTCAAGATGATCTGATTGATAATTAAGATCTATGTTGTAATAAAACAGGTCTCACCTGAGCACCTTGATTAGAAATATGAAACAATTTGCCAAGCATCTGTCGACACCCAGTAGGTGGTACACATATTTTGCAAATCCTGCGGTCGAAAAAAAATTTGCTTATGGAAATCCATGTTGTTTATGAACCTGATGTCTAGTTTGTTACGCAAATTTAATTGAAGTATGCATGACTCGTTAGTCCAGCCAAAATGTAACTCCATAATTGTAAGCCACTTGTGCGCACCCACAGATTGAAGGACTGGCTCGGCAAGCAGGCAGATCGGGAGCGAGAGAAGGAAGAGAAGCGCCAGGAGAGGTTGGCACGGAAGAGAGCGCGTCCACAGCACAACTTCGACGACCCAAAATATGTGGCACAGCGCAGCAAAGTTGCTAATGACCTGGACGATGCATTACAGACAGGTGAGATGTGTGTCAAGTGAGATGTGTGACAGCTGAGATGTGTGTCAGGTGATAAGTGTGACAGGTGATATGTGTGATAGGTGATATGTGTGACAGGTGAGATGTGTGACAGGTGAGATGTGTGTCAGGTGTTAAGTGTGATAGGTGAGATGTGTGTCAGGTGAGATGTGTGTCAGGTGAGATGTGTGACAGGTGAGATGTGTGGCAGGTGAGATGTGTGATAGGTGAGATCTGAGACACGTGAGATCTGAGACAGTTGTAGTCTGTGACAGGTGAGGTGTATTTGACTGTCACCAGGTGGCCATGTGGGCATGCCAGAAACCTCTGACAGTGGGTTTGAATCCCTGTTCACCTCAGTTATGTTTCTAGGTTTGTCAGCACCATACCTGTGCTTGTGGCTTTCACTATAGTGATGAACATCTGAGACCTGCATCTCTTTCCTCCCACATTAAGACGACACCGTTATGTAACTGGGATACTGTTAAAAGCAGTTTAAAACCACACAACAGAACCCAGGGTGCTGTTGTACAAAACAATCCAGGTGTGAGTTCTCACAACACAATCCAGGTGTGCATTGGGAAGTTGTTCTAAGGTAGTGCCGTGTCTCCCTGTCTGCAGCACTGTATACAATGATGTAAGTGGCCCAGACTGATTGTGTCAATCTTCACAAATTTCATTCTTCAGCTCTCGACCAGGACAAGACGGGGCCGGTTGCTACGGTCACCAGCGCAGATGTAAGCAGGAAGCGGAGAGCAGCAAGTCAGACACTTGGCAAGGCAAAGAGACGAGGATGGTAATTATTGGCTGACTCCCAAACCGACCCCTACATTGACCAACTTGCACAATGACTTATGACTTGACAATAGCATTAAAATAATTACTCTTGGCAAGGTCATTATACAAAAACAAGGACGCAGCAAGATCCTTGAGGGACTGGGTCCATGGTTTAGTTTTCACATTATTAACCAAGAGTAATCAATTGTTTTGTTATTCCGAAATTCATTTATGAAGTACTTTATTTCACCTTTTTTTTTTAAAAACTGTCAGCAAATTATGTATTGCCATTCGCTGACACCAAGTTGTGTTGTAGCAGACAAAGTCAATAGTGATCACATGACCGGTCAGTAGTGATCACATGACGAGTCAGTATACGAGGCCACTGTCAGTCACATGATTTCAAACCTTTTCAGGTAGGTTTTCTATGTTCAGGTCAGCATTGAAATTAATTGTTTCGTCACATGACAAGGATTAACTATTGAAATTACAGAACTTTTACTATAGGTATAAGAATTATCTATTGAAGACTCACACACTGACTCAGGTGGTGGGGTAGCCTATATGGTTTAAAGTGTTGCTGAAGGCCCTGGTTCGATTCCCGACATGGGTACAATGTGTCAAGCCCATTTCTGGTGTCCCCTGTCATGATATTGCTGGAATATTGCTAAAAGCTGTGTAAAACCATACTCACTCACTCACTCACTCACACACTGACTCATGTCATTCATGACTCCCTGCAACGATTACAAAACTCACTCGATGTTGGAATAATGAAAGACCTTCATCCTTTTCCAGGCTGCCAGAGATTATTGATGAATAAATTGCTAGTGATTCGTTGATGTATTTATTTATTAGAATTGACTTCAATTTGTTTTTGCTTTGATGGAGTTATAAAGATAAAAACCAGTGTTTACACTCTGCGATGACACAGCATGCACATCTTTTACATCCCCAAACTCCATAAAGCCTGAAGCCTCAGATACGCCTTTATAGGTCATGTGGTGAATTAGTGGGCGCACTGACTCAGTCATTTCAAAGTGATGCAAAAGTTGTGTTTTTTACTTGACAGTGAAGTCCAAAAGATCAATATTGGTCCGAGTGTCAAGCACTGGGATAAAGAAATGTCCTTTTGTTTACCATTTTTCAAAACAGTTGCATCTGAAAACGTGAATTGCAATTGTTTTTGTAAAAAGGGCATACTTGCCCTACACAACATAACTTTTATTGTTACATGTATCTGAAGCTAAAATTAGGTAGGGAATGAACTAGTGTTGAAATATCCTTTGAATTATCTTTTGAACATTTTGGGACTGCCATGTTTGAAACTTTTTCATATTAGTATATATCCTTATTGGTGATACTGGTGTCTTTTCTGACGATTAACTTTAAAGGCAAGTAAGTGAAAATATGAAATATATCGTGATTGGTTTGATTCTTTCATAAAATGTCATACAAAAAGTGATAATTCCAGAAAGTACCATATTGGATGTAATAAGTGCCCGGGGTTCTCTCAAAATTAGAAATAGGGGACGCTTATTAAAATATTATTTTGGTGGGGAAAAAACAATTGAAAGATCATAAAAATTTTGGTTTGGCAAATGCAGAAAATGATCGCAATCAGTATTTATCCCTTTACATATATGTCTCTTACAAGTAATACTGTGTGCATGCTCCCCACCCAGATCTAGAGCTGCCTGATGAAGAATCAAGACAGAAGAATCATGCATCTTGGCACAAGTCATGTGATCAACTTGACAGGACATCAGCAATTTACTGAAGGATTGTCTCCTGCATCACATAGGTCAAGGCGTAATAGTCCAGATGTTCATCACTCTCTGTCTCCTGCATCACATAGGTCAAGGTGTAATAGTCCAGATGTTCATCACTCTCTGTCTCCTGCATCACATAGGTCAAGGCGTAATAGTCCAGATGTTTATCACTCTCTGTCTCCTGCATCAAATAGATCAAGGCGTAATAGTCCAGATGTTTATCACTCTCTGTCTCCTGCATCACATAGGTCAAGGCGTAATAGTCCAGATGTTTATCACTCTCTGTCTCCTGCATCACATAGGTCAAGGCGTAATAGTCCAGATGTTCATCACTCACTGTCTCCTGCATCACATAGGTCAAGGCGTAATAGTCCAGATGTTCATCACTCTCTGTCTCCTGCATCAAATAGGTCAAGGCGTAATAGTCCAGATGTTTATCACTCTCTGTCTCCTGCATCACATAGGTCAAGGCGTAATAGTCCAGATGTTCATCACTCTCTGTCTCCTGCATCAAATAGGTCAAGGCGTAATAGTCCAGATGTTCATCACTCTCTGTCTCCTCTGTGTTGACATAACAAATGAAGCAGAATACTCCTTCCAGAAACTTGAACTCAGCAACCACAAACATGACAAGACAGTTGCACTGGGGGAAGACATCAGAGTGTCAACCTTGCAGAAGGCAATTTAGTCGCCAAGTACCAACGGAATTGCTATACAAGATTCTTCTGCTGTTACCAAGCAATTTGTAAACAAGACACATCTTGCAAAAACCTTGAGCTGAGAAGTAATTGCTCCAATTCATAAAGGAAGATGTCACTGGTGATTGTTGCAATATCTCACAGATTAGAACAACATGGAGTCCAGAAGATGGTGAACTGAACCCACTTAAAGGATACAGCCCTCAAACACTTTCTTAATTTGAGTGAAGAAGAAGGTATCCGAGATAGAGTTTACATTTTTTGTTTCAAGACAGCTGGAAAGATCATTTATCATCCAAAACAGGCTCCCACAGGAGATATCGCTTGCGTGAGATCAATCGATATCTACATTGTAGATATCGCTGCAATGAATTGCATCACATTGCTTTGCAGTCCATTGTGTCATCATTGGTTACCATGATGTTACAATCAAATGACATCACTAATGGCTTCTCTACTGAAGCTGTTAGCAGTACTTTTTACATTTAAGACACTGTTTAATAAAATCTTACAGGAGTGTCTTCTGATATCAAAAGGCACTCGGGTGAGATTCTCCATGTCTGAGGTAACTAAATACCAGACGAGGAAACGCATACCTTACTTATGGCAGCATCGATTCTTCATAAATCTGTCCTTGATCAGGACTCTCCATTCAAGTTTGATTGTTCACTTCCCAGTAGTTGTGAAGAATCATCTGTTCCTCAATGTAGAAAGTATTTCTTTCGTCAGCTCCTCATAGAACCCAACTCATCATCAGAACAAGAGAATACCACGAGATCCTCTGTGCAAGTCAGGTGGCCATCCTAAAGATGAGTTCTCTTTCTGCAAACTGTGCACAGGTCATTGCAAATGAAACCATGAACAACACTGCTATAGTCTTTCCTACAAATTGCAAAGCTCATGTCACAGCTCCATCACTGGATAACTGGAATGCAGGAAAGACAACCAGAATTGTCTCAACTGTCTCAACAAACCCAGGCACAGTACCAAGCAAAGCCATGGCCATCTTTTATGCATTCCCTTGATCCGACAGCACATCATCTTTCAGTGAGGGGAAACGATACTGCTGCAATGTCATGCAAAAAGTGCCAGCCCTTATGGAAGAATTTGCAACAGTTGTCAACACTCCATTCCAAGCAGCATGAAGGCTGAAAGAAATTGCAACAAACTTTGTCTGTAGGCTCCACTCCACTAAGTCAGTTGACCAAAATTGTTCTCAAGGACCGAATTTCAAGTTTGTACTGAAAAAGAAACTTTTGCACTAATTTGAAATGAAATGAAACTACAGTCATGCCCCGATTATACGGACTTCAGATATCCGGAAACCTCGGTTCCCGGACGCTTTTCATTCAAAACGAAATAATTACTATATAAATTTACTCATATATACGGAAATTCAGTTTCCGGAACCGGATGGTCATTTTCATACACAACACACTGAAATGCACAAAAAATTGTCTCACTTACCCGGACAATACACTTCTGCTGGTGGTAATCCTTCCGCTGGTGGTAATCCTTTGATTCGTGAGAAGTCAATTAACCAAGTGACACTGAGTTACGTTTGAGACGAGCTTGTTTATTGTACATGTAATCGACAATTTAAAAGACAAACAGAAGTGGCTAAATCCTGGAAAATTCAAATGACTTATCACTTATTAGATTTTTTGAAACGTGTATGTCTTGAATAAAGATTGAGTGGATGTATCTGTTTGCTCTGTCATCTGTCATGAGTTGCATAATTGAAGCTGGTTTCAATTATACGGAAATTCGTTTATACGGACGAATTGTGAAATGATGCAAGTGTCCGTATAAACGATGCACGACTGTATTACATATGTAGGGAACTCCACCATATGTTCTGAGGAATAACTTCTTGTATCCCTATCAGGAGTTGTGTGGTAGGCTTGTTGTGATTGTGCCACTGGATCAATAATTCATTTTATTTTGTAGACAGTCTGTGATTGCACCTGGTAACAATGTTTGTTCTAGGCTCGGTGTAGACCCAGATGACCTGTCCAGTGAGAGCTCGGACGACGACAGCCAGTCCTCCAGTGAGGGTGGAGCTGGGGCGGAAGTGTCATCCGATGACCACACACCTGGCAACAACAGTCCTGGAACAGTTGTGTCCACACATGATGCGTGTTCACCCAGTACGGCCAGTCACAGTAGATCAGGTGCAGACAGCAAGGAAGGCCTTGAGTCAAGTGAGACCATCTCTACCTCCAAGCAGGAAGGCCAAGAGATGGATCAAAGGGAGGTAACTGCAGCAAGCAGTACCCTCTTGTCTTCTCTGCCTCCTCCTGTGAGCTCAACAGACAAACTTGAAGATGTAAGTACAGTATGAGTTGAAGTATATCATTTATCAGCCTTAAGAGCTTCCTTGTGAATCAAGGATGAATTTAAATTCAAAGGAACCTCAACTTTCAGGATGTCTTTGAAATTACAGTCAATATCACCTAAGTGAGTCTCTAGTTTCTGTACTTTAAATGATATTTCAGCATGGTTCTTTCCGTTTAGTAATGTGGCGAGTATCATGATTTTATCCACATGGCAAGTATCAGTTTACCAACATGAAATTCATGAGTATCACATATTTTTTATTAAAACCTGAATACATTTTTATCCCTGGTTTCCCCTATGAAACCTCATTCCTTAAATCTGTAAAGAACATGAAGTGGTAAAATATCCAAGAGTCAAGTGTCTTTCAAAAGTACTTCCTGATGTGGTTGATAGCTTGGTTTTTTTTAAGAAGTCTGCAAGTTTATTAATATAGAAACATTGGCATTTGTGTTTTGGGGATTCAAAAGATTGGGAAGATTTTGAATGAAATCTCTGATGTAGGTGCTCAAGCTTTGGCAATGTTAATATTCCTCATTTCTTCCCCAGGTTGACCTGTCAGAGTTCTCATCTGCCCGGGAGCTGGAGGACATTGGGCTGGATCGCCTCAAGTTTGCCCTGACCCAGCGAGGGCTGAAGTGTGGCGGGACAGTGCAGCAGAGGGCCGAGAGGTTGTTCTCTGTGAAGGGGCTGACCCACGACCAGATTGACCCCTCCCTCTTCCCCAAGCCACAGAATGGGAAAGGCAGGAAGAAATGAACAGTAATGGGGTTAGGTGGACTATCACAACAGTGTGGGCGGGGTTAGGTGGACTATCACAACAGTGTGGGCGGGGTTAGGTGGACTATCACAACAGTGTGGGCGGGGTTAGGTGGACTATCACAACAGTGTGGGCGGGGTTAGGTGGACTATCACAACAGTGTGGGCGGGGTTAGGTGGACTATCACAACAGTGTGGGCGGGGTTAGGTGGACTATCACAACAGTGTGGGCGGGGATATGTGGACAGAAGCACAACAGTGTGGGCAGGGTTAGGTGGACTGTAGCACAACAGTGTGGGTAGGGTTAGGTGGACTGTAGCACAACAGTGTGGGCAGGGTTAGGTGGACTGTAGCACAACATTGTGGGATGGGATATGTTGACTGAAGCACAACAGTGTGGGCAGGGTTAGGTGGACTGTAGCACAACAGTGTGGGATGGGATAGGTGGACTGAAGCACAACATTGTGGGTTGGGACAACAGTGTGTGGGGGGATAGGTGGACTGAAGCACAACAGTGTGTGGGGGGATAGGTGGACTGAAGCACAACAGTGTGTGGGGGGATAGGTGGACTGAAGCACAACAGTGTGTGGGGGGATAGGTGGACTGAAGCACAACAGTGTGTGGGGGGATAGGTGGACTGAAGCACAACAGTGTGTGGGGGGATAGGTGGACTGAAGCACAACAGTGTGTGGGGGGATAGGTGGACTGAAGCACAACAGTGTGTGGGGGGGATAGGTGGACTGAAGCACAACAGTGTCCGTGAATGGAAGGAAGGAGCCATGGAAGTGTATGGAGGAAACTTTCAAATATATTTTCTGGAGTATTTTATTTCAGTTGTATACAAAATATTGTCATGTGTTGGTATGTAAATAAAGTTTTGATCTCTGATTGTGTTGCCGTGGCCTCGCTCGTTTTGCCTTCATGATGGAGATTCTACAAGAGCTTCCAGACAACCCTGAAGGGGGACAGAGCTGAGTTAGCACTTGAATCTAGCACTGTCCTAAATTTGTTTGTTTGTTGTTAATTGCCTCACTCAGCAGTATTCCAGCTATATGACCGTGGTCTGTAAATAATAGAGTCTGGACCAGACAATCCAGTGATTGACATCATGAGCATCAATCCACGCAATTTGGATACGATAACCGAACCCAACCCTTTAGTCGCCTCTTACAACAATAACAATTAAAAAGAACTAGTCCAAAAATATTTTAAAGTGGTAGACTCAGGGAAAAAAACAGGTCATTGTGTGTAGATCATTAGCTCGCTGCTGATGGTTTGACCTTTCTTGCCTTGCTCCAACTAGACGACCGATACCGGTAGTTTCTGTGAAATAGGTCAGCATAACCCAACTCTCACTCTCGTCAGTAGCCAGAGTCAAGTTTTACATGTTACTACAAATAACAGAACACTGCACGTTTAGTGTAAACAAGTCTTTACTACAGCCTCGGCATGGATCAAAGTTAGTACAGTGCTTAGTGCAGGGTTGTCCCTGGTCTCTGGTGGTAATGGAAACTCATTATGTAGGGAGCTTGTAATGTGAGTCCATTGTTGGAGATGACTAAATTTGTGGTGACGACATCTAACTAACCAGGGAGACTGATTCGTAACCATGCCAACTTTGCAACAGAAAATTACCACTACTGCAGCACATCTGCCGTAACTGTGAACTGCAGGTACAGGTTTAGCTGAAAACAACCATGTCCCGAGAGGCCACAACTCCTGAAGGACCACGACGAGTCGGGATCTGATGTTGGAATGTCTCCACTCCTTCCACATTTCCCCAACCTTTCATTTCTCCCTATGTTGATGATACTAAAGATACTGATAAAACCAATCCATAACATATTGTCATGGCAACACAAGGCCATCAAATATGACACCTCTACATTCAAAATGATTTACAGGCCTTGATGATCTAAAATTTTATATACATTTCATCAAAATATACAGTCCTCAAATTATATAAACAGAAGTGCAGATATATCTAAGCAGGGGACTGGGGATATCACAGAACATCCACTAGAATTTGGCACATCAAACATCTGACCAAATGGTGGCACTATGGGATGAGACAGTTCTCACATTTTGAGAGGAAACAGAGAAACAATGTCCTGTAGCTCACAGGGATATTTCTGAATTATTTACAACATTGGGCATAACAGTCATAAACATGGTGCCACAGCACTAGCTCACCAGAATGTAGAGTCCATAGTTTAAAATGTCAACATAGTCCAAACACAAAGATTCAATGAAGGTAAAAATGTACATACAGTCAAACCTCGTCCTCCGGAACCTGACGGGACTGAGGTTTAACTTCGAGATACCCGAACATTCAAGATAATGAGGCATAAACATCATATAGTAAGGCAGTTGGTACCGGAGAATAGGCTTAAGATATCAGTACGTTCCAGATAACAAAGTTCGACTGTATTGCAAAAAAATAAAATGTTTTGATGTCCACTGCTACGTGAACATACCAAATTTCTTTACGATTTGAACAAAAAAGTCATTAATAAATTTTCAATATGGGTGCTGTGCTACATGCGATGTTTACAGTGCCAGGAATTACATTTGACAGAATTCAAGTGCAGGGTCAAATGAAGGGCAGAAACTGGAACACAGACGGCTCTGTGAGGCCCACAAGTTTCAGTTCTCAATATGTCTCGCAGACTCGCAGTACAAAGGTCTTGGACAAACAGAACATTTGTTGAGCCTCACTACAAGCTACACACATACCAATGTTCATCACATTTGAGTGAGTGAGTGAGTGTGGTTTTGTTTTACACCGCTTTTAGCAATATCACAGCAATATCACAGCGGGAAACACCAGAAATGGGCTTCACACATTGTGCCCATGTGGGGAATCGAATCCGGGTTTCATCACATTTGAAGTGAAAATAGGTGAATAATGGCCATAACTAGGCAGCCCCAGCGGGTCTGGACTGGAACTTGTTGAGCACCTTCAGGTGTTATCATTGTGGGAACAAGCATGTGAAGCTTCAGCTTCCGGGGTTTCTGAGAAGCTGTTTCTAGATGCTGGCAACGAGGCCAGGACGTAAGTTCAAATGACTTCTAAGTCTGAGAAGCTAATCAAAGGGTAAACAAGAATCTGCAAACAGAAGTATCGACAACGCAGCATGAAATATCCTAATGATAAGTCTTAGCACAATCCAAAATAAAAAAATGCCCATTTATCATTTGGCCAATGTTAAAACTAAAAGGGCATTTCAGTGGTTCCTCTTGCACAATTTAAATGAAGCACCTGTAAATGGTTACTTCTAAGCAGTTATGGCAAGGACTCCTTGACGGTCATGCCTAATGTTGTAACACTGGCTACCTAACATGTTATTACATGCACACCATCAATATCACACCACACAATGCTTACATTCACATTGTGCTACACATGGGTACAGGAAGGTCAAAGGCCTTTTCAACATCAACAACAGAAAAAAAAAATAATCATATTTAATTTTTGTACAATATATTCTGCATATAAATTTTATGCAAACATATATGAGTATTTGGCAGAAGCAATGAGCACTGTTCAACAATTAAACCTTAGCAAGGATAATACTTGCAAAGTTTCAGCATCACAGGCCTCAAAGTTTCAAAGGGGATGTTGAAAATGTCATTTTTATACACGTCTATTTCCTCTATTGTATAACTGTCCATCACTATCACAGCACTAATACATCACATGTCTGTGTCCTCTATTGAATAACTATCTGTCACTATCACAGCACTAATACATCACCTCTGTGTCCTCTATTGAAACACTATCTCCTCACTATCACAGCACTAATACATCACCTCTGTGTCCTCTATTGAAACACTATCTCCTCACTATCACAGCACTAATATATCACCTCTGTGTCCTCTATTGAAACACTATCTCCTCACTATCACAGCACTAATATATCACCTCTGTGTCCTCTATTGAAACACTATCTCCTCACTATCACAGCACTAATACATCACCTCTGTGTCCTCTATTGAAACACTATCTCCTCACTATCACAGCACTAATATATCAACTCTGTGTCCTCTATTGAAACACTTTCCATCACTATCACAGCACTAATATATCACCTCTGTGTCCTCTATTGAAACACTTTCCATCACTATCACAGCACTAATATATCAACTCTGTGTCCTCTATTGAAACACTATCTGTCACTATCACAGCACTAATACAATGTACATCACATGTCTGTGTCCTCTATTGAATAACTGTCCATCACTATCACAGCACTAATACATCAACTCTGTGTCCTCTATTGAAACACTATCTCCTCACTATCACAGCACTAAGCATACAAAACTACACATTCATTAGTTTGCATATTTCAACATCATTATCACATATATTTTTTTTATATTCATACAATAAAAGAATAAATACAATCAACAGCACTACTAGTGAACATAACCTCGCATCTGATAAATAAAATTACATGAGTATTTACAATACAGATTTCACAACTTGCAGAATATATATGCCCCAAATATTTTGCTTTTAAATTCACACATGAAAGACACACATTTATCAATGAAACTAGGATGAATACTCATTCTACCATGACATTGGAAGCTAGTTGAATCAGACTGGTCAATCACAGGCTTGATACCACGTGTTTCAGCTTCATGCAACCACATCCCCCAGGAAGGATGTATCCTTATGCAAGCACCTGTCTTGGAATCACAATCAATAAGTCAGCATCTTGTACTGAAATACTCCACATGAAATGTCACAAAATGAAGACAAGGTTGAGAAACAATTTGACAACACATTATGTACAGCAAATAATGCGGCTGATCTCTCACACTTGAGTTATGCCAGCATCAATAGTGGTGAGAAAAGCTGAATAAAATGTCTTAAACGAAGATTTGTCTGAGCTTGTGGTGTTGTGGAGGTGACTTTCCTAATACTGGAAGGTCATAACAGTGTGAATGATAAAAATATGCCCCAAACCATAAATCACAGTTTACTTAAAGCACACATACACTGCTACATGTACTAGTACTTGAGTCACTCGTCACAGAGCTACACTTGAGTCACTCTTCTCACAGAGCTACACTTGAGTCTCTCTTCTCACAGAGCTACACTTGAGTCTCTCTTCTCACAGAGCTACACTTGAGTCTCTCTTGACACAGCCCTACACTTGAGTCTCTCTTGTCACAGAGCTACACTTCAGTCACTCTTCTCACAGAGCTACATTTGAGTCTCTCTCGTCACAGAGCTACACTTGAGTCTCTCTCGTCAGCTACACTTGAGTCACTCCTGTCACAGAGCTACACTTGAGTTTCTGTTGTCACAGCCCTACACTTGAGTCTCTCTTGTCACAGAGCTACACTTGAGTCACTCTTCTCACAGACCTACACTTGAGTCTCTCTTGTCACAGAGCTACACTTGAGTCACTCTTCTCACAGAGCTACACTTGAGTCTCTTGTCACAGAGCTACATTTGAGTCACTCTTCTCACAGAGCTACAATGGAGTCTCTCTTGTCACAGAGCTACACTTGAGTCCCTCTTCTCACAGTACTACACTTGAGTCACTCTTCTCACAGAGCTACACTGGAGTCTCTCTATCGTCACAGAGCTACACTTGAATCTCTATCGTCACAGAGCTACACTTGTGTCACTCTCTCGTCACAGAGATATACTTGAGTCTCTATCGTCACAGAGCTACATTTGAGTCTCTCTTGTCACAGAGCTACACTTGAGTCTCTCTTGTCAGAGCTACACTCGAGTCTCTCAGCACAGAGCTACACTTCGGTCACTCTGGTCACAGCGCTATACTTGAGTCACTCTGGTCACAGCGCTATACTTGTGTCTCTCTTGTCACAGAGGTATACTTGTGTCTCTCTTGTCACAGAGGTATACTTGTGTCTGTCTTGTCACAATCCTATACTTGAGTCACTCTTCTCACAGTGGCCATAATTGCATCTGCAGTGAGAAAGAAGTAGAGTCATGCTTGTTACCTTCAGGACTGTAACACCAGTGTGTCGGGACACATTATACAAGCATGATGTCGTCTCTGTACCTGTCTATATGTACCTGGTGGTGCCTGTGGATCTAGTGTCTACTTACCTGAAGGTGCCTGTGGATCTAGTGTCTACTCTCCTGAAGGTGCCTGTGGATCTAGTGTCTACTCTCCTGAAGGTGCCTGTGGATCTAGTGTCTACTTACCTGAAGGTGACTGTGGATCTAGTGTCTACTTACCTGAAGGTGCCTGTGGATCTAGTGTCTACTTACCTGAAGGTGCCTGTGGATCTAGTGTCTACTTACCTGAAGGTGCCTGTGGATCTATTGTCTACTTACCTGAAGTTGACTGTGGATCTAGTGTCTACTTACCTGAAGGTGCCTGTGGATCTAGTGTCTACTTACCTGAAGTTGACTGTGGATCTAGTGTCTACTTACCTGAAGGTGCCTGTGGATCTATTGTCTACTTACCTGAAGGTGACTGTGGATCTAGTGTCTACTTACCTGAAGGTGCCTGTGGATCTAGTGTCTACTTACCTGAAGGTGCCTGTGGATCTACTGTCTACTTACCTGAAGGTGCCTGTGGATCTAGTGTCTACTTACCTGATGACTGTGGATCTAGTGTCTACTTACCTGAAGGTGCCTGTGGATCTAGTGTCTACTTACCGGAAGGTGACTGTGGATCTAGTGTCTACTTATCTGAAGGTGCCTGTGGATCTAGTGTCTACTTACCTGAAGGTGCCTGTGGATCTACTGTCTACTTACCTGAAGGTGCCTGTGGATCTAGTGTCTACTTACCTGATGACTGTGGATCTAGTGTCTACTTAACTGAAGGTGCCTGTGGATCTAGTGTCTACTTACATGAAGGTGCCTGTGGATGTACTGTCTATACTTATCTGGTGATGCCTTTGCATCTACTGTCTAGGTGCCTATGAATTTACTATCTACATACCTGGAGGTGCTGTGGTTCTACCTGTCTATATGTACCTGGAGGTGCTGTGGTTCTACCTGTCTATATGTACCTGGAGGTGCTGTGGTTCTACCTGTCTATATGTACCTGGAGGTGCTGTGGTTCTACCTGTCTATATGTACCTGGAGGTGCTGTGGTTCTACCTGTCTATATGTACCTGGAGGTGCTGTGGTTCTACCTGTCTATAAGTACCTGGAGGTGCTGTGGTTCTACCTGTCTATATGTACCTGGAGGTGCCTGTGCTATTGACACCATCAGCTTGCTGGACTTGGACATGACCTTGACCTTGCCATTAGCCCGAGCCCTCTGACAGTTCTTGACCACGCCCACCAGAGAACAGAGCGGATGCTGAGAGGTGTGCGTGTGTTCCACTCTTGCAGTAGCTACATGAGGTTTGCCCATCATGTTACTCCCACTGCTGCTCCTAGGGAAAGATCTCCAGCTCTTTGGAGACTTGGTGTTTGAAACTGTTGAGTGTTCAAGGGAAGCACTCACACCTTTGGATGGCCGTGTACCCAGGGAAAGTTGCCTCCCCAAACAGCTACTTGGCTTGCATGAAACAATTCTCTTTTTCTTCGCTGTCGGACCAACCTGTCGTCCTGTCTTCGTGTTCTGGTGTCTGGCTGAGCCTGGCTTCAACAGGACAGCTTGTTCTGCTTTGGTGTGAGGTTTAGTTGTGGGCTGCATTTCTGTGGGTGATGAAGCTGAAGGCATTACTTCGGCATGGGGCTCCCTGGAGTCAGGAACATCTCCAGGAAGATCAGCAGCCTGTCAACACAGGAATAAATACAACAAATACATACATCTCTGCTGTGTATGAGAATCCCTCGGGTGAGAGGGTCCACTAATGGAGCGCAACGGGGAGTTGGTCAAACGGGTCCTCAGCTGCCCCTTGCAACAATCACAGGTGTAGTGTTTGTGAACACTATAAATAGTTAGGGGTTTTCCTCAGCTCTTGCTAGTTCCCACGGTCAGTCGTTACGTCGGATCTGACGTCATGTATGTTGTATGTAGTCTGCCTACTCTCAGCACACAGGTGGAGATAATCGACACAGTTGTGTCTCACAACAATCACAGGTGGAGACAATCGACAAAGTTGTGTCTCACAACAGTCACAGGGGAAACAATCCACACAGTTGTGTCTCACAACAATCACAGGGAGGAGACAACTCCCCCATTGTGTCTCACACCAATCACAGGGAAGAGACAATCACCCCAAAATGTGTCTCACAACAAAAACAGGGAGGAGACAACTCCCCCATTGTGTTTCACAACAATCACATGGAGGAGACAATCACCCCCATTGTGTCTCACAACAATCACAGGTTGAGACAATCACCCCTATTGTGTCTCACAACAATCACAGGTGGAGACAATCACCCCCATTGTGTCTCACAACAGTCACAGGGAGGAGACAATTGCCCCAATTGTGTCTCACAACAATCACAGATGGAGACAATCACCCCTATTGTGTCTCACAACAATCCCAGGTTGAGACAATCACCCTCATTGTATCTCACAACAATCACAGGTTGAGACAATCACCCCTATTGTGTCTCACAACAATCACAGGTGGAGACAATCACCCCCATTGTGTCTCACAACAATCACAGGTGGAGACAACCACCCTCATTGTATCTCACAACAATCACAGGTGGAGACAATCACCACAGAGAAGATACAGTGAGATACCTTTACATCAGGAATGTCCACTTCAAGACTGCCATCGCTGGCACACACAATCTCGTCACTGTTGACAACATCACCAGAGAGACGTAGAGGAAGCAGTTCGTCTTCGCCAACACTAGGGGGCGCCACTGCCGACAGGTCCACCTGCAAAATGTATCAATCATGTCTGTCTGTATGTACTCGATAAGCTCTTAGACATAAACCTCACGCCATCACTGTGGTCACTGCACAGAATGAGAGTGTGTGAAAGTTGTCAAAACCATCTAGCACCCTTGGGGTTATATAAGCAAAGGTATATAGGGAATGTTCCTGAAATCCTCACAGGAAGAGAAGCACAGGTCACTGGGGACCTATTCTTTCCTTGAATCACCATGACAGACAAGCATGGTATTTTATGGACCTACTTAACCCTTGAACCACCATGAGGGTACAGGGGACCTACTTAACCCTGACTACAGCAGAGAGACACACAAGGGTCATTGACCTCCAGCAGGGAGACACAGGGGTCATTGACCTCCAGCAGGGAGACACACAAGGGTCATTGACCTCCAGCAGGGAGACACACAAGGGTCATTGACCTCCAGCAGGGAGACACACAAGTGTCATTGACCTCCAGCAGGGAGACACACAAGGGTCATTGACCTCCAGCAGGGAGACACACAAGGGTCATTGACCTCCAGCAGGGAGACACACAAGGGTCATTGACCTACCAGCAGCAAGGGTTCGGGGCCACGTCTTGAGTCTGGAGTACTGGTGATGACCGGTCCAGCTGCTGCAGGATTCTGGTCAATAAGATAGAATCATTGATATCACCACGACAGTGAAGTAAATTAAGTAAAAGTCACATTCAAATTATCTTATTGTTACAAACGAAGAAAGTCATAAAGGCATTAAGTTGCCCCAGTAATACTGTTGATGACAATACAGCCTCATTATGGTACAAGAGTCATCAGAAAATTGACATATCCCCCCGGCAGCTGTCTGTAAAATAACCACAAGTAAATGTGCAATTCTGTATGTAATGAGTCAAGAGTTGAATGTTCTTGAAGAAGCATACATTGTTTACCCACAAAAGATCAACCATGGTCGCATCCATATGAAATGGAACGTAAAACAAGTGTGTTTCTGTGGGGTTTCTTTCATGCAAACTAGATGATGCTTGTGCAAAGTTTTGTGGAGAACTATCACACAGTTTCTCAGTTCTGTTCAAGAAATGAACCCCAACCCAAATTGAAAGTCGAATTTGCTTCCGTGGAGACTGAAAACAGAAAAAAAAATTAAATCCTAAAATAGCAAAAGGCACCAGTTCAGTATGTAGTTTAAACGTATGAAAAGTAACATGGAGAAATATTCAACAGTTTTTGAGTTCTGCTTCGGAAATGAACATCACTCACATAGTGAGCCTATGTCCAACATGTTCACATGAAAATTTGAGATGAAAATAATTGAAAAATTGCAAAATAGCAACTTCACCAATTGAGTGATATAAATGCAAAGTTTGATGAAGAAATTTTTTATTACATGCCGAGGGGGATTAAAATATTGAACAGTTTATGAGTTATTCTACGGAAACGAAACCTACCCTCACAGAACCTAAGTCCATGGAAACATAAAAAATGAAAATTTCTGAATAGCAAAAGGCACCAGCTCAGCATGTATCTGACAGACCTGGAAAGTTTCATGAAAAAATATTGAACGGTTTATGAATTATTCTCTGGAAACGGACCCTACCCTCACAGAACCTGAGTCCACCTTGTTGCCATGGAAAAGTAAAAAATAAAAAAAAAATAAAAATTTCTAAATAGCAAAAGGCACCAGTTCAGCATGTACCTGACAGACCTTCACAGTTTCATGAAAACATATTGAACGGTTTATGAGTTATGCTCCAGAAACAAACCCTACCACAGAACCTAAGTCCATCTTGTTGCCATGGAATCGTACAAAAAATAAAAATTCTAAAATTTCTAAATAGCAAAAGGCACAACTTAACCACGTAAGTGTTATATAAATGCAAAGTTTGATGAAGTAATATTAAACAGTTTTCGAATTCTGCTCCGGAAACGATTCAGACGGATGGATGGACAGACGGACATGCCCATAGCTATATCCCCCAGCATTATATGCCGGGGGAATAATAATGGATCTCATCCGGTCTCAACTTCCAACTTTGTTGTTACAAGATGCGTCTGTGTGATCTTGACAAATACTAAACAACACCTGAGAACTATGTTTACCTAATCCACCAAATACCAGTAGCAAAACTATTTGAAATTCCTATGACAACATTTGAACAAGCAGTGAAACCCAGACAGCCAACCTGGTTCTCCTCCATAGTCTACCTGAATCTCCTCCATCTCCTCCAATGCCTACCTGATTCTCCTCCACAGCCTACCTGGTTCTCCTCCATCTCCTTAACGACCTACCAGATTCTCCTCCATCTCCTCCAATGCCTACCTGATTCTCCTCCATTTCCTTCACAGCCTCCCTGATTCTCCTCCATTTCCTTCACTGCCCACCTGGTTCTCCTCCATTTCCTTCACAGCCTACCTGATTCTCCTCCATTTCCTTCACGCCTACCTGGTTCTCCTCCATCTCCTTCACAGCCTACCTGGTTCTCCTCCATAGCCTACCTGGTTCTTCTTCATCTCCTTCACAGCCTACCTGGTTCTCCTCCATAGCCTACCTGGTTCTCTTCCATCTCCTTCACAGCCTACCTGGTTCTCCTCCATAGCCTACCTGGTTCTTCTTCATCTCCACAGCCTACCTGGTTCTCCTCCATCTCCTTTGCAGCCTATCTGGATCTCCTCCATCTCCTTCACAGCCTACCTGGTTCTCCTCCATAGCCTACCTGGTTCTCCTCCATAGCCTACCTGGTTCTTCTTCATCTCCACAGCCTACCTGGTTCTCCTCCATAGCCTACCTGGTTCTCTTCCATCTCCTTCACAGCCTACCTGGTTCTCCTCCATAGCCTACCTGGTTCTTCTTCATCTCCACAGCCTACCTGGTTCTCCTCCATCTCCTTTGCAGCCTACCTGGATCTCCTCTATCTCCTTCACAGCCTACCTGGTTCTCCTCCATCTCCTTCACAGCCTACCTGGTTCTCCTCCATCTCCTTCGCAGCCTACCTGGTTCTCCTCCATCTCCTCTGCAGCCTACCTGGTTCTCCTCCATTTCCTTCACAGCCTACCTGGTTCTTCTCCATAGCCTACCTGGTTCTTCTTCATCACCACAGCCTCCCTGGATCTCCTCCATCTCCTTCACAGCCTACCTGGATCTCCTCCATCTCCTTCATAGCCTACCTGGTTTTCCTCCATCTCCTTCACAGCCTACCTGGTTCTCCTCCATCTCCTTCACAGCCTACCTGGTTCTCCTCCATAGCCTACCTGGTTCTCCTCCATCTCCTTCACAGCCTACCTGGATCTCCTCCATCTCCTTCACAGCCTACCTGTTTTTTCTCCATCTCCTTCACAGCTTACCTGGTTATTCTCCATCTCCTTCACAGCCTCCTGTTCCACTGCGCGGAAGTCACATGTTGGACCCCTGCTGACCAGCTCTACAACAACAGCTCACCTTTAATCTCATAGCATCAACCTCAAGATGAAGATGGATAATTAGCTCTTCTAAAACCACACAACCAGAGACATATGTCACATCTAACAGTGACAGTAGAGCCAGTGACTTGTTATGTCATAGCAGATATTTATTGCACCTACATTTGTTTCTACACTTGAAGATATCTACTTCACCTGTTTCTACACTTGTAGATATCTACTTCACCAGTTTCTACACAAGTAGGTAACTACTTCACCTGTTTCTACACTTGTAGATATCTATTTCACCTGTTACTTCACAAGGAGATATCTACTTCACCTGTTTCTACACTTGTAGATATCTACTTCACCAGTTTCTACACAAGTAGATAACTACTTCACATGTTTCTACACTTGTAGATATCTATTTCACCGGTTACTTCACAAGGAGATATCTACTTCACCTGTTTCTACACTTGTAGATATCTACTTCACCAGTTTCTACACAAGTAGATATCTACTTCACCAGTTTCTACACAAGAAGATATCTACTTCACCTGTTTCTACACTTGTAGATATCTACTTCACCAGTTTCTACACAAGTAGATAACTACTTCACATGTTTCTACACTTGTAGATATCTATTTCACCGGTTACTTCACAAGGAGATATCTACTTCACCTGTTTCTACACTTGTAGATATCTACTTCACCAGTTTCTACACAAGTAGATATCTACTTCACCAGTTTCTACACAAGAAGATATCTACTTCACCTGTTTCTACACTTGTAGATATCTACCTCACCAGTTTCTACACAAGTAGATAACTACTTCACCTGTTTCTACACTTGTAGATATCTATTTCACCGGTTACTTCACAAGGAGATATCTACTTCACCTGTTTCTACACTTGTAGATATCTACTTCACCTGTTTCTACACAAGTAGATAACTACTTCACCTGTTTCTACACTTGTAGATATCTATTTCACCGGTTACTTCACACGGAGATATCTACTTCACCTGTTTCTACACTTGTAGATATCTACTTCACCAGTTTCTACACAAGAACATATCTACTTCACCTGTTTCTACACTTGTAGATATCTACTTCACCAGTTTCTACACAAGTAGATGTCTACTTCACCTGTTTCTACACTTCTAGATATCTATTTCACCGGTTACTTTACAAGGAGATATATATTTCACCGGTTACTTCACAGGGAGATATCTATTTCACCTGTTCCTTCACTAGAAGATGTCTATTTCAACTGTTTCTTCACTAGTAGAGATCTATTTAACCTGTTTCTACACTTGTAGATAACTACTTCACCTGTTTCTACACTTGTAGATATCTATTTCACCGGTTACTTCACAAGGAGATATCTACTTCACCTGTTTCTACACTTGTAGATATCTACTTCACCTGTTTCTTCACTAGTAGATATCTATTTCTCCTGTTTCTTCACTAGTAGATATCTATTTCTCCTGTTTCTACACTAGTAGATATCTATTTCTCCTGATTCTTCACTAGTAGATATCTATTGAACCTGTTTCTTCACTAGTAGATATCTATTGAACCTGTTTCTTCTCTAGAAGATATCTATTTCTCCTGTTTCTTCACTAGTAGATATCTATTGCACCTATTTCTACACCAGTAGATATCTATTTCACCTGTTTCTACACTTGTAGATATCTATTTCTCCTGTTTCTTCACTAGTAGATATCTATTGCACCTATTTCTACACCAGTAGATATCTATTTCACCTGTTTCTACACTTGTAGATATCTATTTCTCCTGTTTCTTCACTAGTAGATATCTATTTCTCCTGTTTCTTCACTAGTAGATATCTATTTCTCCTGTTTCTACACTAGTAGATATCTATTTCTCCTGATTCTTCACTAGTAGATATCTATTGAACCTGTTTCTTCACTAGTAGATATCTATTGAACCTGTTTCTACACAAGTAGATAACTACTTCACCTGTTTCTACACTTGTAGATATCTATTTCACCAGTTACTTCACAAGGAGATATCTACTTCACCAGTTTCTACACAAGAACATATCTACTTCACCTGTTTCTACACTTGTAGATATCTACTTCACCAGTTTCTACACAAGTAGATGTCTACTTCACCTGTTTCTACACTTCTAGATATCTATTTCACCTGTTACTTTACAAGGAGATATCTATTTCACCGGTTACTTCACAGGGAGATATCTATTTCACCTGTTCCTACACTAGTAGATATCTATTTCTCCTGATTCTTCACTAGTAGATATCTATTGAACCTGTTTCTTCACTAGTAGATATCTATTGAACCTGTTTCTTCACTAGTAGATATCTATTTCTCCTGTTTCTTCACTAGTAGATATCTATTGCACCTGTTTCTACACTTGTAGATGTCTATTTCTCAAATTTCTTCACTAGTAGATATCTACTGCACCTGTTTCTACACTAGTAGATATCTATTTCACCTGTTTCTACACTTGTAGATATCTATTTCACCAGTTACTTCACAAGGAGATATCTACTTCACCAGTTTCTACACAAGAACATATCTACTTCACCTGTTTCTACACTTGTAGATATCTACTTCACCAGTTTCTACACAAGTAGATGTCTACTTCACCTGTTTCTACACTTCTAGATATCTATTTCACCTGTTACTTTACAAGGAGATATCTATTTCACCGGTTACTTCACAGGGAGATATCTATTTCACCTGTTCCTACACTAGTAGATATCTATTTCTCCTGATTCTTCACTAGTAGATATCTATTGAACCTGTTTCTTCACTAGTAGATATCTATTGAACCTGTTTCTTCACTAGTAGATATCTATTGAACCTGTTTCTTCTCTAGAAGATATCTATTTCTCCTGTTTCTTCACTAGTAGATATCTATTGCACCTGTTTCTACACTTGTAGATGTCTATTTCTCAAATTTCTTCACTAGTAGATATCTACTGCACCTGTTTCTACACTAGTAGATATCTATTTCACCTGTTTCTACACTCATAAATATCTATTGCACCTGTTTCTACCCTTGAAGATATCTGTTTCTCCTATTTCTACACTAGTAGATATCTATTTCACCTATTTCTACACTAGTAGATATCTATTTCACCTGTTTCTACACCAGTAGATATCTATTTCACCTGTTTCTACACTCACTGATATCTATTGCACCTGTTTCTACCCTTGAAGATATCTGTTTCTCCTATTTCTACACTAGTAGATATCTATTTCACCTGTTTCTTCACTAGTAGATATCTATTTCACCTATTTCTACACTAGTAGATATCTATTTCACCTGTTTCTACACCAGTAGATATCTATTTCACTTATTTCTACACCAGTAGATATCTATTTCACCTGTTTCTACACCAGTAGATATCTATTTCACTTATTTCTACACCAGTAGATATCTATTTCACCTATTTCTACACCAGTAGATATCTATTTCACCTGTTTCTGCTTGGATGGATGACAAATCTGGAGTCAGGCTGTGGTTGTTGATCTCTGATACGAACAGAGCTGTGGATGTTTTAGGGTCCATTTTGCCCTTCCGATTGCTGCCGACATGTCGCTGCTTCTTGGGGAGAGCACATACACTGCAACAGTCCACAGTGAGTGAGTGAGAGAGTGAGTTGATGGAAGATGGAAGGTGATGGAAATACTCATGACTTTTGTTATTGGGAGATTTCAACCTTCATATCAATAATTCCACTCTTCTGACGCCCAGCACTTCAGTTAACTCTTAAACAGTTCAAATTTACAAATTTTAAACATATCCTTATCACTATGCATTTATCCCATGGTTGGACGGAGGGGCGCAAACACCCTAGCCTATAGAGATGACAACCGTGAGATATACACAAGGAACCTAGTGCTAAACAGCGATACACATACAGAAGCTATCACACTACCTATGTTCCCACACTCCATTACTAAATAACAGAGACATAAATAGAACTCCTAGAAATTTCAAACAACTAATGGGCACCACTTCAGGACTTGGTTAATATGTTACAACTTCATGAAATAATATTGAACAGTTTTTGAGTTATGGTCCGGAAACCAAGCTTACCCCCATTCAGAGTCTATGTTCAAGTTATCTCCATGGAAACGAGAAAAAATAAAAATGTCAAAAATCTCTAAATAGCAAAAGGCACCACTTCAGTGCTGGGTTAATGTGTATACAAAGTTTCGCGAAAAAATATTAAACGGTTTCTGAGTTATGGTCAGGAAACAAAGCTTACCCCCATTCACAGCCTATGTTCAACTTATCTCCATGGAAACGAGAAAAAATAAAAATGTCAAAAATCTCTAAATAGCAAAAGGCACCACTTCAGTGCTGGGTTAATGTGTATACAAAGTTTCGCGAAAAAATATTAAACGGTTTCTGAGTTATGGTCAGGAAACAAAGCTTACCCCCATTCAGAGTCTATGTTCAAGTTATCTCCATGGAAACGAGAAAAAATAAAAATGTCAAAAATCTCTAAATAGCAAAAGGCACCACTTCAGTGCTGGGTTAATGTGTATACAAAGTTTCGCGAAAAAATATTAAACGGTTTCCGAGTTATGGTCAGGAAACCAAGCTTACCCCCATTCAGAGTCTATGTTCAAGTTATCTCCATGGAAACGAGAAAAAATAAAAATGTCAAAAATCTCTAAATAGCAAAAGGCACCACTTCAGTGCTGGGTTAATGTGTATACAAAATTTCGCGAAAAAATATTAAACGGTTTCTGAGTTATGGTCCGGAAACCAAGCTTACCCCCATTCAGAGTCTATGTTCAAGTTATCTCCATGGAAACGAGAAAAAATAAAAATGTCAAAAATCTCTAAATAGCAAAAGGCACCACTTCAGTGCTGGGTTAATGTGTATACAAAGTTTCGCGAAAAAATATTAAACGGTTTCTGAGTTATGGTCCGGAAACGGTGGGAACGCCGACGCCGACGCCGACGGGAACCATGCCAAAAACAATATGTCTCCCTCCATTCTGGGGGAGACATAATAAACACAGGTGTTAATCTGTACTATTGTGACACTGTAAACATTTTACAATAACAAACAAAGTTATCGAACGTTTGTCTCCTATCTCGTTTTCTTTATTCCCGCCATTCGTCCATCTTTTTACATCACCAGAAGTACTTCCGCTTCCACTTATCAAAACCTGACGATCATCCGGAATATCCGGGATAGTGACAAAATCAAATAGTTAACAACAGGAGTGACAATTCCAATATTCATTCTGTATACGAAGTACTGGGCTGCTGGAGTAGGTTGTCTATCTGCGCTGATGTGAAGCCTTCAAATGTTGTGCCAGCACCAAGGGACCAAACTGTCAGAGGCCCTGCAAATCAGTGATAGAGATATCACAAAGATTGTGGGAAGCGAAGACGGTATTGGAATTCCAAAAACCAATCCTCCATAATAGCGTACAGGGTTTCAATTGCTGTGCAAGGCTATGGTAGAGGCGACTGCTCTACTGGTAGTCACCGGAGGAGGCAATCCAGCGAAGGTGTTGGCCCGAAGGATTGTCGAGCAAAGCCAAAAGTGGTATGGGAGACTCTTATGGGTATGTCGAAGAGGTAGACCGGGAAGATACGGAGAGTTCTAACCGGGCATAAGGAGATGTCTTCATGATCATCTGGGCTCAGGATGGCCGCCAACGACGGGATGGTAAACAAACCATCTGGCCGTCCCAGCGAAGCCTCAGAAAGATCTTTTCATTCTGTATTTGCTCAACCTGGATCCTGTTAACATCAAGAGCATGAATCTCACTTACTCACTCAGCAGGGTTCAAGGGCCAGGAGACAAAACATCTTGAGGGTGATCAACCCGAAGTTCACACTCTGTAGAAGGTCAAATGGCAGAGGATGACGTTAAGATCCCAAGTGGATGGCCGGAATGGAGATGACTGGTCAGTCAACTTGCAGAACCCAATGAGTGACTGTAGCTCAGAAACCATGGAGATCTTAGACCCGGTTCTAATGGCAATGACGGAATTGATCGCAGCAAGATAAGTAGCCAAAGTGGAGCTCTTAAGCTCACCTGTTGAGGAGAAGCAGTGGTTGGGTTGGTGATGTCACGAGCACGGCAGTAAGCTTTGAACACTTTTCATTTATGGTTGTATCAGGCCTTTTCAGAGGTAGGGTGAGCCTTAGTGATGGTCTTGGCTACTCTCTTCAAATACTCTTTGGCAACAAGTGACTTTAGGATATGAGCCATACGTAAAGATGTACGGTTTCAGGCGATGGATGTAGTATGTGGGAGTGAGGCGAGAGGAGAAGATTGTCCGGCTGTGGAAGATGGTGGAACTTTCCTTCTGTAACCTTTGCCAGCATTGTGAACCAACACTGAGTTGGCCAGTAGGGCGCAATTAAAAGCAGTCAAAGTTGGTTGGTGGATGCCACCTTTTGAATGATCAGAGGTAGAAGGCCAGTTGGGGGGAAAGGAGTAAGCAAGAGGGTAAAGTAAAGTAAAGTTGGCAAATCCACAGAAAAATCATCGGTTGGCGATTCCATTCTGTTGGTGATGGTTGGTCTGGTCGGAATAGGTCGGCTTTAGTAATCCCATATATGATATACAACGGACAAATGTATCAGAGAAGGTAATTTTTAATCATTAATGTCCAAAGAAGGATTTTAATTAACAGTGGTAACCATAATTTGTTCCAAGCACCTACGGTATTCGGTAATAACATCAACCGTTTAAATCATAAGTCCAAAGCACGAGAATCTGATGGCACACAAGTTTAGTAGCGTCTATGGCCACCATGTACATTGACAACTGCCACACAACGCCTCCGCATGGACCTTGTGATGCTTGTGAACACATGATTGGGAAGACGCCGCCATTGTTGCTGCAAAATGGTGCCAAGATCTTGCAAATTCTGTGGTTGGTTCTGGAGAGTGAGCATCCCAGACGTGTTCGATGGGATTGAGGTCAGGAGACCTTGACGGCCAGTCCATGATGTTGACTCCAGCATTCTGAAGGAAATTCCTTGTCAAAATTGTTGTGTGGGGTCTGGCATTGTCATGTTGGAAGATCAAACCGGGTCCATGTGCTACCATAAAAGGTAGAAGTTCTGGTGTCAGTACCTGGTCGCGGTAAGCAGCAGCGTTGAGGTTGCCACGGATGACAAGAAGCCTGGAACGTGCATTGCCACAGAAAGCACCCCACACCATGACACTTCCGCCTCGAAATCTGTCAACTTCCTGTACACAACACTGGGCGTAACGTTCATGACAGCGCCTCCACACCCTCGCCCTACATCAGCAAATCGAAGATTAAATCGGGATTCATCACTGAAGATGACTTGATTCCAAATCCTCTGCGTACATCGTAAGTGTCGCTGTGCCCACAATTGACGTTGACGTCTGTGTAATTGAGTCAGAATCGTCCCACAGTATGGCCGTCGTGCTTGAAGGTGAGCAGTTCTCAGACAGTTTTGAACGGTTTGCGCACTCAGTCTACCCCTAAATAGTTCATTTCTGGTTGATGTAGCCGTCAAAAATCAGTTACAGAGGTGACGTAAGACAAACTGCATGTGACGTCACACGTGGTCGATCTGGCTGAGGGCGATCAGTGGTGGTACCCGTTTGCTGTAGATGCATCTGTAAATCATAAACAGTCCATCGACTACAAACCATCGTCCTTGCGACTTCAGCTACGAACGTTCCCGTCTGCAACATGCCGATGGCACGTTCACGTTGCACATTTGAAAGGCGTGGCATGACAAATGGCCGTAAAGACTTTTGTCTTCTTGTGTTTTTTTTATTTGTTAATGACTGCTAACAAGTATGGCTGAAAACACGTGCGGTATTATGGCCATGTGACCAGTTGCACGTGTAAAACCACCTTGCCACTATAGTGCTGTGCACATGATTTTGATCGATTCACCTGCACAAATACGGGTGTTATCTGAAGAAAAAATACGAGACCATTACTGTTTAAATACACAATAAGGGCCCACAATGATAACTGGTCAAAATGTTAGAATTTAAGGATTGTGAAGTTTTTAATTTGGTTCAGTATAGATGATGGAAGTGAGCTTCCAAGGGTTGAGGTGTTGGGTTGGGGTAAATGGACGCAAAGAGACTCCAGCGCATATTTTCGACATCTCCAGCCTCCACTGAAGATGCTGACGCAGTGAGATTGGTCGGGAGATTGAGACCCAGCAATTGTCACCTTGGAAGTAGGGTTTCAGGAAGGAGACAGAATGCCAGTTGGAGGACCAGTAACCACGTTGTCCTTGATGACCATGACCTCAGCCATGAAAAGAACTGGTTTTAGATCCACAGAGGTCCCACTGTGAAGGGATGAATGACGATGAATGCTCCCATTTTTTATTGGTCCTCCTGGTGCTGTTTCAGAAGCTAAATGCTGTGTGACTTACCGATTCCTGTTGGCAAACAGGTACCAGGTAGTGAGTTGGGTTTTTAACGCCGCTTTTAACATTATTCCAGTTATATCACGGCGTGTCAGTTTAATGTGGGAGGAAAGTCCAAAGTGATGCTGGACTCAGACGTTTACCACTTCGGTCAAACCCATGAGCACGGGTATGGTGCTGACAAACCTAGAAACATAATCGTTGCGAACCGGGATTCGAACCCACAATCATAGGTTTCTGGCGTGCCCAAGGGACGCAACTCTGCCCAGCGAATCGCGGTGCCTTATACGACTGGGACACCCGTGCCCCCAAAGAAGAAGGAAGGAATGCATAGTGTGAGCTGGTATAAGTTTAAAAATTGGAAAGCTTGGTCTCTGCAAATATCTCTTTGAAACAAGAGTAACTATTAACATATTTATTTGATTTTGGGGGTCGACAGATAACTGTCACTGTAGTTTCTACTATTTCCATAGAATCTTGGTACCTACTTTTCCTTGTTTGGAGAATTACGTTTCCAAAGCTTCACAGGGGTTGCCTCTGCAGACCTTCTCCTCTCAGCTGCCTCTGCTGGGGAAACACGAAAGCATGGGAACATGGAAACATGGGAACTTGGAAACACAGAAACTTGTAGAATTTTCCTATTCAGAATATTCTTTAAGTAATATGTTACCACTGTTATACCGTGGCTGTTGTCTCCCACAACTGCTGCTATAGCGAAATCTACCACAGAGATCTCAATTACCTCATGCAGCACGTGCGTAGCCACCTAGCTGCCATGTGACACCCTTCACTCTTGTCTCTTGCGAGAGCAAGTGCTCAGGGGACGGACGGGGCGGCAGCAGCCCAGTGGTAACGTATTACTTATAGAATATTCCGAATAGGAAAATTCTACAAATTACATTAAGTAATACGTTACCACTGTTATACCGAGGCTGACTACCACAGTAGGCGGTGGGGAGCACCTACAACCCGAATCCTGACTGCTAGCGTTCCTTCCGACTAGCGGAAGTAAACACCAAGGCGGAAGCACACGATGCGCATGCACCTAGCTAGGCGTTACCCTATCGGAATACCAAAGCACTGTAAAGCGCATACCGTAAGGCTCAATCGTTATTGCCAAAACGATTTGGTGACTCCAAACGGCCCCACTGGATAGGTATTTCATCGCCGTAGCAGATGAGAACACAGAATCCGTGTGAGCTAAATCTTAGATCAGGTTAAACAGTCGAAAAGAGGGAAATTAATTTCATTCAGACTGTATATCCCCGAGCAAGCCTACTTAAAGTATGTAATAGGCGCGTGACCTAATTCCAGTATTCGTAAGCATGTATCACAAGGTTGGAATACACGACAGACAATTAAATGCATAATTGTCAAAATACAAATAAGGACAAAACACACAAAAAGCCGCTTCACCTGTGGTGTGAGTGCGCTCGTTTGCAGGACCCCCACTCCTGTACCCATGGCGTGGGAACATTGCAGACGACCCAGATTGACCACCGTGCAAGGACTGACGACTGCAGAGTTTGGAATTGCGCTGGACACACCCCCTAGATGACCGCTTGTGCCGCGATCAGCGGCCCAAGACGGTGCACCCCCTCCACGTCTTCATCAGAAACCTTTCTGAGGTAATGATTGGCAAAAACCGAGTCAGAACGCCAGTAACAACCTCGTAATATTCTGTGAACAGAGATATTTGAGTGTAAGGCAAATGTTGCCGCTAGCGCCCTGATCTCGTGCCGGTTTGACCCCGCTACCGGTAACCCCCGAGACCGGTATGCCAGATTGATGACAGAACGAAGCCACAACGCAATCGAGTTGCGAGTTATGTCAACCGTGCGATTAGGTTTACACGATATGAACAGACGGTCACGGTCACGCCCTTGTCTACGTTCATTCGAAGCCTTCAGATAATACTCAAGGGCCCTAACCGGACACACCGCTCAGTATCAGCAGGATGTAAGATTTCTTTGAGTGATCTTACAGTGAATTCTCTCTCCGTCTGCCCGATTCTCTGATTCTTGGCGACGAAACCCATGAGCAGGCCCAGGCGGACTGTCCTTCGTCACCCCTATTGAATCATACCTTGGCGACATCGAGTGCATAAATTTCGGATACACGTGCCGCCGTGGCAAAGGAGAGGAGAAATGCTGTTTTCCAAGTCACATGCCAGAACGAAGCACTATGCAAGGGTTCATACAGAGCTTCCGTAAGTGATTGCAACACTAGGGAAAGATCCCAGGCCGGTGCCCGAAGGCGGCCCTTCTTAAGATTGTGCTGTTTGAAGCCCTTGATAATACCCCGTATCACCGGCTCTTTGGAGAGACTGGTACCCATAGTAACGTCCCGTACTGTAGCAACGGACAAGACATAGTTGGCAATGGAACCCCCGGAGAGTTTCCGGGTCTCTCGCAAGTGAGACATGAAACGAGCAATGTCCTGCACAGATACCTTATCTGGCGAATGAATGTGATGTTTACAACACCACTTCGTGAAAATAACCCAACGTGCATTATACACCTTCTGGGTAGAATCACGATGCATACTAACGTATGCCCGAGACGCCCGACGAGAAAAACCTTTACTCCTCAGACGCTCGGTGACAACATCCATGCGTGCAGATTGAACTGCCCTGCGTTTGGATGAAGCTGGCCATGAGGGTGGATCAAGAGATCAGGTCTCACAGGCAGTGGAAGTGGCGACTGCGTGACCTGGGTCAGCAAGTCTGGGTACCACGATCTGTTCGGCCACATGGGCGCGATCAGTAACATTCGACAGCGAACTCCTTGGAGCCGGCTTAGAATGTGTGGTATCAACGCTGTCGGCGGGTAAGCATAAGCGTCCAAGCCCGTCCAGTCTAACGCGAGAGCATCGTGATCGATGGCCCTCGGGTCCGGGACTGGTGATACAAACAACAGGAGATGATTGTTGAACCGTGTTGGGAACAGGTCGACCATCGGACGACCCAAACGTTCGCACAGCCACTGAAACACTACTGGGTTCAGCATCCACTCTGTGGGGTTCGGATCCCCGAGGCCTTGATAGAGCGTCGGCCAGTACGTTCCGCACACCTCGGATGTGACGAGCCCGTATCTGGCACGGGACACTGTCCACCAGAGCGTAAAACTTGAATGTGTGAGTGAGTAGCGAGTGACTGTGGGTTCCCCCCAGTGTGTTCACAAAGGACACTACCGTCATATTGTCGGTCGCCAGCATGAGCCGGGCGTCAACGAGACGATGCTTCCAGTGATTGACTGCGTTGATCACTGCCTTGAACTCGAGACGTTTGATGTGAAGACCTAGGTCGTCAACGCACCACAGCCCCGAGCTCACCTCCCCCTCTAGATGGGCACCCCAGCCCACTAGAGAGGCGTCTGTATACAGGTTCAACGTGGCCCGGTAGGGGTAGGGCCGCATAGAGACTCCTGATAAGACATTGTAAGGGACCGTCCACCACTCCAGATGCGGTCGGAGCCAATCCGGGAGGGCGACAGTGTTCACCTCCTGTGCTAACAACTGGATTAAAAAACGTTGCAGCGGGCGGAGTTGGAGACGACCCCGTTCGGTGCAGTCCTGGGCTGACACAAGTAACCCTAACAGCTGTTCCCAAAAGTGAACAGTCTAATGCACCGCTAAGACTTTGGCAATCATCGCCTGAATCTTGTGCCACCGGTCTAGGGGGACAAAGAGGCGATGGGTCACCGTGTTGAACCGACCTCCGATGAACTGCAAGTTCTGAGAGGGGGTTAACTCGCTCTTGGGGAGATTGACAATCCACCCCAATTGCTCCAAGAGCCGACGTGCGAAATCGAGCTGCCGAGACAGCGTGTCCGTCATTCGATTTGCTACTAGCGAGTCGTCCAGGTACGCAAAGTACCGGACACCCCTCCAGTGGAGGAACCCCACTATGGGGGTGGTTAACCGGGTGAACAGCCAGGGAGCAGATGAAAGACCAAATGGGAGTACAACCCACTCGTAGTGCCTGCCTTGAAAGACAAACCTGAGATACTTGTGATGATCCGAGTGAATCGGAACATGCAGATAAGCATCCTTCAGGTCGATCGAAGCGAGCCAGTCGGTCGGCATGATCAGAGCTTTCAGGTCCGCCAAGCTCAACATTCTGAACTTGGGCGGCTTGTGCAGGTAGAACCCGTTGAACGATTTCAAGTTGTGAATCATTCTGAGTTCGGCACTGTCCTTCTTGGGAACGAGAAATATCCTGGAGTAAAGCCCCGTTGTTATTTCTGGTAGAGCTAACTCCCGAACTGCCCTCTGGCATCGGCGAGGATGGGAAGATCGGTTTCCGAATAGAAACCTGCCGACGGGGCAACGGTGAGCGGCGGATTCGCTTTGAGATCGAGCCGATAGCCGTACCGAATCGTGTTGACCACCCACGGGTCGTCGAACACTTGTTCCCAATTCTCCCAGTAAGTCTGGAGTCTGGCTCTCACTGGGGAAGGAGAGGGGGGCCTGACAGGCTGCGGCAGGCGCAACTGTCCAGGGCCAAGTGACTCGGGTTCGCCTACGGGCCAACCGAAGTTGGTGCTGTCGGCATATGAACCCCTCCAATGAGAGTCACCTGGAGGGGCCCTTGCTGTCCTTAGACGACTTGGGCTTCCCCAAGTACCCCTTCTTCCCGCGAAAGGGCTGCTGATGGCCCTTACCGGAGCCCTCAGGGCGGGGGTTCTTCCCGGAGGAAGAAGAACCAGACGCCTTAGGCCTGCCGGCCGCAGCATCCTGGGGCGCACTCCGCTTAGGAGCGGCACCCAGGTGCCTACTGGGTGCCTATGCAAGGACCCCACAAGATCCAGTGTGTGCCGAGAGGCCTCGGCAGACACAGCGGCCTGTTGTTCTTTCAGAACCCCAGGGATCTTGTTATTAAACAGGGTCCGAGCAGACCAAGGCTGCGAAAGGAGCACCTCCTGATTAGCAACGTCCAACCCTGAGGCAACCAGATACGACTGGCGCCGGAGAAAATGGTACGTGTCGGAAATAAAGGCAGAAGCCCCGGCAACGTACTCCAGGGAAGCATTTAAACCGAGCAGGCAGTTATAAAGGCGCTGGTCTCGGTCCGTCGGAGAACCTTCGACCAGACTGGCCGCTGCAGCCAGGTATGTGTCTCCGTGAGACATTGCCAGCATGGAGTGTCGAGCGAGGGTGTCCAGCTGGTGCAAGGTACCTTGTGGTACCGTGGCAGCCGGTGGGGCACGGACACCCAAACGCTCAACATGGGCTTCCGCGGTAGGACCAGCCTCGGGAAAGGCAAGGTCATGCACCGGGAAGGGCCCTTTTCTCCACGACAGAGGAGGTAACGGGAGACCCCGACGGGAGGCAGCCGCGAAGGACTTCTCCAGGGAAGGCTTAATCCCGCGCAGCAAGGTTGATGTAGGGAAAGCCTTTTGTTTGATTTCTTTCTATGAACAAAGAGCAAAACATGGTTACAACGAACGCACCACAATGATTCACAAACGAGCATTATCACAAGAAAATAAACGATCAATGTGAACATATAACATACACATATAACATATAGAGATATAAGTGATGTTAACCCCCAAACATACAAGAACAGGGGAAACATAAAACACAACGTGCATACGCGAACCCCGCAAGTATAGAGAAAAAAGGGCAGGAAAAATTCCCTGTCTGGCGGGAAAATTATATCCAAGCGTAGCTACCGCAACGCCCCATAAAAGCACAGTTTATTAGAGAATAAACTACAATAAATATCACCGAATATTCGAGGAACGCTTCAGCAGAGGATACACGTCTTGCTAACGCAAGAGAAGGAGACGAGTGAAAGGTGTCACATGGCAGCTAGGTGGCTACGCACGTGCTGCATGAGGTAATTGAGATCTCTGTGGTAGATTTCGCTATAGCAGCAGTTGTGGGAGACAACAAACTCGGTATAACAGTGGTAACGTATTACTTAATGTAATATGGAAACACAGGAACCCAAGAACATGGAAAACATGGAAACACAAAAACATGGGAACAAGGAACATGAAAACATTGGGAACACGGAAACATACAAATATACAAACATAGAAACATACAAACATACAAACATGAAACATAGGAACATGAAACCATGGGAACGTGGAAACATGGAACATGGAACACGGAAACATGGAAATATGAAACCATGGGAACGTGAAAAACATGGAAACATGAAACCATGGGAACGTCGAAACATGGAATTACTGAAACATGGGAACATGGCAACACGAGAAGCCTGGATACATGAAAGTGGAAACATGTTTGTACACTGACTTAAGCAGGGACTGCAGCATGCTGTTCACATTGTCGCTAAATATAATCCCAGAAAAATTCCTTTTGAATTTATATGATGTATATGATCAAACCTCTCTTAATCATAAGTATACTTCTAAATGAGGCATATGATCAAACCTTCTTTAATCATAAGTATCCTTCTATATGAGGTATATGATCAAACCTTTCTTAATCATAAGTATCCTTCTATATGAGGCATATGATCAAACCTTTCTTAATCATAAGTATCCTTCTATTCTGCTTGTAAGTGGCACCGTGTAGTGGCACAGTGTAGTGGCACAGTGTAGTGGCAAAGTGTAGTGGCAAAGTGTAGTGGCACCTTTGTAGTGGCACCGTGTAGTGGCACCGTGTAGTGGCACCGTGTAGTGGCACAGTGTAGTGGCACCGTGTAGTGGCACCGTGTAGTGGCACCGTGTAGTGGCACCTTGTAGTGGCACCGTGTAGTGGCACCGTGTAGTGGCACCGTGTAGTGGCACCTTGTAGTGGCACCGTGTAGTGGCACAGTGTAGAGGCACAGTGTAGAGGCACAGTGTAGATGCACAGTGTAGAGGCACAGTGTAGTGGCACAGTGTAGTGGCACAGTGTAGAGGCACAGTGTAGAGGCACAGTGTAGTGGCACAGTGTAGTGGCACAGTGTAGTGGCACAGTGTAGCGGCACAGTGTAGCGGCACAGTGTAGCGGCACAGTGTAGCGGCAAAGTGTAGTGGCACAGTGTAGTGGCACCGTGTAGTGGCACAGTGTAGTGGCAAAGTGTAGTGGCACAGTGTAGTGGCACCGTGTAGTGGCACCTTGTAGTGGCAAAGTGTAGTGGCACAGTGTAGTGGCACAGTGTAGTGGCACAGTGTAGTGGCACTGTGTAGTGGCACAGTGTAGTGGCACAGTGTAGTGGCACCGTGTAGTGGCACAGTGTAGTGGCACAGTGTAGTGGCACAGTGTAGAGGCACAGTGTAGTGGCACAGTGTAGTGGCACAGTGTAGTGGCACAGTGTAGAGGCACAGTGTAGTGGCACCGTGTAGTGGCAAAGTGTAGTGGCACCGTGTAGTGGCACAGTGTAGTGGCAAAGTGTAGTGGCACAGTGTAGTGGCACCGTGTAGTGGCAAAGTGTAGTGGCAAAGTGTAGTGGCACAGTGTAGTGGCACCTTTGTAGTGGCACCTTGTAGTGGCAAAGTGTAGTGGCACCGTGTAGTGGCAAAGTGTAGTGGCACAGTGTAGTGGCAAAGTGTAGTGGCACAGTGTAGTGGCAAAGTGTAGTGGCACAATGTAGTGGCACATTGTAGTGGCACAGTGTAGTGGCACCGTGTAGTGGCAAAGTGTAGTGGCACAGTGTAGTGGCAAAGTGTAGTGGCACAGTGTAGTGGCACATTGTAGTGGCACAGTGTAGTGGCACCGTGTAGTGGCAAAGTGTAGTGGCACAGTGTAGTGGCAAAGTGTAGTGGCAAAGTGTAGTGGCACCGTGTAGTGGCACCTTGTAGTGGCACAGTGTAGTGGCACAGTGTAGTGGCACAGTGTAGTGGCAAAGTGTAGTGGCAAAGTGTAGTGGCACCGTGTAGTGGCAAAGTGTAGTGGCACAGTGTAGTGGCACAGTGTAGTGGCACCTTGTAGTGGCACAGTGTAGTGGCACATTGTAGTGGCACAGTGTAGTGGCACCGTGTAGTGGCACCGTGTAGTGACACCGTGTAGTGGCACAGTGTAGTGGCAAAGTGTAGTGGCACCGTGTAGTGGCACCTTGTAGTGGCACCTTGTAGTGGCAAAGTGTAGTGGCACAGTGTAGTGGCACCGTCTTGAGGCACAGTGTAGTGGCACAGTGTAGTGGCAAAGTGTAGTGGCACCTTGTAGTGGCACCGTCTTGTGGCACAGTGTAGTGGCAAAGTGTACTGGCACAGTGTAGTGGCACAGTGAAGTGGCACCTTGTAGTGGCAAAGTGAAGTGGCACCTTGTAGTGGCAAAGTGTAGTGGCACAGTGTAGTGGCAAAGTGTAGTGGCACAGTGTAGTGGCAAAGTGTAGTGGCACAGTGTAGTGGCAAAGTGTAGTGGCACCGTGTAGTGGCAAAGTGTAGTGGCACAGTGTAGTGGCAAAGTGTAGTGGCACAGTGTAGTGGCAAAGTGTAGTGGCACAGTGTAGTGGCACAGTGTACTGGCACAGTGTAGTGGCACAGTGTAGTGGCACCGTGTAGTGGCACCGTGTAGTGGCAAAGTGTACTGGCACAGTGTAGTGGCACAGTGAAGTGGCACCTTGTAGTGGCAAAGTGTAGTGGCACAGTGTAGTGGCAAAGTGTAGTGGCACAGTGTAGTGGCAAAGTGTAGTGGCACAGTGTAGTGGCAAAGTGTAGTGGCACCGTGTAGTGGCACCATATAATTACAGAAGGGATTTATAACGAAGAGATGAACCTTTGATTATTGGAGACAGAGCTTGGGAGAAGTCCATCTTGCCGAGGGACTTGGCACAGGTTTTTGTTGTTGAATTTAGTCTTTTATGGTTGAGTCGTCCGATGAACTTGGACAGGGAGCCTGTCACTGTATTAGTAGTTGTGACGCTTGTGTTCCTCCCATCTGTGGAGTGAGTGAGTGAGTGAGTGAGTACAGTATTTTCTTGAGTATAGTGCACACTTTTCCCCTCAAAAACACGGCTTAGTAAAAACGGGGGTGCGCATTATACACACCATAATCATTTTGATGTTTTCTTCCCCAAGGCAAAGACATTGCCATGAGCACGTAACACCGGAAATACCATGTCAACAAATCCGTACTGGTGTACACAATGTAATCTTGTAATTACACTGTCTGGTTATAAAGTGTTCATTGTATATCTGGACTTTGTAACATATTTCATTAACTTTATTCAAAATTCCTACTAATAGGAATGTTTTAATTAATTTCGGTGAGTGAGTGAGTTTGGTTTTACGCCGCTTTTAGCAATATTCCAGCAATGTCACGGCGGGGAACACCAGAAATGGGCTTCACACATGGGTTTCACACATTGTACCCATTTCGGCGTGACGAACGAACGCTTTAACCACTTGGCTACCGGACCGCCCCTAATTTCAGCGAAATTGTGAGTGAAGCGATCAAAAGATCATACAACTCACCGTGTTATAAACAGCAACCATAGTCGGATTACCGCTATTGAGGCCTTGAAACGAACTACAGTTGACAGAGAATGGATACATATATCATAAACACACCATACTTTGACTCATTAAAAGTTCTATTTGTTGTATTTTGATGATTCTATGTCAACATGTAGTTCTCACAATCATGTGTGCAGGAGCCTCTATGGTGACTGGTCAAGTTGTTCCATGTGAAAAAAATTAACCAGCGATAGCGATCAGCTGCACCAAAGTGCTACACTTAAGGTTATTATTATTACTTCATATATTTAGTAAAAGCTGCAACTAAAATAACATGATATTGGAATATATTATTCCTGATAAAAAAAATAGTTTCAGGTACAATTTTTCTTGATCCTTGCATCAACATCCTTTTAAGTTATATCATTGGGCAAATTTTAACCGAAACACCGGTAGATTCCAAGAAAACATATAGCTGATTGCGGTCTCCGGCTTATTTTACGAGAAAATACACAAGGTGATCTTAATCCCTGCAAAAAAATACAATTTAAACGGTAAATCAACATGTCTGGTGATTTTTTTATCTCAAATTTCATGTTCTGACCAAGTTTCTTATCACACGTTTGTTTACCGGAATTAGCTGAAGGGGTACGGTGTAATTTTTTTTGGCACAAAATATTTCAAATGTTTTTTTGCCCAAATACTGAATTCACTAGAAGGGGGTGCGCACTATACTCAAGAAAATACGGTACTTCTCAAGCTTCAGAAATATGTGGAAATGCATGGAACAGGGTTGAGTACATCTTGACTTTGGAGGAACGTATGTGAATACATAAACTGCAAGTGATTCTATGGAAGGCTAACCAAGCAGTATTTTGGGGGTTATGGTTCAATAAAAGAAAATTAGGTCATGCCTACAAACAAACTACTGATTCCTGACTGGCTGATACTAGAATGGGCAGGGCTTGGGTTATGATTATTGCACTGAACAATGTCCCTGATTTGGTACGGTGGTCTACAGTCATGTGTGTGTTAATCATGAAATAAGCAGTCTGTGAAGTTAAAATTGTTCAACATATTTATGACAGTGAGTGAGATGGGTCAACACTGCTTTGAACAGTATTCCAGTTCTCATTTATAATGTCAGATGCCTCAACATTACCGACCATCCTAGAGGTGAATGCAACAGTCAATTACTGAAGGAAGACAAACCTGTGAGTATAGGAGACAGATTCTGAGAGAAGTCTACTTTTCCCAGGGACTTGGCACATGGTTTGGTTGTAGAGTTGAGTCTCTTGCGAGTCAGCCTGCCAACACATCCAGTGGGGGACCTGCTTCTGTGTGTGTCTGGTGCCACTGTGTCATCTGTGGAGGTTCAAAGCACTTTTATCATCCAAAACTGGCTCCTACAGCAGATATCACATGGGTGAGATCAAGCGATATCTACATTGTAGATATCGCTGCAATCAAAATACATCACATTGCTTTGCAGTCCATTGTGACATCATTGGTTACCATGATGTTACAATCAAATGACATCACTAATGGCTCTGCTACTGAAGCTGTTAGCAGTACTTTTTTTACACTTAAGACACTGCTTATTACTGTCTACAAACTGAAATATAGTCGTGCCTTGTTTATACGGACACCTGCGTCATTTCACATTTCGTCCGTATAAACGAATTTCCGTATAACTGAAACCAGCTTCTTACTGGAAGAGTTACTTCCCTTCAATTATGCAACTCATGACAGATGACAAAGTCTGTCATGGAAGTTTGAACTGTCACCAATTGTCGATTTTCCTATGGTATGTCCAAATTCAGTGCCATACTTACACAACTTTGACCTTTGACCTCCACAGACGCCATATGTATCGAAGGGGATTACATGTACAATAAACAAGCTCGTCTCAAACATAACTCAGTGTCACTTGGTTAATTGACTTCTCACGAATCAAAGGATTACCAACAGCGGAAGTGTATTGTCCGGATAAGTGAGACAATTTTGTGTGCATTTCAGTGTTTTGTGTATGAAAATGACTGTCCGGTTCCGGAAACTGAATTTCCGGATATACGGGTAAATTTATATAGTAATTATTTCGTTTTGAATGAAAATCGTCCGGGAACCGAGGTTTCCAGATATCTGAAGTCCGTATAAGCGGGGCATGACTGTAGTTGGATTGGATTGGATTGGATTGGATTGTTGTTTAACATCGCACTAAGCAATATTCCAGCTATATGACGGCTGTCTGTAAATAATCGATTCCGGACCAGACAATCCAGTGATTAATATCAACTCAATTGGGATCGATGACATGCACCACCCGATCCCGTTAGTCACCTTTTACGGCAAGCAGGGGTTGCTGAAGACCTCTTCTACCCCGGCATCTTCATGGGTCTGGAGACTGATATTGGATGATAAATAGAATCTCACCCTCATGAGCTTTTCCCTTTTTTCAACTGTGTTGATATATTTAATATCACAAGACACGAGGGTGAGATTCTCTATGTCAACAGGATCCAGCACACAACCAACGTCACTGTCACCCCCGTTCTATCTGTTCTAGCGACACCTTGTGTTGGTGTGTCTACTGCCTGGGTCAGGTGTTACTAAAATATAAATATTTTTTACATATGGATATTTATCCTGCATTACTAAATAAATGCTTCTGCTGCTATTTTTCTGACCTAGGTGACAGGAGCTGTGAGAGGCTACAGAAGTTGGTGTAGCCACTAGTTGTGTGGCTTCCTTCTCCCCACAGCGACCACAAGAACAGATGTGGCAGGGTCACACACAATCACATCACTGCTAGTAATGGACCATCTGAAAGGACTTCGCAATGGGAGGTCACTTTAGACGTAGTATTGCAGGATAAGTACCCAAATGTAAAAAATATTTAGATTTTACTAATTTCTTTATCTTATCCTGCATTACTACCTTATTGCATCTTTATCAGAGGGAACTAAGGGGGGCATTCCTTTCAGATGGACATTAGGACAAACCCTTCAACCAGCCTGGGTTACCCAGAGGGAACTAAGGGGGGCATTCCGTTCAGATGGACATTAGGACAAACCCTTCAACCAGCCTGGGTTACCCAGAGGGAACTAAGGGGGGCATTCCTTTCAGATGGACATTAGGACAAACCCTTCAACCAGCCTGGGTTACCCAGAGGGAACAAAGGGGGGCATTCCTTTCAGATGGACATTAGGACAAACCCTTCAACCAGCCTGGGTTACCCAGAGGGAACTAAGGGGGGCATTCCGTTCAGATGGACATTAGGACAAACCCTTCAACCAGCCTGGGTTACCCAGAGGGAACTAAGGGGGGCATTCCTTTCAGATGGACATAAAACAAACCCTTCAACCAGCCTGGGTTACCCAGAGGGAACTAAGGGGGGCATTCCTTTCAGATGGACATTAGGACAAACCCTTCAACCAGCCTGGGTTACCCAGAGGGAACTAAGGGGGGCATTTCTTTTAGATGGACATTAGGACAAACCCTTCAACCAGCCTGGGTTACCAGATATCAGCCTGAGAAGGAAAAGCAGAAATCATAGGCCTTCCTGTCCGATAGAATAACACAACAAAGAAAAGTAGGAGGTGTGAAATCCAGTCATGGAAAAACAGGAAAATTAGAAGGGGCGTCAGCTGGAATAAGCGGAAACCAAAACCCCCTAGTCTGGGGTCATTATTATCAGGGAGGTCGCAGGGTCACTTCTAAGCTGCCGGAATCAAAATCATCTGTGGTCAGTGAGTGGACTGTTTCGCTACCACCAGTGGACCGATACTATGAAAACCTCGCAATTCTTCAAGAGCCACGTCTCGGAGATAATGACAGTATCCGAGTGCCAAACACAACCCTCCATGATAGACTGAATGGAGCCATTGCGGTGGAGAGCCAGGGTCGAAGGGACTGCTCGAATCTCATGGGGGTTGTTGATTCTAGGCGGGTTCATCCCGCTGATTTATATGAAGGCAGTATAATGAAACGCAGCCATAGTGAGATAGTGTTACGACTAACTTCCATCTTGGATGTAGGCGAGACGGGAATAAATAGTCATTTTCCAGATCCACATTGTGTCTTGAATCGACGGAGGAAAACCCTCAAGGCTCAAACTTGTTACAAAAGAAGTTCATCCTCGTCGGATCTGTCCGGCTGGTAGTAGATTTTTACCGATGATATCCTTGCACAGCCCCACTCGAACCATACTCAGGAGTAGTCAAGGGCATGTAACTCACTAAATCCAGTCGCTGTAGCTAACGCTAAGAGAAAAAACATCTTTTTGGTTAGATTGAAGATTGGAGAGGTTCTAGAGGACTGTGGTGGTGTCTGTGGTGGTGTCTGTGGTGGTGTCTGTGGTGGTGTCTGTGGTGGTATCTGTGGTGGTGACTGTGGTGGTGTCTGTGGTGGTGGTGGTGTCTGTGGTGGTGTCTGTGGTGGTGTCTGTGGTGGTGTCTGTGGTGGTGACTGTGGTGGTGTCTGTGGTGGTCTGTGGTGGTGAATGTGGTGGTGTCTGTGGTGGTGACTGTGGTGGTGTCTCTGGTGTCTGGTGGTGTCTGTGGTGGTGTCTGTGGTGGTGTATGTGGTGGTGTCTGTGGTGGTGGTGTCTGTGGTGGTATCTGTGGTGGTGGTGTCTGTGGTGGTGTCTGTGGTGGTGTCTGTGGTGGTGTCTGTGGTGTCTGGTGGTGTCTGTGGTGGTGTCTGTGGTGGTGTCTGTGGTGGTGGTGGTGTCTGTGGTGGTGTCTGTGGTGGTGTCTGTGGTGGTGACTGTGGTGGTGTCTGTGGTGGTGTCTGTGGTGGTGTCTGTGGTGGTGTCTGTGGTGGTGTCTGTGGTGGTGTCTGTGGTGGTGGTGGTGTCTGTGGTGGTATCTGTGGTGGTTGTGGTGGTGTCTGTGGTGGTGACTGTGGTGGTGTCTGTGGTGGTGTCTGTGGTGGTGACTGTGGTGGTGTCTGTGGTGGTGTCTGTGGTGGTGTCTGTGGTGGTGTCTGTGGTGTCTGGTGGTGTCTGTGGTGGTGTCTGTGGTGGTGTCTGTGGTGGTGACTGTGGTGGTGGTGGTGGTGTCTGTGGTGGTGTCTGTGGTGTCTGGTGGTGTCTGTGGTGGTGTCTGTGGTGGTGTCTGTGGTGGTATCTGTGGTGGTATCTGTGGTGGTGTCTGTGGTGGTGTCTGTGGTGGTGACTGTGGTGGTGACTGTGGTGGTGTCTGTGGTGGTGGTGGTGTCTGTGGTGGTGTCTGTGGTGGTGGTGGTGTCTGTGGTGGTGTCTGTGGTGGTGACTGTGGTGGTGACTGTGGTGGTGACTGTGGTGGTGTCTGTGGTGGTGGCTGTGGTGGTGTCTGTGGTGGTGTCTGTGGTGGTGTCTGTGGATATGGCTGGCATCATGCGCATCATCATAAAGTCCACCATGTTTTGTATTTATTTCCATTTTAAAAAATCCTAATACTAATACTAAAACAATGCGATCCAATATGGCATGCAGTTACTTCCCTTTACATGTGCACTGCTTTACTGTGCCTCTCATGTTATGGTCATGGTGGCAATAGGAGTTTGTATGCTTGTTTATGTAGGGAGGCCCTTCCCCAGGTTGATGGTACACAAATGTTTATTTGGTTACATACTGGTTTGAACAGGCAACAACAAAAAACCTACATAATTGAGAACATATTGATTATCATAGGATAAAGAAAAGGAAAGGCAGAGGATGCTATCTGCTTCTTCAAACTGGGGAGCTTAGTTCTCAGACATCCATATACCGGTAGGTCAATGACTGGCAGTGAGGTGATTGTGTATGACCACGCCTCTTACAGTCACGTGGTCACTGTGGGAGGAAGGAAGCCACACAACTTCTGTTGCCAGACCTCTCACAGCTCCATCTCCAAGGTCTGAAAACTAGCAGTAGAGCATGAAGGTACTAATGCAGGATAATATACAAAAATTAACTATCGATACCTTGTGTTGTAAGGGATCCCATGGTCCATCTGTAGGTGTAGGTGTGACTACTCTCTCCATCGGTTTTAGCTGAAAAAAGTCTCTCCCCGGTTCTTGTCACAGTAGGAGTAGAATAAGCAGGCTGAAACACTGTTAAAAAGCAAATACTTTTGACCACCGTGATCAACCACACCCTCAATCATAAAAAACAGTATGTCTTGATAAGAGCTCCTCCCTGGCGACAGTAAAGCATGAAGTACTGTAGACTGATACTATCCTAGATTCTCAACACCACCTTCAGATGTACTTCAGATGATGTACTACCCATAATGTCCTGGTGTAAGATTGACAGTCACCCACAATGCCTGCTTTATTCCTGGTGTAAGAGTGACAGCTTCCCACAATGCCTGCTTTATTCCTGGTGTAAGATTGACAGCTACCCACAATGCCTGCTTTATTCCTGGTGTAAGATTGACAGCTACCCACAATGCCTGCTTTATTGCTGGTGTAAGAGTGACAGCTACCCACAATGCCTGCTTTATTCCTGGTGTAAGATTGACAGCTACCCACAATGCCTGCTTTATTCCTGGTGTAAGAGTGACAGCTCCCCACAATGACTGCTTTATTCCTGGTGTAAGATTGACAGCTGCCCACAATGCCTGCTTTATTCCTAGTGTAAGAGTGACAGCTACCCACAATGCCTGCTTTATTCCTGGTGTAAGATTGACAGCTACCCACAATGCCTGCTTTATTCCTGGTGTAAGAGTGACAGCTACCCACAATGCCTGCTTTATTCCTGGTGTAAAATTGACAGCTACCCACAACGACCTGGTGTAAGATTGACAGCTACCCACAATGTCCTGGTGTAAGATTGACAGCTACCCACAATGTCCTGGTGTAAGATTGACAGCTACCCACTATGTCCTGGTGTAAGATTGACAGCTACCCACAATGTCCTGGTGTAAGATTGACAGCTACCCACAATGTCCTGGTGTAAGATTGACAGCTATCCACAATGCCTGCTTTATTCCTGGTGTAAGAGTGACAGCTACCCACAATGCCTGCTTTATTCCTGGTGTAAGAGTGACAGCTACCCACAATGCCTGCCTTATTCCTGGTGTAAGATTGACAGCTACCCACAATGCCTGCTTTATACCTGGTGTAAGAGTGACAGCTATCCACAATGCCTGCTTTATTCCTGGTGTAAGATTGACAGCTCCCCACAATGCCTGCTTTATTCCTGGTGTAAGAGTGACAGCTACCCACAATGCCTGCCTTATTCCTGGTGTAAGATTGACAGCTACCCACTATGTCCTGGTGTAAGATTGACAGCTACCCACAATGTCCTGGTGTAAGATTGACAGCTACCCACAATGCCTGCTTTATTCCTGGTGTAAGATTGACAGCTACCCAAAATGCCTGCTTTATTCCTGGTGTAAGAGTGACAGCTACCCACAATGCCTGCTTTATTCCTGGTGTAAGATTGGCAGCTACCCACAACGCCTGCTTTATTCCTGGTGTAAGATTGGGAGCTACCCACAATGTCCACTGTATTCCTGGTGTAAGATTGACAGCTACCCACAATGTCCTGGTGTAAGATTGACAGCTACCCACAATGCCTGCTTTATTCCTGGTGTAAGATTGGCAGCTACCCACAATGCCTGCTTTATTCCTGGTGTAAGATGGACAGCTACCGACAATGCCTGCTTTATTCCTGGTGTAAGAGTGACAGCTACCCACAATGCCTGCTTTATTCCTGGTGTAAGATGGACAGCTACCCACAATGCCTGCTTTATTCCTGGTGTAAGATTGACAGCTACCCACAATGCCTGCTTTATTCCTGGTGTAAGAGTGACAGCTACCCACAATCCCTGCTTTATTCCTGGTGTAAGAGTGACAGCTACCCACAATGCCTGTTTTATTCCTGGTGTAAGATTGACAGCTGCCCACAATGCCTGCTTTATTCCTGGTGTAAAATTGACAGCCACCCACAATAAGTCTATGTTAAAGTATGGGAGTTCTGATCATCTTAGGGGCGGTCGGGTAGCCTAGTGGTTAAAGCGTTCGCTCGTCACGCTGAAGACCCGGGTTCGATTCCCGACATGGGTACAATGTGTCAAGCCTATTTCTGGTGTCCCCCGCCTTCTATGTTCCTGGGGATCAGGGTGCCTACTGTGTTCCTGGGAATCACAATTTCTACTATGTTCCTGGGGATCACAATGCCTCCAATGTTCCTAGGGATAACAATGCCCCCTATGTTCCTGGGGATCACAATGCCTACTATGTTCCTGGGGATCACAATGCCCCCTATGTTCCTTGGGATCACAATGCCTACTATGTTCCTGGGGATCACAATGCCTACTATGTTGCTGGGGATCACAATGCCCCCTATGTTCCTGGGTATCACAATGCCTACTATGTTCCTGGGGATCACAATGCCCCCTATGTTCCTGGGGATCACAATGCCTACTGTATTCCTGGGGATCACAATGCCTACTGTATTCCTGGGGATCACAATGCCCCCTATGTTCCTGGGGATCACAATGCCCCCTATATTCCTGGGGATCCCAATGCCCCCTATATTCCTGGGGATCACAATCCCTACTATATTCCTGGGGATCACAATCCCTACTATATTCCTGGGGATCACCATGGTGTAAGATTATTCCTACCAGATTCTTCCACAGATCGAGAAGTGCAGTGGCTCAGTCTTCTGACAGGAGTTGGTATCCTCGACTTCTTTAGCGTCTGCCTTTTGTCTTTCGTGTCCTTGCCGGCCACTAAACATTGTACCACAAATATCAACACAAGAGTGGTAAATAGCAATGTATTGAAGTCCTTAACAGCTTATATATGTCATGCAAAGACGTTGATACTTGATAACATAAATGACAAACAATTGAAAATGACTTCTGCTGATCTTCTATCCACAAAGATGTGTACTGTCAGCCTGTGGCATGTCAGCATGTCTGCTATAAAGAATTGTTGTGTTAACAAATCCCAACTTTGCGTTATAGCTGTGACTACTTCATGGGTATAGAGAACCAGCCTTGCAATTACAGGAACATGCTCAGCACTTCCAGTGTAAGTCACTGAGAATCAATAACCTTCCCTGAAACAGCACGGCGACCTGTAAGGGAGAGGCTGCATCTAATATCGTAGGACTGTTACCTGCTTTGGTCTTCTCAGCTGCTGATGGATGTTTGGATAGTGATGGCAGCTCCTTGACAACTGACAGCTCAGAGCTTTTCTCCATGGAGGAGGATTTAAAGGCATTCATCATCTCCTTCAACAGACTGGCTGCAGAGTTTCTCCTGGCCAGACCTGCAACACGTCCCAGTACACATCTGGAGGATACACTTAGAACTCAAGTCAAATAGTCAAAGACATACATCTTGAAACAGCCCAATCACACTGAACACCTGATCCAGGAAAAGGGGGATGTCGCTCCACAGTCTGGGCCTATATCTAGTCAACATACTTCTCCAAGAGGAGGTGACCCTCCACAGTCTGGGCCTATATCTAGTCAACATACTTCTCCAAGAGGAGGTGACCCTCCACAGTCTGGGCCTATATCTAGTCAACGTACTTCTCCAAGAGGAGGTGACCCTCCGCAGTCTGGGCCTATATCTAGTCAACATACATCTCCAAGAGGAGGTGACCCTCCACAGTCTGGGCCTATATCTAGTCAACATACATCTCCAAGAGGAGGTGACCCTCCACAGTCTGGGCCTATATCTAGTGGATGTACTTCTCCAAGAGGAGGTGACCCTCCACAGTCTGGGCCTATATCTAGTCAACATACTTCTCCAAGAGGAGGTGACCCTCCACAGTCTGGGCCTATATCTAGTCAACGTACTTCTCCAAGAGGAGGTGACCCTCCACAGTCTGGGCCTATATCTAGTCAACATACATCTCCAAGAGGAGGTGACCCTCCACAGTCTGGGCCTATATCTAGTCAACATACATCTCCAAGAGGAGGTGACCCTCCACAGTCTGGGCCTATATCTAGTGGATGTACTTCTCCAAGAGGAGGTGACCCTCCACAGTCTGGGCCTATATCTAGTCCACGTACTTCTCCAAGAGGAGGTGACCCTCCACAGTCTGGGCCTATATCTAGTCAACGTACTTCTCCAAGAGGAGGTGACCCTCCACAGTCTGGGCCTATATCTAGTCCACGTACTTCTCCAAGAGGAGGTGACCCTCCACAGTCTGGGCCTATATCTAGTCAACGTACTTCTCTAAGAGGAGGTGACCCTCCACAGTCTGGGCCTATATCTAGTCCACGTACTTCTCCAAGAGGAGGTGACCCTCCACAGTCTGGGCCTATATCTAGTCATGTACTTCTCCAAGAGGAGGTGACCCTCCAGTCTGAGCCTATATATAGTCCACTTACTTCCCCAAGAGGAGGTGACCCTCCACAGTCTGGGCCCATATCTAGTCAACGTGCTTCTCCAAGAGGAGGTGACCCTCCACAGTCTGGGCCTATATCTAGTCCACGTACTTCTCCAAGATCAAGTGACCCTCCACAGTCTAGGAACCATCTTGTCTACGTACTTCTCTAAAGGCATGCGAAAATCCACAGTCTGGGCACATCTACATGTCTAGTCTACATACATTACTGAATAGGGGCACAGTGGTCTATTTAACTGCTGGCCCGTTGGCCCGTGGTGAGCTAAAATTACGAAAGGCTTACTGAAACAGAAAGTCAATGGCCCGTCTGGCTAGTCTGCTCGTGAATCATGTAATTGTGATGAGAAAATATTTAGATGGCATGAGGTTGTGTGAATGGTTAACTCAAAGATCATCTTGGTAGAATGACACAACTGGCTGCCTATTCTGTAATGTTATGACAACAACATCTTTATTTGCTCATAAATTGCCACAAACTGAGGCAAATAGAAGCCAAGATTTTATCTCAGAATGCAGGAAAAGACGTTAAAGGTGTGTGACGTTTAGTTTTAGGCCAGTTAGTTTGGAGATGGGCCATTAACTTTTGAAAGCAGCAAGCCCTGTGGGCTACATAAGAATTTATTGCTCTATGTGCCAGAGCAGTGGGATACCTACCTGTGTGTTCCACCAGGGAGCAATGGGATACCTACCTGTGTGTTCCACCGGAGCAATGGGATACCTACCAGTGTGTTCCACCTGGGTATCCTGGAGCAATGGGATACCTGTGTGTTCCACCTGGGTATCCTGGAGCAATGGGATACCTACCTGTGTGTTCCACCTGGGTATCCTGGAGCAAGGGGATACCTACCTGTGTGTTCCACCAGGGAGCAGTGGGATACGTACCTGTGTGTTCCACCTGGGTATCCCGGAGCAATGGGATACCTACCTGTGTGTTCCACCGGAGCAGTGGGATACGTACCTGTGTGTTCCACCTGGGTATCCCGGAGCAATGGGATACCTACCTGTGTGTTCCACCAGGGAGCAATGGGATACCCACCTGTGTGTTTCACCGGAGCAGTGGGATACCTACCAGTGTGTTCCACCTGGGTATCCCGGAGCAATGGGATACCTACCTGTGTGTTCCACCTGGGAGCAATGGGATACCCACCTGTGTGTTTCACCGGAGCAGTGGGATACCTACCAGTGTGTTCCACCTGGGTATCCTGGAGCAATGGGATACGTACCTGTGTGTTCCACCTGGGTATCCTGGAGCAATGGGATACGTACCTGTGTGTTCCACCTGGGTATCCTGGAGCAATGGGATACCTACCTGTGTGTTCCACCGGAGCAGTGGGATACGTACCTGTGTGTTCCACCTGGGTATCCCGGAGCAATGGGATACGTACCTGTGTGTTCCACCTGGGTATCCTGGAGCAGTGGGATACGTACCTGTGTGTTCCACCTGGGTATCCTGGAGCAATGGGATACGTACCTGCGTGTTCCACCTGGGTATCCCGGAGCAATGGGATACCTACCAGTGTGTTCCACCTGGGTATCCCGGAGCAATGGGATACCTACCTGTGTGTTCCACCTGGGTATCCTGGAGCAATGGGATACCTACCTGTGTGTTCCACCGGAGCAGTGGGATACCTACCTGTGTGTTCCACCTGGGTAGCCTGGAGCAATGGGATACCTACCTGTGTGTTCCACCTGGGTATCCTGGAGCAATCAGATACCTACCTGTGTGTTCCACCGGAGCAATGGGATACGTACCTGTGTGTTCCACCTGGGTATCCTGGAGCAGTGGGATACCTACCTGTGTGTTCCACCTGGGTATCCTGGAGCAATCAGATACCTACCTGTGTGTTCCACCGGAGCAGTGGGATACCTACCTGTGTGTTCCACCTGGGTAGCCTGGAGCAATGGGATACCTACCTGTGTGTTCCACCTGGGTATCCTGGAGCAATCAGATACCTACCTGTGTGTTCCACAGGAGCAATGGGATACGTACCTGTGTGTTCCACCTGGGTATCCTGGAGCAGTGGGATACCTACCTGTGTGTTCCACCTTGGTATCCTGGAGCAGTGGGATACCTACCTGTTTGTTCCACCTGGGTATCCTGGAGCAATCAGATACCTACCTGTGTGTTCCACCGGAGCAGTGGGATACGTACCTGTGTGTTCCACCTGGGTATCCCGGAGCAATGGGATACGTACCTGTGTGTTCCACCTGGGTATCCCGGAGCAATGGGTTACCTACCTGTGTGTTCCACCTGGGTATCCCGGAGCAGTTCGATGCTTGACTCGCTGTTGTGGCTGTGCTGCTCTTCTCTCTTCCCGACAGTCGCCTCCTCCACTCCCCGCAGCCAGGCATGGATGTATGAGTCATTCTTACAGTACGCTGTAGAAACATGAAGGATATAGTCTACACCTGTCACCAAGAAAAGGCATCTCATTCAATCTGTATGCAGAATGATAAACAGAATGAAATTACAGAAAATCTAAAAAGATTAACTCAGCCTAAAATGACATTGATTTCCCATCTTCCCGAGGCAAGAGAGTTAAATGACTTTAAAAGTCCAGTTTCCACCCTTGCCGAACTAGGCTGGTATAATGGAGTTACATTTTGTCTATGAGTCTATGTATAGTCCAATCAAAATCGCACAACGAAATCGAAATCCGGTTCGTAAACTGTCGTGCAGATTTTGGTCGATTGCAGGATTTGCAAAGCATGTGCACCGCCAACTCGTCAGCAGATATTTTCCAAACCTTGTCGTGTTTTCAAGGTGCTCGCTTGATTTGATGCACTTCGCGATGTAAGACCTGTTTTATCACAATATAGATCTTGATTATCGATCAGATTGTCTTCAGCAAGGGTGGAAACTGGATTTTTATAGTCAGTTAACTCTCTTGCTTCGGGAAGATGATGATTTTCATGGAAATGACAAAAACGAAAATAATATTTCTCTGGTTTGAAGAATGAATAAGGTAGAAACTGTGCAAGGGGTGGTACTATTTTGAATTGCTCTCTCTTGCTCATTGCGCATGCACGGGCTCACACTTGTGTCTTACAGTTACTTGATGTACATGTGTATAGTATAAACAATATATTGTTTGTTCATGTTAGGATTTACTTACTTCCCGTGTTGCAGACAAAATTGTAAATTTCATAGCACATTGTTGACCATGTATATACAACTGAGTATGAATGAATTTATTAATGTCTTTGATTACATGCAAATAAATGTGACATGTATCACACAGTGTATTCCAATGTTAAGTGCGTTAGGTCTTCATTGAGTACGTAGGGGAAATGACAAAAGGTACCACAACACAACTAGGTCGACTAGATGTGCCTGAAGTCAGCTTCATAATGACACCAGATCACTTTACAATGCACAACTACATTGATCTTTCCATTGAATGGTAGTGAAATCTAATTATAATTTAACATTTCTATACTTATCCTTCATTACTCCTTATAAACCTATTCATTGGGATCGCTATTAAGTAAGAGACTTCTTTCTATAGGCATTAAGACCTATTGTGAGGTTTTACTTTCCAGTCGGGTTACAATCTGAACTGAAGTTATATTAATAAAATACCCAGGACATTATATAATATCCCAGGGATATTATATAATGTCCTGGGTATTTTATTAATATAACTTCAGTTCAGGGATATTATATAATGTCCTGGGTATTTTATTAATATAACTTCAGTTCAGATTGTAACATGTAATGAAATGTAAAATCAAATGACAAATGTTTTCTTTATATTACCGAGGATCAAACTCGCAACCTTCATATCTGTAGCCCAGTGAGTGTACCACGAGGCTACAGAGGTGTTGATAAGCCTCATTGGTTTTTAGAATGTCCTTTTCAAGATCCATACGCCAGCAACAGATATTTTACCCGCGTTTCCTAAGGTTCATGGAAAGTATGTTCGAAACATAAAACTGTTGATAAATGTTGTTTTAAGTTTATTTTTTTCGGTTTATAAGCATGGAAAACACTTTCCCTCGGTTTTGGTAGACAGAGCATGCCCTGGGGGTCGGGAAAAACCGCGGGGGCTTCGCCCCCTTGGTTTTTCCCTCTACCCAGGGCATGCTCTGTCTACCAAAACCGAGGGAAAGTGTTTTCTCCAATACTTAATGCATTCACTGCTTACCTTACGACGACTAGAAGGACAGCACAACAGCGATGGTCCTGGGTGAAGAAATAAAGTTGTTGTTCTGAAGTCCCTTTTACTGACCACCGCCACTGTCCTGTGACCTTGATGACACCTAAAGTCACCTTCTTCAAATCACTGCCTGTCTCCTAGAAAAACACACTTTTGAGGTTTCTGAAGCCAAAGTGGGGAGGCAAGTCTTGCGACGGGAACCTCCAGAAACATATTTCCGTGATTGTTCTAATAGATCAATTGCAGTGTAGAGCCATGGTAAAGGCTAACACCCTGAAATCATGAGGGTAATTCGTTCTCGGCGGATTCCGTTTGGCGATCTCATAAGCCTGAAGGATGACTGGGCGTAACCATACGGGTATGGTATTGCAACTAACTTTGGTGGTCGTGGACGTAGTATACACAGGTATAAATAACCACGTCCTGGAACAACGCCTAGTCTTGGAGTGGCGGATGAAAACTGGAACTGTTCGCACCAAGCCCAGGAGAAATTCATCTTCATCTACAGCTCCCACAATAGTCGATATTGGTGGGATGGTGAAGGAACGGTCGAGTTGGCCTGATAGTTGATTTTAACAATAAAATCCCAGCATGACCCGAGATGTACCGCTCCATGCGTCCCATGCTCAAAGCGGACCCGGATGGTGTCGATCGGATGTAGTTCGCTCACCCGTGCCGCCATAGCTTATGCCAAGAGAAATGATTGTTTCCTTAGTGAGGTCATAAAATGAGGATGCGTAGAGGGGCTCGAAGGGGGTCCTCCCAAACCACGAAGTACATGTCTCAAAAAGTCTCAAATGATCCTTATCGTTTAGTCCTCTGGGAGAGAAACGATGAACTGAACCTATAGCTTTGCTGCCCGTGCCGAATAGCCCTTTGCACTTAAACACCTTTAAAGACGAACCATGCATGCAGACGCAAACTGTCTGACTGTGGGTGAGGCAATTTGCTGTGAGGGTGGATGAGTAGGTTGGACTACTGTGGGAGGGGTAGTGGATCGTCTTCTACTAGATCCTTCTGAGCTTGACAAACTATCCTCTCGCCAGCCACCAGGACTTGACCAAAGTGAGAGCAAGATACCTTGTCTCATTGATCCCCTGTATCACCTTGGGAAGTAAAACTTGTGGCGGAAAAGCGTACGCTTTTAGCCCTTCACAAGGGATGCTGAACGTGTCCACCGCCCAAGTCTGCGGATCTGGTAATGGGGAGACAAATGTAATGAGTTGGTGGTCTAGGCAAGTAGCAAACAAGTCAATGTTTGGTTGCCCGAACTTCTGAAGCAGCAACTGAAATGCTTCTATGTGAAGTTTCCACACGGTTGGGGCCACCCTGTCTGGACACAATAAAGCATCGGCCAGAATGTTTCGACATCCAGGGATGTGCTGAACTGTGAACTGTAGTTGCAGCCGATCCACTAGATGAAAAAATCTGAATGTCTGTTGAAGTAGAGAGTGGGAGTGCATTGATCCCTGATCCAACACACCAGTCCTGTTGTCTGTGGATATCAAACAATAGTTATCATTGTGAATAATTCTAAGAATACCACCTCTATCACATCAGTGCCATAAATTCCTGTTTATGCTGAGAACCACACTATAAATTTTTATAAATTTTCAACAGACGTCCACTACACTGCCAACATATCCATAGTTGTGAGGGAAACCCTTTCCCTTGCCAGAGGCGCCACTGCGCATGCGCAAGGCGGGAATCTAGTCACTTCTTTCAACCCATACTCTCATCAACTAGATGCAGATATTTGGGGAGGTGGGAGGATTAATTCCTGATGTGATAGAGGTGGTATTCTTAGAATTATTCACAATGATAACTCTTGTTTGATAATTCTTGTGAATACCTCACCTCTATCACATCAGTGCCAGTATACACCAGAGGGACCGGTGGGTTCTGGTATCTAGCATCCCATATATATTTGGCTAGTGAAGTGGTAAAACCAAGGATTATATGCCAAAAGGGTTCTTAAACGGATGTGTCTAATAGTCTACTCACAAGACTTAGACGTATAGAATTTTCAAGGCGTCATGTGAAGGGTATATGTTTATTCCCTTGTGATACTTAGACTTTTTAGTGACATCGTTTCCTGTGATGACGTCATCTGTGACGTCACTTCCGGTGATGATGTCATCTGTGACGTCACTTCCGGTGTCACTATTCTCCCGTATCACTTATGACGTGGTTTACCGTTATGCCCTTTTGGATAGTGATATTTAACGTATCTTAACGTTTCTCCGGTGTGATGACTCCTATGACGTCACTTCCGGTGGTAGTACATTGACGTTCCTATCATGTAGATTACCGTATATCACTTAATCCTTCGATCTCTGATTTCAGTGTTGACATTTGCCCTGTTTTACTAACTCAATAGCGCAGTCCAGTAACAAAGTACAACTTACCCTGAGTTCATGAGGTACTTCTGAAATCTTATCAATATATCCGCACCCCCTATTCGGGCTGTGCTGAGACTGGGTGATATGACTGAGGGTAGCGTAATCCCGGTCGTCTGATCTACGGCTGGCCGTGCGGGAATCATGTGTTCTATAACTGTGTGATAGTGACGTAACATCTCCCTCGCTTTCTCCGCCCGTGTAACTGGACTGTGTGGCAGTATGAGATGGCGCATGCTTAGGAATTCTATCGTTTGTCAGTTCGTCTATCTTATGGCTAGAGGGTGAATGGTGTGTATTTCTGAGCATACTGCGATGCAATGTCCGTGATTCATGATCTGCCCTATGGTGTGCGTGGTAGGGAGGTAATCTATCTCTTTTATGTCCTGTGTCCTCATAATAATCAGATACAGCATAGGCTTGCATTGTCTGCTGTATGAGGAAGTACTGCAATATTCAGCCTTAGATCTCACTTAATCTCGTGCTTATCAATCCCCGTGTGTCAATCATAACAAACATTGAATTTGTTATTCTTTCCGTGAACTCATTTATGTTAAAGAAGGAACGCGGCAGAGGGTGAAGATCGTTAGTTTCTGGCCAAACTCGATGATCGACCGTACGAGGACGTTGCCGGATGCAAGTTAGAGGCTTTCTGTTTGACCGGTAAAATGTAACTGCTCCTCAACATTATTGGGAGAGTGGGATGAGCGACGGGGTCTCTTCTCCTCATAAGGTGAGACGGCGCCCTCGCGCGACACTCGCGCTCTTACCCTTTATACATCATTACAAGACATTGAATTCCGAACTCAATTTAGTTAAAAGGAGGAACGCGGCAGAGGGTGAAGATCGTTAGTTTCTGGCCAAACTCGATGATCGACCGTTCCATACCATACGTTGCCGGATGCAATTTAGAGGCACTTTCTTTTTGACCGGTAAAATGCATCTGCTCCTCAACTTTTGGGAGAGTGGGATGAGCGACGCGTTCTCTTCTCCTCATAAGGTGAGACGGCGCCCTCGCGCGACACTCGCTTGTAACCCACATGATTAATGTGGCCACCAATGGCTTAATCACTTGTTTTTACTTGATGCTCTAGTAATCTTTGTAATCAGGATTGTTGATACATGTCTTGTAGAGCTTGTCAATTTTCTCCTTTGACAGAGGCTCGCAATAGCTGCACCTTGCTTTTGTGTGCAGTTACTTGCATGATAGACATCTAGGGTGAGGGTCACCAGGTATCTGGTGTTGCCCACAGCCTTAACAGACCGGTGTCTGTCCTTGAGATGAAGATCTCATCCCACAAAACGTTTCTAACTAATTACTTACTAGAACTTCCGATCTTCTTAAACCTCCGTTCTCTGCTTGTAGAACTGCTCACTGCTTGTAGTCCTATGAAGCTTGAGTAGATGTGCTTTGTAAGTGTGGAACTCAATCACGTGTACGGATGTGCAACAAAATATTTTCCTTGTTGTCATCTGGACACACAGGAAAGAGTGACTAGATTCCCGCCTTGCGCATGCGCAGTGGCGCCTCTGGCAAGGGATAGGGTTTCCCTCACAACTATGGATATGTTGGCAGTGTAGTGGACGTCTGTTGAAAATTTATAAAAATTTATAGTGTGGTTCTCAGCATAAACAGGAATTTATGGCACTGATGTGATAGAGGTGAGGTATTCACAAGAATTATTGTGAGTTGGGCTGACTGTAGTTGATTCTGACAATGAGATATGGCCAGAATTAAAGCTTCAAACTCCAAGTTCTTTATGTGCCACTGTTGCTGAGCGCCAGACCATAGCCCTGTGGTTGTCTGGTCTCGAAGTGAGCACCTAACCCCTGAAGGGAGGCATCCACGAACAGGTTTATATTTGGGGATAACCCGAATAAAGAGACTTCTCCTAAGACCTTCAACTCTACTGTCCACCAATAGAGGTAAGGCCTTAGTTGAGCATGTAGAACGATGGCCTTGACTGGATCCTGACGCCTGATGTAAGGGTTCAGAAAACGTTGAATTGGGCGCAGTTGTGAGCGGCCCATGCTAGTTAAGTCCTGTGCCGAGGGGAGTAACCCTAGCAACCCTTGGCGAAGCATGCATGGTTGATGCAGAGCAGATGACAAGAGGCGTAGAAGCTTGCACCATCTGTCCCTCGGTACAGATAGGAGAACCTAGTCTGTCTGGAACAGGCCTCCTATGAACTGAAGCCAATAGGAAGGAGATAACTCTGACTTCGCCTTGTTGATTATCCATCCCAGTTGATATAGTAGCCGTCTGCCAGGTGAATTCCTGGTACAGTACTAATGTTGGCGTGTGTTGATGACACAGTAGATTGTCTTCTATCTACGACTCGAACCAAGTTTTTGTCAGGTGCAGATACGCAGTAATTGGCTTCATTACTCCTGTAAATAGCCATAGGGTCACTGAAATGCCAAATGGGAACACTACCCATAGGTAGTGAACCCCATTTAACTGGACCTGAGGAGTCTACAGTTGATGGATAGTTGAGACTGATCAAGGATCAAACGTATTGATGTTGATTATGAGAGGTCTCAACGTGGTGAGGCGGCAATAATGTGAACACTTCAGATAACGTTCGTTGAACATGGAGAGATTGTGGATCATTCTCATCTTGTCATGGGGACCAGGCAGATGTGAGATGTGAAACCCCGGTGTTAAGACTGGGTTGTGATCCAACTCTACAGCTCTTTTCACCAACAGTATGTCTCCAAGTGGAACTGTGGTCAACGGTAGGGTTACCTCTATATGTAGACGGAAACCGTGATGTAGTACAATGAGTACGTAATCATCCTTGAGACTTGCTTCTGCCACACCCTTTCCCACGAAGGGAATACTGGTCTTCCTTGTGAGACGCGCGTCTAGGCTTCTAACTGCCTGACCTGCCAGCCCGCTGGGATAGACTGAAAGAGACGTGCTCTAGAGTCTTGAGCTCAGTGTCATTCCAAGCATTTTGGGAACTAGGCGTGCATGTATGCGATCTGTTAATTGAACAAGGGAGTAGATGGCCAAGATTGACATAGCAAACTGCCCTTAAAATCAGAGTCATAGTTGGTATAACTCTAAAGTCTGCGTGTGATGGTAATCTCCACCAAGGCGGCCTCAAGATGAATTTTCCTGTGGTCAATCTGACGCTGTAGGAAAAACACCATAGGTTGGAAGTGATCTAATCGGATAGGGTTAACCTCTGATGATAGATCCTGATCCAGCCCAAGCATTGATGATATTGGTGGCTTAAATGACGGAGCAAATGTAAGTTTGGAGAAGTCTTCCTCCTATGACCTTCTGGTGTCCCTCTTAGTTACCCCGTTACCAGGGTAGGGCGCCACTGACACAAGATGGTCTGCTACCCAATCGGGTACTTGCACTAAGTGCCTCCTCTATCAGAAGGCTTTGATGACCAGCCCGTAGCCGCTGGCATACAAACGCTGCCCAGTGATGTACGCTGTACCAAAGAGCACATTAGGCATTTGGTATACGTTAGGCGCAGGTGTAGGCGCTAAAACTTGTACCAAAGTTGTTGGAACATCACTAAGCTGATCATGTGCCAGTTGCGTAACCAAGTACATTGTAAGCGCTTTGGTTGATGTCATGGTAAAGGCCTTGATTGGTAGAAAGAAGCTGCATTGGCCTGCGGCTGCGCTACCCCCATCAAAGCGTCTTGAGACGCTGGTGCTGGCGCCGGCATAATGCGTTGCAGATTTAGCAAATGTGGATGTCTCAGGGGGCTGAAAATTAGGAGCAGTTACGATACTCACAAAATCCTCCGGCATTGTTGATTTCGGTAGAGGGTGCACTTCTGCAGTCACAGGTACTGGCGTCATATTACCCGCTGATGATAACAGTTGGGGGTGGTAATGACGGAACCATGTTCTTCGCTATGCAGCAGTTGTGACGTTCATCTTGTCTCTCGACGGGATTGCTGCAAAATATGATTGTGAGTAACCTGCTCTTATATTGTAAAACTCGTTGGAGAGAGATTTACACAAAAATTACATTTAGAATTTGGCGAGCACATCTACGTGCATGCCGAGGAATGTGGATAAAGATCTTTGGGCGATTTTTTCCACGACAATATGTACAACGCGCAAACATAAGTCACGCAATTAAACCATTGTTGATGAAATGGTTCTGGAAGAATGCCGTAGAATTGAACAATAATCTATCGGCAAAAATACGAGTTGAAAGTGTATACAATATTTTTACATACGCAACGCAATGTAAACCAAGGCTATTTACATTAAGAGTCTGGCGAGCACATCTGCGTGCAAGCCAACCAACGTGGATGATAATCTTTGTAAGATTTTTTCCACGATAATTAGTACACTGCGCAAACATTACGCAAAGTTACACAATTAAAGAATTGTTGATGAAGTGGGACTGGAAGAAAGACGTAGAATTGGTATTAATTTATCAGCAAACATATTTTTAATGAGTTGAAAGTGTATACAATAATGTATATATATGTTATATATATATATACGTAGCTGAGAATTGTAAACAAATTGACTACCTTGGCAGGCAAACAATTGTAACACAACTCAAAATGGCAACGAACAACAAATGTGTGGCAGGGAAAAAGACAGTGTCTTTTAATGCCTAATTAATTCACATAAAACTACACAGCATGGTGAAAGTAATATGAAAAGAATACATCACCAATCGCAAATCAAATTTAGAATTGTAGATGAAAACTGAAGGTCTAAATAAATCCTAAAGGAGAGCTCCGCTGGGACACGTCCTTGCTGTAGTGCGACAAGCAGTGATGTGAAGGTGACCTTAGGTGTCATCAAGGTCACAGGACAACGGCGGTGGTCAGTAAAAGGGACTTCAGAACAACAACTTTATTTCTTCACCCAGGACCATCGCTGTTGTGCTGTCGTAAGGTAAGCAGTGAATACATTAGGGAGTAATGCAGCATAATGTGAAAAATAGATGCAAGCAGGTTTTATACTTTCTTGAGCTGCTGGAATACTTCATACTATGAGGTAATGGAATGCTTCATACTATGAGCTGTTGGAATACTTCATACTATGAGCTGTTGGAATACTTCATACTATGAGCTGATGGAATACTTCATACTATGAGGTACTGGAATACTTCATACTATGAGCTGATGGAATACTTCATACAATGAGCTGATGGAATACTTCATACTATGAGCTGATGGAATACTTCATAATATGAGGTACTGGAATACTTCATACTATGAGGTAATGGAATGCTTCATACTATGAGCTGTTGGAATACTTCATACTATGAGCTGATGGAATACTTCATACTATGAGGTAATGGAATGCTTCATACTATGAGCTGTTGGAATACTTCATACTATGAGCTGATGGAATACTTCATACTATGAGGTACTGGAATACTTCATACTATGAGCTGATGGAATACTTCATACTATGAGCTGATGGAATACTTCATACTATGAGGTGATGGAATAATTCATACTATGAGGTACTGGAATACTTCATACTATGAGCTGATGGAATACTTCATACTATGAGGTACTGGAATACTTCATACTATGAGGTACTGGAATACTTCATACTATGAGCTGATTGAATACTTCATACCATCAGCTGATGGAATACTTTGTACAATGAGCTACTGGAATACTTCATACTATGAGCTGATGGAATACTTCATACTATCAGCTGATGGAATACTTTGTACAATGAGCTACTGAAATACTTCATACTATGAGCTGATGGAATACTTCATACTATGAGTTGATGGAATACTTTATACAATGAGCTGCTGGAATACTTCATACTATGAGCTGATGGAATACTTCATACTATGAACTGATGGAATACATCATACTATGAGCTGATGGAAGATTTTGTACAATGAACTACTGGAATACTTCATACTATGAGCTGATTGAATACTTCATACTATGAGATACTTGAATACTTCATACTATGAGCTGATGGAATACTTTGTACAATGAGCTACTGGAATACTTCATACTATGAGCTGATGGAATACTTCATACTATGAGGTACTGGAATACTTCATACTATGAGCTGATGGAAGATTTTGTACAATGAACTACTGGAATACTTTATTCTATGAGCTGATGGAATACTTCAAACTATGAGGTACTGGAATACTTCATACTATGAGGTACTGGAATACTTCATACTATAAGGTACTGGAATACTTCATACTATAAGCTGATGGAATACTTTGTACAATGAGCTACTGGAATACTTCATACTATGAGGTACTGGAATACTTCATACTATAAGGTACTGGAATACTTCATACTATGAGCTGATGGAATACTTTGTACAATGAGCTGATGGAATACTTTGTACAATGAGCTGATGAAATACTTCATACTATGAGCTGATGGAATACTTCATACTATGAGCTGATTGAATACTTTGAACAATGAGCTATTGGAATCCTATGGCTTCACCTTTCTCAGCATGTTCCGGACGGTATCGGAGCAGCATTTCTGTGCACAGAACTTTCCGTGGTCTCGAGACAGCTATGGAGGTGGGTGGTCTCGAGACAGCTATGGAGGTGGGTGGTCTCCAGACGGCAGGGGTGGTGGGTGGTCTCGAGACGGCAGTGGTGGTGGGTGGTCTTGACCTTATGCTGGGACGTCTAGGGCTGGCTCTGGAAGATGACAGAGTAAGGGTCTGCGACTTCGCGATTCTCTTGAGTGACTTCTGAACAGGTTGCTGGAATGAAAAATGGTCCAAAACTTTAAGCCATTATTGCATGGTTGAAGATATAAGTGTCTTGCTTCAATACGATTACTTACAATTGTGTAAATGAGACCAACATCCTTGCTGACTCTCAAATTGCAGATGTATAAAACTTGCCCAATGCTATTGTCATATATGTAATCTGACAATAGGCAATGAAGAAAGTTATGTTTTAGATGGAAGGAACGTAGTACATCAAGAGAAAACAAAGCAGATTCCCCAGAGAAACAGAACAGTTGTCATTGTACCCGAGTGGCAGAGTTCTTTGAGGCAGGGCGTTGCTGGATTTGCTTGTCATCAATCTTCTCTGCAGCATCACTGAAACAGAAACATTGTTTAAGTTCATATTCTTGAGAACATCTACAGTGTCTACAAAGCAACATCTACAGTGTCTACAAAGCAATGTCTACAGTGTCTACAAAGCAACTTCTACTGTCTACAAAGCAATGTCGACAGTGTCTACAAAGTAGTGTCTACAAAGCAATGTCTACAGTGTCTACAAAGCAATGTCTACAGTGTCTACATAGCAACATCTACAGTGTCTACATAGAAATGTCTACAAAGCAATGTCTACAGTGTCTACAAAGTGATGTCTACAGTGTCTACAAAGCAATGTCTACAGTGTCTACAAAGCAATGTCTACAGTGTCTACAAAGCAACATCTACAGTCTCGGAAAGTGATGTCTACATTGTCTACAAAGCAATGTCTAGTGTCTACAAAGCAACATCTACACACTTGATACTGAAGAGTCAATTATTCTACTTCATACCACCACTATAATAAAGTCAGATTTTAGACATTGGTAGAAAACCTGTCATAAGATAATTTAAGCCATGTTACTGAATTAAGCAGCATTCAAACGACTTTCATGCAATGACTGAGTATTACATAAGGACCTCTGTGCCGTAAGTAAACAGCGAGCACTTCACAGCTTCACCCCTGATGTTCTACCGACAATCTTGTGTACCCTCAAGAGTCAATTACTGCTTTTGCTACTAAAGAAAGCTTATTAGTTATACATGTATTTACCCAGTCAGCTGGGTACAGCAATTCACTCTGCAGAGTTGTGGCCCTTAGCTGAACCAGGATTTAAGTGTTTGTGTCATCACCTTATATTATTACTGACCAAAGCGACAAACCTGCTCCAGATCCAACTGTTTGAGCTCAAATGTTCCACTGGAAGCCATTCATGTCTTAGGCAAATTAGCAAATTAAGTAAGCCACAGGCTTGTTTTCCAATCAAGCTATATAAATAAAAAAAATTAAAAAAACATGATTACCATTCTTTCAAAAACAGGCAAACTCTGACCTTGAATGAATTTTGTTCAGTCTCCAAGAGGCCAAATACATACAACAATCAACCATAAGGTCAAAGTCTTTGCAAATGCTCCTATTGTTTCACTCCTGTGAGACTCGTGAAGATCAGTGCTTGCTGTAAAAGGCGACAGTGTTTGTCGTAAGAGACGACTAACGGGATCGGGTGGTCAGGCTTGCTGACTTGGTTGATGCATGTCATCGTATCCCAATTGCGTGGATCGATGCTCATGATGTCAATCAGTGGATTGTCTTGTCCAGAATCAATTATTTACAGACCGCCATCATATAGCTGGAATATTGCTGAGTGCTGCGTTAAACAACAAACAAACAAACAAACACGACTGGTTCACATCGATTGGGTTCACAGGTTTGTATACAGTAACCTCTATCACCTGAATGCATTCAGCACTATGCTGTGTAATAGGTTATGGTATTTTTGGTTTTGGCTCAAAGCGCACTCGGTTGGCAGTTGTTGCTGAATGGTTCCTCTACCTGTTGGTGTTATCTCTGTGTCCGCCATCTTTCCTTGTTTGTGCTGAAAAGTGACATGCTAGAATCATTACTGAACATCCTGTGACAAACGAGTAATCTACTGAATGTCTTGCGCTCCAAATAATGAATCTGACATCAACAAACAGGATAACAATCTTACTTTCTTGTCAAAATTATTGTCTCTATAATTGTTGAGTCAAGTACTTGAAATATGAGATATCAAACATTAGTTATCATTGTTATAATTCTGATAAAAGCTACTTCTTATACATCATTGCCATAATCCTGTCAGCTGATCTTAATTAGATGTGAATAATAGTTTTCCTCCACCAATGTACAGGTGGAAAATCTCACTCCTTTCCCGATATCCCACATCCAACTAGATGTAGATCATTGGGAAGGTGGCTGGGATTACTCCTGTTACTATTAATCGATAATTCCTGCAAATACCCTTCCTCTATTACATTATTGCCGGAGTAGGCACTGGTAGGTCCTGACATCTCATTATACTAGGGCTGATGACAGCAAATCCTTAGCTATAAATATATATTTTCTAAAATAGATTATTATGTAGGATTAGAAGCCAAACAATATAGAAATTTACTTTTCATTGATGATATTAAACATAAAAAAATTTGGAATTCGTTGTCATAATAATACAGATGGATATATTTTTCAGTCAATTTGTAAAATAACTGATTATTCAGGCATTTAATAAATTTAATAAGTGAAAATTTTGAACATTTTGACTGTAAAAATATAAACACGATAAAATAAGCAATACTCAGGAGAAATATTTACTTTGTGATGCAAGTCAAAATAGTGAAATGAAAATCGCACAATTACCAAGCAAGTGACTTATCAAAACTTCGTCACCATTACAGATGCTACCCACAAAGATACCTACATTTCCTTATTATTTCCAAAACTATATTTCATTTTGTTGATCAATGTGACCATACGCTCTTATACTATAAATAAAAATGAAAAATGCGCTTACGAATGTCACAGCACAGGTCGCGAAATAGTCTAGGTTTCTGCTATATCATCCGTGTACTCACGGGAAAAACAATAACAAAGGCAACAACCAGTCCTGGGGAATTGCTTTAGATCAGTGCCCCTTTAACATAATCACCCAAATTCAAGAATCTTTAGAATCTTATGAGGTTAATTGAAATTACCAGTGATTAACTATTGGTGTGAAAAACTACCAAGTGTGCCAGATATACTCAGAATTTATTTAGAGATGCTGACTCCACACACACCAGAACAAAGTGAGGTTTCCCTGCCTGCCACAGTGGTGGAAGAAAACTATTACCCACACAACTAATGGAGGTCAGCTGACAATGAAGAAGATTTCTGTGGAAAATCTAAAAGATTTTTATGGTGTGATGACAAAATACAGGACAATGGCAATGATGTAATAGAGGTATGGTACTTATAGGAATTACTCTGAATTATTTTTTCATCCCACGATTGCAGTTCTCAATGTAAAAAGAATAACTTCAACAATATGATGGAATTAGCTTGTTAATGTGTACATGGTATCACGCCTGAATTTGTTACATTATATCAATAATCACATGTTGATAATGAATATTACAGACTGCTGCTCAAGACACGCAGACATCAACTTGCCTTGCACTCTGTCAAACAGCCCGTCTTTCTCATGATATAGCTTGTAAGACCGCTTCCATTTTGTTGAATAGGTTTTCACAGTAGGAAAGACGTTATTCATCATGGATGGCTGAAACTTTACATGGAATAACAGGGTTAGATCTAGGCTGCGTATCGTCATAATTAATGCATCAAAACTGAAAATCAGTGAAGGAACGAGACAAGGTGTTTTTTTCCTCTTTTCGATCAGTGTTTTCAGCATCATGCCTTAACTATTGTTCACAACACGATGTACCCTTTAATATAGTGCTAACACGATGTACCCTTTAATATAGCGCTAACTTGGTCATAGCGTGCGGTAGCACAAGGTTTCAAAAACTTACATTTTTAATAAGCTCAAATTTTACACTGACATGTTATTTTTGCCCATCTAAAAAAACATGATGAGTTGATCACCGCGAGCAGATAACACCGAAAATACTAGTCCGAAAAACAAATCCGAACTGAAGTATGCAATTCAATCCCATTATTATACTATCTGGTTACAAAAACATGTTCATTGTATATCTGAACTTGTGTTTGAAATATATTTTATTGATTTTATGCAAATTTGATTTAATATTGTTGACATTAATTTCGGCGAATTGAGTTTGAAGTGATCGGTTGCTAGCACAACTCAGATTACCACCATTGACGCCATGAAATGAACTTGAGTTGCCAGAGTATGGATACATGTGTTATAAATGCCATACTTTGACTAGTTAATTTCTGGGGTTTGAATTTTGAAGTTTTCTGCTGTTTTGAAATTTGAAGTGTATTATCAACATATTCTCTCAAACATAAGAATCTTGTATACCCATAGGCCAAAAAAACAGTTTCCATGATATATATCATGAGTCTACTCACATGCTTTCTCCTGAATTCTGTCACTGCAGCTGCTAATATTTCTTTCTTGGATTGTCAAAGTACCAGTAATTTGGCAACTAATTATGAAAAAAAAACAAATGAACTACTTAGTTGATGTGAACTTGAGGACTAGATACATGCACAATCTCTTGTACATGTTCAATTTGAACCTCTACACATTCAATTCTTTCAATAAAAATGGCAGATAGATATTCAATCTAACTTTCCTAAGCTTCTGTTTACTAGACCATTGTTTACTTGTGCTGTCTTTGCACTTGTCGGGACAAATCACTGAAAACTGGCATCATCATACTTAGTGGTCAGTAGAATTAAGTCCTGTTTTTGTCCAATTCGGACAACTTTTCCCTGAACCACGATACTATGGAGTTCTCTCTCTTGGCAAACTGAGAGCAAGGCCCAGCTTTTACTCGGCGCTACTAATGTAAATAATGAACTTTTATCAGTAAAATTTGCATTGTTAGATAAAATAAATGACATCTGATATAGAGAACACGAATAATCATCAAGGTTAGTGAGTGCATTTTGTTCTGTTTAGCATACATAATAAGTACCGCGATACCCCGAGGTTGCAGGCAAAATGAATAGTTGGGGAAATCCAAAATGGAACATTTTGTATAACGAAGAAATTTCAGCAGTCCCATGGAGTTTGTGTATTTAAAAACCTTTTCCAGCCGGCACAAGCATTTTTATTTTGTTGCTCACGTTATCAACCACCACTGGTACCTTTATACCTTTAGAATACACTACCACAAACTTTTCAAACACGTGAAAATACCCTATACCTTCACACCGGCGAAACAATGCCCTGTTACGTCAGGGGTCATCTAGTGTGCCTATGGTGTTGAGAGTTTTGAATATTTGTTTACTAAATATAGCCTGTGGAAGCGCATTTTAGAAAAAGCAATAGTTTATGAAAACACTTATATTTTTTTTATATTTTTTATTTCGTTTTTCTCGTAATTCAAGTGGATAAAATTGTTATAAATTGGAACTAATATACATATATTATTTTTTCGGTTCATTAATTTTCATTATTATGCACAAGAATGTAGGTTATTAGGGATAGTATATTGGCACTGAACACATCCAAATGTCATTAGTGTTAGGGTAGGTTACCCCGAACTCTATCCTTAGCCCTTGGATCCCCTTTACGATCAACCACCCTTTTACGATCATTAGGGTTAGGTACCCGTTTAGTGGCTATTATAGATTATATAGCGGCTCCTAATATTCTTCACACAAATTTAGTCCACTAGTCCTTATAATGATAACATATAGCATAACCCTTAAAAATGGCAAATTTCTACTAGTCCTTATCATACCTTAACTGTCGGGCAGTTTGGCAAGGACTACATGACTAATGCCAATTTCTAATGCTGCATTGTGTCATCACTAGCCATGCTTATTCCTCCCTCGTTCCTTACTATTATCCACATCATCCTTACAGTGTTCTCTACCACACTTCTCTGTCACAAAAATCACCTGACAAATTATTAAATACCATATCATTCATGCATACTCTCGAGTTTGACATCTGACGCCTGGAGTCGTTTTTAGTTCGCGCCATATCAGCTCATTCCTCACCAGTCGGTATCTTGTAGATTACAGAATGGGACGAGTGTGCCAAATGGCAATCGGGATCTTTCGTAAGTGTCCGTGGACTTAAGTCATGAGACACCATGCCTACCCGTAAGTGTCCGTCACCTATTCGACTCTTTTCGTTCAGTTCCATAACGTTATAGGCATGACTAGGTAAATTTGCACTAAGTTTTACAGTGTGGACGTAGCTCAGTCGGATAGCAGTCTGGCTAACAATCTGAAGGTCACGAGGTCGCGTCCGACTGATTCTTACACAAACTGGTTGCTTTTCTCTGAGACATGTGACCAAGGCAGAGATCGTCCTCACGAGAAGTTGTGGTACTGTGTTCTAAAGGTGCTCCACCACTGGTTTGCCTGACCAGTGAAAAGTCATTAGCCTACACTAAGTTTACAGGACACCATGATATGGGTTGACTATTGCTGAGATATAAACAACATTTATTCAATCACTCCATTTGTGTATTATTATGTTTCCTTTCCATTATGAACTGACTTGAGATATGACACGAGATAATCGAGGGAAACGATACGGGCGCCTGCGATCCATCAGCAGCTGATTTCTCGGGAGATTGATTAGGCCTATCTGTCTACTGGCAAAATTAGTACTCTTGAGCAATAACTTCGTTATCGCCTAAATATACTTACACTAATTGCTGTGACACATTCACTGGTTGTTGTTACTAGTCTTAGAAAAGAAAGGATGCTATCATTTCTCAGGGGCAGCTACATGAAGAAACAGAGTAAATTTGTAATACACGACTCCATGTTTGTTTTGAACGGAAATGCTTACGAACTTTTCGGTAGGAGCGATATGATTGGTCAATCGATGATACAAGGAGTAACGTGCAATCTTATTGGCCTTGAAGCAGACGACTTTTTGTTATTGCCGCAATGAAAACTCAAACATGTGCTTGACCTATAAGTCACGACATTTTACAAGTGAGTTTTGTTGTGGTCTTTATTGACTTAATACCTAATATTATTAACATGCAGTCTTATCGGAATATGGGCGTGCCCCTGGAAGCGGCATGTCCATCTGTGAACAGATCGTGTTATTTATTACCAAAATAAATTTGAAATTGGGTTGGCAAGCAAACAGTAAACATAATACAATAATCAGTAGTGACATGGTGATTTGGGTATGTTTTACAAAAATATGGTTTCTTATCAATATTTACGCGTTTCATTGAAATGAACATGGATCGGGGGGTGGGGAGGGGGGTGGGGGGGGGTGGGGGGTTGATATCAGAAGTCTAATCAATGTCAGCAATCCTTGTATAGCCGCTCCCAACTCTTAAACACAAACCTGAGTGAATTCGACGACACATTTAGTAAAGTGAAATTTTCTTTTCTTTGTTTCTTTGGCAGGCTCTTTTGTGAATTTAGTATTTAAAAAATACGAAAAGTAGATATTATAGTATTTCTTTTGCAGGATCCATTATTATAGAAATAAATAATTCGGTAATAATTTATTTTGTCTGTCATCATCTGGTATGTCTGTACGTTTGTCCATCTGACCGCCCCAAGGCCAATTTTGTTTCCGGAGCAGAACTTGAAAACCGTGAAAGTTTTTCATCCAATCTTGGTAGATCTACCCGGGGGGGGGGGGGGGGGGGGGGGGGGGGGGGGGGGGGGGGGGGCGACACCCCTGAAGCTACCGATGCTCAATATTACCTTTTAGATCACAGCAATAATAAAATAAATCAGCTTGTGGTGACTTTGTAGGTCACTTAAATTTTTCTGAAACATTTGCAAATCTAAGCTTGAACGTGGTAATAAACAGGAAAACAAGAATATGCAAACATGAATATAACAAAGGTTTCGAACAAACAGAAGAGCATGAATATTTCATATTAAAAGGCCATTGTAGAGTAACATATCAAAATATGCCGTATGACATAATATGCATACCACATACCTACTACGTTTCAAGTTTCATAGGCAAAATGGCTGGATAGGCAATGGCATTTTCCTATAGGCTATTTCTATATTGGATCAAATTATGCTAGCAAATTTGATAGATACCATTTCTGAGATCATTTGCACAAAATTTCAGCTTGTTTAGTCCATACGGGTCTCAGGGGATATGTCGAAAATACAGTTAATCTAGAGCTAAACCTTAAATGTTACGACGGGTGACAATGACGCCACAACTTCGGTTCAGGTGAGATCAAAATTGCCCATTAATAACAACTGATCAGGTATCCGTTATTCGGAGGTATGTGTTCACTATCAATGTTTAAACTGATAAACACTCGGGGTGTGGTATTTGTAGAAACATGTTGGGGTTTTGAATGGTTGACTAGATGTCATAGTGCCGATTTGTACATCCGAGTTTTCTTTCCCTGTGCACAGGTAGACCATGAACGCAGTGTGCGAGTCCCTTGACTGCCAGCACGTGCCATCCACCCCCAGCTGCCCCAGACCAGACCCAGCTGATGCCAGGGTTCCAGACGTACACTGGGGAAACAGCCCCGACATAGGTTGGTGAACCCACAAAAAATAGCAGATCAATATGAACTTTTACTCCAGATATGTCAAGATGTCATTGAATTTGGGGTGGGAGTTGCTTTTTATATAGACGTTGATGCAATTGTAGACGGAGCCTAGTCAAGCAGTATCTTCGCCTAGCGTTTGTACTCACCGCTTTTCCCACAAAGCTAGTTTTAAAGCCTTACAAGGAATAATATGTGACCTATCCAAAAACAAAACGTTTGAAGTAATAATATCTATCTATAAGATGTCAATTCATGCAGTTTGATTGGTACAACGATTTTATCTACTATATTGATGTATCTGTCTGTCTCCCTCCCACAATGAACTGGCGGAGAGTGAGTGAGTATGGTTATACGTCGCTTTTAGCAATATGCCAGCAATATCACGGCGGGGGACACCAGAAAATGGGCTTCACAAGGAATCGAACCCGGGTCTCCGGCGTGACAAGCGAAAGCTTTAACCACTAGGCTACCTGAACGCCCAGCCGGCGGAGAGGAGTGTGAACCTCCGTTTTTGAAACATACTGAAGTTGTGTGTATACTTGTGGTCCCCAGGTGCAGCCATCCCTCAAACCACCCTCCCAGAATTCTGTGTCGCGCAGCCAGTGTGTTCAAATACATGTCATTCAATTTGGATGCTACTGCTATTTTCGATAATGTTTTCTTTTCAGGTTATAAGAGTGAACTCCTGGTCCCCTCAACACCCACCAGTCCCTCGGGAAGAAGAGTCTACTACACCCAGAGGGGCGGCGGCTTGTGTGCTGACAGCAGGGGCACGTACCTGCACATAAGCCGGGTGCAGGGATGCAGACAGGTGCCTGATATTGAATTATGTAAGTCAAACATTCCCCTGTAACGTTTGAATTATTAAAAAGACATCATGAGGATTGCAGCTAAACCATTTTGAAGAATTACGCAGGTATGCCCAAAAGAATGAATGAGAGTGCATAAATATGGAATTCTGGAACGGTTCTAGAGTGAAGAAGACACTGTATATGACTTCTGTATATAAGTGTTATTCTTTCTGAGGCCAGACATTTTTATTTGTTTTTACTTATTTCTGGTCGGCGGAATAAAATAATCACTGTTTTTTCACATTTCAATTATTAAATTCGGAAATCAAGTTTAAAAGTTTACCAATAGCCATAAGCTTTAAATAAGGGACGGTGTAGGAGTCTGCAGTAGACCCTGATACAGCCAACATGTGGCTTCGCCGCATCAGCACTTCTCGATTTGATTTATCAGATATGATAGGAGTTAGTTGATAACTTTAATTCATGCAGAGGTCGTCCTGTGTAATAACTAAAGTTTCCTTCGTTACAGTCACAAGTTTTGCCGAGCAGGTCGTTCCTTATACACCAAGAGGGCAAGCGCCGGCTACCCCAGGTGAGCCACGTCGTGTGACCAATAAGACATCGCCGACTTACGAAAGGGCAAAGGTTGCGAAATCGAGACTAGCCGGTACACCTCTGTTACCGTGTTCAACATGTCACGTGAACAAAGAGAGGCAATTTAGCCTGTTCTCCGGAGATGAAATATTTGCGTAGATGGATTTAAACAGATAGTAGAGTTTCGTTGGTAGTTCCTATTCCCAAGCAATCTGTTACCTCTTTATTTGTTTTTTGTTAGATCATGTCAACATACTTTTGGAGCTTACTTAATAGTGTTTCATATTTGAATCCTGTGGAAATTCGCAAACTAAATTGTTTGTAAAGGCCGGGAACAAGTGGCGCCGGAAAACTCGTGTCGTTTCATGTTAATTCTTCCTGTTCAAAGATTAATAAATATATGTTATTGTTCACGCACTCTTCATGTGGTGGATGTGGATGTACATTGCTATCTTTTTCCTGAAATAATTCCTGGCGTTGATTCCGTAAAACACACACACACACACACACACACACACACACACACATGTAATATTGTCTTTATTGAGCATTCCTGAGGAATAGCAACTCTTGAGTGGAGAGAAGCTGACCGACAAGATAACAATGTGCATATGATGTTAGCAGTGCTGGAATGGGACGTCACTACCCATCCAAACGTCACCATGTCAACAGTGATGTCTACATTACATTATGTATAGCGCGAGAAGGAAGTTGATTGATTGATTGATCATTAAAAAGTTTTATAGGTGTTCGGGCAACTAGGCCCATTTATACCTTGCCCATATAAAGGTTTGCCAAGTACCTAGATATTTTATAAAGTATCAAAACTGCCACACGCTTTAATATAAGCGAGAATGACATTCTGAACGTCATGGTGAACAATATTCCTAGAACATAAAGTACCAGACAATGAGAAGTCAATATTGAGAACTGTTAGAGACTCCACCATTGCCTTACGCTGATTAACATACTTTTGCCAATGCAATAAAAATTGAGCTACATTATCAAGCTGATTACACTGTACAATGTGCAGAAACGTCTTTATTAATAACATTTAGATGAGCACCAAGACCACAATGCCCAAGACGAAGTCTGGTTAAGAGAACCTCCTCTCTCCGATTATTGCTAGATATGTGTAATTATGTGATAAAAGGATCGATGCCAGAGAGATGACGTCCTTTTAATGATGATGCCCATCTCTGCTGCCATTTTGTTTTAGCATATGTCATACTGACGGTGCCTAACTCTGCAGGAGAAGGTAAAATTGTTTCATCCTGTTCGGATTCATCAAATTTATTGTAGCTTTTGCCAATTTAGCAGCTTTCTCATTTCCAAGAGATCCAACATGAGCAGGGATCCATGGAAATTCAACATCTAACAGATCTTTACTTAAGTCATTATAAAGGAATAATGTTGATCAAGTCCTGCCTCGATGAGGAAGAACCTACCCGAATTGCATGTTATGCACTGACAGAGTCACTGAAAATTACAGCTGAAACAGGCCTTAAAAAAATAATCCAACGCAATTCTTCAATGATTGCTCCTAGTTCAGCAGAAAATACTGATAATTGATCAGACAATCGGATAGAAAGTTTTCTCTTTTTACTAACGATGAATATATCAGCACCAACACGACCAGACACTGGGCACTTAGAGCCATCAGTGTAAATCTGCTTGGCATTTAACCATTGTAGACTTCGGATATGTTCCTCAGCTATAGCTTTAACTCAAGGTGCTGGCTCACATTTATTTACCTGCTCCAGGACATCAAGATACAAGCAGCTATGGCGGCTTTTCAGGCAGAACAGTAGTGTCATCTATTGCAAGATGACGCACAGTAAGCCGTTCTCTGAGATCGCATTCCATAAGGCCCCATACCATTTTTCCATGAGTCATGAAAATATTCATTACACAATCATTAAACCAAGTTGACGTTGTGTGTTTACTCCCGAATTATTTCAAGTTTAACATATATCTAAGGATGTATTATACATCTGTTTTGCATTGAATTTCATAAACTAGTTTATTTTGAACCAGCCTAGTGTCGAATGACTATATAACAGTCGATGCGCCCGGTGTTGCATAAATGTACATAACAGACGAAACGCCCATTGTCGAATGTCTGTATGTAACAGACGATACAAACTTTGTCGAATGTCTGTATGTAACAGACGATACAAACTTTGTTGAATGTCTGTATGTAACAGACAATACAAACTTTGTTGAATGTCTGTATGTAACAGACGATACAAACTTTGCTGAATGTCTGTATGTAACAGACGATAAAACTTTGTTGAATGTCTGTATGTAACAGACAATACGAACTTTGTTGAATGTCTGTATGTAACAGACGATACAAACTTTGTTGAATGTCTGTATGTAACAGACAATACGAACTTTGTTGAATGTCTGTATGTAACAGACGATACAAACTTTGTTGAATGTCTGTATATAACAGACGATGCAAACTTTGTTGAATGACTATATAACAGACGATACAAACTTTGTTGAATGACTATATAACAGACGATACGCGCCAGGGTTGAATGTATGTCAGTCTCAGCAGACTTCCTCATCATATTTAGAAACTACTTGCATTTCACTCTAAAACTATTCAATGATCTATCTGTTAGTGGAGGAAGCACTCCACATAGTTCAACAACATAGCACTTCAGCATTTGTGATAAACCTTAAATAACTTTCAAAAACTATTTTTACAACTTTTCAAGGGAAAACAATTTCTTCACGCTGAAGACCATTTTCGATCCCCTGGTACAATGAAGCGCATTCTTGGTGTCAGAGGAGGCATGAAACACTCACTCACTTACTAACTCAAATGAATGGCCACTGAATCGTCAAACAACAAACCAACTTTCAAAACAACTTCCCTGTTGGAGTGCTTTGTGTGTAGACAGAATGGGACGATCTACTGCGCCATCCTGCGTAACTAAAAAGGAAATGTGAGACTATTTCGACCTTGTGCCCTTCCTGAAGTGAGAACTGAAGGCACACTGATGTCCGCTGGTGTTTTGTAAGCGTGAGCACAAAGTTCTATTTCATGCTCTGAGTGGCCGCTTCCTTCTGTGTATGCATGCATGCGGTAACTTGAAGTGGGACACTTGGACTGGTGATTATAATTAGACTTGATGCCATTACAACGCCTGACGGCGAGGGGACACACAGCGTCTGGTGTAGATCATGCAAGGTGAGCAAGAAGCCCGTTCTTCGTTTCTTTATCTTGCTGGTGTGACCATGGCTTTCTGGCCATGACTCGTGCTTTTTTATGTTTGATGTGTAACGCCGCACTCAATCAATCAATCAATCTTTATTCATGGTACTTATGAGGCCAAAGGCCTATAGTACATTGTCTGGGGCGTGTTACAAATTCATACATTTTCTTAGTTTCATAGCATGATAAATGAACATTGATAAATTTCTAATAGTCTCTGTACAATCACAAGTCATTAATTCACAAAATTTGTTACCGTTTGGCTTGCGGTTGAAATAGTTATTTAGATATTTTGCTCTTAAATCTTTATACACTGGACATACACATAAAACGTGATATTCATCTTCAATACAATCAGTTTTACAAATCCTACAGAGTCTATGTTCTCTTGCAATACCTTCATATCTGCCTGTTTCAATAAATAGATCATGTGAGCCACAACGAAATCGAGAAAAAGCTGTTCTAAACATGTACATTTAAACTTAATAGGTAAGGTTCTAGTATAATAGTAATCTTAAATGTAGTGTAGTAATTTGCTTTTCTAGAACTGGACAAAGAACCATGACATTTTTGAATGTACACATCTTTTAAAGTCTGTGTCAAACGGGAGAAGAAATTCTGTGGCATATCTCCATGTTGCTGTAACCAAATATAACCATATCCACATTCGTACAACATGTTTTTAACTTTTGATGCCCAATTTTGTTAACGCCGCACTCAGCAATATCCCAGCTATGTGACGGCGGGAGTAAATAATGTACGCTAGGTATTATTAGTTAAGTAAGCTTTAGTTGCGAGGAACTGACTAACGTATAACTACATTGTATATGCATTTTCAAAGCTAAAGTATCAAAGAAAGTAGTTGACATGAATTTCAAGTTCTTTATTCTTCCAATGCGACGTTTCAGTACAGCTGGCCTCCTTTCAAGAAGCCCTCTTATGAATACAAATACTCTCAGACAAACAAATGTGGTTTCATGTGAATTTCAGTACGGTGGTTCACCACAATGGTTCATTCACTGCTGATGAATTTTCCTAGCGAAACAAAGCCAAACAATTGCTCACATCTAGGACAAGTAAAGCGAGTTAATGAAAGGGAACACGAAACTTGGACTGCCATTGTGTTGAACACAATAGTGACTAACACCCGTCTGAGGCTCCGGAACTGTCTGTGTAGAAATGTCAGTAGCTACACATGGTTGACCTGTCAGTAGCTACACATGGTTTAACTGTCAGTAGCTACACATGGTTGACCTGTCAGTAGCTACACATGGTTGAACTGTCAGTAGCTACACATGGTTGAACTGTCAGTAGCTACACATGGTTGACCTGTCAGTAGCTATACATGGTTGACCTGTCAGTAGCTACACATGGTTGAACTGTCAGTAGCTACACATGGTTGACCTGTCAGCAGCTACACATGGTTGAACTGTCAGTAGCTACACATGGTTGACCTGTCAGTAGCTACACATGGTTGAACTGTCAGTAGCTACACATGGTTGACCTGTCAGTAGCTACACATGGTTGAACTGTCAGTAGCTACACATGGTTGAACTGTCTGTGCAGCTACATATGGTTGAACTATATCTGTAGCTACATATGGTTGAACTATCATTGTAGCTACATATGGTGGAACTATCTGTCTAGCTACATATGGTTGAACTATGTCTAGCTACATATGGTTGAACTATCTGTCTAGCTACATATGGTTGAACTATCTGTCTAGCTACATATGATTGAACTATCTGTCAGTAGCTACATATGGTTGGACTATCTGTCTAGCTACATATGGTTGAAATATCTGTGCAGCTACATATGGTAGAACTATCTGAGTAGCTACATATGGTTGAATATGTCTATGTAGCTACAAATGGTTGAACTGTCTGTAGCTACATATGATTGAACTGTATGTAGCTACATATGGTTGAACTGTCTGTAACTACATATTGTTGAACTGACTAGCTACATATGGTTGAATATGTCTATGTAGCTACATATGGTTGAACTGTCTGTAGCTACATATGGTTGAACTGTATGTAACTACATGTGGTTGAATATGTCTATGTAGCTACATATGGTTGAACTGTCTGTAACTACATATGGTTGAACTGTCTGTAGCTACATATGGTTAAACTATCTGTCTAGCTACATATGGTTGAACTATCTGTCTAGCTACATATGGTTGAACTATCTGTCAGTAGCTACATATGGTTGGACTATCTGTCTAGCTACATATGGTTGAATATGTCTATGTAGCTACATATGGTTGAACTGTCTGTAGCTACATATGGTTGAACTGTATGTAACTACATGTGGTTGAATATGTCTATGTAGCTACATATGGTTGAACTGTCTGTAACTACATATGGTTGAACTGTCTGTAACTACATATGGTTGAACTGTATGTAACTACATATGGTTGAATATGTCTATGTAGCTACACATGGTTGAACTGTCTGTAACTACATATGGTTGAACTGTCTGTAGCTACATATGGTTGAACTATCTGTCTAGCTACATATGGTTGAACTATCTGTCTAGCTACATATGGTTGAACTATCTGTCAGTAGCTACATATGGTTGGACTATCTGTCTAGCTACATATGGTTGAAATATCTGTGCAGCTACATATGGTAGAACTATCTGAGTAGCTACATATGGTTGAATATGTCTATGTAGCTACAAATGATTGAACTGTATGTAGCTACATATGGTTGAACTGTCTGTAACTACATATTGTTGAACTGTCTGTAGCTACATATGGTTGAACTGTATGTAACTACATGTGGTTGAATATGTCTATGTAGCTACATATGGTTGAACTGTCTGTAACTACATATGGTTGAACTGTCTGTAGCTACATATGGTTGAACTGTATGTAACTACATGTGGTTGAACTGTCTGTAACTACATATGGTTGAACTGTCTGTAGCTACATATGGTTGAAATATCTGTGTAGCTACACATGGTAGAACTATCTGAATAGCTACATATGGTTGAATATGTCTATGTAGCTACATATGATTGAACTGTATGTAGCTACATATGGTTGAACTGTCTGTAACTACATATTGTTGAACTGACTAGCTATATATGGTTGAATATGTCTATGTAGCTACATATGGTTGAATTGTCTGTAGCTACATATGGTAGAACTATCTGAGTAGCTACATATGGTTGAATATGTCTATGTAGCTACACATGGTTGAATATGTCTATGTAGCTACATATGGTTGAACTGTTTGTAACTACATATGGTTGAACTGTCTGTAACTACATATGGTTGAACTGTCTGTAACTACATATGGTTGAACTGTCTGTAGCTGCATATGGTTGAATATGTCTATGTAGCTACATATGGTTGACCTGTCTGTAGCTACATATGATTGAACTGTCTGTAACTACATATGGTTGAATGTGTTTATGTAGCTACATATGGTTGAACTGTCTGTAGCTACATATGGTTGAACTGTCTGTAACTACATATTGTTGAACTGACGAGCTACATATGGTTGAATATGTCTATGTAGCTACATATGGTTGAATATGCCTATGTAGCTACATATGGTTGAATATGTTTATGTAGCTACATATGGTTGAATGTGTCTATGTAGCTACATATGGTTGAATGTGTCTATGTAGCTACATATGGTTGAATGTGTCTATGTAGCTACATATGGTTGAATGTGTCTATGTAGCTACATATGGTTGAATGTGTCTATGTAGCTACATATAGTTGAATGTGTCTATGTAGCTACATATGGTTGAATGTGTCTATGTAGCTACATATGGTTGAACTTTACACATTCTAAAATCAAGTCAAGCATTGATCTACACAATTTGGATACGATGACATGCATCAACTGGGTCAGCGAGCCTGACCACCCGATCCCGTTACTCGCCTCTAACGACACACAGTATACTGGCTCCGAGCAGACCAGTCCTTGTTTTAGCCCCGCACGCCAGGCAGGGTAACAACAAGTACCATCTGTTAACGTCCTATAGTATCTCGAACCCCAACTTCCCGCTCTCCGGGCAGACGCTATACCACCAGACCACGGAGACAATTTTACAAAATAAGATATAGATATCACAGCGTATATACCAATAATGGCAAGCAAGCTCTACACAAATCAAAACATGCTGTTAGATCGTGATTTGGATTTAGGTTTGTCAGGTATGTCTTAATGTGAATATGGCATACTTGTATCGATTTTGATATATCATGCTTGTTTTGATTTTATATAGCATACTTGTCTTAGGTTGTATATAAAAGTAATGCAGTTTTACACTAAATGTATTTTGTAAAATTCAACAGAGTTATAGACAGAAGTGGGGAATATAGACTTAGGAGTCGTGAATATAGACATAGAAGTGGTGAATATTGACATGGAAGTGGGGAATATAGACTTGGAAGTGGGGAATATAGACTTAGAAGTGGTGAATATAGACATGTTCTGCCAACCGCGGAGAACGTGTAAGCATAAAGATGGGTTAATTTTTAGCATATGGTATTCTTTTTAGGAAAAGGGAAATGTGTCACAGTTTGCACTTGAAGCAGAACCCCGAACTGTGTCAAACGATATCTAACACTCTATGTTGAAAACACAATCTACAAGGATGTGCCTGGGGCGGACTGTGACGGATGACGTTTCTGAAGCTGCCACTCTGACGCAGGCTGGCCTCGGGTCAAGCAACCCTTAATTAACGCGGACTTAAGTAACACTGTACTAACAACAGGCAAGAGTTAAGGTGCTGCGGGGAATTGTATGGCCGACGCTTCTAAACAACGTCATCCACAACCACAGTCCCTTGATGTCGCTACCCACGGGAACCCGGTTCCGAGATCGCCCAGGACACGCCCTTATTGATAACGAGTTTTAATCATTTACAGATCAACTTTACTATGCATTATTAGACATCTTTCGGAATTTGTTATAACAATTTAAGAGGCGACTAACGGGATCGGTCGGTCAGGCTCGCTGACTTGGTTCGTACATGTCATCGTATTCCAATTGCGTGGATCGATGCTCATGTTGTCAATCACTGGATTGTTTGGTCCAGACTCGATTATTTACAGGCCGCCGTCATATAGTGGTATATTGCTGAGTGCGGCGTTAAACAACAAACAAACAATACGAGGATTTGAGGCTTTCGGGTATTTGGGGAGTATATCTTTTCTTAGGAACAGAATTAAAAGAATACGAACATTAAATACACCATGGAAAGTTAATGTTGGAAATATTTCCAATACTTCTAATTTATCTATTTATTTCAACTCTTTGCAAGGTATATAGGAAACCCACTAGGTCAACGTGCAAATGACTTAAAGGTTTCTCTCATATCCGCCTTGTCCATTTGGAGTTGAGATGTTCCAGTCCTTTTTGTGAATGATGTTTCCTGATCCATCAACTGAATAATATTGATGAATTTAGCCCTCTCACATATCAGCCAAATTCAACACAAATTCAAATGCCGAACTTATATATATTTCCAGACACCCGAAGCAAGGAGCATTAGCATGAGGCGACCGTATCGGTATCTCCCCGCCTGGGGGCGTGGCACTCTCGGTGGAACACACGTGACTCATATCTACTTATGCCCACCTGACCAGGAAATACACACACCTTGTGGAACAGACTAAAGGTTTACACTCAGCTGATGACACAACAGACAGGTGTACCAGCACGGACACAACAGACAGGTGTACCAGCACGGACACAACAGACAGGTGTACCAGCACGGACACAACAGACAGGTGTACCAGCACGGACACAACAGACAGGTGTACCAGCACGGACACAACAGACAGGTGTACCAGCACGGGGGGACGGGAGAAAGCATGTTGTCAAGAAATAACTGTCGCTCTATGCAACGTCTGTACCGATAGTTCTTGTGGTTCGTGTATTTGTAAGCATGATCTTGCTCACTCAAGTGGGATGTGAAAAGGTGATTCTTTGGGTTTTTTTAAGAATGAATTAATCATACACAATCCGTAGGATACAACTGTGTTCATTGAAACAGTCACAGAATGAACAACAGCTACGCTTTCATCGCCTTCACCGGAAGTCCCGTCACCTTCGCTGACCTTGTAGGACTTCCGTTTCTGATTCTCATGGGGATTACGGAACTCGTTCTGAACTTGATCGTGCTCGTGGCGTTGCGCTCCTCCCAAGAAGACGCCTCCAACTCATTCATCGTCAACTTGGCAATGGCCGACGCCCTGACCGGCCTCATCGTCATCTACAACAGCGTGTACACCATGCTCGAGTGGAAAGACGTCCACGAATGTCTCTTCAGGTTTGGGCTTCTGATCGGCGTGAACATGGCGTCTGTACTAAGCATTATGTTGCTCACCGTGGACAGATATGTCAAGATCAAAGACCCATTCCGTCACAAGCGGCTGTTCACGTCGAAGAGAGTGACTTTGTTGAACACTTCCGTGTGGGTATTATCCCTAACGGTGGCAATACTGCCTGTAGCCGGCTGGAACCGGTCACAGGAAGTGAAGAAGACATGCAAGTTCTTCACGGTATTTTCCACCAGCTATCTCGGGACTGTCGTGGTCATATTCGTGATACCTCTGGTTGCCATAGTGACACTGTACCCTCAGATCTACGTTCTGGCAAGGAAGCACGCCATGGCGATCCACGCCCAGCTGTGTCGCACGAGTTCTGGCAACACACCCAGGTCCACGCTCAGGTTCGCCAAGACGGTGGGCATCATCATCGGCATGTACATCCTGTGCTGGGCGCCAGTAGGTAGGTAGGGAATCCTGGTGGACTCCAGGTGTAGGTTGTAGGGATTCCAAGTGGATTCCAGGTGGATTCCAGGTGTAGGTAGGTAGGGAGTCCCGGTGGACTCCAGGTGTAGGTAGGGGGTCTAGGTGTAGGTAGGGGGTCCAGGTGTAGGTAGGGAGTCCAGGTGTAGGTAGGGGGTCCAGGTGTAGGTAGGGAGTCCAGGTGTGGGTAGGGAATCCAGGTGTAGGTAGGTAGGGATTCCAGGTGCAGGTAGGGAGTCCAGGTGTAGGCAGGGAGTCCAGGTGTAGGTAGGGAGTCCAGGTGTAGGTAGGGAGTCCAGGTGTGGGTAGGAAGTCCAGGTGTAGGTAGGGAGTCCAGGTGTGAGTAGGGAGTCCAGGTGTAGGTAGGGAGTCCAGGTGTAGGTTAGGAGTCCAGTTGTGGGTAGGTAGGGAGTCCAGTTGTGGGTAGGTAGGGAGTCCAGGTGTAGGTAGGGAGTCCAGGTGTAGGTTAGGAGTCCAGTTGTGGGTAGGTAGGGAGTCCAGTTGTGGGTAGGTAGGGAGTCCAGGATCCCGTTCCACAAAGCGATCTTAGCGCTACGACTGTCGTAAGTATGTCTATGTTAAAGTATGGGGGATACGATCCATTTAGTGCTAAGATCGCTTTGTGGAACGGCGCCCAGGTGTATGTAGGGAGTCCAGGTGATTCCATGGGGAGGGGGGGGGGGGGGGGGGGGACTCAAGGTGTAGGCAGCGGCGACCGGGTGTATAGTCAATCTTTATTTCTTAATACTGAGAGTGAGTGATTGAGTTGGGTATAACGCCGCTTTTAACATTATTCCAGTTATATCACGGCGTGTCAGCTTAATTAGGGAGGAAAGCCCGAAGTAATTGAGGTTTCAGACAGTTACCACTTCGGTGAAACCCACGGGCACGGGTATGATGCTGACAAACCTAGAAACATAGGTTAGGGGCGAACCGGGATTCGAACCCACAATCATAGGTTTCTGCCGTGACCAAGGGACGCAACTCTGCGCATCGACTGGACCACCTGTGCCCCCTTTAATACTGAGAAGGCGCTAGATCTATAGTTCATGTATACAAAGTTGTTGAGGATACACTTATACAATAGAATATACATCATTAACCATGATAACTATTAAATCAAGTCGTTGAGTATGCATGCTTTCTCAGATTCATTGCATGAACACCCGTGAAGGTCTTGGGTAGAACTGGTCTTCAGCAAGCCACGCTTGACGTAAAAGGCGACTATGCCGGTCATAAGAGGCGACTTACGGGATCGGTGATCGGCTGACTTGGTTGATGCATATCATCGTATCTCAATTGCGTAGATCGATGCTCATGACGTCAATCACTGGATTGTCTGTTCAAGACTCGATATTTACAGACTGCCATCATATAGCTGGAATATTGCTAAGTGTGGCGTTAAACCACAAACAAACAAACAAACAAGGCAAGGAAAAATGAACATTGACCAATATTTAAATGTGAGAGTAATTTAGTCTTCATTAGTAAGGAAAATTTACATAAGTGTTGCTTAAGATTTTGAGAAATGCCAAATTTTCTCAGCTTGTGAAGCAGTCTTGTTAATATGTACAGACCATGAGAATGGGTTTGTAAAATACTTTCCAAGGTATTAAATAAAGTAACGACCTCCAGAAGTTGCCCCCTGAAAAGCCTTTTTTTTCTCTTTGCGATTACGGCAAACAAAAGAAGAAATAACTTGACCGTTCCGGGATGTATGATTATATCATCTATACATTTGGCCTACATATGCTCTGCTGATTCATTTATGAAGAAAGAAAAGAGAAACGGACTTAAAATACATCCTTGACGAACACCAATATTACAAGGTGGAGTCCACGTGTAGTGTAGGTGAAGGTACGTAGCGAAGTTCAGGTGTAGTCCATGGATTCGACACTAAAACAATATGATTATCTTCATTGCCGCCTTTCGAACTATTATGATCAAGGTCTACAAAGAGCCCTTAGCTGGCTGATACTTTGACATAGTCTTACGACAGACACGGCGCCAGGACCATTATCTTGAAAATTCCGTGTTTGTCGTAAGCTGACATAGTGATTCAGGACATTCTTCTTCTCCATCAATCATCATGGTGGTACAAGGCCAATGTATGACATATTTCACATACAGACTTGACAACACGATATTTCGTACATCATATTTTCGATAATATAATTGATATAAACTTCGATAATGATTGCATTTCTTTCAAATTGGATGTACAAATAGTCCTATAATAATAATAATGATCACAATAATAATAATAATAATAGTAGTAGCAGCATATTTTATAGAACCTTTCATGTACGTACAAATTTCTTCCTGTCTTCTTTGAATACCTCACAACAAAAAGTATAATGGAATTCGTCTGCAATAGCTGGTGATTTACATTATGTACACGTGATTAGATTATGATCAGTAGTTATGAATATTAAAATAGGGTAAGACATGACTTCAGGGCACAGTCGGATTTGCTGTGAGAAGGAAGTTGCTTCATAAAATTGATAGTTATTACCTTTCGAACTAAACAAGCTAAACTGTCACTTCTCCATTTTTTTAAAAATATATCCTTTAGAACTCGTTCAACAATTACGACAATCCATTCGTCATGGAAATATTGAGGTACGAGATATACTCCGGTCAGGCAGCAAGTATTCAGTAACTGCTCTAGACGGTATATCCAAGGGTCGATCAGCCATCATACTACCATGCAATGAATGCTCGGACACTTACATAGAGTATTATGATCTGCAAGCTCGACGCAGTGTTTATGTCTAACTGGACCGAGCTGTATATTGTATTAGATGATGTACCATGGGCCAATGGCCGACATCTGCACAAAATAAAGAATTGAAGAATGGATCAGCCATCATTAAGATGTGTAATACGTTTGGAATTTTTTTCGAGTTACATTCTATTTCAATATTATTCAGTAACGTTGCATTGCTTTTTAAACCTGGAAGATTTCATATCACTTTGAAAAATCGAGAAGATAAATGTTCTCCTTGCCTTAGTCCACATTTACTAGGGGGGATCTGTTTGTGTGAAGCCTCGTTCTGAGTAATTGTTCTGTGTTCCCAGGCACGTACCTCCTCCTGGTGCTGCTCGACCGCCCCCTGGTGGAGGAGACGGGAGTTGACCTCGGCGCCGTCCTCACCTACACTGCCGGTGTCGGCTTCCTCAACAGTCTCATCAACCCTCTCGTGTATGCCATCAAGATCCCCGCGGTCGGCCGGGTGTTCAGGAGAGTGTGCTGTTGTTGTTGCTGTTCCTGGTCTGACCCCGCCCCCTCCGCCAGACACAGTGTGTACACACTGGCTAGTGTTGGTCTTATCCCCTTGAGACCGGACGACGCCAGGTGATGAACGCCAGACGCAAGGTGATGAACGCCAGGTGATGTGTGCCAGACGATAGGTGATGTAACATGAAGACACGTAACAGAAGCAAAACAAAATCAGCATTCAACGTCACTGTGTCACCACCATGTGATGTGCGGGATATGCACCTGAACACCGCAACGTGATGTGTGCGATATGCAACTGAACACTATTATGTGATGTGCGCGATATGCAACTGAACACCACCACGTGATGTGCTCGATATACACCTGAACACCGCCACGTGATATTCGCGGTATGCAACTGAACACTATTATGTGATGTGCGCGATATGCAACTGAACACCACCACGTGATATTCGCGGTATGCAACTGAACACCACCACGTGATGTGCGGGATATGCAACTGAACACCACCACGTGATATTCGCGGTATGCAACTGAACATCGCCACGTGATATTCGCGGTATGTAACTGAACACCGCCACGTGATATTCGCGGTATGCAACTGAACACCGCCACGTGATATTCGCGGTATGTAACTGAACATCGCCATGTGATATTCGCGGTATGCAACTGAACACCGCCACGTGATGTGTGCGATATGCAACTGAACACCACCACGTGATGTGCGCGATATGCAACTGAACACCACCACGTGATGTGCGCGACATGAACAATCCTGGTCTGGAATCTGGCAAAAAATATGTAAATTTAAATCAGAATTGGTGCAATAAAATGTTTGATAACTTCACGGGGATGCTTCGTTTCTATATGTCCTTTTTGAGATACGATAAAGTCACGTTATCAACCGACACCAGCAAAAATGTATGTCTGTTTTATTGACTTTTCAAAAGCTTTCAATTCTGTCAACAGAGAAAAGCTTTCCCCGGATATTTATTCCAAAAGAACGGCCTTGGTAAAACAGGGGGGGAAGTGTTACGATCTCTGTGCACCAACCTGTGACAGCCTGTACGCGTGCCTGCACCGACACATGTAAATACAGAAGTGTTGGAATGCCCCTCAGGTGCACGACTGCGTTGTGTTCTTAATGGTCCGCTTTTGTTCTCAATTTTCATTCATGAATTGGTTAGTGAAAGCACGTCCTCTTGTACAAGTGGTGTTCAGGTATTCCCAGATTCCACGGAGCAGTGCCCATATGCTGATGTTGTTCTGTTTTCTGATACTGTAATTGGCCTCCAAAAACAAATCGATATTTTAGAGAAACATTCCAGTACATGTAGACAAAACAAGAATTGTTATACATTGTATATAAAAATGGCAAACTATCTAGAGCCGAAAAGTGGTTTACAAACTTGCCCCAATTAAAGTTTCATCCTCGTATAACATCTTGGTCTGCTGGTCAGTGGGCAAGCATCGATAAACAATCTGACCCAAAAGCTACGAAGATTCTCATCACTGTTCAGCGCAGTTTATTAAAGTTTGAAGATCTCTCATATTTCAACATCTTTGACTGTAAAAGGTTTTAGGCAAGGTTGCCTACCCTAGTGTATGGTTCTGATGTTTGGGTATTCAAAGGTATAATTCTTGCGAATAAAAATTCAGTTACAAGAACGTAATTGTTTTCTAGGCATCCACACATCAAACAACAAGTGATATTGTACCAGAGGAATGTGGAAGACACCCCATCTACATATTGACAATAAAAAGCTGTATCTCATCATATGTGAGGGATGAAGCACTCCTCCTCGGGTGTGGTCGAGGACGTAGGACAGAGGCAAGAGGGTATCAGCAATAGAAGACCGAGGAGCGAACTGAGGTCTTACGTTGCCGAGACCCTCTTGCCTCGATCTTCTTTCCTCGACCACAACCGAGGAGGAGTGCTTTATCTCACTTACAAACTGTCTAAGTGCAAGAAATAACAGAAAGAATAAGAAAACATGGAGATATTGTGAAACAATCCATGCAGTGTGTCGCGGTATACATGGAATGCTCACAAAGCGTGTAAAAGAAGAAGTGGTTCTTGGATATGCGTGGATTGGACAGGGAGTTGGGAATGTTACAGCTTTATAATCAGTTGTGCATCAAGATGTAGAGATTGTTTTCAGCCTCATTTGTATACATTAGATTTTGTGTTGTTTAACGCCGCACTCAGAAATATTCCAGCTATATGATGGCGGTCTGTAAGTAATCGAGTCTGGACCAGATAATCCAGTGTTGACATCATGAGCATCGATCCACGCAATTGGGATCGATTACATGCATCAACCAAGTCAGCAAGCTTGACCCCCCGATCCCGTTAGTCGCCTCTTACGACAAGCATAGTTGTCATTTATGGCAAGCATATGTTGCTGAAGACCTATTCTGCCACGGATCTTCACGGGTAGTATACATTACAGAGATCTAAGGAATCATTATAGTGTATCTAAATATACGTCCTGTCCACGAATAAATATATTTTGTATACAAATGTCAACAGAAAATGACCACCTTCTGCAGAATGTGGCTACGTTTATACGCCATGTACTGTCAACACGTAACCTTACATGGAACACTTGCCCAGGGTAAACATTGTACTTGCACCACGGGTTTAGCCTGCAGTGCAGAAATAAACATATCTTAACCGACTCAACATAGTGACAGAAGCGCACGTAAAGCACTCGTTGCCATGATGTTTGTTTCAGTGTTGTTTAACGCCGCACTAAGCAATATTCCACTAAGCAGTATTCCACTAAGCAGTATGACGACGATCTGCAAATAAACGAGTCTGGAATAGGCAATCCAGTGATTAACATCATGAGCATCGATCCAATTGTGATACGATGACATGCATCAACCAAGTCAGCGAGCGTGACCACCCGATCCCGTTAGTCGCCTCTTACGACAAGCATAGTCGCCTTTTACGGCAAGCATGGGTTGCTGAAGACATATACCACCCCGCTCACACATTGGCCATTTGAGGAGATATTATACAATCTAGGGGCGTTTTTTTTTAAAAACTCTTTGATTAAAATGGATACTAAATTGAAGATATTTAGAAGGTATTTTCTTGCAAATGACATGTTTATTTCATTGAGTGACTTGACAAATGTAATATTTCTTAGTGGCGGAACCAGGAACAAAAATGTCCCCTTCGTCAGGTCACGAGAGAGCTTTTAAAAACACCATGCGATGATGATGATGATGATGATGATGTGAAAAGTATCTGACCAATGTAAATAAAAAACAAAAGAATGGCATTATATCAATTTCGATGTGGTTATTATGATCTGATGTTATATTATAAAACTATTTTATGCCACTGGGAACCAATTATGCAGAATTTTGACAGTAATAATATTGAGCACGAATAACATGTTCTTCTCATTTGTATACATTACAGATGTTCTAAGGAGTCATTATATTAAGTAGTAAATATACGTCCTGTCCATGAATAAAGACATTTATTACTTGCAAGTGAAGAGATCACCAGTTTAATAAACATACAGCTGTATTACACATTGTGTAATACCAAAAAGTCGAAACACGTTTCACGAACAAATATTGAAAGCTCTCAACATCCCTTGGCTTATTCAACGACATTGTGTGTGGAGATGATAGATCACTGGGAGGAGATTATGCACACTCAATGACCCCAGCAACCTTGTTGCTAGGCTGACGTCACAGGGCATTGTTTCGCCGATGGATCTTGCAACAAAATTCAACAAATTACGTCATCGGGTATTGTGACGTGATTGTAAACTTTGAGGTGCAAGGCCCCGTTCCACAAGGCGATCGTATTGTAGCGCAACGAGTCGTTAGTCTAAGTTAAAGTATGTGAGATGCGATAGCCTTCGCCGCGCTACGATTATTTTGTGGGACGGACGCCTGAATTGTAACGGTGGACCATTGTATGATATTAAATTCATACGTTCCAACTTTTGACGTGTTTGAAGTATTATTCTGTTAAACTCAAATGGATTATGCCATGGATCGTGTAGGTGTCAGCCTATTCACACTCAACAGTATAATTCTAAAAACATTATAAATGGCAAGTAATAAATAAAATACTAAACTCGCTCCCGTGTAAAACCAATTTTATGAAACTCGTGAATAGTTGTGGTATCTGACTCGCTTTCGCTCGTCAGATACCAGAACTATTCACTCGTTTCATAATATTGGTATTACACGGGAGCTCGTTTAGTATTCTGTATTTTGTATACAAATGTCAACAGAAAATGACCACCTTCTGCAGAATGGGGCTAATGTTTATACACCATGTACTGTCAACACGTAACCTTACATGGAACACTCGCCCAGTTAGTGTAATCCATGTATTTGTACTGCGGGCCTTCCCGATGCAAGGGAGATAACTGACTGTATAAATCCAGTTTCAACTTTTAAGAGACAGTTAACTCCCTTGCCTCGGGAGGATGCAAGCTCCTTCCCAGCGCTTGACACCTTTGTTACACTCTCGGTAACATCGCTGCCACCAGTGTGGGCGCGGCCATTACAAGAATCTTGAAATTTGCCCTCTAACCCCAAATGTAGTAACGTTTGGACTTTTGTTTATATCTTTGGGAATGCCATGATATTTCATTTTGAAAAGGTTTACGACTGACCATGTTTTCCAGATGAATTTACTTTGTTGTTTTAATAATCAGATTGGTTCGAGATTGCAGACTAACGGAAAATCAACCAACTTCTCCCTTACATTCTTACTATATCAATAACACGATAGTTTTAATGAAACAGAAATTCAAATTGACAAACGAAGAAAGTAATGTAGCAGCGATAAGTGTATTCGGCGTCAAGACAGTCGTCACTTGTTTGTAAACATAACGGTCATTCGGTTGCGAGTTCAACTCCAAGCATGGTGTGGCCACCTATTCACAGTGGGGAGTTTTAGTATAGAGAGCTCCGCGAACGGGCTATCGCTGTGAGGAGCTTGGGGAAGATGACAGTCCATTCAGAACATTCGTGACCAACTTGTCCCATTCCGGGACAAGCTGAATGTAGACCTTGTTGTGGGTCACGGAAACATGCGAATGGAGACGAATGAGTTCAGAAATAAACTGACATTATTCGTGATAGTGACAGAAGCGCACGTAAAGCACTCGTGGTCAGGAACGATCACCCATTGGCCATTTTGTTTGGGGATGTTATACAATCTAGGAGCGGTTTAACAGTCTCTTTGATTAATATGGATACTAAATTGAAGATATTTTTGTATTTTCTTGCAAATGACATGTTTATTTCATTGAGTGACTTGACAAATTTAATATTTCTTAGTGGCGGCACCAGGAGTAAAAATGTCAGCTTTGTCAGGTCACGAGAGAGCTTTTAAAAACACCATGCGAAGCACATGTGGTATAATAATAATAATAATAATAATAATAATAATAATAATAATAACAATAATAACAACAACAACAATAATAATAATAATAATAATAATAATAATAATAATAATAATAATAATAATAATAATAATGTGAAAAGTATCTGACTAGTGTAAATAAAAAACAAACAGAATGGCATTATATCAATTTCGATGTGGTTATTATGATCTGATGTTATATTATAACACTATTTTATGAAACTGGGAACCAATTTAGTCTATCTTACAGACCCTGATACATTTATATCAACTACAGCTCATGCAAGTCTATAATGTTTGGCAATATTACTGCAGTATCAAAATGAAGAGAATCACTGGGCTCCCTTTTTTATAAGATTTTTATTAAGATAACTGAACAAATGTTTTTTTCTGTACGATATGTTCATTTCAGAGACTATATGTTAGTCTAGGAACCAATTATGCAGAATTTTGACAGTAATAATACTGAGCACGAATAACATGTTCTTCTCATTTGTATACATTACAGATGATCTAAGGAATCATTATATTGTATCTAAATATACGTCCTGTCCATGAATAAATATATTTTGTATACAAATGTCAACAGAAAATGACCACCTTCTGCAGAATGTGGCTGCGTTTCTACACCATGTACTGTCAACACGTAACCTTACATGGAACACTTGCCCAGTTAGTGTAATCCATGTATTTGTACTGCGGGACTCAGTCAACAGTTCACATCTTCCCGATGCAAGGGAGATAACTGATTGTAGAAGTCCAGTTTCAACTGTTAAGAGATAGTTAACTCCCTTGCCTCGATGACTGTTCATTCAGAACATAGGTGACCAACTTGTCCCAATCCGGGACAAGCCGAATGTAGACCTTGTTGTGGATCACGGAAACATGCGAATGGAGACGAATGAGCTCAGTAATAAACTGACATTATTCGTGATAGTTACAGAAGCGCACGTAAAGCACTCGTGGCCAGGAACGACCACCCATTAGCCATTTTGTTTCTAGGAGCGGTTTAACAAAGTCTCTTTGATTAATATGGATACTAAATTGAATATATTTGTACTTTTTTGCCAATAACATCATTTTAACCTGTCTATTTCATTGAGTGAGTGACTTGACAAGTTTAATATTATATTTCTTCGTGGCGGAACCAGGTCACGAGACAGCTTTTAAAAACACCCTGCGAAACACATGAATAATAATAATAATAATAATAATAATAATAATAATAATAATAATACACGCGATCTACGGTATATAATGGAAATATCATTGTTGACGTAATATTCATTTGGCTCACGTCATAGGCAATGACGTCACAATAGTAACGACCGACCCCATATTGACATGTCACTTTCTCCATATGTTCTTCAATATTCTAGACACACGTCCTCTCTACAACTAATTAATACGTGTTGATAATGAAGCTATTATTACAGTTGTGAATGTTGATGTTTTTACGAAACTCTTATCGGAATGTATGTATTCTAATACTCGACTAACATTTTCACTGTACTGCATGCACTGTCTTCGCTACAGACGGCGCAACCTGACACTCTGCTTGCACCACGCTTCAGTCAGGGGTCCATATATCTTGTATCGTCTCTGCTTTAATACACTATAGCTCCTCCCATGTAGTTTGTACTTTCGATATCAGTATTATACTGCACACTAAGAAATGCAGGTCAACGGGTGCACATATTCGTCCTAAGCGTACAGGCCATTGTCACAGCAAAAATTGCATGTATTTATTATCATGTACACAGACACACCTCCACCGCATTCCTCAAGTTCACGCAATGAATAAGTCGTCATATTGTCAGACGGGGATAACCTGCGCGTGGAGACAGCCTCGTTCTGGCGGTGACCTCAGGTCACTCAGTCTGCACGGAGTTTCCCTCACGCGCTTGTATCATCACAGGTGAGCGCATGAAATGAGCTCTGGGACATGGCGCTCCCAAGTGTCAGAGAGCACATCAGTTTAATGACGGAACTCGATATGACTATATGTGAAGACACGTTTTCGAAAGCGTGTAGTGTGTGACTGTGTCAGGTTGGGAGACGCGGCTGACAACCTGTTGCTCCGCGTGTTGTTGCGACGAGATAATCGGAGTGTTGTCGACAGTCGTGTTTTGTCTAGACGGGTTACACAGATAATCGCCAGGTAGGTAATATGGGGGGCGATATTTTGTGTCGGATTTGTTTGACGACCATGTCTGTTGTTGTCAATTGTTTTATGAGATCCCATATTTTAAGGGCTTTGTTACTTCGGGTATAAGGCTTTTAAGTATATTGCATAGTTTCTTTAGAATGTAGATATAATATATATAGACAGGTACCATGTAACCAATAATAGTAACCAAAAAACTCGCAGAGGAGGCCAAAGTCTACGATTTTTTTGCAAGTTTTTTTATTGTTATTATTATTAGTTACATGGCCCTGGCTGTAGTTATATATATGCGTAATGACAAACTGCAAAATCCCTGCGTTGAAGTGAGGCTAATGAAAATGGTGAAAACGTTGATATACCCTGTTTTATTGTGGTACGTATAATGTCTACCATTTCCTGCCCCTGCCACAGTCCCAGGGACGTCTAAGAGGCTGAATACAAGATTTGGTTCCATGTGTATATTAATTCCAGGGAAACTTTCACTACCAACATTTACCAACTACCAACATTTGTTGGAGGCGCAAATCACATCAAGTTGTGGTTCCTATCACACTGCAAGGTGTTCCTGTCTAAAGGAACATTCACACAAATACGTTCAATCTTTTGAAAATATCAAGTGTTTAAAAGAGTGACAAAAACATTGTGCTGCTATATAAAAAAATGGGGGCTAGGGTTTGTTTGGGGTGTTATTTTAGGGTAGGGGAGAAGAATGAAAGGATACATGACATTTAAACCTGTAACAAATGCTCTGTGTAAAAATTCCTAGAATCTATTTAACAAATTCTCATTGCAATGAATTCTCATGCTACAATACTTTCATCGGTTTCAATTCTGTTTTGGCTGGGTTCTGTATTCTCTCCGATTCTGTCTTGATGAATGTTTTCACATTTTCCTTTAACCTTAATCATGTTAATTAACTACCAGTATTTGTTTCATGCTTTTCTTTTTTTACTGTATTCTTTTGTTTATTTATGTTTATATTTTGGCGAACATATATATATCTTATTTAGCAGTGACAATTTGCATGGACAGCAGTCATAAACACACCAAACACTAAATGTGGGCAGAATAAAAACATGTTCACAAGCCCCTCCCCTCAGGCAGCAGCTGATCACCTCCGATTATTCAGTATTCAAATGACAACTTGACAAATGAAGTAAAAGAAAATTCTACAATAAAGACTTAAGAATTTATTGAACAAAAAAACCCCTTGTGCAGGCCTCAAAGTTACAACAAAAACGGTAGCCAATGCGACCTAAATTTCAATTAGTCTACTGTCTAAAATTCAGAGGTAGCCAAATGAGTACCTTGAAAAATATCTTGTGGCGACTAAATTCTATTGCTACACATCTGTAGACACAAAGATAAATAACAGCTTATCTTGGAAAACATGTCTGCTAATAATTCTACCCGCAAATAATTCCTCCTAAAGTCGACAGTGAACCGAAATACATAGATATTAATGTAATTAGTACTTTATTTTAGTTGAGAATGCTCATTGGACATGTTGGATAAGCAAGGATATACCTATATAATCTATTAACATAAATTGCATCATTGTTTGTCATGTTAGAGTCACAAGTAACAAAAATCAAATACAGTTTCCACTAATATACAATTCCAGGACTAGTGCTATAACCTGTACATTTTATAATAGTTATTTGATAAAAGATCATTTCAAATGCTTTTGGTTGCCTACAATATTGGCTTGACTTCTTGATTTTTACCACTGACTACCTGGAAAAAAACTACTTGTAGCTATATGGCTGCTTGGTCAAAATGTAAACCTTGAGGCCTGACCTAGGTGTGACAGAGTACAATGTCTAACACAAAAGTGTAAAACAGTTTATAGATGCTCGTAGTAGTATGTACATAGACTTACATATGTTATGTACAATTGTGCATATATATGTAGACAGAGCTTGTAAACATACTGATGATGATATGTGAGTTACAAACAATAGCAGATAATGATCAACAAAGACACTACTAAAGAGAGCACATAATTCAGTGGGCACTGAACAGAAGAGGTGGGGGAGCTATTTGACATGTCGTCATCTTGGTATTAAACTTGGTATGTAGAAGTTTTGACTTGGCATGGTCTGGTCTGGGGTTTAGAATAAGTGAAAGCATCTTATTGTTTTCTGAATTGATTACATTGGAAAAAACTTGTTTGAGCTGAATATATTGTACAGCAACCCTTGCACAGTGTAATGAATCTGGGCTTCACCCTCTCTTGTTCCGATGGCGAAGTTTGTCTCGTCTCTGTCTGCTGGTGTCTTAACCAGTGTGTCAACAGTCTCAAAATATTGCTAACAAGGGGGTAGCCTTAAAATCTACTAGCCAGTGTCAGATTTTGCTAGCTTAAGTATGTGTGATACTTTATTTTTCTAGAAATTTGTTTTTGTGTGTCAATAAACATGATAAAGAAAACCCAAATTGCAAATCATGATTCAAATCTGCAGGGGTGGAACTTTGGTCCTGCAACTTTGCAACCTTGATTCTTTACATGTATGAATTTGATTTTTGTTTTTTGATTGTCATATTCATCTACAGAAATGGCAGAACTTTCATTTTGATCAATATCGTAGTTTGTGGTTATTCCCTCTAAGATTTTGATACTTTCAATGAGGAATAAAGCTTCTTATTCCGACTGAGGACCATAGTGGAAGGAAGTTGCAGATCTGCTGTCCCTGTCCTTGACTCACATCATGTGCCTCAGTGACAATAACACGACACATCAGTCAATGAATATATGATATCTTCATCATGTGCCTCAGTGACAATGACACAACACATCATTCAATGAATATATGATATCTTCATCATGTGCCTCAGTGACAATAACACGACACATCATTCAATGAATATATGATATCTTCATCATGTGTCTCAGTGACAATAACACAACACATCATTCAATGAATATACGATATCTTCATCATGTGTCTCAGTGACAATAACACGACACATCAGTCAATGAATATATGATATCTTCATCATGTGCCTCAGTGACAATGACACAACACATCATTCAATGAATATATGATATCTTCATCATGTGCCTCAGTGACAATGACACGACACATCAGTCAATGAATATACGATGTCTTCATCATGTGCCTCAGTGACAATGACACGACACATCATTCAATGAATATATGATATCTTCATCATGTGTCTCAGTGACAATAACACGACACATCAGTCAATGAATATATGATATCTTCATCATGTGTCTCAGTGACAATAACACGACACATCAGTCAATGAATATATGATATCTTCATCATGTGCCTCAGTGACAATGACACGACACATCATTCAATGAATATACGATGTCTTCATCATGTGCCTCAGTGACAATGACACGACACATCATTCAATGAATATACGATGTCTTCATCATGTGTCTCAGTGACAATAACACGACACATCAGTCAATGAATATATGATATCTTCATCATGTGTCTCAGTGACAATAACACAACACATCATTCAATGAATATATGATATCTTCATCATGTGCCTCAGTGACAATGACACGACACATCAGTCAATGAATATATGATATCTTCATCATGTGCCTCAGTGACAATGACACGACACATCAGTCAATGAATATATGATATCTTCATCATGTGCCTCAGTGACAATGACACAACACATCATTCAATGAATATATGATATCTTCATCATGTGTCTCAGTGACAATGACACGACACATCATTCAATGAATATATGATATCTTCATCATGTGTCTCAGTGACAATAACACAACACATCATTCAATGAATATATGATATCTTCATCATGTGCCTCAGTGACAATGACACGACACATCAGTCAATGAATATATGATATCTTCATCATGTGCCTCAGTGACAATGACACGACACATCAGTCAATGAATATATGATGTCTTCATCATGTGCCTCAGTGACAATGACACAACACATCAGTCAATGAATATATGATATCTTCATCATGTGTCTCAGTGACAATAACACGACACATCAGTCAATGAATATATGATATCTTCATCATGTGTCTCAGTGACAATAACACGACACATCAGTCAATGAATATATGATATCTTCATCATGTGCCTCAGTGACAATGACACGACACATCATTCAATGAATATACGATGTCTTCATCATGTGTCTCAGTGACAATAACACGACACATCATTCAATGAATATATGATATCTTCATCATGTGTCTCAGTGACAATAACACAACACATCATTCAATGAATATATGATATCTTCATCATGTGCCTCAGTGACAATGACACGACACATCAGTCAATGAATATATGATATCTTCATCATGTGCCTCAGTGACAATGACACGACACATCAGTCAATGAATATATGATATCTTCATCATGTGCCTCAGTGACAATAACACGACACATCAGTCAATGAATATACGATGTCTTCATCATGTGTCTCAGTGACAATAACACAACACATCATTCAATGAATATATGATATCTTCATCATGTGTCTCAGTGACAATAACACGACACATCAGTCAATGAATATATGATATCTTCATCATGTGTCTCAGTGACAATAACACGACACATCAGTCAATGAATATATGATATCTTCATCATGTGCCTCAGTGACAATGACACGACACATCATTCAATGAATATACGATGTCTTCATCATGTGTCTCAGTGACAATAACACGACACATCAGTCAATGAATATATGATATCTTCATCATGTGTCTCAGTGACAATAACACAACACATCATTCAATGAATATATGATATCTTCATCATGTGCCTCAGTGACAATGACACGACACATCATTCAATGAATATACGATGTCTTCATCATGTGTCTCAGTGACAATAACACGACACATCATTCAATGAATATATGATATCTTCATCATGTGTCTCAGTGACAATAACACAACACATCATTCAATGAATATATGATATCTTCATCATGTGTCTCAGTGACAATAACACGACACATCAGTCAATGAATATATGATATCTTCATCATGTGCCTCAGTGACAATGACACGACACATCAGTCAATGAATATATGATATCTTCATCATGTGCCTCAGTGACAATAACACGACACATCAGTCAATGAATATACGATGTCTTCATCATGTGCCTCAGTGACAATAACACGACACATCAGTCAATGAATATACGATGTCTTCATCATGTGCCTCAGTGACAATAACACGACACATCAGTCAATGAATATATGATATCTTCATCATGTGCCTCAGTGACAATGACACAACACATCAGTCAATGAATATATGATATCTTCATCATGTGCCTCAGTGACAATAACACGACACATCAGTCAATGAATATACGATGTCTTCATCATGTGCCTCAGTGACAATGACACAACACATCAGTCAATGAATATATGATATCTTCATCATGTGCCTCAGTGACAATAACACGACACATCAGTCAATGAATATACGATGTCTTCATCATGTGCCTCAGTGACAATAACACGACACATCAGTCAATGAATATATGATATCTTCATCATGTGCCTCAGTGACAATGACACGACACATCAGTCAATGAATATACGATATCTTCATCATGTGTCTCAGTGACAATAACACGACACATCAGTCAATGAATATATGATATCTTCATCATGTGCCTCAGTGACAATGACACAACACATCATTCAATGAATATATGATATCTTCATCATGTGCCTCAGTGACAATGACACGACACATCAGTCAATGAATATACGATATCTTCATCATGTGTCTCAGTGACAATGACACGACACATCAGTCAATGAATATATGATATCTTCATCATGTGTCTCAGTGACAATAACACGACACATCAGTCAATGAATATACGATGTCTTCATCATGTGCCTCAGTGACAATGACACAACACATCAGTCAATGAATATATGATATCTTCATCATGTGCCTCAGTGACAATAACACGACACATCAGTCAATGAATATATGATATCTTCATCATGTGTTCGTATCAAGACACTGGGGATCTACATGTGATATATTACACATCTGTCTCACTAACAATAAACTAACCTAATTTCTTTGAAATGAGAGTTAAGAATTAGTTTACCATTGGTCATTTCATGATCACCAAAAGTTGCCATACAAGCTTTGGAAGACATTTTAATTTATTTAAAGAAAATAATTTTTAGTTACTGTTGAAATCTGAGTCATCATCTTGTGGCATTGTCCAGATTATGAGGTATTATTTCCATAGCGCAGGATTGTTGTTACCATGGTTACAGAAATGTCAAACATTACAGTTTTGATGACATCATCATATATTATTTTAAACCAAAATCCGGTCAATATGACAAAGTGAAATGTTTGTTGGAAAAAGATAACACCAGTAATTGAGACTGATTATTGGCCTTACTGCAGAAGTAACTGTCACTCATTAAGCCAAGTATTAATTAGTTACTACTAATTAGTTAAAACAGTTAGTAATTGCTTGTTTGAGCTAGTGTGATGATCAAACAAATGCACAATATGATGTATGAGTGAGCAAAGTTGGATACTGCAGCCAGCACTGTTGCTGCAACATCATGTTCAAGTCATGTTTGACTTCCAACGTCAGTGAAACTAAAACATTTTCATAATAGTTATTGGGCAATGATATATGACTGTAGACTGTAGATCACCCAAGGCACATTTCACCGTGGTGCATATTGTGTACAGAATAGCACATTTGTAAAATGAAACTAGATTTGGACACCTCCAGTGTCAGAACATAACAATTACATGTATCATTTGCAAGTTCATTTTGGAACACTTTTATCTCTGCATCTTGCTCGTAAAATTATTTTCAAAGATGCTGTTCTCTTGAACATGTTGCAGTGTTGGAGCATTTGGTCTTCCATCTGTTCTTCATAGCTGGAAGGCACCAGTCGGACATCCACACACACGTCTTTGTACATTGTACACACAGGTCAGACATCCACGTGCACACACGTCTTTGTACATCGTACACACACCAGACATTCACATACACACAAGTCTTTGTACATCGTACACACAGGTCAGACATCCACATGCACACACGTCTTTGTACATCGTACACACACCAGACATTCACATACACACAAGTCTTTGTACATCGTACACACAGGTCAGACATCCACATGCACACACGTCTTTGTACATCGTACACACACCAGACATTCACATACACACAAGTCTTTGTACATTGTACACACAGATCAGACATCCCCACACACAAGTCTTTGTACATCGTACACACAGGTCAGACATCCACATGCACACACGTCTTTGTACATCATACACACAGGTCAGACATCCACGTGCACACACGTTTCTGTACATTGTACACACGTCGGACATCCACATACACACAAGTCTTTGTACATCGTACACACACGTCAGACATCCACGTGCACACACGTTTCTGTACATTGTACACACGTCAGACATCCACATACACACAAGTCTTTGTACATCGTACACACACCAGACATCCACATGCACACACGTCTTTGTACGTCGTTCACACACCAGACATCCACATACACAAGTCTTTGTACACCGTACACACAGTTCAGACATCCCCCCACACAACTCTTTGTACATTGTACACACAGGTCAGACATCCCCACACACAAGTCTTTGTACATTGTACACACAGGTCAGACATCCCCCCACACACCTCTTTGTACATCGTACACACAGGTCAGACATCCCCACACACAACTCTTTGTACATTGTACACACAGGTCAGACATCCCCCCACACAACTCTTTGTACATTGTACACACAGGTCAGACATCCCCCCACACAACTCTTTGTACATTGTACACACAGGTCAGACATCCCCCCACACAACTCTTTGTACATTGTACACACAGGTCAGACATCCCCCCACACAACTCTTTGTACATTGTACACACAGGTCAGACATCCCCACACACAAGTCTTTGTACATTGTACACACAGGTCAGACATCCCCCCACACACCTCTTTGTACATTGTACACACAGGTCAGACATCCCCCCACACACCTCTTTGTACATCGTACACACACCAGACATTCACATACACACAAGTCTTTGTACATCGTACACACAGGTCAGACATCCCCACACACAAGTCTTTGTACACCGTACACATACGTCCCACATCCACATACACACAAGTCTTTGTACATTGCAAACACACATCTTTGTATATCACACACACATACAAGTCTGTAGAGCTGTTTCCATGGTGATAGTATTGTGTGGAGCTGTTCCCACTATGATAGCCTGGCAAGGAGCTGTTTCCATGATTACCGTGGGTGGGGGAGGGGCCTTCTGACCTTGCCCGATGTCTGATGCAGTGTCTGCTACATGTTTGACAGACACGTCAGTCCTGGCATCAGAAGGGAGAACCTTCAGGTCGGTAGAGTGAACGATGGATGTCCTCTCCTGGCCGTTACAATGTCACGTCTGTCCTGGCCGTTACAATGTCATGTCCTCTCCTGGCCTTTACAATGTCATATCCTCTCCTGGCCGTTACAATGTCATCATGTCCTCTCCTGGCCGTTACAATGTCATGTCCTCTCCTGGCCGTTACAATGTCACGTCTCTCCTGGCTGTTACAATGTCATGTCCTTCCTGGCCGTTACAATGTCATGTTCTCTCCTGGCCGTTACAATGTCATGTCCTCTCCTGGCTGTTACAATGTCATGTCCTCTCCTGGCCGTTACAATGTCACGTCTCTCCTGGCCGTTACAATGTCATGTCCTCTCCTGGCCGTTACAATGTCACGTCTCTCCTGGCTGTTACAATGTCATGTCCTCTCCTGGCCGTTACAATGTCATGTTCTCTCCTGGCCGTTACAATGTCATGTCCTCTCCTGGCTGTTACAATGTCATGTCCTCTCCTGGCCGTTACAATGTCACGTCTCTCCTGGCCGTTACAATGTCATGTCCTCTCCTGGCCGTTACAATGTCACGTCTGTCCTGGCCGTTACAATGTCATGTCCTCTCCTGGCCGTTACAATGTCATGTCCTCTCCTGGCCGTTACAATGTCACGTCTCTCTTGGCCGTTACAATGTCATGTCCTCTCCTGGCCGTTACAATGTCATGTCCTCTCCTGGCCGTTACAATGTCATGTCCTCTCCTGGCTGTTACAATGTCATGTCCTCTCCTGGCTGTTACAATGTCATGTCCTCTCCTGGCCGTTACAATGTCATGTCCTCTCCTGGCCGTTACAATGTCATGTCCTCTCCTGGCTGTTACAATGTCACGTCCTCTCCTGGCCGTTACAATGTCATGTCCTCTCCTGGCAGTTTCAATATCATGTCCTCTCCTGGCAGTTTCAATGTCACGTCTGTCCTGGCCGTTACAATGTCATGTCCTCTCCTGGCCGTTACAATGTCATGTCCTCTCCTGGCCGTTACAATGTCACGTCTCTCCTGGCCGTTACAATGTCATGTCCTCTCCTGGCCGTTACAATGTCATGTCCTCTCCTGGCCATTACAATGTCATGTCTGTCCTGGTCGTTACAATGTCATGTCCTCTCCTGGCTGTTACAATGTCATGTCCTCTCCTGGCTGTTAAATTGTCCTATCCTTCCTGGACGTTACAATGTCATATCCGCCCTGGCTGTTCCATTGCATAACCTTCCTGGCTGTTACAATGTCATATTGTCTTGGCCGTTCCAATGTCATATCCGTCCCGGCTGTTCCATTGCATATCCTTCCTGGTTGTCACTATGTCATATCCGTCCTGGCCGTTACATTGTCATATCCGTACTGGCTGTTACAATGTCATATCCGCCCTGGCTGTTCCATTGCATATCCTTCCTGGTTGTCACTATGTCATATCCGTCCTGGCCGTTACATTGTCCTATCCTTCCTGGCCGTTACAATGTCATATCCGCCCTGGCTGTTCCATTGCATAACCTTCCTGGCTGTTACAATGTCATATCCGTCCTGGCCGTTACAATGTCATATCCGTCCCGGCTGTTCCATTGCATATCCTTCCTGGTTGTCACTATGTCATATCCGTCCTGGCCGTTACATTGTCATATCCGTACTGGCTGTTCTATTGTCCTATCCGTCTTGGCCGTTACATTGTCCTATCCGTCTTGGCCGTTACATTGTCCTATCCGTCTTGGCCGTTACATTGTCCTATCCGTCTTGGCCGTTACATTGTCCTATCCATCCTGGTCGTTGTTTGTTGTTTAACACTGCGCTCAGCAATTGAATAGTCAGTCCATCTATATGTTGCCTGTAAACAATCTCATGCTTGACATGATCAGCAATTGGGATAGCATGACATGTATCAACCAAGTCAGTGATCCTGACCACCCCTACCCATCAGTAGGCTCTTACAACAAGCATTGGTTGCTGATGACCAATTCATTCCCAGATCTCACGACAGACTCCCAGGATGCAGCAGAGTCCCGTGGGTAAATACTGAGGCTTCTACGGCGGAATCAGCAACTGGGGTGCAGGGTGGTGCACGGTTGCCAGGAAAACTCTGCAATAATCTAATGAAAGGTTTAATATTTAATAACAGAATATGTGCATGCACACACATGTGTGTCCGTGTGTGCAGCCTTTGTTTGAGTTTACACGCTTACTCATCGCGTCATCAAAGATGAACTTTTAACTTCCTGTTAGTCAGTGACTGAAGTAGCTTGACGTCGGAGTGGCTGTGTGTCACAGTGGCCCATGTGTGCCTACAGATGGCCTGATGTGTGCACCTCATGCAGCCCCCGGAAACACAAGCTAAAATGTCATCTCTGGGATGTAGGATTTATTGCAGCAGTCACAACATGACACATCGAGATATTTAACCATTCCACAACTGATGATCAGCAGTGTTACATTCAGCACAAATGTTCTCTTTCTGTCTCGGGTGTAGTCAGGCTAGTCTTCTGTGACGGGGAAAACGGAACTGTACTTATGTGTCCTGCACGTATCTGTGTCCTGTACATATCTGTGTATGGTACATATCTGTGCCTCTACGTAGCTGTGTCCGGTACATAGCTGTGTCCTGTTCGTATCTGTGAAATGTACATAGCTGTAAATTGCACATATCTGTGTTGTGTACGTATCTGTGTCCTGCACATATCTGTGTATTGTACGTATCTGTGTCCTGTACGTATCTGTGTATTGTACGTATCTGTGTCCTGCACGTATCTGTGTCCTGCACGTATCTGTGTCCTGTACGTATCTGTGTCCTGCACGTATCTGTGTCCTGCACGTATCTGTGTCCTGTTCGTATCTGTGAAATGTACGTATCTGTAAATTGCACGTATCTGTGTATTGTACGTATCTGTGTCCTGCACGTATCTGTGTCCTGCACGTATCTGTGTATTGTACGTATCTGTGTCCTGCTCGTATCTGTGTCCTGCACGTATCTGTGTCCTGCACGTATCTGTGTATGGTACATATCTGTGTATGGTATATATCTGAGCCTCTACGTATCTGTGTCCGGTACGTAGCTGTGTCCTGTTCGTATCTGTGAAATGTACGTATCTGTAAATTGCACGTATCTGTGTATTGTACATATATGTGTCCTGCACGTATCTGTGTCCTGCACGTATCTGTGTATTGTACGTATCTGTGTCCTGCACGTATCTGTGTATTGTACGTATCTGTGTCCTGCACGTATCTGTGTCCTGCACGTATCTGTGTCCTGCATGTATCTGTGTCCTGCACGTATCTGTGTATTGTACATATCTGTGTATTGCACGTATCTGTGTATTGTACGTATCTGTGTCCTGCACTGCACGTATCTGTGTCCTGCACGTATCTGTGTATTGTACGTATATGTGTCCTGCACGTATCTGTGTCCTGCACGTATCTGTGTATTGTACGTATCTGTGTCCTGCACGTATCTGTGTCCTGCACATATCTGTGTATTGTACGTATCTGTGTCCTGCACGTATATGTGTCTTGCACGTATATGTGTCCTGCACGTATCTGTGTATTGTACATATCTGTGTATTGTACATATCTGTGTATTGCACGTATCTGTGTCCTGCACTGCACGTATCTGTGTCCTGCACGTATCTGTGTATTGTACGTATCTGTGTCCTGCACGAATCTGTGTCCTGCACGTAGCTGTGTATTGTACATATCTGTGTATTGTACGTATCTGTGTCCTGCACATATCTGTGTATTGTACGTATATGTGTCCTGCACGTATCTGTGTCCTGCACGTATCTGTGTATTGCACGTATCTGTGTATTGCACGTATCTGTGTCCTGCACGTATCTGTGTATTGTACGTATCTGTGTCCTGCACGTATCTGTGTCCTGCACGTATCTGTGTATTGTACGTATCTGTGTCCTGCACGTATCTGTGTCCTGCACTGCACGTATCTGTGTATTGTACGTATCTTTGTCCTGCACGTATCTTTGTCCTGCAGGTATCTGTGTCCTGCACGTATCTGTGTTATACGTATCTGTGTCCTGCACGTATCTGTGTATTGTACGTATCTGTGTCCTGTACGTATCTGTGTCCTGCACGTATCTGTGTATTGTACGTATCTGTGTCCTGCACGTATCTGTGTCCTGCACGTATCTGTGTATTGCACGTATCTGTGTATTGTACGTATCTGTCCTGCACGTATCTGTGTCCTGCACGTATCTGTGTATTGTACGTATCTGTGTCCTGCACGTATCTTTGTCCTGCACTGCACGTATCTGCGTCCTGCACTGCACGTATCTGTGTCCTGCACTGCACGTATATGTGTATTGTACGTTTCTGTGTCCTGCACGTATCTGTGTATTGTACGTATCTGTGTCCTGCACGTATCTGTGTCCTGCACTGCACGTATCTGTGTATTGTACGTATCTGTGTCCTGCACAGCACGTATGTGTCCTGCACGTATCTGTGTCCTGCACTGCACGTATCTGTGTATTGTACGTATCTGTATCCTGCACGTATCTGTGTCCTGCACTGCACGTATCTGTGTCCTGCACAGCACGTATCTGTGTCCTGCACGTATCTGTGTCCTGCACAGCACGTATCTGTGTATTGTACGTATCTGTGTCCTGCACTGCACGTATCTGTGTCCTGCACGTATCTGTGTCCTGCACTGCACGTATCTGTGTATTGTACGTATCTGTGTCCTGCACATATCTGTGTTTTGGGAGGGGGTGGGGCACTGGTGGCCAAGTCGTCTTAGGCACCGCGATTCGCTGTACAGAGTTGCGTCCTTTGTGCACGCCAGAAACCAATGATTCTAGGTTCAAATCCCGGTTCGCCCCGATTATGTTTCTAGGTTTGTCAGCACCAAATCAGTGCTCGTGGGTTTCACTGAAGTGGTAAACGTCTGAGACCTGCATCACTTCGGGCTTTCCTCCCACATTGAGCTGACATGCCGTGATATAACTGGAATACTGTTAAAAGCGGCGTTATACCCAACTCACTCACTGTATTGTACGTATCTGTGTATGATACGTATCTGTGTCCTGTAAGTATGTCTATTGTACGTATACAGTGGTCCCTCGCTACAAAGCTACCAATGGGGTCCAAATAATTGGTGGGCGTTATAGATGATGAGCTGTTTAACAGAGTCAGGGGAGCGCGCTCGGCCAATCTCACGATCTTCGCCTTGTCTCGCACATTGCAATGATACAAGTTGTTTACCGTTCATAGTGTAAAAATATATATCCATTATGTTTTCACCGTTTGTTATTATTTACAAGCCTTAAAAGTCACATTCAATGTGAATGAAGTCTACTTACATGAAAATATCGATCGATAATGGTAGTAACAGACGCTATGAGTGAAGAGCCAATCACAATTCATTACACAAGTACAGAGTGTTTCAGTGGCATTGATTGGTCATTATGCTTAAAATACGGAAAACTAGAGTTTTGACCAGCACTATGCGCATTCATACACATTCATACAAATATAGATACACATTCAAGCCAGATTAATTGGTGTGATACGGTTACTTGATCCGATCCGTATCTGTGTCCTGTAGGTATCTCTCTATTGTACATATCTCTCTATTGTACGTATCTCTCTATTGTACATATTTCTCTATTGTACATATCTCTCTATTGTACGTATCTCTCTATTGTACATATCTCTCTATTTTACGCATCTCTCTATTGTACATATCTCTCTATTTTACGCATCTCTCTATTGTACATATCTCTCTATTGTACATATCTCTCTATTTTACGCATCTCTCTATTGTACATATCTCTCTATTGTACATATCTCTCTATTGTACATATCTCTCTATTGTACGCATCTCTCTATTGTACATATCTCTCTATTGTACATATCTCTCTATTTTACGCATCTCTCTATTGTACATATCTCTCTATTGTACATATCTCTCTATTGTACGTATCTCTGTATTGTACATATGTGTGATGTGTCTATCATGTTCATACCTGTTTATCAATCTCTACACATGGGGAAGCTACTAAGTACTGTATGCATTTATCGACATGGTTGAGCAGTAGGAGACATGAAAGGCTGGCTACCCTCTTAGGACCACAACGGCCAATTCATGATTCATTTGATACCTTCAGCAGCCAGGCAAATATTAGTGTTACAGTTGTACTTATATCCTACTTATCCTTTCAATCGTATTTGTAAGCCACAAGTATTTTCTGCTTGACTAGTGGTGCATGATGGGTCAGGAATATTCTGGTGGAGCAAACGGTCAGTTGATGTTAAGAACCAGTTAGGTCCAGGTAGTTGGTGTTGTGACAAGTTGGGTCCAGGTAGTGTGTGTTGTGACAAGTTGGGTCCAGGTAGTGTGTGATGTGACAAGTTGGGTCCAGGTAGTGTGTGTTGTGACGAGTTCAAGGCAAGGGAGTTAACTGACTATAAAAGTCTAGTTTTCACCCTTGCCAAACTTGACTGGTATTTCTGGGCTTGTTCGTAGCGCCACCAGTGGCTATTACAAGTTATATCCCTCTATGTCCCTCCGATTGACCTATCAGATTCCACCTCATATCGCTTGCATTTGCTTCAAACAAAATGGTGACGCCCAGTTACGACGACCAAATCGACAATCAAAACCTTTATTGTGACAAAAAAGGTCTTACTTAGCGATGTGCATCAAATCACGTAAGCACCTTGATCAAAAACATGAAAAGATTCGGAAAATATCTATTCATGCCAAGTTGGCGACACATGCTTTGCAAATCCTGCAATCGGCCAAATCTGCACTGCATTTTATGAACCGAATGTCGATTTTTTAGGAAAAGGACACAGCCCAGCCAAATATAATTCCAGCCTAGTTCAGCAAGGGTGGGAACTAAACTTTTATTGTTATAGTCAGTTAACGCCCTTGCTTCAGGAAGATGTGACCAGCTGGGTGCAGGTAGTTGGTCAAACTAATATCAATACAATAATTTCTGATGAATTACATCAGATTTTATTTATTTGTAACACTAACTTTTTGATTAAACTGATGTTGCTCTTACGAATCGTGGCTGTTTCTCATTGTCTTATCTTGATGCATGGCTGTGCTGGACACAAGGGATGCAGCTTGGAGACTCCCTGGCTTGTCTGTCTTGTTGTCATCCTTCAAACACTGCTTTGTCCAGGAGTATGGACCGGTCAGTTGGTGATGGGCAGATGGGGAGTATAGGATTGGGGTCCGACTGCCGCACATCAGCCCAGAGAGTGTTCTCACTAAGGTCAAGATTGGCCGAAAAGACCTTTTGTTGGACAAGATGATGGCAAATATTTGCTGTGTGCCACTTTTGTCAAGTCTGAGTAGGTCATTAGCCTCTTTTGGGGAAAATGGGCGAAAACAGGATGGTGTGGGGCTTTGTAGTAACAGAAACACAGGTGATGCCTTTCAGCTGGCGTAGTGGATGTTGGACATACACAAGGTGGTGCAAACTTAATTATCCTGTTGACAGCGAACAGGGGTATTTATTGACTAACACCTTTCCTATATCATGTATGCCCTGACCCAGTTTTACGGTCAGTTGATTTCATTTGGTTTATAATCTGAAAATGCCCATGAATTGCAAACTTGATTATACATGGTGAAGCAATAATCACTCACTCACTCACTCAACACTAAGCCACCATTGTAACAACAGCAGGTGCTTGCATGCTCTCTTGTCCTGGTCATTTATTTGCAGGACAATATAATTGTCAAAATATTTATGTTTACTTTACTTTCAAATCCACTTCACTGCATTCTATCTCTGGTTTCAGCAGACAATTTGCTCATCATGTGGAATCACACCTTCTTGAATAAATAGTATCAAATTTCATATTTGCAAATATGACAGGACATGTAGTGATGGATAAATATTGTGAATATTTCACCTCACTTGTCCTGCAGGGTTAGACAAAACACTATTGTGTGGTGAGGGACGCTTCACGGACCACTGACAGCTTGCCCCCCAGATTCAGTGGCCCCCGGGCTAAATGGAGCAGTGTTTACATTTTGAGGCCAGCTACATGACTGTGTAGAATGTAGCAAGTCCGATACAACAAGTGTTGTCTTTACTTCAGGGTAGCAGCATGATGGCCGACAAGACCTGAGCGAACCCATCAGGAGGCTACACGGAGCAGCATTCATAGTGTCGGGATACCTCTACTGAGGAGAGAAGGGAGTCGTCTGCTCTAGTATGAAATGTCGTCTGCTGCCATGTCGTCTGCCCCAGACTCTCCCCGTGGAGGAATGGAGAGATCAAGCTACATCAAGGTGAGTGTGCTTACATTGCAAGACTTGCCACCAACAATTAGCAGTTTTCTTTAGGGATAGTTTTTTATACATCAATACATAATATATGATGTGAAATTTGTTCCAGCGTTGAATATACTTATCAGTTTGAGCTAGGATAGGTCCCATGCTCTTTGTGGTTGTATTTTGTAGAAAGGTATTAAGTGCTTTGTGATGCGCAACCGTTACCTCATATACAGGTGAGAACAGGTGTTTAATAGCACTGACACCTGCATCACATATACAGGTGAGAACAGGTGTTTAGTAGCACTCACACCTGCACGACGTAGTAGCAATGACATGGTAACAAGCATCACATATACAGGTGAGAACAGGTGTTTAGTAGCACTGACACCTGCATCACATATACAGGTGAGAACAGGTGTTTAGTAGCACTGACACCTGCATCACATATACAGGTGAGAACAGGTGTTTAGTAGCACTCACACCTGCACGACGTAGTAGCAATGACATGGTAACAAGCATCACATATACAGGTGAGAACAGGTGTTTAGTAGCACTAACACCTGCATCACATATACAGGTGAGAACAGGTGTTTAGTAGCACTGACACCTGCATCACATATACAGGTGAGAACAGGTGTTCTGTAGCACTGACACCTGCACCACATCTACAGGTAAGAACAGGTGTTCTGTAACACTGACACCTGCACCACATATACAGGTGAGAACAGGTGTTTGTTAGTAGCACTCACACCTGCATCACATCTACAGGTAAGAACAGGTGTTCTGTAACACTGACACCTGCACCACATCTACAGGTGAGAACAGGTGTTTAGTAGTAGCACTCACACCTGCACCATATATTCAGGTGAGAACAGGTGTTTAGTAGATCTGACACCTGCATCACAGCTACAGGTGAGAACAGGTGTTTAGTAGATCTGACACCTGCACCACATCTACAGGTGAGAACAGGTGTTTAGTAGATCTGACACCTGCACCACATCTCCCATAGTTGTACAAGATGCAGCAATGTCTGATTACTGGAATTCAGTAACGCTGATACCAGTCATATAGAAAGCCTGATGAACCAACGCATACCTTTGTGGTATTGAAATAAAAACAAGTTCCTATGTATGCCCGGTGAGGGTGAGGACTCTGTAGATGTAGGTTCATGACCACGACTAACTGTAGGTTCATGACCACGACTAACTGTAGGGGCAATTACACGACTAACTGTAGGGGCAAGTACATGACTAACTGTAGGGGCAAGTACACGACTAACTGTAGGGGCAAGTACAGGACTAACTGTAGGGGCAATTACACGACTAACTGTAGGGGCAAGTACAGGACTAACTGTAGGGGCAAGTACACGACTAACTGTAGGGGCAAGTACATGGCTAACTGTAGGTTCATGACCACGACTAACTGTAGGGGCAAGTACAGTACTAACTGTAGGGGCAATTACACGACTAACTGTAGGGGCAATTACATGACTAACTGTAGGGGTAAGTACATGACTAACTGTAGGGGCAAGTACACGACTAACTGTAGGGGCAAGTACACGACTAACTGTAGGTTCATGACCACGACTAACTGTAGGGGCAAGTACAGTACTAACTGTAGGGGCAAGTACAGTACTAACTGTAGGGGCAAGTACAGTACTAACTGTAGGGGCAAGTACAGGACTAACTGTAGGGGCAAGTACAGTACTAACTGTAGGGGCAAGTACAGTACTAACTGTAGGGGCAAGTACAGTACTAACTGTAGGGGCAAGTACATGACTACCTGTAGGGGCAAGTACACGACTAACTGTAGGGGCAAGTACAGTACTAACTGTAGGGGCAAGTACAGGACTAACTGTAGGGGCAAGTACATGACTACCTGTAGGGGCAAGTACAGGACTAACTGTAGGTTCATGACCACGACTAACTGTAGGGGCAAGTACAGGACTAACTGTAGGGGCAAGTACAGTACTAACTGTAGGGGCAAGTACAGTACTAACTGTAGGGGCAAGTACAGGACTACCTGTAGGGGCAGGTACACAACTAACTGTAGGGGCAAGTACAGTACTAACTGTAGGGGCAAGTACAGTACTAACTGTAGGGGCAAGTACAGTACTACCTGTAGGGGCAAGTACACGCCTAACTGTAGGGGCAAGTACAGGACTACCTGTAGGGGCAAGTACACGACTAACTGTAGGGGCAAGTACAGTACTAACTGTAGGGGCAAGTACAGGACTACCTGTAGGGGCAATTACACGACTAACTGTAGGGGCAAGTACAGTACTAACTGTAGGGGCAAGTACAGGACTAACTGTAGGGGCAAGTACATGACTACCTGTAGGGGCAAGTACCGTATATCGCTGTGTATAAGGCGACCCCACGTATAAGACGACCCCCCTGTACACGCCTTAAAAATCAACCCAAAATCCTATACTCCGTGTATAAGGCGACCTGGAATGAAACACATCACAAGTCTGACTGATATACCGGTAGAAGATTTAACGCGCTCTTGCCGACTGTAGCGTATTTCGCACACGGACATCACAAATTAGTTAGTTAGTTACTTTGGAGATTGAATGTGCGCTTTCCGACTGATGCGTATTTCGCACACATCACAAGTGCGCACACAAACCTTATATATGCAATGAAAATATGTTTATCTTGCGTTGTTGTTTTTTTCTACAATGATAGGTCGCGTGTGTAACTCCGGCACACGTCGCCATTTTGTGTTTACACGGTACGACACCAAATTGGTGCCCGTAAAATAAAATTCATTTATGAAGTAATAACATATAAGAGACAATGGTGAGTAATTTAATCGCCAATTAACTATGTTGTAACTAACTAGGCTTATGTTTGCTTCACATTCAGCGTTTTTATTCCACAATCACTTGTACACACCGTCTCCAACACTTGTTAATACAACTGTAAAAACAGCGGGAATTGATTTCAGCTTCACCGGTTATCACATGTTAGGTCACATGTGCAATATGCAAATGATTACCGGTACTTCCGGCTCTCTACTCACGGATGTTGATTGTTTTACCGTGTCAGCTGGTTTGACAATCTGCATCGAGGAGAGGGTCATTTCAACTTTATTTGCAGAAATTATTAAACTTTATTCAAGGAAAAGAGATACAAATCATGTTTATGTATGGAAATAGTTATTTGAACAGTTATTTAGGACGAAATGCGAAGTTTTATTGTCAAATGCTGGGCTGGCTATCGGACGCCGGTTGACATCGCCAGTGGAAAAAAATGTGAGATCTTCGACTCCGTGTATAAGACGACCCCCCTTCTTAGCCCCCTCATTTTAGGTACGAAAAACTCGCCTTATACACAGCGATATACGGTACACGACTAACTGTAGGGGCAAGTACAGGACTACCTGTAGGGGCAAGTACAGGACTAACTGTAGGGGCAAGTACAGTACTAACTGTAGGGGCAAGTACAGGACTACCTGTAGGGGCAAGTACACGACTAACTGTAGGGGCAAGTACACGACTAACTGTAGGTTCATGACCACGACTAACTGTAGGGGCAAGTACAGGACTAACTGTAGGGGCAAGTACAGGACTAACTGTAGGGGCAAGTACAGGACTAACTGTAGGGGCAAGTACAGTACTAACTGTAGGGGCAAGTCCTCACTTTACATTCACGAAGACCACAAGTATTGGTCCACATTATAGCTACAAGGACCACAAGTATTGGTCCACATTATATCTGCAAGGAACACAAGTATTGGTCCACATTATGGCTACAAGGACCACAAGTATTGGTCCACATTATATCTACAAGGAACACAAGTATTGTTCCACATTATATCTACAAGGACCACAAATATTGGTCCATGTTCTATCTACAAGGACCATAAATATTGGTCAACATTATGGCTACAAGGACCACAAGAATTGGTCCACAAGTATTGATCCACATTATATCTACAATGACCACAAGTACTGGTCCACATTATATCTACAAGGACCACAAGAATTGGTCAACATTATATCTACAAGGACCATAAATATTGGTCCACATTATATTTACAAGGACCACAAGTATTGGTCCACATTTTATCTACAAGGACCACAAATACTGGTCTATGACAACGAACTGTAAAGTGTGTCTGGCGCTATCAAACGAAAAGGCTACTTCTATAGTGTTGTGTGTGAGTATATTATACACTGTGTCAGTATATATAGTTGTGTGTGAGTATATTATACACTGTGTCAGTATATCATGGTATATATAGTTGTGTGTGAGTATATTATACACTGTGTCAGTATATATAGTTGTGTGTGAGTATATCATACACTGTGTCAGTATATACAGTGGTGTGTGAGTATATTATATACTGTGTCAGTATCTATAGTTGTCTGTGAGTATATTATATACTGTGGCAGTATCTATAGTCATGTGTGAGTATATCATACAGTGTGTCAGTAGATACAGTTGTGTGTGAGTATATTATACAGTGTGTCAGTAGATACAGTTGTGTGTCCGTATATTATACAGTGTGTCAGTAGATACAGTTGTGTGTGAGTATATTATACAGTGTGTCAGTAGATACAATTGTGTGTCAGTATATTATGCAGTGTGTCAGTAGATACAGTTGTGTGTGAGTATATTATACAGTGTGTCAGTAGATACAGTTGTGTGTGAGTATATTATACAGTGTGTCAGTAGATACAGTTGTGTGTCAGTATATTATACAGTGTGTCAGTAGATACAGTTGTGTGTCAGTATATTATACAGTGTGTCAGTAGATACAGTTGTGTGTCAGTATATTATAGTGTGTCAGTAGATACAGTTGTGTGTGAGTATATTATACAGTGTGTCAGTAGATACAGTTGTGTGTGAGTATATTATACAGTGTGTCAGTAGATACAGTTGTGTGTCAGTATATTATACAGTGTGTCAGTAGATACAGTTGTGTGTCCGTATATTATACAGTGTGTCAGTAGATACAGTTGTGTGTGAGTATATTATACACTGTGTCAGTAGATACAGTTGTGTGTCAGTATATTATACACTGTGTCAGTAGATACAGTTGTGTGTCAGTATATTATACAGTGTGTCAGTAGATACAGTTGTGTGTGAGTATATTATACAGTGTGTCAGTAGATACAGTTGTGTGTCAGTATATTATACAGTGTGTCAGTAGATACAGTTGTGTGTGAGTATATTATAGTGTGTCAGTAGATACAGTTGTGTGTCAGTATATTATACAATGTGTCAGTAGATACAGTTGTGTGTGAGTATATTATACACTGTGTCAGTAGATACAGTTGTGTGTGAGTATATTATACACTGTGTCAGTAGATACAGTTGTGTGTCAGTATATTATACAGTGTGTCAGTAGATACAGTTGTGTGTCAGTATATTATACAGTGTGTCAGTAGATACAGTTGTGTGTGAGTATATTATACACTGTGTCAGTAGATACAGTTGTGTGTGAGTATATTATACAGTGTGTCAGTAGATACAGTTGTGTGTGAGTATATTATACAGTGTGTCAGTAGATACAGTTGTGACCTCATCGCCTGCGTTTGTCTTCTTCGTTTTAAGGAGAACACTATCTCAGCCAGGTGTGCCCTGTTGCCATGGAGACAGGGTGACACTTCCCCTCACCCAGGACAGACCATGAGAAATTATCACGTAATTAGAGGATTAACCCTACCTGTCTTCCTGCCGTTGACGGAGGAATGTTCTTGAGGCTGCCACTTGGCAACCAGCACACCTATTTGTGGAAAGTGTTTGCCTCACTGTATATAACTACAACATTGTCTGTCAGGATGAGCAGGCTGCTACTTCAGCAGCTGTACAGCTGTAGATTCACAGCCAACACTTCAGCAGCTGTACAGCTGTAGATTCACAGCAAACACTTTAGCAGCTGTACAGCTGTAGATTCTCAGCCAAATCTTAGCAGCTGTAAAGCTGTAGATTCACAGCCAACACTTAGCAGCTGTACAGCTGTAGATTCACAGCCAACACTTCAGCAGCTGTACAGCTGTAGATTCTCAGCCAACACCTCAGCAGCTGTACAGCTGTCGATTCACAGCCAACACTTCAGCAGCTGTACAGCTGTAGATTCACAGCCAACACTTCAGCAGCTGTACAGCTGTAGATTCTCAGCCAAAACTTAGCAGCTGTAAAGCTGTAGATTCACAGCCAACATTTCTACAGCTGTCGATTCTCTGCCAACACTTCAGCAGCTGTACAGCTGTCGATTCACAGCCAACACTTCAGCAGCTGTACAGCTATACAGTGTCAGATTGCCAGCGTCTTCTGTCTGACATAGGACAAGTTGTGGAAGTGTTGTCTTGTCCCATCAATGCATTAGGAATTGTTTTTGTAAATATCTCATTATTTGGCAAATGAACAAATTTAGGTGAGGTCCAACACGGTATAATGTCCGACTTATCTAGTTGTGCAACTCTTTGACTAATGTCATTCAGTTGTGTATTTGGTAAGTAGGCTGTAGCCCCAGGTACAGTTTTCTGTGAGGCATTGCTAATGGTTACAAGTAAGTCGTATGGTCAAACATTCCTTGACATATTTTGCTAATTTCTTAAGAATTTGGCGAGAACTGCTCCCGACCAGTTTCTTATAGGAGTAGAATGTTGGATTTTCATAGCAGCAAACTGGTATATACCTGTTTCTTATTGTAGTACAGACCGGGCAGACAAACAAAAGTGTATGACATTGGCAACTTCATTAAGATTACAAACTCTACAAACACACAGACATTCAACACCGTGCCTAGCTGCTTGAATAGGCAACTTGTCTGATGTCAAACACATAAACCTTCTGCATTCCCTAGATTCATTACATAATACTCAGTATTGACCATTGTCTTAACTTGTACATAATTCCGTCACCTTTTACTTTAGCTGAATTCATTTTATCCGAAAGAATCTGGACGTGTCATTCTGACTACATGTGCTACCCATCAGGGGAGAGATGAGTCCTGAGTCCAGTGTGAACCAAACCAAATGTCCCGGGTTCTTTTTAACTATTTCTAGTGACTTCATTACTTCAGTTGTTTTCTTGTTCCTTCCGTTAATATCAGTGAACTCCAGGATGACTTGCACTCCCAGTGTTGTTCTGTGGGATTCCCGCAACATTTCTGTTAACACAATTAAAATACAACAACGCGTCCAGCTGGGCGCACTAAGCTTTTCACTTTCACTTAGCTCAATGTAATTGTCCCCCGCCGCGCGAAAGCGCGGAGCGGGGTATATAGTATTCACGACCGTCCGTACATCCGTCCGTACGTCCCACCTGTTTGTTGCCGCAATATCTCAAGAACTAAATGCTTGATTGTCTTCATATTTGAGTTTTGGTTTTGGTGACCTTGACCTTGACCCAATTTTCAAGGTCACAGCAGGCAAATCTGCTTTTGGAGTTGGAAAATGGTGTTGCCGCAATATCTCAAGAACTAATCGCTGGATTGTCTTCATATTTGGTACTATGGTATATATACAGGCGGGGGACATTTCGTCACTTTGTGACAAATACTTGTTTTTATCCGAAAGGTCGTGTATTATAAGTAAACATTGCAGTCAAACAGCATGTTTTCAAACCAAATGTGTCCACCATGTTTGAGATTACTATAGTGATATTTTTTACCAGTCATAGGCAAGCTTACAACTGATGACAGCAGGACTGCACTGAATACTGTAAATCGAGAAAATAACGTAAGCGTGAATAAAATATGAAAAATGCGAGTGGTCTTTGCTTGCATTATATCAACAATAAAACATTTTGGATAGCAGAAATACCAACTTAGACACACGCTGAAAACAAACAACTATGTATTCCACACCACTGTTTATTGAGCAGCACTTGTAACAAGTATATAAACAATGTCATTCAAACACTAATTACATCCTGTGAATTGTCACTGCTGGGGTCAAGACAAGAGTTCAGACACCACCAACGCAACACAGTGTCTTTGTTCTTTGCAACTGCGTCAAAGGTCAACACGATCCTGCGCGCATGTATTGTTTCAGCGGAAGTACTCTTCTCAGCGCTAATAAGCGGTGATATTTGTTGTTTGATTGGTGTAATGTAATGTAAGGTTGGATTAAGGTGAGTATTCTCCTGTAACCTGACGGAGGAAATTTTCTTAAGATATAAATCCACTGATGCTTGAGAGGAGAGGGTGTCGCATTCATATTCAGTCGCATTGTTGGCTAGGGCCAGTGGTTGCATTCTTTTGGAGACGCATTAATTTCACGATTTACAGTATTATTTTCCGACCAATCATATAGATTGTTTCTAAACAGATACTATCATAGCCGGCAGTGACAAGCATGGAAGAAGCGACAAATGCGCTTGGAAACATTTTTTGTGTCGTTGTTGGGTAAAAAGCAAAAGAATGATGACAGAGACAATCCCTTAAATAGTTCGAAAGACATTTCTGATGATTCAGTCGGTTCTAATTTTGAAGATAAAGCTTGCGATGCTAATGATAATGTGCGTTGTTCAAGTCGCATAGTGTAATCCGTTATTTGAAGCTGCATACAGATTAATCAAATAAACATTAAAACATTTCTTTTGAATTAAAAGTTTTTATTGCAGTTTTATTGAATTAAGACCATAAAATAAAGGACAGTACATAGCATTTAAAAATCATCATCAATTTTGCTTTTTTAGGGATGAGGGGGTAGACTGCAGTATTTGGGTCCCCAAACCAGAACGAAACAAATATGAAACAAACATGAGAAACAAAAATAATAAAATATGATATATTTTGTTGAACAAACTATGAAGAATATTTTAATGATGTAAGCATGGTAAGTTTCTGTTGAGTGCAAACTACCTCCTTTGGTTGCCCTGTCATTGGTTCTGTCGTAGTTACAACCCGACTCCTTGGTTTTGTTTGAAAATGTAAAACTTCAAGCGAGGGCTTTTCAAGAGTTTTACACTGTCAACCAATACCACGGAGGAGTGTTTCAAGTAACCCATGAACTGTCTAAATGCAAGAAATACCAAAAAGAAAAAGAAAACATTGGGATACCGTATAGTGAAAAAATTGAAAAGTCAAGGTATAAGAGGAATTTGATAACAACAGGTGGAAGAAAGACCAGGTGCATAATGCAGACACTGAAGTCATGGCATGTAAGATTGAACAGTCTTTCATCACCTGCCCCAGGGGCTCAAGGGTAAAGCAGTAGGTTACCATGGTTACAGTACTAAACATGATCTGTGGGGTTGCAGGTTCGATTCATGTCATGGAATTTTCTTGGGAATACATTGTGACTTTTAATCAGTCAAAAATCAAAGTTAGATGCATATTAAAAGGCTGTGTTTACAATTCCAGTGTAAAATCTCCAAGCAGGTCTCACATGAAAGTAGTACTGGACTCAATGTTACTATGATAAAGTGAGGCACCTACAATACTATAGGTAGTCTGTCATACAGACCCTGAAACAAATATATCCAATAAAACCCATGCAAGTCTATTATGTTTGGCAAATCTATATACTATGTTAGATAACAGTACAATGAAGATAATCTCTGGGCTCCTTTTTATTATATTTTATAACTATAATTTAACAACTGCTTTTTCTATAAAAGATGTTCATTTCAGAAACTAGATGTTAGTATATACTATAAGCAAATGTGGCAGTTGGTTTACAACATGAGTTGTCTCCCTTCCACTATTTGGGCACTGCAAGATGGCAGTCTGATAGAGGTAGCAGATGAATATCACATGGCGGCTGCTGCTTCCTACCCGACTCCTGGTGTTGACTTTACGCCGGCAGTCTGGCCGTCATGGCACTGCTGCTTCCTCTGGACGATCTTGCTGCTGATGGTGATCAGCTGATTGCGTTGACTTCACCTGCCCTTCTCATTCAGGGCGTTGTTATTTGGAGTTTAAATTCAATTCACAGTTGTTTGTAGTCCCTCTGTAAAGTGGTAAAGCTGTCAATTTGCGAATCCCTGGATATAAAGGCTGTTGTTTGGTCCAAGTGTTGACCACTTGCTACTTCTTCAGAAAGGAGAGTAAATGTTAAAAAAGGAATAGGTCTAGTTCTGATTGTGAAAATATATTGTACCATGACGTGATTTAGCAGTTGAATGCAGGAAGGGTTACAAAAACACACCCTCCAGCGTCATGGCTAGACCTCACGGCTGGACCTCAAGGAGAGAGGTTATAACACACCCTCCAGCGCCACGGCTAGACCTCACGGCTGGACCTCAAGGGGAGAGGTTATAACACACCCTCCAGCGCCACAGCTAGACCTCACGGCTGGACCTCAAGGGGAGAGGTTATAACACACCCTCCAGCGCCACGGCTAGAAGTGGGTGGAACACACCCTCCAGCACAATGGCTGGACCTCAAGGGGAAATATTATAACACACCCTCCAGCACCATGGCTAGACCTCATGGCTGGACCTCAAGGGGATATGTTATAACACACCCTCCAGCGCCATGACTGGACCTCAAGGGGATATGTTATAACACACACTCCAGCACCACGGCTAGATCTCACGGCTGGACCTCAAGGAGAGAGGTTATAACACACCCTCCAGCGTCATGGCTAGACCTCACGGCTGCACCTCAAGGGGAGAGGTTATAACACACCCTCCAGCGCCATGGCTAGACCTCACGGCTGCACCTCAAGGGGATATGTTATAACACACCCTCCAGCGCCATGACTGGACCTCAAGGGGATATGTTATAACAAACACTCCAGCGCCACGGCTAGACCTCATGGCTGGACCTCAAGGGGATATGTTATGACACACCCTCCAGCGCCACGACTGGACCTCACGGCTGGACCTCAAGGGGATATGTTATAACACCCTGCAGTGCCACGGCTAGACCTCATGGCTGGACCTCAAGGAGAGAGGTTATAACACACCCTCCAGCGCCATGACTGGACCTAATGGCTGGACCTCAAGGGGAGAGGTTATAACACACCCTCCAGCGCCATGACTGGACCTAATGGCTGGACCCCAAGGAGAGAGGTTATAACACACCCTCCAGCGCCATGACTGGACCTCAAGGAGAGAGGTTGTAACACACACTCCAGCGCCACAGCTAGACCTCACGGCTGGACCTCAAGCAGAGAGGTTATAACACACCCTCCAGCTCCATGACTGGACCTCAAGGGGATATGTTATAACACACCCTCCAGCGCCATGACTGGACCTCAAGGGGATATGTTATAACACACCCTCCAGCGCCATGACTGGACCTCAAGGAGAGAGGTTGTAACACACCCTCCAGCGCCACGGCTAGACCTCACGGCTGGACCTCAAGGAGAGAGGTTATAACACACCCTCCAGCTCCATGACTGGACCTCAAGGGGATATGTTATAACACACCCTCCAGCGCCATGACTGGACCTCAAGGGGATATGTTATAACACACCCTCCAGCGCCACAGCTAGACCTCACGGCTGGACCTCAAGGGGAGAGGTTATAACACACCCTCCAGCGCCATGACTGGACCTCAAGGAGAGAGGTTGTAACACACCCTCCAGCGCCACGGCTAGACCTCACGGCTGGACCTCAAGGAGAGAGGTTATAACACACCCTCCAGCTCCATGACTGGACCTCAAGGGGATATGTTATAACACACCCTCCAGCGCCATGACTGGACCTCAAGGGGATATGTTATAACACACCCTCCAGCGCCACGGCTAGACCTCACGGCTGGACCTCAAGGGGAGAGGTTATAACACACCCTCCAGCGCCATGACTGGACCTCAAGGAGAGAGGTTGTAACACACCCTCCAGCACCACAGCTAGACCTCACGGCTGGACCTCAAGGAGAGAGGTTATAACACACCCTCCAGCTCCATGACTGGACCTAATGGCTGGACCCCAAGGGGAGAGGTTATGTCACACCCTCCAGCACAAAAGTTGGACCTCATGGCTGGATCCCAAGGGAAGAGGTTTAACACACCCTCCAGCGCCATGGCTGGACCTCATGGCTGGACCTCAAGGGGAGAGGGTTATAACACGTCCTATAAGATCTCTGGACAACTTGACCTCATTGGGGAGAGGACTTAGACGCACCACGTCAGGGATTAGTGTCAGATTAACTGGGATTTAGTGAGATTAACTGGGTGTTGTGGTTTTAGTTTTTGTCAACATTTCTCCATGCATACTGACTATTGATGTTTCCAGCTGATTTGTGTGGTGATGGAAAAGTCAGTTTGAGCTGCGTCAGTCATGAAATGTTGCAGCTAGCACACAGTTGTCAGGAATACCTGGAATAAATCTTTGAAACTTAAAACTGAAAAAGTGGCCGAACTGTGTTTAAAGTCTTTTTTGGCATTTAGGAGTGATACACTTGAGGAAGAGAAGTTATGGATGTCACCTTCTATATTATGAGGAACACAACGTTTCGGAGTATATACTTACTCCTTCATCAGGTGAATGAATGAGTAAGCATGTACTCCGAAACGTTGTGTGCCTCATAATAAAGAAGTGGACATCCACTAATCCTCTTGATTAACTGTGGTTAGCAGTGGTCCCGCTGGCCTTTGAAACTGACAGTCCCTCCTAATTGAATTTGTCAGTCCCAACTTTCCACAAGTAAAACAATGTATGAAAATTACCTGGTTTTAATTCTTTCAACATCATGTTCAGTGCAATGACATCATCTCTAAAGTAAGTTAGATCTACATGTTATTCACACTAAGTTCAGTCACAATTTTCTTAATTATTTTGTGACTAAATCACTGCAAATATATTTAAGCAAAGTGTTACTTCCTTGCTCTAAAAAGAGACAATGGGAAACCCTGATGGCAACAGACAAGCTGACTTTGTTTAAAAAATATACTTATAAGAATATCACCGATGTTTTGTTCAACAACAAAGATTTATAAGCATGATAAGGTGCTTTATTTTTACGGTCCACAGTGACTGGCAGTCACATTAATTTCCTGTCCAAGCCTAATCTTACCAGTAAAAAACTAGTAATTACCGATAAACAGGAACACTGGTTTAGACAATATTGTTATCATGCATGAAGAAAGTGTGGTATCGTGAGTATTATATTAAAACATATTCAAAACATCAACTTAAAGCCGCCTACAACTCGATGCTGGCCTGCACGTCCACTACAAGTAAAACTAACTAAGGGCAAGCTGAATGTGGATGGCTATAGGCAAAGTAAATTGTACAATAAATAAACTACAAGTTATTCCAAGGCATTCGATGGCGAACTCAGCACATGTTTCTGCATTTTGGTTTCCCAAAACAAATTAGGCCACGCCCACTACTTGCAAAGTGTCACTTATTTTGTATTGTTCGTACAGTTTGTGTTCATGATGACACAAGCAGGATGTGTGTTCATGATGACACAAAAGAGGATGTGTGTTCATGATGACACAAGCGGGACATATGTTCATGATGACACAAACAGGATGTGTGTTCATGATGACACAAGTGGGATATGTGTTCATGATGACACAAACAGGATATGTGTTCATGATGACACAAGCGGGATGTGTGTTCATGATGACACAAGCGGGATGTGTGTTCATGATGACACAAGCGGGGTGTGTGTTCATGATGACACAAGCAGGATGTGTGTTTATGATGACACAAGCGGGATGTGTGTTCATGATGACATAAGCAGGATGTGTGTTCATTATCCGATAAAGCCCAAGCAAGTCTATAATGTTTATTGTTTGGCAAGTCTAGATTACTGCAGTATCTGATAGTCTCTGGGCTCATTTTTATTATTATTATTAAGATAATTTAACAACTATCTTTTTTTTTCTCTAAGATATGTTCATTTCAGAGACTAGATGTTAGTCTAGTTTTTACATTAATACCTCCTTAAACACAAAAAACAATTGAAGTCAGTGCTGTTTCATCCTGGCAGGGGCACAATGTCCCAGCATCAATTTGTTCAGTTAGTTTCTGCCATCACTCCTCCGCAGCTCCAATCGATCAGCGAACTGATGTCGTCAGGGTTTGACGAAGCCTCTGTAGACTTGGTTCATGGACACATGCTGCAGGCACACATGAAAGAGACAAGACTAGTCATAACCATGAATAAAAACTCTCCAACACTTTTCATGAAATAAAATAATTGCATGTTCATTGACCTTGTCAATATGTCAAACAACGGGGTCACGTGACAAATGAACTTTTCCTGTTAATATCTGCTGCTGTGCAGGCCTAAACTCTGCAGATAACACATCCACCAGTGTTGCCTTCATGTCAGTTTGTTCACTATCAAACATTCAGAGGTCGCCAAATGACGACCTTGAACAATATCTTGTGACTGAATTACCGGTATATTTCCTCACATTAGTAGACACAGAAATAAATAACTTGACTGACACCTGCTACACAGTGTTTCTTAGTGTTTACTTCTCTAATGTGTAAACTGTTCCATTTTACTTGACAACATCATGGCGGAGTACATTTCCATCCTGGCTCAGCTAAACAATGATCATATCACCGAAGGTTTTGAGTGAAAACTTTATGATAGTGATATGGACGTGATTCCAAGCTGATGGCCACGAGTACATGGAGAAACCATCCAGGCCACGGACATCAAAAGTAAATCAGAGTTGGTTGCTGTGAAAAGAAAATTAAACAAAGAATGGCTAGCAAAGTTGGGTGGCTGATATTCATACAGTTCCAAGACTTATGCTATGAATTGTGCATATTATAATAGGAATTGGATTAAAATGCTTTTAAGAGAGAATTTCAAATGTTTTTAGCTACCTATGATATTGGTTTGACTTCTAGATTTTAGCAGTGGCTCTCTGGGTAAAAAGTGTTTGTAGTCCTACTTGGATAGATAATCAACTTTGAGACCTGCTCTGATGCCTGTACGTGAGGTGAGGTTGAGGTTTGAGAAATCTGGAGAATTTACTTGCTTGAATTGGTGGGAGCTCCTGGCAGTGGGTAGGATGGGCCTGAGGAAGAGCCTCCAGCTAAGCCTTGTGCAAACAACAGGAGTCAGACTGGTAGACTGACATCCAGTCTCTGAAATGAACATATTTTTCAGGAAAAATAGTTGTTTAATTTAAGTTAAAAAAGTTAAGCACACCCCTATTTCTGAACCATGACAAATGGCAAAATTCATGGCATGGGATGACTGACCACAGGAGCTGGGTGATACCAATGTCATCGGATAGAACAAACATTTGACAACAAATAAAGAAGATATTGGTGAGTTGTGATTGAAATTTACTGACAAAAACATCATGGTAGCGCAGGTACTGTTTTTACCTTAGACAATACCTAAAAAATTATGGAGCTGCAGGATTAAGTAAACGAGTTACGTTTGATGTGTCATGTCACATTTTCCTTAAAGTCTCTACTTGACATGACATATGAAACATATCAGTAGCGGGTATAACCGCCACGTGCCCGGATGACTCATTCCACCCTACGTCTCATGCCTCCAGTCAGACGTTGGATCTGTTGATGGGTCAACAACAACCAATCCTGATGCAATGCTGCTTCCAATTGGCATAAATCTTGTACAGGAGGATCTCGTGCCTGTATGGCCCGCCCCAGAATACCCCAAACATGTTCAAGGGGGTTCACATCTCGGCTTATTGCTGGCAGGGTAGAGTCGTTATTGCACTGGCCCTCATGTAACTCACGACTGCATGCGAATGATGAGGCCTGGCATAGTCATGATAGATGTCTGCTGGATAGATGTCTGCTGGAGCTACAGCAGCTTTCAGTGCTGGCCAGTAACAAGTGCCTCTCAAGACCACAGTGGTGGGGAGCCTTGTTGATGAGATAGCAATAGATCACCTCTGAATAATAGTGTAAACTGTTTGCTCCAAGTGTCACACTAGGGTTCAGATTCCAGTTGTGGGGCTGATCATGCCCTCATCACTGGTGTAGTGGACTACCTGGGTAGTGGTGAAGGCACGTCCTCCAGGACATCTAGTCACTGGTGTAGTGGACCAGCAGGGTAGAGGTGAAGGCACGTCCTCATGGACATCTAGTCACTGGTGTAGTGGACTACCTGGGTAGTGGTGAATGCACGTCCTCCAGGACATCTAGTCACTGGTGTAGTGGACCAGCAGGGTAGAGGTGAAGGCACGTCCTCCAGGACATCTAGTCACTGGTGTAGTGGACCAGCAGGGTAGAGGTGAAGGCACGTCCTCCAGGACATCTAGTCACTGGTGTAGTGGACCACCTGGGTAGAGGTGAGGGCACGTCCTCCAGGACATCTAGTCACTGGTGTAGTGGACTACCTGGTAGAGGTGAAGGCACGTCCTCCAGGACATCTAGTCACTGGTGTAGTGGACCACCTGGTAGAGGTGAGGGCACGTCCTCCAGGACATCCTGCCTGTAACAGGGGTTTCAATCTTGGGTCATTATGCCTGTAACAGGGCGTTCAATCTGGGGTCATTATGCCTGTAAACAGGGCTTTCAATCTGGAGTCATCATGTTTATAGAAGTATTAATCTTGATGGAACGACAACAATCCAGGGCTATTTGTCAGACATGATCACCCAGAAGTCACACAGGTGTGTGAAGGGACACATTCAGTTCCGTGTGGCTAGCCATGGAGAAAAGCCTGATTTGCAGTCATATCAATAAAATCTGCTGACTCGGCTAGACACATCGACCGCAAGGCTAACCTGTTCATGGGATATTCATAAACATGGTGTGTGGTATCTATTACACAGCTGATCACGGACTGAGGAAAAATAAAATTAATGTTTGACAAGTTGAAAATGTCAGCATGTGGAAGGATCTAATGTTGCATACAGTTGAGGCAATTTAGCCACAGGCATTCCTGCTCACCGAGTCTCCATTGTTGTGGAGCTATGTGTGCAGACTGGGTTCTCTGTGTGAATAAAATGTTTAATCATCAGAAAGTTAATCTGTTGAAGCAAGTAGATGGTTGGATTAGTCATGTTAGTCACCTTGATTCTATTCAAGAATGTGAATTTCTGCTATATTATGACTCTGAATTTCATGGGAAACAACTTCCTGAACTATGTGATTGTTTATGTGTGAAAGAACTTTGTATCTCGTCATGGATGATGGTTGGGCCAATGGGGTGTTCGAGTTGATATTTTCTTGTGGAACATGAATCAGCAGAGAACATTTCATACAGATCATGGCTCACTGATAATTAGTAACCACAGCGCATTGATTAGTAGTGACACAGGTCATTGATAACTAGTGACAGGTCGTTGACATCGGTAGACATCTGCAGACATCTGCAGGACTGTTCTGGTCCACTGAGATGGGGATGTCATTAGGGCTGGCGGGGGGGGGGGGGGGGTAACTTGGGTACTCGGGTCGGGTGGGCCCTGAGTAGCACCCGGGTACCCACGTGACTACCTGGACCCGTGGTTAGTCACGTGACATACTGTTTAATGACATTAACAATAAAACTCAATGGTTACACGACAAGTATAACTAATGCTCACATTTCTTTCTCACTGTGCAGGCATCCGTTCTGACTTTTATATGTTCAAGTAAGGATAAAGCCTCTATCGACTGCAGATTATCCATGATCAGATTGTTTGATACATGTATCTAAATAGTTTTTGCCAGGGCTGCGGTAAAACAATTTCCATTTCGGACATCTTGTACCCAACTCTTGAGACCTATAGCGGGTATCCGGGTAGGGCCGGGTAATAGGGTGGCGGTGGGGGCCAGATGAAGGAAGGGGGTGGGGCCGGATGAAGGTGGGGGAGAGATAAAGGAAGGGGTGGGGCCTAATGAAAGAAGGGGGTGGGGGAGGGATAAACTAAGGGGGTGGGGCCGGATGAAGGTGGGGGAGGGATAAAGGAAGGGGTGGGGCCTAATGAAAGGAGGGGGAGGGATAAAGGAAGGGGTGGGGGGCCAGATGAAGGAAGGGGGTGGAGAGGGATGAAGGAAGGGGGTGGAGAGGGATAAAGGAAGGGGGTGGGGCTGGATGAAGGAAGGGGTGTTGAGGGATAAAGGAAGGGGGTGGGGCCGGATGAAGGTGGGGGAGGGATAAAGGAAGGGGGTGGGGCTGGATGAAGGAAGGGGTGTTGAGGGATAAAGGAAGGGGATGGGGCCGGATGAAGGTGGGGGAGGGATAAAGGAAGGGGATGGGGCCGGATGAAGGTGGGAAGGGTCAAAGGAAGGGGATGGGGCCGGATGAAGGTGGGGGAGGGATAAAGGAAGGGGGTGGGGCCGGATGAAGGTGGGGAGGGATAAAGGAAGGGGATGGGGCCGGATGAAGGTGGGAAGGGTCAAAGGAAGGGGATGGGGCCGGATGAAGGTGGGGAGGGATAAAGGAAGGGGATGGGGCCGGATGAAGGTGGGGGAGGGATAAAGGAAGGGGTGGGGCCTAATGAAAGAAGGGGTGGGGGAGGGAGAAAGGAAGGGGCAGGGGGCCAGATGAAGGAAGGGGTGTTGAGGGATAAAGGAAGGGGGTGGGGCCGGATGAAGGTAGGGGTATTCATGATGATGGAGTTTGCAGTTCAGGATTGGGGCTCTACCAGACTTGCACAAGGCAATAATTATCAGTTTAAATCCTAATTTCTAGATTATGTAAATAATCAGAACAAATTGTCATTATAAGAGACTGGAGTCCTTAGTACTGTCCACATAATTAGACCTATAAGGAGAGGATAGAATTACTACACATCCATGTTTTTTTCCTGCAGTACAGCCTTGGAGCAAGGCTAGGGCTCTACGGCTGGCTGTGTAGGGGATCTGTTTACTAACATCTCTCCTCAGTGTACTAGCCAGGGAGGGGAGAAGAGCAATCAGGAGAAAGAGTAATTGTGTGGGGGTGGGGGGGTTGGGGTTGGGGTTGGGATGGACTGCTGCAGGAAGTGGAGTGGATGAGTCTAGGGGTGTCTGAGTCCGTGGCAGCGGTGGTTGATGTTGCAGGATACTTTAGTTGAGATGTAGTGCACGAATTTACACACATCACAACCAACAGTTCTTGATTCAACCAGTGGAATGAACAGGCTAAAGTCGGTGAGTTCACTTGAACATTTCTTACCTTTCTAAAGAGGAAGCTGAGTGCAGTGTTTCTATCAACAAGCCTTGTTTGTCTGCGAGGCAACTGTTGGCCAGCTGACTTAATGAGTGAAACAAGAAACGGTTACATTAACAACAATCTAGACCCTCACTTTGGTATGCATCCTGTGTCAGGTATTCGGTATTTGTGAACTTTCATTATGAAATAAAGGTTACATGTATTTTTCGTATTACAATCAGAAATGTCTTTTGTAGTATGTACATGATGTGATTTATTATTTGTGTGTTTGTGTTATACAACGGCTCCATGTGTGTGTGTGGTACCTAGGCCAGCTGATGCCTCCTACATACCGTATTTTCTTGAGTATAGTGCGCACCCATGTATAATGCGCACCCCCCTCTAGCAGGTTCAATATTTTGGAAAAAAAATATTTGAATATTATGAGCAGAAAAAATATACACCGTACCCTTTCAGCGAAGTCCGGCAAATGAACGGGTGCTCAGAAACTTCGTCAATACAAATTCGAAATTTGAGATAAAAAATCACCATACATGTATATTTACCGTTTAAATAGTATTTATTGTTCTGCTAGGCATTGTTTTATATCTAGGGATTAAGATTACCTTGTGTATTTTCTCGTAAACTAAGCCGGAAACAGCAATCAGCTGTACACACGTTTTCTTGGAATCGACCGGTGATTCGGTCAAGACACACCCAATGATATAACTTTATAGGATTTTTAATGCAAGGATCGGCAACAATTGTATCTGAAACTATTTATTTTATCAGGAATAATATATTCCATTATTTTCTTAATTATATGCAGCGTTACTAAACATATTTAAAATAATAATAACCCTAAGCGAAGCAGCTGATCGCTATTCCCGGGTATTATTTTTTACATGGAACCAGTCTGACTAGTCACCGTCAAGGCTCACGCACACGTGATCGCGAGAATTTCATGTTGACATAGAATCGTCAAACAAAAACAAATATGACTTTTAACGAGTCAAAGTATGTCATTTATGATATATGTATCCATTCTCTGTCAACTAAAGTTCGTTTCAAGGCGTCAATAGCGGTATTCTGACCCTGGTTGCTGTTAATAACTGTGAGTTGTGGTGCAATCTTCCAATCGCTTCACACACGATTTTTGAATAAAATTAATGAAATAAGTTACAAACATAAGTCCAAATATACAAAGAACACTTTTTATTACTGTTTATAGCCAGACAGTGTAATTACATGATTATTTTGCGTACTTCAGTATGGATTTGTTGACATGGTATTTCCGGTGTTTCGTGCTCACGGTAATGTCTTTCCACGGGGAAAAAACCATCCAATCTCATAATTCGTGTATATTGCGCACCCCCTTCTACACAGCTGTGTTTTTTCGAAAAAAAGTGCGCACTATACTCAAGAAAATACGGTAGTGCTCTGTGTTATACAACGGCTCCATGTGTGTGTGTGGTACCTAGGCCAGCTGATGCCTCCTACATAGTGGTCTGTGTTATACAACGGCTCCATGTGTGTGTGTGGGACCCAGGCCAGCCGATGCCTCCTACATAGTGGTCTGTGTTATACAACGGCTCCATGTGTGTGTGTGGGACCCAGGCCAGCCGATGCCTCCTACATAGTGGTCTGTGTTATACAACGGCTCCATGTGTGTGTGTGGTACCTAGGCCAGCTGATGCCTCCTACATAGTGGTCTGTGTTATACAACGGCTCCATGTGTGTGTGTGGTACCTAGGCCAGCTGATGCCTCCTACATAGTGGTCTGTGTTATACAACGGCTCCATGTGTGTGTGTGTGTGTGGGACCCAGGCCAGCCGATGCCTCCTACATAGTGGTCTGTGTTATACAATGGCTCCATGTGTGTGTGGGGGACCCAGGCCAGCTGATGCCTCCTACATAGTGGTCTGTGTTATACAACGGCTCCATGTGTGTGTGGGGGACCCAGGCCAGCTGATGCCTCTTACATAGTGGTCTGTTCACTTGGTGAAGACTACGGCATAATGTGACACTGTGTTATGCGGTTGATGATTCTGTGATCAGACATTACAGGATCAGTCACTGCTGTTGTAACAGACACTCCAGCACTAGGCGGGGGGACTGAGGAGGAACTAGTAAGAACTGGTATGAACTATGAAGTTCCTTTGACTGTAGTGGACATAGAGGAACCCATTTGTTCCCTGCTTATTTTGAACTTCTGATTTCATTATTTGCAGACAACATCATACTTTTTTCTTAAAACAAAATTGGACTACAAAGACATCTTCATGCTTTGAACTTATGTTGTATAAAATGGAAATTGAATGTTATCTTACAATAAAGAAAAATTATCGTTTCCCAAACAAAATGGTCCATTGAAAAATGTGAATCATGGAAGTTTGGAAATGAGAACATTGAAACAGTCTCTAAATATACATATCTTGGGGTCATGTTTTACTTTGATTTGAATATGCAGGAAACAGTGCAGAATAATTGTATCAAGGGTAAAGTGGCACCAGATGAACTGCTGCGTTCAGTGAATCCTGTTGGTAGCCTTGCCTTCAGCCTGTTCTTGAAGATATCTGACATGAAGGTTAAACCTGTCATTTGTTGTGATCTGAACTATGGGGTGCACGAAAAATGAACAAATTCAAGCAACAGAATGCAAAGATTTCTCGGAGCCCAATTCTACACCAGATGTAATGGCACTTGGGGGTTGTGGAAGACACCCTTTGTTTAATGCATCCTATTTAAGATGCATCAAATACTGGCTGTCCTTCATACATGACAAATAATCGGCTCCCAACGGAAGCTAACAGTATGTGAGACTGCCTAGATGCACACAAAAGATTTACGTGGATATCAATCCTTAGAAAGTCACTTTTTACATTTGGTGATGGGTATACATGGGCCTGTCAAGAAGTGGGGAAAATTGAATATATTTTGAATGAAGTCAAAATGAGACTTTAAGATATCTCCTTTCAAGAATGGCATGCAATATTTAAGCAAAGCTCCAGATTTGATAATTATTGCAGTTATAAACATCATTTATATCCCAGAGGTTATGGGACAAATAATAATGTATCAAGTATTAGACAGCATCTGGCACTATAAGAACAGGTGGGGCAGCGCTACAGGCAGATAACTATCCCAAACAAAAACCCAATCTGTCATTTTTGTAACTTGAATATCAGTTTCAGTGTCTTAAAATATTATTATTGTATGATAATATAAGAAAGCTATATATATCCCCCAAATATAGAGAAACTTGTAATTTTGAACAATTCTGTTTTATTTTGATAGATACCGTATTCGACGTAATAAGCGCCCCGGCCTAATAAGCGCCCACAGCAATATTTGCTAATATATTGGCTAGTGAACAATCCCAATTTACACCCCTTCCGACTGATCAATGTACACAAGACCTATTTATTCGTGTATAATATGCACTCGTGTGTAATATGCACCCTCACTTATGGGAAGTTAAATCCTGGAAAAATATATCTGTCGTATACAAACATTTCAGACTGTCAGCATAAACCACAAAATTTATCTTTCAACTCTGTTTTTTCACCAAAATACTATTCTAATAAGAGCCCCCTATTTCCAATTTTGAGAGTGCCCTGGGCACTTATTACGTCGAATACAGTACTAATTATATTATTTTAAGAAAAAGTAAAGTAGTGGGTTGAGATGGGGGTGAGGTTGGGCGGTGCTGTGTCGGCGTTTTCCTGCTCTACTCATTATTTGTAGGTTGTTGCTTTTCATATGTATGGATTTCCCAAGATGTGGGAGATCCACAGTTATTTTATATTCATTTAAGTAAAGACGGAAGGATATATTTTGTCAACAGTGACACCAAAGTTTTTCTGAATCACTTAATCTTAGCAATTACAGCAAAGTAAAATCAGTGTTACAAACTGAGAGATATTTAACTTGTTTAAAGGATAAAAGTTTAATCAGGGCTTATTGTAAACTTAGAATTTCTTTGCACGATTTTAATGTAAATGTATGTCGCAGGCCCAAAGATGGTGATATTGTACTAACTGTTCAGCCGGAGAGGTAGAGGATGAGTACCATGTCTTACTGATATGTGAAACGTATTCCCATTGAAGGCTTAAATTTCTCCGCATTCTGCAAGGATTTTTAAAGACCGTCAGTTAATGATAAATCTGCTAAACTCTGAACATCCTGATATGATCCATGCTGTTTCTGTATTCTTGAAACATGTCTTTATAATGAGGAATGTGTAACTAGATTTAAAATCTGATCATGTACATCACGTGACAAATGTTAGCATCCAATCTGCATTGACTATGGACCTTGATACCTAAATTACTGAATAAACTGTCTGTCTGTATTTCTGACAATGTCGGCCAACATTAGACAACTGCAGGGGGAACTTCTTGTATGTTGAAAGATGGACACATCTAATAGGTTGAGACAAACCTGAAGATAATATTCAAGATTTAAGATGAACTGTCAACACCATATACATTTATTCAGCAAAACATGTGTCATTGTTAAACAGTAACAAAACAATCTATATAGTTTGTGCAATGTTGTGCATTGCAACACTCAGACTTGGAATTAGGCGTGTCCGTTCCATCTAGAGGCATCTCCAAGTCACTGACATCTGCTTGTCTGAAGAATGGAAATCCTGGTACTTGTCTGCACTTGTCTGAATAATGGAAAACATGGTACTTGTCTGCACTTGTCTGAAGAATGGAAATCCTGGTACTTGTCTGCACTTGTCTGAAGAATGGAAATCCTGGTACTTGTCTTTAGAATGGAAATCCTTGTACTAATCCGTACTTGTCTGAAGAATGGAAATCCTAGTACTTGTTCGTACTTGTCTGTAGAATGGAAATTCTTGTACTAATCCGTACTTGTCTGAAGAATGGAAATCCTGGTACTTGTCTGTAGAATGGAAATCTTGGTACTTGTCTGTACTTGTCTGTAGAATGGAAATCCTGGTACTTGTCCGTTCTTGTCTGTAGAATGGAAATCCTGGTACTTGTCTGTACTTGTCTGAAGAATGGAAATCCTGGTACTTGTCTGTAGAATGGAAATCCTGGTACTTGTCTGCACTTGTCTGTAGAATGGAAATCCTGGTACTTGTCCGTACTTGTCTGTAGAATGAATATCCTGGTACTTGTCTGCACTTGTCTGAAGAATGGAAATCCTGGTTCTTGTCTGTAGAATGGAAATCCTGTTACTTGTCTGAAGAATGGAAATCCTGGTACTTGTCTGTACTTGTCTGTAGAACGGAAATCCTGGTACTTGTCTGTGCTTGTCTGTAGAATGGAAATCCTGGTACTTGTCTGTAGAATAGAAATCCTGTTACTTGTCTGTAGACAGCGTCAGCATGACGGCTCCCACACACTGTAAGGACAAACCCTGAGTCTTGAGATGTAAGGTTTAAAAACAATTGTCAATTGTTCCTGAAGAATGTCATCGTTAAGTTTAAGCATAGATTCACTTCATCTCTTTGTGACACCTTTATGCTGAAAGTAGGTGATTCAGTGTATACACAGTGATAAATACTGGTAGGTTTACTGAGGAATCTTTGACAGGGCTGCTCCGAGAAACTTGAGTCTATTAACATGTAAGTGATTGGTTTTGGAGTCGATTACAGGTAAGTGATTGGTTCTTGAGCTGATTACAGGTAAGTGATTGGTTCTTGAGTTGATTACATCAAAGTGATCGGTTCTTGAGTTGATTACATGTAAGTGATCCGTTCTTGAATTGATTACAGGTAAGTGATTGGTTCTTGAGTCGATTACAGGTAAGTGATTGGTTCTTGAGTTGATTACAGGTAAGTGGTCGGTTGGATGTAGCTGGATGTCAGCAGGTGGGTATCTGGTGTTGACCGTCTCCTCACTAGACGTCCTCCTCTATTTTTGACACACTTCCCTCATGCAGTTTCTCAGGCATGGTAATATTCCCCTGACTACTTATCACAGAGGTGACAACCCCGGGTCCTCTGTTGACCACAGGTAAATACACTTGATACACTTAATGACCACCTTCCAGCCAGCAAGTCTCATTTACAGTGATTGAATGCTACTTACTTTCTCATTGTAATCATTAAAGTTGCCTTGGGCATTAATGGCGAGGCAGTCACCAGAAAAGTCAACTTGAGTATCAATTTATATGTATATAATTATGTTCAGTCAAATTACCACCTCCTTAGAGAGATTGTCAGAATCGGTTGTGAGGGAGGTTTGATGGGGCGTGACATGGCCTTTGTTATTTAGTTGTCAGGAAAATAGCTTCAGGCAATCCTTGGGATGATTTGGTTTTTTTTTAAAGAAATTAACCAATCTGTGAATTGATATGAATCTGAATTTGATTCATTTCAGTAGTTATGGATCTTTATCTAGATCTTTATGAGTTCTAGTTAGCAGTACACTGATTAGGTGGTGATATAGGGTGTTATTTCCCAGTGCAGATGTGGATATAACTGCACGCATGTACAAATAACACTCTAAGTCTTGTGTCAATAGTGTTTTTGCTATTATTCTGAGTTCAGTGAATAGTGACATAGCCTGTGGCATCACACAGTATCAAATGTCAGACAAATATTCTGTCTCCAGCCTTCTTATCTCACTCGATTATATATCTGATTGGTTAAAACATGGACTCCAAGATAATATCAGTTCATTCGGGAGATATCCGAGCCAAGTGTCAGGACTTATTTCGGTGAGATAAGCTGTATTTCCTGGCGCTTATCAGTTATTTCAGATGGACTGATGTACAATGTTCACTTAGGGTTAATCATGTTGTGTATTTTATTGACGTGTTGTATGCAACAGTAGGTTGTGTACTGTGGACCAGGCAGATGCCTTGTATACAATTACCTCCTGACTCTCCCTAAAGATTAGACTATCCTAGAGTTTCCGAAATGAACATACCATACAGAAAAAAAAACAGTTCTTAAATTATATAAAAATGAAGTGATGGCGAGGTCATTACAGCCCAGTGGGAGAAGTGGTTGCCAGGTTATCACAGCCTGGTGGGAGAAGTGGTTGCCAGGTTATCACAGCCTGGTGGGAGAAGTGGTTGCCAGGTCATCACAGCCCGATCTGGGAGAAGTGGTTGCCAGGTCGTCACAGCCCAGTCTGGGAGAAATGGTTGCCAGGTTATCACAGCCCGGTGGGAGAAGTGGTTGCCAGGTTATCACAGCCCGATCTGGTAGAAGTGGTTGCCAGGTCGTCACAGCCCAGTCTGGGAGAAATGGTTGCCAGGTTATCACAGCCCGAGGGTAGAAGTGGTTGCAAGGTCGTCACAGCCCGGTGGGAGAAGTGGTTGCAAGGTCGTCACAGCCCGGTGGGAGAAGTGGTTGCCAGGTCATCACAGCCCGGTGGGAGAAGTGGTTGCCATGTCGTCACAGCCCGGTGGGAGAAGTGGTTGCCATGTCGTCACAGCCCGGTGGGAGAAGTGGTTGCCAGGTCATCACAGCCCAGTCTGGGAGAAATGGTTGCAAGGTCGTCACAGCCCGGTGGGAGAAGTGGTTGCCAGGTCATCACAGCCCGGTGGGAGAAGTGGTTGCCATGTCGTCACAGCCCGGTGGTAGAAGTGGATGCAAGGTCATCACAGCCCAGTCTGGGAGAAATGGTTGCAAGGTAGTCACAGCCCGGTGGGAGAAGTGGTTGCCAGGTCGTCACAGCCCGGTGGGAGAAATGGTTGCAAGGTCGTCACAGCCCGGTGGGATACATGGTTGCAAGGTCATCACAGCCCAGTCTGGGAGAAATGGTTGCCAGGTCATCACAGCCCAGTGGGAGAAGTGGTTGCAAGGTTGTCACAGCCCGATCTGGGAGAAATGGTTGCGAGGACATCACAGCCCAGTCTGGGAGAAGTGATTGCCAGGTCGTCACAGCCTGATGGGAGAAGTGATTGCCAGGTCATCACAGCCTGGTGGGAGAAGTGCTTGCCAGGTCGTCACAGCCCAGCCTGGGAGAAGTGATTGCGAGGTCATCACAGCCCAGTCTGGGAGAAGTGATTGCCAGCTCATCTCAGCTTGGTGGGAGAAACCGTTGCCAGGTCGTCACAGCCCAGCCTGGGAGAAATGGTTGCCAGGTCATCACAGCCCGGTGGGAGAAATGTTTGCCAGGTCGTCACAGCCCGGTGGGAGAAATGGTTGCCAGGTCGTCACAGACCAGTCTCGGTCACAGCCAGAGCCAGATTGGAGAAGGATTCCTGGCAGCAGCTAATCAGCAGGACTGGAGCCTGTCAAGGGAGCATGTTTGACATGGCAGGTCTCAAGTACAAGCGTGACCAATCCAATCTTAAATTATATAAAAATGAAGTGATGGCGAGGTCATTACAGCCCAGTGGGAGAAGTGGTTGCCAGGTTATCACAGCCTGGTGGGAGAAGTGGTTGCCAGGTTATCACAGCCTGGTGGGAGAAGTGGTTGCCAGGTCATCACAGCCCGATCTGGGAGAAGTGGTTGCCAGGTCGTCACAGCCCAGTCTGGGAGAAATGGTTGCCAGGTTATCACAGCCCGGTGGGAGAAGTGGTTGCCAGGTTATCACAGCCCGATCTGGTAGAAGTGGTTGCCAGGTCGTCACAGCCCAGTCTGGGAGAAATGGTTGCCAGGTTATCACAGCCCGAGGGTAGAAGTGGTTGCAAGGTCGTCACAGCCCGGTGGGAGAAGTGGTTGCAAGGTCGTCACAGCCCGGTGGGAGAAGTGGTTGCCAGGTCATCACAGCCCGGTGGGAGAAGTGGTTGCCATGTCGTCACAGCCCGGTGGGAGAAGTGGTTGCCATGTCGTCACAGCCCGGTGGGAGAAGTGGTTGCCAGGTCATCACAGCCCAGTCTGGGAGAAATGGTTGCAAGGTCGTCACAGCCCGGTGGGAGAAGTGGTTGCCAGGTCATCACAGCCCGGTGGGAGAAGTGGTTGCCATGTCGTCACAGCCCGGTGGTAGAAGTGGATGCAAGGTCATCACAGCCCAGTCTGGGAGAAATGGTTGCAAGGTCGTCACAGCCCGGTGGGAGAAGTGGTTGCCAGGTCGTCACAGCCCGGTGGGAGAAATGGTTGCAAGGTCGTCACAGCCCGGTGGGATACATGGTTGCAAGGTCATCACAGCCCAGTCTGGGAGAAATGGTTGCCAGGTCATCACAGCCCAGTGGGAGAAGTGGTTGCAAGGTTGTCACAGCCCGATCTGGGAGAAATGGTTGCGAGGACATCACAGCCCAGTCTGGGAGAAGTGATTGCCAGGTCGTCACAGCCTGATGGGAGAAGTGATTGCCAGGTCATCACAGCCTGGTGGGAGAAGTGCTTGCCAGGTCGTCACAGCCCAGCCTGGGAGAAGTGATTGCGAGGTCATCACAGCCCAGTCTGGGAGAAGTGATTGCCAGCTCATCTCAGCTTGGTGGGAGAAACCGTTGCCAGGTCGTCACAGCCCAGCCTGGGAGAAATGGTTGCCAGGTCGTCACAGCCCGGTGGGAGAAATGGTTGCCAGGTCGTCACAGACCAGTCTCGGTCACAGCCAGAGCCAGATTGGAGAAGGATTCCTGGCAGCAGCTAATCAGCAGGACTGGAGCCTGTCAAGGGAGCATGTTTGACATGGCAGGTCTCAAGTACAAGCGTGACCAATCCATGTTGGCGGCGTCTGACCCCATGCTGACCCCAGAGTGCCAGCAGCCCAAACAGAGAGCAGCCGCGCAGTGGATCGAGATTATAAACGGAAATTAGTTACCTGTCTGGTTGGAATGATAACACTCCAGTTATCAGACAAGTGTTTGCAGGATCAACACTACCTACGCCAGTGTTTCTATATTGAACCTGTACATAAACACCAATCATTGTCAAGCTTATCATCATGTAATATCAACCAGTATAACAATATCCCTGTAACGTCAGGTGGTATCAGCCGATACGCCGCTTGTAATACAATCATTACCTTCACCATGAGGTAATATCAACCAGTATAGGTCATTATAATGTCCCTGAAATAATCAACCTAAGAATAACTTTTATATATCGGCATATGAAAAAGGGTAGTCTGTCATACAGACCCTGTATATCCAATACAGCCCATGCAACTGTTTGGGTTTGGCAAGTCTAGATTACTGCAGTATCTGAAAATGAAGAAAGTCTCCTGGCTCCTTTTCATTATATTTTTTAACTATAATTTAAGAACTTTTTTTGTCTGTAAAATATGTTCACTTCAGAGACTAGATGTTAGTCTAGTGGCTGCTTCCTGCATTGTTATCTCCTGATGATGCTGAGTGGGAAGTGGGGGGGTTTGGGGGGGGGGGGGTAATGATGTTACACCAACAAGCCAACTAGCTGTAGGATCTTACGTGAGGAGTTACATGTCTTCATTAGCAGAGTAATGGCCGCCATAACATCCGAGTCAGGGAGCAATTAGTAACTTTGCAGCATTGTGGGGTTATTCAAGTTATATTGATGCTTCTTTATAACTTTCACCTAAATACAGTGGTGGGGTGGGGATCAGGGTGGGTGGGGTGGGGATCAGGTTAGGTGGGATCAAAGTTGGTTGGGTGGGGATCAGGATAGGTGGGGATCAGGGTGGGTGAGGTGGGGATCAGGGTGGGTGGGATCAGAGTGGGTGGGGTGGGGATCAGGGTAGGTGGGGATCAGGGTGGGTGGGGTGTGGTGGGGATCAGGGTGGGTGGGGTGTGGTGGGGATCAGGGTGGGTGGGGATCAGGGTAGGTGGGGTGTGGTGGGGATCAGGGTGGGTGGGGATCAGGGTAGGTGTGATCAGAGTTGGTTGGGTGGGGATTAGGATGGGTGAGGTGGGGTTCAGGGTGGGTTGGGTGGGGATCAGATTGGGTGGGGTGGGGATCAGGGTGGGTGGGATCAGAGTTGGTTGGGTGGGGATCTGGATGGGTGAGTTTGGGATCAAGGTGGGTCATTGTCATAATGTAGCAGACTTTATCAGGAGATGTTCAGTCTAGATGATGGTTGACTGTTCTTGGTTTGTGGTACTCAGCCGAGCCTAGAGGATCTACCCTGCCAGAACACCAGAATCCCCCACCCCACCTACCAGGATAGAGTGGCCAGAATGCCAGAATCCCCTCTTACACCCCCCACCCCCACCCCCACCCCCCAACCACTGGGATAGAGTTTCCAGAATGCCAGAAATGTCTTTCTTTCTTCTTCTTCCTCTTTCCCTCCCCCCTCAGCAGCACATAGTTGCCTCGATGTGACTGAGTCTGATGATATCGGGTTGCTGATTCAGTTGAGGACTTCACCTTGTTAGCAGCAGCTCCATCACGAGACAGACCTCTCAGGGGATCTCTGGTGACACCTGGAGCAGTGAAGAGGGGAGTTGGGGAGGGACTGACACCTGAGCTGGGCACAGGTGTGATTTACATGATCTGAAAACAGGTCGGCTGTGTCAAGACGTTGGTGTAGAGATGTGGGACAGGTTGGTCCTGTTTCACCATGACATCTTTGGGTCTGTGGTTTTGTTCCCGGACCAAGTCTAGATGATTAATACAGGCAAATCTAGATGATTAATACAGGCAAATCTAGATGATTAATACAGGCAAGTCTAGATGATTATTACAGGCAAATCTAGATGATTAATACAGGCAAATCTAGATGATTATTACAGGCAAGTCTAGATGATTATTACAGGCAAGTCTAGATGATTAATACAGGCAAGTCCAGATGATTAATACAGGCAAGTCTAGATGATTAATACAGGCACATCTAGATGATTAATACAGGCAAGTCTAGATGATTATTACAGGCAAATCTAGATGATTAATACAGGCAAATCTAGATGATTATTACAGGCAAGTCTAGATGATTATTACAGGCAAGTCTAGATGATTAATACAGGCAAGTCCAGATGATTAATACAGGCAAGTCTAGATGATTAATACAGGCACATCTAGATGATTAATACAGGCAAGTCTAGATGATTAATACAGGCAAATCTAGATGATTAATACAGGCAAGTCTAGATGATTATTACAGGCAAATCTAGATGATTTATACAGGCAAATCTAGATGATTATTACAGGCAAGTCTAGATGATTATTACAGGCAAGTCTAGATGATTAATACAGGCAAGTCTAGATGATTAATACAGGCAAGTCTAGATGACTATTACAGGCAAGTCTAGATGATTAATACAGGCAAGTCCAGATGATTAATACAGGAAAGTCCAGATGATTATTACAAGCAAGTCTAGATGATTATTACAGGCAAATCTAGATGATTAATACAGGCAAATCCAGATGATTATTACAGGCAAGTCTAGATGATTAATACAGGCAAGTCTAGATGATTAATACAGGCAAATCCAGATGATTAATACAGGCAAGTCTAGATGATTAATACAGGCAAGTCTAGATGATTAATACAGGCAAGTCTAGATGATTAATACAGGCAAATCCAGATGATTAATACAGGCAAGTCTAGATGATTAATACAGGCAAGTCTAGATGATTAATACAGGCAAGTCTAGATGATTAATACAGGCAAGTCTAGATGATTATTACAGGCAAGTCTAGATGGTCTGTATTCCACATCAGGACAAGGCTTTATGAATTTTCTGTAATGTTAGCATAGATTAGCTGATGTTGAGGCTGGCTAATAACTTGCTACAAGACATTAATCAGCAGGATTAACTTCCATCTCAGCCGAGACGCAAGCTGGTTGTCCAATACTGGTGTCCTCCACAAATGACCAATAAAGCCACAGGTCCGCTCCCGAAATCAACAATACATTAAATCAATGTGTCAAAATGTTCAAATCCAACTCCCAGTGGCAGCAGTGTAAAGAGATTAGATGTACAATGCCCCTGCAGGCCATGACATCCCCTACAGTGCAGGCCGGGCCCCCGGCACAGGGAGGGGGGGGGGGGGGGGGTGTGTGTTGTGTGGCAATGTACCCTCAGGCTCTGGAGATGAAAGAATGTTTTCAGTTGAAATTGGCTTTTAATCAGAAGTAATACTTGACATTTGGACCTAGAGTTCAGATTTAATTGAAGATTGAGTCAAAGTGAATTGATTGTAGTTGTTTGTGGCCGTTTGTGAAGTGGTTGTTAAGACTTTTACTGTTACTGAAGAACAGGACTGCTGTATGTGTGGAACGCCAATATAGTGTTTATAGTGAGTGAGTGAGTGAGTGAGTATGGTTTTATGCCACTATTAGAAATATTCCAGCAATGTCACAGAAAACCAGAAGAACAGAAATGGTCTTCACACATTTACCCATGTGGAATCAACCCGGGCCCCCGGCATGACGAACAAACGCTCTAACCACTAGGCTATCCTACTGCATCTTGTGTGTTGTTGAGGTTCATGTTTATGATGGCAACTCTTGGTTTGGTTGATGATGATCTTTCATTGGTGAAGCAGTTTTTATTATGTCATGAAATACCTGGACTGGCGTGAAAAGTTGGTAGCAAATTAGTGGACCTGAAAGGGAATCCCCTCTGAACACAGACAAATACTTGCCACCACATCCCGGGGGGGGGGGGGGGGCGGGGTGTGGGGGGGGTGAAGAAAACATGATTTAGTAAGTTAGTATTTGTTACGACCTGTTTGTTTCAATCAGGCTGACACGCATCCAGTAGTCTTGAAGATGCCAGGAGGCCATTCAACACGTTCAAAGCACTTGAGATCGTTACCAAACTGAGCAACGCCACCTTCAAAGGCCTGGCAAGGAACACACGTTGTAGAGAATGCGGAGAAGTCAGAACTTGCAGTGAAGTTGTTGGTGAACTTGATAGTCGCTTCCAGCTGTGATTAATAACCGCAGAGTCGGACCATGGAGTCGGACCACTGGCTACTTAGTAACTGAGGTGGACTTTAATTGGCCGGTGATTCAGGCTGCCACGGCCTGGACAAGGCATGTGTAATGGTTGCATGTCTCCATGATGCTAGATGAAAGTTGGATGAAAGTTTATGCCTGCAACAATTTGTGGTCATGTGACTGGCTGAATTGAAGAGAGCTGACCCCTGACAGAATCCGCCGGTGGTGCAGTGGCTGCAGATAGAGACGAGAGACCCTTGTGACTGGACTCTCACACTTGGCAGTGGGTCTGTCCATCAGTGTACTCACAGCTCATCTCCTTGACCCTATAACAGGTTGCTGAAAGAATCATTTAACATCAAGATCAGTGTTGAATAATCCGACCTACATGCGATATCAAAGTGATATCTGATAAGGGAGTGATGCTGATGTGGGATATTTGATAACAGGTTGTCACCGTTATCATGTACAGAGTCAGTGGTCTAGGTGGTTGACCGGGCTACGGAGGCAGACGCCTGAATCTGGGGTGATCAGTGGTTGCAGGTGAGATCAGGCCACAGTGGCGGCGGACCCCAGGTGCCTGTCTCTCTGACTGTTTCTCTGTCTCTCTGTCTCTCTGACTGTTTCTCTGTCTCTCTGACTGTCTCTCTGTCTCTCTGACTGTCTCTCTGACTGTTTCTCTAACTGTTTCTCTAACTGTTTCTCTGTCTCTCTGACTGTTTCTCTGTCTCTCTGACTGTTGGAGGAGAAATCACTGAATTCAAAGTGTTCATATGCAACCAGATTACACTGAATTGTGGGTGTCTTGTTTGGGAGCAGCCTCACATTGAATTATGAGTTGATTATTTGGATTTGAGATCTAGAGTATTGACTTCTGTCTGTTAAATGACAGAGGGAGACCTTCTCCAGTGGAGGCCAATGACCCACATTGACAAACAGCTGACCATATCTCTGTTATTGCAGGAAGTGTTTGATGTGTCACCCTTGACCAATACAGGTCATCACCAAGTGGACACAGGACTTGACAGCCCACAGGGCAGCTGATTGTTTCTGTGGCAGGGCTTCACCCGGGACCACCTCCACAGCCTCTGTGCCCATCACAGCTGAAGGTCCTTGCATCCAGACAGTCAACAAACATTACACACTTCAACAGGATGTTTGTCAATTGTTTTCATGGAATCTGAAATGGTGTGAACTGTGTCAACAGTTGGTGTGCATGGGTCAGTAGCTGCAGGTTGGCTGTCACACCTGACTCATGTAATCTGGGAAGAATTGTTTAATGTTGTGAAAACACAAGCTGAGTTGTGAAAGTGGGTTCTGCATAAGGCATTGTGGAGCGGTGTCCTCAACAATAGACAGCAGCATCACTGATTATCACAGGCAGCATTGCTAGGGGGGGGGGGGGACCGGGGGAGTGACCAGGCAGTTTGTGGGAGGACAGAAAGGTGTCATCACTTTTGCCAGTGTCACCTGCAGAGAGATTGATGGTGTGTTCTCTGATGCTGGATTACCAGTGCTGTGGTCCAGGTTCTGTGAAGATCCAGTATCTTTGTTAGCATCATGTGATGTATGGATGGAATGGTGTGTATTCATAATTTAGATGGAAACTGAACAAACTTGTTCAAAGGTTTGACATACTCTTGCTGTGAGGAATTTGTGTGAAGCGTGAGACCAGTGCAGTGTCAGCGTCAACATGTCCATCAACAGCCTCAACTATGGGCTGGTGCCCGACTACAAGGTAACACACCGATTTCCTGTCTGTATGCATTGTTGGGGGGTGTATTCATAATTAAGATGTAATAATTATTCGCTGTGCAGAGTTGCGAACCTTGGGTACGCCAGAAACCTATGACAGTGAGTTCGAATCCTTGTTTTCCCCGATTATGTTTCTAGGTTTGTCAGCACCATACCTGTGCTCATGGGTTTCAACAAAGTGATAAACGTCTGAGACCTGCATCCATTTGGGCTTTCCTCCAGACATGCAGTGATATAACTAGAATACTGTTGAAATTGGCGTTAAACCCAACTCACTAAATCACTCTCACTGTGTGCATTGTAGGTTTTAATTGAATCAAATCAATCAAAATGGTGACATTATGACTATGTGTCTCTCTGTCTTTGTGGGGAAGCAGGTGAAAGTTGTGTGTTGGTGCAGTCAACAATATTCTGACTCTGTAACGTAGGTCTGTACGCTGGCAGAGCAGTGGTTGGCTGTGTCCTCTGTTGTATAGTCCTCAGAAGGAGGCTGAATCTGTCTGATGTAACCTGGGCTTGTATGGTCCTCAGTAGGAGGCTGAATCTGTCTGATGTAACCTGGGCTTATATGGTCCTCAGAAGGAGGCTGAATCTGTCTGATGTAACCTGGACTTGTATGGTCCTCAGCAGGAGGCTGAATCTGTCTGATGTAACTAGGGCTTGTATGGTCCTCAGAAGGAGGCTGAATCTGTCTGATGTAACCTGGGCTTGTAGTCCTCAGAAGGAGTCGGAATCTGTCTGATGTAACTAGGGCTTGTATGGTCCTCAGTAGGAGGCTGAATCTGTCTGATGTAACCTTGGCTTGTATGGTCCTCAGTAGGAGGCTGAATCTGTCTGATGTAACCTAGGCTTGTATGGTCCTCAGCAGGAGGCTGAATCTGTCTGATGTAACTAGGGCTTGTATGGTCCTCAGTAGGAGGCTGAATCTGTCTGATGTAACCCAGGCTTGTATGGTCCTCAGAAGGAGGCTGAATCTGTCTGATGTAACCCAGGCTTGTATGGTCCTCAGTAGGAGGCTGAATCTGTCTGATGTAACCCAGGCTTGTATGGTCCTCAGAAGGAGGCTGAATCTGTCTGATGTCACCTGGGCTTGTATGGTCCTCAGTAGGAGGCTGAATGTGTCTGAAGTAACCCAGGCTTGTATGGTCCTCAGAAGGAGGCTGAATCTGTCTGATGTAACCTGGGCTTGTAGTCCTCAGAAGGAGTCGGAATCTGTCTGATGTAACTAGGGCTTGTATGGTCCTCAGTAGGAGGCTGAATCTGTCTTATGTAACCTAGGCTTGTATGGTCCTCAGAAGGAGGCTGAATCTGTCTGATGTAACCTAGGCTTGTATGGTCCTCAGTAGGAGGCTGAATCTGTCTGATGTAATCTGGGCTTGTATGGTCCTCAGCAGGAGGCTGAATCTGTCTGATGTAACTAGGGCTTGTATGGTCCTCAGAAGGAGGCTGAATCTGTCTGTAACCCAGGCTTGTATGGTCCTCAGAAGGAGGCTGAATCTGTCTGATGTAACCCAGGCTTGTATGGTCCTCAGAAGGAGGCTGAATCTGTCTGATGTCACCTGGGCTTGTAGTCCTCAGAAGGAGTCGGAATCTGTCTGATGTAACTAGGGCTTGTATGGTCCTCAGTAGGAGGCTGAATCTGTCTGATGTAACCTGGGCTTGTATGGTCCTCAGAAGGAGGCTGAATCTGTCTGATGTAACTAGGGCTTGTATGGTCCTCAGAAGGAGGCTGAAACTGTCTGATGTAACCAGGGCTTGTATGGTCCTCAGAAGGAGGCTGAATCTGTCTGATGTCACCAGGGCTTGTATGGTCCTCAGAATGAGGCTGAATCTGTCTGATGTAACCAGGGCTTGTATGGTCCTCAGCAGGAGGCTGAATCTGTCTGATGTAACCTGGGCTTGTATGGTCCTCAGCAGGAGGCTGAATCTGTCTGATGTAACCAGGGCTTGTATGGTCCTCAGAAGGAGGCTGAATCTGTCTGATGTAACCTGGGCTTGTATGGTCCTCAGCAGGAGGCTGAATCTGTCTGATGTAACCAGGGCTTGTATGGTCCTCAGAAGGAGGCTGAATCTGTCTGATGTAACTAGGGCTTGTATGGTCCTCAGCAGGAGGCTGAATCTGTCTGATGTAACTAGGGCTTGTATGGTCCTCAGAAGGAGGCTGAATCTGTCTGATGTAACCCAGGCTTGTATGGTCCTCAGAAGGAGGCTGAAACTGTCTGATGTAACCTAGGCTTGTATGGTCCTCAATAGGAGGCTTAATCTGTCTGATGTAACTAGGGCTTGTATGGTCCTCAGAAGGAGGCTGAATCTGTCTGATGTAACCAGGGCTTGTATGGTCCTCAGAAGGAGGCTGAATCTGTCTGATGTCACCAGGGCTTGTATGGTCCTCAGTAGGAGGCTGAATCTGTCTGATGTAACCCAGGCTTGTATGGTCCTCAGAAGGAGGCTGAAACTGTCTGATGTAACCAGGGCTTGTATGGTCCTCAGTAGGAGGCTGAATCTGTCTGATGTAACCAGGGCTTGTATGGTCCTCAGTAGGAGGCTGAATCTGACTGATGTAACTAGGGCTTGTGTGGTCCTCAGAAGGAGGCTGAAACTGTCTGATGTAACCTAGGCTTGTATGGTCCTCAATAGGAGGCTTAATCTGTCTGATGTAACTAGGGCTTGTATGGTCCTCAGAAGGAGGCTGAATCTGTCTGATGTCACCAGGGCTTGTATGGTCCTCAGTAAGAGGCTGAATCTGTCTGATGTAACTAGGGCTTGTATGGTCCTCAGAAGGAGGCTGAAACTGTCTGATGTAACCAGGGCTTGTATGGTCCTCAGAAGGAGGCTGAATCTGTCTGATGTCACCAGGGCTTGTATGGTCCTCAGAAGGAGGCTGAATCTGTCTGATGTAACCAGGGCTTGTATGGTCCTCAGCAGGAGGCTGAATCTGTCTGATGTAACCTGGGCTTGTATGGTCCTCAGAAGGAGGCTGAATCTGTCTGATGTAACCAGGGCTTGTATGGTCCTCAGAAGGAGGCTGAATCTGTCTGATGTAACCTGGGCTTGTATGGTCCTCAGCAGGAGGCTGAATCTGTCTGATGTAACCAGGGCTTGTATGGTCCTCAGAAGGAGGCTGAATCTGTCTGATGTAACTAGGGCTTGTATGGTCCTCAGAAGGAGGCTGAAACTGTCTGATGTAACCAGGGCTTGTATAGTCCTCAGAAGGAGGCTGAATCTGTCTGTAGTAACCAGGGCTTGTATGGTCCTCAGTAGGAGGCTGAAACTGTCTGATGTAACCAGGGCTTGTATGGTCCTCAGCAGGAGGCTGAATCTGTCTTATGTAACCTGGGCTTGTAGTCCTCAGTAGGAGGCTGAATCTGTCTGATGTAACCAGGGCTTGTTTTGGCCACAGGAGAAGTTGGTGATGATAAAGGTGATTACCGAGATGTGATTAATGACTGTCCTGTATGGCTGGCATCCTACTGTCCCTGCAACCATTGTCCTCTGACAGATAGATGGCCAAGATGTTTCTCGGTCAAAACTGAACAGTAGATGTGTGTGTTTCTTCCCCTGCTTGTGAGTGCCCCATGCGGCCTGGGAGAGTTTGTTAATTACGTGTGAGGTGTGACATCACGCTTGCTCTCGGACTGAAGCGGGCAGAATGGAGATATTTTCGTCCTAGAGCCATCTTGGTGGAGGTTAAGACATGTACTATTGTTCTCCTAATGAGATGAACATAGCCGAATGCTTTCTCTATGAGAATAGTCCTGTTTAGAAGCTGTTTCTCCAAATACCTGCTGTGGAATGTGGGAGAGTTGCGTGAAGACATGACCTGTTGCTGTGTGGAAATTAACCCAGTTGCAGAGGGAAGTTCACAACTGTGTGTGTGTTGTTAGAGAATTACCAGGTTTGATTCTGGTGCCATGGATACCAAGGAACTGGATGTGTATGCCCGACGGCAGTTCCCAGAGCTCCAGGTAGGCACAACTCCCCCCATACATGAATGACCACAACTCCCCCCATTCATGGATGACCACAACTCCCCCTATTCATGGATGACCACAACTCCCCCTATTCATGGATGACCACAACTCCCCCTATTCATGGATGACCACAACTCCCCCCATTCATCGATGACCACAACTCCCCCCCCCCATACATGAATGACCACAACTCCCCCCACCATTCATGGATGACCACAACTCCCCCCCATACATGGAGGGCCACAACTCCCCCCATTCATGGATGACCACAACTCTCCCCCCCCCCCCCCCCAAATACATGGATGGCCACAACTCCCCCCATTCATGGATGACCACAACTCCCCCCCCCAATACATGGATGACCACAACTCCCCCCATTCATGGATGACCACAACTCCCCCCATTCATGGATGACCACAACTCCCCCCATTCATGGATGACAACAACTCCCCCTATTCATGGATGTCTTATTCTTGTTTATGTCCACTCTGAGGACCCACATCACGATGTCTTCTTCTTTGTAGGCTTATAAGGTGGGCCCAGGCTAGCATCAGATCATGTAGGGTTACAAGGCGCTGTGTGTAGGCCCAGGCTAGCATCAGATCATGTAGGATTACAAGGTGCTGTTTGTAGGCCCAGGCTAGCATCAGATCATGTAGGATTACAAGGTGCTGTGTGTAGGGTTACAAGGTGCTGTTTGTAGGCCCAGGCTAGCATCAGATCATGTAGGATTACAAGGTGCTGTGTGTAGGGTTACAAGGTGCTGTGTGTAGGCCCAGGCTAGCATCAGATCATGTAGGATTACAAGGTGCTGTGTGTAGGCCCAGGCTAGCATCAGATCATGTAGGATTACAAGGTGCTGTTTGTAGGGTTACAAGGTGCTGTTTGTAGGCCCAGGCTAGCATCAGATCTCATGTAGGATTACAAGGTGCTGTGTGTAGGCCCAGGCTAGCATCAGATCATGTAGGATTACAAGGTGCTGTGTGTAGGGTTACAAGGTGCTGTCTGTAGGCCCAGGCTAGCATCAGATCATGTAGGATTACATGGTGCTGTGTGTAGGATTACATGGTGCTGTGTGTAGGGTTACAAGGTGCTGTGTGTAGGCCCAGGCTAGCATCAGAGCTCCAGGTAGGCACAACTCCCCCCATACATGAATGACCACAACTCCCCCCATTCATGGATGACCACAACTCCCCCCATTCATCGATGACCACAACTCCCCCCCCCCCATACATGAATGACCACAACTCCCCCCACCATTCATGGATGACCACAACTCCCCCCCATACATGGAGGGCCACAACTCCCCCCATTCATGGATGACCACAACTCTCCCCCCCCCCCCCCCCCCCCCAAATACATGGATGGCCACAACTCCCCCCATTCATGGATGACCACAACTCCCCCCCCCAATACATGGATGACCACAACTCCCCCCATTCATGGATGACCACAACTCCCCCCATTCATGGATGACCACAACTCCCCCCATTCATGGATGACAACAACTCCCCCTATTCATGGATGTCTTATTCTTGTTTATGTCCACTCTGAGGACCCACATCACGATGTCTTCTTCTTTGTAGGCTTATAAGGTGGGCCCAGGCTAGCATCAGATCATGTAGGGTTACAAGGCGCTGTGTGTAGGCCCAGGCTAGCATCAGATCATGTAGGATTACAAGGTGCTGTTTGTAGGCCCAGGCTAGCATCAGATCATGTAGGATTACAAGGTGCTGTGTGTAGGGTTACAAGGTGCTGTTTGTAGGCCCAGGCTAGCATCAGATCATGTAGGATTACAAGGTGCTGTGTGTAGGGTTACAAGGTGCTGTGTGTAGGCCCAGGCTAGCATCAGATCATGTAGGATTACAAGGTGCTGTGTGTAGGCCCAGGCTAGCATCAGATCATGTAGGATTACAAGGTGCTGTTTGTAGGGTTACAAGGTGCTGTTTGTAGGCCCAGGCTAGCATCAGATCTCATGTAGGATTACAAGGTGCTGTGTGTAGGCCCAGGCTAGCATCAGATCATGTAGGATTACAAGGTGCTGTGTGTAGGGTTACAAGGTGCTGTCTGTAGGCCCAGGCTAGCATCAGATCATGTAGGATTACATGGTGCTGTGTGTAGGATTACATGGTGCTGTGTGTAGGGTTACAAGGTGCTGTGTGTAGGCCCAGGCTAGCATCAGATCATTTAAGGTTACAAGGTGCTGTGTGTAGGGTTACAAGGTGCTGTGTAGAATCACAAGGTGCTGTGTGTAGGCCCAGACTAGCATCAGATCATGAAGGCTTACAAGGTGTTGTGTGTAGGATTACAAGGTGCTGTGTGTAGGGTTACAAGGTGCTGTGTGTAGGCCCAGACTAGCATCAGATCATGTAGGATTACAAGGTGCTGTGTGTAGGGTTACAAGGTGCTGTGTGTAGGATTACAAGGTGCTCCCCCTATTCATGGATGACCACAACTCCCCCCATTCATCGATGACCACAACTCCCCCCCCCCCCCCATACATGAATGACCACAACTCCTTCCCCCCCCCCCCCCCCCCATTCATGGATGACCACAACTCCCCCCCATACATGGAGGGCCACAACTCCCCCCATTCATGGATGACCACAACTCTCTCCCCCCCCCCCCCCCCCAAATACATGGATGGCCACAACTCCCCCCATTCATGGATGACCACAACTCTCCCCCCCCCCCCCCAAATACATGGATGGCCACAACTCCCCCCATTCATGGATGACCACAACTCCCCCCCCCCAATACATGGATGACCACAACTCCCCCCATTCATGGATGACCACAACTCCCCCCATTCATGGATGACCACAACTCCCCCCATTCATGGATGACAACAACTCCCCCTATTCATGGATGTCTTATTCTTGTTTATGTCCACTCTGAGGACCCACATCACGATGTCTTCTTCTTTGTAGGCTTATAAGGTGGGCCCAGGCTAGCATCAGATCATGTAGGGTTACAAGGCGCTGTGTGTAGGCCCAGGCTAGCATCAGATCATGTAGGATTACAAGGTGCTGTTTGTAGGCCCAGGCTAGCATCAGATCATGTAGGATTACAAGGTGCTGTTTGTAGGGTTACAAGGTGCTGTTTGTAGGCCCAGGCTAGCATCAGATCATGTAGGATTACAAGGTGCTGTTTGTAGGGTTACAAGGTGCTGTGTGTAGGCCCAGGCTAGCATCAGATCATGTAGGATTACAAGGTGCTGTTTGTAGGGTTACAAGGTGCTGTTTGTAGGCCCAGGCTAGCATCAGATCTCATGTAGGATTACAAGGTGCTGTGTGTAGGCCCAGGCTAGCATCAGATCATGTAGGATTACAAGGTGCTGTGTGTAGGGTTACAAGGTGCTGTCTGTAGGCCCAGGCTAGCATCAGATCATGTAGGATTACATGGTGCTGTGTGTAGGATTACATGGTGCTGTGTGTAGGGTTACAAGGTGCTGTGTGTAGGCCCAGGCTAGCATCAGATCATGTAAGGTTACAAGGTGCTGTGTGTAGGGTTACAAGGTGCTGTGTAGAATCACAAGGTGCTGTGTGTAGGCCCAGACTAGCATCAGATCATGAAGGCTTACAAGGTGTTGTGTGTAGGATTACAAGGTGCTGTGTGTAGGGTTACAAGGTGCTGTGTGTAGGCCCAGACTAGCATCAGATCATGTAGGATTACAAGGTGCTGTGTGTAGGGTTACAAGGTGCTGTGTGTAGGATTACAAGGTGCTGTGTGTAGGGTTACAAGGTGCTGTGTGTAGGCCCAGGCTAGCATCAGATCATGTAGGGTTACAAGGTGCTGTGTGTAGGATTACAAGGTGCTGTGTGTAGGGTTACAAGGTGCTGTGTGTAGGATTACAAGGTGCTGTGTGTAGGATTACAAGGTGCTGTGTGTAGGGTTACAAGGTCCTGTGTGTAGGATTACAAGGTGCTGTGTGTAGGGTTACAAGACATTGTGTGTGTGTGTTAACCTCTGCTCTGTGGTCTCTGAGCAATCCATGTGGATCCTGCAGTTGGAAAGCTGAATAACCCCATTCCAAATGTCCCTGTCAGGCCAAAATCTTTTTTCTTTTCGTATCAGCTATCTTTGTTTCTACGTATTGGTCAGTGAGGCCCAACACATCAAACTGATAAATGTTTCTGTCTCGTGTATTGTTTACGGTGCACCAACAGCTCGCATAAATGAGAGGTCGTTAGCCCAGGTTAACCCACATTCCAGCTTGTGAAGTATAGGCAGGCACAGGTGACAGGCTTTGTTTTCTCCAGGTGTGGGCATAAGAGTGTGAACGGAGCAGACGGCTTGAATGTCTAGAACTGTATGTATGGGAAACTGGTCGCCATGCTGTATTAAAGGAGTAGTAGCATTTGTTCTTCAAACTATGGCTCGGCCCCATAGTCTGTCCTTGAGCTGTCCCAGACACACCCATCTTCCCAGGACACACCTATCTTCACAGAGACACCCATCTTCCCCAGACACACCCATCTTCACCAGACACACTCAGACACACCCATCTTCACAGAGACACCCATCTTCCCCAGACACACCCATCTTCACCAGACACACTCATCTTCACAGACACATTCAGACACACCCATCTTCACAGACACACCCATCTTCACAGAGACACCCATCTTCCCCAGACACACCCACCTTCAAAGAGACACCCATCTTCCCCAGACACACCCATCTTCACAGAGACACACAGACACACCCATCTTCACAGAGACACCATCTTCCCCAGACACACCCATCTTCACAGAGACACCCATCTTCCCCAGACACACCCATCTTCACAGAGACACCCATCTTCCCCAGACACACCCATCTTCACAGAGACACCCATCTTCCCCAGACACACCCATCTTCACCAGACACACTCATCTTCACAGACACACCCATCTTCACAGACACACCCATCTTCACAGAGACACCCATCTTCCCCAGACACACCCACCTTCACAGAGACACCCATCTTCACCAGACACACTCATCTTCACAGACACACTCAGACACACCCATCTTCACAGACACACCCATCTTCAGAGACACACCCATCTTCACAGACACACCCATCTTCACAGAGACACCCATCTTTCCCAGACACACCCATCTTCACCAGACACACTCAGACACCCATCTTCACAGACACACCCATCTTTACAGACACACTCATCTTCACAGACACACTCAGACACACCCATCTTCACAGAGACACCCATCTTTCCCAGACACACCCATCTTCACCAGACACACTCAGACACCCATCTTCACAGACGCACCCATCTTCAGAGACACACCCATCTTCACAGACTCACCCATCTTCACAGAGACACCCATCTTCACCAGACACACAATAGCGATACGATGACATGCATCAACCAAGTCAGCGAACCTGACCACCCAATCCCTTTAGTCGCCTCTTACGACAAGGGGGCGGTCGGGTAGCCTAGTGGTTAAAGCGTTTGCTCGTCACGTCGAAGACCCGGGTTTGATTCCCAACATGGGTACAATGTGTGAAGCCCATTTCTGGTGTCCCCCGCCGTGATATTGCTGGAATATTGCTAAAAGCGGCGTAAAATCAAACTAACTCACTCACTCTTACGACAAGCATAGTCGCCTTTTACAGCAAGCATGGGTGGCTGAAGATCTATTCTACCACGAACAGATATAACAGGTAACAGATATTTTCCAAATCTTTTCATGTTTTTAATCAAGGTGTTCTCACATGATTTGATGCACTTAGTGAAGTAAGATCCATTTCGTTACAATATTGATCTTGATAATTGATCAGATTGTCTTGACTGGGCGACACCATTATATTTGACGCAAATGAAAGTGATATGCAAGGTGGAATCTGATTGGTCAATAGGGGGGACATAGAAGGGACATAACTTGTAATAGCCACTGGTGGCGCGATGATCAAGCCCAGAAATTCCAGCCTAGTTCAGCAAGGGTGGAAACTGGGCTTTCACAGTCAGTTATATCCCTTGCCTGGGGAAGATAAGACACACCACAATGTCTGCTCACTTGGACTAGTGTCATCACATCTAAAAAAGAAATTCCTTTTGACATTTGTCTGGAGATTGAAAGAATTGACAATGTCAGACTAGCAATCTTCTGGTTGTGATTCTGGAAGTTTTATTTTTTGTTTACATTTGCAGGGTTGTCTTGTATCTCAGTTTATCGGCAGAAATATCTTTTTCATTTTTATTCTTCACAACAGAAAGGCCAGGTGTCCTTGTTTGATAAGGAACAATCTTATCTCCAGATCTGTGTATCCTGTTCTGGTGAGTCTAGAGGCTCCCGAGGCAGACAGTCCCAATGCTTCCTGCTGAATGAGGACAAGTACTGGTAACTTGGACATGCGAAGACAAAGATGAACATACAACCATATGCCACATTATCAAGCTCCTCCACCCCTCCTTCACCCCCACCATGTCCCAGAGGGTGGCTTTGTCCCTGGGTCACTGTCCCTGGAGGGGGTACCATTTGGGGATGTGTCTTTCCCCCACCCCACCCGTCACTAGGGTACAGGGGTTGCATGCTGGTCTGCATTTCGGAACAAATGTACTGGGCCTGCTACGTCACCCGTGAATGGTCAGTTAAAGTCCAATGAACACTAATCTCCAGGTCAGCCTTCTGGTCAGTGATGACTGTAGTGGCAAAAGGCTGTTACAACATGGCCAAGGCTTGAGTTGTGGAGGTCAGGTGTCAGAATGACCGTGGCTGACCTGCAGGCTTCAGGGAGATGACTTTAGTCTGTGAGTGAGTTCATATAACAGTATACATGAGAGATCAGTGACCTGTGTCTGGGGAATGCTATACCTGGTGATGGTATTCGGCCTTTGTGGAACATTAGCGGCTAACATTATTTCATGTGCATCATTCTGTCTTTCAACTGGTCTACGAGCCGACACATTAAGATAATCACCCGTAATTATGTTACTCTTTCTGTCATTGTTGTTGCTTTAAGTATTTAAGATCTCGCCTTCTTCCATAGCAGTTTTGTTACTCTGGAATCTTATTTTATCTTAAAGTTCTTCCTGTGGGGTTTCGATCTTTGTGCCAGGTCGGGAGATGCTCACCCTGAAACCAGTCAGTGTTGATCCGTTCCTTATTGTCTGTTGAAGCAACAATGCTAGATCATACAGCAGTTTTGTAGAAACGGGTTAACGAGCAGACAATACCTGTCTACAAGGTGCAAACTTTGCAGGTGTCAGGCTTCATTGTGTTTCTACAGTTAATCTTATTTTGATTATTCCTCAATGGTCAGTCTGGTCGTGGAGTGGTCAAGCGTCACATGCTTAGTGGACAGGTTAACGAGGTGGACAGGTAGATACACACAGGGAAGAAACTCCGGTGTTTGTAGGTATGTTAAGGACACATGTGAGTACTGCTATGGGGTGACTTGCACAGCTTGACAAGACAGTTGTTGGTGTCAGTGTTGTGATAGTGATCTGTGGTGATGGGATAAGCACAGATGGTCGCATATAAGTGAGACAGTGTCAGGACTAGCATGGAACGCTGACAAGTCAACACCAGAATAGTAACACAGTACATGGAACGCTGACAAGTCAACACCAGGATAGTAACACAGTGCATGGGACGCTGACAAGTCAACACCAGAATAGTAACACAGTGCATGGAACACTGACAAGTCAACACCAGAATAGTAACACAGTGCATGGGACGCTGACAAGTCAACACCAGAATAGTAACACAGTACATGGAACGCTGACAAGTCAACACCAGGATAGTAACACAGTGCATGGGACGCTGACAAGTCAACACCAGAATAGTAACACAGTGCATGGAACACTGACAAGTCAACACCAGAATAGTAACACAGTGCATGGGACGCTGACAAGTCAACACCAGGATAGTAACACAGTGCATGGAACACTGACAAGTCAACACCAGGATAGTAACACAGTGCTTGCTGTAGTTACAAGGAGAGGGAGCATGATGCCCCCTGTGTGCCCCAACAGCTGCATGGAGGTGTCCCCGGGGGCCGTCACTGCCGAGGTCTCCCAGATGAGACACCAGATCAATAATGACCTGCAGGTAAATTATCAGTGAAATCTGATTACTGAACATTTGCTGAGGCCGCCCCTGCCCTAGTGATGGTGGTGACCTTGTAGGTAACCTTGTAGGTGTGTACCTCACTGTGAGACTGGTGGCATTGTTACATAGTACTACATTGTTGTTGACATAGTACTACATTGTTGTTGACATAGTACTACATTGTTGGTGACATACTACTACATTGTTGGTGACATACTACTACATTGTGATTGACATGATACTACATTGTTTATTGACATACTACTACATTGTGATTGACATAATACTACATTGTTATTGACAAACTACTACATTGTGATTGACATAATACTACATTGTTATTGACAAACTACTACATTGTGATTGACATGATACTACATTGACCTGACTTACTACTTCATTGTTATTGACAATACTACAATGGTGCTGACATAATAACTACAATGGTGCTGACATAATATTTTTGTGTAGTGTGGACAAATGTGCCACAGCTTGTTTTGCTAGATTATTTTTCTCGATAAATGCAAAGCGTAACTTACAACTCCTGACTTCTCTAAGTGACGTTATGATACTACATTATGTCATACGAGATGTTAGTCAATCCCCATTAGTGGGCTGACCTTTGAAGTTCCAGGAAGAACTTTGTCTTGCTTTCTGGCCAGTATAATTTTAGTTAGTAGCATGATTTTGCTATGATTATTTAATCATATTTAATAAACAGAAAGTACCTCACTTTGGTGACAGGGAGTAACCATGGAAACCATATACCGATAGTCCAGTCAGAGAACATTTTACAAAATCAACATACAGGTTCCGCAAATTCCACCTGTCAAATTTGTGTTCAAAACATTAAGCAAAGTTATTACTATTATTATGTTCAATCACCTCACCCATGTACTGTTATATATTGACACGCCCATCACGCGGTCAGATACCATAGAAAGTCAACTCGTTTCGTAAAAATGGTATCTAACGAGAATGAGTGTAGTATTCTCTATATATTGAGTGCAAACTTCTTCCTATTTTAGCTGGAATGACTGAACGCACTGACTGAGATGCAGTGAGATTTAGCTGCCACCGAGTTATCGTGATGTGCAGTGTTACTTGATACTGTGTCGTCTGTATCGTTAGAGCAAAAAATATATGTCCTTTTGTTCATTTGCCAGGGAAGAAATCTTAAATCTGTTTGTTATCTGATTGACACACTGTACAGTCATCGTGACACAGCACTGACCAGCAAGTGAATTGCTGACAGAGTAGGATGGGTATCAGTGGTTGGCGTGATGGTTTGATAGTGTTGGCATCTTGTAACAACATTTGTTCAAGTACTTGCACATCTGTCTTGAACTATAACATTGCAAGTACAGTATTTGTTCGTGTCATCCAACTTTGATAGACCTTATGGATTTATGGTTGGTAATTTTTCGAATGTAGATCTACTCCTTCATATTTATTAATCCCCTGGTTTGAAAAACAGGGATCAGCACGTCCTTCCGTCTGCCGCTCGTTTCCGTTTCTGGAGCAGAACATCAAAACCGTTAAACATTTCTTGTTGAAACTTGCTATGTATATCAGTCTAGTGGGGAACTTTTGATGATTTTTATTTTTTATTATTTTTTGGGGATGTTTTCATGACAACTTGTACTTTACTGAATGACTCCTGATGACTCCTGATGGCTGTGAAGTAAGCCTCCTGAAGCTCACTGTTGGAAGTCAAGCCATGCCATCTTCAGTCACTCAGATGATATTTCGTGTGATAGGCAGTGAGAGATGACTGACTGACAGGTTGTTGGCAGGCTGCCAGCTGGACTCCCAGTGCTGTGGTTTATTTGACATCTTACAAGGTTGCTGGAAGTCAGTCCTGTCGCTGAGAAATGAAAATAGTTTTTGACATTTGAAATACAAACAATACTCAGTGTCACTTGTCTTCGTTTGTCCAACTCTTCGTATTAAGTTGCAAGTTTAAACACATGGACTTATGGTGACACTTGATGCTGTCCTTTATTATCGTCTTTGTTACGCTATTTCCGTTTTTCTTCATTATTTCTGTTTCAAAATTATTTTCAAAATATTTGTGATTAAGTATGCTCTAAAGTATTAAAATCTGCAAAGTTGCTATGTTTACTTGTGAAGCCAGTGATTAGTATCAGCAAGACCCCATCCAGCTGATGGCATGCAGTCAAACAGCCCCCCACCCCACTTCACTCCTGCCCCCCACCCCACTTCACTCCCGCTCCCCACCCCACTTCACTCCCGCTCCCCACCCCACTTCACTCCCGCTCCCCACCCCACTTCACTCCCGCTCCCCACCCCACTTCACAAACAGCCCCCCACCCCACTTCACTCCCGCTCCCCACCCCACTTCACTCCCGCTCCCCACCCCACTTCACTCCCGCTCCCCACCCCACTTCACAAACCGCCCCCCCACCCCACTTCACTCCCGCCCCCCACCCCACTTCACAAACCGCCCCCCACCCCGCTTCACTCCCGCTCCCCACCCCACTTCACAAACAGCCCCCCACCCCACTTCACTCCCGCCCCCCACCCCACTTCACAAACAGCCCCCCACCCCACTTCACTCCCGCTCCCCACCCCACTTCACAAACAGCCCCCCACCCCACTTCACTCCCGCTCCCCACCCCACTTCACTCCCGCTCCCCACCCCACTTCACTCCCGCTCCCCACCCCACTTCACAAACAGCCCCCCACCCCACTTCACTCCCGCTCCCCACCCCACTTCACTCCCGCTCCCCACCCCACTTCACTCCCGCTCCCCACCCCACTTCACAAACCGCCCCCCACCCCACTTCACTCCCGCCCCCCACCCCACTTCACAAACAGCCCCCCACCCCGCTTCACTCCCGCTCCCCACCCCACTTCACAAACAGCCCCCCACCCCACTTCACTCCCGCCCCCCACCCCACTTCACAAACAGCCCCCCACCCCACTTCACTCCCGCTCCCCACCCCACTTCACAAACAGCCCCCCACCCCACTTCACTCCCGCTCCCCACCCCACTTCACTCCCGCTCCCCACCCCACTTCACTCCCGCTCCCCACCCCACTTCACAAACAGCCCCCCACCCCACTTCACTCCCGCTCCCCACCCCACTTCACTCCCGCTCCCCACCCCACTTCACTCCCGCTCCCCACCCCACTTCACTCCTGCTCCCCACCCCACTTCACTCCCGCTCCCCACCCCACTTCACTCCCGCTCCCCACCCCACTTCACTCCCGCTCCCCACCCCACTTCACTCCCGCTCCCCACCCCACTTCACTCCCGCTCCCCACCCCACTTCACTCCCGCTCCCCACCCCACTTCACAAACCGCCCCCCACCCCACTTCACTCCCGCTCCCCACCCCACTTCACTCCCGCTCCCCACCCCACTTCACCCTCCGCTCCCCACCCCACTTCACAAACCGCCCCCCACCCCGCTTCACTCCCGCTCCCCACCCCACTTCACAAACAGCCCCCCACCCCACTTCACTCCCGCTCCCCACCCCACTTCACAAACCGCCCCCCACCCCGCTTCACTCCCGCTCCCCACCCCACTTCACTCCCGCTCCCCACCCCACTTCACTCCCGCTCCCCACCCCACTTCACAAACCGCCCCCCACCCCACTTCACTCCCGCCCCCCACCCCACTTCACAAACCGCCCCCCACCCCGCTTCACTCCCGCTCCCCCACCCCACTTCACAAACAGCCCCCCACCCCACTTCACTCCCGCCCCCCACCCCACTTCACAAACAGCCCCCCACCCCACTTCACTCCCGCTCCCCACCCCACTTCACAAACAGCCCCCCACCCCACTTCACTCCCGCCCCCCACCCCACTTCACAAACAGCCCCCCACCCCACTTCACTCCCGCTCCCCACCCCACTTCACAAACAGCCCCCCACCCCACTTCACTCCCGCTCCCCACCCCACTTCACTCCCGCTCCCCACCCCACTTCACTCCCGCTCCCCACCCCACTTCACAAACAGCCCCCCACCCCACTTCACTCCCGCTCCCCACCCCACTTCACTCCCGCTCCCCACCCCACTTCACTCCCGCTCCCCACCCCACTTCACTCCTGCTCCCCACCCCACTTCACTCCCGCTCCCCACCCCACTTCACTCCCGCTCCCCACCCCACTTCACTCCCGCTCCCCACCCCACTTCACTCCCGCTCCCCACCCCACTTCACTCCCGCTCCCCACCCCACTTCACTCCCGCTCCCCACCCCCACTTCACAAACCGCCCCCCACCCCACTTCACTCCCGCTCCCCACCCCACTTCACTCCCGCTCCCCACCCCACTTCACCCTCCGCTCCCCACCCCACTTCACAACCCGCTCCCCACCCCACTTCACTCCCGCTCCCCACCCCACTTCACTCCTGCTCCCCACCCCACTTCACTCCCGCTCCCCACCCCACTTCACCCTCCGCTCCCCACCCCACTTCACAAACCGCTCCCCACCCCACTTCACTCCCGCTCCCCACCCCACTTCACTCCTGCTCCCCACCCCACTTCACAAACCGCTCCCCACCCCACTTCACCCTCCGCTCCCCACCCCACTTCACAAACCGCTCCCCACCCCACTTCACCCTCCGCTCCCCACCCCACTTCACAACCCGCTCCCCACCCCACTTCACTCCCGCTCCCCACCCCACTTCACTCCCGCTCCCCACCCCACTTCACTCCCGCTCCCCACCCCACTTCACTCCCGCTCCCCACCCCACTTCACAAACCGCCCCCCACCCCACTTCACTCCCGCTCCCCACCCCACTTCACTCCCGCTCCCCCACCCCACTTCACCCTCCGCTCCCCACCCCACTTCACAACCCGCTCCCCACCCCACTTCACAAACCGCTCCCCACCCCACTTCACAAACCGCCCCCCACCCCACTTCACTCCTGCTCCCCACCCCACTTCACTCCCGCTCCCCACCCCACTTCACAAACCGCTCCCCACCCCACTTCACAAACCGCCCCCCACCCCACTTCACTCCCGCTCCCCACCCCACTTCACTCCCGCTCCCCACCCCACTTCACTCCCGCTCCCCACCCCACTTCACAAACCGCTCCCCACCCCACTTCACAAACCGCTCCCCACCCCACTTCACAAACCGCTCCCCACCCCACTTCACAACCCGCTCCCCACCCCTCTTCACAACCCGCTCTCCACCCCACTTCACACAACAAGTGTAGGCTACATGTGGCTGGGGGTCTGTCTCTCAGACTTAAAGAATAAACTAAAATAGGAGTCTCGCCAAGAAGTCCAGAAATGATTTGGCAAGTCTAGATTGCCTCAGCTCTGAAGGATTGTTCTGGTCTCCATTTCCGATATAAATATTTGTAAGATATCTTTACTTCTGGGACTAAATGTCAGTCACAGGGTTTTGGTGTAGAGGGGAACATGTCGGGTCTCCATGACTGTGCTGGCCATGGAGACTCAGCAGGTTGGCAGGGGGCACAGCAGACTTCAGGATGACCCTGAGTGAGTATGGTTTTACACCGCTTTTAGCAATATTCCAGCAATATCATGGTAGGGGACACCAGAAATGGGCTTCACACATTGTACCCATGTCGGGAATCGAACTCAGGTCTTTGTAGTGACGATCGAATGCTTTAACCACTAGGCTTCCATGATGAATGTTACCAAGTGTTACACTGTTTTGCCATGTTTTTGTAGTGCAGACAAATCTAATCCAGGTACGGAATGTTCAGTTTTAACAAGGACCCCTTTATTTTTAACATGTTTTGAACACTGAATTGAAATTGACTTTGCAGAAACTACCTTCAAATCTAAATTTAGGGCTGATGACACTGCCTACAGCGGCCTGGGGGTAGGAGGGAGGGGTGAAAGGGGCGGTCTGTTGGGTGGACAATTGAGTATAGAGGCCACTTCTCCCCTGCTCTATCAGATCCTTTCACTTCCCCAGCGGGGTCGACATAGATCCGTTCAGTGAACCGCGTCATTAGGTGGGTTTTATTGCTTCACAGATGTACGCCTGTTTGTGGCGGGAATGAGTGGGATGGGCTGGGATTGTGTGTGGTGTGGTGTGTTGTGGTGTGGTGTGGTGCATGATATGGACGGTGTGGTGTACAGTCCAGTCTGACTTGACCTGCTTGAGGGTTGTCAGATGTCCTGTTGTCAGATGCCCTGTTGTCAGATGCCCTGTTGTCAGATGTCCTTTACATGGTTTCTGTGGTGTGGTGAAGCAGGTTACAATTATAACCACCATGTCAAACAAAATTCTTTGTAGTATTAACTTGAATAGAAACTTGTAACCATGGGATATTACGTGGCTTCATTTGCTGCCAGGCATATAGGCCTGTTATAACATCTATGCTCATTCTACCATATACCGGTATATACCCCATATTGCACAGAGGTGATTAGGGCAAGAGGTGGTCAAGCTCTCTGACTTGTTTGATGCATGTCATTGTATCCCAATTGCGAGGATCAATCCTCATGATCTCAATCACTGGATTGATATGACTTCCGTCATGTAGCTGGAATATTGCTGAGTGCGGCGTTAAACAAAAATTATAACAAATACCCATTATACCATATATATCTATTTTAGTGGTAGTCCCTGGAGACATTAACATTGTACATTGTAAACATGACTTAATTGGTAAGTAGCATAGCAGACAGGGTTGTTAAGGTGCTACTGACAAAGTCATCACTTCTCCATTAATTAACAGACAGTTGCCTGGGATAATCCCCACCTGACGCTAATCACCCTGTTAATCCCAACATAATTCAATAAGTTGTCTGTGGTGAACTAGAAGACCCCAGGTCTCTTCATGTTCTACTGGCCAGCGTTCCCCTGCACATGTTATCCCTTGCTCTATATGGGGTATTAATGCACAAATTTTAAATGTTGGTTTGTAAAACTTTACCATCCCTGATTTTATAGTTTGGTGTGGATGGCTGTCTGCTAGGGTCACATGACCAGTGCGAGCAGCCGTGTAGAGCTGTTGCAGGAGTGTTTGGTGTAGATGCTTGTCTGCTGGGGTCACATGACGGGAGTGTTATCGCCTGAATGGGGACATGATCAGGGGGCCAACCTTGACATTGGGCTTTTGTGTGACCTCACATGACCTCAACAGGTAAACATCCCCGATTTGTTTAATAGTCTCTCACTACAAGCCTGGAGCATGCTTGAGAGTAGGATGTCATTTGTCTAGAGCTTTACACACCATTCAGATCTGCCAGTGGGTAAGTGCATTCTATATGTTCCGGTTATGAAGAGACAAAGTTAAGATAAAGCCTACAAAAGAACGGGTGTATAGGATGAATCGTCCTACAGTTGTTTCGGGGGATTGGCTTGGGAAGGACAGTCAAGCATGGGATACCGGCTGTAAGTTTACAGACGCGTGTGCCACATTCCTTGCTTTGGGATCAATGGGCAGTCAACAAAACCTGTCCCCATGTCGTCTGAAGCTGACAAGTTGTAGAGTTGGACTGGCAGTGCTCCCCGGCCAGGTGTGTGGAACAACATGGTGACAACACCAGTAGAAGTGGGTTAGTGTATCTGTGTTGTGGGAATGTGTGTGGGTGTGCCGCGATTACGACACTCGGGCCGCAGGGGTGTCTCAGTACATGCTGTCATCTCATATCTCACACACGTGTCAGTCATCAGTCTACGCAAGTTAGACAACCTTGTATACATATGAGTCCTGGACATAACACTAAACATTGGATCTTACCTGTAGAATGTTGGTAAGTTACTTGTGTAGTTTGTAGATGATATACTACTTATGTGTAAATCAAGTCACTGTTGGCTCAACATGCTCTGTTATCTCTGACTATGTGCCGTCATTCTCTCTGGCTATACAAGAGTGTTGTCACTCTGACTATACAAGAGTGTCGTCACTTTTCAAGAGTGCCGTCACTCTGTCTGACTGTACAAGAGTGCTGTCACTCTGTCTGATTAATACAAGAGTGTCTTCACTTTGTCTGACTATACACAAGTGATGTCACACTGTCTGACTATACACAAGTGTCGTCACTCTGTCTGACTATACATGAGTGTCATCATTCTGTCTGATTATACACAAGTGTCGTCACTCTGTCTGCCTATACACAAGTGCCGTCATTCTGTCTGAATATACTAGAGTGCCGTCACTCTGTCTGACTGTACAAGAGTGCCGTCACTCTGTCTGATTAATACAAGAGTGTCTTCACTCTGTCTGACTATACACAAGTGTCGTCACTCTGTCTGATTATACAAAAGTGTTGTCACTCTGTCTGACTATACACAAGTGTCGTCACTCTGTCTGACTATACACAAGTGTTGTCACTCTATCTTATCTCTGCAAGTTTACCATGGCTGCTACATCCTGAGCACATCTGAGTATTTGTGTTTGTCTTCTAACTTGATGAGTCATTGCTGTTGAGGTTTGTACCTGGGTTTCCAGGTTGACAATGGGTCTGTGTTGCAGCTGATAACAGGTGTACTCCAGGTAGGTCAAGGTTGTCCAGTGGGGTTTGATTGGATTTGGCACTTCCTCATTGTTGAGGACAACAGTTAGAGGGGGGGGGGGGTTGTAGTAGATCTTCTTGTCTAATGTAAGTACCTGTGTGTGTGGGTACAATCAGGAACGTGTGTACAGTGTACGAGGACGTGTTACAGGAACATACCGCATGATGAGTTCCTCATCCTTCCTGTTCGTCTCCCTGGATGCACATTGCTGTCACTGAGCACATAAAAACATGGATGCAATTGTGCAGAAAATTTGGTGGTTTAGATTTCTTGAGTATCTGAGTACCTGATTTAGTGTGTCAGCCATGCACAACCTGTGAGCTGGCGGTGGAGCAGAACACTGCTAGTTCCCCAGACTAGCCGGGCAGCAAGATGGGTTGATCAGCTGGCAGGCGTACCTACAACCCTTAGGGCGACCGCCACATGATGCGCTGGTTGTACATAGATTGTGTTCACCTGTCTCGCATACAACGATTATGTCGGGCTTGCCTCCTTCAAGAAATTATGTTTTTATTCGTCAGCCTACGCGATTAAACAAGTCACTGATCTTGAATGCATGCGCGTGTTGGCCGTGTGTGCCAGACTGAGGAGGACAGTGATTGTTGTGGTCCTTTGTCAACACCTGGAGGTAGACACACCACGCAGTCACCATCAACAATCTCCTTCATGTTCCTAATACTTCATGCGTCTCTGCTTGGAATAAAGTGGTCTGACTGTTTGTGGTTTGATGGGCCACCGTGATGGTACGGAGCCATCACAAGCTGTACCTGGATTCTGAGTACGGGTGTTTTTTATGTGTAGCAGTGATCAGGCAGTTTATGTTGTAGATCTATTGTGCTGCAGTTTCCTGGCAGTATTTGTCCATTGCTTGCCAGGATCAAGTTTGAATCTCAGATTCTGCCTGATAGTGATACGTTGATAGTTGTCACCAACATGCATCACTCCGGGCTTCCCTCCACTTGACAACATACATGGGTAGCGTGTTGCCGGCTCCGAATCCATTAGTTACATGACCAGCCTCATGATGCCCCCAAAACACCCGTCTTCCTGAAGTAGCCAGGGTATATCTGAAAAATGCAGCATCACGCCAGGGTATATCTGATATATGCAGCTTCATGTCAGGGTATATCTGAAATATGCAGCATCACGCCAGGGTATATCTGAAATATACAGCATCACGCTAGGGTATATCTGAAATATACAGCATCACGCCAGGGTATATCTGATATATACAGCATCACGCCAGGGTATATCTGAAATATACAGCATCACGCCAGGGTATATCTGAAATATGCAGCATCACGCCAGGGTATATCTGAAATATGCAGCTTCATATCAGGGTATATCTGAAATATGCAGCATCACGCCAGGGTATATGTGAAATATACAGCATCACACCAGGGTATATCTGAAATATACAGCATCACGCCAGGGTATATCTGAAATATACAGCATCACACCAGGGTATATCTGAAATATACAGCATCAAGCCAGGGTATATCTGAAATATGCAGCTTCATGTCAGGGTATATCTGAAATATACAGCATCACGCCAGGGTATATATCTGAAATATACAGCATCACGCCAGGGTATATCTGATATATACAGCATCAAGCCAGGGTATATCTGATATATACAGCATCACACCAGGGTATATCTGAAATATACAGCATCACACCAGGGTATATCTGAAATATACAGCATCAAGCCAGGGTATATCTGAAATATACAGCATGTATGAAGCTCTGATTATTCCAGCACTATTGCTACTCCTTAATCTCAGTGGGACACATTCCTTGCAATATTTAGCATGGTATTTAAGTTTTCAACACGGTGGGTAATGAGGCGGCATCAGGGCTGCCTGCTTGTACTGACTGGTGCAGCAGGGGTCATTGTGTTCCACCTCCTTGTACATCAGTCTGGACAGTGACAATCATGTGTTTGCAGTGTGTTGCGTATTGAGGTGGATGTAGCAGAGTCCTGCACCAGGTGCATCAGTGTGTAATACTGGCTGAGGGTGTAATACTGGCTGAGGGTGTAATACTGGCTGAGGGTGTAATACTGGCTGAGGGTGTAATACTGGCTGGATGTGTAATACTGGCTGAGGGTGCAATACTGGCTGAGTGTGTAATGCTGGCTGACTGTGTAATACTGGCTGATTGTGCAATACTGGCTGAGTGTGTAATACTGGCTGAGTGAGGTATTTGATGTTACTCACACTGGGCTATTTATTCTTACTTCTTTGAATCAGAAATATGAATCAAATATTGATCAGCTAAAGTCCAGTGGTCAAGACCCAGTCACTCAATACCCTGGTTGTATTCATAGCCTGGTTGTATTCACAGCCTGGTTGTATTCACAGCCTGGTTGTATTCATAGCCCTGTTGTATTCACAGCCTGGTTGTATTCATAGCTTGGTTGTATTCACAGCCTGGTTGTATTCACAGCCTGGTTGTATTCACAGCCCGGTTGTATTCATAGCCCGGTTGTATTCACAGCCTGGTTGTATTCATAGCCTGGTTGTATTCATAGCCTGGTTGTATTCACAGCCTGGTTGTATTCAGAGCAAGGTTTTCATGCGTTCCCTAACAGGATATATGGCTATAATGGCATAAGCATCGATCCACACAATTGGGATAGAATGACATGCATTAACCGAGTCAGCAAGCCTAACCGCCTGTTAGTCACTTCTTACGACAAGCATAGTCGCCTTTTACTGCAAGCATGGATACTTATTGTTTGTATTCTCCATAAAGAAATAAAATCATAAAAAATCAACTTGGAATTTGATGTTAGAATTTTTCAGGACAATACTACACAAGAAGCTGCAGTATTAAACTGTTTACTTTAATTTCAGATGCTGAGTAATATTGCCAATGACCTTGACCTGTTGCTGACCGATCTGTGTCACCTCTACCCGTTACCGTCGACATCGGCCAATCAGAAGTCATGTTTCAGCCTGTCCACCATGGCTCCTGAGGATCCCAACCCCAGCATATCCCCCTATGATAGTCCTCGGGAGCACACAAGAAGCTGTGTCAGGTAACCATGCCAACAGTATCAGACCCTGCCAACATCTGGGTTAGAATAGGTCTTCAGCAACCCATGCTTGCCGTAAAAGGCGACTATACTTTTCATAAGAGGCGACTAACGGGTTGGGTGGTCAAGCCCACTGACTTGTTTGATGCATGTCATCATATCCCAATTGCACAGACAATTGATGTCAATCACTGGTCTCTCTGGTCCGGACTCGATTAATTACAGACCGCTGTCATACAGCTGGAATACTGCTTAGTGCAGTGTTAAACAACAAACAAATGACTGTCAGATTGTTTGTGGCAATCACCTGGCTTGCTTGGTGTGTAAAATAAATGTAAGGTTTTGTAAGTGTCATCATTGCATTCAAGAGCTCTTGAAGGGTCTTGGAATGTGCTTGCTCAAGGTTTGTATGAACTACATGACAGTCGGGGGCCACACCACATCAGGTCTGATGTCTGCAGACATCGGGGGCCACACCACATCAGGTCTGGTGTTTGCAGACATTGGGGGCCACACCACATCAGGTCTGGTGTCTGCAGACATCGGGGGCCACACCACATCAGGTCTGGTGTTTGCAGACATTGGGGGCCACACCACATCAGGTCTGGTGTTTGCAGACATTGGGGGCCACATCACATCAGGTCTGGTGTCTGCAGACAACGGGGGCCACACCACATCAGGTCTGGTGTTTGCAGACATCGGGGGCCACACCACATCAGGTCTGGTGTCTGCAGACATTGGGGGCCACACCACATCAGGTCTGGTGTCTGCAGACATTGGGGGCCACACCACATCAGGTCTGGTGTCTGCAGACATCGGGGGCCACACCACATCACAGTCTGGTGGTTGATTGTGTGACAGTCCTCCCCAGAAGTAGTGAAACATTACTCAACAAATCAGCCACTGGTTGGCCTGCTCCTGACTCGTTTAATTCTACAATGGGCATAATGCTGACTGTGGCATTCTTGGTACGTGACAGTGTCTGTTCCATTCTGGACCACATACAGAAGTGAAGGTTGATTGTGTCCACTTCAGGTGTATTTGTCCCACCTCTGTACGTGTCTGTGCAGATGAGATTATGAGAGCTAATTCTCCTGTGGGTTTCACCACTGTGATGTCAGGTACTGAACTCTGTGTGGTAATTCTGGTTGATATTTGAGAGCAGTCTGAATTGTTCCAAGTTGTATGAAAGTTTAATGAGCTGTGTTGAGACAGATCCTGCAGACGCCATGGTGCCCGGGCTCAGTGGCAGCAGGCTGTTTGTCTGTAACCATGGTAACCTGAACTGTCACCATGTCGTGTGTCGGTAAGATTCTGGAAGTGTTTGATTGTGTCTGCAGTGGCAGCAAGCTGAGTCTTCAGAGCGAGCAGACGTCGACGGCAGACAGCGGCCATGACATCACCACGCCCGGCAGTCTGTCTCCGGAGATGCCCCTGTACCATGTGGAACAAGTGGTGAAGGTCAGTGTCGGGAGTAGAGATTAGTGCTGCAGATACAGCTGGAGTGACAATACATTGAGTCTGTTCCGCAAGTAGCAAGTATCCCAGTTATGTTCAGTCTTAGAGCGACTTGGTTCCATGCAGAGGTGACACATCATCAGTGGTATCATGAATCAGTCGAGCTTCAAGTCGAGACACGTGTCCATCATCAAGTATTTACAGCACACGGGAAAACAGTACACCACAGTTGTAACAAACTCAGAGGGACCACTACTTTCAGTTCCTTACAACCGCAGTTGGTTATAAGCCTTGATACAGCATATATATATACAGCAAATGGGAGGGACCATTAAACACTTTGTTATATCCATCATTTTTGTATAAGTGTGTTTGTTATAAGCATAGTTTACTGTGTATATTTTGTGTGTTTGTTATAAGCATAGTTTACTGTGTATATTTTGTCAACTTTCTTTTATTTCCAGAAGCATGGGATGAGGAGTGCATCCAACTCGCCCTTGTCCGACAATGTCGCAGATCTCGATCAGCGGCCAATCAGCCTGTTTGAGAGACTGTCCAAGACACATGCAATATGGCTGCTCCCGGACATTGGGCGATCAGGCGCCGTCCACCTTCTCAAGGACAGAGTGACCGGGGTAGGTTGGTTCAAGGGGTGGCTGGACACAGTCATTTCCTTAGATAGGAAATAAATAACAACACGTGATCTAAATATTATGTTCACGTGACAGTTTTCTGTTCCAGTCCTTCGTGGTGCGTCGGTCGAGTCAGCGTGACTCGCTGGCGTTGTCGGTGCAGCATCAGCAGGAGGCTTGCTCCAGCGTCGACCACTACATCATCGAAAGCACCAGCCACGGACTGAGACTGCAGGGTTCTGCCCACTACTTCTCCACCATTCCCCATCTCATCGAGTTCTACATCTGCTGCAAGTCAGTACACGCTGCTAGGCTAACTACGTCCTTACCTCACCGACCCGTGAAGATCTGGGTTAGAATAGGTCTTCAGCAACCCATGCTTGTCGTAAGAGGCGACTTACGGGATCGGGTGGTCTGGCTCCCTGACTTGGTTGATGCAGGTCATCGTATCCCAATTGCATGACATTAATCACTGGATTGTCTGGTCCGATTATTTACAGACCACCGTCATTGCTGGAATATTGCTGAGTGCGGCATTAAAACAACCAACAACAATCTCATCTCACTAATGGCTAACTTTGAAATGTTGAAATCAGCATAAAGGCCTGCAGTACAACTATAAAAAGTGAACAGAGCATCAGCATGATGGAATACGTTTTGCCTCAGTTACATGTATCATTCAATCAGCACTTGAAAGACTTGAGTTATTTGATCTTTGAGCACTTAAGTTTCACACTTGAAAGTATTTTCTGTATCATAAAGATAAGTGAACCAACCTGTAACATCTGCACACATGAATATTGAAGGAAACTATGTGACTTTGAAGTTTGTTCAAGTGTTGTTTATTGGTGGCTGTGTTGTGCGTCAACAGGGAAGAGCTCCCCGAGCTGCTTGTGCTTCCTGCTGTCATCATGAGTGCAAGGTCGCCCAAGGAGTTGTCTTCCCTTGCTCTCTTAGGTCAAGGTCAGTTCAAAGTCAAACAAGTTTCACAACATTATCTGTTTTTTTATTTCTTCTGTAATGTTTCAATTAATCTTTTGATTTTAGGATTCGGAAAGGCTGTGTATTGATTGGCCTTCCCATGTTCTTGTCTCAGCTAAAGAATGAGGGTTTTTGTTTCAAGATTAAAACAAGTATTCAATTTCAAATTATCAGAGGAGAAAAGAATAAGACAGTTAAATGTCCAGTCTCATCTTTGATTTTGTTGAGACTAAGTTGACATGTTTACTATTTTACCAGATTTCTGGCAGTCTCGTATTTCCCGACACAACAGTTCCGACAGCTTGGCTGGGACCCCGGTCTTACACAAGTCTTGCAGTGAGCCCATCAACATCACACGACCCACGTCCAGCTTCCCGCCAGAGTTGCCTGCCAAGGTGGGCCACCCCGACTTTATTGATGCTATCTTTTCCTTGCTTTTCTTTGCATTTTCTTTCATTGTCTCGTTTAGTCTAGTCTTGTCTACCCTTGTCTTTTCTTTCCAAAATTTTAATTTTGAAGTCATCTAATTAAATTGATTTGATTTATTTTTTTTTATTTATTTTTTTTATCTATTTGGATTTTATTTGCTTTTGTTGAAGGTGAAGAATGCAGCACCATCTGCATCCCTGGGCGACTTCTCCAAGTTCATGATCGACCGGAAACATGCCCGCATTGCAGAGGAGGCGCCACCCGTACCAGCCATGATGGAGGAAAGCAGTAGCCGGGTGACAGTGGAGACAGACGTGGGGTGCTGCCCTCCTCCAGACCGAGTACCTGCCCCGCCATCAGGAGACGAGAGTGAGGTCTCCCACCACCTGCATGGTTACAGGGAACAGGTCGACCTGAAGTCACACACTCATCCTCGAGCCTCTGACAAGGGCAAATCAAGTCTGTACTTCACAACGTCCCTCGACCTCCTCCACATCCCCGAGACCAGCTACTTCCGCAGCAGTCTGGAAGACAAGATGAGCGATTACGAGGACATCTGGAAAAATTCTGTGTGTGAGAGTGACAGTGTGAAGAACAATATGAAGTGCAATATGTGGACCCAGACCCAGGAGGAGCACGGCCAGGACATCCAACGTGTGCACAACGACATCAGTCCCACTCATAATGAGTCGGGGATATCAACTCTCTCCTCCAACGGAGGATCACTGCCAAAGAACAATGTCCACAAGGCAATAGCCATGAGTTCTTCCCACCAGTCTCGTGAGTCCACGCATGTGTCATGTGACGTGAGGGTCAGTCAGAGTATGCACAGTGGCCGGAATGTGGTTGATACATATGCAATGTCCCACATCCAAAAGTATCAGCAGCAGATGTGGGTGGTACCAGGGGACCCACGGCCGGGTGTGGCCAGAAAAGAATCCCCCAATTCTAGCTCAGCACCAAAAACTAAACCGCCTCCTTTGCCAAATCTGTCTCGGATTAAATCTTCATCCACATCATCGCTATCAACGCTGGCACATTCACCCATTTATGCTGAACCAGCAGATGCTGTCAACTTGGACTGTGGGCGCCCAGTGAGTGTCCGGATTAGGCGCCGCTCGGCGCCATCGTACAGTCCTAAGGATGGGCCGGATCTGTTAAGGATTCCCACGGCCCACCCCCCTCCAAAGGTTTCCCAGCAGCCTCAGCTGGAGACCATCCTTTCACCTCGGAATGTCCCTACAAGTGACATGATATCAGATTCCAGCAGTTTTGTCTTCAGTTTCGGTCGCCAACAAGTCCAAGAGGTCAAGGTCGCTGAGACCAGGAGTAGCAGACGTGCCGTTGGTCGCAGTCAGAGTATGAAGACCGAGCGTCAGGAGACCCACAAGGTGACAAGACAGAGGAGTTTAAAGGAGAGGTTTGCCAGGTTAAAAACTGATATGTTGAAGTTTCGTACACCAGACAATAATAAAAGTGCTGTCTCAACCCCCGAGTCTAACGAGCATCGACCGCGAGGTGCAAGCGGAATCGATGATGCTCTCTTCACTCTGGAAGACTTGGAAACTGCTTCTGGGAAAGTGGAAAGTCCACCACTTAACAAATTCCCTGTGTACAAGAAGCAGATGTCCACAGAGTTAAACAACCGTACTTCGTGTTTCTCTGAATCGTCGACCGTACAGGACATGATCTCATGTGCTCACCCAGAGTTCAACGTCCGCCCACTCCGACCCCTCACCGTCCGCAAAGTAAAGTGTGTGTCCGAGTATGACAACCTCCGCCACGCCTACGCCCCTGCATCTGTGACAGAAAGTACAGCAGGCACAGTATTCTGTAAACCCTGGGATAACTCCCCACTGGAAAACATCTTGCATTCACGGAATGGTGCTCTGCAACCTGCCATGAATGCCGAAGAGCGTGTGCAGCGTTGGCAAGAGAATACTCGGTGTGCAAAGAATAAAGTAACAGTATCCACCAATCAGAATTTGCGAGACAGTATTGGCCACGTGTCTGATGTGCCAAGTGTGGGTTCCAACACAGACAGTGCGATGGAGATGCTCCAAGGAGCTCGGTCTCGGATTAACGGAAGTGTATCAGCACATCAGACACCAGTTACCTACACAACAGATTCATTACAAAGTGCTCATGTGAATGTTGCCCTTGACGACACACAAGGGGGGATAATGCTTGATCCTTCAGATGATGACGAAGTGATTGCAGACAATCTGAGTGAAGTCATTAGTTCTGATCTCCGGGATAGATTACGACCAATTGTTTGTAAGTATCCTCACTCTACTGAGATTGTTTGTGTCGGTGTCGGCGTAGGCGTCGGCACATTGACTGCAGACATGTACCCCAGGTGTGGTTCTGTACACAGAAATATTCCTTAGCCAAAATCAGAATACAGAACGGTACACAAGCATATGTCCATGCTGCATTATGCAGTACAATTAACTGACACAGGAAGATTTCCCTCAACTGTCCTACTGTTGTATGAGATGCATTCCTGCATGCAATATACAACACAAACATACACAGTGACATACGTCCAGTACTCTTAGATTCTGCGATGCACAGCACCACCCAGCATGTATCAAGCAGACCGGAACTACAACATGAACTGGTTTCGGTTTCTGATTCAGGAATATGGACTTGTCCGCCGTTTTGAATACCACATACTGTTCTGTATTCTGATTTTGGCTCATGTACATTTGTGTTTACTGAAACGTACCTTGGGTACATGTCTGTAGTACCCGTCCAACAACGACCCCTTCAGCTGCAGTGTGTGCTGTCCCTGTTGCAGTACTTTCTTTACACAGTTATTTAGAATGATGGGAAAACTGGTGGTGAATATCTTGCTCCATCTGCCAGTCACCTTGCATCAAGCAGTTCAGGAATTATTTTTTATAAAAAAAATTATAACTTAGTTGAAAGGAGGGTGCATAACTCACAAGCTGTTTCTCGTTTGTTTGTGGAAGTTTGTGTAGAAGTGTAGAACTCGTTTTCTTTGACATCAAGTTTGTTCTGCCAATTGTTTGCTTATTTTGTGTACCCGGACATCAGTTGAGACTCAGGATATCAGTCACTGCATTGTTCGGTCCACACTTATTTATTCTAAACATAGTTAAAGGGACAGAGATATTAATGACCTTCTTTGTGATAATAATCTTTGAATGGCATTTATAAGTGATACACATTTAAGAGAGTTTATTGTCAACTTCTTTATTTTGAGGAACTGAATGTTTCTGAGTGTGTGCTTACTCCGGCCTTCATCAGGTGAATGAATGCTGTCAAGCACAGAGCATATATACCTACATGTAAGGACAACAAAAGTTCAAGGTAACAAAAGGTGGAAATGTAACAAGGGAAGCTAACAGTTAACAGTTAAGTCGTGCTGATAGGTGATTAGCAATGATTTTCTAGTTTTATTATCACTGATAATGAGCTGCAGGCAGAAGGGAGGCAGGGAGAAATTATCACTGAGAGGTGATAGCACCGGTAACATCAATTGACAAATAGAGCTAGCTTTGATTTACAGTCACGTCTTGTTAATCCAACACTCATTAATCTGACAATCGGCTTTATCCGACACTAATGATGGGAACCCACTAAATCAGTGCTATTTAGACCTGTTAATCCAATAGTCTCGCACCCCTACAAACCTCATTTGCAACGAATTATCAGTCTTGTTAATCCAACACGGTGATCAGCGTACTCCGTTGTCATCTGCCCGGAAGTATACAGCCCATGTTTTGATGCGAGATGAGTCAGCTGGTAGCTGCATATTACAACAATAACAATTCATGCTTTAAATGAAGGAAACAGGATTAATCACATGCTTAGATTACCTCAATCTCATTAAAATCAGATACAAGTTCTCGCTATCACCAAGGACATCCCTTTACAGATCACATCAGAACAGCCTTTTGCGAACTATGACCGATCAATGAAACAGGAAGTCAACATTAGCCACTAAGAAAAGCAGCTGTCTTAAGCTTTGTGTACCAGTTTCAAACTGGTGTGTTCCATTCCAGACAATCCTTTTAAAAGTATTTTGAATAAGTCATACAGTCCAAAACAGTTGTTTTGTGCTAAGCTTTAGAGGTTGCATGATTAGAAAACATATTCCGCTAACAATATGATATAACATATGAATATTTCATTTTTTATTACGTGTTTGTGTCGTTACCTGTTGTGTAGTTGTCTGATTTTCGATCACAAACATTGATACTACTTAATTTCGTTTATCCGACATACATATAATCATATGCAACCAACAAACGGATTAGCGGGACTTGACTGTAATTGTGTGGGCTAAATATTCAGCTCTGAAACATTGTGTTCCTCGTCTTAAAGTAGTTGCCGTCCATAAACTTTCTTCCTTAATAATATACCCACACTGTACACACTGTACGCGCTGTACACACTGTACGCGCTGTACACGTTGTACACACTGTACACGCTGTACGCGATGTATACACTGTACACGCTGTACGTGCTGTACACACTGTACGCGATGTATACACTGTATGCGCTGTACACACTGTATGCGCTGTACACACTGTACGCGCTGTACACACTGTACGCGCTGTACACACTGTATGCGCTGTACACACTGTACACGCTGTACACACTCTACACTCTACACGCTGTACACACTGTACGCGCTGTACACACTGTACATGCTGTATGCGCTGTACTCACTGTACACGCTGTACACACTGTATACACTGTATGCGCTGTATACACTGTACGTGCTGTACACACTGTATGCGCTGTACACACTGTATGCGCTGTACACACTGTACGCGCTGTACACACTGTACACGCTGTATACACTGTATGCGCTGTATACACTGTACACACTGTATGCGCTGTACACACTGTACGCGCTGTATACACTGTATGCGCTGTATACACTGTACGCGCTGTATACACTGTACGCGCTGTACACGCTGTATACACTGTATGCGCTGTATACACTGTACACACTGTACGCGCTGTATCCACTGTACGCGCTGTACACACTGTATGCGCTGTATCCACTGTACGCGCTGTACACGCTGTACACACTGTATGCGCTGTATACACTGTACACGCTGTACACGCTGTACACGCTGTAGGGCTAGGTGTTGTACTCCTGCAGAGGGAGGTGAATCTCCCCCTGAGCGCTAAGGAGCATGGTGAACATAGTTACTTCTCTTTCTTCTTCTGAAATCTTAATGTTCACACCCATGTTGCGAGAAAAACAAGAGAAAATAGAAAACTTTTGTAGGGGATATAGAAATTGGGTCCATCCTTTTCGTCCATCAATCAGTTCTCCTGTAACTCTTGACCCGTTCAATATTTCTTCAAGAAACCCGGTATACACATCAGACATTTATGTTGAACTGGGGCTTTTGCCATTCAGGATTTTTAGATATCTCCATGTTATGGGTTTTCAGACACTTAAGGAACATTCGTAGTTTCCTTGCTCATCACAAGAACAACTGTAAACCATCTCACTCACGTATAAAAGACAACTTTATCTCCAAACCAAGCCATCATATGGGTGTTTACAATGTCTGTGTGACGCCACACCCACACACATGGTGCAAATAATCGCAATAAACATGGCTGTCCGAAAACTATATAAATATTTTTTGTCTTTCTCTGTAACCATGGTAACCTGTTCTGCTGCAGCTCGGTCTTCATCCCACTCTAACAGCAACAACCCTGGTGGCAAGATCCGTGAATACATCTTCCGGCTCTCCATCGATCACAACACAACGTTTGGCAGCACCATCGAGAACTTCATCCAGTGTACGCTTGAAAGTCAGGAACGCAACCCACACCACGTCATGCGCAATGTGAGTTAAAACCCCATATCACACTGGTTCGAGAATTACTGTGTCACCCACTACACGTCATGCGCAATGTGAGTTAAAACCCCATATCACACTGGTCAGAGAACTACTGTGTCATGATAGAACTGAAACAGTGTACAAATTTAACCCAACTCACTCACTCTTGAACAATGGAGGTATGAATGCACACTTTACTTCTGCCGTCACACATTCTAGCTCTCCTATCTTTTGTACTTTTAATTAAGATGTATGTGAAAATATGAGGACTTGCATGCATGTTATCCTGTCAGAAACATGGATGTTGATGGGGAGGGCTGTGTTGCAGGTTCGGCAGTTCATGACGGGGATCAAGAACTACCTGGTGAAGCATGGGGAGGGGGAGCTGGAGGGGCTCATCGAGAGGGAGAGAACCAGGGTGAGTTGGACACACTCAGGGTTTGCCTAGTCCAGACTTGGTGGGATACTGCAGTGTCGGCTACGTTAAGAAAACTTGCTCTCTTACTCAACTCCTTCATTGTCTCTATTCTCCAAGGACTGAACTTGAAACTCATAAGTACTTTGTTGTCTCCAGCTTGGGGCCAACGAGTTCCTGAACATCGATGCGATCATTGAGGGTGCCCTCCACGTATGTGTGCTCCGGCCAGTCAAACATCACATCTATAAGCTGTTCGTCCAGGAACACAACAGGTAAACACATGGTGTACCATCTTACCAAGGCAAGGGAGTTTACTGACTATAAAAGTCCAGTTTCCACCCTTGCCAAACTGACCTGGCATTATGGAGTTACATTTTGGCTAGACTAACAAGTTTATGCATAGTCCAATCAAAATCGCATAACGATCTAGACATCTGGTTCCTAAACAACTTGGATTTTAATGTGCAGATTTTGGTCGACTGAAGTATTTGCAAAGCATGTGTTACTGACAACTGGGCGTCGACAGATGTTTTGCAAATCTTTTCATGATTTTAATCAAAGTGCTCAAAGTGCTCCGTTTTACATTTTCAACAAAATCCTCGGTGTCGTGTTTTATCCTAGATACTTTTATACTAGTCCCTGCCTGCCTGTGTGGGACAAATGGTCGGCGGATGATGTGTGTTTCATGATCCCTACCTTCTGTTGTCAGGTCCGGAAGCCTCAAGTTGATGACAAGGAATATCATGTACGCCCGTTCTAAGACACCGGAGGAGATTGGCATCAAGGTATGGGCGCTTTGACCCAGTATGTAACATGTTCAGGTTGTAAAAATACAATATTCTCTCTGTTCACTTGCATAGATGCAATATGAATTCTGTTGTATTGATGTATCCCGTGTCCCTTCAGGCTTGCATCAAGCCCCCGAAGCCGGCCGACATGGAGCTAATCAAGCATCACCTGGACAAGATGCAGAAGGCGTATTCTCCACTGAAGAAGCTGGAGAACCTGCTGTTTGCCACATCCACCATATACCAGTGTGTGAGTATACCAGTGTGTGAGAATACCAGTGTGTGAGTATACTGGTGTGTTAGTATACCAGTGTGTGAGTATACTGGTGTGTTAGTATACTGGTGTTTTAGTATACCAGTGTGTGAGTATACTGGTGTTTTAGTATACTGGTGTGATAGTATACCGGTGTGTTAGTATACCGGTGTGTGAGTGTGAGTATACCAGTGTTCGAGTATACCGGTGTGAGTATACCGGTGTGTTAGTATACTGGTGTGTTAGTTTACCAGTGTGTTAGTATACCGGTGTGTGAGTATACCAGTGTTCGAGTATACCGGTGTGTTAGTATACCAGTGTGTTAGTATACCGGTGTGTGTGTGTGTGAGTATACCAGTGTGTTAGTATACCAGTGTTCGAGTATACCAGTGTGAGTATACCGGTGTGTTAGTATACTGGTGTGTTAGTTTACCAGTGTGTTAGTATACTGGTGTGTGAGTATACCAGTGTTCGAGTATACCAGTGTGTGAGTATACTGGTGTTTTAGTATACCAGTGTGTGAGTATACCAGTGTGTTAGTATACCAATCTGTGAGTATACCAGCGTGTGAGTATACCGGTGTGTTAGTATACCAATGTGTGAGTATTCAAGTGTGTGAGTTTACCAGTGTGTTAGTATACCGGTGTGTGAGTATACCAGTGTGTTAGTATACTGGTGTGTTAGTATACCAGTGTTCGAGTATACCAGTGTTCGAGTATACCAGTGTGTTAGTATACCAGTGTGCGAGTATACTGGTGTGTTAGTATACCAGTGTTAGAGTATACCAGTCTGCGAGTATACCAGTGTTAGAGTATACCAGTGTGTTAGTATACCGGTGTGTTAGTATACCAGTGTGTTAGTATACTGCTGTGTTAGTATACCGGTGTGTGAGTATACCAGTGTGTGAGTATACCAGTGTGTGAGTATACCGGTGTGTCAGTCTACCAGTGTGTCAGTCTACCAGTGTGTCAGTCTACCAGTGTGTGAGTATACCAGTGTGTGAGTATACCGGTGTGTGAGTATACCAGTGTGTGAGTATACCGGTGTGTGAGTATACCGGTGTGTGAGTATACCAGTGTGTGAGTATACCGGTGTGTTAGTATACCAGTGTGTTAGTATACCAGTGTGTCAGTCTACCGGTGTGTGAGTATACCGGTGTGTTAGTATACCAGTGTGTTAGTATACCAGTGTGTGAGTATACCAGTGTGCGAGTATACTGGTGTGTTAGTATACCAGTGTGTCAGTCTACCAGTTTGTGAGTATACTGGTGTGTTAGTATACCGGTGTGTGAGTGTACTGGTATGTTAGTATACCGGTGTGTGAGTGTACTGGTATGTTAGTATACCGGTGTGTGAGTATACCAGTGTGTGAGTATACCAGTGTGTGAGTATATCAGTGTGTGAGTGTACTGGTGTGTTAGTATACCGGTGTGTGAGTGTACTGGTATGTTAGTATACCGGTGTGTGAGTATACCAGTGTGTGAGTATACCGGTGTGTGAGTATACCAGTGTGTGAGTATATCAGTGTGTGAGTTTACTGGTGTGTTAGTATACCGGTGTGTGAGTATACCAGTGTGTGAGTATACCAGTGTGTGAGTATACCGGTGTGTGAGTGTGAGTATATTGGTGTTTGCCACATCCACCATATACCTGCATCACTTAACTCATATTGCTCGAGGTAGCATTAAACCCAACTCCCACTCTCACATTCACCCTCGGGTGATGGAACATTGATGCAGTCTGATCCGTCAGTTTAGTCCGAGGTATACACGCTGTGACCCTGTCCCTGACCTTTACCTTCACCTTGTTCCAGGTGCGGCAGAAGCAGCCATCCGTGACGCAGCAGTCGATGGGCGCCGACGGTATGTCCTCACAAAAAAAGGAAATCTCAAGAAATTTGTGGAGTTTTGTAAACCTTTTAATGGGTGTTAGATTCACATCTGTTTCAAAGCTTGACATGTGATAGTCCAATTATAACTTCCCATCCTATCTTCCAGACTTCCTGCCAATGTTGATTTACGTCATGGTGCACTGTGGGTTGGTGTCCGCGGAGATTGAGGCGGAGTTCATGTGGGGTTTGTTGCACCCCTCCCTGCTGACAGGGGAGGGGGGATACTACCTGACCACTCTCAGCAGCGCCGTCCTCGTCCTCAAGAACTTCCAGGACACACAGGAGACCCACGCAGCACATCACTTGGTGAGCAAATGGTTGATTGATTGGTATCGTACCAGGTCAGCTATTGGCTGATTGCTTGACATCGTACCAGATCAGCTATTGGCTGATTGCTTGACATCGTACCAGGTCAGCTATTGGCTGATTGCTTGACATCGCACCAGGTCAGCTATTGGCTGATTGCTTGACATCGCACCTGGTCAGCTATTGGCTGATTGCTTGACATCGCACCTGGTCAGCTATTTAAGAATAATGTGACATTGCTGATTTCATTTTGTAACCAGACCAAGCTGAACAAAATGGTTAACTGATGTAGCCCATGTCCCTCTTCCCACCTCATCAAGTGATGTTAGTATGAAGTAGGCTTGACGAGGTGATCCGTGCGGGTCAGGAGGAAGTAGCCTGCACCAGTATCTTACTGCCCTTGTCAGACAGACAGACAGACAGATAGTCAGACAGACAGACAGACAGACAGACAGACAGAGGGAGTCTGCCACACTCAAGTACTCTACTACATGTAGTAGGTATATTCTTAGAGAATGATATTTGGACATTTTTAAACTTTAGCTCCGTAACATAGCTCAAAACAACAACACTGTCAAATACTTTAAGGGCATCTTAATGATAGGTATCCATGTTTCTTTTGACAGTAGTTGATGAATCTGATTGAGTTGTTTGCTTCAGCTGTAAGACTACTGGAGGTGTACTTAAATATTTATAAACATTCACAACTTCAATTTTTTTCTCATTTTTCGAAAAATTTAAGTGTTCCACTTCGTCAAAACACAATAATTTCAGTTTTGTTTAGATTTACTTTCATTCCAGTGGAAACACATAAATTTTCAAGAACATTTTCTTCTGTAGCTGTAAACACTGTCCGCAACAGACGATACGTCATCTGAGTATAATAATGCAAACAGATGTGGTATCTCACTACTAAGAAATTTGCATTGACCACCATTTTTTCCAACATCACTGTGAGTTCATTTAGAAAGATAGAAAGTTTGGGTCTCAGAACACATCCCTGACTGGTGCCGACATACAGGTGCCGACATACAGGTGCCGACATACAGGTGAAATCATCAGAAGGACAATCCTTTGAGGACATTGATGCCAGTAATCCTAGAAAGCTCCCTATATTCCCACTGGGTTTAAGCTTTTTAAAAGAATGTTGTGGTTCAAGCTGTCAAAAGCCTTCGAAAAGTCAATAAAGATGCAGTAAAATCTACACTTGGTCTTTGAAATGTATTTTTGTACAGTTGCTCGAAGAGTAAATATTTGGTCTGTGGTGGAGTATCCTGGTCTGAAACCTGCTTGTGTTTCACTTGTGACTGTGACACCAGGAATGGAGGCGTCTGTCTAGACTGGAAGTCAACACCTTCCATGAAGTTTAAGTGAGAGATATTGCCCTGTAGTGTAATTACCTGGCTTGTCCTTTTTACCTCCTTTCATAATGGGGCAGATTATGCTCTTTCCTCTCTCATCCTATAAAAAAGCAGTGTGAAGGATTTTTTTAGATAGGAATACAATATTGTAATAAATATTTTAATTTGAACAGTCATGAATACTGCAGAAACAGTTAATAATGCTTTAGTTTTTCTTTATTAATTTTGTCCTTCTTTGTTTCCCAGGGTCGTCTTCCGAGCATCAGCGACATGCAGGGTTTTCTCAAGATTGCGATCCCCGACGAGTTGCGGGACAGCATCGTGTGGAAGACACTTCCCATCAGGCCTAGTATGAGCACCAAGGATGTCTGTGAGTGTCTGCCTCACCTAGGGTTGTCTCCCCTTGATTGCTCTAAAAGTTACCATGGGGAAGGGAACTGATGTTAAAATATATCCCCTGCCACAAAGGAACAGAGTTCTTCCATCCTTCCATCCAGTTCTCAATGTGGACAAATACAATTTTACGCACTGATGTTACTGGTCACGATCTCAAATGAGTTCGAAAATTGATGTCGTACTTTCATGTTTTACAGAGTAAATGCTTTACAACTTTAGTGCATACTGTTTGAAATTGTGGACAAGTTTTCACAGCAACTACTGAAATTAAATGACAATAGTTTGCAAGCTTATCTAAGAGATACTTGTCAAGACTAAGTTCGAAAATTGGTCCCCTCATTTATTCTCTCTCTCTCTCTCTCTCTCTCTCTCTCTCTCTCTCTCTAAAAAACTAATAGGTACTCTTTCTTGAAACTGCAAACACCATGTTGTCAACTGGTACCTTTTGTTATTTAGGGATTTTTAGAATGTATATTTTTTCTGTGTTCATGGCAACAAGTTTGACTCTCTTCATAGCTGTGTGTACACGACATAGACATGTACAAAGTTCAGAATCCCAATTCCATGGTATAGTTTTGATAGTTCGATAACTACTCTTGTAAGAGGACAGAGAGACAGACAGATTAGATTAGAGATTCTCTCATGAAGTTGGACTTTATGTAACAATCAGATTATTTGTTCTTTCAAAATTTGTAGGGGCTAGGGGGGATTTGTCATCTTCTGATGACTCTTTTGTAAGGGAGTTATGGCCCTTGCTCCATGCACTTCAACAATGTGCTTACTGTGTGCAATGTGGACAAGTTTTTACAGAAACTAGAAAGTTACTCGAAAGTTTCCATGCTTATCTAAGAGATACTTGTCAAGAATAAGTTCAAACACTGGTCCCCGAAATGATTTGTTTACTGAGCTACGGCCCTTGATCCATGTTATGTCACTTCTGATGTACCCCATGGCAGGGGGATAGTGATTACACTGTCGTGTGTGTGTGTGTCATATTATCATATATAATCATATATTATGGCATATAATATATGATATAAGAATCTTGATCCAATAGTTTCTATTTTATGTTATGAGATTTCTTTACGACTTCTGATTTTTAACTTCATTTGTGTTGTGCAGGTGCTCTGATCGCACACAAGTTCAAGGTCACCAATCCTCAGGACTACGGCCTGTACCTGCTGGTGGATGGAGACGGTAGGTGCAGCCTTCGAGAGCCTAGCATCATGTACTGTTGTCCAGATTCCACACCCGGTTGGGACCGCCTCCGTGGTCCAGTGGGAGAGCGTCTGCCTGGAGAGCAGACGGTCCGGGTTTGGTCCCCTGCTGCGCCATACCAAAATATGTTAAAAGATTGTACTTGTTGTTACCCTGTCAGGCTCTCGGCATTAAGGGGCTATAACAAGGACTGGTCGACTCGGAGTCAGTATACTGTGTCTAAGTGGGGTATTCATGTTAAGCTGCGACATGGAATCTCAGTGGGCTAGCACTATAAAATCGGCATCAGTCCGGACAAGTACAAGCAGACGCACGCACGCACGCACGCACGCACGCATGCACGCACTCACACACACGCGCATTGCTTTTTAAGGGCAATAATCTTGGACGTATCACTAAACCCTATTCACCTCACCTCACCTCACCTCACCTCACCTATACCAGCTTGGTGAGAAAAAGAAGTTATTGAAATTGTTGCACTGTACTAAGAAAGTAGAACAATGAAGGTGGGAGACTGTGTTGTTTCCCTTGCTGACCATCTGGGATAGGTGCAAAGGTCAAGGGTTCATGTTTCTGTGGACCCTGTATCTGGAATCTTATTGGAATGCAAGTATGTCAGCACAGCTCTCCCCTTGTCATTTGATTTATGTATTTTTGTAATAAACACACCTGCTTCACATGCCCATCTTGTGTTGCAGAGCGCCACCTGGCAGACAACCTCTGCCCGCAGATGATAAAGGGAGAATACCTCGCCTCGACACAGGAAGCTGTCTTCGCCTACAAGAGAGTGGAAGCCAACATTGCCTGGCCACGAAATCTGAAAAAACCTGCATGTACGTACGTCTTGCTACAGAAGACTTCCTCCTCTGAAACATGCCTTAAGTTGGGGAATCAATAAGACAGGTTCAGCTTGGATAGCTTAGAATTACCTCGGGCGCATTGATTTATCACACCAAATAATTACATGGTATCATGTTGAGTATCTCTCTAGAGGCAAGGAAGTTAACTAACTATAAAAGTCCATTTTCCACCCTTGCCGAACAAGGCTGCAATTATGGAGTGCATGGTCCACTCAAAATCGGGTAACGAAATCAACAACCAACTTCGTAAACTGCTGTGCAGATTTCAGTCGATTTGCAAAACAAGTTTGTACCGACTGCTTTGCGTCAATAGATATTTTCAAAATCTTTTCATGTTTTTAATCAAGATGCTCACATGATTTGATGAACTTTGCAAAGTAAGACGTGTTATATTACGATATAGATCTTGTTTATCCATCAGATCATCTTCCCTGGGCGATGCCATTTTAGTTGAAGCAAATGCAAGTGATATTAGAGGTGAAATCTGATTGGTCAATAGGAGGAACATAACTTGTAATAGCCACTGGTCAATGCTGCAATCGATCCCAGAAATTCCAGCCTAGTTCGGCAAGGGTGGACACTGGGCTTTTACAGTCAGTGAACTCCCTTGCCTTGGGAAGATGGTTTAGTTTAATCTCAAAAGACAACTTAGATTCAGAACTAATACAAGGAACAAAGTTAATCATTTATCATGTATGAATTTCAATGAACTGCTTCTGCACCTATATCACTTCAGGCCTAGACATCCATTGCAGTGCTGTTTGTGTAGCACCATGTGTTCACCGTGTGTTTACTGTGTGTTTCAGTGATGCAGGACAAGGTTTAACAAGCTCTACTACACCCGAGGCTGAAAATCTTGCCAGGAATTTATGGTGCTACAGTTATCTTTAATTTTCCTCAACTATGCCAACATGGGTTACCATGGAAACCAGTCAAACATTTTCCAGTGACAAGACATCCAAAGAGTTTATCAACTTTTTTAACACAAATGATCTCTCCAGAAAAAAAGTATTGACAGATCTCAGTGAAGCTTCATTGGAAGGGAGGTAACTCTGTGAACACTAACCGGCTCCAAGTGGACTATACAGCAATCAACACACCCCTGACCTCTCTCCTTGTGACTTTTAGGTTTGTCAGAAACCTAGAAATATGGGTTTGAATTCAAGATTCACAGAATGTTTCTTGGTTTTTCAGCACCATTCTGATGCTCATGAATTTAACAAAAATGCCCAGACAGGCGTCATGCAGTTGGTGGATGATGTATCAGGCAATGAGTAAGATTGTCGCGTGCGTGCGTGCGTGCGTGCGTGTGTGCGTGCGTGCAACAGAGACTTGAAGTGCCTGATGTGTTATTGCCAGAGGAGGTAACTCTGTCAGAATGATGCAACTGTGACAAGGCATCCTGTGCAATACCTTAGATTTTTCTTCCATGGCAGACAAAGTATTGTTTGTTTTTGCTGACATATTCCCATGGCAACTGTTTTATGAGAAAATCATGACCAGCGTTGATGGTGACATAATACAGTGTCTGGTGCTTGGCAACGCTGTACTCTGTTGTCTGTTCTGTGTACGACCAGTTGTTGTCATATATATATATATATATTTGTATATATGTAGATACATATGTGTAACATATTGAATACATGGTGAGTGACATATACAGTGACTTTGTACCATGATGATGTGCATTGAGTACAGTGATCGTGTACATTGTATACAGTGTGTGACATTGTGTACAGTGAGTGTGTGACATTGTGTAGTGATTATGTACATTGTGTAGTGAGTGTGTGACATTGTTTACATACATTGTTTACATTGTGCACCTGAGTTGTGTATGGTTGTGACCCAGAAGAGTGATATATTTTTTGTGTGAATTTTAAATGAAATATATTTAATCAAAATTATGTTACATATTGACTTTGAATTTGTTTGTTTTGACTGGATGAATAATAGTGATGGTTAAACAATCGTCAAAATAATAGTATGAAATCGGCATTACCAAATTGTGACCCTTAAAAACTATGATGCTTGTGAAGGTTTAATCAAATATATTTAATCAAACTTATGTCACATATTGACTTTATATTTGTTTGTTTTGACTGGATGAACAATAGTGATGGTTAAACAATCGTCAAAATAATAGTTTAAATGAAATTGGCATTACCAAATGTGACCCTTAGTAGCCATTAGTTAAGATTCTGTAAGTTCGACCTGATATTGAATCAACAACTTTATGTACTTTTTACTCTGCAGACCTGGCTACTGCGAGCTACAAAGTTGTATCACTGATGGTTGCCACCCTCTGTGCCATAATATTATTACTTCATTCTTTGTCCAACTTATTCATAATATATGATATTGCGTATATATATTTTCAAGCTGTTTCGCTCATATATGAATGAATTAAGCTTCGAAATAAAGTATTTGACTAAATCTTTCGGGTTGCTTTGTGTTCTGACCCCAAACACATAGGTCATTTTCCTTAACTGAAGGGTCATCTTCACTGATGTGACATCTTCACTGTAACTAATTCCTCTTGAGCTGAAATTTTGTATGAATGTCCAATTAAATGCGCTTTGAGAATTCCAATTGGCTAATTTTCATGCCTCCTCGGAAAACATGAAACTATTACTTGGAAATGATGTTTCCTTCACCTGGGATCTAGAATAGTGACGTGACAGCAACACTGAAAGTTTAGGCCGACTTCTACGTGTATAATAGGCTGACTGTTATTCGGTAAGTCTGACGTGAGCAGTAACAGAAGCTATTCTGTACATTACGCTACATTTCAGGTCGTAGCACTACTTTCGCTTTGAGAAACGGCCCCGGCTTCGCGCCAGCTTACAAGTCGCTATGCGCGTCTTTCTTTTTCAAATGACCACGTGAATACACAGGTTAGAATTGATCTGCAACAGCAGATTCTGTTGGTGAGAGTCGACTGTTCGAGCGGTCCATGCGTGTCATCGTATCCCAATTGCGTAGATGTATGCACGCGATGTCAATCAAGGAATTGTCTGGTCCATACAGAATTATTTACTATTTGCCGTCATATAGGTGTGCAGCATTAAACGACTAACATTTTCAACTAGTTGGGAACGAATGCAAGCGCCCTATATGACGACTTACTATAACAGAAACATACGCAATTAGCAAACAATTGATGATTTATTCCATGATCACGTGACGTCATCCCATGTTATCTCGACTTCCCGTGTACATAATTCCACATAAGATAAACAACAACGATCACACTTAAAGCAATAAAACAATGTAAATGTATGAAGACTAACTACGAAACACGGATGTGCCGCCATGAGGGACGTGGCTCCAAGTAACACCGCCTGTTGGCCATAAAATCACGTGGCTTCAGTAATTTTCCCTGTTTGATAACACTCCAATTCAAGACGAATTCTTGCATAAAAACACGATTACTGCAACTTAAATTGAAACACTGAGTTTCATAAGTAAAATTTGGACAAAGTGTAGGTCAAAAGTGTAAAGAATATATTCCCCAAAACATGTCGTCATACGTTCATTTATTACTGCCCTGAATGAAATGGCATGATACTGCCGTGGCTCACCCGTGGGTGTTCCGGGGTCACTAGAGAAGCACATCCATGCATCGGGTGGTTGGGGACTTTGTGGATTGTGTGTCATCGGATCGTAAACGCTTGGGGAGATGATCATTATGTCAATCCTTGGACTGGCTGGTCCAGACTGACTATTTCCAGACCGCCGTCATACAGCTGGAATGTTCCTTAACATCGCAGAGTGCATCGATAAACAACAAGACCAAGCCAAGGCGCTCAGGCCACCATCTGGTGGTGTTCACGCGGTCAGTGGGCTCAGTTGCCGAAGCTGGTAAAATATTGCGAGGGAAGGTTGTCCGAGTAGACCATCGTGTCCACCAAGTGCACCAGTGTAGATTTAGGCTCCGGGATAAAGGGTCACCTTGTGGTTGAAACATTCGTCGCGCACCGTTCCACAAAGCGAGCGTAGCGTTAAAACGATCGTAACTCCCATACTTGGACATGGAGTTGCGACGACAGTTGCAGTGATACGATCGCTTTGTGGAACCAGGTCCGAGTTCGATTCTCCACATTGACACACTGTGTCACTCACATGCCTGGCGTCCCGCCCCGTTACTGGAATATCGCCGAGTGTTGCAAGAAAGAATTCAGTTATAACGGATCATAAATTCTTTGGTTTGTGTGTACATCACATAAACGTACGTAATATACAAAATAAAATCACAAAGCGGTCATAAATCCTATTTACGGTTTGTTACAAACCATCATGAAATGTTATTCGTCGCTCGTCACATACCACATCAACAGCTGCTGTAAATATAGAGACATCGAAATAGCGAGACAATATTGACAACATACAGAAATAACACAAGCAAACACGCTGCATGGATGTATTAAATGTATACATTTGCATAAATGATAATAATCTGAGTGGCACCACATCTGTGGGCATGATCACGTGATGAGCGAGGTCAGCTGAGCAAATATCGCTTGGTTAACCCTATCAGTTGCTACACAACCGATGAAGGCATGTTAGGTTAACCCTTTCACTGATTAAACAGCCGATGTCGGCAAATAGAGGTAATCTCAACAGTTCCTACACAGCCGGTGTTTGGTTTGGTTAAACCTTCAAGAGTACGTTGGGTTAATGCTATCGTTTGTCACTGTGGCTCAAATAGGTTTGTCTGTGGAGTAAGCTATTCAAACCACCAAAATGTAGCATTGCTGTGGTTTAATTACCGCCTCAAGTGCTGAGCCCAGTCCGCCCCTTGTAAGATAGTTCTTTCACATCCTTGATCGCTGTTTTATGCTATAATGCCTCCCTGCCAATAGCTACCATGTTAATCTCACCAAAGACGCGTATACATCTATCTAAGTCTTTGGTCTCACGTAAGTCAGTGTTTTGGATGAAGTCAATGCATGATTTTTGGTCCTGCAACACACGAGCGTCGACTGTACGAACATAATTAATTACCACTTTATATTATAGGTTACACAGTAATATCCCAACGTATCAAAAGTCCAGCGCAAAGGTTAACCTACAATATGTCTTATGTGGTACCATCGAAGCCAACAGGTGACATTGTGTGCCCTTTTGGTACGAAGTTAACTAGGGTTAACCTGCAATGTCATTTGATAGCATATGAAGTTATATAAGAACTACCTGAAATAATAAATACATTGTAAAACAACTCAAAGCTCTTGATGCCCTTGATGCAAGCAAATACAAGACACGTGACCGCCCTGACTGGGTGGGCGCGCACATGCCGACTTCCTGTAGCTTCGACGGTGTACAGCACTGCCCAGTCCACGGTTATAATGCGCTGTTCATACACTGGGTCACTCGTGGCAGTGGTTTACTGATGTATTCTGACAGGTCGCCGCTGTTGGACCATACAGTGTCACCTTATCATGTGCATGGATGTTGTCCTTACGACAGATATTATGTATCACGATTGATATAGTTTGTAGCCGCAATCTGGAATCAACCCGGCCGCGCAGTTATAGCATGGCAATCCCGGCCGCGCGTTATAACAAGACGCATTCGGATGCACAGTTTTAACATGACACACCCGGATGCGAAGTTACAACATGACACACCCGTATGCGAAGTTACAACATGACACACCCGGATGCGAAGTTACAACATGACACACCCGGATGCGAAGTTACAACATGACACACCCGGATGCGAAGTTACAACATGACACACCCGAATGCGCAGTTACAACATGACACACCACGGCTTTTTGCCAGATCCTGAACCAGACGTATTGTACTTCTTGGCCGCGTTAATGGCCGCCTCGAAAACATCCTTCAGTCCATCCTGCGTCAGAGCCGAGCACTCCACATAACCGACAGCATTCATTCGACTGGCTAACCTCTGGCCGCGCTGGAATGTGATTGGATTTTGTCCATCACGCTGTAGCTGCTGAATGTCGTCGCTGTAGCCCTCTCGTAAGTCCTTTTTCGTTCCTACGAGGAGGACCGGCGTTCGGGGCCGGTAGTGACGCACTTCCGGTATCCATTTCTCCTCCACGTTCTCATAAGATGCGGGGTTGACGACGGAGAAGCACACGATGAAGACGTTGGTGTCTGGGTAAGCGAGGATACGCAAGCGGTCGTATTCTTCCTGCAACAAAAAATAACACGGGATGTGTATGAATATGTTTTATACAGGTATAAATAAGTATATATTGTTCAGTGACATATAGGTATATATCGTTCAGGGACATACATAGAGGATATTATATGAGTGTTCATGTCATACTGTGTTTACGACACGAGTGTCTAAATACCGGAATTTAGGTACGAGTGTCGTAAACATAGTATGACATAAACACTAATATGATGTTCTATTTATTACGGAAGATGTCTACATACAGAGAAGAATTTTAGTGTTACCTATAAGAACAAGTCTCAATAGCAGCGGAACAACAATTTGTCGAATGACGTCAACAATCTACAGCTATGACGTCGTTTCTAGTGCGACGTCATTCCGACCTTACGTCACAATAAACAACATATTGATTTGTATGAAACCCGATGTTTGCCCTCGTAGGTAATCAAGAGAGAGTCTCACCCGTGTAACTTCTGATAATAAATATACGAGTTGATATGAGTCACTGACGTCACAATGTTCTGCAAAACGTTGTGACAGAATTTCATTGCAGCGACCCGCCGTGATATTACTGGAATATTGCCAAAAGTGGCGTAAAACAATACTCACTCAGATACCGCTTGATCTCACCCAAACGATATTTTTTTAGATCATAAAGGAATATATTGTTCAGGGACATATATGTATATATTGTTCAATGATATATATATAGGTATATATTTTACAGGGACATATAGATGTAAGTTAGTACGTGACAACTCAAACGTATATGTATACGATGTAACATATAATGGGCGTGTGTATATTCAGTCAGTACTCTGACATCCCGGGCGTCCGCTTCGTCTACAGTGTTATCAGTGTGCACCAGTGATGAGAGGGGTAACAACCTAACCCCTTTCAGAAACATAGCAGACCATAAGATGAAGAAGAATAAGAGAGGTGTATATATTTATTATATACACTGACCAAATATAACATATCATAATACAGTCAACAAGCAATATTCCAAATATTGCAGCAAACTATTTCTGAGAAATAATTGCCCTGTGCCCCAGCTGTTGATGAGTGAGTGAGTTGGGTTTGAAGGGGCACTAATCTCTGGCTTCTGCTCGGCTGTCCAACACTGGCCGCTAGGACTCACTAGCAGTTAGTCGATTTGCTCGCTAACGCAACTGAGCGTTACTGGTCTACCGTCTGCAAGGACAGCTAAATAAACTTGGAAGCAATATAGGTTTTACGCATTTTTTACCACTGATTGGTTACCCGTGATCCATGAAGATTTCGACAGAGGACGCATGTTAATTAATTTCTTCTGCTTAAACAGACAGACAAAAAGAACAGCGGAAGCTCATCGGATGTCGTTATTTAAAAAGTATCCCTGCAGTGAAAGCATTTTCGGTATTTGGATTGCGTGGATAATACGATTACTACTCCCTTGTTGTCATCCATGTTTTCCGGTATAACAGTACACTTGTGTATTTGTCGTCAGTCACTTGATGCTCAGTTAATGAATTTATTACAGGTATAATTAGCGGTAGCACCACTCAGATTACCTGATATAGGTTCCCATTTGGCATTTCTTGTGTCTGGGGTAATTATTCAATCTAAATCCAGGTTTGGAGTGAGGTGAAATGTGTGTTATGGCAGCCCAGCAGGAGATGAATGATCAGCTGATTTACCTTTTTATAAATCAAGGGATCATTCCTAGCCATCAAAGGGTCAACAGAAAAAAAGTTATTAATTAATCACTGTTATCTTGCACAGTGGATATGTCCAAAGTAAGTGTTTACATGTGTAGGTTTACTAAAGCAAAGGGAATACACTCATATCATGGCGTGAAGTGTCGATGTAAAAACAACAAACTTTGTTCAAAGGGTTAACCGATAATACGTTGATTGAATGCTCGTTGTTATCTAAGAACAGTTTAAGAACCGTCGACATTGTGAAAATAGTTGGCACGTGGGCTTTCTCAGCTGACCTTTGAGACTTAACACCTATGTGAAACAGATGAAACCAACTAAATGATTAGTTGAGAAACCAACACTGGTTATAATATCCCGAAACGATATAAATATTTTTAAATATTTGACTGTTACAGAGACACGTGCCATCGAATCAGTTTCCTTGTACAGCTGCAGACGTGTGGAATATTGTTCCTTTATGTGGATATTCACGGATGCATTCCTCGAACAAGGAAGCTGCCTTAAATTGTACAAACAAGAAAGAAGTGAGCAAAGCTCACATACCCCCGTTATCCCCGCTGGTCAACAAATAATAAATAGTTTGTTAATTAATGAAATATTACATATTCTAACTGATTTTAACTTCAATGTTTTAAAAACTAAGATTGAGTTCCAGTGACAATTGCCCCCCACAATCTCCCATGTTATCAGTGTTCACTACGAGGAAGTAGATCACCATGAACACCTTTGAATAAAAATTTAATTGAGGAGTTACATAAGAAGAATTATCAAAAGGACCAAAAATTGTTGATATAAAAACACATAAAAAATGGAACAATATCATATAAGAAAATCAATAAATTAATAATTTTAATCTAGCCTTAACGGATATGATAAATAATTCATAAATTCAAACTATCTCAAAGCACAGATACTTATGATGATCTACATGTGTGGAAATTTTTTTTGAAAATATATTAGCTATACAAAACCAGTCATCAAAATTTCTAAATTCCATCATGTTTCCATGAAAACAGCAAAAGACAAAACTTTCAGAATCTTATAAAAGATAAAAAAAACAATCATAGCGGTTAATGCAGCAAGTTTGCTGAGGCTAGGATACATAATATTGTAAACATGGATCGTACAAAAACTCTACCCAAAATTTATGTTTCACCATGATTCCATGGAAACGTCAAAAATTAAAAAATTCAGAATCTTCAAACTAGCAAAGGGCACAAGTACTCATTGTGGTTAATGTGTGTAGACAGTTTGGTGAAGCTTGGGTGCATAGTTAAAAAAGATATAGGCCGTACAAAACACCCACCCTAAAAGTTTAAGTTTCTAATGTTTCCATGGAAAAGGCAACAATTAAAAAAATCAGAATCTTCAAACTTGCAAAAGGCACAAGTACTCATTGTGGTTAATGTGTGTAGAAAGTTGAAGCTAGGGTGCATAGAAGCCAAACAATATAGAAATGTACTTTTAATCCTAACCTTTTCAGTCAACTGGGGATATTAAACATTAAAAAAATGTTTGGAATTCGTGATCATAATAATACAGATGGACATGCTCAGGTCAAGTATTAACTTTGTGTTGCAAGTCAAAATAGTGTAAAAGAAAATCGCACAATTACCAAGTGTCTTATCAAAACTTCGTCACCATTACCGATTCTACCCACAAAGATACCTACATTTCCTTATTATTTCAAAAAACTGTATTTCATTTTGTTGATTAATGTAACCATACGCCCTTATACTATCAATAAAAGTGACAAATGCGCTTACGAATGGCGCAGCACAGGTCTCGAAATAGTTTACATTACTGCTATATCATCCGGGTACTCACGGGATAAAACAACAACAAAGGCAACCACCGGTCCCGGGAAAATGCTTGAGATTAGTGCCCCTTTAACACCGCTTTCAAAAGTAGTTCGGTTATATCGCGGCGTGTCAGCTTAATGTGGGAGGAAAGCCCGAAGTGATGCAGGTCTCAGACGTTTACCACTTCGGTGAACCCACGAGCACGGGTATGGTGCTGACAAACCTAGAAACATTATCAATGCGAACCAGGATTCGAACCCACAATCATTGGTTACTGGAACTCTGCACAGCGAATCGCGGCGCCTTAGACGACTGGGCCACCCGTGCCCCCAGCTGCAGATGAACAAGCACTATCATATCAATATATTTGGGAACCCAAGACTTAGTGTTCTGGCCCCTGTTCCACAAAGTGATCGTAGCACTAAGACGTGTAGTGCTCACAAGTACAATCACGTTGACAACGGTATAAGGGTCTACACCGACACGTCCCGACTACAGTATAACAAGAGGTTTTCATCCTTAGACCTTTGTCTGATTTGTCATCCGCTAACTTCTCACCAATGCCTATCAAAGAATTCAAGTTTAACTAAATTCATACTGTGAATAAAACACGTATATACCTTCAGTTATTGTAAGCTACTAAAACCACATCTCCTGATAAGTACATAGTAATTGAATCAGCAGTGTGTTTCGGAAATCTGTTAACTCAAAGGAAAGAAGTTAGTTAACCCTTGGCTAAGAACTCTTAAAAGTGTAAATACTTATTTGTTTTTGTTATTAGTAAACCAGTGTTCGACATAATCTGTGATTTGAGTGTTATTAGTAAACCAGTGTTCGACATAATCTGTGGTTTGAGTGTTTTTCAACATGATGAGAGACTAGTCAGAAGGTTTCTTCCTTTATTTACTACTAAGCTTTAACCTTAAAATGATTTTAAAAATTATTCGGCTTTGTTTCACGTTTTTATTTGAATGAAGGTTTTTGTCTCTAGTAATATGGAGCTTGGACCTGTCCATTATCAAGTGAGGGGTGTGATTGACGGAGTGGAGTCGAGTCACCCACCTTACAACAATTACTGAGTCGAACTGACGGAAGACGAAAGAAGGCTGCACCTTTTGCAACAGATCGCTGATGCCCATCGCCCAGACACCGGTCGTCAAGTATGGGGTTGGCGTAGCCTAACGTACGTACATACATACGTACGTGCGCATGGTATGGTATTGTGTCAAGGGTGCCAAGTTTGATGAGGTGTCACATTCGTCCCAGCATGCATCGCGTTTCTCACTCACCTGCCCCGCGGTGTCGTAGAGGCCAAGCACCGTTGGCTGTCCGTCCACCGTCACCGTCACTGCAACAACAACGCAACAGTCAACCCACCTGGATACAAAACTTGATAAGCAGAACAACATTTAACCACACCATAGTTCAAAACCAGAATCAAACACACGAATCCCGTGCTGTTGCATGTACTCTTCTAGAAACGCTCTAACACGGGGCGTGTTCTCTACACAGGCTACTCATTGTAACATAAAAAAGGCCGTAATGACGTCACATTAACCTTACGAATTACTGGTGTAAAAAAGTTCTATAGTACCCATTATTTCTTATCCTTTTGAGCTCTCCTTTAAATTCAATGATGACGATCAGTTTCGCGAACACCTGGTATCATTACTATTTGATAGTGATTCATAGAAACATTCTAATGACATGATCGGAATCGACTCTAGATATTATTTCTATTGGATATGGAAAGGGTTTGTCGCATTTTAATTATAATAATAATTATTAATACTATCATTATCATTATTATTATTATAGTGTGACGTCATTCCAACCTCATTACGTTACAATAACATTCGAATGAGGTCAACAATAGGGGTGCGCGTGAAGTGATATTTGCACTAGTGCACATACATAGAATAAATGAATGAATGAGATCCCGTGTTATACCAATTCTATGAAACGAGTGAATAGAATCAGTATAACACGGGAGCGAGTTTCGTATATCATGTATTACTTGTTAATTTTATTTTTTTTTAAATTTCACTGCCGTGTGAATAGGCTGACATCTACGCTATCTTTGCTGACATCTATGCTTAATTCAAATGAGTTCAACAGAATAAAACTTTAAACAAGTGAAAAGTATATATTTATTAATTTAATGCCACATTTAGAAATCAGAGGTCCGTTCCACACAGCTATCCTGACTCCCATACGAAGCTATATTAACTACCAAACTTAAACGGCCTATGAAGATCTGGGGTAGAATAGGTCTTCAGCAACCCACGCTTGCAGTGGTGGTCAGGCTCGCTGACTGTGTTGATGCATGTCATCGATCCCAATTGCGTGGATCGATGCTCATGTTGTCAATCACTGGATTGTCTGGTTCAGACTCGATCACTTACAGGCCGCCGTCATATAGCTGGAATATTGCTGAATGCGGCGTTAAACAACAAACAAACCCATACTTAAATATCGAGTTATGACTCTCGTTGTGCTACGATAGCCTCGTGACGGGGTCCTGTGCCACAAAGTTTACAATCACATCACAATGCCCTGTGACGTAATTTGAGGAATTTGTTGGAAGATCCAACAGCAAGACAATGCCATGTGAAGTCAGCCTAGCAACAGGGTTGCTGGGGTCATCGAGTGTGCTTAAGCTCCTCTCAGTGATCTATCATCTCTACGCACAATGTCATTGATAAAGACCAGGGATGTTGGGAGTTTTCATTATTTTAAGTGAAACTTGTTTCCGTACACGAGCAGGCGCTTTGGTATTACACTATGTGAAACACAACTGTATGTTTATTAAACGGGTGATTTCACGGGCGAGTAATCAACGATATTTATCACCTCGGATATTTCCAACCCTATAGGTAACAAAGGTATCCCCGTACCAAGACATGCCTTCTGAACTTCTTGAACATTTAATTAAAATTACTGACTCGGACTTGCGCGCATGCACCAGTTTGTATCCATGTGGTAGTACCTCGAATCTACTCGTATCTAACAACGGACAAGTTCGGGTTACCATGCTTTCGCCGCTTCTACATACATGTGATCATATTCGATCAGAATGTTCAACGTGGCAATATGTTCTACACAAGCAGTGCTTGTCGAGGCCTGTGTCTTGAAGACAGCGTTTACTCCCCATACCAACCTGCAGTGATTCACGCCTCGGACCAGCGCCTGATTCACGCCTCGGACCAGCGCCTGATTCACGCCTCGGCATAATAACCCGTTGGTTGTATGACGCAGTGCAAAGCTCCATGTTCCCGTGAACCTCCAGGAAGTGGGATTTCCCCCGTCCCTCTGCAGAAGCCCACTAATCAACATGTAGGGTAATATAGGAACTCACTACATTAGGCGGTACCCAAGAAGATCCGGGTTAGAATATGTCTTCAGGAACCCATGCTTGCCCTAAAAGACGACTTTGCTTGTCGACAGAGGAGACTAACGGCTTTGTGAAATTGTTTGATGAACGTCATCGTATCCTAATTGCTCATGATACCAATCACTGGATTGTCTGGTCCAGACTCGATTATTTACAAACCGCCGTCACATAGCTGGAATATTGGTGAGTGCGGCGTTAAACAACCAGTAAACAAAGAAAGTTTTCACTACATTAGACGGGTGGGGTGTTAGGTTTTCACTACATTAGACGGGTGGGTCATTAAGTAAGTTTTCACTACATTAGACGGATGGGGTATTACGTTTTCACTTCATTAGACGGGTGGGGTGTTAAAGTTTTCACTACATGAGTCAGTTTTCACTACATTAGACGGATGGGGTATTACGTTTTCACTTCATTAGACAGGTGGGGTGTTAATTTTTCACTACATTAGACGGGTGGGGTAGTATGTTTTCACAACATGAGATGGGTGGGGTGTTAGGTTTTCACTACATTAGACGAGTGGGTATTAAGTAGGTTTTAATTACATTAGACGGGTGGGGTGTTACGTTTTCACTACATTTGACGGGTGGGATGTTGAGTTTTCACTACATTAGACGGTTTTCACTTCATTAGACGGGTGGGGATTAAGTAAGGTTTCATTACATTAGACGGGCGGGGTGTTAAGTTTTCACTACATTAGACGGGTGGGATGTTAAGTTTTCAAAACATTAGACGGGCGGGGTGTTAAGTTTTCACTACATTAGACGGGTGGGATGTTAAGTTTTCACAACATTAGATGGGTGGGGGTATTAAGATTTCACTACATTAGACGGGTGGGATGTTACGTTTTCACAACATTAGATGGGTGGGGGTATTAAGTTTTCACAACATTAGATGGGTGGGGGTATTAAGTTTTCACTACATTAGACGGGTGGGATGTTAAGTTTTCAAAACATTAGATGGGTGGGGTGTTAAGTTTTCAAAACATTAGATGGGTGGGGGTATTAAGTTTTCACTACCTTAGACGGGTGGGGTGTTAAGTTTAACCGCCATAAAATGCCATAAAAAGACTATCAAAAGATCAAAGGGGAGTTGCAATAATAGTTGAAATTGATGTAATGACCCATTCTCGACTTCCCTAAGTATCAGATCTCCATTCTAGTACGACATGTGTACCCAGCACCCATGGCTTCGTTCTGCGTCGTCCAATCAAATTACACCCATGGGCGAGAGAAAGTTTTGGCAAAGTTATACATAATAGAGACGAAGAAGGTGACGCGAATGGGTTCAGTGTATTTATCGTTACAAAATGGATATACAATGCCCTGTATTATCGAGGACTTTCATGTTATGGAGTTAATGAAATATGTTATATCTGAGCCAACATTCCTCCTATGAAGTCACCGAGGAGGAAAACGTCCAAAAGAAATGTTAGTTGGCAAAACTAATGCAAGTGGGAAATGTCATCCCTATGTGACCTCCATGCCTTACGAAACTGAAAGTTTTGAAACAGTTGGGTCGACTGCCGTGGAGCGGCAGTCTCGTTCATGTTTGTTAATCTGTCCTCCCTGTTAATCACTCCTTCCCCCTCTTACAGACCGCATTCAGAATGCTACCTCAACTCAAAGGTTGAACTCGAAGTTGGTAAACACTGGGAGACTCAAGGTCGAGGCCTCACTAATGAAGCGTTTAACAGGGAGTCTCAGTCGGCTTGGCGAGGATTTCCTCCTAAGTGTAGAGAAAAACTCAGTTAACGTTGTTGAACCTCGAAATAGCCGAGAAGCCCGAGAAACGGCCCAGCCTATAGAGCACCTGGAAACTAAAAGGACTAAAGAGAGGCGATGTGATTAAAAAAGTAATTCTTTTCTCGGCATTCTGCGTGCGCTTTAAAGCAAGCACGCAAGTCTTCAGTGCACAGGCATAGCGTTACCGTTACGCAGTTTAATGACACGAGGATATTGGATTGTCTCACGCGCGCTGACAATGCCAAGAATTTCTCGCGAAATGTATCACACGGCTTAGACAATACGCGCATATTGAATATTGCTGTCCCCGCTAGACAATAGACGTAGAGGTCCGGTCACGCTTGGCGTTCAACCTTCTCTCATTAACATAGATGCTTTATTGTATTCTATTGGATTTTTTTCGCTACTTTCGTTCAGGAATAAACCAGTATTGATTCAACTCCCCCTCAATTACAACGTGGACTCTTCCACATGCATTATAGATCGTACCCATTATGGAATAGAGGGGTCAAAGTTTGGGTCAATCGATATAGACAGATGGCTGGGAAACAAAGGAATAAATTAGCAGATTCAGGTGAATATGGCAAATAACGCAGTTAAATAAAAACGCTTACCTGCATAATTTTCGAACACAGTCGGAACATGATCGGTTGGGAATTTGTTCGTGGTGTAACTAACGAGTAAACACGTCTTGCCCACAGCACCGTCCCCCACAACGACGCACTTGACATAATCCGCTCCCGAGGGTGGCGCATCTCCCCCGCCCTCCATCCCGTGGGTTAAGGCCTACACACAACCTGGGGTGGTAATCTAACACGGGTAGGAAAGAAAAAATCCCTTTTTCCTCTCCAGAAAACCCAAACGCTGAAAGATGCTGTGCGACTCGCTTGCCGTCTGCTCGCCGTGCGCGTGACGTCACAACCAGGAAACAGCACTTGACAGTGGAGCGTATGCGCGTTCAGCCCTTGCTTCTGGTCTACACTGGAACAGACTGCAAACTCGTCATGCGTTTCTTTGGCAATGCACGTGCCACAGAAGTAAACCAATACTTCAGGAGCCGAAGAGAGAAGCGTGAATCTGTCTCTCAATCCGATCACTCCAGTCTGCAGTCTCTGTCTGCTATGAGGAAGTACTTGCGTAGGGTACAGAACAGTTAAAAAGTCGATTGAATTTAAGAAATGTGGGGCAAGCTGACATTTGTCTGTCCTCGCGGATGCCCCCATATCCTGAATATACCATTACGTTGATAACATGGTGAAGTGTATTTCAAAATACGAGCATGTAAACTACGACAGAATGTACAGGTCAGAGACGGATGGAGGTGTTTCGTGGGATGGGAAGTTTGCATTGTGACGTCACAATGACTCAACTTGCCGCGATGACAGGCAACCGTCTCAACAGAGCGATGCCCAGTACGTAACCCGACAATTGCGATACGTTTCGGATAATAAATAAATAGCGATTGCAAATCAGCAATTGGGAAAAAATGGAAAATATGTTATGGTCCTGTTTGAATCATGGTTATGGCAGTAGGAAGGCTGAATATAGTTCATATCCACAAGTAGTCTATTCTTATATAATAATAAAAAAAAAGAAATGCTATCGACGAACCCGTAAATACTGCATTAGGCCTTTCTGGGGCGTAGCTAGGGATAAGTAAAAAAAAAAAATATTTAAATCTTTATTCACATTTCAAATTAAATACAATGTGTAACATCTCAACAATTATACATTATTCAAAATCCACTCCCTTTACATCAAACATTCAAAACATATTGCAGATATAGACAATCATAAAATACGATATTATTCTAACAATCTTTGCTGGGATTAATAATCTTTGCTGGGATTGAAAAGTTTGCGGAAGGAAGACCAGACCTGAAAGAAAGCTGAATAAGTGCAATTTGAGAACGCTATTATTTTGGTCATATTGTAGTGAGGAATATGTAAATTGTAAGCACATGAATGCTGCATAGCTTGACATAGGTTTAACGATCTTTACTATGTTACCTAAAAACCGTTAGTACTTTCAAATACCATTGTAATTATTATTAAACAAGTAAATATTACATCAAACACTAGTAGTGAACATTGATGCTTACAGAGCTATAAAGACTCCAACAATGACGCCGCATCGACATATTGAAAACCTCTGACGTAACAGTACATATTCGAATGTAAGTCCTCATGCATGGTCGGGCACCTAATCGCCCCCTCTGAATTAATGTTAAAACACCTTATCCACTTAACACGTATGACTCGTGCACAGAGTGTTAAAACAAGGAAAGTGCTCAATCCCCCGGATATACTACCGATATACTATGAAAGAGACTAGTCAAAAGAAACTTTTAAACCAGGTCAATTTGAAAAAGAATACTCTGTACACAGCAGTTCAAGTAATGTGTAAAACCTTTGCGCACATTGTGTGATGTTACAGTAGTGAAACTATCGGAAATAAACGTACATTTCCCCTTGTATATTTACGTCATTTTTCATTCCTTACATTTGTTGCTTATTTCTCAGGAGTGTGAATTGAGTTTGTTTGAACGATTTCAGATCGCTGAGTTATGTACGGCCAAATAAAAGTCACATTATCAGATCAAAGTTTCCATACTGTTATACATGCAACACATTTGTTGTAGTTACATCAACAAGAACCATTGAGAAATATTTTCTTTAATTGTTAATTGCACACGACCCTTCCAGCCTCACAATAACACGGCCCTTCCAGCCATTCGATAACACGGCCCTTCCAGCCTCACAATACCACGGCCCTTCCAGCCATTCAATAACACGGCCCTTCCAGCCTCACAATAACACGACCCTTCCAGCCTCACGATAACACGGCCCTTCCAGCCTCACAATAACACGACCCTTCCAGTCATTCAATAACACGACACTTCCAGCCTCACAATAACACGGCCCTTCCAGTCATTCAATAACACGGCCCTTCCAGCCTCACAATAACACGACCCTTCCAGCCTCACAATAACACGGCCCTTCTAGCCTCACAATACCACGGCCCTTCCAGCCTCACAATAACACGACCCTTCCAGCCTCACAATAACACGGCCCTTCTAGCCTCACAATAACACGACCCTTCCAGCCTCACAATAACACGGCCCTTCTAGCCTCACAATAACACGACCCTTCCAGCCTCACAATAACACGGCCCTTCTAGCCTCACAATAACACGACCCTTCCAGCCTGACAATAACACGGCCCTTCTAGCCTCACAATAACACGACCCTTTGGGCCTTTCAATAACACGGCCCTTCTAGCCATTCAATAACAAGGCCCTTCCATCCATTCAATAACACGACCCCTGCAGCCATTTAATAACACGACCCTTCCAGCCTCACAATAACACGACCCTTCCAGCTATTCAATAACAACCCTTCCAGCCGTTCAATAACACCACCCTACCAGCCATTCAATAAAACAACTCCTCCAGCCATTCAAAAACACCACCATTCCAGCCTCACAAAAACACGACCCTTCGAGCCATTTAATAACAAGGCCCTTCCAGCCATTCAATAACACGACCCTCCAGCCATTCAGTAACATGACCCTTCAAGCCTCGCAATGACACGACCCTTCCAGCCTCAAAATAACACGACACAGTGTCAGACAGCAGCCAGTGTCAGGCAGCAGCCAGTGTCACACAGCAGCCAGTGTCATACAACAGGCAGTGTCAAACAGCAGCCAGTGTCATACAGAAGCCAGTGTCACATAGTATCCAGTGTCATACAGCAGCCAGTGTCATACAGCAGCCAGTGTCACACAGCAGCCAGTGTCATACAACAGCCAGTGTCACACAGCAGCCAGTGTCATACAGCAGCCAGCGTCATACAGCAGACAGTGTCATACAGCAGCCAGTGTCACACACCAGCCAGTGTCACACAGCAGCCAGTGTCATACAACAGCCAGTGTCACACAGCAGCCAGTGTCATACAACAGCCAGTGTCATACAGCAGCCAGTATCATACAGCAGCCAGTGTCATACAGCAGCCAGTATCATACATCAGCCAGTCTCATACAGCAGCCAGTGTCACACAGCAGCCAGTGTCACACAGCAGCCAGTGTCATAAAGCAGCCAGTCTCATACAGCAGCCAGTCTCATACAGCAGCCAGTGTCACACAGCAGCCAGTGTCATACAACAGCCAGTGTCAAACAGCAGCCAGTGTCATACAGCAGCCAGTGTCATACAGCAGCCAGTATCATACAGCAGCCAGTGTCATACAGCAGCCAGTCTCACACAGCAGCCAGTGTCATACAGCAGCCAGTGTCATACAGCAGCCAGTCTCATACAGCAGCCAGTGTCATACAGCAGCCAGTGTCATACAGCAGGCAGTGTCATACAGCAGCCAGTGTCACACAGCAGCCAGCGTCACACAGCAGGCAGTGTCATACAGCAGCCAGTGTCATACAGCAGCCAGCGTCACACAGCAGCCAGCGTCACACAGCAGCCAGCGTCACACAGCAGCCAGTGACATACAGCAGGCAGTGTCATACAGCAGCCAGTGACATACAGCAGGCAGTGTCATACAGCAGCCAGTGACATACAGCAGCCAGTGTCATACAGCAGCCAGTGTCATACAGCATCCAGTGACATACAGCAGGCAGTGTCATACACTAGCCAGTGTCATACACCAGCCAGTGGCATACAGCAGCCAGTGTCATACAGCAGCCAGTGACATACAGCAGCCAGTCTCATACAGCAGCCAGTGTCATACACCAGCCAGTATCATACAGCAGCCAGTGACATACAGCAGCCAGTGTCACACAGCAGCCAGTGGCATACAGCAGCCAGTGTCATACAGCAGCCAGTGTCACACAGCAGCCAGTGTCATACAGCAGCCAGTGTCACACAGCAGCCAGTGGCATACAGCAGCCAGTGTCATACAGCAGCCAGTGTCTCACAGCAGCCAGCGTCACACAGCAGCCAGCGTCACACAGCAGCCAGCGTCACACAGCAGCCAGTGTCAAACAGCAGGCAGTGTCAGTATGTTGTATGTAAACCCGAGTGCTGTGACTTCGGCTGGTGTCCTCTGTGTGGTGTTTCACTGTACATGTCCACAACAGAAGTCATCAGGTCGAACACAAGATAGAGAACAGCCAAGACAAATGATCAGTTGAACCTCTGAACTCTGGGGAGATAAATAGAAACACAAGAAAGAACACAACATTGTTTTTAGTTTATATTCACAAACGTCAATGCATGCAGGCACAAATGTTTGTTTGTTTGTTGTTTAACGCCACACTCCAGCAGTATGACGACAGTCTGTAAAGAATCGAGTCTGCACCACACAATCCAGTGATTGACATCATGAGCATTGATCTACACAATTGGGACACAATGACATGCATCAACCAAGTCAGCGAGTCTGAGGCACAAATGCAGACATCTGGGTTTACTGATCCAAACTATTGGTACAAAACGGAAATGGGAGTGTCTGAAATATTAAATAATGATGATGATCAGATCTGTCACAGATTTATTACATTTGCCCAAAATGCAGCATCAGAAAACGTCCTCATACAGAAAACAAGTTCAATGGAAGGGCAAACTGGATTATCTCCCTTAGATCACATAGTCAGTTTTAACTTTACAAAGTTATCTCCATTTACTCAAAGAGTCTCTCTTTGTGCACACACAGCACATAATCCTTAGCCATTCTGCCCCATATACGTGTGTAAATAATAATGATGATGATTGGATCTGTCATATCAATGTATTTCAACATCATCTTCAGGTTGAAATACGATCTGAAGAATTTGCAAATTCCTACTGTTCCTGCAAGGCTGGGTAAGTGAACAATCTCATTAAAATCAGATCTTAGTTCTCGCTACCCCTAAACAAGTGCCCCACTGGTTCCATCAAGACAATCCACTGAGCTACATGATGCACCCTCGTGCCCCACTGAGCTACATGATGCACCCTAGTGCCCCACTGAGCTACATGATGCACCCTAGTGCTCCACTGGTTCCATCAAGACACCCCACTGAGCTACATGATGCACCCTAGTGCCCCACTGAGCTACATGATGCACCCTAGTGCCCCACTGGTTCCATCAAAACACCCCACTGAGCTACATGATGCACCCTAGTGCTCCACTGGTTCCATCAAGACACTCCACTGAGCTACATGATGCACCCTAGTGCCCCACTGGTTCCATCAAGACTCTCACTGAGCTACATGATGCACCCTAGTGCCCCACTGAGCTACATGATGCACCCTAGTGCTCCACTGAGCTACATGATGCACCCTAGTGCCCCACTGGTTCCATCAAGACACTCACTGAGCTACATGATGCACCCTAGAGCCCCACTGAGCTACATGATGCACCCTAGTGCCCCACTGGTTCCATCAAGACACCCCACTGAGCTACATGATGCACCCTAGAGCCCCACTGGTTCCATCAAGACACTCACTGAGATACATGATGCACCCTAGTGCCCCACTGGTTCCATCAAGACACTCCACTGAGCTACATGATGCACCCTAGTGCCCCACTGGTTCCATCAAGACGCTCCACTGAGCTACATGATGCACCCTAGTGCCCCACTGAGCTACATGATGCACCCTAGTGCCCCACTGGTTCCATCAAGACACTCCACTGAGCTACATGATGCACCCTAGAGCCCCACTGGTTCCATCAAGACTCTCCACTGAGCTACATGATGCACCCTAGTGCCCCACTGGTTCCATCAAGACACTCCACTGAGCTACATGATGCACCCTAGTGCCCCACTGGTTCCATCAAGACACTCCACTGAGCTACATGATGCACCCTAGTGCCCCACTGGTTCCATCAAGACACCCCACTGAGCTACATGATGCACCCTAGTGCCCCACTGAGCTACATGATGCACCCTAGTGCTCCACTGGTTCCATCAAGACACTCACTGAGCTACATGATGCACCCTAGTGCCCCACTGGTTCCATCAAGACACTCACTGAGCTACATGATGCACCCTAGTGCTCCACTGAGCTACATGATGCACCCTAGTGCCCCACTGGTTCAATCTCTAGTGCGGTATGGGCATTTGGCATCGTTCTTGTCTAACCAGGTACATTCCATCACATACCTGTTAAGATCCAGGTAGGAATTGATCTTCAACAACCCATGCTTGTCATGCGAGGCTGGCTCACTTGGTTGATGCATGTCATCATATCCCATGTGAGTAGACTGTTGCTTATGATGTAGATCACAGGGTTGTTTGTCTGATCCAGACTCGAGTAATTACAGACCTCCCTCATCTCATCTCATCTCATATAGGTAGCATATTGCTGAGTGTGGCTCTGAACAACAAACAAGCAGCACATGACACATACTATATACATCATACAACAATCCCAAGATGATCTCTATATACATGATCTATTGTGATATTTACATTATTAAAGTAATTCTGTCCTCAACACATAATAGTATTGACATGATATTGATTTCAACCCTTATCACACATGACTTCATAGTTTTCATTAAGTTGTAAACTTATAAAAGTATGAATTGTGTAATGTCAGTCACCTGTGTCAGTACAGTGTTGTACATGAGTCACTGGTCCAAAGCCCATACTAGTGAATTTCTGAAATATCATTCTCTAAAGTTCTCCAAGAAAAGCAGTTTTCCCTGCTAAAGCCATCATTGATAAACAAGAGTCATCGGAAGATGTCATATCCCCCGACGTGGCATGTCGGTAAACTGTGTGTACCTTCAAATGTATTTACATTGGCAAGGAAATCTTTTTCTATGATGCCAAACCCAGAAATATAATGTAGGTTATTTAATATTGGTTCATGTAGATCACTTTCTGATTATCTCATGAAATTGTAATAACAATAACTTCGCAGATTCGCATATGAATAGCTCTGTAGTAGCCTCATGACACAAAGGCATAAAGAGAATGTACTAGGTTATGTAGCTCACATCATATATAGTATATGGTATCGGTAAATAGTACACCTTAGAATCATATATCAGGGGCTACAAATTAAAAAGATTAAAATCTATAAATAACAAACTGCACTACTAGTGAACATGATTGATATGTGCATAAAGTTTGGTGAATCTCTGTCGCATGGTTTAGAAGATATGCTCCATCAATTTTCAATTTAAATTGAAAAAAGAAAAAAAAAGAAAAATCTGCTTTAAGCAAAGGCACCACTACATAACCTGCTTGAGATGTGTAAAAACTATTGAGAAGCTAAGTTGTATGGTTCAGGAGATATGGTCCGGACAAGAGCACTACCCTCAAATTTCCTAAGTTCATCATATTTCCATGGAAACGACAAAAAAATTTTTTTCTAAAAATCTCTAAATAGCAAAAGGCACTACTACTGAGCCTGATTGATAAGTGTGACATGTTTTGTGAAGCTAGGTTGTACGGTTTAGAAAATATGCTCCGGACAAGCAATGATTACAGACGAACAGACGGACGGACGGACGGATAGACATACTGATGGCTATATCCTCCCGTCATTATATGATAAAAAGCTCAAACATCATGTAACATACAGGAGAAGCATTTCCATTACCTCCAAGTTAGTCATGACCTATCAGCATAGACTAGTGTGTACATTTCTGGCAATACAGAATTGTGTTAGTATCTACACAAAAACATGCTCATATTTGTTTGTTTCTTGTTTAACGCCACACTCGGCAGTATTCCAGCTATATGTCGACGGTCTGTAAATAATCAAGTCTGGACCAGACAATCCACTGATTGACATCATGAGCATCGATCCACGCAATTGGGATACGACGACATGCATCATCAAGTCAGCTAGCATGACCAACCGATCCTGTTAGTCGCCTCTTACGACAAGCATAGTCGCGCCTTGCGGTAAGCATAGTGGCGCCTTGCGGTAAGCATAGTGGCGCCTTGCGGTAAGCATAGTCACCTTTTACTGCAAGCCTGGTCCATACTCATGTACACAATGTGATACAAAATGTTATACACATGTGATACACAATGTGATACAAAATGTTATACACATGTGATACACAATGTGATACAGATGTTATACACATGTGATACACAATGTGATACAGATGTTATACACAATGTGATACACAATGTGATACAAAATGTTATACACATGTGATACACAATGTGATACAAAATGTTATACACATGTGATACACAATGTGATACAGATGTTATACACATGTGATACACAATGTGATACAGATGTTATACACATGTGATACACAATGTGATACAAAATGTTATACACATGTGATACACAATGTGATACAGATGTTATACACATGTGATACACAATGTGATACAGATGTTATACACATGTGATACACAATGTGATACAGATGTTATACACAATGTGATACACAATGTGATACAGATGTTATACACATGTGATACACAATGTGATACAAAATGTTATACACATGTGATACACAATGTGATACAGATGTTATACACATGTGATACACAATGTGATACAGATGTTATACACATGTGATACACAATGTGATACAGATGTTATACACAATGTGATACACAATGTGATACAGATGTTATACACATGTGATACACAATGTGATACAAAATGTGATACACATGTGATACACAATGTGATACAGATGTGATACACAATGTGATACAGATGTTATACACATGTGATACACAATGTGATACACAATGTGATACAAAATGTGATACACAATGTGATACAGATGTTATACACAATGTGGTACAGATGTTATACACAATGTGATACACATGTGATACACAATGATACAGATGTTATACACAATGTGATACAGATGTTATACACAATGTGATACAGATGTTATACACAATGTGATACACAATGTGATACAGATGTTATACACATGTGATACACAATGTGATACAAAATGTGATACACTATGTGATACACTATGTGATACAGATGTTATACACAATGTGGTACAGATGTTATACACAATGTGATACAAAATGTGATACACATGTGATACACAATGTGATACAGATGTTATACACAATGTGATACAGATGTGATACACAATGTGATACAGATGTTATACACAATGTGATACAGATGTTATACACAATGTGGTACAGATGTGATACACAATGTGGTACAGATGTTATACACAATGTGAAACAGATGTGATACAGATGTTCTACACAATGTGATACAGATGTGATACAGATGTTCTACACAATGTGAAACAGATGTGATACAGATGTGATACACAATGTGATACAGATGTGATACAGATGTTATACACAATGTGATACACAATGTGATACAGATATTATGCACAATGTGATACAGATGTTATACACAATGTGATACAAAATGTGATACAGATGTTATACACAATGTGATACAGATGTGATACAGATGTTATACACAATGTGATACAGATGTGATACAGATGTTATACACATGTGATACAGATGTGATACAGATGTTATACACAATGTGATACAGATGTTGTACATAATGTGATACAGATGTGATACACAATGTGATACAGATGTTATACATAATGTGATACAGATGTGATACACAATGTGATACAGATGTTATACACAATGTGATACAGATGTTATACACAATGTGATACAGATGTTATGCACAATATGATACAGATGTTATACACAATGTGATACAGATGTGATACACAATGTGATACAGATGTTATACACAATGTGATACAGATGTTATACACAAAGTGATACAGATGTTATACATAATGTGATACAGATGTGATACACAATGTGGTACAGATGTTATACACAATGTGAAACAGATGTGATACAGATGTTATACACAATGTGATACAGATGTTATACATAATGTGATACAGATGTTATACACAATGTGATACAGATGTGATACACAATGTGATACAGATGTGATACACAATGTGATACTTATGTTATGCACAATGTGATACAGATGTTATGCACAATGTGATACAGATGTTATACACAATGTGATACAGATGTTATACACAATGTGATACAGATGTGATACACAATGTGATACAGATGTTATGCACAATGTGATACAGATGTTATACACAATGTGATACAGATGTGATACACAATGTGATACAGATGTTATGCACAATGTGATACACATGTGATACACAATGTGATACAGATGTTATACACAATGTGATACAGATGTTATACATAATGTGATACAGATGTGATACACAATGTGGTACAGATGTTATGCACAATGTGAAACAGATGTGATACAGATGTTATACATAATGTGATACAGATGTTATACACAATGTGATACAGATGTGATACACAATGTGATACACAATGTGATACAGATGTTATACATAATGTGATACAGATGTGATACACAATGTGAAACAGATGTGATACAGATGTTATACACAATGTGATACAGATGTTATACACAATGTGATACAGATGTTATACACAATGTGATACAGATGTTATACATAATGTGATACAGATGTTATACACAATGTGATACAGATGTTATACACAATGTGAAACAGATGTGATACAGATGTTATACACAATGTGAAACAGATGTGATACAGATGTTATACACAATGTGAAACAGATGTGATACAGATGTTATACACAATGTGAAACAGATGTGATACAGATGTTATACATAATGTGATACAGATGTTATACACAATGTGATACAGATGTGATACAGATGTTATACACAATGTGATACAGATGTTATACACAATGTGATACAGATGTTATACACAATGTGATACAGATGTTATACATAATGTGATACAGATGTGATACAGATGTTATACATAATGTGATACAGATGTTGTACACAATGTGATACAGATGTTATACATAATGTGATACAGATGTGATACAGATGTTATACACAATGTGATACAGATGTGATACAGATGTTATACACAATGTGAAACAGATGTGATACAGATGTTATACACAATGTGATACAGATGTTATACACAATGTGATACAGATGTTATACACAATGTGATACAGATGTTATACACAATGTGATACAGATGTTATACATAATGTGATACAGATGTTATACACAATGTGATACACAATGTGATACAGATGTGATACACAATGTTAATGTGGTACAGATATTATACACAATGTTATACAGATGTTATACACCAATAGAATATCCCTTGTTCATCAAACCTACTTCCAAAAGGCCAATTAAAGAAGTTAACCTTCGTGCCTCTCAATGTTTTAACCAACATGTAAAAGCCTGACACATAAAATTACATGAAGCAGATATCTTCCATATATAGATAGCATTAGGGGTCTCGGAAATTTAGTTCTTGAATGTGATTGGTAGAGCAAGGTCATTATGGAGTACTCAGAATGACTGTGAATTTGAATGTGCTACATCATTAAGTGGGTTGATAATTAACCCTTCCAAAGCGTAATATTGTATCTTCTCTGCGGGCCATCCAATCACCGAGGGTAGTTCTGCCATATTACAGCTGGCATTTTTTAATTATTTTATATGCAGATCTACTTACCAACAATTTAGTTTAATTAATTTACATGTGTATGAGTCCTGATACATGTACCACTGTTTGGATTGTTGTTGGTAGAAGTAATTCGTCATTATAGAGAGTCAAAGCTAATTCTGAAAATTAGATTTAATTATACATTAATATCTAAGTGCATTTAATAATCAGTCTATGGTAACCTGAGGAATGTGAAAGTTTAATTGGGAGCTCTCACTCAATTATGTTGTGTGTCAGTGACAAAGATTCCTTGAAACAAAGACATACAAGCACAAACAGTCCAATTCTGATTAATTCTTCCAAATAATGATGTTGGTATTCTTTGAGAAACCATCTTGAATATCTTAATCCTAGCTGTTAGACGTTCTAAGTAAACACTATGTGCTGAAACTTTCTTAGTGACTAGGGTTTCAGCAGCTGTCATTTGGACTTCTGAATAGACAAAAGGTGGCATGTTTAACTTTAAGCCTACAAGCATTCTACAAGCTCATCCTCTATAGGGGGCCCAGTCGTCTAAGGTGCCAGATTCGCCCAAGGGAGTTGCGTCCCTTGGGCACGCCAGAAACCTATGATTGTGAGTTCGAATCCTGGTTTGCCCCAATTATATTTCGAGGTTGGTCAGCACCATACCTGTGCTCGTGGATTTCACCGAAGTGGTAAACGTCTGACACCTGCATCACTTCGGGCTTTCCTTGCACATTAAGCTGACACGCACAGGCTTTCCTTGCACATTAAGCTGACACGCAGTGATTAACTGGAATACTGTTAAAAGCGGCATTAAACCCAACTCACTCACTCATTCACTCATTCCTTTGTTAAGATATCCAGGGTTAAGTAGCCCCGGCAACACAACACAACCTGACTGTTCTGTGACTGACTTATCTTATACTGAACCAGGGACAAGCTCGGAGACAAATATTAGGGAGCCATTTGGATCGCACCCAACAAGACATTTTAATGTAGTAGTAGACTTACAATCCCCATAAAGCTGACTTCGGCCTCCAAGAGCACACAGAATCAGAGTTCTTAACTCTGTACCATCAGTAATAATAACAGACTTTGGAAAATCTTCTTTGTATTCTCCAGTATGTTAGAAATGTTGGTGTCTCTGTGTGGCCTAGTTTGAAGTAACGGTAACGTCGCTCTTTACAGTATTAAAGAAGTTGTTATCCATAACAATTGTGTCTATCTTGTCATCTGCCAACTTCTAAGTAATGCCTATCAAACAAGTTATCACAGATACATCTTTGAAAACAAAGTTGTGCTTCAAGGCAAAATAAATGAATTTATTGTCAGGCAATGGGTTTTGAAAATAGAGTGCGGGCAGTGAGGGTGTGTACTTTTTTATTTTTGTTGTTGTTGTTGTTGAAACTAGTATGTAACCTAATAAACAGTTGTGTACAATCAACCTGGGAAAGGGCCTCCCTACATTAATATATTCCTTGATGAGTAAAATACCAGAATAAAGTATCTGACTGCCGATGGACTTGGAATATTTAAGGATATTTTACGTTCTTTTTTTTAAATGGAATTATAAACGAAACAAATAGGTTATGGTAAATCTCCCATCATCTGGAAATACAAACGTTATGCATGTAATGCCAGTGTAATACTTCAATCGGTCTTTAAGTTTTCCCGTTTTACCCTTGATGGTCTCCACTTTTTCTTTCATGTTCTTTGTCTCTTCATCCTACTGGTGATCCAACCATTCAAAGCTGCAGTGTTCATTTGTTGTTGTTCAACCTGAGCCTGTCCAAGTCAGCCAGTGGGGATACTCCTGTAACACAAAACTTGCCTTAAGTTTAGAATATCACATCACATACATTTGACAGTAAACAATACAAATCTACCTTAATTTGACTTGCAGAAGCTGATCCAGGAGCACTAGAGAGGGATACAAGGGGTCAGTCAGACGGTCTCCCATGGGATCATCCATGAGCACAATATTGCTCTGAACTCAGTATCTCGTGTGACCGTCCTGGGCAACAATCGCGGCTCTGCATCTCCTCAGCACTGACTGGATAGGTGTACGAATTCTTTCCTGCGGAATTCTGTGCCATGCTGCTTGTAAAAGCGTTGGCCAGTTGTGGGAGTGTCTGCGGCGTGTTCTTCTGTTAACATTGTCTGACGATCAAGTTCATCCCAGAGGTGTTAGAATGGGTTGAGATCTGAAGATCTTTACGTCCATGGCAAATCGTTGATGTTGGCATTATGAAGGTAGTCTACCGTGACCCGAGCTGTGTGAGGTGGAGCGCTGTCCTGTTGAAACAGCTCCCTCTGGACAATGATTGGAAGATGGTGACATTGAAGAATTTTATTCATGTAGCGATTTGAATACACAATGTGGGGCTAAACGGTCATTTCGACAATAAACACGTTGTCTTCCATCTCATCGGTGAAAAAAGAAATTGTGATTCATCACTAAACCACACTAGTCTCCAGTTTCTCAAATTCCAAGGCTGTAACATTTGGCACCAACCTAAGCGTCGCTGTCGATGGAACTGTTGGAACAGGGACGATAACTGGTCTTCTGGGTCGGATTCCAGCCTCGCGAAGATGAGGGTCCTGACAGTCTGGTCCGATATCCTCCTCAAACCAGGGATGCGTCCTGCAGTCTCTGCAGCTGTGGAACAGTCGAATGTAGCGATCCTGTACAGGGGTGGTAACTCTTGGTCAGCCGGTTCTTGGATGGTCTGCAGTGGAATTGAACTGTGTGTATCGGTCCCAAAGATGGCAAATGGTGCTATGGTGGACGTTGAAGATTCCCCTCTTTGGATATGTCCTTAGGCCATGTTCCGATCGGCAGTGCTGATTCTCAGGATTTTCGAACTTGGAAAATGTTGACAATTGTATGACAAATTATTGGCTTATGCGTGCCTTTTTATAGCCACTACCACGAGTTATGAATGCCATAACTTGCACGTGCATTTTGCTTTACTGTTTTCCTCCATGACATTTTTTAATAAGTGTGAAAACAATTCTGTTTAAGACATTGCAAATCGACAATGGCTGCGATTTGAGGCACCATTTGTCGAATATCAGGCCTCCAACATTTTCCAAATACATGTCTCAAAATCATGTTTTGCACGTTCGAAAATCTGCGTTGTGGTTGTGGTCATGTTGCATTTGGGCGTATGTTTTCTGCGGGGGTTCAAACCTGTACCAGCTTTTTTGCTTTTTATACAACTATTTTTAAAGTGAAAACTTTCTTTTGCTCGTTAGTTTACAATATAGCTTGTATGGGGCTAATCCTTAATGAATCTAAATTGAAGTATTTGCTGAATGTTATTCTAATATAGGTGATGACAGATTTACTTAAATAAAATAGTTCAAGGCAATCTATGAAACTATGTAGACATAACTTTTGTCTTATTGAATAGTATGTCTGGGAGATGGGTTCCCATTACCTCAGGCTAGAATGTATCAAAAAAGCTATAAGTGAAAATAATAATATTGTGTATCTGCAGCAATAACAATTTTGAGGGTCTGCATCTTGGTGTACAGTTGGATTTATGATTAGGCCATTCTTTTTTATTTTCAATAAGAGGTGTCCAAAGCTTTCATATTGTTGTGCATACTAACTGGAAGTGAACATAGTGCTTCTCTTTTCACGCTTTATTTTTGGGTACAATAATATCCAAAAACTTTCCATACCAGGTACAGATCTGTCATACCCTTGAAGCTACAGGCAGTGATGTAGACAGATCTGTCATACCCTTGAAGCTACAGACGGTACTGTAGACAGATCTGTCATATCCTTGAAGCTACAGACGGTACTGTAGACAGATCTGTCATACCCTTGAAGCTACAGACGGTACTGTAGACAGATCTGTCATACCCTTGAAGCTACAGACAGTGCTGTAGACAGATCTGTCATACCCTTGAAGCTACAGACAGTACTGTAGACATATCTGTCATACCCTTGAAGCTACAGGCAGTACTGTGGACAGATCTGTCATACCCTTGAAGCTACAGACAGTACTGTAGACAGATCTGTCATACCCTTGAAGCTACAGACGGTACTGTAGACAGATCTGTCATACCCTTGAAGCTACAGACGGTACTGTAGACAGATCTGTCATACCCTTGAAGCTACAGACGGTACTGTAGACAGATCTGTCATACCCTTGAAGCTACAGACGGTACTGTAGACAGATCTGTCATACCCTTGAAGCTACAGACGGTACTGTAGACAGATCTGTCATACACTTGAAGCTACAGACGGTACTGTAGACAGATCTGTCATACCCTTGAAGCTACAGACAGTACTGTAGACAGATCTGTCATACCCTTGAAGCTACAGACAGTACTGTAGACCCACCACACATGCAAGGAACACACTGTAAAACATTATGCTGGACATAAGGAATCACGGTTTAGATATTGAAAACTTGAAGATATTACTGCTTAATTGTAGTGGTCCTAACAATACAGCAACAAGAAAAGAGCTGAAATATTTTGCATTCAAGATGTTCGTTTCACAAAAGAACAGGAACAAGAGTCATCAGAAAGATGACATATCCCCCCCCCAGCTGTCTGTAAAGTAACCACTAGTAAATGTGCAATTCTGTATGTAATGAGTCAACAGTTGAATGTTCTTTAAAAAGCATACATTGTTTACCAACTAGAAGGTTTTTCAAAAATTCTGCCCCGGAAACGAACCCGTTCCCCAATGGAGTCTAGGTCCAACTTCTTTCCATAAAAATTGTAAAAAATAAAATTTCGTAAATAAAAAAATATCAAAAGGCACCACTTCAGTATGTGCTGGATAGCTTTGCAAAGTTTCGATCAAATACACTGAATGGTTTTGGAATTCTGCCCCCGAAAAGGAAATGATTACGGACGTACAGACGGACAGACTGGCTGATCGCTATATCCCCCCGCATTATATGCCGGGGGGATAACAATCAATTTAACAACAACGGGGATACACTGAATGTTATATAAGCCCGTTTAAAAGTAATGCAAGAGGAATGGTTTGATAATAATATTGAGTTCAAACAGTTGTTGAAGCAGGAATTAAAGTAAAGATTATATCTATTCAATAATAAATGTATATGGTTCAAATAGCGATAAACCTTATTATTTTACAAAAATAAAAGAAAAGGTTGACATTTTAGACAGCGAAAGAATCCTTCTCTGTGTGGACAGGAACTTAGTGAAGATACCCTCAACTATAAACATGTCAGCATGTAAACCATTCTAAATCTCCACAAGAATTGAAATTACTAACCTATCAGACTTAAAAGATCCATGGAGAGAATCTCACCCTCAGCATGGACGTTGCACCTAGCGGCAACCAAATCCTTTAAAACAACCACGCTTAGACTTTTTTCTTGTTCCCTCTAACACTATGAATTCTGTTATGGAAACAAACATTTTGTCCAGTTCAAATTCTGATCATTTAGCAATTTCCATTGAAACAGCACAATCCGATCCACAAAAGGGTAAAGGTTTTGGGAAGATTAACAATTTACTTCTTCACGACCAAACATATATAGCACTTGTAAAAAAGACAATAAACACTACACTTGAAACATATGAGAGTAATCAAAAACAAGTATTTGTCACAGAGTGACGAAATATCCCCCGCCTGTACACCATAGTACCAAATATGAAGACAATCCAGCGATTAGTTCTTGAGATATTGTGGCAACACCGTTTTCCAACTCCAAAAACAGATTTGCCTGCTGTGACCTTGAAAATGGGGTCAAGGTCACCAAATCTGACAGGTGTATGCGGTGTCTGTATATACACTATACTTCCAAATATGAAGACAATCCAGCGATTAGTTCTTGAGATATCGCGGCAACACTGTTTTCTAACTCCAAAAGCAGATTTGCCTGCTGTGACCTTGAAAATGGGATCAAGGTGACCAAAACCGACTGGTGTCTGCGGAGTCTGTATATACACCATAGTTCCAAATATGAAGACAATCCAGTGTTTAGTTCTTGAGATATCGCGGCAACACCGTTTTCCAACTCCAAAAGCAGATATGCCTGCTGTGACCTTGAAAATGGGGTCAAGGTCACTAAAACCAACTGGTGTCTGCGGAGTCTGTATATACACCATAGTTCCAAATATGAAGACAATCCAGAGATTAGTTCTTGAGATATTGCGGCAACACCGTTTTCCAACTCCAAAAGCAGATATGCCTGCTGTAACCTTGAAAATGGGGTCAAGGTCACCAAAACCGACTGGTGTCTGGGGAGTCTGTATATACACCATAGTTCCAAATATGAAGACATTCCAGAGATTAGTTCTTGAGATATTGCGGCAACACCGTTTTCCAACTCCAAAAGCAGATATGCCTGCTGTGACCTTGAAAATGGGGTCAAGGTCACCAAAACCGACTGGTGTCTGCGGAGTCTGTATATACACCATAGTTCCAAATATGAAGACAATCCAGTGTTTAGTTCTTGAGATATCGCGGCAACAAACAGGTGGGACGTACGGACGGACGTACGGACGGTCGTGAATACTATATCCCCCGCTTCGCGCTTTCGCGCGGCGGGGGATAACAAGACAATCTCAACTTTTGTGGGAGATGTTTTTGTTGGAAATTAGAGGAATAACAATTCTGTATTCATCAACAAAAAAGAAAAGTAAAGTCTTGGGAAACAAGCTTGAAACTCTGTAAGAAGAAACAGACAAAGAATAAAACATTGAATCCCAGAAAGATGTTCTAATATATATTAATCATGTAAAGTTGGCCTAAGGTAAATATGAAGGGGCTGCTCATTCACTCACTCACTCACTCACTCATTCACTCATCCACTCACTCACTCGCTCACTCACTCATCCACTCACTCACTCATCCACTCATTCATTCACTCACTCACTCACTCACTCACTCACTCACTCACTCATTCACTCACTCACTCATCCACTCACTCACTCACTCACTCACTCACTGTATTGATTGAGCATGGGGAAAAACAAGTAGATATTTTAAACATTTAGAATTTAGAAACTTTCTCCAAAAGTTGAAAATTAAACTACAATGACAGGATGTGTCAATAAATAAAAATCAGAAGGAAATATTAGAAGAATTTACACAAATTAATCTAGAACAGCTATTTTGGGAAGAAAATATACCAAAATTTGATGAATAAATTTCATTAACTTTGGAAAGGGAAATTTCATATGAAGAAATGCTCATAGCTCTAAAGAAAATTAAAAATTAAAAAAGCCCAGGCCCAGATGGTTTTACTGCACAATTTTGAAAATTCTTTTGGAACGTCCAAGCAAATTTCTAGTGAACTCATTAAATTTTGTCTATTTTGTCAATAGATCACCTTTAGTGATGCAAAAGCAGGGTTTAATAACTTGTCTTCCAAAAGGTAACAAGCGAAAACAATTGGCACTCAATCTTTCTATGGAATACATCTTACAAATTAGCTTCTGCAGTAATTGCAAATTAAAACATTTTACCACGAATCATAAATAACAACCAAAAAGGCTTTGTCTCTGGAAGATATTTAGTAGAAGTAACAAGACTTTTATAGTATATTATGCACTACACGGAAACATATCAAATCCCAGGGCTGCTTCTCCTAACTGACTTTGAAAAAGCTTTTGCTTCTGTTGACAGTACTTTTATGATGAATTTCTTTCTACTTCTGACCAAATATACAAAAATGGATTTAAGTTTTTTTCACACAAACAGAATCTTGTTCCAGTGAATGGAACTGCACGGAACTTCTCTCCAAGTTCCAGGGCCTGCCGCCAGGGCAATCCTGTCTCGCCATACAGGGTTACTGTGTGTGTTGAGATCCTGTCTCGCCATACAGGCTTACTGTGTGTGTTGAGATCCTGTCTCGCCATACAGGGTTACTGTGTGTGTTGTGATCCTGTCTCGCCATACAGGGTTACTGTGTGTGTTGTGATCCTGTCTCGCCATACAGGGTTACTGTGTGTGTTGTGATCCTGTCTCGCCATACAGGGTTACTGTGTGTGTTGAGATCCTGTCTCGCCATACAGGCTTACTGTGTGTGTTGAGATCCTGTCTCGCCATACAGGGTTAGTGTGTGTGTTGTGATCCTGTCTCGCCATACAGGCTTACTGTGTGTGTTGTGATCCTGTCTCGCCATACAGGGTTACTGTGTGTGTTGTGATCCTGTCTCGCCATACAGGGTTACTGTGTGTGTTCAGATCCTGTCTCGCCATACAGGGTTACTGTGTGTGTTGAGATCCTGTCTCGCCATACAGGGTTACTGTGTGTGTTGAGATCCTGTCTCGCCATACAGGCTTACTGTGTGTGTTGAGATCCTGTCTCGCCATACAGGGTTACTGTGTGTGTTGTGATCCTGTCTCACCATACAGGGTTACTGTGTGTGTTGTGATCCTGTCTCGCCATACAGGGTTACTGTGTGTGTTGTGATCCTGTCTCGCCATACAGGGTTACTGTGTGTGTTGTGATCCTGTCTTGCCATACAGGGTTACTGTGTGTGTTGAGATCCTGTCTCGCCATACAGGCTTACTGTGTGTGTTGAGATCCTGTCTCGCCATACAGGGTTACTGTGTGTGTTGTGATCCTGTCTCGCCATACAGGGTTACTGTGTGTGTTGTGATCCTGTCTCGCCATACAGGGTTACTGTGTGTGTTCAGATCCTGTCTCGCCATACAGGGTTACTGTGTGTGTTGTGATCCTGTCTCGCCATACAGGGTTACTGTGTGTGTTGTGATCCTGTCTCGCCATACAGGATTACTGTGTGTGTTGAGATCCTGTCTCGCCATACAGGGTTACTGTGTGTGTTGAGATCCTGTCTCGCCATACAGGGTTACTGTGTGTGTTGTGATCCTGTCTCGCCATACAGGCTTACTGTGTGTGTTGTGATCCTGTCTCGCCATACAGGATTACTGTGTGTGTTGAGATCCTGTCTCGCCATACAGGATTACTGTGTGTGTTGTGATCCTGTCTCGCCATACAGGGTTACTGTGTGTGTTGTGATCCTGTCTCGCCATACAGGCTTACTGTGTGTGTTGTGATCCTGTCTCGCCATACAGGATTACTGTGTGTGTTGTGATCCTGTCTCGCCATACAGGCTTACTGTGTGTGTTGTGATCCTGTCTCGCCATACAGGATTACTGTGTGTGTTGTGATCCTGTCTCGCCATACAGGATTACTGTGTGTGTTGTGATCCTGTCTCGCCATACAGGCTTACTGTGTGTGTTGAGATCCTGTCTCGCCATACAGGATTACTGTGTGTGTTGAGATCCTGTCTCGCCATACAGGGTTACTGTGTGTGTTGAGATCCTGTCTCGCCATACAGGGTTACTGTGTGTGTTGTGATCCTGTCTCGCCATACAGGCTTACTGTGTGTGTTGAGATCCTGTCTCGCCATACAGGCTTACTGTGTGTGTTGTGATCCTGTCTCGCCATACAGGGTTACTGTGTGTGTTGTGATCCTGTCTCGCCATACAGGGTTACTGTGTGTGTTGTGATCCTGTCTCGCCATACAGGGTTACTGTGTGTGTTGAGATCCTGTCTCGCCATACAGGCTTACTGTGTGTGTTGTGATCCTGTCTCGCCATACAGGGTTACTGTGTGTGTTTTGATCCTGTCTCGCCATACAGGGTTACTGTGTGTGTTGTGATCCTGTCTCGCCATACAGGGTTACTGTGTGTGTTGTGATTCTTTCACTTCTGATAAGAAACGAGAAGAAAATAGGGGGCATCAAAATAGGAAACACTGAACCTATACAGGCACAGTTTGCAGACGATGTTCATAACCACAATGTTGATAACCACGATCTTGATAACCACAATCTTGATAACCACGATCTTGATAACCATAACCACTGTAAAAACTAACATAACTTTTTGGCTATGTTTTCTGGATTAAAATTAATGCATAGAAAACCAGAATAATATGGATTAGATCAAAAATGAACCTGATACAAGCTTTGTAAGGAATGGAACCTAGACTGGAGACTGGCACCACGGCCATTTTGACGTTTAGTACTTTATGTAAATGTATTACGACGCGCTGTCATTGTGACTGACTTACTGAGGTACATTGTAGTTCTTTACAGACCTTTCTCATCTAATGAGCATATTATTCAAGTAGATTTGTTCACAAAAACTACAAAAGTTGTTCCTGTTGAGCATACATAAGCTCATGTCACCTCTAGCTTTGAGAAACTATACTAGCCACATAAAGAAACTGTGCACAGAGAAACTATATTATTCCATGATACAGCTGGTTGCTGTATGGCTGTCAGTGGAAGCATGAAGTCCCACATACTAAATATAATTGTGCATAGATCAAGGTCTATGTCCTTTGAGGTAAAAATGGTGATACTATTATAAGTAATAATTTTCACTTTGTGTGAGTTCATTCAAGTTAGAACCCTACTGAGGGCCAAACATTGTATGAACGTCGTGGCAAGCTCCGACGTTCATTATTAAATGTGTTCTTATACAATATAAAATATATAGACTCTCCATCCTGCTCCTGTTGCGAAAGTACAGACGAAGCAAATATACTTTAGAAATGTTGGAAACATATGGAAAGATGTCAGTATGGTGAAGGAAAAATAAAATTATACTCAGGAAAATATAACATTTAGCTTTAAAGGTAAAAATAACAATCCTTTGAATGGTATTGTTTTGATCGCTAAACAATTTATATACAAATTGATTAGAAAAAAGAAATTACCCCTCTTTAGTCAAATTCAAAGAGAAATTTTGGAATTCTATTCAATAACAAAAAAGATACCCTTTGTAAACTGCAACCAAGCCAGTTTTGTTTCATACTGGTCATCTTGCCCTACTCTCTTCCAAAATACAGAGATGAAGAAATTTCTGATTGTCTCTATATTTTAATGTAGTTCCAGTATTCTGGGTACCTTTTTTAAATTATGTGTAATTCTTTACTATCTTAAATGTCCAGATAAATAAATGTTATTAGTACTGTACACATATTAGTAAAATACGGGACACGTCGAGGGCATGTAGCTCACTGACCCGTGCAGCGGTAGTAAAAGCCAGTACAAACCCAGCTAGCACACCTACATCGGGCGGACGTTGGCTTTGCATCGGCAACCACCGGCAATATCGGCATCGGCAAACTGCAGCGGTCCGCTGTCAGGCCAATGCTGGTGACTGGCACTGACATTGAACCTGATATATGATTTGATCTTGTTATGATAACATAAAAGAAAAAAACACATTTGTCGATTACAATGTGACAAATAATAGATCAAGTATATTTACGAATAATACAATAATTCTATTCGAACTCAAAATATTAACTTTATTTTTAATTTTTAAATTAAATAGATCAAGCACATTCACTGACCATTTTGGCTGCACAATTACAACAGACAGAGAAGATACAGACGGGATTCGTCACATCTTACAATTCATTCAGAAAATTACATGATATTGGCAAAAGTTTGGAATATCGCGAGCGGTTATGTTACGTTGGTCCAACGTTTTCACAACATGTTTCCAAGGGAAGCTACTCTTGTTATAGAGGGCGCTGTTTCTCACGCGCGTCTTTTCAAGCAGACGACGAAAGGATGATGCGTGGAGGGCTGAGGGAAAATCTATTTTGCGGTAAGTGTTTAATTCATTACTGTATTTACGAGGTGTTTATTTCATTTTCAAACCTTACAATTGAAACGAGAAACAGTGTACATTCATAAGTGTCAACGTGAGTAGAGAAATCTAGGCCTATGTGTTTTGGAGGTTCGAGAAACACACTCCTGTCAATTCTACGTCAGTGTCAAAATCCGTGGAATATGTCGTGACACTGCATCCTCACTAGATTCTCTATTTATATTTTTTAAACACCATATACATATTTCTAGCAAAACGCGGGGACAAGGGCAAATACAAAACATGACAAGATATGTTTTATTTCCATGTAGATTCAGCGATGTTCAACCAACGAGTCGCAATCTCGGGGTGAGAGTATTACAGCGGCAAGCAAATGAATAGCCAAACATTTACTTACATTAGTATTTTTGAATGAAAATTGCTTTATTTGTCATTGTCACAGCAGGGGTAGAAACTAACATTTTCAGTCCACTAGTCCTTATAATGGTAACATATAGCAAAACCCTTAAAAATGGCAAATTTCTACTCGTCCTTATGATACTTCAACTATTGGGCAGTTTGGACAGGACTAGTGCCAATTTCTAACGCTGCACAGGCGTATTTCTTAAGTGTGGGGATGGATGATGTTAGGAAATTGATTACAAACTCGAATTTACAAGTCAATTTTGTGATTGCAGTCAGCGCAAAAAGCAGTGAACATGAAATTCATAACGAGGCTTTCGGAAACTTTCAGCATTGCGTGTGCATGTCATGCGATCCAGCTAATGTTTCCTACTGATCGATGAACGGAGCTTCACTGCCGAGTTTGGTTTATCGATCACCAAAAAGTTGAAATAAAAAAAAAAACAATTATGTTTTTTAATGTCATAGTTACTTGCGAATTTTGAACGTTTTCTGGATAATGGGCAAAATGAAAGGAAAGCTCTTTTAGTAAACGGATCACTGCGCATTACAGGTGTGGGCAATTTTATCAAGATCTGCTGGATACCTTACATAGACCTGGGCCTATAATCGATCAGAAATCTTATACCTATGTATGGTATCTGTATCGATTGATTGAGGTTATCAGATATGGATTTTTAGGGTGTGTGTGTGTGTGTGTGTGTGTGTGTGTGTGTGTGTGTGTGTGTGTGTGTGTTTGGGGGTGGGGGGGTATGGTAGTCTAATCTAGTTAAGTAATTTATGATGTACATTTTTGATGAAATACTGAATTAATTTTTTTTAAATGTACTATTTCAAAGGTATGATGCTAATTATATAATCCAAAACAATTAAGAATGTCATTTATTTAATCAAATTTCAAATTAATGGTAAAACTTTGAGGAAGATACTTCAGTACAGATTTTTCAGGACATTATCCCTTGTAGAAAAACACCCACAGCCTTGTTTCAAATTTGATTTATTCTAACTAAAGATATATTATTTCAGTTTATCATTATCCCTTTGCCTATGCTTACAAGCAATGAAACTGCATAAAATTACTTGTCCCCAATACTTTCCTGCTTTTTTTTGCATACAAGTGTTTGTAATATGTACATACCTTTGTATCGGATCTTTTCATGATAAACGTATATTTGCAGTTTTGGTTTACCATGATGTAATCTACATATATTTTGGCATCATATAATAAATGAAATCTGTTTTGTGGTAACCAGACTTCACAGGATCTGTTCAATATTATGTCAATATTGGGATTTTCTCACTGCTTTTCAATGGATGTGGCTATGGCTATTAACGTGAAACTACTTTCCCTGGGAAATTATTTCTGCTACATGGCTCCAGATAAGGACTGTATGTACAAGTGCTACACTGTATGTACAAGTGCAAATATATGAGATAAGATGTATGACTTAAGGAAAGGACCTGATATCTGTGTATGGCCAAAGCTTTATTTAAATGTTACTTTTATGTTTTGAGCAATATTCCCCTCAACCTCTTGACATCATCACCATAATAGCTAAGTGCTCACTGCTGCTACACAAACTTGATATATAATATTCTTATATTTCTATTTAAGAAAATCAGATGTTCAGCCATTGCCTATTGGCAAACATGGATGAGCTGAATGAACTCTTAGCAGCTTTTCCAAAATCGAGCAACTGAGAGAGAACTGGTGAGTGAATTAAATTTCTTTAGATGTATCAAGTATGGGAAATTTACTCCAATTTTGATTCAAATAGAAGATCCGGGGTAGAAGATATCTTCAGCAACCCATGTTTGCCGTAAAAGGCAACTATGCTTGTCGTATGAGGCGACTAATGGGATCGGGAGGTGAGGCTCTCTGACTTGGTTGATGCATGTCATCGATCCCAATTGCATGGATTGATGCTCATGATGTTAATCACTGGATTGTCTTGTCCAGACACGATTATTTACAGACCGCCGTCATATAGCTGGAAAATTGCTGAGTGAGGCGTTAAACAACAAACCAAACCAACTGATACATCTTTCTGCTTGAAATATTTATAAGCATATATTTAATATCCTGTTTGCCCTATTAAGGGCCCCTGACACTTACTATGGTAATCTGAAATTTCATGCTGACTTACTTTTGATGGACATAAAAGAGATTGCACACCTAAAACTGTTCTCCAGCAAGATTGGAGGAGGGGGGTTATGTGGTTATTGGGGATTTTTATAGGGTGATATGTCAGTTATAAAATCTTTTTTAATTGACATTAGAAACAGATTAGGGACCTACCATGCAATATTGGGAGTTGATATGTTATTTGCGTATATAATTACATATAATTCAATTTACTTATTCACACATATTATTAACTCATCAATTTACTTACTGGGATTACGATAATTATAGGGTGGGGCCTTCTGCCTTTATCCCCTAAATTTGGAAAAAGGCCCACATTTTCAAATACAATGGGGCATTTTAACATTGTGCTGTATGGGCAAATGCGGGTGTACCTAGGGAATATATGAAATTGTCACATAAAGGGCCCATGGCAGAAAATCCCTTGAGTGAACCTTGTATTTATTAACAGGTGTCAAGACTTAAAATAAAATATACACACATATGTAAGGTGGTGCATGTGAACAGGGTATTACTTATTCTATTATTCCATTATGTTAACACACTTGTGAAGTCCATTACTTGTAATTGTGAGAGTGCATGCAATGACTTATAATATGCACACTGACATTTTTTGCTATCATTTGTAAACAGAAGCTGAGGAGGAAGCCTGCAGCTGGGCTCTTACAAGCCACTGACAAGTACATGGTGACCTGTGTAAAAGAATGGCTTCGAGTTCCAGGAGCAAGGCTTAGAAATGGCATAAGGAAAACACGTACTGAAAAACAGAGGTGTAGATTGAGAATCTGCAAACAAAAGTGCTGAATTGCAACGGAACAAAGAAATCCAAAAAGTTGTTGTTGACAACATATTTTTCACAGGGTTATGACCCTTGTTTTTGAACTTGGTACATATACTGCCAGGTTCTCTTGGACACTACTGAAGTTAATAAAGGAAACTTTCCGTGCTTATCTAAGGTACAAACTCCAGAAGATGGTTATAAGAACTTATTTTGTATGGAGTTATGGCCTTTGCTTCATGTTATTTTAACTTGATGAAATATAGAGCGGGAAAGTTTGTCTCGCAAACGAATTTGAAGCCACATAAATGAAATTTTGCAGGCCAATATGACGGGTATATGTTTAGACTGTGTTTTAAAACTTGTTTTGAGAATATGTTTCACATCCGCCTTGTTGCAGGTAGTAACACTGTTTTCTTGTAAATAATAATTAATTAATAATAAAGTTTATTTTTCTATTTTGCTCTTTGTGTTTATTTATAAGTATTAACTACACATGTATTAGGGTACATAAAAAATAGAACTGTAACTAGTGTAAGCATTTCGATTGTTTTGTACAGCTAGAAGTATTTGTATTTGTATTACTTACATTTGGTTTTCAAAGTATTAACTATGATAAAAAATTATTATCTTTTTAAAAATTCAGTATTTTTTAGTTTTACCTTTTATCTTTGTAACTTTAACATCACGGCTAGCTGCAGCTTTTAGAAATGTTTAGTTTTATGTACCCTAACACTACACTTGGAAAAGTTCTATTGTGGCATCATTTCCATGAAATATTAAGATGAGATGTTGTCAGTTATGACTTCTGATGACATCAGCCTATTTAAGACAATGGCAGATGGCAGATGCTGCGCTGATAATTATTGTCGACATTGGGCCGATGTCCATCCAATGCTGATTCCATAACAGTTGCCGGAGGCTGGCCAGATAACTATTTACGACGTTGGGCCGATGTCGATCCAATGAGCAAAACTTTATCAGCCCGACATTGTTTGCCGTCGTCATACATCCCTATGACTTGTCGTCATACATCCCTGTGTAGGCGTCATACATCCCTGTGAAGGCGTCATACATCCCTGTGTAGGCGTCATACATCCCTGTGTAGGCGTCATACATCCCTGTGTAGGGATAGCCTTGGCCGCTTTTAATGATTAGCCCTTGGCTCCTCGGGCTTCCTGCAGATGTGCCAGGAGTGCAGACAATCCCATGTGGGGGTCGGGTGTGGCAACCTGCTGTAAGGGTGTAACAGAATGGGCAACCTAGAAGTTCTAGTTCTGGCGAGGTCTCCGAGGTCGACTGACCAACTTCTCGCCGGCCACCAGGGCGCGACCAAAATGAGAGTCAGGTTCTGAGCTGCCTTGATTTTTTTAAGAGCCTTGGGAAGGAGAACTGGAGGCAGAGAAGCATACACACTTAGTCCTCCCCAGGGGATGCTGAGGGCATCAACTGCCACAGCTACCAGATCCGCATGTAGGTTTTCATCTGGCAGTTCTGGGATGTCGTGAACAGATCTATGTTTGGGCAGTCCATCGTTCAGCACATCCTGGTGAACAGCTGCCACCGCTGTGTTGCTGCCGCTTAGTGGGAGCCACCTTGTCTGGCCTGGACAGGGCAAACCATCTGTCTGTTCTTGCAACCTATGATGTGCTGAACAAGGCCTTGCAGGTCCAGTCTGGCCACCAGGTTGGAGAATCGGAAGGTCTGGTTTAACAGGGAGGGAGAGTGGATAGTCCCCTGATTCCGGAGGCACCACACAACATTTATGTTGTCCGTGTATATATAGCCAAGTACCCCAGGCGTCTGGTACCAGTTATTTCCGTCAGAGCGGCCCATAAGTGGTTCCGCAAATGGTTGACAAGTCAGAGCAGAAAGGCCATGACAGTCTGCAGGTGGTCTTCCAATTAGTATTGGACTCAGATAGATCCTGTTCAAAGCGAGTGTCGAGAGAGGTTGTAGCGATCGACAGAGTTCTGACTTCACAGAGGCAAGGTGTGTGTCTGGCATGCAAGGTGTGGCAGGTTTACATGGTCATTCCATGCAGGTCCTATCCATATGTGCGCTCCATCCGCAATGTCTAAGGAGTGGACTGTAAATAGTGAGACATAGTGAGACATAGTGAGAGACTGTCTGACGCTGCCATGAGATCCGTCATCATGGGGGGTCTGGTGGGAGCGAGTTCGGGTGAGACCAAAGTGTGGACCACTTATCGACAGGGAGGGAGGGAGGGAGGGAGGGACAGAGGACAAGGGTCGGCCATTCAGTCAGCAACCAGGACACACGAGGACATACCAGGACACACAAGGACATACCAGGACACACCAGGACACACCAGGACACACCAGGACATACCAGGACATACAAGGACACACCAGGACATACCAGGACACATCAGGACATATCAGGACATACCAGGACACACCAGGACATATCAGGACATACCAGGACACATCAGGACATATCAGGACATACCAGGACACACCAGGACATATCAGGACATACCAGGACACATCAGGGCACATGGTTACCATAAACAGTCTACAACAGCAGACGATGAAAGTTGAAACCATGTAAAGAAGCAAGCAGACACAATAGGTTTTATTTCCACAAGGGAGACAACAGTACGTCCATTCAAGGAGGTCACAAAGCAGCAATGTGCTGTCATGTGACGTCAACTGTGTGATGGTGCTGCCAGTTAGTTTAGAAGCTGGACCTCACGCAGCTCATCTTTCTGTCACCAAACAGCAGTAAATGAATCAAGCAGTAATGCAGGATAGGTTAAAAATTGACCTTTCAAAAATGTCAAACATCATTATTGAACTTTACATTAAATATTTTCTGAAAACTACACAACATTAATGAAATTATACTCTTGTCCCCAAAAATGATTTACTGAAATTTTATTACATCACATTATTCCACTGTAACCCCCTGTGCTATAAAAATAAAGATGTGTCATCATTTTGTGCTGCATTTATCAATGTCTGTATATTTCTTCAGTACATGTTATGACCATATCCTCAAGTTTATCCAATGAAAGTATGTGCTGAAGACATTGTTAGTGCTGAAGAGAGAGAGAGAGAGAGAGAGAGAGAGAGAGAGAGAGAGAGAGAGAGAGAGAGAGAGAGAGTCAGGTCACCAAACACCTTTCAGTGGTAGCGCTCCCATCCAAAGAGTTACTTCCCTTTGACCATGGAATCTAACTGGCTGTTTTTGGAATTGAAGATGCAATCAAATCCCCACTGTGATGTTATAATTGGTTCTTGTTCTCTGTCAAATGTGTATCCTGTAGTAGATAAAAGGAGTATGCTTTAAATCATAAAAAGTTAAAAACATCCTTTCTCTTGGCATTATCTGGCAGTCCTCTACAGTTCATAGAGCAGCAGGTAGAACCTAAGTTAGCCATTGTCAACAAAAGATTTGTGGGGTGGGGTGGGGTGGGGTTGGGTGGGGTGGGGTGGCGTGGGGTAGGGTAGGGTGGTTGAGGTGGCAAGATAGGGAGGCAATTTATGGTAGTGGCAGTCATTGGTGTTTATGTGACCTTGACATTTGCAGTTTGAATTTTGAATGAGGTTTTGCAAATTTCAAATTTTTATTGTTTTATTTTTTATTTCAAATCGGTTTTTGAGGTATGGAAATGAATAGGTGGTGATGTGTGTGTTGTGGCTAACTTGGCTGCAATGTCTGCTATGTTGTGTCCAGGTGTGTTAGAGTGGCCAAGTACACATAGAACACTTATAGATCTATTTGTTAGTTTTAGTTCTGAAATTAAATGCATAATATTGTTGATTAAGTCGAGTCAGGTTTTAGAATGGTTGTTTTGATTTTGTTTTAGTCAGCCTAGTTTATATAAGAGGGTAATGTAAGGGACTTTTTCGGTGTCTAGCCGGGAGAGCCACATTTCAGAAATGGCTATTGCCAGTAGAGCCACATTTTCAGCTGAGTGCATTTCACCTATTCTAGCGGGTAATTAATTAATCCGATTACCGATACCTGTATATGAGTGTCCCACATTTTAATTATACTCCTAATTTAATACTCCCAGACTGAGAGAGGCGACCAGTTCCTACACCGTGTTAGTGACGACATCCTCATCTTCACTACAGACAAGAACATTGAACATTTGTGTACTGCAGACATTGTATTTTGTGATGGTACATCTTATGCCTGTCCCAAGTTGTTTGATCAGATTTATTGTTTACATGCTGAGGTGTTTGGCCATATGTTTCCATTAGTTTACTGTTTGTTGTCCAATCGAAAAAAAGAGTGTTATGTCAACATGTTTCAGTACCTATGCGATTTTGCTAGTAGAGGAGGTCTAGAGGAGGTGAAGAAGCTGGTGAGAAGAGCTGCTGCCCTCCCTCTAGTACCTCGTGACAAAGTGGATGATGTGTGGCTTGATGCCACTGCTGACTCTCATGCTGGCCCTAAAGTGACTGCCTTCATGGACTATGTGACAACCAGTTGGGTTCAAGGAGGGGCCTTCATGCCAGAGATTTGGAACCATTTCGAAAACCAAGGCCACCGTACCAACAATCACCTGGAAGGGTGGCACAACAAGATAAAGAAACTTGCCAAGAAGTGCCACCCGAACATCTACGAGGTAGTGAAGCTATTTCAGCGAGAGCAGTCACTCAAAGAGGTTGCAGTCCTGAGACTCTCTCACCAGCCGTGAGAACCTTCACGAAGAAAGAAGTACAAGGCAATCGATTCACGTATTGCAGTAATGACATTAAGTCCATTATGATATTCATATGCTATTCATATGCTATTCATATTCATCAATGTAAAATTTTGATGAATATGTTATCCTTGTTGAATAATAAATGAGAAAACAAGACTTGTTTTGTTATATACGGTAACCTGTTAGTATCACAAAGCATGTTTTGACAGCATAGCCGCGAGAGCCACATTATACAATCACGCAACCATAACCATTGCCGCGAGAGCCACATCAATTTGGGCTATCTATTTTCGAAATGTGGCTTTGCCGGCCTGTAACCACTTTTTCTGGGTGAGTTTTGAATTTATGGATTATAGATTTCTTAATGTTGTCATCATCTTGTGTGAGTGTTTTGTATTTTGGGTTATGTATGGCCCCAGTAATTTAATCTGGTTTGTTGTCTGCGATGAGTGGTTCAAAGACCAGTAATGCATTATGGGAAGTACCAGTTCTGGTACCAGTGGCTATTTTTAGGGCTTTATATTGTACAGAATTTAGTTAGTATTATTTTTGATAGAAATGCGACTTAATACCAGATTGGCATGATCAATTTTTGGTTGTTTTTGTGTTTTGTATTTACTAAGAAGTGTTTGCCTGTCTGAACCCCAGTTGGTGCCTCTGATGGCCCTCATTAGATTTAAATCTTTTTCACCAGAGTTTACCAGTTTTGATATATGAGGTGTCCAGGTGAGGTGTTGGTCAAATGTGACTACTAGAAATTTTGCTTCTTTTTGGAATGTAATTTCTCCATTGTTTCAGTGAAGTTTCAGTGTATAATTTATCATATGTTGTTTTTTGAAAAGCATGCCAAGTAGTCATTAATGGTTATACCTCAGAATCAAAATTTCTACAAGCTGGGGTCCCCCAAGGGTCAGTTCTTGGAGACACCTCCTTGGACCACTGCTTTTTATTGTTTATATAAACAGCATTGGGGTATCGAGAGTAATATACGCCTGTTCGCAGACGATACATCTATATATGTCATCATTGATGATCAAATCTCTGCAGCAAATTGTATCAACAATGACTTGGCAAAAATCTCAAACTGGGCCTGAAAATGGCAAGTAGGTTTCAATCCTGATAAGACCAAAACTATGACATTCAGTCGCAGAGGCAATTCTGGTTTTAGACATGGAGAGTACTGTTATTGAACAAGTACAAAGTCATAAACATTTAGGAATTACACTTCAATCTTATTGTTCATGGAAAATACACATTAACGAAATTATTGAATTTTGAGATTTGGAATAGATGCCGATGGGGTTGGGGAGGAGAACTAAGGGAGCTGGGTATGGTGGATGATTGATTGTTTATGTGATTTTGATTTGGTAGGTTATTATGGTTTTAGATGCGTTTTATTAGTTCCGTTTTGATTAAGAATACGCCTAAGGCCTTGAAGTTTTCTAGTTTATTTTGTGGGTTTAGTATTGCTTCTAGAGTGAGAGCCTTGTTTAGATTGAGGGTGGTTTGTAATGCGGTTGATGTGTTAGGTAGTGTGTGCAGTGGATGAGTGCGTGTTCTGGGGTTTCTGGTTGTTTGCAGTGTGGGCAGTTACCTGTAGTGTGTTTTTTAAATTTTTTTAGGTGGTTATTTAGGTTGGTGTGTCCTGTTTGGAGTTTATTGATTACTCTGTCGATTTTTTTTGATGGATGGAGAATTTTTGGTTTGGTTAGTGGTTTGCTGAGCACTCTTTTGATTTGGCTATTTGAGTTTAGATATAGGTTATGCCATTTTTTGGTGACTTTTTGTTTGTTTACACTTTTAATTTCAAATTTCAAATGACTTACTTTGTGGTGTAGGTATCAATGTAAACAAACCTTAATCCCCAAAATGCAAAACAAACAACTATGTCCTAAAAATAACATTGTCACCATCACTTAATTACCTCTGTACTCAAAGAGTCTACACAGTGCTCTAATGACCTACGACTTATACCCTAAAAGAATAGATGTCACCTCGCACCTCGTTAGTGTCAAAACCTTAGACGTTAATCCCCAACATGGTCGGTCCCCACACCAAAGCTTGTTGTGATTGGTCAACCAACCCACACCAATGATGTAACATGTAACATGTAGGTTAGCATGAAGACAAACATAAAAACATGAAACCCGCCTCCCCAATCCTCCAGCTAAACAACCAAACAATCAAATTTCAAAAACAAACCAAATTCTTAGGACTTATTTTCGATGAACATCTCACCTGGGATGGTCACATCCAAAACCTAACAACTAAATGCAGTAAAGACCTAAACACCCTAAGATGCCTAACTGGCTCTAACTGGGGAGCCTCCAAAGATACTCTCCTCTCTCTCTACATATCCCTAATTAGATCAAAACTAGACTACGGCTGCGCCATATACAACACCCTAAACAACTCTCTATCCAAAAAACTTGACTCAATACAATATCAGGCTCTCAAACTCATTACACGCACCCAACATGGCACCTCCTACACCTCACTTCAGGCCTTAACAGGAGAAATGCCACTAAGTCTACGCAGGGAACAGCTAAGCTTAAATTTCTGGGCCGCGTCCCAATCAAACCCTCTCATCCAAAACTTAATAAACCAAAACATCAGCCCTAAAAACCAAGCTCTAGCTCGTAAACACCCCTTACTTACCCCAATATCCCAAAGAATAACAAACTACCTAAATGAACACCAAATTAAAAATCTTAAACAAAACTGCAAACAATCAAATATCTTCACCCCTAAACTTAAAATACCCAAAATAGACACAACACTAGCTAGCCAAATAAATAAACAAACCGACCCAAACATAGCTAAAACTACCACACTAGCATACATACACAAAAATTGGCCAAATTGGTGTCACATTTACACGGACGGATCCTCAGATCCGACCTCCAAACACACGGGTTTCGGAGTCCATACCACACAACCAACTAAAACCACACAATCCTTCCGACTCCCAAATAACCAATCAATATTCACGGCCGAACTAATGGGCATGGCCTCAGCCCTCCACAATCAAGAATCCAAAAACAACCAAAAAATCCTAATACTTACTGACTCCCTAAGTGGACTACAAGCCCTCCAAAACAAAAATACCAAAAACCGACCTAAATTAATAAATCAAATACTTAAAAGCTCCAACGACCTAACAAAAGCAGGCAAACAAATAACCTTCTTGTGGATACCCGCCCACGTAGGAATATACGGTAATGAAAACGCCGATAAAGCAGCTAAACTATCCCTTAAAATCCCAGAAATAAGCTTAAACTTACCCATCTCAAAAACAGAAATTAAAAGTGTAAACAAACAAAAAATCACAAAAAAATGGCATAACCTATATCTAAACTCAAATAGCAAAATCAAAAGAGTGCTCAGCAAACCACTAACCAAACCAAAAATTCTCCATCCATCAAAAAAAATCGACAGAGTAATCACTAAACTCCAAACAGGACACACCAACCTAAATAACCACCTAAAATTTTTTAAAAAACACACTACAGGTAACTGCCCACACTGCAAACAACCAGAAACCCCAGAACACGCACTCATCCACTGCACACACTACCTAACACATCGAACCGCATTACAAACCACCCTCAATCTAAACAAGGCTCTCACTCTAGAAGCAATACTAAACCCACAAAATAAACTAGAAAACTTCAAGGCCTTAGGCGTATTCTTAATAAAAACGAAACTAATAAAACGCATCTAAAAACATAATAACCTACCAAATCAAAATCACATAAACAAACAATCATCCACCATACCCAGCTCCCTTAGTTCTCCTCCCCAACCCCATCAGCATCTATTCCAAATCTCAAAATTCCCAAATTCTATATAAGCAACCCCTAAAGCCCCCTCTTGGGTTGCACAGACCACCCTCGCCCCTTTCGGAAACACATTAAATGGCCTGGCCGGGCCCGTGTGCGAAATACGCATCAGTCGGAAAGCGCACGTTAAATCTCCAAAGTAAGTAAGTAAGTAAGTAGCATGAAGATCAGTCTGTGAAGAAGGGTCTAGACCCCTGGCAGATGGCTATACCAAACTCAACCCAACTTCCACCGAAAGCCATACCATCTCATGCCCCAGACTCACCAAAAGCACTATCACAAGGTATGTCCATTTTACAATCAACCTGAATCCATTGCTCACTTGTTACTGAATGTCAACACCATGCCCCAGTTACATCTGCTATGTGGTAAACAATGAATATGAACTATTTCTAAAATATATGATAAAATGTCACCCACAGTAAGTTGTTTCTCATAATCTACAATAATTATGCTTGTAGACTTAGCACCCCGCATTCTGATGGCGATCAATACGTTCTTCAACAATATGCCCCGGACAAAGCATGAAAACAATATAGTCCTGCTTCTGCCACCACCTATAGTCAGTGTAAAATAGGGTTATAGTGTTGTTGTCCTAAATATTGAGCTTGAAACCACTTGTTACACAGCCGACATTACGCCAACAATAGGTCAAGTCTATGTGATGGTGGTCACGCCTCTGTACCTACAACATATCTCTGTGCATCTACTACTTCAGCATCATGATTTTACATTGCATTCCCATTCCCATCCCCATCCCCATCAAACCTGTTGTCGGGTATAAGTATTTAAAATCACAATAGTGAGTTGTGTTTCAGCTATATCTCACACACAACATATGCTACACTATAATCATGTTAGGTAATTTATTTCAATGTAAGATGCAAATTTATAATACTACAGTTATCTATAAATGATAGGAACATGTCTATAGGTGTCTTGATAATCTGACATACATACAGGTATCACCAACACTGTCTATTTTGGAACGACCATACCCAATCTTTGAAATATGTATAACCCAATGGGCAAGTTCATCCTCTTCATCATCTTTTTGATATTCCATTGGCACTTTATAGCAGAGTCTAGCTTGAACAACAAAAGATACAGGCACTTTCCTACTGACATTCTGAGAGTCATCACTGCTTTTACATTTCAAGGTTAAGCAAAGGTTTACATTCATGTTGGCTCACTTCGTAAATGTTGTAAAATATATTAGTAGATCAAATAAATAGAAAATATTCTATAGATATTTTAAAAATCAATAAAATTTAAATGGAATACTAGATAATGATTATTAAGAACGTTTGTTCGAAGAAAATCTACTATGAATAGGTTTAATGTAGACATATAAATATAATTACTTTATGATATATATGCAAATACATATTTCGTTTACTGATATTCTGTATACTTAGATTGTCGTATATTTAAAGTCTATCTTACGCAAAAGTTAAAATAAGTTAACCTTAAAATTAGTCGTTTGGTGGAAAACAGCAGCAAAATAAAAAATAAAAACCACATCACATCACATCACATCACATCACATCACATCACATCATATCAATACAACAGAAATGTTTTGCTAAAACTTTCAATAGATATGTGTAACCTACTCACACATCATCACATCACATCATATCAATACAACAGAAATGTTTTGCTAAAACTTTCAATAGATATGTGTAACCTACTCACACACAAGTCCCAAAGAGGGACAGGTCAGTCAACTGCTACAGCAGAAGGTGACCTCTACAGACTTACTCTTGTCTTCCTTGGAACATGCTCAGTTGGGAAGTCTATTGTTTGTTTGCCTGTCATTATTGTATATATTTGTTAGCTATTTATATATTATGTTCATGTAAATAAATCTGTGTATATTGTACCAGTAATGTTGTTATTATTAAACATATTGTTTTGTCCAAAAACACAAAGGATTGGGCACAAGAGCAACATTTATTATTTCCTACTCCCAATATACAATTAAACATAATATTGCAAAATGGAAATGAACAATTTACAATTGTATTATTGATAGGTGAAATTAACATCTCCCTAAACTCATCAAAGGGTACATTTCAAGAATATAAATCTGTGGATATTGTCTATTAAACACGAAACAAGTTAGAATTTAGTGTGTCTCAATCTAGAGTGCAATATGTTTGTATATCTCATCACAATTATAGTGCACAGGTCATGATGTAGGTGCTCAGATATTGACAAACTAGCCCTTATTTCTGATGGTACATTATAGTATTTGCCTAACAAATCTACAACATAAGACGTTTTAAACGTTGATGTCCATGCTAATGGTACTATAAAATAGTATCATGATATCATGATTGACATTCTGTGACAACTGGTGGTATAACACCAGTTACATGCGGAAGACATTGCTTATTTATTATTTTATACATACATACATACATACATACATACATACATACATACATACATACATACATACATACATACATACATACATACATACATACATAGTTTCTTCTACACACTAATGGCTGCCATCCAGTTTGGTGATATAGGCTGCAATGGGAGGAATAGTTAATCTGCTACTACTGCAGCAGCTGCCTCAAGTTGTTGTAATTCTAATTCATAAGCATTATAAGAAGAGCAATCACACAACGGAGGCATATACTTAGATCGGTCTGATGAAAACAATGCATTCTAGCCTAGTTAAATAATAATATGTAAGTTTTTCTCTTGTTTCAAAGCATATGTCAATAATATACATAAAAATAATAATGGACCAAAGACTGACCCCTGAGGGACGCCAGCGTGTAGCATTTGTTCACTGGAGAAACAACTTTTTGGCCTCTGTTTGTGAGATTTGTCTGGAACCAGCTGGTTATCACTAATGCCATATTGTCTTCTTGTAATAAACCCTCATGCAAAGACAAATCGAACAATATATACTATGGCGTGGATACTGAATGGTCTGTGAGCGATGTTTGAATAAGCCAACAATACCAATGATTAATGTCATCTGGATCTTGTTTACTGGGAGTGACTTTATCAAATCTATTAAATCGTAATGTTCAACCTGAAGTTCACCATCACATTTGTGTATCAGTTAACACAATTATCAATATCTTATGACTGAACTGAAATATACTTTAGTGCTTCAGACTTTTTGGAATCAAAAAATGTTTTGGCATACTTGAAACATTAGTCATCTCTTGTACCTGGCTAAGCCCCACTCACTTATTCAGAACATTTTAGAACAATGAACATCCATTCTTTCAAAGATAATAAAGGATGCAAAGAAAATGTATTTTTGTTTTTATTTGGCACCCCTTTTAACAGTAAATTGATCAACATGTCATCCATACCTGTGTACCTGTCTTATCACTACTGTTTACTGTTTACCTGTTTCATAAAATTATATGAAGTGGGTTGATGCCACCCACAATGTATCAATAGCGAACAATACAAATCCAGTTTACTTACTCAGAAACTATGAGGCTTATCTGGATGATACCTCTCACACTGCTATTATAGCACTGTCTCAAGTTGTCCCAACCCAAACACCCCTATGTCCATTGATAGTCTCTCCCACACAGATCACATGGGTCAGTAACATACACAGACCTGTAGAAACCACTCATGCATGGCCAGATAGCCAACTCAGGCACAGTTCTAAAGTTGGACGCTAATCCATGGAGCAATACTTAATCTTGTTAATTCACAAATTGAAACAAACTACACAAACTACACAATTGAATTCAGCTGACTAAAAGTTTTAATCCAAGGTTTGCACAAAGTGAAACCAAACCAAATTACACTCTCCAACCAAGCATAGGCACACAACAGCCTAGACTAACTTTCGGTAATCTTACATTACACAATATCCTTCCTGACTCTTGACTCCCTATGCTGTGGAATAGAGCTAGCTGGAGCTGGCCTTTACTTGCTTTTGTATACTTTGATTATGGTTTTGTATCATAAAATAAATATATCCCCCATGGTGCAGGACTACCCACACCCACTGACTCTCTGTGGGACCCCCAGTTATTTACATATGTTTACATACATAGATGTATTGTTATTCTCTTGTTGTAGAGAATTTTAATGTCTTATGTGACTTTCGCTCTTTGCTGACAGTTAAAAAAATGGATACATTTTGAGATATGATATGATATGATATGATATGATATGATATGATATATCATAAACCCAAACCTGTTGGAATGTTTCAAAAAAAATTCAATGTACCATTTTTTTTAAATTTGAGTTTGTTTCAAACTAACTGTGTTCTATTTCAAGTGAATAGAACATGTGAGAAGACAAGACATGACATGAGACATGAAATGAGACATGACATGATATGATATAAGACATGACATATATCGTGCCATGCCCTCTGTTCACAAAAACCTGCACACGTTGCCAACATTACCAGTACCAGTACCAGTACCAGTACCAGTACCAGTATTGTTGTCCTTGCCAAATTGACCGATAGTTTCATGAGTACTTGTAGAAAATTGCCAATGTTTGCTACATGGTATCATTATAAGGACTAGCGGACATGTTTCTCCCGCCGAGTATATGTTGCACAATGTACTCTCTAGCTACTGCAGTAGTTATACCACAGTAATGTCATCCCGTTATATACCTGTGTCACGTTGTCGGCAATGTCGACTGCATATGGGTATCGACTGTGTCAAGCAACTCCGCCTATATTGAACGACAATCCAATCCAATCCAATCCAGGTAGCAGCAGTGACCATTGCCATCAGTTTGTGTTGTTATGGCACATCACACTACACAAACATATCACTACGCTTCTCTATGGCCCGTTACTTCCATTGCTGCCAAGCTTGTCATGATGTTTAAGGCCAAAGCAAAGTAACACAGTTTATTCCCACTAATTTCTTTACCAAAAAACGGTTCTGTATTCATGAGACCATCTTTGAATTACTTTTTTACACTTGTCACAGAAAGCCCCCTCCTGGCTAAAGGTGTATTAATAGTGTTTGTTTAATCTTTCTTCAACTTCACCAGCTTTGTGCCCAATAAGAATTATAGTAGTTACTGATTGGTTTAATATTCATGGCTGGCACATGATGGTTTCTGTCTACAAAGGTCTGTGTCCACTTCTGGACCTTTTCAACCCCTATTTTCATTAACGCGAGGTTGTATTGTTGAAAACTACTCCTATTTGTCATGAGGAAATATACGCTACACAAATTGAAATTGATTGCGGCCTTCGTCGTTGATAAAAAAAAGTTCTTTGAACTTTTTTTCCCCACGAAGCTTGTAAGGTTTATATTATGCCTCTGGGTAGTGTATTACACAGCGGAGATCTCTCGGCACTTTACCCGCAGGTGTAAAATTGTACCCCAACAGTGTACTGTGGCCGTTCAGAGGGGAATATTTTAGGTGCAAGTGCACTATGTGGTGGGGCTTTTGTGCGTTTTCGGTTTGGTGAATGTGTGTAGGATAGGACAGGACAGGTTATGTTAAACCTTCACCACCACGTCAGTTTAATTTAAACGTCAGAGGAACAGAAATTTTCGGAGTATATACCTCTTCCTTAATGGGGTGAATCAATGTTACTGCATCATCGCCATGTTTAGGTCGTATCAAGTCTTTTGAAGGGGCGACCGGGTAGGTTGCCTAGTGGTTAAAGCGTTCGCTCGTCACGCCGAAGACCCGGGGTTCGATTCCCGACATGGGTACAAAGTGTGAAGCCAATAACTGGTGTCTCCCCGCGTCGTGATATTGCTGAAATATTGCTAAAATCGGCCCAAAACAATATAACATACTCACTCACTTTGAAAGGCGTTTACAAGTGATACACATAAGTTATACAAGGAAGGAAGGAAGGAAGGAAGGAAGGAAGGAAGGAATATAATCCACATCCCTTATGTGTATCCCTCGTAAATTACTTGAAACTTGACTTTTGTTCTCATTGCCACTGCCGCATGTATTTATTTCTATTTTGCATGTGTAAGCATTCCTGTTACGGCATAACGCTATTGTGGACATCTGCTATCAACTTCGACAATATATGCCGGTAGGCCGGGCTGCATTTATCTAAAATTTAGTGACTATGGTTTTACGCCGTGTTTAGCAATATGTCAGGACGTGGTAAAGGCGGAAAAGTCAAGGGCAAGTCCAAGTCCCGATCCTCCCGGGCCGGACTCCAGTTCCCCGTCGGACGTATCCATCGTCTCCTCCGTAAAGGCAACTACGCCGAGCGTGTCGGTGCCGGAGCCCCAGTCTACCTGGCTGCCGTTCTGGAGTACCTCGCCGCTGAGGTTCTTGAGTTGGCAGGTAACGCCGCCAGAGACAACAAGAAGACCAGAATCATCCCCAGACATTTGCAGCTGGCCATCAGGAACGACGAGGAGTTGAACAAACTTCTGTCCGGAGTCACCATCGCCCAGGGTGGTGTCCTCCCCAACATCCAGGCTGTTCTTCTCCCCAAGAAGACCCAGAAGTCCGCCGGAAAGTAAAATTCCTGCCCACTCTTCTACTCCAACGGTCCTTTTCAGGACCACCAAATCTCACAAAAGAATGCTTGCAAATATGATGAAAACAAAACAAATCAAAACAAAACAACAAACGACATATTCCCTGCTTGCTCATAGTTACTTACACTGTATATAGCATACACACATATCTTATTATATTACATTATATTATATTATATTATATTATACCTAATGTATAGTTATAAGGGGACAAAAAAACGTTTGCGATAGAATGGTGGTGTTGATGATGATGATTGTTATAATTGTACATGTGTGTCACTGGGTAAATCGAATCGGTCGTGTGTATGTACAGTGCATGTAGTGGAAGGGAGACAACTTTTGAAGGTTTGAGTTGAGATACAGTAAAATTGGGATCGCGGTTGAACTTAAATGTTGTCTGTCTATGTTGTATTTAGAAATGACCTACCTAGATATTTTTTGTTTGATGACCTAGGGTTAGGGTTAGGGGGTTAGGGGGTTAGGGGGTTAGGGTCAAAATACGCTAGGGTTAGGGTTAGGGTTAAGGTTAAGGTTAAGGTTAGGGTTAGGCACAAGTCTATGTATACTGTCTCAATGCATTATAGACAGGTAAAAAACTACCACTGTAACATCATGAGTTCATTAATTGCTGTAATTACGCGTCCTGTGCGCTAAACTGAAACGTTTTCGGGAGACACCCGGCGCTTGGGGGGAACGCCGGACCCGGCCGCACCGCGCGACGGGCGCCGGCTTGGGTTCACTTATATATACAGTATATACAAGCTGATATGAGTGAGTCCGGCGTTCCGCTGGTTTTATCTATGTATATATGTAAATGCCAGCGTGTTTTCAATACATTGTATTTTACATTTAATATATTATATATATATTATATACCTCGTATCATATTCGGGGTAAACATTGGTATGTATGTGTTGTTTTGCTAGATACTTCTATTCATAAGAATAGGTAATAATGAACTTGAGTGAGTGAGTGAGTGAGTGAGTGAGTGAGTGAGTGAGTTCATGTTGGGGCACAGTGTTTTCAGTATTATGTAATCAAGCATTCTTTTGGGGTATTTGGTGGTCCTGAAAAGGACCGTTATGATAGATGTGAGCGGACCGCTGTTTAAGCTCTCTCCCCACGGATACGGCGGGCAAGCTGGATGTCCTTGGGCATGATGGTGACACGCTTGGCGTGGATGGCGCACAAGTTGGTGTCCTCAAACAGACCGACAAGGTAAGCCTCGGAAGCCTCCTGCAGGGCCATGACGGCTGAAGACTGGAATCGGAGATCGGTCTTGAAGTCTTGGGCGATTTCACGGACCAGACGCTGGAATGGCAGCTTCCTGATCAAAAGCTCGGTGCTCTTCTGGTAACGACGGATCTCACGAAGGGCGACTGTTCCTGGCCTGTATCTGTGAGGTTTCTTCACACCTCCTGTAGCCGGGGCGCTCTTACGAGCAGCCTTGGTGGCCAGCTGTTTACGGGGAGCCTTTCCTCCGGTGGATTTACGCGCTGTCTGCTTTGTACGTGCCATCTCGATTCACAAGTGAAACTGAACCAAACAGAATAAATGCTCCGCTCTTACGGGAGTCGGACTTGCGCGGGGAAGCCGTTGATTGGTCAGTGAGCAGCCATGCTGATTGGTCGTGTTCACCTTCGTCGTCGTACGGCCTCGGCTTGGCTGTGTGAGCGAGTCTCAATAGATGCGATGTTAGTGTAAAACTTTAGGCATCGCCTTGATCAATTACTTGCAATAACCGACAATCGCGACAACGACGCGTAACGAACTCGACATATATCAACACAATAGTGCTAATTGACATGCCCATGTAAAAAAAATCGTGTATTTATCATTATTATGCCGTCTACAGCGTAAATAGTGCTATCGTTATGCTTGGTTGTCTTCTCAGAGGTCCGCGCCTTGCCTACATAAGGTGAATTGCAGCGAGCGGAGGGCATTCTGTCTGTCATTCTCTCAGAGTAAACATGTCTGGACGTGGTAAAGGAGGCAAAGGTCTTGGAAAGGGGGGCGCTAAGCGTCACAGGAAGGTTTTGCGTGATAACATCCAGGGTATCACCAAGCCCGCCATCCGTCGTCTGGCAAGAAGAGGTGGTGTCAAGCGTATCTCAGGTCTGATTTACGAAGAGACCCGTGGTGTCCTTAAGGTTTTCCTTGAGAATGTCATCCGTGATGCCGTCACCTACACCGAGCACGCCAAGAGGAAGACTGTCACTGCCATGGACGTCGTCTATGCTTTGAAACGCCAGGGACGTACCCTCTACGGATTCGGCGGTTGAAAACTTTGTGTTTTCACCAACACTCTCAACGGTCCTTTTCAGGACCACCAAATACCCCAAAAGAATCCTTGAAACTTGATTTTGAAAACAAATCCTCATCCTTATATTATTCATATTCATATTCATATTCATTCATACATACACACACATTCATACATTGCACGTGCATATTGCGAATGAGCAACCACACTGCAGTTATGTGCAGTATTACACATTACTTGTAACAACATTATTCACTGAGTAAATACACACTGTTTGGGTATGCCTGAAGTAAGAGCATTGAAAAAACATTTCCCAACATGGTTTAGTAATGTGTTTACTTGTTACTTGCTTTACTGTTGTTACCGAGATTGGCCATTAACGCCGCCCCAATTACATGTCACAACACATACTATTCAATCAATCACTCAGTCAGTCTAACTAACTAACTTACTTACTGATATATAGATTGATTCATTCATTGATTGATTGATTGATTGAGTTATTGGTGTATTGATTGATGTATTGATAGATCACTCACTCACTCACTCACTCACTCACTCACTCACTCACTCACTCACTCACTCACTCACTCACTCACTCACTCACTCACTCACTCACTCACTCACTCACTCACTCACTCACTCACATAATGTACACAAGCAATTGCCCCGTCATTTGAATATGTGCATTTGTTTATTCGCACTTGTATCGACACTATTGCGTATACACGGTAAGTATGTGCCTTAATGTCTTATAGTTTTGTGTATGAGAGGTTGTGTATCAAGTCATTTGGCAAGTAAATACTGCTTGCAGAGGCGAATAATTATTTATATTGTAATTCTAATACATACGTTATATTAATACATGTGTTGTTTTTTAGTGCGTTTGGTTTTCATCATGTTTCAGGTGTTCTTTTGTGAGAGTTGGTGGTCCTGAAAAGGACCGTTGATGTAAGTAAAAGTCCGTAAATGAACTGTTTACTTAGAGCTGGTGTACTTGGTGACGGCCTTGGTGCCCTCAGAGACGGCGTGCTTGGCCAATTCACCGGGGAGGAGGAGACGGACAGCGGTCTGGATCTCCCGAGAGGTGATGGTGGATCGCTTGTTGTAGTGGGCGAGACGGGAAGCCTCAGCGGCGATTCTCTCGAAGATATCGTTGACAAAGCTGTTCATGATGGACATAGCTTTGCTGGAGATACCGGTATCGGGGTGGACCTGTTTCAACACCTTGTAGATGTAGATGCTGTAACTTTCCTTCCTCCTCCTCTTCTTCTTCTTGTCGCCGACACGTGCGGCCTTTGCCTTACCGGCCTTCTTGGCTCCCTTCGAACTAACCTTAGGTGGCATGTTGATATTCAAGCAGTGCGAGAATGTGAAGGGCCGGCGACAAACGACTCATTTTATACAGCGGCCAAGGGGATCGGATCGGAAGTTTTAAGCGCGCGGACGTCGGAGAAGACAAGCTACGCGGCAAAATCGCCGTTTCGATCCTATCCGCGGCCGGCTGCATTGTATTGGCCGTATAAAACGGCTGGTTTCTCGCGACTCTTGGTTATTCGTGTGTTGTAGCATCTCGATTAAACTACCAATATGTCAGGACGTGGTAAAGGCGGAAAAGTCAAGGGCAAGTCCAAGTCCCGATCCTCCCGGGCCGGACTCCAGTTCCCCGTCGGACGTATCCATCGTCTCCTCCGTAAAGGCAACTACGCCGAGCGTGTCGGTGCCGGAGCCCCAGTCTACCTGGCTGCCGTTCTGGAGTACCTCGCCGCTGAGGTTCTTGAGTTGGCAGGTAACGCCGCCAGAGACAACAAGAAGACCAGAATCATCCCCAGACATTTGCAGCTGGCCATCAGGAACGACGAGGAGTTGAACAAACTTCTGTCCGGAGTCACCATCGCCCAGGGTGGTGTCCTCCCCAACATCCAGGCTGTTCTTCTCCCCAAGAAGACCCAGAAGTCCGCCGGAAAGTAAAATTCCTGCCCACTCTTCTACTCCAACGGTCCTTTTCAGGACCACCAAATCTCACAAAAGAATGCTTGCAAATATGATGAAAACAAAACAAATCAAAACAAAACAACAAACGACATATTCCCTGCTTGCTCATAGTTACTTACACTGTATATAGCATACACACATATCTTATTATATTACATTATATTATATTATATTATATTATACCTAATGTATAGTTATAAGGGGACAAAAAAACGTTTGCGATAGAATGGTGGTGTTGATGATGATGATTGTTATAATTGTACATGTGTGTCACTGGGTAAATCGAATCGGTCGTGTGTATGTACAGTGCATGTAGTGGAAGGGAGACAACTTTTGAAGGTTTGAGTTGAGATACAGTAAAATTGGGATCGCGGTTGAACTTAAATGTTGTCTGTCTATGTTGTATTTAGAAATGACCTACCTAGATATTTTTTGTTTGATGACCTAGGGTTAGGGTTAGGGGGTTAGGGGGTTAGGGGGTTAGGGTCAAAATACGCTAGGGTTAGGGTTAGGGTTAAGGTTAAGGTTAAGGTTAGGGTTAGGCACAAGTCTATGTATACTGTCTCAATGCATTATAGACAGGTAAAAAACTACCACTGTAACATCATGAGTTCATTAATTGCTGTAATTACGCGTCCTGTGCGCTAAACTGAAACGTTTTCGGGAGACACCCGGCGCTTGGGGGGAACGCCGGACCCGGCCGCACCGCGCGACGGGCGCCGGCTTGGGTTCACTTATATATACAGTATATACAAGCTGATATGAGTGAGTCCGGCGTTCCGCTGGTTTTATCTATGTATATATGTAAATGCCAGCGTGTTTTCAATACATTGTATTTTACATTTAATATATTATATATATATTATATACCTCGTATCATATTCGGGGTAAACATTGGTATGTATGTGTTGTTTTGCTAGATACTTCTATTCATAAGAATAGGTAATAATGAACTTGAGTGAGTGAGTGAGTGAGTGAGTGAGTGAGTGAGTGAGTTCATGTTGGGGCACAGTGTTTTCAGTATTATGTAATCAAGCATTCTTTTGGGGTATTTGGTGGTCCTGAAAAGGACCGTTATGATAGATGTGAGCGGACCGCTGTTTAAGCTCTCTCCCCACGGATACGGCGGGCAAGCTGGATGTCCTTGGGCATGATGGTGACACGCTTGGCGTGGATGGCGCACAAGTTGGTGTCCTCAAACAGACCGACAAGGTAAGCCTCGGAAGCCTCCTGCAGGGCCATGACGGCTGAAGACTGGAATCGGAGATCGGTCTTGAAGTCTTGGGCGATTTCACGGACCAGACGCTGGAATGGCAGCTTCCTGATCAAAAGCTCGGTGCTCTTCTGGTAACGACGGATCTCACGAAGGGCGACTGTTCCTGGCCTGTATCTGTGAGGTTTCTTCACACCTCCTGTAGCCGGGGCGCTCTTACGAGCAGCCTTGGTGGCCAGCTGTTTACGGGGAGCCTTTCCTCCGGTGGATTTACGCGCTGTCTGCTTTGTACGTGCCATCTCGATTCACAAGTGAAACTGAACCAAACAGAATAAATGCTCCGCTCTTACGGGAGTCGGACTTGCGCGGGGAAGCCGTTGATTGGTCAGTGAGCAGCCATGCTGATTGGTCGTGTTCACCTTCGTCGTCGTACGGCCTCGGCTTGGCTGTGTGAGCGAGTCTCAATAGATGCGATGTTAGTGTAAAACTTTAGGCATCGCCTTGATCAATTACTTGCAATAACCGACAATCGCGACAACGACGCGTAACGAACTCGACATATATCAACACAATAGTGCTAATTGACATGCCCATGTAAAAAAAATCGTGTATTTATCATTATTATGCCGTCTACAGCGTAAATAGTGCTATCGTTATGCTTGGTTGTCTTCTCAGAGGTCCGCGCCTTGCCTACATAAGGTGAATTGCAGCGAGCGGAGGGCATTCTGTCTGTCATTCTCTCAGAGTAAACATGTCTGGACGTGGTAAAGGAGGCAAAGGTCTTGGAAAGGGGGGCGCTAAGCGTCACAGGAAGGTTTTGCGTGATAACATCCAGGGTATCACCAAGCCCGCCATCCGTCGTCTGGCAAGAAGAGGTGGTGTCAAGCGTATCTCAGGTCTGATTTACGAAGAGACCCGTGGTGTCCTTAAGGTTTTCCTTGAGAATGTCATCCGTGATGCCGTCACCTACACCGAGCACGCCAAGAGGAAGACTGTCACTGCCATGGACGTCGTCTATGCTTTGAAACGCCAGGGACGTACCCTCTACGGATTCGGCGGTTGAAAACTTTGTGTTTTCACCAACACTCTCAACGGTCCTTTTCAGGACCACCAAATACCCCAAAAGAATCCTTGAAACTTGATTTTGAAAACAAATCCTCATCCTTATATTATTCATATTCATATTCATATTCATTCATACATACACACACATTCATACATTGCACGTGCATATTGCGAATGAGCAACCACACTGCAGTTATGTGCAGTATTACACATTACTTGTAACAACATTATTCACTGAGTAAATACACACTGTTTGGGTATGCCTGAAGTAAGAGCATTGAAAAAACATTTCCCAACATGGTTTAGTAATGTGTTTACTTGTTACTTGCTTTACTGTTGTTACCGAGATTGGCCATTAACGCCGCCCCAATTACATGTCACAACACATACTATTCAATCAATCACTCAGTCAGTCTAACTAACTAACTTACTTACTGATATATAGATTGATTCATTCATTGATTGATTGATTGATTGAGTTATTGGTGTATTGATTGATGTATTGATAGATCACTCACTCACTCACTCACTCACTCACTCACTCACTCACTCACTCACTCACTCACTCACTCACTCACTCACTCACTCACTCACTCACTCACTCACTCACTCACTCACTCACTCACATAATGTACACAAGCAATTGCCCCGTCATTTGAATATGTGCATTTGTTTATTCGCACTTGTATCGACACTATTGCGTATACACGGTAAGTATGTGCCTTAATGTCTTATAGTTTTGTGTATGAGAGGTTGTGTATCAAGTCATTTGGCAAGTAAATACTGCTTGCAGAGGCGAATAATTATTTATATTGTAATTCTAATACATACGTTATATTAATACATGTGTTGTTTTTTAGTGCGTTTGGTTTTCATCATGTTTCAGGTGTTCTTTTGTGAGAGTTGGTGGTCCTGAAAAGGACCGTTGATGTAAGTAAAAGTCCGTAAATGAACTGTTTACTTAGAGCTGGTGTACTTGGTGACGGCCTTGGTGCCCTCAGAGACGGCGTGCTTGGCCAATTCACCGGGGAGGAGGAGACGGACAGCGGTCTGGATCTCCCGAGAGGTGATGGTGGATCGCTTGTTGTAGTGGGCGAGACGGGAAGCCTCAGCGGCGATTCTCTCGAAGATATCGTTGACAAAGCTGTTCATGATGGACATAGCTTTGCTGGAGATACCGGTATCGGGGTGGACCTGTTTCAACACCTTGTAGATGTAGATGCTGTAACTTTCCTTCCTCCTCCTCTTCTTCTTCTTGTCGCCGACACGTGCGGCCTTTGCCTTACCGGCCTTCTTGGCTCCCTTCGAACTAACCTTAGGTGGCATGTTGATATTCAAGCAGTGCGAGAATGTGAAGGGCCGGCGACAAACGACTCATTTTATACAGCGGCCAAGGGGATCGGATCGGAAGTTTTAAGCGCGCGGACGTCGGAGAAGACAAGCTACGCGGCAAAATCGCCGTTTCGATCCTATCCGCGGCCGGCTGCATTGTATTGGCCGTATAAAACGGCTGGTTTCTCGCGACTCTTGGTTATTCGTGTGTTGTAGCATCTCGATTAAACTACCAATATGTCAGGACGTGGTAAAGGCGGAAAAGTCAAGGGCAAGTCCAAGTCCCGATCCTCCCGGGCCGGACTCCAGTTCCCCGTCGGACGTATCCATCGTCTCCTCCGTAAAGGCAACTACGCCGAGCGTGTCGGTGCCGGAGCCCCAGTCTACCTGGCTGCCGTTCTGGAGTACCTCGCCGCTGAGGTTCTTGAGTTGGCAGGTAACGCCGCCAGAGACAACAAGAAGACCAGAATCATCCCCAGACATTTGCAGCTGGCCATCAGGAACGACGAGGAGTTGAACAAACTTCTGTCCGGAGTCACCATCGCCCAGGGTGGTGTCCTCCCCAACATCCAGGCTGTTCTTCTCCCCAAGAAGACCCAGAAGTCCGCCGGAAAGTAAAATTCCTGCCCACTCTTCTACTCCAACGGTCCTTTTCAGGACCACCAAATCTCACAAAAGAATGCTTGCAAATATGATGAAAACAAAACAAATCAAAACAAAACAACAAACGACATATTCCCTGCTTGCTCATAGTTACTTACACTGTATATAGCATACACACATATCTTATTATATTACATTATATTATATTATATTATATTATACCTAATGTATAGTTATAAGGGGACAAAAAAACGTTTGCGATAGAATGGTGGTGTTGATGATGATGATTGTTATAATTGTACATGTGTGTCACTGGGTAAATCGAATCGGTCGTGTGTATGTACAGTGCATGTAGTGGAAGGGAGACAACTTTTGAAGGTTTGAGTTGAGATACAGTAAAATTGGGATCGCGGTTGAACTTAAATGTTGTCTGTCTATGTTGTATTTAGAAATGACCTACCTAGATATTTTTTGTTTGATGACCTAGGGTTAGGGTTAGGGGGTTAGGGGGTTAGGGGGTTAGGGTCAAAATACGCTAGGGTTAGGGTTAGGGTTAAGGTTAAGGTTAAGGTTAGGGTTAGGCACAAGTCTATGTATACTGTCTCAATGCATTATAGACAGGTAAAAAACTACCACTGTAACATCATGAGTTCATTAATTGCTGTAATTACGCGTCCTGTGCGCTAAACTGAAACGTTTTCGGGAGACACCCGGCGCTTGGGGGGAACGCCGGACCCGGCCGCACCGCGCGACGGGCGCCGGCTTGGGTTCACTTATATATACAGTATATACAAGCTGATATGAGTGAGTCCGGCGTTCCGCTGGTTTTATCTATGTATATATGTAAATGCCAGCGTGTTTTCAATACATTGTATTTTACATTTAATATATTATATATATATTATATACCTCGTATCATATTCGGGGTAAACATTGGTATGTATGTGTTGTTTTGCTAGATACTTCTATTCATAAGAATAGGTAATAATGAACTTGAGTGAGTGAGTGAGTGAGTGAGTGAGTGAGTGAGTGAGTTCATGTTGGGGCACAGTGTTTTCAGTATTATGTAATCAAGCATTCTTTTGGGGTATTTGGTGGTCCTGAAAAGGACCGTTATGATAGATGTGAGCGGACCGCTGTTTAAGCTCTCTCCCCACGGATACGGCGGGCAAGCTGGATGTCCTTGGGCATGATGGTGACACGCTTGGCGTGGATGGCGCACAAGTTGGTGTCCTCAAACAGACCGACAAGGTAAGCCTCGGAAGCCTCCTGCAGGGCCATGACGGCTGAAGACTGGAATCGGAGATCGGTCTTGAAGTCTTGGGCGATTTCACGGACCAGACGCTGGAATGGCAGCTTCCTGATCAAAAGCTCGGTGCTCTTCTGGTAACGACGGATCTCACGAAGGGCGACTGTTCCTGGCCTGTATCTGTGAGGTTTCTTCACACCTCCTGTAGCCGGGGCGCTCTTACGAGCAGCCTTGGTGGCCAGCTGTTTACGGGGAGCCTTTCCTCCGGTGGATTTACGCGCTGTCTGCTTTGTACGTGCCATCTCGATTCACAAGTGAAACTGAACCAAACAGAATAAATGCTCCGCTCTTACGGGAGTCGGACTTGCGCGGGGAAGCCGTTGATTGGTCAGTGAGCAGCCATGCTGATTGGTCGTGTTCACCTTCGTCGTCGTACGGCCTCGGCTTGGCTGTGTGAGCGAGTCTCAATAGATGCGATGTTAGTGTAAAACTTTAGGCATCGCCTTGATCAATTACTTGCAATAACCGACAATCGCGACAACGACGCGTAACGAACTCGACATATATCAACACAATAGTGCTAATTGACATGCCCATGTAAAAAAAATCGTGTATTTATCATTATTATGCCGTCTACAGCGTAAATAGTGCTATCGTTATGCTTGGTTGTCTTCTCAGAGGTCCGCGCCTTGCCTACATAAGGTGAATTGCAGCGAGCGGAGGGCATTCTGTCTGTCATTCTCTCAGAGTAAACATGTCTGGACGTGGTAAAGGAGGCAAAGGTCTTGGAAAGGGGGGCGCTAAGCGTCACAGGAAGGTTTTGCGTGATAACATCCAGGGTATCACCAAGCCCGCCATCCGTCGTCTGGCAAGAAGAGGTGGTGTCAAGCGTATCTCAGGTCTGATTTACGAAGAGACCCGTGGTGTCCTTAAGGTTTTCCTTGAGAATGTCATCCGTGATGCCGTCACCTACACCGAGCACGCCAAGAGGAAGACTGTCACTGCCATGGACGTCGTCTATGCTTTGAAACGCCAGGGACGTACCCTCTACGGATTCGGCGGTTGAAAACTTTGTGTTTTCACCAACACTCTCAACGGTCCTTTTCAGGACCACCAAATACCCCAAAAGAATCCTTGAAACTTGATTTTGAAAACAAATCCTCATCCTTATATTATTCATATTCATATTCATATTCATTCATACATACACACACATTCATACATTGCACGTGCATATTGCGAATGAGCAACCACACTGCAGTTATGTGCAGTATTACACATTACTTGTAACAACATTATTCACTGAGTAAATACACACTGTTTGGGTATGCCTGAAGTAAGAGCATTGAAAAAACATTTCCCAACATGGTTTAGTAATGTGTTTACTTGTTACTTGCTTTACTGTTGTTACCGAGATTGGCCATTAACGCCGCCCCAATTACATGTCACAACACATACTATTCAATCAATCACTCAGTCAGTCTAACTAACTAACTTACTTACTGATATATAGATTGATTCATTCATTGATTGATTGATTGATTGAGTTATTGGTGTATTGATTGATGTATTGATAGATCACTCACTCACTCACTCACTCACTCACTCACTCACTCACTCACTCACTCACTCACTCACTCACTCACTCACTCACTCACTCACTCACTCACTCACTCACTCACTCACTCACTCACATAATGTACACAAGCAATTGCCCCGTCATTTGAATATGTGCATTTGTTTATTCGCACTTGTATCGACACTATTGCGTATACACGGTAAGTATGTGCCTTAATGTCTTATAGTTTTGTGTATGAGAGGTTGTGTATCAAGTCATTTGGCAAGTAAATACTGCTTGCAGAGGCGAATAATTATTTATATTGTAATTCTAATACATACGTTATATTAATACATGTGTTGTTTTTTAGTGCGTTTGGTTTTCATCATGTTTCAGGTGTTCTTTTGTGAGAGTTGGTGGTCCTGAAAAGGACCGTTGATGTAAGTAAAAGTCCGTAAATGAACTGTTTACTTAGAGCTGGTGTACTTGGTGACGGCCTTGGTGCCCTCAGAGACGGCGTGCTTGGCCAATTCACCGGGGAGGAGGAGACGGACAGCGGTCTGGATCTCCCGAGAGGTGATGGTGGATCGCTTGTTGTAGTGGGCGAGACGGGAAGCCTCAGCGGCGATTCTCTCGAAGATATCGTTGACAAAGCTGTTCATGATGGACATAGCTTTGCTGGAGATACCGGTATCGGGGTGGACCTGTTTCAACACCTTGTAGATGTAGATGCTGTAACTTTCCTTCCTCCTCCTCTTCTTCTTCTTGTCGCCGACACGTGCGGCCTTTGCCTTACCGGCCTTCTTGGCTCCCTTCGAACTAACCTTAGGTGGCATGTTGATATTCAAGCAGTGCGAGAATGTGAAGGGCCGGCGACAAACGACTCATTTTATACAGCGGCCAAGGGGATCGGATCGGAAGTTTTAAGCGCGCGGACGTCGGAGAAGACAAGCTACGCGGCAAAATCGCCGTTTCGATCCTATCCGCGGCCGGCTGCATTGTATTGGCCGTATAAAACGGCTGGTTTCTCGCGACTCTTGGTTATTCGTGTGTTGTAGCATCTCGATTAAACTACCAATATGTCAGGACGTGGTAAAGGCGGAAAAGTCAAGGGCAAGTCCAAGTCCCGATCCTCCCGGGCCGGACTCCAGTTCCCCGTCGGACGTATCCATCGTCTCCTCCGTAAAGGCAACTACGCCGAGCGTGTCGGTGCCGGAGCCCCAGTCTACCTGGCTGCCGTTCTGGAGTACCTCGCCGCTGAGGTTCTTGAGTTGGCAGGTAACGCCGCCAGAGACAACAAGAAGACCAGAATCATCCCCAGACATTTGCAGCTGGCCATCAGGAACGACGAGGAGTTGAACAAACTTCTGTCCGGAGTCACCATCGCCCAGGGTGGTGTCCTCCCCAACATCCAGGCTGTTCTTCTCCCCAAGAAGACCCAGAAGTCCGCCGGAAAGTAAAATTCCTGCCCACTCTTCTACTCCAACGGTCCTTTTCAGGACCACCAAATCTCACAAAAGAATGCTTGCAAATATGATGAAAACAAAACAAATCAAAACAAAACAACAAACGACATATTCCCTGCTTGCTCATAGTTACTTACACTGTATATAGCATACACACATATCTTATTATATTACATTATATTATATTATATTATATTATACCTAATGTATAGTTATAAGGGGACAAAAAAACGTTTGCGATAGAATGGTGGTGTTGATGATGATGATTGTTATAATTGTACATGTGTGTCACTGGGTAAATCGAATCGGTCGTGTGTATGTACAGTGCATGTAGTGGAAGGGAGACAACTTTTGAAGGTTTGAGTTGAGATACAGTAAAATTGGGATCGCGGTTGAACTTAAATGTTGTCTGTCTATGTTGTATTTAGAAATGACCTACCTAGATATTTTTTGTTTGATGACCTAGGGTTAGGGTTAGGGGGTTAGGGGGTTAGGGGGTTAGGGTCAAAATACGCTAGGGTTAGGGTTAGGGTTAAGGTTAAGGTTAAGGTTAGGGTTAGGCACAAGTCTATGTATACTGTCTCAATGCATTATAGACAGGTAAAAAACTACCACTGTAACATCATGAGTTCATTAATTGCTGTAATTACGCGTCCTGTGCGCTAAACTGAAACGTTTTCGGGAGACACCCGGCGCTTGGGGGGAACGCCGGACCCGGCCGCACCGCGCGACGGGCGCCGGCTTGGGTTCACTTATATATACAGTATATACAAGCTGATATGAGTGAGTCCGGCGTTCCGCTGGTTTTATCTATGTATATATGTAAATGCCAGCGTGTTTTCAATACATTGTATTTTACATTTAATATATTATATATATATTATATACCTCGTATCATATTCGGGGTAAACATTGGTATGTATGTGTTGTTTTGCTAGATACTTCTATTCATAAGAATAGGTAATAATGAACTTGAGTGAGTGAGTGAGTGAGTGAGTGAGTGAGTGAGTGAGTTCATGTTGGGGCACAGTGTTTTCAGTATTATGTAATCAAGCATTCTTTTGGGGTATTTGGTGGTCCTGAAAAGGACCGTTATGATAGATGTGAGCGGACCGCTGTTTAAGCTCTCTCCCCACGGATACGGCGGGCAAGCTGGATGTCCTTGGGCATGATGGTGACACGCTTGGCGTGGATGGCGCACAAGTTGGTGTCCTCAAACAGACCGACAAGGTAAGCCTCGGAAGCCTCCTGCAGGGCCATGACGGCTGAAGACTGGAATCGGAGATCGGTCTTGAAGTCTTGGGCGATTTCACGGACCAGACGCTGGAATGGCAGCTTCCTGATCAAAAGCTCGGTGCTCTTCTGGTAACGACGGATCTCACGAAGGGCGACTGTTCCTGGCCTGTATCTGTGAGGTTTCTTCACACCTCCTGTAGCCGGGGCGCTCTTACGAGCAGCCTTGGTGGCCAGCTGTTTACGGGGAGCCTTTCCTCCGGTGGATTTACGCGCTGTCTGCTTTGTACGTGCCATCTCGATTCACAAGTGAAACTGAACCAAACAGAATAAATGCTCCGCTCTTACGGGAGTCGGACTTGCGCGGGGAAGCCGTTGATTGGTCAGTGAGCAGCCATGCTGATTGGTCGTGTTCACCTTCGTCGTCGTACGGCCTCGGCTTGGCTGTGTGAGCGAGTCTCAATAGATGCGATGTTAGTGTAAAACTTTAGGCATCGCCTTGATCAATTACTTGCAATAACCGACAATCGCGACAACGACGCGTAACGAACTCGACATATATCAACACAATAGTGCTAATTGACATGCCCATGTAAAAAAAATCGTGTATTTATCATTATTATGCCGTCTACAGCGTAAATAGTGCTATCGTTATGCTTGGTTGTCTTCTCAGAGGTCCGCGCCTTGCCTACATAAGGTGAATTGCAGCGAGCGGAGGGCATTCTGTCTGTCATTCTCTCAGAGTAAACATGTCTGGACGTGGTAAAGGAGGCAAAGGTCTTGGAAAGGGGGGCGCTAAGCGTCACAGGAAGGTTTTGCGTGATAACATCCAGGGTATCACCAAGCCCGCCATCCGTCGTCTGGCAAGAAGAGGTGGTGTCAAGCGTATCTCAGGTCTGATTTACGAAGAGACCCGTGGTGTCCTTAAGGTTTTCCTTGAGAATGTCATCCGTGATGCCGTCACCTACACCGAGCACGCCAAGAGGAAGACTGTCACTGCCATGGACGTCGTCTATGCTTTGAAACGCCAGGGACGTACCCTCTACGGATTCGGCGGTTGAAAACTTTGTGTTTTCACCAACACTCTCAACGGTCCTTTTCAGGACCACCAAATACCCCAAAAGAATCCTTGAAACTTGATTTTGAAAACAAATCCTCATCCTTATATTATTCATATTCATATTCATATTCATTCATACATACACACACATTCATACATTGCACGTGCATATTGCGAATGAGCAACCACACTGCAGTTATGTGCAGTATTACACATTACTTGTAACAACATTATTCACTGAGTAAATACACACTGTTTGGGTATGCCTGAAGTAAGAGCATTGAAAAAACATTTCCCAACATGGTTTAGTAATGTGTTTACTTGTTACTTGCTTTACTGTTGTTACCGAGATTGGCCATTAACGCCGCCCCAATTACATGTCACAACACATACTATTCAATCAATCACTCAGTCAGTCTAACTAACTAACTTACTTACTGATATATAGATTGATTCATTCATTGATTGATTGATTGATTGAGTTATTGGTGTATTGATTGATGTATTGATAGATCACTCACTCACTCACTCACTCACTCACTCACTCACTCACTCACTCACTCACTCACTCACTCACTCACTCACTCACTCACTCACTCACTCACTCACTCACTCACTCACTCACTCACATAATGTACACAAGCAATTGCCCCGTCATTTGAATATGTGCATTTGTTTATTCGCACTTGTATCGACACTATTGCGTATACACGGTAAGTATGTGCCTTAATGTCTTATAGTTTTGTGTATGAGAGGTTGTGTATCAAGTCATTTGGCAAGTAAATACTGCTTGCAGAGGCGAATAATTATTTATATTGTAATTCTAATACATACGTTATATTAATACATGTGTTGTTTTTTAGTGCGTTTGGTTTTCATCATGTTTCAGGTGTTCTTTTGTGAGAGTTGGTGGTCCTGAAAAGGACCGTTGATGTAAGTAAAAGTCCGTAAATGAACTGTTTACTTAGAGCTGGTGTACTTGGTGACGGCCTTGGTGCCCTCAGAGACGGCGTGCTTGGCCAATTCACCGGGGAGGAGGAGACGGACAGCGGTCTGGATCTCCCGAGAGGTGATGGTGGATCGCTTGTTGTAGTGGGCGAGACGGGAAGCCTCAGCGGCGATTCTCTCGAAGATATCGTTGACAAAGCTGTTCATGATGGACATAGCTTTGCTGGAGATACCGGTATCGGGGTGGACCTGTTTCAACACCTTGTAGATGTAGATGCTGTAACTTTCCTTCCTCCTCCTCTTCTTCTTCTTGTCGCCGACACGTGCGGCCTTTGCCTTACCGGCCTTCTTGGCTCCCTTCGAACTAACCTTAGGTGGCATGTTGATATTCAAGCAGTGCGAGAATGTGAAGGGCCGGCGACAAACGACTCATTTTATACAGCGGCCAAGGGGATCGGATCGGAAGTTTTAAGCGCGCGGACGTCGGAGAAGACAAGCTACGCGGCAAAATCGCCGTTTCGATCCTATCCGCGGCCGGCTGCATTGTATTGGCCGTATAAAACGGCTGGTTTCTCGCGACTCTTGGTTATTCGTGTGTTGTAGCATCTCGATTAAACTACCAATATGTCAGGACGTGGTAAAGGCGGAAAAGTCAAGGGCAAGTCCAAGTCCCGATCCTCCCGGGCCGGACTCCAGTTCCCCGTCGGACGTATCCATCGTCTCCTCCGTAAAGGCAACTACGCCGAGCGTGTCGGTGCCGGAGCCCCAGTCTACCTGGCTGCCGTTCTGGAGTACCTCGCCGCTGAGGTTCTTGAGTTGGCAGGTAACGCCGCCAGAGACAACAAGAAGACCAGAATCATCCCCAGACATTTGCAGCTGGCCATCAGGAACGACGAGGAGTTGAACAAACTTCTGTCCGGAGTCACCATCGCCCAGGGTGGTGTCCTCCCCAACATCCAGGCTGTTCTTCTCCCCAAGAAGACCCAGAAGTCCGCCGGAAAGTAAAATTCCTGCCCACTCTTCTACTCCAACGGTCCTTTTCAGGACCACCAAATCTCACAAAAGAATGCTTGCAAATATGATGAAAACAAAACAAATCAAAACAAAACAACAAACGACATATTCCCTGCTTGCTCATAGTTACTTACACTGTATATAGCATACACACATATCTTATTATATTACATTATATTATATTATATTATATTATACCTAATGTATAGTTATAAGGGGACAAAAAAACGTTTGCGATAGAATGGTGGTGTTGATGATGATGATTGTTATAATTGTACATGTGTGTCACTGGGTAAATCGAATCGGTCGTGTGTATGTACAGTGCATGTAGTGGAAGGGAGACAACTTTTGAAGGTTTGAGTTGAGATACAGTAAAATTGGGATCGCGGTTGAACTTAAATGTTGTCTGTCTATGTTGTATTTAGAAATGACCTACCTAGATATTTTTTGTTTGATGACCTAGGGTTAGGGTTAGGGGGTTAGGGGGTTAGGGGGTTAGGGTCAAAATACGCTAGGGTTAGGGTTAGGGTTAAGGTTAAGGTTAAGGTTAGGGTTAGGCACAAGTCTATGTATACTGTCTCAATGCATTATAGACAGGTAAAAAACTACCACTGTAACATCATGAGTTCATTAATTGCTGTAATTACGCGTCCTGTGCGCTAAACTGAAACGTTTTCGGGAGACACCCGGCGCTTGGGGGGAACGCCGGACCCGGCCGCACCGCGCGACGGGCGCCGGCTTGGGTTCACTTATATATACAGTATATACAAGCTGATATGAGTGAGTCCGGCGTTCCGCTGGTTTTATCTATGTATATATGTAAATGCCAGCGTGTTTTCAATACATTGTATTTTACATTTAATATATTATATATATATTATATACCTCGTATCATATTCGGGGTAAACATTGGTATGTATGTGTTGTTTTGCTAGATACTTCTATTCATAAGAATAGGTAATAATGAACTTGAGTGAGTGAGTGAGTGAGTGAGTGAGTGAGTGAGTTCATGTTGGGGCACAGTGTTTTCAGTATTATGTAATCAAGCATTCTTTTGGGGTATTTGGTGGTCCTGAAAAGGACCGTTATGATAGATGTGAGCGGACCGCTGTTTAAGCTCTCTCCCCACGGATACGGCGGGCAAGCTGGATGTCCTTGGGCATGATGGTGACACGCTTGGCGTGGATGGCGCACAAGTTGGTGTCCTCAAACAGACCGACAAGGTAAGCCTCGGAAGCCTCCTGCAGGGCCATGACGGCTGAAGACTGGAATCGGAGATCGGTCTTGAAGTCTTGGGCGATTTCACGGACCAGACGCTGGAATGGCAGCTTCCTGATCAAAAGCTCGGTGCTCTTCTGGTAACGACGGATCTCACGAAGGGCGACTGTTCCTGGCCTGTATCTGTGAGGTTTCTTCACACCTCCTGTAGCCGGGGCGCTCTTACGAGCAGCCTTGGTGGCCAGCTGTTTACGGGGAGCCTTTCCTCCGGTGGATTTACGCGCTGTCTGCTTTGTACGTGCCATCTCGATTCACAAGTGAAACTGAACCAAACAGAATAAATGCTCCGCTCTTACGGGAGTCGGACTTGCGCGGGGAAGCCGTTGATTGGTCAGTGAGCAGCCATGCTGATTGGTCGTGTTCACCTTCGTCGTCGTACGGCCTCGGCTTGGCTGTGTGAGCGAGTCTCAATAGATGCGATGTTAGTGTAAAACTTTAGGCATCGCCTTGATCAATTACTTGCAATAACCGACAATCGCGACAACGACGCGTAACGAACTCGACATATATCAACACAATAGTGCTAATTGACATGCCCATGTAAAAAAAATCGTGTATTTATCATTATTATGCCGTCTACAGCGTAAATAGTGCTATCGTTATGCTTGGTTGTCTTCTCAGAGGTCCGCGCCTTGCCTACATAAGGTGAATTGCAGCGAGCGGAGGGCATTCTGTCTGTCATTCTCTCAGAGTAAACATGTCTGGACGTGGTAAAGGAGGCAAAGGTCTTGGAAAGGGGGGCGCTAAGCGTCACAGGAAGGTTTTGCGTGATAACATCCAGGGTATCACCAAGCCCGCCATCCGTCGTCTGGCAAGAAGAGGTGGTGTCAAGCGTATCTCAGGTCTGATTTACGAAGAGACCCGTGGTGTCCTTAAGGTTTTCCTTGAGAATGTCATCCGTGATGCCGTCACCTACACCGAGCACGCCAAGAGGAAGACTGTCACTGCCATGGACGTCGTCTATGCTTTGAAACGCCAGGGACGTACCCTCTACGGATTCGGCGGTTGAAAACTTTGTGTTTTCACCAACACTCTCAACGGTCCTTTTCAGGACCACCAAATACCCCAAAAGAATCCTTGAAACTTGATTTTGAAAACAAATCCTCATCCTTATATTATTCATATTCATATTCATATTCATTCATACATACACACACATTCATACATTGCACGTGCATATTGCGAATGAGCAACCACACTGCAGTTATGTGCAGTATTACACATTACTTGTAACAACATTATTCACTGAGTAAATACACACTGTTTGGGTATGCCTGAAGTAAGAGCATTGAAAAAACATTTCCCAACATGGTTTAGTAATGTGTTTACTTGTTACTTGCTTTACTGTTGTTACCGAGATTGGCCATTAACGCCGCCCCAATTACATGTCACAACACATACTATTCAATCAATCACTCAGTCAGTCTAACTAACTAACTTACTTACTGATATATAGATTGATTCATTCATTGATTGATTGATTGATTGAGTTATTGGTGTATTGATTGATGTATTGATAGATCACTCACTCACTCACTCACTCACTCACTCACTCACTCACTCACTCACTCACTCACTCACTCACTCACTCACTCACTCACTCACTCACTCACTCACTCACTCACTCACTCACTCACATAATGTACACAAGCAATTGCCCCGTCATTTGAATATGTGCATTTGTTTATTCGCACTTGTATCGACACTATTGCGTATACACGGTAAGTATGTGCCTTAATGTCTTATAGTTTTGTGTATGAGAGGTTGTGTATCAAGTCATTTGGCAAGTAAATACTGCTTGCAGAGGCGAATAATTATTTATATTGTAATTCTAATACATACGTTATATTAATACATGTGTTGTTTTTTAGTGCGTTTGGTTTTCATCATGTTTCAGGTGTTCTTTTGTGAGAGTTGGTGGTCCTGAAAAGGACCGTTGATGTAAGTAAAAGTCCGTAAATGAACTGTTTACTTAGAGCTGGTGTACTTGGTGACGGCCTTGGTGCCCTCAGAGACGGCGTGCTTGGCCAATTCACCGGGGAGGAGGAGACGGACAGCGGTCTGGATCTCCCGAGAGGTGATGGTGGATCGCTTGTTGTAGTGGGCGAGACGGGAAGCCTCAGCGGCGATTCTCTCGAAGATATCGTTGACAAAGCTGTTCATGATGGACATAGCTTTGCTGGAGATACCGGTATCGGGGTGGACCTGTTTCAACACCTTGTAGATGTAGATGCTGTAACTTTCCTTCCTCCTCCTCTTCTTCTTCTTGTCGCCGACACGTGCGGCCTTTGCCTTACCGGCCTTCTTGGCTCCCTTCGAACTAACCTTAGGTGGCATGTTGATATTCAAGCAGTGCGAGAATGTGAAGGGCCGGCGACAAACGACTCATTTTATACAGCGGCCAAGGGGATCGGATCGGAAGTTTTAAGCGCGCGGACGTCGGAGAAGACAAGCTACGCGGCAAAATCGCCGTTTCGATCCTATCCGCGGCCGGCTGCATTGTATTGGCCGTATAAAACGGCTGGTTTCTCGCGACTCTTGGTTATTCGTGTGTTGTAGCATCTCGATTAAACTACCAATATGTCAGGACGTGGTAAAGGCGGAAAAGTCAAGGGCAAGTCCAAGTCCCGATCCTCCCGGGCCGGACTCCAGTTCCCCGTCGGACGTATCCATCGTCTCCTCCGTAAAGGCAACTACGCCGAGCGTGTCGGTGCCGGAGCCCCAGTCTACCTGGCTGCCGTTCTGGAGTACCTCGCCGCTGAGGTTCTTGAGTTGGCAGGTAACGCCGCCAGAGACAACAAGAAGACCAGAATCATCCCCAGACATTTGCAGCTGGCCATCAGGAACGACGAGGAGTTGAACAAACTTCTGTCCGGAGTCACCATCGCCCAGGGTGGTGTCCTCCCCAACATCCAGGCTGTTCTTCTCCCCAAGAAGACCCAGAAGTCCGCCGGAAAGTAAAATTCCTGCCCACTCTTCTACTCCAACGGTCCTTTTCAGGACCACCAAATCTCACAAAAGAATGCTTGCAAATATGATGAAAACAAAACAAATCAAAACAAAACAACAAACGACATATTCCCTGCTTGCTCATAGTTACTTACACTGTATATAGCATACACACATATCTTATTATATTACATTATATTATATTATATTATATTATACCTAATGTATAGTTATAAGGGGACAAAAAAACGTTTGCGATAGAATGGTGGTGTTGATGATGATGATTGTTATAATTGTACATGTGTGTCACTGGGTAAATCGAATCGGTCGTGTGTATGTACAGTGCATGTAGTGGAAGGGAGACAACTTTTGAAGGTTTGAGTTGAGATACAGTAAAATTGGGATCGCGGTTGAACTTAAATGTTGTCTGTCTATGTTGTATTTAGAAATGACCTACCTAGATATTTTTTGTTTGATGACCTAGGGTTAGGGTTAGGGGGTTAGGGGGTTAGGGGGTTAGGGTCAAAATACGCTAGGGTTAGGGTTAGGGTTAAGGTTAAGGTTAAGGTTAGGGTTAGGCACAAGTCTATGTATACTGTCTCAATGCATTATAGACAGGTAAAAAACTACCACTGTAACATCATGAGTTCATTAATTGCTGTAATTACGCGTCCTGTGCGCTAAACTGAAACGTTTTCGGGAGACACCCGGCGCTTGGGGGGAACGCCGGACCCGGCCGCACCGCGCGACGGGCGCCGGCTTGGGTTCACTTATATATACAGTATATACAAGCTGATATGAGTGAGTCCGGCGTTCCGCTGGTTTTATCTATGTATATATGTAAATGCCAGCGTGTTTTCAATACATTGTATTTTACATTTAATATATTATATATATATTATATACCTCGTATCATATTCGGGGTAAACATTGGTATGTATGTGTTGTTTTGCTAGATACTTCTATTCATAAGAATAGGTAATAATGAACTTGAGTGAGTGAGTGAGTGAGTGAGTGAGTGAGTGAGTGAGTTCATGTTGGGGCACAGTGTTTTCAGTATTATGTAATCAAGCATTCTTTTGGGGTATTTGGTGGTCCTGAAAAGGACCGTTATGATAGATGTGAGCGGACCGCTGTTTAAGCTCTCTCCCCACGGATACGGCGGGCAAGCTGGATGTCCTTGGGCATGATGGTGACACGCTTGGCGTGGATGGCGCACAAGTTGGTGTCCTCAAACAGACCGACAAGGTAAGCCTCGGAAGCCTCCTGCAGGGCCATGACGGCTGAAGACTGGAATCGGAGATCGGTCTTGAAGTCTTGGGCGATTTCACGGACCAGACGCTGGAATGGCAGCTTCCTGATCAAAAGCTCGGTGCTCTTCTGGTAACGACGGATCTCACGAAGGGCGACTGTTCCTGGCCTGTATCTGTGAGGTTTCTTCACACCTCCTGTAGCCGGGGCGCTCTTACGAGCAGCCTTGGTGGCCAGCTGTTTACGGGGAGCCTTTCCTCCGGTGGATTTACGCGCTGTCTGCTTTGTACGTGCCATCTCGATTCACAAGTGAAACTGAACCAAACAGAATAAATGCTCCGCTCTTACGGGAGTCGGACTTGCGCGGGGAAGCCGTTGATTGGTCAGTGAGCAGCCATGCTGATTGGTCGTGTTCACCTTCGTCGTCGTACGGCCTCGGCTTGGCTGTGTGAGCGAGTCTCAATAGATGCGATGTTAGTGTAAAACTTTAGGCATCGCCTTGATCAATTACTTGCAATAACCGACAATCGCGACAACGACGCGTAACGAACTCGACATATATCAACACAATAGTGCTAATTGACATGCCCATGTAAAAAAAATCGTGTATTTATCATTATTATGCCGTCTACAGCGTAAATAGTGCTATCGTTATGCTTGGTTGTCTTCTCAGAGGTCCGCGCCTTGCCTACATAAGGTGAATTGCAGCGAGCGGAGGGCATTCTGTCTGTCATTCTCTCAGAGTAAACATGTCTGGACGTGGTAAAGGAGGCAAAGGTCTTGGAAAGGGGGGCGCTAAGCGTCACAGGAAGGTTTTGCGTGATAACATCCAGGGTATCACCAAGCCCGCCATCCGTCGTCTGGCAAGAAGAGGTGGTGTCAAGCGTATCTCAGGTCTGATTTACGAAGAGACCCGTGGTGTCCTTAAGGTTTTCCTTGAGAATGTCATCCGTGATGCCGTCACCTACACCGAGCACGCCAAGAGGAAGACTGTCACTGCCATGGACGTCGTCTATGCTTTGAAACGCCAGGGACGTACCCTCTACGGATTCGGCGGTTGAAAACTTTGTGTTTTCACCAACACTCTCAACGGTCCTTTTCAGGACCACCAAATACCCCAAAAGAATCCTTGAAACTTGATTTTGAAAACAAATCCTCATCCTTATATTATTCATATTCATATTCATATTCATTCATACATACACACACATTCATACATTGCACGTGCATATTGCGAATGAGCAACCACACTGCAGTTATGTGCAGTATTACACATTACTTGTAACAACATTATTCACTGAGTAAATACACACTGTTTGGGTATGCCTGAAGTAAGAGCATTGAAAAAACATTTCCCAACATGGTTTAGTAATGTGTTTACTTGTTACTTGCTTTACTGTTGTTACCGAGATTGGCCATTAACGCCGCCCCAATTACATGTCACAACACATACTATTCAATCAATCACTCAGTCAGTCTAACTAACTAACTTACTTACTGATATATAGATTGATTCATTCATTGATTGATTGATTGATTGAGTTATTGGTGTATTGATTGATGTATTGATAGATCACTCACTCACTCACTCACTCACTCACTCACTCACTCACTCACTCACTCACTCACTCACTCACTCACTCACTCACTCACTCACTCACTCACTCACTCACTCACTCACTCACTCACATAATGTACACAAGCAATTGCCCCGTCATTTGAATATGTGCATTTGTTTATTCGCACTTGTATCGACACTATTGCGTATACACGGTAAGTATGTGCCTTAATGTCTTATAGTTTTGTGTATGAGAGGTTGTGTATCAAGTCATTTGGCAAGTAAATACTGCTTGCAGAGGCGAATAATTATTTATATTGTAATTCTAATACATACGTTATATTAATACATGTGTTGTTTTTTAGTGCGTTTGGTTTTCATCATGTTTCAGGTGTTCTTTTGTGAGAGTTGGTGGTCCTGAAAAGGACCGTTGATGTAAGTAAAAGTCCGTAAATGAACTGTTTACTTAGAGCTGGTGTACTTGGTGACGGCCTTGGTGCCCTCAGAGACGGCGTGCTTGGCCAATTCACCGGGGAGGAGGAGACGGACAGCGGTCTGGATCTCCCGAGAGGTGATGGTGGATCGCTTGTTGTAGTGGGCGAGACGGGAAGCCTCAGCGGCGATTCTCTCGAAGATATCGTTGACAAAGCTGTTCATGATGGACATAGCTTTGCTGGAGATACCGGTATCGGGGTGGACCTGTTTCAACACCTTGTAGATGTAGATGCTGTAACTTTCCTTCCTCCTCCTCTTCTTCTTCTTGTCGCCGACACGTGCGGCCTTTGCCTTACCGGCCTTCTTGGCTCCCTTCGAACTAACCTTAGGTGGCATGTTGATATTCAAGCAGTGCGAGAATGTGAAGGGCCGGCGACAAACGACTCATTTTATACAGCGGCCAAGGGGATCGGATCGGAAGTTTTAAGCGCGCGGACGTCGGAGAAGACAAGCTACGCGGCAAAATCGCCGTTTCGATCCTATCCGCGGCCGGCTGCATTGTATTGGCCGTATAAAACGGCTGGTTTCTCGCGACTCTTGGTTATTCGTGTGTTGTAGCATCTCGATTAAACTACCAATATGTCAGGACGTGGTAAAGGCGGAAAAGTCAAGGGCAAGTCCAAGTC